>NC_089222.1:79290643-80551646 GCF_963924675.1 Phocoena phocoena
ACCAGCAAAAACTAAGTGGAATTTGAAATTGAAACACAATACCATTTACATTAGCATCCAAAAAAATGAAATACTTAGGTATAAGTCTACTGAATATGTACAAGATCTACAGGAATAAAACTAAAAAACGCTGATGATGACATCAAAGAACTAAATAAAGGGAGAAATATTTCATATTCACGGATAGTTAGACACTATATTGTCAAGATGTCAGTTTTCCCAATGTAGTCTACAGATTCAATGCAATCCCAATCGAATTTGGGATTTTGTGGATACCAACAAACTGACTTTTAAAGTTTATATGGAAAGGCAAAATATCTAGCATAGCCAACACAATACTGAAGAACAAAATGGGAGGGCTGAAAGTACCGGGACTTCAAGATTTACTATAAAGCTAAAATGATCAAAACAATGTGGAGAAAGATAGACAAATAGATCAATACAACAGAATAGGGGTCCCAGAAATAGACCTCCATAAATATAGCCAACTGACCTTTGACAAAAGAGCAAAAGCAATACAATGGAGCAAAGACAGTCTTTTCAACAAATGATGTTGGAACAACTAGACACCTACATGCAAAAAAAATGAATCTAGACACAGACGTTACACTTTTTACAAAAATTAACTACAAATGGGTCATAGATCAATTTGTGTAAACACAAAACTACGTAACACCTAGAAGATAACATAGGAAAAAACCTATCTGACCTTTGGTATGACGTTTTAGATACAACACCAAAGACATAATCTATGAAAGAAATAATGGGTAAGTTGGACTTCATTAAAATTAAAAGCTTCTGCTCTGTGGAAGATAAGAGAATTAAAGACAAGCCACAGACTGAGAGAAAATATTTGCTAAGGCACAGCTGATAAAGGATTGTTATCCAAAATTTACATAGAACTCTTAAAAGGCAACAATAAGACAACCAACCCAACAAAAAATGAGCCAAAGGTCTTGACAGATACCTCACCAAAGAAGATATACAGATGGTAAATGAGCATATGAAAATATGCTCCACACCATATGTTACAAAGGAAATGCAAATTAAAACCACAATGAGATACCAGGACACATTTATTAGTATGGCCAAAATCTGGAATACTGACAACATCAAATGCTGAAGAGGATGTGCAACAACAGGAACTCTCTTTCATTGCTGATGGGAATGCAAAATGGTACACCACTTTGGAAAACCGGACAATTTGGCAATTTTGTAAAAAACTAAACATACTGTTACCATAGGATCCAGGAAGTTCACTCCTTAGTATGTACCCAAAGGAGCTGAAAACGTACATCTACACAAAACTCACACATGGATGCTAATAGCAACTTTGTTCAAAACTGCCAAAACTTGGAGGCAACCAAGACGTCCTTAAATAGGTGAATGCATAAATCAATGGTGGTACAACCAGATAATGGAATAATATTTGGCACTAAAAATAATGAGCTATCAAGCCATGAAAGACATGGAGAAACCTTAAATGTATGTTACTAAGTGAAAGAAGACAATCTGAAAAGGCTACATACTGTATGATTCCAACTATATTCTGGAAAAGGCAAAATTACGGAGAAAGTAAAAATGCCAGGGGTTGTGGGGGAAGAGGGTGAGGGAGAGATGACTAGGCAGAGCATGAGGATTTTTAAGTTATTAAAAGTACTTTGTATGATACTAGAATGATGGATATAGTCATTATACATTTGTGCAAATCCACAGAATGCACACCACCAAGAGTGAACCCTAAGGTAAACTATGGACTTTGGGTGATTATGATGTGGAAATGTAGGTTCATCAGTTGTAACAAATGTACCACTTTGCTTGAGGATGTTGATAATGGAAGAGGCTACTCATGTGTGTGGGGCAGGGTGTTTATGGGAAATATTTGTATCTCCTTCTTAATTTTGCTGTGAACCTAAAACTGCTCTAAAAATTGCCTTTAAAATTAAATATATCAGTAGAAGGACATGTGCTCACTCCCTCTTGCGAGAGCACCGTAATCACAAATAACTGCTGAACAATCATCAACAGGAAGACACTGGAACTCACTAAAAAAGATATCCCACATCCAAAGACAAAGAAGAAGCTGCAATGAGACGGTAGGAGGGGTGAAATCACAATAAAATCAAATCCCATAACCACTGAGTGGGTGACTCACAAACTGGAGAACAATTATATCAGAGAAGTCCACCCACTAGAGTGAAAGTTCTGAGCCCCACGTCAGGCTTCCCAAGCTGGGGGTCCGGCAACTGGAGGAGGAATTCCCAGAGAATCAGACTTTGAAGGCTAGCAGGATTTGATTGCAGAACTTCTACAGGTCTAGGGAAAACAGAGACTCCACTCTTGGAGGACACACAGAAAGTAGTGTGTGCATCAGGGCCCAGGGGAATGAAGGAGTGAACCCATAGGAGACTGAACCAGACCTACCTGCTAGTGTTGGAGGGTCTTCTGCAGAGGAGGGGGGTGGCTGTGGCTCATCAACGGGACAAGGACACTGGCAGCAGAGGTTCTGGGAAGTACTCCTTGGTGGGAACCCTGCCAGAGTCTGCCATTAGCCCCACCAAAGGGCCTGTAGGCTCCAGTGCTGGGTCGCCTCAGGCCAAACAACCGACAGGGAAGGAACTCAGCCCAACCAATCAGGAGACAAGCAGATTAAAATTTTAATGAGCTCTGTCCACCAGAGCAACACCCAGCTCTACCCACCACTAGTCCCTCCAATCAGGAAACTTGCACAAGCCTGTTTGAGAGCCTCATTCACCAGAAGGCAGACAACAGAAGCAAGAACTACAATCCTGCAGCCCGTGGAATGAAAACCACATTCACAGAAAGATAGAAAAAATGAAAAGGTAGAGGACTATATACCAGATAAAGGAATAAGATAAAGCCCCCCAAAAACAACTAAATGAAGTGGAGACAGGCAACCTTCCAGAAAAAGAATTCAGAATAATGATAGTGAAGATGATCCAGGACCTGGAAAAATATGGAGGCAAAGATTGAGAAGATGCAAGAAATGGTTAACAAAGAATAGAAGAATTAAAGAACAAACACCTAGAAGAATTAAAGAACAAACAAACAGATGAACAATACAATAACTGAAATGAAAACTACACTAGAAGGAATCAATAGCAGAATAACTGAGGCAAAAGAATGGATAAGTGACCTGGAAGACAGAATGGTGGAATTCACTGCTGTAGAAGAGAATAAAGGAAAAAAAATGAAGACAGCCTAAGAGACCTCTGGGACAACATTAAACGCAACAACATTCACATTGTAGGGGTCGCAGAAGGAGAAGAGAGAGAGAAAGGACCCGAGAAAATATTTGAAGAGATTATAGTCGAAAACTTCCCTAACATGGGAAAGGAAATAGCCACCCAAGTCCAGAAAGCACAGAGAGTCCCAAACAGGATAAACCCAAGGAGAAACACGCAGAGACACATAGTAATCAAATTGACAAAAACTAAAAACAAAGAAAAACTGTTAAAAGCAACAAGAGACAAATGACAAATAACATACAAGGGAACTCCCATAAGGTTAACAGCTGATTTCTCAGCAGAAACTCTACAAGCCAGAAGGTAGTGGCCCAATATATTTAAAATGATGAAAGGGAAGAACTTACAACAAAGATTACTGTACCTGGAAAGGATCTCATTCAGATTTGATGGAGAAATCAAAAGCTTTACAGACAAGCAAAAGTTAAGAGAATTCAGCACCACCAAACCAGCTCTACAGCAAGTGCTAAAGGAACTTCTCTAAGGGGGAAACACAAGAGAAGAAAAGGACATACAAAAAAAACCCCAAAACAATTAAGAAAATGGTAACAGGAACATACTTATTGAAAATTATCTTAAATGTGAATGGACTAAATGCTCCAATGAAAAAAAAGACTTGCTGAATGGATACTAAAATAAGACCCATATATATGCTGTCTACAAGAGACCCACTTCAGACCTAGGGACACAATCAGACTGAAAGTGAGGGGATGGAAGAAGATATTCCATGAAAATGGAAATCAAAAGAAAGCTAGAGTAGCAATACTTATATCAAATAAAATAGACTTTAAATATAAAGAATGTTACAAGAGACAAGGAAGGGCACTACATAATGATCAAGGGATCAATCCAAGAAGAAGATATATCAATTATAAATATATATGCACCCATCATAAGAGCACCTCAATACATAAGGCAAATGTTAACAGCTGTAAAAGGGAAAATCAACAGTAACACAATAATATTGGGGAACTTTAACACCCCACTTTCACCAATGGACAGATCATCCGAAATAAAAATAAACAAGGAAACACAAGCTTTAAATGACACATTAAACAACATGGACTTAATTGATATTTATAGGACATTTCATCCAAAAACAACAGAATACACTTTCTTCTCAAGTGTTCATTGAACATTCTCCAGGATAGATCATATCTTGGGTCACAAATTAAGCCTTGGTAAATTTAAGAAAATTGAAATTGTATCAAGTATCTTTTCCAACTACAATGCTATAAGGCTAGCTATCAAATACAGGGGAAAAAACTGTAAAAAAACAAACACGTGGAGGCTAAACAATATGCTACTAAATAACCGAGAGATCACTGAAGAAATCAAACAGGAAATCAAAAAATACCTAGAAACAAATGACAATGAAAACACGATGACCCAAAACCTATGGAATGCAGCAAAAGCAGTTCTAAGGGGGAAGTTTATAGCAATACAATCCTACCTCAAGAAACAGTAAACATCTCAAATAAACAATCTAACCTTACACGTAAAGGAACTAGAGAAAGAAGAACAAACAAAACCCAAAATTAGTAGAAAGAAAGAAACCACAAAGATCAGAGCAGAAATAAATGAAATAGAAACAAAACAATAGGAAAGATCAATAAAACAAAAAGCTGATTCTTGACAAGATAAATAAAATTGATAAACCTTTAGCCAGACTCATCAAGAAAAAGAGGAAGAGAACTCAAATCAATAAAATTAGGAAAAAGGAGAAGTTACAATGGAAACTGTAGAAATACAAAAGAATCATAAGCGACTGCTACAAGCAACTCTATGCCAATAAATTGGACAACCTGGAAGAAATGGACAAATACTTAGGTATAACCTTCTAAGACTTAACCAGGAAGAAATAGAAAATATGAACAGACCAATCACAAGTAATGAAATTGAAACTGTGATTAAAAATTTTCCAACAAAGTTCAGGATCAGAGGGCTTCACAGGTGAATTCTATCAAACATTCAGAGAAGAGCTAACACCCAGCCTTCTCAAACTCTTCCAAAAACTTGCAGAGGAAGGAACATCCTAAACTCATTCTACAAGGTCACCATCACCCTGACACCAAAACCAGACAAAGATACTACAAAAAAAGAAAAGTACAGACCAATATCACTGAGGAATATAGATGCAAAAATCCTCAACAAAATACTAGCAAACAGAATCCAACAACACATTAAAAGGATCATACACCATGATCAAGTAGGACTTATCCCACAGATGCAAGAATTCTTTAATATATGCAAATCAATCACTGTGAATACATCATATTAACAAACTGAAGAATAAAAACCATATGATCATCTCAATAGATGCAGAAAATGCTTTTGACAAAATTCACCACTATTTATATAAAAACTCTCCAGAAAGTGGGCACAGAAGATACCTACCTCAACATAAAAAAGGCCATATATGACAAACTCACAGCAAACATTATTCTCAATGGTGAAAAACTGAAACCATTTCCTCTAAGGTCAGGAACAAGAGAAGGATGTCCACTCTCTCCACTATGATTCAACATAGTTTAGGATGTCCTAGCCATGGCAATCAGAGAAGAAAAAGAAATAAAAGGAATACAAATTGGACAACAAGAAGTAAAACTGTCACTGTTTGCAGATGACATGATACTATACATAGAGAATCCTAAAGATGCCACCAGAAAACCACTAGAGCTATTCAATGAATTTGGTAAAGTTGCAGGATACAAAATTAACGCACAGAAATCTTGCATTCTTATACACTAACAACAAAAAATCAGAAGGGAAATTAAGGAAACAATCCCATTCACCAATGCAACAAAAAGAATAAAATACCTAGGAATAAACCTACCTGAGGAGGTAAAAGACCTGTACTCAGAAAACTATACGACATTGATGAAAGAAATCAAAGATGACACAAACAGCTGGAGAGATATACCATGTTCTCGAATTGGAAGAATCAATATTGTGAAAATGTCTATACGACACACAGCAATCTACAGATTCAATTCAATCCCTATCAAATTACCAATGGTATTTTTTACAGAACGAGAACAAAAAATCTTAAAATTTGTATGGAGATACAAAAGACCACAAGTAGCCAAAGCAATCTTGAGAAAGAAAACTGGAGCTGGAGTAATCAGACTCCTGATCTCAGACTATACTACAAAGCTACAGTCATCAAGACAATATGGTACTGGCACAAAAAGTGAAGTATAGATCAATGGAACAGGATAGAAAGCCCAGAGATAAACCCACACCCCTATGGTCAACTAACCTATGACAAAGAAAGCAAGGATATACAATGGAGAAAAGACAGTGTCGTCAATAAGTGGTGCTGGGAAAACTGCAGAGTTATATGCAAAAGAATGAAATTAGAACACTCCTTAACACCATACACAAAAATAAACTCAAAGTGGATTAAAGACCTAAATGTAAGACCAGACACTATAAAACTCTTAGAGGAAAACATAGGAAGAACACTCTTTGATATAAAACACAGCAAAATCTTTTTGACCCACCTCCAAGAGTACTGGGAATAGAAACAAAAATAAACAAATGGGCCCTAATGAAACTTAAAAGCTTTTGCACAGCAAAGGAAACTATAAACAAGACAAAAAGACAGCCCTCAGAATGGGAGAAAATATTTGCAAATGAATCAGTGGACAAAGGATTGACCTCCAAAATATATAAACAGCTCATGCAGCTCAATATTAAAAAAACAAACAACCCAATCAAAAAATGGGCAGAAGACCTAAATAGACATTTCTCCAAAGAAGACATACAGATGGCCAAGAGGCACACGAAAAGCTGCTCAACATCACTAATTATTAGAGAAATGCAAATCAAAACTACAGTGAGGTACCACCTCACACCAGTTAGAACTGGCATCATCAGAAAATCTACAAACAACAAATGCTGGAGAGGGTGTGAAGAAAAGGGAACCCTCTTGCACTGTTGGTGGGAATGTAAACTAATACAGCCACTATGGAGAACAGTATGGAGGTTCCTTAAAAAACTAAAAATAGGGCTTCCCTGGTGGCGCAGTGGTTGAGAGTCCACCTGCTGATGTAGGGGACACGGGTTCGTGCCACAGTCCAGAAAGATCCCACATGCCGTGGAGCAGCTGGGCCTGTGAGCCATAGCCGCTGAGCCTGCACTCTGCAACAGGAGAGGCCACAACAGTGAGAGGCCCACGTACCTCAAAAAAAAAAAAAAAAAACTTAGAATTGCCATATGACCCAGCAATCCCACTGCTGGGCATAGACCCTGAGAAAACCACAATTCAAAACGACACATGAACCCCAATGTTCACTGCAGCACTATTTACAATAGCCAGGTCATGGAAGCAATCTAAATTCCCATTAAGTGATGAATGGATAAAGAAGATGTGGTACATATATACAATGGAATATTACTCAGCCATAAAAAGGAACAAAACTGGGTCATTTGTAGAGACATGGATGGAACTAGAGACTGTCATACAAAATGAAGTAAGTCAGGAAGATAAAAACAAATATTGTATATTAATGCATATATGTGGAATCTAGAGAAATGGTACAGATGAACTGGATTGCAAGGCAGAAATAGAGACACAGATGTAGAGAACAAACATATGGACACCAAGGGGATAAAGCGGGAGTGGGATGGTGGTGGTGGGATGAACTGGGAGATTCGGATTGACATATATACACTAATATGTATAAAATAGATAACTAATAAGAACCTGCTGTATAAAAAATAAATAAAATAAAAATCAAATAGTTTGTTCAATAGGAAAATTAATAAAACAATACATGAACATGAAAAAAAGGAATTTTATTGTGCTTATTGACTACATGAATAAAGAATCATATAATAACAAAAAAACTATATATATCAGGCAACTACTGTTCAAAGGAAAGCTAGTACAGCCATATTTCTTATCAGACAAAATATTTTAAGACAACAAGCATTATTAGGCATAGAGATGATTTACAAAATGACCAATGGTTTCTTACATCCTAAAAATTCTAAACTTGAATAAATTAATAAAATTAAATTCTCCTTCTGAGAACAGGTAATATAAATTTGCAGTGCACAATAGCATTTTTAAAGCAGGTTTCTGGTTGGCAGTTCTCAGGTTACTTTTATCTCCCTTCCTAATAAGCACTAGTTTTGATGCAGGCAATCAAGTTTTACTTTTGTGCATTTTTGAAAGGTAGAACTTACTTCTTGTTAACTACTTTCACTAACTGTACAACCACCTTGAGTACAGGCTTTACACAAGTGTTTCTTATTAGACTATTCACCTCGAGTAGGCCTCTTGGTTTTACCTACTCCCCTCCATTCTACTCCATGGAGCCTTTGGAGCAAACGTTCAAGTTTGCATTTGGAGTATTTGTATTTGTTGATTCCAAAACCTACCAAAAAACTACGGTAATCAAGACAGTGTGGTGCTGGCATATAGATTAATGGAATGGAATTCAGAATACAAAAATAAACTCTTACATTATTCGTAAATTAATTTTCAAAAATGGTGCCAACAAAATTCAATGGGTAAATAATCTTTTTAACAAATGATGCTGGAACAATAAAATATCCTCATGCAGAAGAATGATACTGAACCCCTTCCTTACACCATTCATAAAAACTCGCTCAAAATGGATCACAGACCTAAATATAAGAGCTAAAATTATATACTATTAGGGCTTCCCTGGTGGTGCAGTGGTTCAGAGTCCGCCTGCCAATGCAGGGGAAACAGGTTCGTGCCCTGGTCCAGGAAGATCCCACATGCCGCGGAGTGGCTGGGCCCGTGAGCCATGGCTGCTGAGCCTGCGCGTCCCGAGCCTGTGCTCCGCAACGGGAGAGGCCACAACAGTGAGAGGCCCGCGTATCGCAAAAAAAAAAAAAAAAAATTATATACTGTTAGAGGAAAACAGGAATAAATCTTTGATCTTTGTGACCTTAGGTTAGGCAATTATTTCTTAGATACTATACTAAAGGCATAAACAATAAAATCAAAAGCAGATAAAACGAGCTTTATCAAAATTAAAAATTTTGTGCTTAAAGGGCACCATTAAGAAAGTGAAAAGACAACATACAGAACAGGAGAAAATATTTTCAAATCATATATTTAATAAGAGATGTGTATTCAGAATGTACAGTGAACTGTTACAACTCCATAATTAAAAAAAAAAACTTCAATTCGTAAATGGGCAAAGCAACTGAATAGACATTTCTACAAAGAATACACAGAAACAGGCAACAAGCACATGAACAGATGCTCAACATCTTTACTCATTAGGGAAATGCCAATCAAAACCACAGAGTGGGGGGAATCAGGAAGATGGGGGAAGAGTAAGATGCAGAGATCACCTTGCTCCCCACAGATACACCAGAAATACATCTACATGTGGAACAACTCCTACAGAACACCTACTGAACAATGGCAGAAGACCTCAGACCTCCCAAAAAGCAAGAAACTCCCCACGTACCTGGGTAGGGCAAAAGAAAAAAGAATAAACAGAGACAAAAGAATAGAGACGGGACCTGCACCAGTGGGAGGAAGCTGTGAAGGAGGAAAAGTTTTCACACACTAGGAAGCCGCTTCGTGGGCGGAGACAGCGGGTGGCGGAGGGGGAAAGCTTCGGAGCCGCGGAGGAGAGCACAGCAACAGGGGTGCGGAGGGCAAAGCGGAGAGATTGCCACACAGAGGATTGGTGCCAACTGGCACTCACCAGCCCGAGAGTCTTGTCTGCTCACCCGCCGGGGCGGGCGGGGCTGGGAGCTGAGGCTCTAGCTTCGGTGGGATCCCAGGGAAAGGACTGGGGTTGGCGGAGTGAACATAGCCTGCAGGGGGTTAATGCACCACGGCTAGCCGGGAGGGAGTCCGGGGAAAAGTCTGGACCTGCCAGAGAGGCAAGAGACTTTTTCGTCCCTCTTTGTGTCCTGTTGCACGAGGAGAGGGGATTAAGAGTGCTGCTTAAAGGAGCTCCAGAGACGGGCACGAGCCGCGGCTAACAGTGCGGACCCCAGAGACGGGCATGAGATGCTAAGGCTGCTGCTACTGCCACCAAGAAGCCTGTTTGCGAGCACAGGTCACTATCCCCACCTCCCCTCCTGGGAACTTCTGCAGTCCGCCACTACCAGGGTCCCATGATCCAGGGACAATTTCCACAGGAGACGCACGGCACGCCACCAGCTGGTGCAACGTCACCCTGTCTTCTGTCGCCGCAAGCTCACCCCGCATCCGCACCCCTCCCGCACACCGGCCTGAGTGAGCCAGAGCCCCCGAAGCAGCTGCTCCTTTAACCCCGTCCTGTCTGAGCGAAGAACAGATGCCCTCCGGCGACCTACACGCAGAGGCAGGGCCAAATCCAAAGCTGAACCCCGGGAGCAGTGCGAACAAAGAAGAGAAAGGGAAATCTCTCCCAGCAGCCTCAGAAGCAGCGGATTAAAGCTCCACAATCATCTTGATGTACCCTGCGTCTGCGGAATGCATGAATAGACAATGAATCATCCCATATTGAGGAGGTGGACTTTGAGAGCAAGATTGACTATTTTTTCCCCTTTTCCTCTTTTTGTGAGTTTGTATGTATATGCTTCTGTGTGACATTTGGTCTCTATAGTTTTACTGTCACCATCTGTCCTAGGGTTCAATCTGTCCGTTTTTTTTCTTTTTAAAAATTTTTTTTCTTAATAATTATTTTCATTTTAATAACTTTATCTTATTTTATTTTATTTTATCCTCTTTCCTCTTTCTTTCCTTCCTTCCTTCCTTCCTTCCCTCCTTCCCTTGTTCCCTCCTTCCTTCCCTCCTTCCTTCCCCTTTCTTCCTTCCCTCCTACCTTCCTTTCTTTCCTTCTTTCCTTCTACTTTTTCTCCCTTTTATTCTGAGCCATGTGGATGAAAGGCTCTTGGTGCTCCAGCCAGGAGTCAGTGCTGTGCCCCTGAGGTAGGAGAGCCAACTTCAGGACACTGGTCCACAAGAGACCTCCTAGCTCCACGTAACATCAAATGGTGAAAATCTCCCAGAGATCTCCATCTCAACACCAGCACCCAGCTTCACTCAACGAACAGCAAGCTACAGTGCTGTACACCCTATACCAAACAAATAGCAAGACAGGAACACAACCCCACCCATTAGCAGAGAGGCTGCCTAAAATCATAATAAGGCCACAGACACCTCAAAACACACCACCAGATGTGGACTTGCCCACCAGAAAAACAAGATCCAGCCTCATCCACCAGAACACAGGCACTAGTCCCCTCCACCAGGAAGCCTACACAACCCACTGAAACAACTTTAGCCACTGGGGAAAGACACCAAAAACAATGGGAACTACGAACCTGCAGCCTGCAAAAAGGACACCCCAAACACAGTAAGATAAGCAAAATGAGAAGACAGTAAAACACACAGCAGATGAAGGAGCAAGATAAAAATGCACCAGACCTAACAAATGAAGAGGAAATAGGCAGTCTACCTGAAAAACAATTCAGAATAATGATAGTAAACATGATCCAAAATCTTGGAAATAGAATAGAGAAGATGCAAGAAACATTTAACGAGGACCTAGAAGAACTAAAGATGAAACAAGCAATGATGAACAACACAATAAATGAAATTAAAAATACTCTACATGGGATCAATAGCAGATAAGTGACCTGGAAGATAAAATAGTGGAAATAACTACTGCAGAGCAGAATAAAGAAAAAACAATGAAAAGAACTAAGGACAGTCTGAGAGACCTCTGGGACAATATTAAACGCACCAACAATCGAATTATAGGGGTTCCAGAAGAAGAGAAAAAGAAAGGGACTGAGAAAATATTTGAAGAGATTATAGTTGAAAACTTCCCTAATATGGGAAAGGAAATAGTTAATCAAGTCCAGGAAGCACAGAGAGTCCCATACAGGATAAATACAAGGAGAAACATGCCAAGACACATATTAATCAAACTGCCAAACATTAAATACAAAGAAAACATATTAAAAGCAGCAAGGGAAAAATAACACACAACAGAATCCCCATAAGGTTAACAGCTGATCTTTCAGCAGAAACTCTGCAAGCCAGAAGGGACTGCAGGATGTGATGAAGTGATGAAGGAGGAAATCCTACAACCAAGATTACTCTACCCAGCAAGGATCTCATTCAGATTTGATGGAGAAATTAAAACCTTTACAGACAAGCAAAAGCTGAGAGAGTTCACCACCAAATCAGCTTTACAACAAATGCTAAAGGACCTGCTCTAGGCAAGAAACACAAGAGAAGGAAAAGACCTACAATAACAAACCCAAAACAATTAAGAAAATGGGAATAGGCCCATACATATCGATAATTACCTTAAATGGAAGTGGATTAAATGCTCCCACCAAAAGACACAGACGGGCTGAATGGATACAAAAACAAGACCCATATATATGCTGTCTACAAGAGACCCACTTCAGACCTAGAGACACAAACAGACTGAAAGTGAGGGAGTAGAAAAAGATATTCCATGCAAATGGAAACCGAAACAAAGCTGGAGTAGCAATTCTCATAACAGACAAAATAGACTTTAAAATAAAGACTATTAGAAGACACAAAGAATGAAACTAAATTATGACCAAGGGATTGATCCAAGAAGACGATATAACAATTATAAATATTTATGTACCCAACATAGGAGCACCTCAATACATAAGGCAAATAGTAACAGCCATAAAAGGGGAAATTGACAGTAACACATTCATACTAGGGGACTTTAACACCCCACTTTCACCAATGGACAGATCATCCAAAATGAAAATACATAAGGAAACACAGCTTTAAATGATACATTAAACAAGATGGACTTAATGGACATTCGATCCAAAAACAATAGAATACACATTTTTCTCAAGTGCTCATGGAACATTCTCCAGGATAGATCATATCTTGTGTCACAAATAAAGCCTTGATAAATTTAAGAAAATTGAAATTGTATCAAGTATCTTTTCCGACCACAACACTATGAGACTAGATATCAATTACAGGAAAAGATCTGTAAAAAATACAAACACAAGGAGGCTAAACAATACACTACTTAATAACGAAGTGATCACTGATGAAATCAAAGAGGAAAATCAAAAACTGCTTGGAAACAAATGACAATGGAGACACGATGACCCAAACCTATGCGATGCAGCAAAAGCCATCCTAAGAGGGAAGTTTATAGCAATACAATCCCACCTTAAGAAACAGGAAACATCTCGAATAAACAACCTAACCTTGCACCTAAAGCAATTAGAGAAAGAAGAAAAAAAGAAACCCAAAGTTAGCAGAAGGAAAGAAATCATAAAGATCAGATCAAAAATAAATGAAAAAGAAATGAAGGAAACGATAGCAAAGGTCAATAAAACTAAAAGCTGGTTCTTTGAGAAGATAAACAAAATTGATAAACCATTAGCCAGACTCATCAAGAAAAAAAGGGAGAAGACTCAAATCAATAGAATTAGAAGTGAAAAAGGAGAAGTAACAACTGACACTGCAGAAATACAAAGGATCATGAGAGATTACAACAAGCAACTCTTTGCCAGTAAAATGGACAACCTGGAAGAAATGGACACATTCTTAGAAAAGCACAACCTGCCAGGACTGAATCAGGAAGAAACAGAAAATATAAACAGGCCAATCACAAGCACGGAAATGGAAACTGTGATTAAAAATCTTCCAACAAACAAAAGCCCAGGACCAGATGGCTTCACAGGCAAATTCTATCCACATTTAGAGAAGAGCTAACACCTATCCTTCTCAAACTCTTCCAAAATATAGCAGAGGGAGGAACACTCCCAAACTCCTTCTACGAGGCCACCATCACCTTGATACCAAAACCAGACAAGGGTGTCACAAAGTAAGAAAACTACAGGCCAATATCACTGATGAACATAGATGCAAAAATTCTCAACAAGATACTAGCAAACAGAATCCAACAGCACATTAAAAGGATCATACACCATGATCAAGTGGGGTTTATTCCAGGAATGCAAGGATTCTTCAATATACGTAAATCTATCAATGTGATAAACCATATTAACAAATTGAAGGAGAAAAACCATATGATCATCTCAATAGATGCAGAGAAAGCTTTCGACAAAATTTAACACCCATTTATGATAAAAACCCTCCAGAAAGTAGGCATAGAGGTAACTTTCCTCAACATAATAAAGGCCATATATGACAAGCCCACAGCAAACATCATCCTCAATGGTGAAAAACTGAAAGCATTTCCACTAAGATCAGGAACAAGACAAGGTTGCCCACTCTCACCACTCTTATTCAACATAGTTTTGGAAGTTTTAGGCACAGCAATCAGAGAAGAAAAGGAAATAAAAGGAATCCAAATCAGAAAAGAAGTAAAGCTGTCACTGTTTGCAGATGACATGATACTATACATAGAGAATCCTAAAGATGCTACCAGAAAACTACTAGAGCTAATCAATGAATTTGGTAAAGTAGCAGGATACAAAATTAATGCACAGAAATCTCTGGCATTCCTATATACTAATGATGAAAAATCTGAAAGTGAAATCAAGAAAACACTCCCATTTACCATTGCAACAAAAAGAATAAAATATCTAGGAATAAACCTACCTAAGGAGACGAAAGACCTGTATGTAGAAAATTATAAGACACTGATGAAAGAAATTAAAGATGATACAAATAGATGGAGAGATATACCATGCTCTTGGATGGGAAGAATCAACATTGTGAAAATGACTCTACTACCCAAAGCAATCTACAGATTCACTGCAATCCCTATCAAACTACCACTGGCATTTTTCACAGAACTAGAACAAAAAATTTCGCAATTTGTACGGAAACACAAAAGACCCCGAATAGCCAAAGCAATCTTGAGAACGAGAAAAGGGGCTGGAGGAATCAGGCTCCCTGACTTCAGACTATACTACAAAGCAACAGTAATCAAGACACTATGGTACTGGCACAAAAACAGAAAGATAGATCAGTGGAACAGGATAGAAAGCCCAGAGATAAACCCACGCACATATGGACACCTTATCTTTGATAAAGGAGGCAGGAATGTACAGTGGAGAAAGGACAGCCTCTTCAATAAATGGTGCTGGGAAAACTGGACAGGTACATGTAAAAGTATGAGATTAGATCACTCCCTAACACCATACACAAAAATAAGCTCAAAATGGATTAAAGACCTAAATGTAAGGCCAGAAACTATCAAACTCTTAGAGGAAAACATAGGAAGAACACTCTATGACATAAATCACAGCAAGATCCTTTCTAACCCACCTCCTAGAGTAATGGAAATAAAAACAAAAATAAACAAATGGGACCTAATGAAACTTCAAAGCTTTTGCACAACAAAGGAAACCATAATCAAGACCAAAAGACAACCCTCAGAATGGGAGAAAACATTTGCAAATGAAGCAACTGACAAAGGATTAATCTCCAAAATTTACAAGCAGCTCATGCAGCTCAATAACAAAAAAACAAACAACCCCATCCAAAAATGGGCAGAAGACCTAAATAGACATTTCTCCAAAGAAGATATACAGAATGCCTACAAACACATGAAAGAATGCTCAACATCATTAATCATTAGAGAAATGCAAATCAAACTACAATGAGATATCATCTCACACAAGTCAGAATGGCCATCATCAAAAAATCTAGAAACAATAAATGCTGGAGAGGGTGTGGAGAAAAGGGGACACTCTTGCACTGCTGGTGGGAATGTGAATTGGCTCAGCCACTATGGAGAACAGTATGGAGGTTCCTTAAAAAACTACAAATAGAATTACCACATGACCCAGCAATCCCACTACTGGGCATATACCCTGAGAAAACCAAAATTCAAAAAGAGTCATGTACCAAAATGTTCATTGCAGCTCTATTTACAATAGCCCGGAGATGGAAACAACCTAAGCGCCCATCATCGGATGAATGGATAAAGAAGATGTGGCATATATACACAATGGAATATTACTCAGCCTTAAAAAGAAATGAAGTTGAGCTATTTGTAATGAGATGGATAGACCTAGAGTCTGTCATACAGAGTGAAGTAAGTCAGAAAGAAAAAGACAAATACCATATGCTAACACATATATATGGAATTTAAGGGAAAAAAATGTCATGAAGAACCTAGGGGTAAGACAGGAATAAAGACGCAGACCTACTGGAGAACGGACTTGAGGATATGGGGAGGGGGAAGGGTGAATTTTGACAGGGCAAGAGAGAGTCATGGACACATACACACTAACAAACGTAGTAAGGTAGATAGCTAGGGGGAAGCAGCCGCAAGGCACAGGGATATTAGCTCGGTGCTTTGTGACAGCCTGGAGGGGTGGGATGGGGAGAGTGGGAGGGAGGGAGACGCAAGAGGGAAGACATATGGGAACATATGTATATGTATAGCTGATTCACTTTGTTATAAAGCAGAAACTAACACACCATTGTAAAGCAATTATACCCCAATAAAGATGTTAAAAAAATAAATAAATAAAATAAAAGAAGCTTATCTCTCTAAAAAAAAAATAAATAAAGGAGTGAGACAATTTTCAAAAAAAAAAAAAAGAAAATATATTTCCACATGAAAACTTGTACATAAACATTCACAGCAGAATTATTCAGAATAGTCAAAATGTGGAAAGAACCCAAATGCCCACCAAGTGATAAATGAATAAAAAAAGTGATGCATATACAGTGAAATATTATTCACAAATGAAAAGGAATAAATATTTAGATATGCTATAACATGGATAAACCTTGAAAACATGCTAAGTGAAAGAAGCCAGTCATCGAAGACCACATATAGTATGAGTATATTTATATGAAATGTCCAGAGTAGGAAAAATCTACACACACAGAATGAGCTCAGTGGTTGCCTAAGGCTAGAGGAATAGGGATAGAATAACTGGTAATGGGTATAGAGTTTCTTCTGTGGGTGGCAAAAATTTCTAAAATTAGATTGTGTTGATGATTGCACAACTCTGAATATACTAAAAATCAATGAATCGTACACATTAACTCAGTAAATTGTGAATTAGGCCTTAGTAAATCTGTATTTTTTAAAGTTTAAGTTCTCCAAAGTATAGGTGAAAACCTCAGAACAAAATCTGCCTTTTCCATTTATCTCTCTGGGTTTCTAGTTTAACAATTTCTTTGGGGATCTTTAAGTTTACCCTATTTTTATGCTTGGTGGTTCAATGACATTTAAAAATTTTTAAATATATATTTATATATTCAGAATTGTACTTATTTCAGTAAGAATTATTTAGGACATCTGACCTTCCAAACTGCCTGTAATCTTTGTTTAAATATTTTTCCTATTTTCATGTTTATTTTTGCTACATATAAGCTCATCTATCTTTTAAAAACCCTGTTATATTTTCCTTTGGAACAAATTATATTTTGAATTAATATGTGGGGAGCTAATGTCTTTATAATATTGAATCTACCTATGCATGCATAGAGTTTATTTTCCTTTTATGTCCTTTAGTAAAAATAACACCTCACTGTAATTTTAAGGTGTACTCCCAGGAATTTGTGTGTTTTTTAAAATGGTTCTGGGGCTTCCCTGGTGGTGCAGTGGTTGAGAGTCCACCTGCCGATGCAGGGGACACGTGTTTGTGCCCTGGTCCGGGAAGATCCCACATGCCGCGGAGCGGCTGGGCCCGTGAGCCACGGCTGCTGAGCCTGTGCGTCCGGAGCCTGTGCTCCACAACGGGAGAGGCCAAAACAGTGAGAGGCCCACATACGGCAAAAAAAAAAATAATAAAATAATAATAATAAAATGGTTCTATTCACCCACTGTATTTTGTTTTGTATACAGAATTCTCATGTTATACTAAATAGTATTCCTATTAAGTTTTTATTTTTTAGGTGTGCAGTTACATTATCAAAAAGTAATTATAATTTTGAACTCTCTAAACTTTTAAATATATTTCTTCTTCAAGTCTAATTACATTGGTTAGTATTTTTAGAAAAATGTTAAATAACAGTGGTATTTGCCTGTCCTGTTTCTAAGCAACAAAATCATTATTAAGTATTTGATAGGATTTGGTTAAGGTCATATATGTAGGGGTGTGTGTGTGTGTGGCGTGTGTGTGTGTGTGTGTGTTTAGCTGAGGGCATTGTGACTGAAGAATAAATACTTGAAACCATTACAATTCACTATGAAAGTAAATCAACGACTGTAGCACCAGTGAAAACCAACTACAAGGGCAATGTCACTACAGTGCTAATCTCAAGTGAAATAAGTACTAATCTAACTTCACTGGCTGTAGCCACCCTCCCCATTGTAAAATCATTGTCCAATAATCTGAGTTTCAGAAAAAGTCTACTTCTATAGTATAAAAAAATTTGATTTGTAAAAAATAATGACTCTAGATAGTATTTCCCAGTTTATTAGACAGTGGCTAGGAAGTACGGTGGCAACAAAATTATATTCTATAGTATATATAACATAGCATCCACAATATGCATGACACAGTCCAAATATGAAGAAGCAGGAAAATCTGGGTCATTATTATGAACAGAGGCCAACTTCAAAGTAAAGCAGATATTGGTATTATCAAAGATTTAAAGCAGTTATTATAACTAAGGTCAATATTTAAAGAAAAGGAGAGTAAAATGCTAATAATGAATGAAAAGAAGAAATCTCAGCAGAGAAATAGAAAATATTAAAAAGTAGGTAGTGTAAGAAATAGCTAAAATTAAAAAATAACTTATGGGCTTAATAGCTGAATTAAGATTACAGAGAAAAATACAAAAATAATTTTAGATCAGTAAGAATTATCCAATTTGAAATTCAGAGATAAAAATGATTGACAAAATAGAGATTCTGAGACACGTGAGACAATATCAAAAATTCTACCAGAAAGGTAACTGGTGTCCTAGACAGAGAGCGGAAAAACATATTTGAAAAAATAAAAGGCTAAAATTTCCCCAAATTTTGTGAAAGATATAAATTTATAAATTTAAGAAGCTGCATTGTTCAGTAAAACCCTAAACAGAATAAACTTGAAGAAAATAAGACTATGTATATCATGGTCAAATTGCTGAAAATAAAAGGTATAAAAAACATCTGAACGCAGCCAGAGGAAAATGACTCATTATATATAGAGGTACCAAAAATCAAAGTATCGCACATTCTCAATCAAAAACAATATAAGCTACAAGATAGTGAAACAACATCTTTAAAGTGTTCAGAACCTTAAAAACAAAGTACACAAATAGTTAACCCAGAAATACATATCCAGCAAAAATGTCTCCTTCAAGAATGAAAGCAAAAGAAATTTTCAGATATAGGAAAGCTAAGTGAATTCATTTCTACCAGACCTGTACTATAGGAAATGCGAATCGATGTACTTTTATCTTCAGGAACAAATGAAAAGTGTTAAAAATTACAAACAAGAGAAAATATAAAAGAATGCTTTTCTTTTGAATTAAAAAGATACTTGGGGAGTGGCCAAGATGACAGAGTAGAAAGACCCTGAACTCACCTCCTCTCAGGAGCACACCAAAATCACGACAATCTGCAGAAGAACCATCCATGAAAAATACTGCAACCTATCAGAAAAGATCTTCTACAACTAAAGACATAAAGAAGGAACCACAGTGAGATGGGTAGGAGGGGCACACTTGTGTTATAATCAAATCCCTTCCACCCCCGCAGGTGGGCAATCGACCCACAAACTGGAGAATAATTATATTACAGAGGTTCTCCCACAGGAGTGAGAGTTCTGAGTCCCATGTCAGGCTCTGCAGCCCGGGGTTCTGGAATCAGGAAGATGAGTCTCAGAGCATTTGGCTTTGAAGGCCAGCAGTGCTTAATTTCAGTAGCCCCACAGGATTGGGGGAAACAGAGACATCACTTTTAAAGGGTGCACACAAAATTTCATACCCAATGGGACCCAGGGCAAAAGCAGTAATTTGACAGGAGCCCAGGCCAAACCGACCACTTGGTCTTGGAGAGTCTCCCACAGAGGTGGGGTGTGACTGAAGCTCACCCTGGGCACATAGACACTGGTGAAAGCCATATCTGGTAACATTCTACCAAGTGGACACTGCTGCTGGCAGCTGCCATCTTAGCTCACTAGCACCAAGACTAGGCCCCACCTAACAGCCTGTAGGCACCAGTGCTGGGATGTCTCAGGCCAAACAACTAACTGGGTGGAGACACTGCCCCACTCACCAGCAGACAGGTTGCCTAAAGAATTCCTGAGCCCACAGCAGCCTCTAGATGTGCCCATAGACAAGGCCTGCCCACCAGAGGGCCAAGACCCAGTTCCACCCACCAGTGGACAGGCACCAGCACTTCCCTTCTGGAAGCCTGCACTAGCCTCTAGATCAGCCTCACCCACCAGAAGGCTGACACCAGATGCAAGAAAACTATCATCCCACTGCCTGCAGACCCAGCCCACCCACAGCACAACAGACTCTATCCTGGGACCAGATGGGCCCCAGTACTACCACCAGTAGGTCATATAAGCTTCGGGATACCTCAGATACCATACCCAAATGTGTCAGGAACTGCCCCCCCAAAATGATCTGAAACAAGCTCTGGGGTCCATGAGCCTTACAGCCAGACTCTAGGTACCAGCTCTGCCTGCCAGTAGACCAGCACTAACTTCAGCACCAGGTTCATCCAACGGTTGGTGGTCAACAACCCCAGAGTCTCTGGGATCCTGGCTTCATCCACCCATGAGCCAGCAGTAGCCCTGGGGCCCCATAGCATTCTGCAATCAGCTGCCTCATGACCAGGCCCCGCTAAACACCAGCCAGCAGCATCCACACAAGGGCAGGGTCTGGCAACCAACTGGACAAAAGGACAAACAAGACTACCAGAGTGCCCACATAGTCAGCCCCCCACAAGAGAAGGACCCACACAGCCCTCTTAGGGGGAGCACATAGAGCATATACCATGGGTGATGAGAGGGGAGTGCATTGCTGGGATGCATAGGGTGTCTTCTACAGAAGGTCACTTCTCCAAGGTCAAGAAATGTAACTAACATACCACATACATAAAAATAAAAATAGCAACTTAGACAAAAATGAGATGGGAACAGAACATGTTCCAGATAAAGGAACAAGATAAAACCCCAGAAGGGGGCTTCCCTGGTGGCGCAGTGGTTGAGAGTCTGCCTGCTGATGCAGGGGACACGGGTTCGAGCCCTGGTCTGGGAAGATCCGACATGCCGCGGAGCAACTAGGCCCGTGAGCCACAACTACTGAGCCTGCGCATCTGGAGCCTGTGCTCTGCAACAAGAGAGGCCGAGGTAGTGAGAGGCCCGCGCACCGCAATGAAGAGTGGCCCCCGCTCACCGCAACTAGAGAAAGCCCTCACACAGAAACGAAGACCCAACACAGCCAAAAATAAATAAATAAATTTATATATTTAAAAAAAAAAAAAAAAAAAAAAAACCCCAGAAGAAGAACTAAGTGAAGTGGAGATAGGAGGCAATCTATCCAAGAAAGAGTCCAGAGTAACAATAATAAAGATGATCAAAGAACTCGAGAGCAGAATGAATGCACAGAGCAAGAAGTTAGAAGTTTTAACAGCGAGTTAGAAAATATAAAGAACACCCAAACAGAGATGAAGAATACAATAACTAAAATGAAAAAGATACTACAAGGAATCAATAATAGACTAAATGATATAGAGGAATGGATCACTGAGCTGGAACACAGAGTAGTGGAAATCACTGCTGCTGAACAGAAAAAAGAAAAAATAATTAAAAGAAATGAGAACAGTTTAAGAGACCTCTGGGACAACATCAAGCACATCAATTATTTGCATTATATGGGTCCCAGAAGGAAAAGAGAGAGAGAAAGGGGCTGAGAACATATTTGAAGACATAATAGCTGAAAACTTCCCTAACCTGGGGAAAAGAACAGTCACCTAAGTCCAAGAAGTACAGAGTCCCATACAGGATGAACCCAAAGAGGAACACACCAAGACATACTGTAATTAAAATGACAAAAATTAAAGATAAAGAGGGTATATTAAAAGCAGCAGGTAAAAGCAACAAATAAAATACAGGGGCCCATAAGTATATCAGCTGATTTTTCAGGAGAAAATATGCAGGTCAGAAAGGAGTGGCATGATACATTTAAGGTGATGAAAGCAGAAAAAACTACAACCAAAGAATACTCTACCCAGGAAGGATCTCATTCAGATTTGATGGAGAAATCAAAAGCTTTACAGACAAGCAAAAGCTAAAGGAGTTCAGCTCCACCAAACCAGCTTTACAACAAATGTTAGAGGAACATTTCACCTTCTCTAGGTGAAAAAGAAAAGGCCACAATTAGAAACAAGAAAATTACTAAATGAAAAAGCTCACCAGTAAAAGCAAACATACAGTAAAGGTAGGAAATCATTCACACACAAAGTTAGTAGGGAGGTTAAAAGATGAAAGTAGTTAAATCACCTACATCCAAAATAAACAGTTAAGGGATACACAAAACAATTAGATGTAAAATATGATATCAAAAACAGTAATCATGGGCTTCCCTGGTGGCGCAGTGGTTGAGAGTCCACCTGCCGATGCAGGGGACACAGGATCGTGCCCCGGTCCGGGAAGATCCCACATGCCGCGGAGCGGCTGGGCCCGTGAGCCATGGCCGCTGAGCCTGCGCGTCTGGAGCCTGTGCTCCGCAATGGGAGAGGCCACAACAGTGAGAGGCCCACGTACCGCAAAAAAAATAAAAATAAATTAAAAAAAAAAAAAAACAGTAATCATGAGTGGAGGAGAGTACAAATGCAAGGTTTTTAAAATGCATTTGAAAGTAAGAGATCAGCAACTTAAAACCATCACGTGTATATATACATATATATAGAGAGAGAGATTGCTATAGAAAAACTTCATGGTAACCACAAATCAAAAAGCAATGAAAGATATATACACAAAAAAGAAAAAAGAATCCAAAATAACACTAAAGATAGTGTTAAATCACAAGAAAAGAGAAAAGAAAAAGAAAGGGGCAATAAAGCTACAAAAACGAACCCAAAACAATTTACAGAATGGCAATAAGAACATAAAAATTGATAATTACCTTAAACATAAATGGACTAAATGCTCCAACCAAAAGACATAGGATGAGAACAGAAATTAACACAACATTATAAATCAATTATACTTCAATAAAAAAAATCCAGATGGCTGACTGGTTACAAAAACAAGATCCATATACTGCTTATGAGAGACCCACTCCAGATCTAGAGACACATACAGAAAGTGAGAGGATAGAAATGAGTATTCTATACCAATGGTAATCTAAAGAATGCTGAAGTAGCAATACTTATTTATGATAAAATATACTTTAAAATAAATACTGTTATAAGAGACAAAGAAAGATGCTACATGATGATCAAGGAATCGATCCAAGAAGAAGATATAACAATTGTAAATATATATGCACCCAACATAGGGGCACCTCAAAATATAAGGCAAATATTAACAGATATTGATATAAAAGGAGAAACTGACAGTAACACAAATATAGTAGGGTACTTTAACTCCCGACTTACATCAATGGACAGATCATCCAGACAAGAAATTAGTAAGCAAACACAGGCCATAAATAACACACTAGATCAAATGAACTTAGATATTTATAGAGCATTCCATCCAAACACAGGAGAATACACATTCTTTTCAAGTGCACATAGAACATTCTCCAGGATAGATCATATGCTAGGCCACAAAACAACCTTCAGTAAATGTAAGAAAACTGAAATCATATCAAGCATCTTTTCCAATCACAATGTTATGAAGACTAAAAATCAACTACAAGAAAAAAATGCAACAAACATGTGGATGCTAAACAATATGCTACTAAACAAGCAGTGGATCATTGAATAAATCAAAGAGGAAACTAAAAAAATACCAAGAGACAAATGAAAATGAAAGTGTGATGAAAACCTATGGGATGCAGCAAAAGCATTTCTAAGAGGGAAGTTTACAGTGATACAGGTTTACCTCAGGCAACAAGAAAAATCTCAAATAAGCAACCTAAACTTACACCTATAGCAACTGGAAAAAGTACAACAAACAAAACCTAAACTTAGTAGAAGAAAAAAAATAATAAAAAAAAAAGAAATCATAAAGATCAGAGCAGAAATAAATGAAATGGAGACTAAAAAAACATAGAAATGATCAATGAAACTAAAAGCTGGTTCTTTGAAAAGATAAACAAAATTGATAAATCCTTAGCCAGACTCATAAGAAAAAAAGGTAGAGGGCCAACCCAAATCAATAAAACCAGAAATGAAAAAGGAGAAGTTATAACCGACACAACAGACATACCAGGGATCATAAGAGACTACTATGAACAACCATACGCCAAAAAACGGACAACCTAGGAGAAATGGACAAATTCTTAGAAAGGCACACTCTCCCAAGACTGAACCAGGAAGAAATAGAAAATATAAACAGACCAATGACCAGTAATGAAACTGAATCATTAATTTAAAATTCCCAACACACAAAAGTTCAGGAGAAACTAACTTCACAAGTGAATTCTACCAAACATTTAAAGAAGAGTTAGTACATACCCTTCTCAATCTATTCCAAAAATTGCAGAGGAAGGAACACTTCTGAACTCATTCTATGAGACCACCATCACCTTGGTACCAAAACCAGACCAAGATAGCACAAAAAAAGAAAATTACAGGCCAATATCACTGATGAACATAGATGCAAAGATCCTCAACAGAATACTAGAAAACTGAATCCAACAATACATTAAAAGAATCATACACCATGAAAAATGGGATTTATCCCAGGGATAAAAATTTTTCAATATCTGCAAATCAATCAGTGTGATACACCACATCAACATATTGAAGAATAAAAACCATATGATCATCTCAATAGATGCAGAAAGCTTTTGATAAAATTCAACATCAATTTATTATAAAAACTCTCTAGAAGGAGGACACAGAGGAAACACACCTCAACATAATAAAGGCCATATTTGAGAAACCCACATCTAACATCATAATCAGTGGTAAAAAGCTGAAAGCATTTCCTCTAAGATAGGAACAAGAAAAGGATGCCCATTCTCGCTACTTTTATTCAACATAGTTGTGGAAGTCCTAGCCATAGCACTCACATAAGAAAAAGAAACAGAAGAATCCAAATTGGAAAGGAAGACATAAAAGTGTCACTGTTTGCAGATGACATGATACTATACATAGAAAATTCAAAAGATGCCACCAAAAAAATTATCAGTGCTCATCAATGAATTCAGTAAAGTTGCAGGATGAAAAATCAATATACAGAAATTTGTTTCATTTCTGTACACTAACAATGGACTCTCAGAAAGAGAAATTTAGGAAATAATCCCATTTACCATGAAATCAAAAAGAGTAAAAAACCTAGGGATAAACCTACCTAAGGAGGCAAAAGACCAGTATGCCAAAAACTATAAGAATCTGATGAAAGAAACTGAAGAAGACACAAACAGATCGAAAGATATACTGTGTTCTTGGATTGGAAGAACGAATATTGTGAAAATGACCATAATACCCAAGGCAATCTACAGATTCAATGCAATCTCTATCAAATTACCAATGGCATTTTTCATAGAACTGGAACAAATAATTTTAAAATTTGTATGGAAATACAAAACACCCTGAATAGCCAAAGAAATCTTGAGAAAGAAAAATGGAGCTGGAGGAATCAGGCTCCCTGACTTCAGACTATACTACAAAGGTAAAGTAATTAAAACAGTATGGTACTGTCACAAAAACAGACACATAGATCAGTGGAACAGGATAGAGTCCAGAAATAAACTGATGTACTTATGGTCAGTTAATCTATGACAAGGAGGCAAGAATATAAAATGAAGAAAAGACAGTCTCTTCAATAAGAAAAACTGGACAGCCACATGTAAAAGAATGAAATTAGAACATTCTCTAACACCATATACAAAAATAAATTCAAAATGAATTAAAGACCTAAATTTAAGAACAGATACTATAAAACTCCTAGAGAAAAACATAGAACACTCTGTGACATAAATTGCAGCACTTTTTTTTTTTTGGATACAACTCCTAAAGTAAATAAAACAAATAAATAAACAATTGTGACCCAATCAAACTTAAAAGCTTCTGCAAAGGAAACCATCAACAACACAAAAAGACAAACTACTGAATGGGGAGAAAATATTTACAAATTGCATGGCTGATAAGGGATTAAGAGCCAACATGTATAAATAGTTCATACAACTCAACATTGTAAAAACAAACAACCTGATTAAAAATTGGGCAGAACTGAATAGACATTTATCCAAAGAAGACATACAGATGGCCAATAGGCACATGAAAAGTTCAACATCACTAATCATCAGGGAAATGCAAATCAAAACCACAATGAATTATCATCTCACACTTGTCAGAATGGCTATCATCAAAAAGAACACAAATAACAAATGTTGATGAGGATGTGGATAAAAGGGAACCCTTGTGTACTCTTGGCGGGAATATAAATTGGTGTAGCCACTGTGAAGAACAGTATGGAGTTTTCTTAAAAAACTAAAAACAGAACTACCATATGACCCAGCAATTCCACTCCTGGGTATTTATCTGAAAAAAACAAAAACACTAATTTGAAAAAGTACATGCACTCCAACGTTCATAGCCACATAATTCACAATAGCCAAAATATGGAAGTGAACTACGTGTCCATCAACAGATGAATCGATAAAGAAGATGTGGTACACACACACACACACACATACACACACACACACACACAATGGAATACTACTCAGCTATAAAAAAAAGAATTAAATTTTGCTATTTGCAGCAACATGGATGGACTTGGAGGGCACTGTGCTAAGTGAAATAAGTCAAGACAGAGAAAGACAAATATTGTATGATATCACTTACATGTTAAATCTAAACAATGCAATAAACTAGTGACTATAACAAAAAAGAAGCACTCTCACAGATATAGAGAACAAACAAGTGGTTTCCAGCGGGGAGAAGAGGGTGAGGGGCAATATAGGGATAGGGGAGTGGGAGGCACAAACTACTGGCTATAAGATAGCTCAAGGATATATTGTACAACACAAGTAATACAGCCAATATTTTTAAATAATTGTAAATGAAAAATAACCTTTAAAAATTATATAACATTAAAAAAATTTTTTTAATAAACTAAAAAAATAGCTGGGGGGAATCAAGAAGGTAGAGTAGGAAGACATGGAGCTCACCTCCCACAACAAACACATCAAAATATATCTATAAATGGAACAGTACTCATGAAAAGATAACTGGAAGCTGGCAGAAGAACTCCTTTACAACCAAAGTTGCAAGACAACTTTGTCAGTTGTCTAGTCAGTTACAAGGGAACCCCCATAAGAATATCAGCTGATTTCTCTGAAGAAACTTTGCAGGCCAGAAGGGAGTGGCATGATAGATTCAAAGTCCTGAAAGGGAAAACCCTGCAACCTAGGATACTCTACCCAGCAAAATTATTATTTACAAATCTCTACATTATCAGGAAGGTTGGGGGAAAAAAGGCTTTGGGTCAGGACCTCCATCCTTGGGAGGAATCTGTAAGGAAGAGAATGTCTGCATGGGCAGACCCTTACCCTAGGGAGCTAGAAAGTGGAGCCACAATCTGAGCATCCCAGCCCTGGGGTCCACATGGAGTAGAAAACCCTCTTGCCTGCTGAGACAAACAGAAGGGCTAGAGAAGTCTAGACTCTGATGATGGCTTGCTAACAATTAGTGCAGAGACAGCCTTGCATTGGTGGCTGCCACCTTGCTGCATTTCCCAATCCAAAGGGGCAAACAACCCAGCCCCACTCACTCCACAACACAGCCTGGCACAAGATCTGGGCAAAGACTCAGCCTACATATGCAGAAACAGCCCAGAAGGCCCGGGTGATATCTGGGGTGGAGCCATGGAGGCCACTGTAATTGCAGGCATGGAGCAGTACCACAGGAGTGCACTGCAGCTAAGCACTGAATCTTGGGTAGATAGGCCCTGGGAGAGGACTCATCCAGAAATTAAGAGACAGCCCTGATGGCCTTGGGTGTGAGTTGGGTGGAGACAGCCATTGTCAGCAGGCTCAGGAGTATGCAGTGGTTCCTCTCCCAGTGAGAGCACCCCAGCTCCACCCACTCCATACCACAACCTAGCGCTAGTTCTGGGAGAAGACTGCCACAGTAGCAGCCCAGATCCCAGGTGGCACATGAGCCACCTCAATTCCTGTCACCACAATGCACCAACCCTGAGACTCAGCCTACTCTAAATGACAGCCTAGCACTAGATCTGGGATGTACACAACAGAGAAAAGGAAGCAACCTTGTGCTGCTTCTGGGCAGACGTCTACACAGGCAGCACATAGGTCTCTGTGACTGTATGGGCCTCATTTGCTTTCAGTGATCACCTCTTTGGGGCAGGGCAAATACTCAAGGGCAACAGAGCCTGACAGAACCCAAACCTTAGGGCTTCTACTCCAACTACTGGGAAGCAAACTCTGCCACTTGTGGGGCAGCCACAGGCACAGAGGAGAGAGGAAGCCCTACCTCACATCCTCCACAGGCTCTAGATACTATAACACCAACCACACCCTCTATCAAAAGGATAACGACCAGCATACCCTGAGGAAAGATAGGGCTGGTGTCCACACTGAAACCAGCTCTCACACCAAAAACACTGAACACACACAGTCTCCAAAGCAACAATCCCACATAAAAACACCCCTTCAAGACCACAGTAGAAATATGTTTCCCCTAAATTCATAGAGACAGAGAAAGTTAAGTAAAATGAAAAGGCAGAAGAACTACTCCCAATTAAAACAAGAAAAATCCCCTGAGAAAACAAATAATGAAACAGATCTCACCAGTCTACTAGACCCTGAGCTCAAAAAGGTGGCAATAAAAGTGATGAGTGAGAAAGATTATTGATAGAAATGCAGATCACTGTAACAAGGAACTAGAAGCTATAAAGATGAACCAATCAAAAACAGACAATTCTATTGCTGAGATTAAAAGCAATCTAAAAGCAATGAATAGCTGACTAAATGACACAGAAGAACAAATAAGTGATATGGAAGATAGAATAATGGAAATCACCCTATCATGCAGAAAGACAAATTTAAAAAAAAGCAACATGTAAGATCTATAGGATAATATAAAACATGCCAACCATAATAGGGGTTCCAGAAAGAGAAGAGAGAGAGAAGGGGATCAAAAATGTATGTGAAAAAAGTATGGCTGAAAATTTCCCAAACCTAAAGAAGGAAACAGATATCGGGTACAGGAAGCACAAAAGGTCCTGAACAAGATGACCCGAACAGATCCACACCAAGACATATCAAAATTAAAATGGCTAAAGTTAAAGAGAGGATTCTAAACGTAGCAAGAGACAAACAAATAGTCAGTTACAAGGGAACCCCCATAAGAATATCAGCTGATTTCTCTGAGAAACTTTGCAGGCCAGAAGGGAGTGGCATGATAGATTCAAAGTCCTGAAAGGGAAAACCCTGCAACCTAGGATACTCTACCCAGCAAAATTATTATTTACAATAGAAGGAGAGATAAAGAATTTCTCAGACAAGCAAAAACTAAAAGAATACAGCAGTACTAAAGCTACCCTAAAAGAAATATTGAATGGTCTTCTCTAAATGGAAAAGAAGCAAGAATCTATAGGAAAAGGAAAATCCCAACAAGAAAGGCAAATATATAGTAAGGTTTGAAGATCACTTAAATAAGCCAGTACACAGATTAAAAAACAATCCAAAAAAATTGTAAAAACAATTATAATTACAACACATAATAAAAGGATAAGCATGAAGATGTAAAATATGACATCAAAATCCAAAAATGTGGGGAAGGGGAAAAAAATGTAGATCTTTTACAACATGTTTGAACATGAATGACTATCAGTTTAAAGCAAGTAGATATAGTTATGGGTCAACATACTTGAACTCCACAGTAACCACAAATCAAAAATATACAAGAGATTCACAGAAACCAAAAAGAAAGAAATGCAAGTATATTACAAAGAAAAATCATCAAACCATAAAAGGAAAAACAAAAAGAATAAACAAAGAAAAATTACAAAATCAACTTGAAAACAAGGAATAAAATGACAATAAATACATACCTATCAATACATGGAATAAATGCTCTGATCAAAACACATGGAGTGGCAGAGTTGATAAAAAATACATAACTCAAGAGCCTACCATATGCTGCCTACTAGAGATTCACTTCAGGGCTAAAGACAGAAATTGAAAGTGAGGGGATGGAAAATGATATTTCATGCAAATGGAAATGAGAAGAAAGAGATAGTAGCAATACCCATACCAGGCAAAATAGACTTTAAAACAAAGTCTATAACAAAGACAAAGAAGGGAACTATATAATGATAACAGAATCAACATAAGAAGAGGATATTACACACATCAACATATAAGCATACAATACAGGCACACCTAAATATATAAAACAAATACTAAGAGACATAAAGGGAGAAATTTACAGGAATACAATAATAATAGGAGAAGTTAACATCCCACTGACATCAATGGACAGATCATGCAGAGAGAAAATCAATAAAGCAATATAGGTCCTAAATGACACAAGAGACCAGGTGGACTTAGTTTTTATCTACAGGACACTACATCCAAAAAAAAATAGAATACACATAATTTTCAAGTAGTTATGGAACACTCTCTAGGATAGAGCACATATTAGCTCACAAAACAAAGTCTCAACAAATTTAAGAGGACAGAAATTATTTCAAGCATCTTTTCTGACCACAACAGTATGAAACTAGAAATAAACAATACAAAGAAAAATGGAAAAATAAGAAACATATGGAGACGAAACAACATGCTACTAAAAAAACCAATGGGTCAATGATGAAATCAAAGAAGAAATCAGAAAATACCTCAAGACAAATAGCAATGAATACAGAACCTTACAAAATCTATGGGATGCAGCAAAAGCATTTCTAAGAGGGCAGTTCATACTGATACAGCTCTTCCTCAAGAAACAACAAAAATCTCAAACACCCTAAGTGACCACCTAAAAGAATTAGAAAAAAAGAACAAAAAAGTCTAAAGTTATCAGAAAGAAAGAAATAATAAAGATCATAGAAGAAATAAATAAAGATTAAAAAATAACAGAAAAGAGCAATGAAACCAAGAGCCATTTTTTTGAAAGATAAACAAAATTGACAATTCACTAGCCAAGGTCACAAAAAAGAAAAGAAAGAGGACCCAAATAAACAAAATAAGAAATGAAAGAGGAGAAATAATAACTGATAGCACAGAAATACAAAACATCACAAGAAAATACTATGAACAACTATTAATATGCCAAAAACTAGACAACTTGGAAAAAATGGACAAGTTTCTAGAAACATACAGCCTGCCAAAACTGAGTCAAGAAGAAACAGATAATGTGAACAGACCAATCACTAGAAGTAAAATAGAATCTGTAATTAAAAAAAAAAAAATAGGGACTTCCCTGGTGGTCCAGTGGCAAAGAATCCACCTTACGATGCAGGGGACAGGGGTTTGAACCCTGGTCAAGGAACTAAGATCCCACATGCCATGGGGCAACTAAGCCTGCATGTCACAACTACTGAGCTCATGTACCTCAACGAGAGAGCTCACGTGCTGCAAACTACAGAGCCCTCTCGCCCTGGAGACTGCGTGCCACAACTAGAGAGAGAAAACCTACACGCCACAACTAGAGAGAAACCCACATGCAGCAACAAGAGACAGGCCCATGCACCATGATGAAGAGCCCACATGCCTCAATGAAGGTCCCGAGTGCTGCAACTAAGACCCGATGCAACCATAAATAAATAAATAAATAATGAATAAATCTTAAAAAAAAAAATTCCCTGCAAACAGAAGTCCAGTACTGGACAGATTCACTGGGGAAATCTACCAAACATACAAAGAATAACTTATTCCTATCCTTTTCAAACTATTCCAAAAAATTGAAGAGAATAGAACACTCTCTAATTAATTCTATAAGGCCACCATCACCCTGATACCAAAACCAAACAAATACACTAAAAAAAAAAAAAAAGAAATAAAAGAAAATTACAGGCCAATATCTCTGATGAATATAGATGCAAAAATCCCCACCAAAATATTAGCAAATCAAATCCAACAATACATAAAAAGGATCATACACCATGATCAAGTTTGTTTTATTCCAGGGTCATGAGGATTGTTCAATATTCACAAACCAATCAATGTGATATACCACATTAACAAAAGAAAAAATAAAAATTACATCATAATCTCAATAGACACAGAAAAAGCATTTGGCAAAATTCAACATCCATTCATAATAAAAACTCTCATCAAAGTGGGTATAAGGAACATATCTCAACATAATAAAGGCCATTTACACTAAACACAGAGCCAATATAATACTCAACAGTGAAAAGCTGACAGAATTCCTGCTAAACTCAGAAGCAAGACAAGGATGTTCACTCTCACCACTTCTATTTAACATAGTATTGTAAGTCCTAACCTAACCACAGCAATAAGAAACTGGAAAGGAAGTGGTAAAACTGTCACTCTATGCAGATGACATGGTACTCTATGTAGAGAACCCTAAAGTTTCCACACAGAAACTATCAGAACTAATAAGTCAGCAAGGTAGCAGAATACAAGATTAATATACATAAATCTGTTGTATTTCTTTATATTAACAATGAAATGTCAGAAAGAGAAAATAAAAGAAAAATCCTGTTTAAAATTGCATCAAAAATATAAAATACCTAGGGATAAACTTAACCAAGGAGGTGAAAGACCTTACACTGAAAACTATAAAACTTTGATAAATGAAACTAAAAGTGATTTAAAATATATATATATATATATTCCATGCTCTTGGATTGGAAGAATTAATATTGTTAAAAATGGCCATACTACCCAAAGCAAACTACAGATTTAGTGCAATCTTTATCAAAATATCCATGACATTTTTCACAGAACTAGATCAATCCTAAAATTTATATGGAACCACAAAAGGCCCAGAACTGTCAAAGCAATTCTGAGAAAAAAGTACAAAGCTGGAGGTATAACCCTTACAGACTTCAGAAAAAGCTACAATCATCAAAACAGTGTGGTACTTGCACACACTAAATAAGGCACATAGATCAATGGAACAGGACAGAGAGCCCAGAAATAAACCCACAACTTATGGTCAATTAATCTACGAGAAAGGAGGCAAGAATATACAATGGAGAAAAAATAGTCTCTTCAGCAAGGGGTGCTTGGAAAGCTGGACAGCTACATATAAATCAATGAACTTTGAACACTTCCTCACACCAGATACAAATATAAACTCAAAATGGTTTAAAGACTTAAATACAAGACTTGACACCATAAAACTCCCGGAACAGAACATAGGCAAAATATTCTCTGATATAAATCGTAGCAATATTATCTTAGATCAGTCTCCCAAGGCAAAAGAAATCCAAGCAAAAATAAACAAATGGCACTTAATCAAACTTAAAAGCTTTTACAGAGTAAAGGAAACCATCAACAAAATAAAAAGACAACCTACAAAATGGGAGAAAATGTTTGTAAATGATGCAACTGACAAGGGGTTAATATCCAATATATACAAGCAGCTCATATAACTCAATATCAAAAAAAAAAACCCAATCAAAACATGGGCAAAAACCTAAATAGACATTTTTCCAAGGAAGACATACAGATAGCTAACAGGCACATGAAAAGGTGCTCAACATTGCTAATTATTAGAGAAATGCAAGTCAAAACCACAATGAGTTATCACCTCATACTGGTTAGAATGGTTATCATCAAAATGTCTACAAATAATATATGCTGGAGAGGATGTGGAGGAAAGGGAACCCTTGTATGTTGTTGGAAGGAATGTAAATTGGTGCAGCCATTATGGAAAATAGTATGGAGGTTCTTCAAAAAACTAAAAATAGAGCTACCCATATGATCCAACAATCCCACTCCTGGGTATATATCCAGAAAAAAATGAAAACTCTAATTTGAAAAGATACATGCGCCGCAATGTTCACAACAGCACTATTTACGATAGCCAAGACATGGAAACAACCTAAATGTCCACCAACAGATGAATTGATAAAGAAGATGTGGTATATAAATACAATGGAATATTACTCATCCATAAAAAAGAATGAAATATTGTCATTTAAGCAACATGGATGGACCTAGAGAATATTATACTTAGTGAAGTAAGTCAGACAGAGAAAGACAAATACTATATGATATCACTTATATGTGGAATCTAAAAATTAATCTATATACAAAACAGAAACAGACTTATAAATATAAAAAACAAATTTATGGTTACCAAAGGGGAGGGAGGTGGGGAGGGACAAATTACATGTATTGGATTAACAGATATAAACTACTATACATAAAATAGATAAGCAACAAGGATTTACTGTATCAAACAGTGAATTATATTCAGTATCTTGTAATAACGTATACTGGAATATAATATGAAAATAAAAATAACTGAATCACTACACTGTACACCGGAAACTAACAAAACATTGTAAGTTAGCTATACATCAATAAAAAAATACTTAAAGAGTATTGAAAGCAAAAATTGTAACATTGTATTTAGATGTAATACATATGATAACTGTTGCTGAAGGACAATGGGTGAAGATAAATAAATATATGTGGTAGTGAAATTTCTACATTTTATGTAAAGTGTTACAATTAACCCTAATAGGATATGGAAAGTTAAGGAAGTACAATATATTGTAATCCCTAGAGCAACAGATTAAAAAGAATATGTGAAGATAAATTGCCTATATGTAAATTCAAATGGAACCATAATAAAAACTTTCAAATAATCCAAAAGAAGGCAAAAAGGGGAGATAAAAGGAACAAAAAATGATAGGACCAACAACAACAAAAAATAAACTGGTATACCTAAATCCAATCCCATCAGTAATTATATTTAATATTAACGGACTAAACACTCCAACTAAATTATGTAAGACTGAATAAAAAACAAGACCCAACTACATGTTCTCTACAGGAGACATGATAGATACCTAACAATAAAACCTTAAAATACATGAAACAAAAAAGTACAGAATTAAAGTGAAAAGTAGACAATTCTATAATCATTAAATTTTAATACCGCTTTCTCAGAAACTGATTCCTAGTCAAACACCAGTTAAATCACAGAATATCTGATAAACGATATCAGCCACATTTAGCTATTTGATTTTTAGAGTATAAAAACAAAAATAAATAGAAGTACAAGGAAAATATTCATAACACATATTTTAACTTCTCTAAGAATTGAAAAATCAACCAATAATAAAAAACAGTGAAGATTTAAACAGTACAAAGTAAAAATGAGAATTTCAAATTTGACTCAGATCATATATGTGTGTGTGTGTGTGTGTGTGTGTGTGTGTGTATCTCACATCTATATAATGGATATTACTCAGCCATGTAAAAGAATGAAATTCTGCCATTTGCAACAACAGAGATGGCAGAATAGCATAGAGTACTATGCTAAGTTAAATAATTCAAAGAAAGACAAATACTCTATGTTATCACTTATACGTGGAGCCAAAAAATAAAACAAAAACAAAGCAGAAACAGACTCACAGATATAGAGAACAAACTAGTGGTTACCAGAGTAGAGACGGAAGGGGGGAGGGGCAAATTAGGGGTATGAGATTAAGAGATACATATACATTTATTTATATGTATAAAATAAATAAGCAATAATGAATATTGTACAGCACAGGGAATTATAACCATTATTTTGTAAGAACTTTAACTGGAGTGTAATCTATAAAAATATTGAAAAACTATGTTGTACACCTGAAACTGATATAAATAATATATCAACTGTACTTCTATTTAAATAAATAAATAAATAAAGCATCTCTAAGTAAGTTTTTAAATGTAAGGTAATCGCTAAGTAAACTGCTAAGGTAAATGTTGCAATAATTTAATCTTTTGTGGTGGAACATGCAACTGTGGTACAAAAAATGGCAAACCAACCCAAGCTGGAATAGTTCCATCTTTTGATTTCACCCACTATAAAAACATACCACTATTTTCTCAATGTGAAACTATAATAAACACTCAGAAACTATGAAATAGAATGTATTTCATTAACCTCTAGGTTTTGACCACTTTATTCTTACAACCAACCAATGGTATGAGAAACACGAAACTCAGATCATCACCAATATTATGGAAAATAATATGGCCTCTGAATAAAAGATATTCATACATTTGAAATTTTTATTCTGCCTAGTTAGACAGATCCAACATAAATCCTAAAGATCTCCTTTCAATGAGGAATATAAGATAAATACAACCTACGATAAAAACCATGTAGTCATAATTTAGTGGAATCAAATGGCAGAAATGGAAATAAATGGGAGAATTTAGAAAACAACAGACTCTAAAGCAGTATAGAAATTAGGTCCAAGAGTCAGATCTATAAAGTGCCATTCTCTCACTAGCTCCTTACCCCTTAAAATTCGTCAAATATCCTATATTATCTCCTCTGCTTCAGGTACATCAACCATCAGTTATTCAATTTTTGGTATCAAAATTGAATAGGTATCACTTACAATGTAGGAAAGTTGATAGATAGGAGGAAGGGAAGTATAGAAACTTTGGGTCATAATGTAGGGATCTGAAGGAGGTATAAAGGGGTATTTAGAATCAGAAGCTATGTCCTATTACCTCTTTCTAGTGATAATGATACCAACTTTCCTACTTCAAGTAATGGCACTGAATCTCCAGAGTTGATTTCTTTTGAAAGCATACATCTTACCATGTGGAATTGTGGTCTGGAAAGGACGACTTGGGCTTTTCAGGTTCCATAAAGTCAAGCTACCATCTGAATGGCTGCACATGAATTGTTTGCCCTCATGATGCCAATCAATTGAATGAATAGCCTAATGAAATAACAATTAAAAACAAGTAGAGGAGGGGAAAAGTTGATATATCATTCTATATTCCAAAGGAAAAATATTTTAACACAGAATTATTATAGCAATAACACTTAAGAAACATATGTAATTTTTCTGACCTAGGTCATACTACCTTTGGTTTCAACCTTCTATAGGCTTATAAAAGGCTACAAAAACCCACCTCCTAAGATAAAGAAAAGTTAAGTAAATTTCATAGTATCGTTAGATCCCAGAACTTTTTGTTGTAAATCCTAGGTCCTCCCCGTACCCTTTAATGCTGCTTTGAAAATTATTACACAGAAGTAAAAGCAAGGTTATCAGAAAATAATCTCTGGTGAGGTAGAAGCCTAGTTCCACTTAAAATAGCCAACTTAAAAGGTAGTTTACATAAGAGTTGCAATTTGAGGGCTTACTACATGCCAGACCCCAGGGTAAGCAGTTTATGTACATTATCTCATTTAATCCTACAAAACAGATATTATGTTTTTCCAGGCCTAGAAAGATTGAGTTGCTTGCTCAGGTTACACCCCTCAAAGCCAGCGTCTGACTGCAAAACCCATATTTGGAATCACTGGACTATATTAACTCTAACATATACTATTTAATTTGACTTAAAGCAAGAAGAGTTTAAAATTTTTGTATTTACAGATTCATTCTGTAGATGTGAATTAAATAAAATTAAAAAGTAATCATTACATTTTCCTAATTTGTTTTATTCCCAATGGTTGCACAGTGTCTTGCATAAAGTAGGTACTCAAAAAATCTGTCAAATGAATAATTAATGTTATCAAATATTTCCACACTCTTGGTATTCTTTCAAAATTAATAAAGTATATATGGAACTTGGGTAGTGTGCTAATAAGCAGAATGAAAGAAACTCTAGTAGGCATAAAAGTTGAACAGATGTATATACAGCATGATCCTTTCCTTAAAAGAAACAACTGCGAGGTAGGAAACATTTATACCAATGTTAATACTACTTATCGTTTGGAACTTTTAACATTTAGTTTTTTAATCTATATTTATAAAACTAAGTTATGTATATATTTATTTTATACCAAACTTATACATACACACACACACACACACACACACACACACACATATTTCCAAACAATAAGTATTGTTAGAGTTATAAATAAATGATGACTAGAGCAGTCATTAGACATATCAGAAATGAAATAGTATATGAGTGGACCTCAAGATAAGTAAGATGTGGTTAATTGCAAAAGATACCATGACACACTGGACTTATGTTTTCTCTCACCCTGGTCTTTATTACTGGGCAGAGAAGACTTCTTTATTGCCAGGGTTCAGTAGAGGCAGTGAGAGGGGAAAAACGCTCTTCTTTGTCTTCTCCTCTGCGTATTTCTTCTCATTTTTTATGTGACTAAAGGGAAATGTCACTTCTTGCCTCCTCTACATGTTAACCTGGATGAACCTCAGTCAATTTAAAGTTCTCTCAGACTACTTTGCTATAAATGGTAGTCGCAGAGCCCCAGCCCTAACCTTCTTTCTATCCCACTGCATTTCTGTCTACTGGAGAAGACAGATATAAAAATGATATATATAACATAAAACCAACATAAGTACTATAAAAGAAGTACATTTATTGTACAGAAGAGTAGGCATGTAAAACCAACTTGTTATTAAAGAATAGGATGTCAAATAGCCCATCATTGAAGAGACTGAACAGCTGGAATTTGAACTGACTTAATGGGTAAAAATTCAATTTCTATTTATTTGATTATACCCCACTCTTTTCTTTAAAAAGGACCTTAAGCATTTGCTGAAAAACCAAATATAATACAACTAATTAAAGAAAAAAAATTTTAATGAAGAACAATATGGAAAATAAACTCAGTGGCTGTGACTGAATTTCTTGTAAACGAAAAAGACAAAGGAAACCCAAAAAGCTAGGTAACAATCTGAAAAAAGGAAAAACAGCAGTTAGTAAGGAATTAAAAAGTTATCCTCATGTCAGACTCTGAGAGATTTCTCTGTGAGAGATTATTTAAGAAATATTGATGTAATGAAACAAAAATTTCACAGCTAATGTGGAAGTAAAATTCATATGGTTATTTCTGAAAATGATCTTGGATTTTCAAAACAAAACTCTGAATTCATCAGTGGTTATTTATCAAGTGGCTAGTTAGATAGTCCAAATAGCTTTACAGTAGCTAAATAATTAATAGAATTTTGATATGCATAAGAGGAAAGAAGAGAGTTCATGATAAGGTATTAGCAGAAGCAAAGGCCTGGAGGTAGGAAGTAAATGGTATGTTTAGGAGACAGTGAGTAACATATCTGAAGTGTAGAAGTGTGTAGAAGGATGCAGTAAATTAAATTCAAGGGAAAAAGCACCAGGGCCTTAAACCTCCTGTCAAGGAATAAGACTTTGTACTGTTGACAACTGGGAGCCATTCAAAGGTTTTGAGGTAGAGAATTACCTGATCTGCTATGTCTTAAAATGATAACCTTGTTAGTGAAATATATATTTAAAAGGTAAGATATCTGAGGAAACATGATTAGTTAAAAGGCTATTGTAAGTCTTCCAGGCAAAAGATAACATCCTCAACTAGGACGCTGAATGTGGGAATGAAAAAGGAGAAGAAATAAATGAGAGACAATATAAAAATTGGATCAAGAAGACTACAAAAGTGATTGCATACGATATATGAAGAAGAAAAAAGGGTCAAATATAACTCTGAGGGTTATAAATTAAAATAACTAAATCAAAATTGAAAAACTGAAAAAGAGGTTCAGACCTTTAAATATAAATTCAGTGCCAATGGAATATTCATCTGGACTTATAGATTATTAGATATTTGGATCTAGATGTCAGGAGAGAGGTAAGAGTTAAAGATATATGAATTTTTAATTTATCAGCATAATATAGGTAATATTTGAAATGGTGGGAGAGGATATGAACATAAATGTAAACTGAAGGAGAAATGAAGAGAGGGTGAAGACGCAGAATCCTGAAGAGTATCTATAATGTAAAGGAGAGTTAAGGAAAGAACCAGTGATGGAGAAAGGAGGGGTGAAAAATGAGGTGGAAAAACACAAACAAGGGAAGAAACCATTTTAAGAAGGATGGACTGATGTAAAGTCACAGGTTTAGTGAGGAACTTAAAAGACTAAGGAAGGGGTCACTGGTCATTGGTGACTTATGAGAAACCATTTCAGGACAGATGATTTCAAAATGTGAGACATAAAGTGATGAGGAAAGTTTGAAAAGTTTGGTAGTAACATGAAGTATACAACTATCTTTATTAAAATGATAGGACATATAATTATGCATTAAAGTAAATCAATTTTCTATATATTCATATAATTCTAAGTATAAAGTGTAGTATTCTACTGACTTAAACATTGTCAATCTTTACTTAAATATTTCATTGCAAAATTACTTTCACTTACTTTTTAAAGTTAGAAATCTTCCTTCCACACTTTTTAAGGCCACAGGAAAACTAGCTGATTGAGCATTCTCATCTGGATTTCCATTTCAGCTGCTCCACTCTAGTTCCAACTGGCTAAATATACAGATGGTATTTGGACTCTTATCTAACTGCTAGTCTTTTTTTTTTTTTTTTTTTTTTTTTTTTTTGCGGTACGCAGGCCTCTCACTGTTGTGGCCTCTCCGGTTGTGGAGCACAGGCTCCGGACACGCAAGCTCAGTGGCCATGGCTCACGGGCCTAGCCGCTCTGTAGCATGTGGGATCTTCCCAGACCCGGGCATCTGGTTAGGAAGCCCTAACTGCTAATCTTAAGAGAGGAAGTGATCTTCATATTCATCTTTGTATTTTATGTATTTAACAAAAGGAAAACCCTAGCTTAGCTCTCTAGGACCTTCTTGCCTTATGATTCAAGGTGCCTCGTAAGTTGATCATGAAGAGCATAATTGTATGACATTGCTTGCCAGAGTATTGTTCACTAATCGTGACCAAATTACCCAGCTGTTATATCATTTACTTCTGAATTCTTTGTCACCATGACAATAATCTAGTATATATCATAAAATCTTAGTTTTCCAGAACCACTAAGAAATGAATGGGGGGTGGGGGTTATGGGATAGCTGAAGGCTTGTACCTTTAAGCACCAAAATTTAAATTTTACTTTTATAAGGGGATGGAAGAGGGCATAAAAAGAAACTGTTCTAAAAAAATGTGTTTTCCTTTCAAATTTATTTCTCTATTTATCTTAGTGTTGTCTTAAATTCTTTGGCACTCTTCCCATTTAAGCCTGGGTAATTCTAAACAGTGATTTTTGACCTATATTTTCCTATCTCTCATCACTGTAACAATTTTTAATTTAATTGAGAGCCTAGATGATCACCTTTATTTCCAAAGCTACAAGATATAATTTCCCTTTCTCACCTTTTGCCCCTAGCCTCACTCTTTTCACATTAGCTTCTTCTTAAGAAGGAAATAATAGCCTAGAATCAATCTTCAAACAACCGAAGTATCAATTAACAGACTATTCCTTGATAAGAGTTCATTGTTTTCTCTACATGAAAACCTAAAATCTCAATTCTGTACGATAAAATGTACTTCAAGATCTGACTTTTATTATTAAGTATTACTATTTTAAAAATCTCTCTTTACTGTAAGAAGGCAAGCATTAGAAGATAAGGCCTTTCAAACTGACTAAACTTTCTGCCACAGAAAAACAATTTTCTAAAGATGTGAATAGTATCTTTAGAGACCTTAAGGACAAAAAGGTTAAGAAATAAGCATAGGGCTTCCCTGGTGGCGCAGTGGTTGAGAGTCCGCCTGCCGATGCAGGGGACACAGGTTCGTGCCCCGGTCCAGGAGGATCCCACATGCCGTGGAGCGGCTGGGCCCGTGAGCCATGGCCACTGAGCCTGCGCGTCTGGAGCCTGTGCTCCACAATGGGAGAGGCCACAACAGTGAGAGGACCGTGTACCGCAAAAAAGAAAAAAAAAAAGAAATAAATAAACATAGAGCCTAAAGGAAAGAAAAAGATAGGTAATAGACACCAACATATGTAAATGCCCAAAAAAGGCTTAAAAATAATCCGTCAAGGCAAAATTTCCACTCAGGAGAACAACCCAGAGGTGGAACTGGTGCAAATACCAACAGGCAGTGTGAGGTACTGGATCAGAACTAGGCAGTTTTCCAATGATAAAAATACTGGTAACATACAAGGCTTAAATGTAGAAAACAGGCATAAAATCACAATACTCTTTTCAAATATTCCAGTAGAATTCACTTACCTCATCATAATAAACTCTCAGTTCTGCTCTTTTAGATTTCAAGTCCCAGAATACTACAGTACCATTTTCATAACCTATTAGCAGCTGGAAAACATTAGAACAATCATTTTTGTAATTCTAACATTAATTTTACCTTGTTCCAAATAAAAATTAATGTTAATACAATAAAGTATAATCATACTACACTATACAACTTTATTTAGAATACCAATTTTTCCAAACCTGAATACAGGTTTTCTACATTGAAAAAATTTGGCACATGAACTCTACTTCAATATAAACATTTACCAATGAAATCTACCTCATTCCAAAGAGTATATTGAGAAAATATGTAAGTATATATGAAACAACATAAAAATAAATGAGAACATTGGAACAACAGAAAAATGGGATAGAAAATGAAGATGAAATAAAGGACATGTGATAACTTTAACAAACAGTGTATATGCCATGCAGTTTTTTGCACTTGAAAAATGTGGCCACAAATTTGGCTTCAAATTTCTTTCTATCAAATCCAATTTTCTGACTTACGTCAGTATTTTAAATTGGTGATTTATGAACTCTCTGCAGTTCACAAAGATATTCTAGAGATCCACATCATTAAATATAGTTGATACTGATTTATAAATCAATAAATAAGACAATTAACAAAATATACATTCTTCATTTCAAAAGAAAAGGATTTGAGAACAGAAAATGATTATTAGATGATCATATTCAAGACTCAGTCATTCAGCTAAATACTGCTAGCTGTGCTGATGGTTTTTACTATGATTCTGATTTTTATTTGTAGTTATATTTTGTTAAATTTAATCTACCATTGGTTAAAAAAAACCCAGAAAGGATAAAAATAGGCCAACGTTCAAATAATGATATTTCACAGGAATGTGCCTTAAGATGATTTTCTTGAAATCCATTAGCAGTATTTCTCTGGTGAAAATTCTTATACGGTTAATAAAGATGTTTCAGTAACTCCAAAACACAGTGGTAAAAACAGAAAATATAATGGTAGTTATAAGTTACTCCTACATAGTTTCTTGAGACCTAATCATTTCCCGAGAAATTTTATAACAGAACACAAAAAAACAACAAAAATAAGCCAGCTAGTAGTTTTAACAGGAAACAAAATTTCAAATATCAGATCATGAAAGCAATGCACATTACTTTTGAAGGTATAGCATATACTTAAATGTTTTATTATTAAACTGCAAACAATAAATTCTAAAATTGACTTTAAAAATTGAGCTTTCTACATATTAAGTTAAAGTTAATGACTTCATAAATTTAAAAAGTCAAAATTAGTGTAAACAAAGACTTTCTTAAAATAAAATTTATATAAAGTAATATATACTGTACTAAGATATGTATTAACTTCAACTTTTTTTTATATACCAGAGAAAATGATAAACAATAAAACCAAATCCTATGAGGTGTATGATAAAAGTTTCTATGAAATGTATGGAAAGAAGATTTATAAGTCTAAAAAGTTTGGAAAATCTGACCTAAGCAAGAAAATGAATAATATAACCTTTCAGAAATTGAGCCTCAAGATGTAATGGAATGATATTCTAAAGTGCTATTATGTTTTTTATAATAAACATAAGATAGAAGTCAGTTTGTTTATAAAACATTATAAGCAATAGTCCCAGTAAATCACAAAATATAAAATAATAAACCTCAAAGTATCAAAAAATTGAGATAACTATACAAGATTGTGATATGGAAAATATGAAAATACATTAGAAACACTTAAAGAATTGAGAAAGAGAAAAACAGCCCCTGACATCCAGGAGACACCAGACAAAGTCATTCTGTGACCATGATGAATCAAGACAAAAATAAGATCCCTCTGTAATCATGCCTGATCACATCAAAACAGGAATATTGCCCACATCACAAATACATATCATATATGTACATGTGTGTGTGTATATATATATATATGTGTGTAAATATATATATATGTGTGTGTGTGTATATATATATATATATATATATATATAGGCAAAGAAGTAGGTGATTTCTTCACTACATATTGTCAGGACCTGGAAAAGTTTCTGAAGAAAATAGGTATCTGCAAAAATATCTGTTAAATTAGTTAGTAAATACCAAATAATCAAAATCAAAGATACTATATATTCTCTAACAAACATGAAATTAGAACTCACTGACAAAAATATTTTGGAAACTAAAAAATATGCATTTAAGTAATTATGGCGAAACAAGAAATCATAATGAAAAGTATGCAACAGAAAAGAACAAAAATGCCTCATATTGAACCTTGTGGGATACAGATGATCCTCATCAAGAGGGAAATATATGGTTTTATAAATGCAGGCATACCTTAAAGATACTGTGGGTTCAGTTCCAGACCACCTCAACAGAATGTAATATCAAAATAAAGTGAGTTATACAAGTTTTTTTTGGTTTCTCAGTGCATGTAGACTTCTATACTGTAATCTATTAAGTGTACATAGCATTATGTCTAAAAAAGCAATACACATAACTTAATTAAAAGTACTTTATAGCTAAAAAATGCTAACCATCATCTGAGCCTTCAGTGACTCATATTTTTTCAAGGGTAATATCAAAGATCACTGGGTAGAGGTGGGATCAAGATGGAAGAGTAGGAAGACCCTGAGCTCACCTCCTCCTGTGCACACACCAAAACTACAACATATATATAAAATAACTCTCTCTCAGAACAATCTGAAGACTGGCTGTACAGCTTTTTTACAATTAAGGATATTTTTTTTTTAATCACAAAGAGACAGGTACAAGGGTGAAAGAAGCGACCTAGTTAGGACCCACACCCCCAGCAGGTCACCCAAAAGACAAAGGGGATATTACAAACTCAGAGGCCCCAGCCAATGCTCACTTCAGCTCCAGCCCTCCCACCAAAGCCAGCAAGCACACACAGTCTGCAAAGGGACACTCCTATACAATGACACACTTTCCACACCAGGTGAGACAAATGTTTTGCCTAATTAATAAAGACAAACACTGAAAGTGAAACAAAATTAAGAAGGCAGAGGAATATGTTCCAAATGAAACAACAAGATAAAACTCCTAATGAAATGAAGATAAGTAATTTACATGATAAAGATTTCAAAGCAATGTCATAAAAATGCTTACCAAACTCAGAAGAATAGAGGATCACAGTGAGAACTTCAATAAAAAATTAGAAAATATTAAAAAAGAACCAATCAGAGCTTAAGAATACAATAACTGAAATGAAAAATATACCAGAGAGAATAAAAAGCAGATTAAGTGGTAAAGAAGAATTAATAAATGAGTTGGAAAACAGAATAGTGGAAATCACCCAATCAGAACAGTAAAAAGAAAAAGGTTTTAAAATAAGGATAGTTTAAGGGACCTCTGACACAACACTGAGTGTCACAATATTCATGTTATAGGATTTAGTCCCAGGAGGAGAAAAGAGAGGAAAAGGGGCAGAAAATATATTTGATGAAATAAGGGCTGACAAATTCTCTACCCTGGGGAATGAAATAGATATCCAGGTCCAGGAATCAGAGACAGTCCTAAAAAGATGAACCCAAAGAGTCAACACCAAGACACATCATAAGAAAAACAGCCAGAGTTAAAGAGAGAGAATTCTAAAGGTAGCAAGAGAAAAACAAAGAATCAAACAAAACGGAACCCCCATAAGGCTCTCATTGATTTTTCAGCAGAAACTGTAGGCCAGAAGACAGTGGCATGATATATTTAAAGTGCTGAAAGGGAAAAACCTAAACCAAGGATACTCTACACAACAAGGTTAGGCATTCAGAATTGAAGGCAATATAAAGGTTCCCAAGACGAGCAAAAAGTAAAAGAGTTCATCGCTGCCAGGCAGGCCACACAAGCAATGTTGAAGGATCTTCTTTAAGCAAAAAAGAAAAGGCCATAACAAGAAATGAGAAAATACATGAAGAAAATAAATCTCATTGGTAGAAGCAAATATAATAGTAAAGGCAGTGGATCAACTGCTTAAAAAGCTGGTATGGAGGTTAGATGACAAAAGTTGTAAAATCAATTCTAATTACAATGAGTAATTAAAGGATACACAAAAAGATGTAAAATATAATGTCAAAAACATAAAATATGGTGATGGGATTATAAAAACTGTAGAACTTTAAGAATGTGTTTCAATTTAAATGACTATCAGTTTAAAACAAGTATCTATCTACCTACCTGCCTATTTACTGCATAGTAACCAAAAACCAAAAACCTAGAATAGATACACAAATACAAAGAGAAAGAAACCCAAACATAATACTAAAAAAAAAATCATCAAACCACAGGGAAGAGACTAAAAGAAGAAGAAAAGAATAGAGAAGAACTACAAAAACAATCAGAAAACATATAACAAAATGGCAAAAAGGACATGCCTATCAATAATCACTTTAAGTGTAAATGAACTAAATGCCCCAATCAAAAGACACTGGGTGGCTGAATGGATAAAAAAAAACAAGACATCTATATGCTGCCTATAAGAGACTCACTTCTGAGCTAAAGACACACATAGACTGAAAGTGAAAGGATGGGAAAAGATATTCCATGGAAATGGAAATGAAAAGAAAGCAGGGGTAATATAACTCATATCAGACAAAATAGACTTTAAAACAAAGATTGTAACAAAAGGCGAAGAAGGGCATTACATAATGTTAAGGGGGGGTCAATCCAAAAAGAGGAACTAATATTCATAACATATATGCACCTAACATAGGAGCAACTAAATATATAAACCAAATATTAACAGACATAAAAGGAGAAATTGACAGTAACACAGTATTAGTAGGGGATTTAATACCCCACATACATCAATGAATAAATCATCCAGACAGAAAATCAATAAGAAAACATTGGCCTTCAATGATACTTTGAGCAGTTGGACTTAATAGATATCTACAGAGTATTCCATCCAAAAACTATAGAATACACATCTTCTTCAACTGCACATGGAACATTCTCCAGGATAGATCACATGGTAGGCCACAAAACTAATCTCAGTAATTTAAAGAGTAAAATCATATAAAGTATCTTTTCTGACCACAGTGGTATGAAACTAGATATCAATTACAGAATGAGAGGTGGAAAAGACACAAACACATGAAGGCTAAACAATGGGCTGCTAAAAAAAATAATGGGTCAATGAAGAAATCAAAGAGAAAAAATTTTTTAAATGTCTTGAGATGAATGAAAATTGAAACACAACTTTTCAAAATCTGTGGGATGCAGCAAATGCAGTTCCTAGGGGGAAGTTTGTAGCAATACAGGCCTATCTCAAGAAATTTTAAAAATCTCAAAAAACCTGACTTGAAACCTAAAGGAATTACAAAAAGAAAAAACTCATAGTAGAAGGAAGGAAATAATAAAGATCAGGGGAGAAATAAATAAAATAGAGACCAAAAAATGGAGAAAAAGATCAATGAAACTAAGAGGTTATTTTTTTAAGATAAAGAAAATTGATGAAACTTTAGCCAGACTCATCAAGAAAAAAGAGAGAAGGTCCAATTAAATACAATCAAAAATGAACATGAAGTTATACAAGATATCACAGGAATACAATAATTGAAGAATACTACAAACATTTACACGACAACAACTTGAACAATCTAGAAGAAATGGACAAACTCATAAATGTACAATATCCCAGGAAAAAATAGAAAGTATGAACAGACCAATTACCAGTAATGAAATTGAATCAGTAATAAAAAACAAAACCAAAACTCCCAACAAACAAAAGTCCAGTATCACATAGCTTCACACTGGAATTCTACCAAACATTGAAAGAAGATTTAGTATCTATCCTTTTCAAACTCTTTTAAAACACTGAAGAGAAGGGAACACTTCCAAACTCATTCTTTGAATCCAGCATTACACTGATACCAAAGCCAGGCAAAGATACTACAACAAAAGGAAATTACATGTCAATAAATCTAAAAAATATAGATGCAAAGATCCTCAACAAAATATTAGCAAACAAAATTCAACAATATATAAAAAGGATCATACACCATGATCAAATGGGATTTATCCCAACGGTGCAAGTTTGGTTCAGTATCTGCAAATCAATCAATGTGATACACCATATTAACTAAAGGAAGGATAAAATCACATGATCATTACAATCAGTGCAGAAAAAGCATTTGACAAAATTCAACAACTATTCATGATAAAAATCCTTATCAAAGTTGGTATAGAGGAAATATATCTCAATATAATAAAAGCCATTTGTGGCAAAACCACAGCTAACATTATACTCAATGGTGACAAGCTAAAAGCTTTTCCTAAGTTCAGGAACAAGACAAGAATGTCCACTCTTATTCAACATAGTATTGGAAGTCCTAGCCCCAGGAATCAGACAAGAAAAAGAAATGAAAGTCATCTAAATTAGAAGGGAAAAAGTAAAATTGTCACTATTTGCAGATGACATGATACTTTATATAAAAATCCCTAAAGACTATTAGAACTAATAAATAAATTCAGTAAAGATGCAGGATACAAAATTAATATACATAAATCTTCATTTCTATACATCAAAAATGAACTATCAGAAAGAGAAAGCAAGAAAGCAATCCCACTTAAAATTGCATCAAAAAATATAAAATATTTAGGAATAAAGTTAACCAAGGAGATGAAAGATCTACACTCTGAAAACTATATGACACTGATGAAAGAAACTGAAGACAACATAAATAAAGATATTCTATGTTCATGGATTGGAAGAATTAATAGTGTTAAAAAGTCTAGGGGCTTCCCTGGTGGCACAGTGGTTGAGAGTCCACCTGCCGATGCAGGGGATGCGGGTTCGTGCCCCTGTCCAGGAGGATCCCATGTGCCATGGAGCAGCTGGGCCCGTGAGCCATGGCCACTGGGCCTGCACATCCGGAGCCTGTGCTCTGTGGTGGGAGAGGCCACAGCAGTGAGAGGTCCATGTACCACAAAAAAAAAAAAAGTCTATACCACCCAAAGCAATCTACATATTCAGTGAAATCCCTATCAAAATACTGAGGGCATTTTTCACAGAACTAGAACAAATAATCCTAAAATTTCAATGAACCATAAAAGACCCTGAATAATCAAAGCCATCTTGAGAAAGGAGAACAAAGCTGGAGGTATCACACACACACTCCCTGACTTCAAAATATACTATAAAGCTAAAGTAATCAAAACAGTATGACACTGCACCAAAACAGACACATAGATCAATGGAACAGAATAGAGAGCCTAGAAATAAACTCACACATACAGTCAATTAATCAACAACAAAGGAGGCAACAATATACAATGGGAAAAAGACAGTTTCTTCACATAAGTGGTTTGGGGAAAACTGGACAGCTACATGTAAAAGAATGAAACTAGACCATTTTCTCACAACATATAAAAAAATAAACTCTAAACGGACAAAAGAGGACTTCCCTGGTGGTCCAGTGGTAAAGAATCTGCCTTCCAATGCAGGGGACGGGGGTTCAATCTCTGGTCGGGGAACTAAGATCCCACATGCTGTGGGGCAACTAAGCCTGCACGCCACAACTACTGAGCCCATGCACCTCAATGAGAGAGCCTGCATGCTGCAAACTACAGAGCCCACATGCTCTGGAACCTGTGCACCACAACTACAGAGCCCACTCACTCTGGAGCCTGCATGCCACAACTAGAGAGAGAAAATCCTCATGCCACTACTAGAGAAAAGCCCACGTGCTGCAACGAAGAGCCCATGCACCACAATGAGCACTGCAACGAAAGATCCCACATGCCGCAATGAAGATCCCATGTGCCACAACAAAGACCTGATGCAGCCCAATAAATAAATATTTTTTTAAAAAGCCATAGCAATGGACATACCATTAAAAAATAAATAAATAAATGTACAAAAGACTTAAATGTAAGACCTGAAACAACAAAACTCCTAGAAGAAAACAGGCAGTATGTTCTTTGAAATCAGTCTTAGCAATATTTTTTTGGATCTGTCTCCTCAGGTAAGGACAACAAAAGCAAAAATAAGCAAACGGGACCACATCAAACTAAAAATCTTTTGCACAGTGAAGGAAAGCATTAACAAAATTAAAAGACAAGTATGGAATAGGAGAAAATATTTGCAAATGATGTGACTGACGTTCAAAATATATAAAGAACTCATACAATTCAATATCAAAAAAACAAACTATCCGATTAAAAAATGGCATTTTTCCAAAGAAGCTATACAGATGTCCAACAGGCACATGAAAAGATGCTCAACATCACTAATCAACAGGAAAATGCAAATCACAACCACAATGAGATATCACCTCACACCTGTCAAAATGGCTATCATCAAAAAGACAACAAATAATTAACAAGTGTTGGCAAGGATGTGGAGAAAAGGGAACACTTGTGCATTGTTGGGGAGAACATAAACTGGTGCAGCCGCTATGGAAAGCAGTATGGAGGTTCCTCAAAAGAATTAAAAATTGAACCACCATACGATCCAGCAATTCCACTCCTGGGTATTTACTTAAAGAAAAAGAAAACACTAATTCAAAAACATATGCACCCCAATGTTCACTGTAGCATTATATACAATAGCCAAGATATGAAGCAACTTAAATGTCCATAAACAGATGAATGGATAAAGATGTGGTACACACACACACACACACACACACACACACTGCAATATTTCTCAGCCATAAAAAGGAATGAAATAATGCCATTTGTGACAGCATGAATGGACCTGGAGGGTAGTATGCTAAGTGAAATAAGTCAGACTAAGAAAGACAAATAGTATATGTTTTTACTTTTATATGTGGAATCTAAAAAACAAAACAATCAAATACAACAAAACAGAAACAGACTCACAACAGAGAACAAACTAGTAGTTGCCAGAGGGAAGGGTTGCAAAATAGGTGAAGGGGATTAAGAGGCACAAACTACCAGTTTTAAAATAAGTCATAGGCATGTGATGTACAGCACAGGGAACATAGTCAATAATATCATAGTAACTTTGTATGGTGCATAACCTATAAAAGTATCAAATCACTATGTTTTACAGCTGAAATTAATATAAGTAAACTATATTTCAATTAAAAGTAATCACTGATGACAGACCACCTTAAGAAATATAATAACGAAAAAGTTTGAAATACTGTGAGAATTACCAAAATGTGACACAGAGACATAAAGTGAGCAAATGCTATTGGGAAAATGGTGCCAATAGACTTGCTCGACTCATGGTTGCCACAAATCTTCAATTTGAAAAAAAATGCAATATTTGTGAAGTGCAATTAAGTGACGCACAATAAATCGAGGCGTGCCTGTACATATTAAAAGGAGAAAAGTATAAATTTTTAATAAATATAAGCATTTAACAGTAGAATGTCACAAAAGAGAGAATAAAGTCCAACAAATAGAAGAAAAAATGAGTCATCTTATCCAGGAGCAAAGCATACCTTTCACTTATTCAAGTTTTCAGGAATTTTGAGTTTTCCACATACAGATTTTCTTGTTAATTTTATAGCAAATTATTTTTAAAACTTTTGTTGCTATTTTGTACAGGATCTTCTCTTTATTATGTTTTATAAGAGGGTATTGTTTCTATAGTTGGATTTTAGTATGCTACCTTCTAAATTATTTTATTCTTTGTATTAATTTTAATGTTGATTTTCTTAGGCATTCCAGGTTATATTATCATATAATCTAAAATAGAGATTATTTTACTTCTTCCTTTCCAATTTTTATACCTCTAATTGTTTGTACTTGTCTAACTGCATTACTAAAACATCCTATAGTGTTAAAAATAATGGAGGGGATGAGCATCCTTGCTTTCTTCCTAACTTTAGTGACAATGTCTCTTGGTGTTTCCCTATTAAATAAAATCCCAGATTTTATATATATATATAATATTATTATTATATATATTATACATACATATATAATATATATAACATATATCATTAAAGAAGTATGAATTCATTCAATATTTTATAAATTTATTTTATCAGGAATAGGTGTTTAATTTTTTAATATTTTTATTGAAATATAAATATAGAAAAGCATACAAATTACAGCTGTGTCTTTCTTTAGTAATGACATTTAATTTTTTCTTCCAATTTTGAGACATAATTGACATACAGCACTGTATAAGTTTCCGGTGTACCGCATAATGACTTGACTTAGATACATCATGAAATGTTCATCAAATAAGTTTAGTGAACATCCATCATCTCATACAGATACAAAATAAAATAGAAAAAATTTTTTCTTTTGATGAGACCTCTTAGGTTTTGCTTTTTTAACAACTTTCATATATAACATACAACAGTGTTAATTATATTTATTATGTTGTACATTACATCCCTAGTACTTATTTATCTTATAACTGGATGGTTCTACCTTTTGACAGCCTTCATCCAATTCCCCCTCCTTCCACTCCCTGTCTCTGGTAACCATAAATTTGATCATTTTTTCTATGAGTTTTTTGTTATTTTGAAGTATAATTGACCTACCACATTTTGTTAGTTCCTATTACACAACATAGTGATTTGGTATTTCTATACATTTCAAAATGATCACCACAATGAGTCATAGTTATTGACTGTATTCCTCACATGACTCATTTATTTTGCAACTGGAGGTTTGTTAATCTTAATCTCCCCCACCTATTTCTTTCCTCACGCCAAACTCTCCTCTCTTGCTACCGTTTGTTTGTTCTCTGTATTTGTAACTCTGTTTCTGTTTTGTTATATTTGTTCATTTGTTTTGTATTTTAGATTCCACATATAAGTGATTCACAACAGTATTTGTCTTTCTCTGTCTGACTTATTTTACTTAGCATGATACACTCTAGGTCTACCCATGTTGTTGCAAATGACAAGATTTCATTCTTTTCATGACTGAAAAATATTCCTCTGTGTGTGTGTGTGTGTGTGTATGTGTGTGTGTACCACATCTTAATCCTTTCATCTATTAATGGGCACTTAGGTTGCTTCCAAACCTTGCCTATTGTAAATAAAGCTGCAATAAACATAGAGGTGCACATATCCTTTCTAATTAGTGTCTATGCTTTCTTTGGATAAATATCCAGGAGTGGAATTACAAGATCAATTTATTTTTAATTTTTTGGGGCACCTTCATAGTGGAAAACCACTATGCCTTCCATAGTGGCTGCATCAATGTACATTCCCACCGAATGGAAAGAAATTTTTGTTTCTGGATTTTTTTATTATTGTGTTTCATTCTCAATACGAAATGCACAATCAAGTATACTGTGTGGGGATCTATGCACTGTAAGAATTTTTCTTCATCAGGTCACTCCATGTCACCCCCTAAGTGGAGACATAATTGAGCAGTACTCCTTGCCCAAATAGTACCAACCAATCATCTGACCCTGTCTATGAAACAGGCCTGAATTCTGTCCTACTCCATTAGTTGGTTTTAGATATTCCCCTCCTACTCCATAAGACCATATATGTGGGTTGAGAGAAAGGCATTGTTGCAACATAGGAATTCTTGGTTCCCCATTTATCCAATTCACTTAGGCCTTTTGGACAGTTCAAGGCTGATTTCCCAAATATACCTCTTCCATTGTAAAATGGACTGTCACATCCCTCACCCAATCCTAGGAATCAATGAATATGATGACATCCAACTCATGCTGGACAGGTCAAGTCACAGTCACTTGGTGCCCCATCGTTAGGTGTTCAGTCTCCTCAAGGGCCCATTAGCATACCAGAAGTTACTTTGGAAATGGAGAGCAGCTGTTGTTCCTCCCTTATGGGGCTTTCCAATAGAGTATTCTTAAACTACCAAATACATTAAGCTCGAGCAGATCACAGATACCAAATGGTAGGGTAGGCTGCACTTGGACTTAGGGAAGAGACCTTTTTTTCTCTAGGCTCTACACAAAAGTGGCAGAATTTTGGATAACCTAAAAAACTGATTTGGAACAGTAATTTCTAGGGCCTTATATACTATTATCTAAATCCAAAAGCGCCCACCAAGTGACATGACACTTTCTTAATAAGGAGAAATACAAAAGCTTACATTTTACCTTAGAGGAGATGCCCCTCCATCCCCAGACCATTAGACCTTCAAAATCATCACATATAGGGCCAGGTCCTAGATATTTATGGGATAAAGCCTTAGGACACATGAGTCTCTGACATATGAATCTTATGAGCTATATAGCTACTTGCCACTTCTGCTCACCAGATGAGAGTTGGAAGACCTCAGAAAGTGTCCTTACTTGGAAATAGGGTCTTTGAAGACGTAATTAGTTAAGAATTTTGCGACGAAATCATCCTTAATTTAGGGTGGGCCCTAAAATCAAATGACTGGTGTCCTTATAAAAGAAGAAGAGAGGATACAGAGACACAGAGGAAAAGGCCATGTAAAGACAGAGAAAGAGATTGGAGTTATCCTGCCAAAAATCAAGGAACATTAGGAGGCACCGGAAGCTGGAAAAGGCAAAGAAGGATTCTCTTCCAGAGCCTTCAGAGAGAGAATGGCCCAACCAAGACTTCTGGCGTGCAAACTGTGAATTAGTAAATTTCTGTTGTTTTAAGCTACCCAGTTTATACAACGTTGTTATGGCAGCCCTAGAAAGCTATACCAGGTGTTAGGGTCATACTCTTTCCTATCAGGGCTTTGACTTTAACAAATAAGACCTTTCAAACTATGTGTTCAGTCTCCTTATAAAAAGATCCTGGGCCTATTTTTAGCACAGTCTGCCCTAGAGCTGCAGAAGTTAAGAGTTCCTTTAAAGTTGTTTTAGAGGGCCTCTGGAATGCCTTAAATCAGTAATGAACTGTTCTAAGTTGATCATTTTATTTTCATACAGTCTCTGTGTTTTGGTAGGTGAAATAATGCTCCCTCCAAAACTGTCTATGCCTTAATCCTCAGAACCCATAAATATATTACCTGATATTACAAAAAAAGACTTTTTAGATGTAATTAAGGTTTGTTGAGATGGAGAGAGTATCCTGGATTATCCAAGTGGGCCCCATCTGAACATACGAGTCCTTAAGAGTGATGAACCTTTCCCAGCTGTGGTTAGAAAGAGGTTTGATGATGGAAGTAAGTCAAAGAGATGCTAAATTATTGTCTTTATAGATGGAGGAAGGTGGCTACAAGCTTAGAAATGTATAAAGCCTATAAAATCTGAAAAAGGCAAGAAAAGTTCTCCTCTAGAGCTACCAGAAAGTAATGCAACCCTGTAGTATTTTGATTTTATCCCAGTGAGACCTGTGTTGGACTTCTGGCCTACAGAACTGTAAGACAATACATTTGTGTTGTTTCAAACTACCAAATTTGTCATAATTTAAATTGGAATAGCAAATAACACAAGTGGCATCAAAGCAAGCTATTTTATTCCATCATCATTATAATTATCATTGCCCTTTATGAATTAAGCACCACAAATATTCGATCTCCTGTTGGCCTGCCTTTCCATTAGCCCCTCATCCTAATTAATCAAAGAATGTTTGAGTAATTTTGATGTCACCACATGATAGGGTTTAATACTTCACTTGACACCTTCACTGGGTCCTTTGATTTTAGATAGGAGATAACCCAACTCTAAAATCCCATCCTGAAGGTCTACAGTCTAGAACAAGGGTCAACAAACTTTTTATGCAGGGATAGAGAGCAAATATGTTAGGCTTTGCAGGCATATAGTTCTGTCACAACTGTTCAGCTTTGCTTTTGTAGTAAGAAAACCACGGAAAAACATGTTAATGCATGAGCATGGCTGTGTTCCAGGAAATCATTTTACAAAAACAGGCAGTACACTAGATTTGTCCCATGGGCTACAGTTTCCTATCCCTGATCTAGAACAATTCTGATACTATTATCTTAACTGGGGTTCTGTAGAAAATAGACTGAGGCAAGGCCTAAGTGCTAATGTCTCACTAAGAAGTATAATCTCAGGGCTGCAATAATAAAGGAAAAGTGAAGTAAAGCAAAGAAGTAAAAGATGATTCATTATCATACTAACCACTATTTCTTGGGGAGAAGCAGAAGAGACATAGCCAATAACCTAGCAGGTGTATTTACTTGGCTTGCAGGATGTCTCTAACAGCTTACAGGGAAAAACCATGATTCAGAATAGCCCAACCATAGGAAGGGAGGGAGAATTTATTTCTTGTGTCTTGTCTAATAATATTGGTCAAGGTTTTCTCCATGGGAAATTAACACCCCTTCACTCCAGGGCTGTGTCATTTGACCCCTTTGGCATCTGTTAGGGAAGCCAGATCTCATGCCTTATAGTATGGTACATTATCTAAATCCAGAATTAAAGAGAGGAGCCAAAGACTCTGGGTATAGCCAGTCAGCTTCAAAAAGTAGTACTGCATGAAGCTGATTAACCCTGCCAAAACTGAGATGAAGCAAGTAGCCAAGGGTTTGAGAGATATGCAAAGCTGAGAGAATCTAAGGAGATGTACACAGTAACATGCCCAATACAGGCACCTCTCAGTCCAAGATCACCCTCTTGTATTTGATGGACTAATATGCAGTTTCTTTAGTAAATGGTGTCTCAGGGACAGGGGGTTCTATTTTCTGATTTTATGATACTATTTTGTTTCCCCTTCCAGGTTGAATTTATCCCAGAAATGCAAAAATGTTTACATTAGAAAATCTATTTACATATCTCAACAAATAATTAAGGAACAGTCATTTTGTAGTGTAAGTACCTGACAGTTAGCTTTTTAAATTGCAATGTAAGTGCCTGACACTAAGCTTTTGATTACTGAGGCATCTATTGCAAAGACCTCCATCTGAAATAAACCCATTGCCAGCTACACTACCAGGATGAGCCACCCAGGAAGTTTCTTTTTTTTTTTTTCTTAAGAAAGCTCTGGTTGACTTAGATAAACTGGCCATTTGACTGACTGCTTGCATTTCCCTTCTTGCACTTTAATTCCTCCTCTTGTTTTAAATTTACCAATAAAGTGAACCTGCAAAACCATAGGTATCCCACCCCGATCTCAATAAAACTCCAGGTCCATGTTCCCTCCCTCCCTCCCTCCCTCCTGCTCTCTCTCTCTCTCTCTTTCTCTTTCTCTCTCTCTCTCTCTCTCTCTCTCTCCACCCCCCTCCCCTCTCTCTCTCTGTCTCCCCCTCCCTATTTCCCTCTCTCCCTGACCACGACATCCCTGTGTGGCCCCAGGCATGCCATGAACTCTCCAGGAGCTATGAGTCATAAACCATGTTTTTCAAAGTTCTCAGATAGTTGTTGCTGAGGTGCGTCTTGCAATCATAGTAAGAATCACAAGGGCTGTTCCAGCCACAACACTGGCTTCAAAAGGGTTAACATTTGTGAAGACTCACCCAATTGAGTGTCACCAGGCATTTCTATTATCACTGTCAATACCATCTTTATCAATAGGCTGAGACTGGTACAAAACACATCTTGATACTATAGAAAAGCATTAAATAAAATTCCACACCATTCATAATGTAAAGCCCTTGGAATACTGGAAAGAGGTGGAAACTTTCTAACTTCATCAATCAAAGGCCTGCAGCAAACATCTTAAAGTTGAAACCTCGGAGGCATTTGCTTTGCAGTTAGAAACAAAAGAAAGTTCCCATTAAAACAATTTATATTCAGCACTACACTGGGGTCCTATCCAACAAAACAAATATATTTATTTTAAGGCAAGTCAAGGAAAATTTAAACACAAAAATTTTTCCTGCCCTTTGGCCTCCTCTCTCCCCTCTACTGTGCTTTGTGCACCTGCATTACGCATTGACCAACCCCTCCCACAACAGCAGAAATACCTGCTCAACGATAAAGAGCAACATTCTCCTAGCACCAACTAGCCAACTCCTTAAAAGATAACATTCCGGGGGGGGGGACCTTGAAGATGGCGGAAGAGTAAGATGCGGAGATCGCCTTCCTCCCCACGGATACACCAGAAATACATCTACACGTGGAACAACTCCTACAGAACACCTACTGAAGGATGGCAGAAGACCTCAGACCTCCCAAAAGGCAAGAAACTCCCCACGTACCTGGGTAGGGCAAAAGAAAAAAAGAAAAAACAGAGACAAAAGAATAAGGACGGCACCTGCACCAGTGGGAGGGAGCTGTGAAGGAGGAAAAGTTTCCACACACTAGGAAGCCCCTCCGCGGGAGGAGACTGCGGGAGGCAGTGGGGGGAGCTTCGGGACCGCAGAGTAGTGCACAGCGACGGGTGCGGAGGGCAAAGCGGGGAGATTCCTGCACAGACGATCGGTGCCGACCCGCACTCACCAGCCCGAGAGGCTTGTCTGCTCACCCGCCGGGGCGGGCGGGGCTGCGAGCTGAGGCTCGGGTTTCGGTTTTGGACGGAGCACAGGGAGAGGACTGGGGTTGGCGGCTTGAACATAGCCTGAAGGGGTTAGTGCACCACGACTAGCCGGGAGGGAGCTCGGGGAAAAGCCTGCACCTGCCAAAGAGGCAAGAGACTTTTTCTTCCCACTTTGTTTCCTGGTGCGAGAGGAGAGGGGTTTAAGAGCTCTGCTTAAAGTAACTCCAGAGACGGGCGCGAGCTGCGGCTAAAACCGCGGACCCCAGAGACGGGCGGGAGACGCTAAGGCTGCTGCTGCCGCCACCAAGGGGCCTGTGTGCGAGCACAGGTCACTCTCCACACCCCTCTTCCGCGGAGCCTGTGCAGCCCGCCACTGCCAGGTTCCCGGGAGCCAGGGACAACTTCCCCGGGAGTACGCACGGCAGGCCTCAGGCTGGTGCAACGTCACGCCGGCCTCTGCCGCAACGTCATACTGCCTCTGCCGCCGCAGGCCCGCCCCGCACGCAGCGCCCCTCCTTTCCCCATCCCCCAACCCCCGGCCTGAGTGAGCCGGAGCCCCCGAATCAGCGGCTCCTTTAACCCCGTCCTGTCTGAGCAAAAACAGACGCCCTCCAGCGACCTACACGCAGAGGCAGGGCCAAATCCAAAGCTGAGCTCCTGTGAGCTGTGAGAACAAAGAAGAGAAAGGGAAATCTCTCCCAGCAGCCACAGAAGCAGCGGATTAAAGCTCCACAATCAACTTGATATACCCTGCATCTGTGGAATACCTGAATAGACAAGGAATGATCCCAAATTGAAGAGGGGGAATTTAGGAGCGAGATCTATGATTTTTTTCCCTTTTCCTCTTTTTGTGAATGTGTACGTGTATGCTTCTGTGTGAGATCTTGTCTGTATACTCTTGCTTCCACCATTTGTCCTAGGGCTCTATCCGTCCATGGTTTTTAAAAAAATTTTTTTTCTTAATAATTAATTTTAATTGTAATAACTTTATTATACTTTACCTTCGTTCTTTCTTTCTTTCTTTCCTTCCTTCCTTCCCTCTTTTAGACAACGAATCACCCCAAATTGAGGAGGTGGTCTCTGAGAGAAAGATTTATGATTTTTCCCCCTTTACCTCTTTTTGTGAACGTGTATGTGTATGCTTCTGTGTAAGATTTTCTCTGTATAGCTTTGCTTCCAACATTTGTCCTAAGGTTCTATCCGTCCCTTTTTTTTAAAAATATTTTTTTAATTCAATAACTATATTATACTTTATTTTTACTGTATCTTCTTTCTTTCTGTCTTTTTTCCTTCTTTCCCTCCTTCCTTCCTTCCTTCCTCCCTCCCTCCTTTCTTTCCTTCTTTGCTTCTTTCTTCCTTCCTTCCTTTCCCCCTTTCCTTCTTTCTTTCCTCATACTTCTACTAATTCTCTCTACCTTTTTTTCCTTTTATTCTGAGCCGTGTGGATGAAAGGCTCTTGGTGCTCCAGCCCAGGAGTCAGGGCTCTGCCTCTGAGGTAGGAGAGCCAACTTCAGGACACTGGTCAACAAGAGACCTCCCAGCTCCACATAATATTAAACGGTGGAAATCTCCCAGAGACCTCCATCTTAACACCAGCACCCAGCTTCACTCAACGACCAGCAAGCCACAGTGCTGGACAACCTATGCCAAACAACTAGCAAAACAGGAACACAACCCCACCCATTAGCAGAGAGGCTGCCTAAAATCATAATAAGGCCACAGACACCCCAAAACACACCACCAGACGTGAACCTGCCCACTACAGAGACGAGATCCAGCCTCATCCAGCACAACACAGGCACTAGTCCCCTCCACCAGGAAGCCTACACAACCCACTGAAACAACCTTAGCCACTGGAGACAGACATCAAAAACAACGGGAACTACGAACGTGCAGCCTGCAAAAAGGAGACCCCAAACACAGTAAGATAAGCAAAATGAGAAGACAGAAAAACACACAGCAGATGAAGGAGCAAGATAAAAACCCACCAGACCTAACAAATGAAGAGGAAATAGGCAATCTACCTGAAAAAGAATTCAGAATAATGATAGTAAGGATGATCCGAAATCTTGGAAGTAGAATGGACAAAATGCAAGAAACAGTTAACAAGGACCTAGAAGAAATAAAGATGAAACAAGCAATGATGAACAACGCAATAAATGAAATTAAAAGTACTCTAGATGGGATCAATAGCAGAATAACTGAGGCAGAAGAACGGATAAGTGACCTGGAAGATAAAATAGTGGAAATAACTACTGCAGAGCAGAATAAAGAAAAAAGAATGAAAAGAATTGAGGACAGTCTCAGAGACCTCTGGGACAACATTAAATGCACCAACATTCGAATTATAGGGGTTCCAGAAGAAGAAGAGAAAAAGAAAGGGACTGAGAAAATATGTGAAGAGATTATAGTTGAAAACTTCCCTAATATGGGAAAGGAAATAGTTAATCAAGTCCAGGAAGCATAAAGAGTCCCATAGAGGATAAATACAAGGAGAAATACGCCGAGACACATATTAATCGAACTGTCAAAAGTTAAATACAAAGAAAACATATTAAAAGCAGCAAGGGAAAAATAACACACAACAGAATCCCCATAAGGTTAACAGCTGATCTCTCAGCAGAAACCCTACAAGCCAGAAGGGACTAGCAGGACATACTGAAAGTGATGAAGGAGAAAAACCTGCAACCAAGACTACTCTACAAAGCAAGGATCTCATTCAGATTTGATGGAGAAATTAAAACCTTTACAGACAAGCAAAAGCTGAGAGAGTTCACCATCAAATCAGCTTTACAACAAATGCTAAAGGACCTGCTCTAGGCAAGAAACACAAGAGAAGGAAAAGACCTACAATAACAAACCCAAAACAATTAAGAAAATGGGAATAGGCCCATACATATCAATAATTACCTTAAATGGAAATGGATTAAATGCTCCCACCAAAAGACACAGACGGGTTGAAAGGATACAAAAACAAGACCCATATATATGCTGTCTACAAGAGACCCACTTCAGACCTAGAGACACAAACAGACTGAAAGTGAGGGGATGGAAAAAGATATTCCATGCAACTGGAAACCAAAACAAAGCTGGAGTAGCAATTCTCATATCAGACAAAATAGACTTTAAAATAAAGACTATTAGAAGACACAAAGAACAACACAAAATTATGACCAAGGGATCAATCCAAGAAGACGATATAACAATTATAAATATTTATGCACCCAACATAAGAGCACCTCAATACATAAGGCAAATAGTAACAGCCATAAAAGGGGAAATCGACAGTAACACATTCATACTAGGGGACTTTAACACCCCACTTTCACCAACGGACAGATCATCCAAAATGAAAATACATAAGGAAACACAAGCTTTAAATGATACATTAAACAAGATGGACTTAATGGATATTTATAGGACATTCGATCCAAAAACAATAGAATACACATTTTTCTCAAGTGCTCATGGAACATTCTCCAGGATAGATCATATCTTGTGTCACAAATAAAGCCCTGATAAATTTAAGAAAATTGAAATTGTATCAAGTATCTTTTCCGACCACAACGCTATGAGACTAGATATCAATTACAGGAAAAGATCTGTAAAAAATACAAACACAAGGAGGCTAAACAATACACTACTTAATAACGAAGTGATCACTGATGAAATCAAAGAGGAAAATCAAAAAATACTTGGAAACAAATGACAATGGAGACACGATGACCCAAACCTATGGGATGCAGCAAAAGCAGTTCTAAGAGGGAAGTTTATAGCAATACAATCCCACCTTAAGAAACAGGAAACATCTCGAATAAACAACCTAACCTTTCACCTCAAGCAATTAGAGAAAGAAGAACAAAAAAACCCCAAAGCTAGCAGAAGGAAAGAAATCATAAAAATCAGATCAGAAATAAATGAATAAGAAATGAAGGAAACGATAGCAAAGATCAATAAAACTAAAAGCTGGTTCTTTGAGAAGATAAACAAAATAGATAAACCACTGGCCAGACTCATCAAAAAAAAAGGGAGAAGACTCAAATCAATAGAATTAGAAATGAAAAAGGAGAAGTAACAACTGACACTGCAGAAATAAAAAAAATCATGAGAGATTACTACAAGTAACTCTACGCCAATAAAATGGACAATCTGGAAGAAATGGACAAATTCTTAGAAATGCACAACCTGCCAAGACTGAATCAGGAAGAAGTAGAAAATATGAACAGACCAATCACAAGCACTGAAATTGAAACTGTGATTAAAAATCTTCCAACAAACAAAAGCCCAGGACCAGATGGCTTCATAGGTGAATTCTATCAAACGTTTAGAGAAGAGCTAACACCTACCCTTCTCGAACTCTTCCAAAATATAGCAGAGGGAGGAACACTCCCAAATCCCTTCTACAAGGCCACCATCACCTTGATACCAAAACCAGACAAGGATGTCACAAAGAAAGAAAACTACAGGCCAATATCACTGATGAACATAGATGCAGAAATCCTCAACAAAATACTAGGAAACAGAATCCAACAGCACATTAAAAGGATCATAAACCATGATCAAGTGGGGTTTATTCCAGGAATGCAAGGATTCTTCAATATACGCAAATCTATCAATGTGATAAACCACATTAACAAATTGAAGGAGAAAAACCATATGATCATCTCAATAGATGCAGAGAAAGCTTTCGACAAAATTCAACACCCATTTATGATAAAAACCCTGCAGAAAGTAGGCATAGACGGAACCTTCCTCAACATAATAAAGGCCATATATGACAAGCCCACAGCAAACATCATCCTCAATGGTGAAAAACTGAAAGCATTTCCACTAAGATCAGGAACAAGACAAGGTTGCCCACTCTCACCACTCTTATTCAACATAGTTTTGGAAGTTTTAGGCACAGCAATCAGAGAAGAAAAGGAAATAAAAGGAATCCAAATCGGAAATGAAGAAGTAAAGCTGTCACTGTTTGCAGATGACATGATACTATACATAGAGAATCCTAAAGATGCTACCAGAAAACTACTAGAGCTAATCAATGAATTTGGTAAAGTAGCAAGATACAAAATTAATGCACAGAAATCTCTGGCATTCCTATATACTAATGATGAAAAATCTGAAAGTGAAATCAGGAAAACACTCCCATTTACCATTGCAACAAAAAGAATAAAATATCTAGGAATAAACCTACCTAAGGAGACGAAAGACCTGTATGTAGAAAATTATAAGACACTGATGAAAGAAATTAAAGATGATACAAATAGATGGAGAGATATACCATGTTCCTGGATGGGAAGAATCAACATTGTGAAAATGACTCTACTACCCAAAGCAACCTACAGATTCAATGCAATCCCTATCAAACTACCACTGGCATTTTTCACAGAACTAGAACAAAAAATTTCGCAATTTGTACAGAAACACAAAAGACCCCGAATAGCCAAAGCAATCTTGAGAACGAAAAAAGGAGCTGGAGGAATCAGGCTCCCTGACTTCAGACTATACTACAAAGCTACAGTAATCAAGACAGTATGGTACTGGCACAAAAACAGAAAGATAGATCAATGGAACAGGATAGAAAGCCCAGAGATAAACCCACGCACATATGGACACCTTATCTTTGATAAAGGTGGCAGGAATGTACAGTGGAGAAAGGACAGCCTCTTCAATAAATGGTGCTGGAAAAACTGGACAGGTACATGTAAAAGTATGAGATTAGATCACTCCCTAACACCATACACAAAAATAAGCTCAAAATGGATTAAAGACCTAAATGTAAGGCCAGAAACTATCAGTGGAAACTGAACTGACTATTCAATAAATGAATTATTCATATGTAAAAATGAAAGTATACCCTTATTTCAAACCAACATAAAATAAATCACACATAGATTAAAATCGAATTGTGAAATGGAAAGCCTTAAAACTGATAGAAAAAAATAGAATTATATTTTCCCTCAGGAAGGGAAAGATGTACTGGGTAGCAAACGAAATGCAGGAGTCAAATAAAAAGACTGAAAAGGCTGAGTATATTCAAATCAAGAATTTGTATGTGACAAAATGCTACGGATGGAAAAACTAGTCAACAGGAAGTCAAGTGATTTATTTAAGGTTATATGCTAATAAGCAGTGGAGCCACAATTCAAACACAGTCTTCTGCCTGTAATACTAATTTATTTTGCATTCCTTTTAATTTTTAATTACATAATTAACACACATTATATTCTTTCATAAAAATTTGAACAACACAAGTAAAATAAGAATAACTTTGACCATTTTCCACAATTCTAATCACTAGTATCCTCCCCAGATTCATACATTTCCTTTTAGGCTTTTTTCCTTGAGTATTTGAATATATAAGTAAAAACACAAATTCATTATTCAAGTGGTTTTATACTACACTTAGTGTTCTGCATCTTTTCTTTTCAAAATGTGGCTTGAAGAACTTTCCTTATCATCACTGCCTTCCACAGTATGTATACATCACCATTCATTTATTCAATTTTCTATTAATAGATCTTTAGGCTGTTTTCAGTATTTCGACCTTTGGTCATATAAATAGGATAGATATCTGAAATGGATTTTCTATCTATCAACATGTTTTAAATGTTGATAACGAATTGCCCATACTGGTATGTATACCCATGATTGCTGCATCTAGATGCCCATTTTTCAATGCCTTTTCCATTACCTGATATCATTAATATTTTCAATTTTTAATATTTTGCCAGTCTAATGGGGGACAAGGGGCATACTTCATTTCCCTAGTGATTAGTAATGAGGCTGGTTCCTCCTCACTGCCAAACCCTTATCTTCAGAGGTAAGAGGCAACCACACCTTCAACTCTTAAAATCATCTTTTCTAGTAGACTTAGTTTCATATTTCTAATTATATTTATAATGCCATTTCTTGATTTATTAATTAGACATTGATTATTGATTTCCTATTATGATTTCCTATTATGAAAGATGAGGATTTAGCAAAAGATCTTTATATATTTTGCATATTCATTATTTGCCTGCTATATATCTAGAAAACACTGTCTCCCATTTTGTTGCCTGTCTCTTATCTTATGGCATATTCCTTAAAGCTTTCCTAAGGAGGTCCCTACTCCACAGTAACAACCTGTTTCTTATGGTTTCTTCTAAAACTCTCTGAGTTGCTATTTGAATATCTGTGTATTTTCTCTATCTGGAATTTACTTCTGTGAATGGCATAAGGTAGAGGTCTTATATTTTTTCCAAAATGGGTACTAATTGGCCAAAGCCATTTATTCAATAGTTTATCATACCCTGAAACATCTTCTCAAAATATACAAAATTCTCCCAAACACCTGAACCATTTCTGGAATATCTGTTTAGATCTATTGGTCTTCTTATATTCCCCTGTACCAATATCACAATGTTATTCATTCTGAAAAAATGTTTTGCCTATTCTTAAACATTTCATTTTTCTTATGAATTTTAAAATCAGCTTGTAAATTCTTTAAAAATGTAAGTAAATTCTCTATACCCACTTTGATGAGAGTTTTTTTCATGAAAGGATGTTGAATTTTGCCAAATGCTTTTTTCTGCATCTATTGAGATGATCATGTGATTTTTATTTTTCCTTTTGTTAATGTTGTGTATCACATCAATTGATTTGCAAATGTTGAACCATCCTTGCATTCCTGGAATAAATCCCATTTGATCATAGTGCATCTTTTTTGCACACTGTTGGATTCCGTTTCCTAATATTTTGTTGAGGATTTTTACATGTATATCCATCAGAGATATTGGCCTGTAATTTTCTTTTTTTTGTAATGTCTTTTTATGGTTTTTGGTATCAGGGTAGTGCTAGACTAGTAGAATGATTTTTGGAGTGTTCTGTCCTCTTCGATTTTTTTGCAATAGTTTGGGAATGATAGGTATAAGTTCTTTATATGTTTGTCAGAATTTTCCTATGAAGCTGTCCAATCCTAGACATTTTTGCTGCGAGGTTTCTTTTTTTTTAATTACAAATGCAACTTCACTCCTAGTGATTGGTCCGTTCAAATTATGTTTCTTCTTGATCCAGTCCTGGTAGGTTGTATGTTTCTAGAAATTTGTCCATTTCATCTAGGTTGTCCAATTTGTTGGCATATAACTGTTGTATTATCTTATTATTCTGTATGTAGTATTCTCTCATGATTTTTTTGTGTCTCTGCAGTACTGGTTGTTATTTCTCCTCTCTAATTTCTTATTTTGTTTATTTGGGTCATCTCTCTTTTCTTCTTGGTGAGCCTGGCTAAAGGATTATCAATTTTGTTTATCTTTACAAAAAAACAGCTCTTGGTTTCACTGATCTTTTCTATTGTTTTTTAATCCCTATTTTATGTATTTCCTCTCTGATCTTTATTATTTCTTTCCTTCTACTAACTTTGGACTTTGTTTCTTTCTCTTTTTATAATTCCTTTAGGTGATAGGTTAGATTGTTTGAGATTTTTCTTGTTTCTTTATGAAAGCCTGTATCACTAAAAACTTCCCTCTTAGAACTGCTTTTGTTGTATTCCACTGATTTTGGAGTGTGGTGTTTCCATTTTCATTTGTCTCAAGGTATTTTCTGATTTACTCATTGACCCATTGGTATTTTGGTAGCATGTTGTTAAGTCTCCATGTTTGTTCTTTTCCCATTTTTCTCCTTGTAACTGATTTCTACTTTCATACTGCTGGGGTTTGAAAAACTGTTCGGTATAACTTCCATCCTCTTAAATTTGCTGAGACTTGTTTTCTGGCTTAGCTTTTGATCTATCCTCAACATAATAAAGGCTCTTTATAACAAACCCACAGCTAACATCATACTCAACAGTGAGAAGCTGAAAGCCTTTCCTATAAATTCAGGAATAAGACAAGGATACCCACTCTTGCCATTTCTATTTAACACAGTATTAGAAGTCCTAGCCACAGGAATCAGACAAGAAAAAGAATTAAAAGGAATTCAAACTGGAATGGAAGAAATAGTAACTGTCACTATTTGCAGATGACATGATACTTTATATAGAAAATCCTAGAGTCTCCACCCCAAAACTGTCAAAATAAACAAATTTAACAAAATTGCAGGATACAAGATTAATATAAAGAAATCTATTGCTTTTCTATACACTAACAATGAACTATCAGAAAGAGAAAGTAAAAACACAATCCGATTTAAAATCTCATCAAAAAGAATACCTAGAAATAAACAATCAAGGAGATAAAATATCTACACTCTGAAAAATTTAAAACATTGATAAAGGAAACTGAGAACGATACGAAGAAACATATCCTGTGCTCTTGAATTGGAAAAATTAATTATGTTAAAATGTCTATACACCCAAAGCAATATACAGATTTAATGCAATCCCTATCAAAATACCCAAGACATTTTTCACAGAACTAGAATATCCTAAAATTCATATAGAATCACAAAAGATGCTAAATTGCTAAAGCAATCTTGAGAAAAAAGAACAAAACTGGAGGTTATCATGCTCCAAGACTTCAGACTGTACTACAATGTTACAGTAATGAAAAAGTATGGTACTGTCACAAAACAAGACACATACATCAATGAAAAAGAACAGAGATTCCGGAAGTAAACCCTTGTACCTATGGTCAATTAATCTATGGCAAAGAAGGTAAAAATATAAAATGGAGAAAAGACAGTCTCTTCAACAAGTGGTTCTGGGAAAACTGGAGAGCTACATGTAGAACAGTGAGATCAGAACATTTCCTCACAGCATATACAAAAATAAACTCAAAATGGATTAAAGACCTAAATATAAGTCCTGAAACCATAAAACTCCTGGAAGAAAACATAGGCAGAACACTCTTGACATAAATTGTAGCAATATTTTTTGGATCTGCCTCCTAAGGCAAAAGAAACAAAGCAAAAATAAACAAATGGGGCCTAATTAAATTTAAAAGTTTTTGAACAGCTAAGGAAACCACTGACAAAATGAAAAGACAACCTATAGTATGGGAAAAAATATTTGTAAATGATATGGCAGACAAGAGACTGATATTCAAAATATATAAACAGCTCATACAACTCAATATTTAAAAACAAACAATGTGATTAAAAAATGGGTAGAAGACCTGAATAGACATTTTTCCAAAGAAGATTTACAGATGGCCAACAGGCACATGACATTGCTAATTATGATCGACATTACTAATTATCAGAGAAATGCAAATCAAAACCACAATGAGATATCACCTCATACCTGTGAGAATGGCTGTCATCAAAAAGTCCATAAAAAGGGCTTCCCTGGTGGCACAGTGGTTGAGAGTCCGCCTGCCGATGCAGGGGACACAGGTTAATGCCCAGGTCCAGGAAGATCCCACATGCCGTGGAGCGGCTAGGCCCGTGAGCCATAGCCACTGGGCCTGCGTGTCTGGAGCCTGTGCTCCGCAACAGGAGAGGCCACAACAGTGAGAGGCCCGTGTACCACAAAAAAAAAAAAAAAAAAGTCCATAAATAGGGCTTCTCTGGTGGCACAGTGGTTAAGAATCTGCCTGCCAATGCAGGGGATGCGGGTTCGAACCCTGGTCCAGGAAGATCCTACATGCAGCAGAGCAACTAAGCCCGTGTGCCACAACTACTGAGCCTGGGCTCTAGAGCCCGTGAGCCATAACTACTGAGCCCATGAGCCACAACTACTGAAGTCCATCGCCTAGAGCCTGTGCCCTGCAACAAGAGAAGTCACCACAATGAGAAGCCCATGCACCGCAATCAAGAGTAGCCCCTGTTCACTGCGACTAGAGAAAGCCCGCGTGCAGCAATGAAGACCCAAAGCAGCCAAAAATAAATAAATAATTATTTTTTTTAAAGCTATTAAAAAAAAAGTCCATAAATAACAAATGTTGGAGAGGATATGGAAAAAATGGAACTCTTGTACATTGTTGGTGGGAATGTAAATTGGTGTAGCCACTATGGAAAACAGTAAGGAGGTTTCTCAAAAAACTAAAAATAGAACAACCATATGATCCAGCAATTCCACTCCTGGGTATATCTCTTAAGAAAATGAAAACACGAACTCAAAAAAATACATGTACCCTAATCTTCATAGCAGCGTTATTTAAAATAGCTAAGATATGGAAGCAACCCAAGTGCCCATGAACAGATGAACAGATAAAAATGATGTGGTATATATACATATATGCACAATGAAATATTATTCAGCCATAGAAAGGAATGAAATCCTGCCATTTTCAGCAACATGGATGGACCTAGAGAATATTATGCTTAGTGAAATTATTCAAACACAAAAATATATATCACTTATATTTGGAATCTAAAAAATAATACAAATGAGTGTGTATAGCAAAACAGAAACAGATGCACAGATATAGAGAATAAACTAGTGATTACCAGATGGGAGCAGGAAGGGCAGAGGGGCAAGTTAGGGGTATGGGATTAAGAGATACAAACTGCTATGTATAAAATAGATAAGCAACAGGGATATATTGTACAGCACAGGGAATTAGAGCCATTATCTTTCAATAACTTTGAATGGAGTATAATCTGTAAACATACTTAATCACTATGTTGTACACCTGAAAGTAATATAATAATGTAAATCAACTATACTTCAATTAAAAAAGTAAATTCTAATGACATCTGATTGGAATTACACTGTATTTATAAATCAGTTTGAAGAAATTCAATGTTCTTTCTCTCACCATCAGGGGACTTGTCTTTCAGGTTCAGTATTTATTAGGCTAATTCAGTTTCTATCATTTAAAAATAAAGAACCAAACCCATACTAAATAATTTATTTAGGTGTTTTATATAGTACTTAGCAAAAATTATATACTTGAAGAGATAATATTTATAATGAAAGTGACACTCTAGAGATTTTCACATTATCAACTTTGTTTCTAATAATTAAAGGAAAATTATGAATAATCAAAATTAATAAGGATTATTTCTGTAATCTTAGAACATTTTCTATATTATTACCTATTTATAAAATTAAGATTAGCTAATTTATGATTATTTAATATTGGTTGTTTATCATTACCATTACTGACTATCAGGGGCCAATGATTAATGATATTGACAATATTTTTAACTTTAGGCATTGAATATTTGAAAATTAAAGTTGTTCTATGTGTTACATGCCTTCCTCAAAATTCTAGAATTAAATATCAACTTTAGGTGAAACTAAAGACTCAATTTGGGACCATTATTAGTGTAAATAATATGTTCATTCATTTATTTGCTCATTCATTCATTCAACATATTTTAATTTTAGATTACACTGAATGCACTGTGCTAGATGTTAGGTATAAAATAATAGTAAGAAACACCTTTATTCAATAATAAGGAAAATAAATTCAAGAATAGTGGTATTGTAATACTCACTTTCCCTTCATCTCTTGGGCTATCACTTAAATGTACAACTGGACCTGGATGAGTCTTTGTGGATCTGTTAAATCAATTCAAAAGAGTAATTAAAAAAACATTAAAACACCTTACCGTTAGAGACTGAAACAAAGAAATTAAGATTATACTGGAATACACTCCCAATATTCTGGAGTTTAGCTTAGACTGATTTGAGTCTTTGGTTGTTTTTCTTTAAGACTACTTTTTTTTCTCCTACTAACTCTATTAAAGTAGGTCTATTTTTAAAAATCAGGTTTAAGGACATAGATCCACATAACAATGGGATTCTTTATTATCTTATATGCTTATATGTTTGTTGCCAGATCTGGTTCTCTGAAAATTTGACAATGAAGTTTTACTTATACAGCCACAAGGCTAATGCTGCAAACCTGTTTCAACCAAACTGCAAATTACATACCAAATTTAAAATTTCCTTTGACATGAAATCTCTGATTTTGCTCCTAAAGGAAAGTACAGTGGCTCCTTTTATTTACAAATAGACCCTTTCTAGTGATAGCCATCTTACAGAAAACTGAGCAACTAGGGAAACCTAGTTCACTGGTTCTGTCTCATTTATCTGGTTAACTAGGGTAATCAATAATAGTGTAAGAGCGTATTGTTAAAGGGATCTTTGCTCTGTTAATCTGACTTTAAATTTATTCTATTCTAATATCTGGCATGTTTCTTTTATATTTCCTACTTTAACTGATGTCACCATTGAGTATGAATATGTCATGGTTAAATATAACATGAACAGATATGACATAGATTTATTATTGCTCTTTTTTCCAAATCCTTTCTTCAACGACCTAATTGTGCCAGATTAACCCTAGTATAAGTATATTGACATAGTTATAATTTATTTCTTAAGCACACATGAAAATCATCAAATATTCTGCACAAAAAAATAATGAAGATTTAAATTTTAGAAATTCTTTGGACTCAGACAAAAGTGACAAATTAAGTAACTCCAGGTTCCCTAGATACTGACTCACCAGAGTAACTCAGAAAAATACATCTTTTTTAGATATTTTGTTAGTGGCTTTATCCTAAATTTTCTCACTTAAAAATGGAGATGATAGCAGTGTACCTACTGAATAACTGTGAGGGTTAAAATATACATATAGCATCTAACATAATGCCAAAACATAGTAGTCAATAAATAGTATGTATTATGATTGTTGTAAATCATTGGAATAATTAGAGTTACTATTTGCATTCTAGGATATGTGCAGGAAGAAAAGCCTTCATAAAACGTTTACAGGGTTTTTTGCAGTTCTTTTATGTTTATATGTAATACATTATTCACATATAAATGCAGTGCTTTATTACAGTATAAATGCCTCTGATAAAAGACAGTGTTTTTCAATTATCTTTTGGTAACTAATAGTATCCAACAAACCAAAAACCCTATCTGTCTTTTGGGTTTGACTGGAACAACAAATACCCAAAGTGTACACCATGATAAACTAGTGAATATATATAAGGTGTTTCACATAAAGACTGTCCCATATCAAAAAAAAAAAGTTTGGGAAACCTTGAGTTAAAATTAAATATTTTTATTTAATAATATTAAAGTTCTTTTACAGAACTTCTTAGAGCCATAATATGCAAATCACCATTGCAAATCTTCAATATTTTCCAAAATTTTGGTCCATAGAATCCTTTTTCATTGATCCCCTATTGAGGGAATCACTGAAATACACGTTGAGAAACACTAGTTAGACCATATGAAAGACTCTTCCATTTAGCTTATGACTCTATAAAACACTCAAGTTCAGGAAAAAAATTTACAATTAATCTTCAGTTATTTGTAATAACTTTTTCAGACTATAGAAGAGACTTCTTTTTAATTGTAAAAAAAAAAAAAAAAAACCCTGAAACTCAGAAGATAACAAAAGTTAAGAGGAAAAATCTCTCATATTATTTCACTGCCTAGATATGACTGTTAACAGTTTGATATTTTTTCTGACATTTTCCCTAATATTAAATTTCCAAAAACTACCAAGCATTACTTGCAAAATTTACGGCCATTAGAAATTGACTTTAAAAAGCAACTGTGTACTCTGGATTCTATAAATCCCATAAAAATTACTTTAGATAGAATTATCAATGAAATTAACTTCATGGGATAATCATCTAAACAATTTTTCTAATATCCCTATTTATTTCTCTCCCTCCCATTCACCAGAATGGCTTCTCGATAGTTTTCTTTGCGGACTTTCTCTTCCCTTATCTTAAATACTGGTATTCCTTTGTATTTTGTCCTAAACTGCAATGTGTTCCCATATTATATATGGTCATGAATTCAAGAGCCCACAGGAGCCAGGCAGGTACTGCAAATGAGTTCAACAGGCTGAATAAGAACTGTGCCAAACTGGATAGCACATTACCCACCTACAAAAGGAAAGTTGTTAGTTCCTGTTGATTACTGACTTCCATGCAAGAATACTGGACTGGGATTGTTTCATCAGGAATTTTTTCATGAAAAGCTGGAAATCCAAATTTTTATCTCTACTCTACCAGTTCTTAAATATTGGAAACTAATAATTCAGAATATATTTAAATACTCTGATGGGCAAACAAAACATATCTGTGAGTCAGAATTGGTTCACTGTCTACAAGTTTGCTACCTCATTTATATATACTTTTCATGCACAATCTCAAATATTCTTATAATTTCAATGACCATGTAAATTCTGATCTCATTAGGTTCAGATCCATATATCCTACATCCTACCATTCTCCCATACCAATTCCATTTGAATAACTTAAAAACACATACAACTCAACCTACCTAAAATTGAACTCATTATTTTACTCCCAACCTACTCCGCCTCCTGCATTCTTTCACTAAATGGCACCCTTATCAACACAGTTACTCAGGTCAAACGCTTTGGGTCACTCTTAATTCTTAATATATTATTCTTACATCTTCCCACAATACCCAAGTATTTGCCTCTTCTATCTTCTAACTATTTATTTAATATGTCAGCTTATCTTCACTCCTAAATCCACCCTAATTTTTACCAAGAATACAGTCTTTTCTCTTTTCAATGATTTCTCCATACCTGCATACAGAGTGGACTTCCTAAATGCAAATTTGGTCAAGTCAATTCTTTGCTTAAAACTCTTCAAAATCTAGCTCCTGACCTTAGATAAAGTCTAAATGCTCAAACTGGCTTACAAGCCTTTCATACTATATATTTTTATTATCTTCTCAACCTTATCTCTTGCCATCCTTTCCCCCAGCCTTTCCAACCAACTAAACTACTTAAAATTTCTGTGCATGGAACAAAAACTCTCACATTCTATCCTTTAAAACTTCTGTTCCCTCTTCCTGGAAGCCCTCTCCTCCAATTCTCCACTCACCTAACTGAAATTCATCCTTCAGATCTCATGGATGTAACTTCTTTCACAGATACTTCTCTGAGACTTCATGTCTATATTAGGTATCTTTCTTATAGAATTTTCACTTTATATTTCGAATATATTGTAATTGCCTTTTTACTTAATCTCACCTTTATTACACTGGAATCCCGAGAGGAGAGAAACTATGTCTTCTCAGTTTATACTTGTTTCCAGGAGCTAGCATATCATAGTGCTCAATAAATATATTTGAAGACTGTATGCCTTACATCTATGATTTAGTTCTAAATTTCATGCTCAAATTTTTAATCACATGTAGAAAAAACTGGTTATTTTTTTTCTTTTAAAGCTAGGGCTGTCCTTCAGAAACAGCTATTTCTGTGCTATAACCTGGAACATATTTTCCCATATAAAATTTTTTAATGTCAGTTTTGTTCTATACTACTATTTTATAAGGTATTCTACAAACATTACCGTTTCTACAAACATCACAAAAATGGCTTCCAGTTTCCAAATAACCAATATACACATTATGAGAACACAAACTATTTATAATTATGGGAACTGCCTACAATTACAATTAGGAGACTTCACTAAAAACACAAACAAGCTAAAAAAATAACAAACATTGAATGAAAAGTATTTCAAGTAAGAACTTAAAATAGAAATAATCTCATATAGCTCAAAGATAATTCTGCATTTCTCACACTTAAAACATGTACTGTTAAAATTTGTTTAAATTTCTAATTATAAAATGATTCTTCTTAATTAAATACATATTTTATTATTATCCCATACCCTTAACACATATAAGTGGCATGCATTTTCTAATGTATCTCAAGAGGTAGAGAGCAATTAAAAGACTGACTGCTCAGGGAGACTGGAAGTTAGCATTTAAAATTATATCTGCCACAGTGGGACTATAATTTCATGGAAAAGACTTTTGGAAATCTGGTGTAAATAAAGCAAGAAACAGTCAGGAGATAAGGTGGCTACTAATGATTTCTTGAGGATATTTCAAAGTCATTTTCAGAGGCACGTACAACTCTATAAAACACCGGATTTATATAAATGTGAGATTCTATTCAGAATCACATGCATAAGAAAATATTATGACAAAATAAAATGCCTTATTTTATTTCTTTAATTTCTCCTAATTTTACCCTTCTTTATAATATACATTTTAAAATCTTCACTAGTTCTGAAATCATAAAGTATGGACTATGTAAATACATATAGGGTGTAAGTCATAGTTCAGGTAGTATTAATCTGAACTATGAAAAGGATTTGTTAAGTAAATGAACATAGAAACAACATTGCAAGTGTGGTGAAATATTTGATCTGTTTAGATAAAAAAACTCTTCTTAATTACTTTATCAGCATTGAACTGACCACAAACAATATACCTATTACTATCTGTACTAATATTAAATTTATATAAAATCTCTATATTTGATCTCTCAAGTTTACTTTATCAATATCCCAAAACAATATTATGAAAACAAATATTAAGTTCAGCCCTATTTAGTGCTTTTATAGATTTAAGATTATAGGGGGTAAAGTCTTTCCCAAATAGCTGAAAAAATAGATAACTTTTTGGGAGACACATAATTGTCTACCGGACAAGTGTTTTTAAAAATATACACATAGAATATTAAAATATATATGAGCAAAATAGCTCATACCAATTATAATTATAAATGAAAGCTGTAAGTCAACAGCATTTGTATCTATTTATCATACTAATTTTCACTGTCATTAGTTATTTAGTAGCCACTCTGTGGAAAGCACCAAAATAAGCCAAATATGAAGAAAAAAAGAGCAATGAACAAAGGATTCTGCCCTGGAGCAGTTCTTAATCTAATGAGGAAGAATTATCATTAATTAAAAAAACTCATTAGGACATAATATGAGAGGAATATTTTAATAAGAATATAACTAGTAACAACCTTCCCTATCAAGTAATATACATGTACATTGAAACATTGGGAATAGTAAATTTATTTTAAAGATCACAGTCAAGTTTCATGAAAATAGGCTGTTTTAATCAAAGTTTTAGAGAAAAATAATTATGCAATTTGGAATGTATATATACGTAAGAGAGAGAATGAGCCAACCTCAAGTCAAACGTACCTTATTAAGGACCTAATATGTACAGAGCACAAACATTTATTAAAGAAAAATTGTTTTTCCAATTAACACATTGACCAGGAAAATTGTCTCTGTATATGCTACAAAAGATGGCTTGGAATTCCATGAAGTTTCACATTTGAGGGATTTCACATTTCACATGTGTAGAAACGTAAATATCAGTGCCGAATAAAAGTGGTAATTGCCATCAGCCACATACCCAAAGAGCTGTATACATCACAACATGAAAGATACTGATGAACTGATTCTTCTTGGAACTCAGAACAATATGTTAATGAGGCAAGTGAAGAATAAGCTACCAGCATTTAAAAATATGTGAACTGATCATGATTATTTTTACATAAAGCTAAATGTGGTCATAATCCACTTGCCACTCCCATTGGAAGTGGCTATACTAAGGTTGACTATAAAGAAATGAGATGATTTTCATGTATAAGTTTTAGAATAAGCTTTAATATTTTATCATCAAATTTTGTATACATAATAACCCTTAATTATTTACAGTATTTGGAAAGTCTAAAATTAGCATATGTTAATACTACAATATTTTTAAAAGCCTTTAGAGTTTTAAATTATTTTAGATGAACTTTTCACTCAAATTCATCATAAATTAGCCATTGATGTTTCAAATAACTCTGCGATTTGATATATATACTGCATAACCATAAGATATATTTAATCCAAATAAAGTGGTATTCAAGTTCAAACTTACAGTTCAATTGCTTTGTTCCACATGATAACATATCCAGAAAGAATGAAAGATTCAATATTTACAATATGTGTATTTCCTCTTTCTGTTCCAACATAGAGCCATTTACTCTGGAAAGGTAGATGACAGTAAGTAATTCTGAAAGAAAGAAAATTACAATTAAAATATCTAAATTTTATATCTGGTCAGCATTATATTTTCCTTATGCTTATAACATAGCGATACCTATATAAACAATAAAATTTACCATATACTCAGTAGCCCTTAGTTATTAGAGTTTATAGGATAAATAACAATAGTAATGTCATTAAAAATAATAATGATAAAACAACCACTATTAAGTATCTAACATGGGCATTGATTTATATTATTTCTAACTGAAAATAGCACTTCTGTTTCACAAGAATATTTGCTTTTACTTGCCTAGGACTGACAGCTAATAAGTGGCAAAACTGGGATTCAAATCCATTCCTGTTTGGTTGAAAAACTGCCATATTTCTACAACACTACACTGTTTGCTTTTTTTCACTTGAAATAAAAATTAGGTATATTTGAAACATAAATTTCAGAGGTCAGAGAGTCTGTAGCTTTATCCACATGAGGTGATGAATTATGTACTTTTTATTCTGATGTTTGGCATCTAAGTAGTATAACGAAAACTTATAAGGTCAAAGATCCATTATACTATTCCCTTATTCTTTTGTTCTGCCTTCATCTTCACAATGGGCTTTCTGACCAATTCTGGGAAACTGTTCCATAGCCAAAGCAACCATGACTCCTATATATGAAATTTGGGGATTCATCAGAGTCTTCTATCCACAGCCTCATCACTTTTTCTAGTTGGGCCTACTTAGGCTCCTTAACCACTCTTAAAAAGACATGGGGGGATAAGTTCACAGTTATTCCTTATCCGAACTTGTTATTAAATCATAATATTTCCTAGAATTTATTTAGAAAAGGAGCTGGTAAATTGTTAGCAGAGCAAAACAGAATTCTGACACCAAGCAGACACACAACTATGGAAAAAAAAAAGGAAAATGAATGGTAAATTCCAAAAAGGATTCCATCTTGTACCTCTTTATTTATATAAGAGTGAACATGCAGTATGTCAAATTTATATTTTCAATCTGGTTCATTGACTTTCTCTACACCAAACTTTATCTATTCAAAAGTATTCTGTTGAAGGCACCTTGCACACTACAATCCAAAAAACTAGAAGCCTTGTTATTACATACACATTTACAGAGTCAATTGACAATCTAATTAAAGTATAACATATATGACATTGGACAATTTTGATTAAAACCTAAAGTCTAGAATTGCTGTTGCCAAGAGATACTCAATAATGTTCCACAGAAAATAACTTGATAGTCATGTTTCTAGGCAATGAACAATCAATTTTCAATTCAATCCATGTAGAAAGAGGAAGCTCATTTTAAAAAGGATCTATGATCACCCTTTCTGAATACTGGGAGAGTAGAAAAAACACCAATCCCACTAAAGTAGACACAAATACAGGAGTTCAGGTAGAAAAAGAGCAAACTTAAATATTACATGGTCATTTATAAGGTTAAGAAGAAAAGTCTGAGAACTGCCAGGTTTCAGTAATGAGACCTGAAGCAAGCAACAAAATTCCAATATAGACAGACTTTACAGTAAGTACAAGAACAGTGGAATATATGAAGATCCAAACAGAAATATAAATGTTCCTTGGACCAACACTACTGTATTCCTCATTCTTATTGATAAGAAACTAGACCCTTTATGACAAAAGGGTTTCATCTTATGTCCAAAGTCCAACTGATAGATCATGGTTAAACAAGTAAGAGATTCCCAGAATTAATCTGAACCCAGTTTGAAAAGTAGAACAATAAAACAATAAAAACACTAATTTGAAAAGATATATGCACCCCTATGTTCACTGCAGCATTACTGACAATAGCCAAGATACAGGAGCAATGTAAGTGCCCATCAGTAGATGAATGGATAAAGAACATGTGGTATATACATGTACAATGGAATATTACTCAGCTACAAAATGGATGAAATCTTGCCATTTGTGACAACATGGATGGACTTTTGCTAAGTGAAATAAGTCAGACAGAAATACAACTATTATATGATTTCACTTATATGTGGCATCTAAAAAACAAAACAAATGAACATAACAAAACAGAAACAGAGTTATAGATACAGAGAACAAACAGGTGGTTGCCAGAGGGGAGGAAGATGGGAGGATGAGTGAAATAGGTGAAGAAAATTAAGAGGTACAAACTTCTAGTTACAAAACAAATGAGTCATAGGGATGCAATATATAGCATGGTAAATACAGTCAACAATGTAATATCTCTGTATGGTGACAGATGATACCTAAACTTATTGTGGTGCTCATTATATATAGAAATATCAAATCACTATGTTGTGCACCTGGAACTAACATTGGGTTGTAGGTCAATTATACTTTTTCTTTTATTTAGTATCTATACGAAATTATGGATGTTCACTCTTCTTATTGTCATAATCACTTCATGATGTATGTAAGTCAAGTCATTATGCTGTATACCTTAAAGTTATACAGTGCCGTATGTCCATTTTATCGCAATAAAACTGCAAGGGAAAAAAAGAAACTGAAACCTAAGGACAACCACTCGCAAAAAGCCAGCTATGCTTTCCTAAATAAAGCAACTACTTAAGCTATAGCCAATCCCATAATCCTTTGCTTTGCTTTCATGTCTTATCTATAAAAGTCTTGCCCCTAGCTATATGTGGAGCACTCTTAACCACCTCTGTTGGCACTGCCCAATTCAAATTGATTTTTGCTCAAATTAACTCTTAAAATTAAAAAAAAAAGTAATGTGATTTACTTAAGATGATTGACATAGGTGAAGGAGAGGGCATGATTAAACTTGTGCTGTGTGTTTGATAACCATAAGTGACTAATCAATATCCTTATAGAACTTAATTTACTGTATTTAATAGCTACACTTTCATTTATAATGTATTTCTACCACCACCACCTGCAAGATGAAGGATTTTCTATTATATGTGGGCTTTGGAAAAATAATATTGTTCCTATATCCATATTCACTCATTCTTTCGTAGTAAATCATCTAACACATTGTCAGTCTTCCTTCCATTCATCCATTTATTCAAGCTTCACTGAATAATTCTTTATAAAGAGTACTGTCCTTGATTACAACATACCTAATCTTTTTCCTTAAAAAAATATAGCATCTAAAGGGAGAGATAGACAAGTTGACAAGTAAGAAAAATAAAAGTAAAATGTGTTAATTGCTATAAAGAGTTCAAAGGAGGGAGGGATTAATTCAAGTAAGGGAAATCAAGGAAAGCTAAGGTAGAAAACTGTACAGTATTTGAATTGGGCCAAAGGACTCTGTAATTTGATATATTTTTTACATAAGCATATTAAATAAACAAAATACATGTTTCTCAAGCTTGAATAATATACAGATCTTTAAAAAATTTTTTGCTGATCCTCACTTTGACTTACTTTTATAACTTCTTTAACTTATATATAAAATTAAGAAATTCCTCATACTTATGACTCATATATACATAAAACAAAAAACAAATTAAATACAAATAAAACTAAAACTAGAATTCAAATGACAATTAATTTACATGACATATGAATTTTGTTTTACAAAAATAAAACAATCTCACAATATGGATATGATTCTGACTCCACAGGTTCTTTTATGTCTATACTTACTCTGTGTCTCTCTTTCACCACTTGCCTCTACTTGAATACCTCTGAATTCTGTTCCATAGTATACCATCACATAATTTTATAATCATTTGGTATGAATACATAATACATGTGCATAGTCCACTTCGGTTTTTTATTAACCCATAACAATTAAAATAATACTACTTGGTAACAACACAACCATAAATGCAAATATAACTTAACATATTGAAATTGTATGGCAGTATTTTTGCATAAGAGGGTTTATTCAAATCATTCAGAATATTTCCATTAGTCTGATTATAAATTACTGTGGATAATTCACAACCCCAAGACTACGCCCATAAATCCTATTTTGAGAAACACTGTCAATACACAAGCCAAAAATATACTGTAAAAAGGAAAATGGCTTAAAATTACAAAAATTATGCTGTATAAAATTCAGTGGAAGATTTCAGTTTTGAAATCTTCCCCCCCACTAAGTTCTAACATAGTTCAATTTTAATCTTATTTTTTGTCTGGATTCCAGGTGAAACTTCTAGTACTGGGCATGATGACTCTGGCTCCAGTCCCTTCTATAATATTTATAATCATTCTTTATAACCTGGTTATACTCAGAATCAGGTATATGATTCTGCATATTAAAAATACAAACCAGAGATGACGATTCAATAGTTCTGGAGTAATATCTAGGAATACTGTTTTAAAACTTTTTCTGGAAGGTTTTGATACACAACCACAGTTAAGAACTACTAAATTATAACGACAACTTTAAATTTTTAGTATAGATAAATATCTCATTAAAATGCATATCCCAGATTCTAGGCACGCAAACTGTGACTCCTTGGACTTAGGATGGAACATATGACTGATATTTTAACAAATATTTTGCTCTTCAAAATGAAGTCCATAGACCAGCAGCATGGATGTTACCTGGAAGCTTAGTAGAAATTCAGAATCTCAGGCCCAATCCCAGAATTAGAAATTGAATTTTATGAAGAACCCCCAGGTGAGTCACACACACATGAAAGTTTAGGAAGCACTTCTCTAGGTGATTCTGATACAGATAATTACATTTTAAGAAATGTAGTTCTGTGGCTGAGTGACTGCTGCTTACTTACTCCTCAAGTTTTAGGATAAGAACCTAAATTACTTAGTAGTAGGGATAAAGCTATGTAGTACCCCCCAAACAGCTAATGATGGTTATAATAATGATGATAAGGTGAAGCACAACAACAGCTAGGGAAAGGGACAGATAGCTACCCTAAGATTCCCTCAACATCTTAAGTCAAAGGCTGATATTTAGGAGTTTTAGTGGAAAAACTCAAATCATATAAAAAGCAAAAGTAAGGAATTAAATTTTCTTTATGAAAAAGAATCTGATAATTTTAGACAACCTATACCTAGCTGAATTATAATACAAGAGATAAAATTAAATAGGTAGTGACATTTTAGTTAAATTTCATTCATTGTCTTAATGGGCTCTAATTAACCAGAAAGTAAAAAATTCACTGAATTTTATTGCCCACAATTAGTTGAAAAACTAACAAATGTAAGTCAAATTTTAAAAATAAGTCAAATCTGCATTTGCATAGGGAATAACAATGATTTTTGGCAAATGCAATTCTTAGAAGCTTATTTTCATTCTCCTACAGTGAAAGAAATAACATTTTCTATCATTATTTAAATTCATAGAATATTTCAATTTCTGAACGGGAGAACTGAATTAGTGGAGGCCACGTGGGGAGCAGGAATGAATCACAGGTCTTCTGGTCAGGGTAATAAAAGTAGAAGTATGATGGGGAGCCATAACCCCACCCCAGTAAGATGCCTCTCCCAGCCTCAGGTGTTAGCTGAAGGCCAAATAGGGAACCTGAACTTCTATCCTCACCAGTTAGCAACAAGAGGTCATTTGTCCTTCTGTTGCCAGAGCAAGGTCAAAACAACCCACCCAAAACAGAAGGTTTAAATAAGACCTAGGGTGCCATAACATTATACTGAAAGTGTTCAGTTTGTATTAAAAAATCACTCATACCAAGAAATAGAAAAATCACAATTTGAATTAAAAAATAGATACCAATATCAAGATGATACAGATGTTAAAATTCACTGAAAAATATTTCAAAGAAGCTATCATAAAATGGAACAAGCAATTATGAATAAAATGAAAAAAACCAAAAACTAGAAAGTCTCAACAAAGAAACAGAAGATAAAAAGAAGAATCAAATGCAAATTTTACTACTAAAAAGTACAATAAAGAAAATTTTAAAACCTATGGATAAACTGAATAGCATAATGGAGGAAACAAGAGGCAGTGAACTCAAATATAAAGCAATATAAATTATCTAATCTGTAAAACAGACAGAAAACAGATGTGTAAAAAAAAAAATCAGAGACTCAGAAACCTGTGGGACAAAAACAAAACATGTGATAACAATCATGTTATCAGGGTCCCAGAAGGAAAAGGATGGGACTGAAAAAGGAGTCAAAAAAATAATGTCTAAAAACTTCCCAAATTGGTAAAAGGCAAAACAAAGGATTCAAGAAGCTGAAAAAACCGAAAAGGATAAACCCAAAGAAATAAAACCAAGGCAGATCATAACCAAATATCTGAAAACTAAAAATGAAAAGAAAAAAATCTTGAACGTGACAAGAGAGCAACAACACTTTAACTACAGGGGAAAAATTCCGATGATAGCAGATTTCTCATGAGAAAACAGGGGGCCAAAAGGAAGTAGAACATTACTCAAGGGCTTAAAGAAAACTGTCAACCCAGAATTCTATACATGCCAAATATATTTCTGCTTTTATTAGATGAAGGAAAGCCAAGAATTTGACACTAAAAGATCAACTCTAAGAGAATGGTTAAAGGGAGTTTACTAAACAAAAAGGAATAATTTTTTTTTAAATAGGAACATTTGAATATCAAGTGTGAATAAAAAACAACAAAAAGTAAAACTATGGGTAAATACAATATATTTTCCTTCTCATAATTTCCTAAATTATGTTTGACAGTTGAAGGAAAAATTATAACACAATCTGATTTGGTTCTAAATATAGAGAGAGGAAAATGTATTACAAATGAGGGAAATAAAAAAGAAAAGGTCTTTATACTTCATTCAAACTGGGAAAATGCAATAGCAAAAGACTGTGGTAAATTGTTTATATATAATGAAATGCTTATAGCAACCTCTAAAGAAGTGAAGTGATACAAAAGGACACTAAAAAATAAAGATAAATCAAACTGAAATTCAAAAAAAATGTTCAATTAAAAACAGGATGGCAAGAAAAAAAATACCAAGTAGGTGAAAAACAGAGAGATCAAGCAGACAACAAAAAATAAAATGAGATCTTAAGTCCTGAGATATCAATAATTACAGAAAATGTAAACACCAATTAAAATATACAGATTGACAGAGTGAACTGAAAAAACATAACCAAACTATACACTGTCTACAAGAAACTTACTTCAATTATATTGACATGGAAAAGCTGAAAGTAACAAGAATGACAAGATATATCATGCAAACATTAATCAAAAGAAAGCAGAAGAGGTTACATTAATATCAGATTAAAAAAAGAGTTCAGATAACCAGAGACAGAGAAGGACATTATGTAAAGATAAAAGGTCAGTCCACCAAGAAGACAGAGCAATCCCAAATGTGCATGCACCAAACAACAGGTCGCAAAATACATGAAGCAAAAACAGATAAAACTGAAAAGAAAAAAAGAGAGACTCCATGATGCTAGTAGATTTCAACACCTGTCTCTAGCAAATCAGTAAGGATACAGAAGAACTCAACACAACCATCAGCCAACAGAAACTAATCAACATTTATAGAATAATCTGCTAAACAACAACAAAACAGGCATTCTTTCCTAGCAGCCATAAAACATATACTAAGATAGATGATATCCTGGGCTAAAAAACAAACCTCAGTAAATTTAAAATAATTCAGATCATATACAATGTGTTCTCTAAACACAATGGAATCAAACTAGAAATCAATAAAAGAAAGATAATAGGAAAAAAATCTCCAAATGCTTAGAATTAAGCAACACACTTCTAATCCATGGGCCTAAGAAGTCATCACAAGGGAATTCAAAAAATACACTGAACTGAATGACACTGGAAATACAATAAATCAAAATATGTGGGAGCTTAGACATTGATTTGAAACTTTTCCTAAAGCAATGCCAAAAGGGAATTTATAGCACTAAATACTTACATTAGAAAAAAGGAAAAGTTTCGAATCTATGTCTAAGTTCCCACTCTCAAGAACCTAGAGAAATAAGAGCAAAATAAATCTAAACCAAGTAGACAAAAAATAATAATAATAAAGAGCAGAAATTAATGAAATTGAAAACAGTAAAGCAATGGAAATAATCAATGAAACAAAAAGCAGTTTCCTTGAAAAGTTCAATAAAACTGAAAAATCTCCAGCAAAACTGACAAGAAAAAAAAGACAGGGAAGACCATTTAGCAATATTAGGAATTAAAAAGGAATATCACTACAGATCATGCAAACTTAAATGTGACAGTAACAATTTTACACAAGTATTTCTGACAACTTATGAAATGAACTAATTCCTCAAAAAGCACAAATTAGAGGGCTTCCCTGGTGGCGCAGTGGTTGAGAGTCCGCCTGCTGATGCAGGGGACACAGGTTCGTGCCCCGGTCCGGGAAGATCCCACATGCCGCGGAGCGGCTGCGCCCGTGAGCCATGGCCGCTGAGCCTGCGCGTCAGTAGCCTGTGCTCCGCAACGGGAGAGGCCACAACAGCGAGAGGTCCACGTACCACAGAAAAACACAAGCAAACAAAAAAAAGCACAAATTAGAGCAATTCCCCAAATCTGAAGGAGATTGAATAGTTCTATAACTAGTAAGAAATTTTAATTAGTAATTTAAAAATTTCCAGAAAAGAAATCTTCAGGTCCATATGGTTTCACAAGAGAATTCTATCAAATATTTAAAGAAAAATTATCACCAATTCTAATAATCTCTTCCAGAAAATACAAGAGGGAAAACTTCCCAATTCATTCTATAAAGATAGGATTACCTGAGAGTGAAATCAGATAAAGACAATACAATAAAGAAACCCACGAAGTATATACCCTAAAAATATATAACTTTTACTTGTCATTTTAACTCAATAAAGCTGGGAGGGGGAAAAAGGTATGCACCAATACTCCTCATGAATACTGATGTAAAAATCCTTAACAAAAGATTAGCAAATAGAATTCAGCAATATATAAAAAGACCAAGAGAGGCTTATTCCAGGAATGCAAGGCTAGCTCAATATTTGGAAATCGGTCAATGTAATTCACCATAGTAACAGGCTAAAACAGAAAACATGATCATATCAATTGATGCAGAAATAGCATTTGACAAAATTCAACATGCACTCATGATAAAAGCTATCAAAAATAGTATTAGAGAGTATTCTCTCAACTTCATAAAGATCAGCTACAAAAAGCCTACAAGAAACATTATACTTAATGGTGAAAGAATGAATGCTTTCCCTCTAAGATCAAGAACAAGGCAAGCATGGCTGCTCTCAACCCTCTTCATGAACATAGTTTTCAAGTTCCAGCCAGTTCAAGAAAGCAAGAAAAAGAAATAAAGTCATGTAGATCAGAAAGGAAGAAATAAAACTTCCTTGTTTGCAGATAACATGATGGTCCACATAGAAAATCCCAAGGAATCTGCAAAGAAACTCACAGAAGTAATAACTCACAGAAGTTCAGTAATGTTGCAGCATATAAGATAAACATACAAAACTCAGTTGTATTTCTACACACTAACAATGAGCATGTGGAAGCTGAAAATGCAACACCATTTAAAATCACTCAATATATGATATACTGAGGTATAAATATAAAAAACAATTATAGAACTTGAATGCTAAAAACTACAAAATCCAGATGAAAGAAATAAAAGATCTAAGTAAACAGACATCCTGTGTTCATGAATTTTAATACTCAACATTGTAAAAATGTCAATTCACATTTTTATAAAACTCTGGCAAAATATTTTTGCAGATTTTGTTGACATGCTTATTTTAATATTTATATAGAAAGGCAAAGGGACAAGAATAGCTAAAGCAATTGTGAAAAAGAAGAATGAAGTGGGAGGAACCAGCCTACCCAATTTCAAGACCATATGTGTCTATAATAAAGACTATGTGGTATTTGCAGAGGGATGGAAATATAGATCAATGCAATAGAATAGAGAACACAGAAAAATAAACCCTTTAATATGTCCAACTGACTTTTGACAAATTTGTAAGTCAATTCAATGAAAGAAGGCCAACAAATAGTACTAGAGAACTGGATATCTACTGAGACAAAATTGAATCTCTACCTAAACTTCAAACCTTATACAAAAACTAACTCAAAACAGATCACACATTTATATTTACATGTAAAGTATAAAAGTTTACCCAAAAAAGGAGAAAATTCTTGGGATCTGGGACTAAGCAGTATGTTCTTAGATTTAATTTAGAAGTATGATCCATAATCACAGAACTAATAAATTGTGCTTCATCAAAATATAACCCATTTTCTACATGAAAGACTCTTACAAGCATGGAAATACAAGCTATAGACTGGGAGAAAACATTTACAAACCATATATCCAACAAAGGACTAGTTTTTAGAATAAATTTTTAAATGCTCAAAACTGAATGGTAAAAAAAAAATACATGAGAAAGTGTTAACAAATGGAAAATCAATTACTCTACTGGACCCAGGAGAGAAGTGAAATCTTGGAACGAACTACAACTCCAAAATTTCTATATAAGAAGTTCTTAGGGAATCCAAAAAGCAAGGGAGACAAAATCAAGGACACTAGAAAAATTTGAAGCCTCTGGTACCTACAGCCACAGCAAATGTCGATACAGCCTAACTCCTTATTGTATCAACATAAAACCTCATATTAAAGTCCTATCTACCTCAAGTACTATTACCCAATACACATGTCTAGCTTTCAACAAAAAATTTATAAGGCATGCTAAAAAGCGAGGGAAAATGTCTGAAGAGACAAAGTAACATTAGAACCAGACTCAGATGTGACAAAAATAATATGCTTATTAGATAAGAAATTTAAAATAACTATGATTAATATTTTAAGTGCACTAATGAAAATAGTAAACAACATGCAAGATGGGTAATGTAAGCAAAGAGATGAAAACATTAACAATGATTCAAATGGAAATGTTAGATATTAAAACCATTGTAAACAAAATGAAGAATGCATTTGATGTGTTCAGCAAGAGTCAATATAGCCAAGTAAACAATCAACGAACACCAACACAGGTTACTAGAAACTTGCCAAACTTATATACAATGAGAAAAAAAAAAGGCAGGGGAGAATATCCAAGGATTGTGGGATAGTTTCAAAAGGTGTAACATACTTATAAGTGGAATGCCAGAAGAGAGAACTGAATAGGAGTATTTGAAGCAATAATGGCTAAAAACTTCCCAAAATTAATGACATACACCAAACCACAGATCTAGGAAGCTCAGAGACACCTAGGAGGGGGAAGTATACAAAATCGACACCTAGCTTTATCATACTCAAACTGCAGAAAACCAACAGCAAAGAGAAAATCTTGAATAAATCCAGGGGTAGAGGGGAAGCCCCCTTACCTACAATACCTTTAGAGAAAAAAAGGATAAGGCTTATGATGGACTTCTCATCATAAACCATGCATGAAAGAATAAGAGTGGAGTGAAATAATCAAAGTGCTGAGAGGAAAATACCCTCATCAACCTAGATTTGTATATCCAAAGAAATTATGCTCCAAGAGTGAGGAAATGAAAACACTGTCAGAGTGAGCACAGTGATGCAGCCACTATGGAAAACAGTATAGAGATTCCTCAAAAAATTAAGAATAGAACTACTATATGACCCAGCAATTCCACTCCTGGGTATATATCCAAAAAAACCCCAAAAAAACCAAACCTCTAATTTGGAAATACATACACACCCCAAGCTTCATAGCAGCACTATTTACAATAGCCAAGATAATGTAAGCAACCCAAGTATGCATCAACAGATGAATGGATAAAGATGTGATACAAACACAAACACACACACACACACACACACAATGGAATATTACTCAGCTATAAAAAGAATGTAATTCTGCCATTTGCAGCAATGTGGATGGACCTAGAGATAATCATACTAAGTGAAGTAAGTCAGATAGAGAAAGACAAATACTGTATGGTATCACTTGTATGTGGAATCAAAAAAATAATACAAGTGAATGTATACAGCAAAACAGAAACAGACTCACAGATATAGAAAACAAACTAGTGATTACCAGATGGGATAGGGAACATGGGAGGGACAAATTAGGAGTATGGGATTAAGAGATACAAATTACTATGTGTAAAATAGATAAGCAACAGGATATATTGTATAGAACAGGGAATTATAGCCATTATCTTGCAAGGACTTTTAATGGAGTATAATCTATAAAAAATATTGAATGACTATACTGTAGACCTGAAACTAATATAATATTGTAAAGCAACTATAATTTAAAAAAACACTCTCAGAAAAAATTTTTAAATTAAGAATTTTTTTTGCTAGTAGAGCTGCATGGCAAAAGAAAATGTTGAAAATTTTTCAGGGAGATGGAATCTACATTAAAAACAAGAAGAACTTGGGCTTCCCTGGTGGTGCAGTGGTTGAGAGTCTGCCTGCCAATGCAGGGGACACGGGTTCGTGCCCCTGTCTGGGAAGATCCCACATGCCGCAGAGAGGCTAGGCCCGTGAGCCATGGCCGCTGAGCCTGCGTGTCTGGAGCCTGTGCTCCGCAACAGGAGAGGCCACAACAGTGAGAGGCCCGTGTACCACAAAAAAAAAAAAAAAAAAAAAAAGAAGAACTTGCGAGAAGGAATAAATGAAGGTAAAACAACATATTTTCTTTTTCTTAATTGATCTAAAAGATAAATGTCTATTCAAAGTAGTAATAATAACAATGCACTGTGTAATTATTGTAAATAGATGAATTAAGTGGCAACAATGTCATAAGGGACAGGAAGAAAAATTTGGGAATATTCCATTATAAGCCATATTTGAAGTAATATATGTTATTTTAAAATTTTTATTGAGACATAATTGACATATAACATTGTGTAAGATTGAGGTGTTGGTTTGATACATTTATATAGTATAATATGATTACTACAGTTATGTTAGCTAACACATTTATCACTTCACATAATTATCATTTCTTTTTTGTATGGAGAATAGTTAAGATCTAGTCGCTTAGCACCTTTGAAGTTCATAATACAGTATTGTTGACTATAATCATTATGATGTGCATTAGATCTCCAGAACTTATTTATCTACTAGTTTCAAGTTTGTACCCGTAAAAAACGTCTCCCCAATTCCTCCATACCCTAGCTCCTCATAACACCATTCTACTGTGTTTTTACAAGTTCAGGTTAGATTCCACATATAAGGGATATCATACAGTATTTGTGTTCCTCTGCCTCACATGTCTCACTTAGCATAATGCCCTCAAGGTCCATCCATGTTTTTGCAAATGGCAGGATTTCCTTCTTTCTTATGGCTGAAATATTTCTTTGCACATATAAACTACATCCTCTTTATCCACTGATGGACTCAGATTGTTTTGATATCTTGGTATTGTGAATAATGCTGCAATGAACATGGGTGTACAGATATCTCTTTGAGATAGTGATTTCAATTCTTTAAATACATACTCAAAAGTGGGATTGCTGGATCATATGGTAGTTCAATTTTTAATTTTTTGAGAAGCCTCCATACTCTTTTCCATAATGGCTACATCAATTTACTTCCCCACCAACAGTATTTAAATGTTCCTTTTTATCCATATCCCAAACAACATTTTTTATCTCTTAGTCCCTTTTATGAAAACAGGTGTAAGGTAATATCTCATTGTGGTTTTGATTTGCATTTCCCTGATGATTAGTAATGCTGAACATCTTTTCATGTATCTGTTGGCCATTTGCATGTCCTCTTTGGAAAAATGTCTATTCATGTTCTTTCCCCATTTTTAAACTGGATTATTTGGTTTTTTTGCTATTGAGTTGTATACATTCTTTATATATTTTGGATATTAGTCCCTTTTCGGATATATGGTTTGTGGATATTTTCTCCCATTCCCTAGGTTGCCTTTTCAATTTACTATTTCCTTTGCTGTGCAGAAGCTCTTTAATTTAATATAGCCCCACTTGTTTATTCTACATTGTCAAGGATCTTTCTCCCTATGTTTTCTTCTAGTAGTTTTACAGTTTTGGGTTTTGCATTTAAATCTTTGATCCATTTCAAGTTAATTATTGTGAGTGGCATAAGACAGGGGTCCAATTTCATTCTTCTGCATGTGGATACCAGTTTTCCCAACACCATTTATTGAAGAGAGTGTCCTTTCCTCATTGGGTGTTCTTGGTGACCTTGTTAAAAATTAGTTGTTGGGGTTTATGTCTGAGCTCTTTATTCTGTTACATCTATATGCTTGTTTTTAGGCCAGTACCATACTGTTTTGATTTCTATAGCTCTGAAATAATGCTTGAAATCAGGTATTGTGATGCCTCCACCTTTGTTCTTTCTCAGGATTGTTTTGGCTATTCAGGGTCTTTTGTGGTTCCAAACAAATTTGATAGTTTTTTCTATTTTGGTAGAAAAAGTCGTTGGAATTTTGATTGGAACTACATTGACTCTGTAGATTGCTTTGGGTAGTATGGCCATTTAAACAATATTAATTATTCCAATCCAAGAACATGGGATATCTTTCCATTTATGTCTTCTTCAGTCATTTTAATCAATGTTTTATTGTTTTTGATGTACAGGTTTTTCAGCACCTTGGTTAAATTTATTGCTAAGTGTTATATTGCTTTTGATGTTATTATAAATGGGGTTGCTTTCTTAATTTTTCTTTCAGATACCTGTTTATGTATAGAAATACAAAGGTTTCTGTATGCTGATTTTGTATTCTGCAACTTTATTGAATTCATTTACGAGTTCTAAAAAATTTTTAGTGGGGTCTTCAGGTTTTCTGTGCATAAGATCATGTCATCCGCAAACAGATAATTTTACTTCTTCCTTTCTAATATGTATGCCTTTTATTTCTTTTTCTTGTTTAACTTCTCTGGCTAGGACTTCCAGAATTATGTTGAACAGACATGGCAAGAGTGAGTAGCCCTGTCTTCTTCCTGATCTTATAGGAAAGGATTTTAAATTTCACCGTTGAGTATGTTACCTGTTAGCTTGTCATATATGACCTTTTTTATGCTGAGGAACATTCCTTCTATACCCAATTTGTCAAGTGTTTTTCTCATGGAAGGATGTTGTATTTTCTTGAATGCGTTTCTGTAGCTATTTTTTATCTTTCATTCTATCTATTTTATCTTTCATTCTATGGTGTATCACAGAATTGATTTGTGTATGGTGAACCATTCTTGCATTCTGGGGATAAATTCCACTTGATCATGGTGAATGATCCTTTTAATGTACTGTTGAATTCAGTTTGCTAATATTATGTTGAGAACTTTTCCATCTATATTCAGCAGGATATTTGTCTGTAATTTTCTTTTCTTGTAGTGTCTTTAATAGGCTTCTGTATCAGAGTAATGCGTGCCTCATAAAATGAGTTTAGGAGTATTCCCCCCTCTTCAATTTTTCTGGAAGAGTTTGAGGAGGACTGGTATTAATTATTTAAATGTTTGGTAGAATTCACTAGTTAAACCATCTGGTCCCAGTCTTTTCTGTGTTGGGAGGTTTTTAATTACTGATTCAGTATCCTTACTCATCTGTTTAGATTTTCTATTTCTTCATTTTTTGGTCTTGGTAGATCATATGTTTGGAGGAAATATATCCATTTCTTCTAGATTATCCAGTTTGTTGGCACATACTTGTTGGTAGTAGTCTCTCATAATCCTTTTTATTTCTGTGGTAGCAGTTATAATGTTTTCTCTTTCAATACTGATTTTATTTGAGTCCTCTCTCTTCTTATCTTGGTTAATCTAGCTAAATATTTATCTATTTTGTATATCTTTTCAAAGAACAGCTAGCTCTTAGTTTCACTGATCTTTTCTATTGTTTTTCTGGTCTCTATTTCATTTATTTCTTCTCTTCTCTTTGTTATTTCCTTCCTTCTGCTAACTTTAGGCTTAGTTTGTTCTTCTATTTCTAGTTTCTTAAAGTGTAAAGTGAAATTATTAAGGTCTGTCTCATTTTGTAATGTAGGCATTTATCACTACAAACTTCCCTCTTAGAACTGCTTTTGCAGACTTTCATAAGTTTTGATATATTATGTTTCCAATTTCATTTGTTTCAAGATATTTCTTGATTTCTCTATTGATTTCTTCTTTAACCCATTGGCTGTTCAAGACCATGTTGTTTAATCTCCACATATTTGTGAATTTTCCAGCTTTCCTCTTGTTATTGATTTTTAGTTTCATACTGTTGTGGTCAGGAGATATTTGGTATGATTTCAATCTTCTTAAATGCTAAGACATGTTTTGTGATGTATCATGTGATCTCTCCTAAAGTATGTATGTTCCATGTGCACTTGAGAAGAATGTATATTCTGCTCCTGTTGGGTGGAATGTTCTGTGTATGTCTGTTAGATCCATTTAGTCTAAAGTGTCATTCAGGTCCATTATTTCTGCAATGATCTTCTGTCTGGATGATTTACTCATTGCTAAAAAAGTAGGTACTGAAGTCCCCTACTATTATTGAATTGCTGTTTTTCCCTTCATATCTGTTAACAATTGCTTAATATACTTAACTGCTCCAATATTTGATATGTATATGTTTACAACTATTATATCCTCTTGATAAATTGACCCATTTATCATTATATAATGAACTATTTGTCTTTTGTTAGTGTTGGACTTAAAGTATATTTTGCTGATACAGGTATAGCTACCCTTGCTCTTTTTTGGTTTCCATTTTCTTGACATATCTTTTTCCATCCCTTCACTTACAACCTGTTAGTGTCCTTAGTTTATGGTATTGGAAAGTAGACTTACATTCATTGTAAATGCATATTGAAAAACCACTACAAACTTTCTAAAGAAGTATAACTGATATGCTAGGAGAAAAGAGAAAACAAAATCATACAAAATGCCCAATTAAAACCAGAGAAGGTAGAAAAGGGGGAAGAAAAGATTTAAAGAATAAGTGCAATGTTTAGAAAACAGTTACAAATATGGTAGATATTAATTCAACTATTCAACAATTACATGTAAATGTCTTTGTTGACAAATTAAAAGATAGAGATTTTCAAAGTAGATAAGAAAAATAACTATGTGTTATTGAAACGAAAACTCTTAAAAATACTGACAGTGTTCCACTCTGTGATATTTATCCAAAGAAAATGAAAACACTAATTCAAAAAATATATGCACCTCAAGGTTCATAACATTACTTACAACAGCCAAGATATGGAAGCAACCTAAGTGTCCAACAACAGATGAGTAAATAAAGAAGTTGTGGGAGATATATACAATGGAATATTACTCAGCCATAGAAAGAATGAAATTTTGTCATTTGTGACAACATGGATGGACCTGGAGAGTACTAGATTTAGTGAAGTCAGACAGAGAAAGACAAATACTGCATGTTTTCACTTATATGTGAAAGGAGAAAGATATACATATGATGCTAACACTAATCAAAAGAAAGCTAAAGTAGCTATATTAACTTAAGACAAAGCAGACATCAGAACAATAAATATTATCAGGGATAAGGATGGGCATAAAATAATGATAAAAAGGTTATTTCTCCAAGAAGATGTAACATCTTAATGTATATGCACGTAACAACAGACATTAAGGGCTTCCCTGGTGGCGCGGTGGTTGAGAATCTGCCGCTAATGCAGGGGACACGGGTTGGAGCCCTGGTCTGGGAGGATCCCACATGCCGCGGAGCAACTAGGCCCGTGAGCCACAACTACTGAGCCTGCACGTCTGGAGCCTGTGCTCCGCAACAAGAGAGGCTGCGACAGTGAGAGGCCCGCGCACCACGATGAAGAGTGGCCCCCGCTTGCCATAACTGGAGAAAGCCCTCGCACAGAAACAAAGACCCAACACAGCAAAAATAAATAAATTAATTAACAAGACATTAAAATACATGAAAAAAACTGATAGAAATGCAAGTATGAAGAGAAGAATTTATTAATATAGCTGGAGACTCTAACACCCAGGCAGAAAGTCAGAATACAGGTGACCAGAATAGCAGCATCAATCAACTTGATGTAATTGACATTTATAGATTACTCCAAATAAAAACAGCAAAATTATATTCTGTTTAGGCACACATGAAATATTCACTAAGACAAACACATTCTGGAATAAAACACACCTTAACAAATTCTAAAAGTAGGAATTACATAAAGTGTGTTTTCAAAATATGATGGAACTGAACTAGAAATCAAATACAGAAAGATAGCTGGGAAATTCCCACACATTTAGAGATACATATCTAAATAAAACATGGTTCAAAGAAGACATCTCAAGAAGATTTTTTATATATTTTAACTAAATGAAAGCAGAACTACTCAAAATTTACAGGACACAGTGAAAGCAGGGCTAAGAGGAAAATTTATAGCACCAAAGTGAATATTTGAGAAAATAAAACAAACACATGGTTACCAAAGGGGAAAGGTGGTGGTGCTTGGATAAATTAAGAATTTGGGATTAACATACACACACTAGTATATACAAAATAGATAATCAACAATTACCTACTGTATAGCACAAGGAACTATATTCAATATTGTGTAATAACCTATATGGGAAAAGAATCTGAAAAAGGATGAATATATGTGTGTGTGTGTGTGTGTATATATATATATATATATACATATATATATATATATATATATATATAACTGAACCACTTTGCTGTACACCTGAAACTAACACAACATAATATGCTGTAAATCAACTATACCTCAATTTAAAATAAAACTTTAAAAACAAGAGTTTTAAAACCAATAATCTAATATTACACCTTGGGAAACTAGAGAAAGAAGAGCAATTTAATATTAAAGCAAGAAGAATAAAGGAAAGAGTAAAACATTAGAGCAAAAGTAAAAAAAATAAAAAATAGAGAAAATCAACAAAACCAAAATATTGTTCTTTAAAAAGATTAATAAAATTGATAAACCTCTAGGCTAATCAAGAGCAAAAGAGAGAAAACACAAATTACCAATGTCAGAAACAAAGGAGGATCATCATGCTACTCCCATGAATATTAAACGGATCATTAAGGAATACTATGAAAAATTCTATGTCCACAAGTTTGATAACCTATAAGAAATGGCCTGAGTCCTTGAAAGACACAAACTACTAAAACTCACACAAAGAAAAGTAGATAATCTGAATAGGTGTTGGGAGGTGGAGATATTGAATAATATCCTTTGAACTGAGAGGGAACTTTAAGACCAAAAAATGAAGCAGGCATCTCCAGAAAGTGTAATTATGAAGTTTACTGTAGTTATCTCACACAAAGGCAGGACTGGGTGGACAATGATTCAGAGGCATTTGCAGCTCACTCCAAGAGGATGAAAGGGGCGCCTAGAGATATAAAAGGGCCAAAGGTAAAAATAGAATCTGCCTACCAAGTGAGAAGCATGTCCGTACCAACAGGAACAAGGGTTTCCCCCCACCCCGGGGGTCTCATGACCATTAAGCATCTGTATCAGCAAAAGGCATTCTTCTAGTTTTCATAAGGGCAAGGGTAGAAGTTGATTGGGGACTTATCTGCATCTGTATCAGCAAAAGGCATTCTTCTAGTTTTCATAAGGGCATAAGGGTAGAAGTTGATTGGGGACTTATCTGGTTTGGGCATATTCCTTGTGAGTAGGCTAAAGCTCAGTCCCACAGAAAGAGGAAGAATTAGGACTTCAGGCCTAAGATGGAGCTAACAAAATGGAATCAGTGTGGTTCAGTCACACGGTAGGACTATACCTATTAAAGAAACTGAATGAATTAATAACTTTTAAAAAAAAATAAAAGAAAGAAAGCAACAGGCCCAGATGGGTTCATTAGTGAACTCCACTAAACATTTAAGGAAAAGAAAATACCAATTATCTATAATCTCTTCCAGAAAATAGAAGCAGAGGCAACACTTTCTAACTCATGCTATGAGGCTAACATTAGCCTAATACCAAAACCAGACAAAGACATCACAAGAAAGGAAATCAAGAGACCAATGATTCTCATGAGCATACCTGCAAAAATCTTCAACAAAATATTAACAAATCAAAATTTTTAAATGTATAAAAATAATTCTACACTACAACTCAACGTGATTTATTCTAGGTATGCAAGGCTAGTTCAGTATTTGAAAATCAATTAATGTAATGAATTATACCACCAGTTGAAAGAAGAAGGATATTGTCAATAGATGCAGGAAAAACATTTGAAAAAAATCCAGCGCTCATTCATAACAAAAATGAAACCAACTCTTGCTAAATCCGAGTTCCCTTACTGAGTTTATGATTAACCTCTCCATCAAAAACTTTATTCCCTTTCTTGTCCCCTCTGACATCAATTTGGTGCTAACTGAAAACTAATCAACCAGAGTCAAATGACTAAAATTGCTATTGTTGATGACATCATTAATGTACTAAAATTGCTACTACAGTTATCATCATTAACGTACAAAATTAGGTTGTTTCTCCAGGGCAAGATGAGCTAACAGACCCCTGAGCCATGGACCACCTGGCCTGAGAATCATAAACTAGAGACATCCTTTCTCCTGAAACAAAGATTAAGAAATGTCACGAGATGATGATTAATCCAGCCTCTATGTTCTTCCCCCTTATAAAAAAACTCTAATTCAAAGACCAAGTTGGAGTAAATCTGAGACACGTCTCCCACTTCCTTGCCGCCCTACAAATAAGCTCTAACTTGGCTTCTAACAACCACTGTCAGAGTTTGGCTTTCTGCGCCGTGGGCACACGAGCCCTTGCTCAATAACAAAAACTCTCAGTAAACTAGGAACAAAGAGGAACTTCTTCAACTTGATAAAGAATAGCTACAGGGGCTTCCCTGGTGGCGCAGTGGTTGAGAGTCCGCCTGCCGATGCAGGGGACACGGGTTCGTGCCCCGGTCCAGGAAGATCCCACATGCCACAGAGCGGCTAGACTCGTGAGCCATGGCTGCTAAGCCTGTGCTTCCGGAACCTGTGCTCCGCAACAGGAGAGGCCACAACAGTGAGAGGCCCGCGTACAGCAAAAAAAAAAAAAAAAAGAATAGCTACAAAAATGCTTCAACATCACACTTAATGGTGAGAATACATGCTTGTCCCCTAAGATCAGAAACAAGGGAATGATGTCCCCTCTCATCACTCCTATTCAACATTGTATTAGATGATGTAGCTAATGTAATATGAAAATTAAAAAGAAATAAATGATACATTGATTGGGAAAAAAGAAATAAAAATGTCTATGTTCATAGAAGACATGATTGTCTATGTAGAAAATTCGAAAGAACTGACAAAAACAACCTCCTAAAACTAATAAGCAACTTTAGTAAGGTTTCAGGATACAGGACAATTGCTGTCAATTGCTTTACTAAGTACCAGAAATAAACAAATGAAATTTAAATTTAAAAACACAATATCATCTATAATAGCACCAAAAAATGAGATGCATGGATATAATTCTAACAACATATGTACAACATCTATATGCAGAAAATTTCCATGGGTTAGTAATGCGACAGGGAGGGAGAAGAGTGAGTGTAACTACAAAGGTACAGCACAAAAAAGATCTCTGTAATAATAGAACAGCTTCTTATTTTGATTGTAGTGGTGTTTACATGAGTGTTCACATATGATAAAATTGCATTATTTATGGCAGACTCAACTACAAACACACACACACACACACACACACACACACAAATGAGTACATGTAAAGTGAGTGAAATCTGAAACTGTGAGTAGTACAATGTTGATCTCTTGGTTAATATTGTACTATAGCTATATAAGATATTATAATTGGAGAAAACTGGGTGAAGGGAACACAGAACCTCTCTGTACTATTTTTGCAACTTCCTGCAAATATACAATTATTTCAAAATAAGAAGTTTTCTAAAAAGTGAAATAACAACAAACAAAGCCTGAGAGAATTCATCCCAATAAACCTACAGTAAAATAAAGAATAAAGAATATTCTTAGGAAGAAGAAAATGAATCCAAACAATTACAGAAAGAGATAAGGATCAGAAGAAAGAATAAATATATAATGGTAAAAATATATTAATATAAACTGAATATTGAGATTATAAACTATATTAGCAATACATTATGGAGTTTAAAGTGAATCTAGAAATAAAACACATGGTATCAATTATACAAAAGGCAAGAGGGATGGTAAATGGAGATAAACATTAAGTTACTGTCATTATCAAAGAAGTGACAAAAGAAATACTGTTTTAGACTGAAATAAGTGAAGCTTCTATGTTGAAACCTCTAAGTTAAACCCTCAAACAAAAGGGAAAAAATACATATTAACTTCACATAGAGAAAATAGGATAATCAAGAGTTTAAATCGAAAGAAAGGGAAATTAAAAAGAAATATAAAAATTAGAGTGAAATAAAAAACATTAAGATAGTAGATATAAACCCAGATATATCAGTAAACTATATTAAATGTAAATGTACCAAGTACAAGCCCAAGATTGTCAGACTAATTTTTTAAAGTATATGTTTACAAAAAAGAACATAGAGAAATTGACAGTAAAACAATAGAAAAATACACACCATACAAACACTAACCAAAGAAAGCTGGTATAGCTATATAAATATCAACAATGTATATTTTAAAACAAGATACATTACTAAAGAGAAAGGGGATATTTCATACTGATAAAGGAATAAATAAATATATATAACAATTCCAAATCTGTATGCATCCAACAATTTAGCTTCAAAACATATAAATTGTTAGCATTAAAAAGAGAAGTATCCCTCTACTTCACTTCACTGTGCAGCAGAAACTAACAACATTGTAAACAACTATACCCCAATAAAAAAAAAGAGAGAGAAAGAGAGGTAGTCAGATCTATAATCATAGTGGGATATTTTAACACTCCTCAATACTACATGGAACAAATACAAATAGAGGTCAGTAATAATTTAAAAATCCAAACAACACAATTAACAAACCTGGTCTAATTTACATATATAACATGCACCCAATAACAGATGAGTAAAAATTCAGTTTTTGTGCACATTTACCAAAATTGTCCATATTCAGAATCATAAAACAAGTCTTAACAAATGAAAAAAGAACTAAAATCATATAGACTATAATCTCTCCACAGTAGTATTTCATTGTTTACTAACAATAAAAAGATAAATAGAAAACCTCCAACTGCTTGGAAATTAAGTCATTTATAAATAACACAAGAAATCATGGAGAAATTATAACAGATTTTAGCTTCACATTAATAAGGATAAGACATACCTACAATCTCCAAATACAGCTAAAACAGTATAATTTACAGGAAAAATTTTAGCCTTAAATTCATTTGTTATAATGAAGAAATATTAAATTAATTACATGAGATTCCATCTCAAGAATCTAGTTAAAAGATAGTTAATCAGACACAACAAAAGTTGCAAAGAGTAGTCATCAATGAACTAGAGCGACATACGTTGTTCAACTGAGGAAGTCAACAAATCCAACAAAATGATAAATCTATCAAAATCACAAAAATGATAAATATGCAGATTGATCATGAAAAATGATTACTCAAAAATCACCAATATCAAGAATGAAGAACTGATCTTCTCTATCCATTCATCAGTTGATGGACACTTAGGTTGCTTTCATGTCTTGGCTATTGTAAATAGCACTGCTATGAACATTGGGGTGCATGTATCTTTTTGAATCGAGTTTTCAGCTTTTCTGGGTATATGCCCAGAAGTGGAATTGCTAGATCATATAGTAGCTCTGTTTTTACTTTTTTAAGGAACCTCCATACTGATTTTTCATAGTGGCTGCACCAATTTACAGTCCCACCAACAGTGTAGGAAGGTTCGCTTTTCTCCATACCCTCTGCAGCATTTATTATTTGTAGACTTTTTGATGATGGCATTCTGACCAGTGTGAGGTGATACCTCATTGTGGTTTTGACTTGCTTTTCTCTAATAATTAGCGATGCTGAGCATCTTTTCATGTGCCTGTTGGCCATCTATAAAGAACATGTGGTGTGTATATATATATATATATATATATATATATATATATATATATATATATATATAAAATGGGATATTACTCAGCTATAAAAAAGAATGAAATTAGAACATTCTTTAACATCATACACAAAAATAAACTAAAAATGGATTAAAGACCTAATGTAAGACTGATACTGTAAAACTCTCAAAGGAAAACAGAAGAACAGCCTTTGACATAAATTGTAGCAATATCTTTTTCGATCCATCTCCTAGAGTAATGGAAATAAAACAAAAGTAAACAAATGGGACGTAATTAAACTCAAAAACTTTGGCACAGCGAAGGAAATCATAAACAAAATGAAAAGGCAACCCACAGAATGGGAGAAAATATTTGCAAATGAAGCAACTGACAAGGGATTACTCTCCAAAATCTACAAACAGCTCATGCAGTTCAATACCAAAAAACCCACAAACAACCCAGTGCAAAAATGGGCAGAGGACCTAAATAGACATTTCTCCAAAGAAGACATACAGATGACCAAGAGGCACATGATAAGATGCTCAATATCACTAATTATCAGAGAAATGCAAATCAAAACCACGAGATATCACCTCACACTGGTCAGAATGGCCATCATCAAAAAGTCTACAAACAACAAATGCTGGAAACGTTGTGGAGAAAAGTGAAAACCATGGTTCGAAAGGATACATGCACCCCCAATGTTCACTGCAGCACTGTTTACAATAGTCAAGACACGGAAGCAACCTAAATGTCCATCGACAGGAATGGAAAAAGAAGATGTGGTACATATATACAATGGAATTAAAAAGAATGAAATAATGCCATTTGCAGCAACATGGATGGACTGGAGGTAATCATACTACGTGAAGTAAGTCAGACAGAGAAAGAAAAATATCATATGATACCACTTATATGTGGAATCTAAAAAAATGATATAAATGAACTTATTTACAAAACAGAAACAGACTCACAGACTTAAAAAACAAATTTATGGGTTACCAAAGGGGAAAGGGAAGAGGGGAAGGATAAATTAGGAGTATGGGATTAATGAATATACACTACTATATATAAAACAGATAAGCAATAAGGATTTACTGTATAACTCAGGGAACAATATTCAATATCTTATAATAACCTATAATGGAAAATAATCTGAAATATATATATATAACTGAATCACTTTGCTTTACACCTGAAACTAACACAATATTCTAAATCAGCTATACCTCAATTTAAAAGAGAGAAAAAAATGAATGAAAAACAGGAAATTACTATAGACAGTATTGTTAAGGCCAATAAATTTAAAAATTTTGATGAACAGGATAAATTTCTACCAAAACATAACTTACCAAAACTGACTCAAGGAAAAAAAGAATATCTGAATATTCCTAAACCTATTAAAGAAATGAATATGCCATTTAAAATCTTCCTACAGAGAAAAACCCAGGCCCAGATTGCTTTACTGATGAAGTGTTTTTCAAATTTTAAGAAAGGAATAACACCAATCTTTCACAAGTATTTGTAGAGTATAGAAAAGAGGAAACATTCCCCCATTCCCCCCCATTTTATAAGGTCAAAATAACTATGACATAAGAACCTAGCAGGGAATTCAAAAGAAAGGCAACTTACATGCAAAGCTCTTTTTAACATAGATATAAAACTCTTAACCAACTTATTAGCAAAATATTAGCAAATCCAGCACATATATTAATGCTAATACATCACAAAAGTTGTATTTATTCTGGGAATACAAGGGTCATTTAACACGCAAAAATCAAGTGATGTTATTTACCACATTAATAGGTAAAAAAGAAAAAAATAATATGATCATCACAAAAGAGGCATAAGAACTATGTGATAAAATTTAACACCATTCATGATTTTAAAATATATATGCTTATAACAAATTAGGAGCACAAGAAACTTCCTTAAACTAATAAAGAATATCTATTTTAAAATGTGCAGCAAACATACACTTAAAGGTGAAATAATAAAAATATTTTCCCTAAGATCAGTAAGTAGACAAGAAAAGCATTGTCCTTGGACATTTTATTCAATATTGTACTGGAAGTCTATGATGGACAGATTCCAAGGTAGTCCCCACAATCACCACCTCCTGATATCCTTGCCCTTGCATAATCCCCTTCCCCTTCAGTGTGCACAGGACCTGTGATTTGCTTATAACCAACGGAATATGGCAAGGGTCATGAGATGCCACTTTCATTACTAATTTACATGTGATTGTAACATTCATCTTGTGAGAAGACTCTCTCCTTTATTGGCTCTGAAGAAGGAAGCTGCTAGGTTGTCAGATGTCCTATGGAGAAAGGCATATTGGAAGCAATTGACAGTGGTCTCTGGTCAACAGCCAGTAAAAACTAAGGCTCTCGATGCATCAACTTGCTAGGGAACAGAATACTGCCAACAACCAAATAGGTTTTGAAAATGGATCCTTTCCCAATCAAGCCTCAGATGAGGTCACAGCCCTGGCAGTCACCTTAACTGTAGTTTGTGAGATCCTGAAACAGAAGCTCATCTAAGCCACACCTGGTTCCCTGACCTACAAACTCTTGAGATAAGAAATGCATGTTGTTTTAAGCCACTAAGTTTGTGTAATTTTGTCACACAGCAATAAATAACTAATACAACAGGCGGGGGAAGGGGAAGCTGGGACGAAGTGAGAGAGTAGCATTGACATATATACACTACCAAATGTAAAATGGAAGGCTAGTGGGAAGCCACTGCATAGCACAGGGAGATCAGCTCGATGCTTTGTGATGACCTAGAGGGGTGGGATAGGGAGGGTGTGAGGGAGGCTCAAGAGGGAAGGGATATGGGGATATATGTATACATATAGCTGACTCACTTTGTTGTACAACAGCAACTAACAACACTGTAAAGCAATTATACTCCAATAAAGATGTAAAAAAATTAATAATAATAAATAAATGCTCCAGTACTCCAACAGTGCAGTGAAAAAAAAAAAAAAAACTAATAGAAGGTCCTAACCCCAGTGCAATAATAAAAAGAAATAAATATAAATACATATAAAACTAAAGAAGGAAATAAAACTGTCATTATTTGAAGACGGCATGACTGTGTACATAGGAAAATCTACAATAGATAAACAATTTGAATTATTAAATGAATTTAAGTAAAGTCATTGGACACAAAGTCAACATATAAAAATAAATTATATTCCAACAAAAATATTAAAAATAATATATTGTAATATAATTATCATTACGTACAATTTACAATATATTATCCTTTTATCATTATGTACAATTTTCAATAGCATTTAAAATTATCAAATATTTATGACTAAACATAAAAATATAGAAGACCTCTACAGAGAAATCTATAAATGTCATTTAGAGAAATCAAAGAATACCTAAGTAAGTGGTGGGATATATACCATGTTTGATTCCCTGACTGTGTGTGATTCAGGCAATGAATCAATATGTCATCATTGTTAATGACAACCAATCGATATTGCCATTCCCCATCATCATGGGGAATGTCAGTTCTCCCCAAATTGATCTACAGATTCAAGATATTTCCAATCAAAATCTCAGATGTGTTTGTGGAATTTGACAAGTTATTTCTAAAATTTACAAAATTTTAAACGTTTTAAAATTAAAGAATTAAATTTTAAAAATTAAAATTAAAGAATCAAATTAAAGAATATCCATTAAATTGAATACTACATAACAATTAAAATAATAAACTATGGCTACATGCAACATGAATGAAACTTACAAATATAATGTTGAGCAAAAGAAGCCAAATAGGGACTTCCCTGATGGCACAGTGGTTAAGAATCCACCTGCCAATGCAGGGGACACAGGTTCGAGCCCTGGTCCGGGAAGATCCCACATGCCAGGGAGCAACTAAGCCCGTGTGCCACAACTACTGAGCCTGTGCTCTAGAGCCCACGAGCTACAACTACTGAAGCCCACGTGCCTAGAGCCCATGCTCTGCAACAAGAGAAGCCACTTCAGTGAGAAGCCCACGCACAGCAATGAAGAGTAGCCCCCACTCGCCACAACTAGAGAAAGCCCACGCAGAGCAACAAAGACCCAATGCAGCCAAATTAATTAATTAATTAAATTTATTTTTAAAAAAAGAAGCCAAATACAAGTAAGTAGATATGTACAATTCCATTCCTATAACTGTCAAAAACAACAAGCAAAACTAATCTATAATGTTTGAAATCAGAATAGTGTTACACTTGGGGGTTAGGTAGTGATTAGAAGGTAACACAGAGGGATTTCTGTGGCTTTAGCAATTTTCTGTTTCTTGAATTGTGCATTTGTTACATGGATGTAAAATTATTTCAAGGCATACGCTTTAATATTTACACAGTTTCTTGGCAGTTTGGTAACATTTGCACACACACCAAAAAAAGAATAAGGAAACTTTTTATGTACTAATAAGGAATGATCTTGAGAACATGTAAAGGGAGAAAAACAAGGTACAAAACTGTTTGTATAATGTGCTACAACTTATGAAACAGAAATATATGATACTTTCATATTTGTCTATAAATACATAAAGAAGAAAATTATGCTACATATAATATTTGCTTATATGTGTACAGAATGAATCTCTAGAAAGACACAAGAAATTAATAACACTGCTTGGCTCTGCGGATAGACACTGAGTGTCCAGGGGACAGGAGGGGAAGAAAGATTCTTCACTGTACATACAACTTTTATCTTTTGACTGTCAAACCAGGCAAATATGTTAATTACTTAAGAAAATTTTAAAAGAAAAGTAATTCAGATTATCTTTATAAAGCAATAAAATATTTTAAATTTGGGTTATAAATAGTGTCCCCCAAAGCCAACTCTGATGGGTCAAGTCTGCTAGAGATTTCAGAAATAAGGTTCTTAATAACATATTCCTTCCTGGTGGTTTAGCTAATATTCCTTAAAAGTATTCTGACAATATTAATTAGCAGAACACCACCGACAGAAAAAATAAACTCTGATATAATTAGTACAAATACTTTATGATCTGTATATTATAGCCTATCTGTTGAATTTTACTTGAAAACCATATAAAACAATTCTAGGCTTTCCCCAACATTACATGATTTATGATCAGTGATAGCAAGGACTGTTAATATGCCTGAAATGTAAATGCTTGATTTTATTCATTTTTCAGATCATGCACCACAGAAATCAAAAGTTTTTCTTCCATATTTAGGTTTATAAACTCTGATATGAGAGGAACCCAAAGATCATCCACCAGAAGCAGCTGGAATATCTAAACCTACTTCTCAACAATCTAAGCCTGGTTGCTACCTTCAAAGACTATAAAACCAAAGACTAATTTTAAAAAACTAAAATTTACCAACTATATAAACTAAATATGTATATGGCATAAGCACAAGGATACATAAACAAAGAATATTGCCCAACATTCCAGTTCTACAAGGATTAAGTTGCAACCCACTGCAGTCACCCACTGACAGTGCCCCCAGAGGGGAATTCAGGACAGAGAAAAACAGGATGGAGCATTCTGTGTTTTAGATATATGGTCCCTAGACAGTTAAGATTCATATCTAAGGAAGAATTTGAATGACCCCAGATTCTTGCATCTTCCCATACATAGAAAAGCACTTAAATCATTAACTTGAGATGTCTGTTCCTTGTGATTAGCAGTAATCTTTTATGCTTGCTACATGTATTTCCCAGCCAAAAACTTAATATATATACTGGCTCCTCCCCTGTGGTTTTGGAGCAGTTCCTCAGAGCTATCTGAGAGGCTATCTCCCAGCTATAGTCCTCAGTAAGACCCTCAATAAAACTTCACTCACAACTCTCATATTGTGTGTCTTTCTTTCAGTTGACAAGTATATAGAAATGTATACGGTTAAATGGCTGATTTAAGAGGGCTTAGAGTTCCCAAGGACACTTGGTTAAATTCACCTTCATTGACTTAAGCCTTGCATTCATGATACATTTAAAGATATTTTCCCCTCCACAATAAATTGTGATATTAATTATTATTCTCAAGTTCAAGATAATTAATCTTTCACAAAAAGATAAATATCACATTTTTGTAAGCATTAAAATAGGCAATGTTGGACAGCATTGTCTTTTAATTTCATGTAAAAGAATAAAATTAGAACACTCCCCAACACCATACACAAAAATAAACTCCAAATGGATTAAAGACCTAAATGTAAGACCAGACACTATAAAGCTCTTAGAGGAAAACATAGGCAGAACACTCTTTGATATAAATCACAGCAAGATCTTTTTTGAACCACCTCCTAGAGTAATGAAAATAAAACCAAAAATAAACAAATGGGACCTAATTAAACTCAAAAGCTTTTGCACAGCAAAGGAAACCATTAAAAAAATGAGAAGACAACCCTCAAAATTGGAGAAAATATTTGCAAACGAAGCAACTGACAAGGGGTTAATCTCCAAAGTCTACAAACAGCCCATGCAGCTCAATATCAAAAAAACAAACAGCCCAAAGAAAAAATGGGCGGAAGACCTAGATAGACATTTCTCCAGAGAAGACATACAGATGGCCAAGAGGCACATAAAAAGATGCTCAACATCACTAATTGTTAGAAAAATGCAAATCAAAACTACAATGAGGTATCACCTCACACTGGTCAGAATGGCCATTATCAAAAAAACCTACAAACAATAAACGCTGGAGAGTGTGTAGAGAAAAGGGAACTCTCCTATACTGTTGGTGGGAATGCAAATTGGCACAACCACTATGGAGAACAGTACAGAGATTCCTCAAAAAACTAAAAACAGAACTACATTTGACTCAGTAATCCCACTCCTGGGCATATATCCAAAGAAAACCATAATTCAAAAAGATACATGCACCCCAATGTTAATTACAGCACTATTTACAATAGCCAGGACATGAAAGCAATCTAAATGTCCATCAACAGAAGAATGAATAAAGAAGATGTGCTACATATATACAGTGGAATATTACTTAGCCATAAAAGGAATGAAATAGTGCCATTTGCAGAGACGTGGACAGACCCAGAGACTGTCATACAGAGTGAAATAAGTCAGAAGGAGAAAAACAAACACCGTATAATATCACTTACATGTGGAATCTAGAAAAATGGTATAGATGAACTTATTTGCAAAGCAGAAATAGAGACACAGATGTAGAGAACAAACTTATGGATACCAAGGTGGGTGGGTGGGATGAAGTAGGAGACTGGGATTGACATATATACACTACTATGTATAAAATAGGTAACTAATGAGAACCTACTGTATAGCACAGGGAACTCTACTCAATGCTCTGTGGTGACCTAAATGGGAAAGAAATCTAAAAAAGAGGGGATATATGTATACGTAAGACTGATTCACTTTCCTGTACAGCAGAAACAAACAAAACATTGTAAAGCAACTATACTCCAATAAAAATTAATTTTAAAAAATAGGCAGTGCCTGCAAAGTTCCTAAGATTTAAACTTGTCCAAAATCTGTCAGCTTGGTCTTTTACGTTCCTACCAGTTAAATATACCTCAAATGAGTTAATAAAATTATAACTGGAAATCATCACCATCAATCATTTCTTCTCCCCAAAATGGCTATAAAAGGGGCCAGAACATTTCCTTCAACATTCCAATTGTGAGGGGAAAAAAACTCATTCTGCCTATCTACACAAAAGGGTAGGGCCAGATCTACTCAAAACATTGACAAACAAAAAATCTTACAAGTAGAGAAACAGATAAAATCAATATGGCAATATCTATGGTAGGTAATATTTTTAGTGGTAAAGGTACAAGGAACAGTATAACAACTCTTGACTGATCTTTCAATTTTTCATATCCTGAAATATTTGCTACATTACTTATTTTAAAATTTAAAATAACCAAAATTAGATCTAATATAAAGAAAGAAGTCCTATCTAATTTTAGCAAATAGCTAAAATATAAATTTCCTCCTCTCAAAAAAATACTGGATTAACAAAAACTTCCATTGATGCTGAATCCCAAAATACTGTGGACATAATACTCATGAATACTACTCAGAGTACTGAAGGTTAATGATTCAAATATTACAGTACACATATAAGAAGAAAAAGAAAAAGCTCCAAATAGAAAAACAATGTCTGTATAGCTGCCATCCTTTTTTCTCAACAAACCTATAAAAACAGGTTTACTTCATTAAGCTCTGCCCATACAGTGTTGATTCCTTATGAACTATTACCATTCAACAAAATAAAATAAGCACTTTCTTGAGCTCTCAGCAGTGGCTGCCTGCCTCTATCATCTACCTAACTCAGTTTTGACTAGTACTTGCTAATCTGTGTAAATTTACTTCTCAGAGGTTTCTTTTTCTTTCATTAATATCAATTTTTCCTGTGATAGCCCTTCTCAATCACACCAAAAAGTTTGACTGTTTCCCAAATAATAAACAAATATCAGATCATTTAATAGTTAAATAACAGATACAGATAATAAAATACAAATTTTACTTCATCTCAAGGTGGATTATCAGCTAAGTAGATGTCTGTTATATTCTAGCTCTGGTTGAAACCAACACTAGAAACATTAAAATTTGGGACAATTTGTTACAAATAAAATCTAATAACATTTTCCATATCCATTCATAAAATTTTCTTTTTCTAATTATTATTTCATTCTAAAATGGGAGAATTTGAATTCTGATCAATTCACCATCTTTGAAAATATCAATCTTGGATGTGCAATGTTGCGCAACACTTAGTACCAACATTTTTGGATGTCTAAAACCTCTGTCTCATATTTTTTTTAAGGTAAAAAATACTTAAGCAAGAGGGTGAAAGTGTAGGAGGTAACCTCCATGATCAAAAGGTGTAGAAATACATTTAGTATTTACTTGACTTTTAAATTTTAGGTCTGGCTTTTCAGCACCTTGACCTAAGGAAAAGAACACATCATTGGTGAAGTCCTAGTTTATAGCAAGGAGAACAAGAATGCTAGGAGTTCCCATTAGAAAAGGACTGAATCTATATCAATTATGAATTTTCTATGAAAATAAACTATTATAAAAGTAAGCATAAATATTATTTCTAGCTATTAATATTATTTTTTAAATTCTTTCAAAAATTAACCTGAAACTTGATCAGGAAATAATTTTCTTACACATTAAGAAATTGTTTAACTCTTACATTCTTACCGTTCTCTGTTAAATTTAAGAGAATGAAGAACAGCTGGCCTTTTTTGTCTAAGGTTCCACAAATGAAGTGTATCATCTGAACCTGCACTGACCAAAGCACCCTGGAACAAAATGAAGACAAAGTGAGCGTTTTACTTAATTTATGGGGTTTTTTTTACGAAGCAAAAACAAGCTAATTTACTGAATTTTTCACTGCTTTTAATGTTATTTGTATTTATATAATGTAGAAATACAAGGAAAGACAATGCACATACTTCAGTCAGGAAGCCTAAGAATGCTAACAGTAGAAGAAGCAAGTAAACTACTGTATATGGATTAGTTCAAAGAATATGCATTTATCAATAGAGTGATTATTATTATAAGAATCATTGTGACTATTAAAGATTTCTTATATTTTCTTTGGGAAAAACTAAGTTTAATTTTTTTGTTGTTTTTACTATTTATACATATACCACGTAGCTCTACAGAGAAGCAAATATCCAACCCAGTTTTAAATTGCAATCTGGTCATGTAAAAATACACTGTTTGTAAACATTTTCTGTATAGTTAAGAAGTATATAGTCTTCCTAAAAGAAGTATATAGTCTTCCTTAAAATTTTCTGTATAGTTAAGAAGTATATAGTCTTCCTATATAGTATATTTGATATAATTTGTTTTCTTACTTCAAAAAGCTTCATCTATGACAAAAGAAAACATCTGTAATAAAAGAAAACATTTCTCCAACTAGAATTCAGTATAACTACAAAATTAATACTAAGATCCTTTTTATACAAAGCCTCCAAATAAAAATGGATCCTACTTCAAATACAATAGGATGGGTTCTACCTATTAGTATGGCAGACACCATATGGGCAGAAAATTAGCTGCCATGTATGACTTCATATACATATTTTAAACTATTTATTTTACTGAGTTAAGTAAGATCATCTTAAACTATTTTAAACTATTTATTTTACTGAGTTAAGTAAGATCATCTTAAACTATGTCAGAACTTTTGCCATTGAGTTTCCCAGCAAAAAAACATCAATGCTTGCCCTGTCAGAGCCTGAAGCTACTCTAGAGTATTGAATGTGTTCTGTAAAAGTGATCTTGCACAGTTATGGTAGTCCGGAGATACCTAAAATTCTTTTCATACTTTACAAAGTACTCGGTTACAAGTAACCTTTCACAGTTTATTAAATCAATCACAGATATAAAAATGATAAACCATGTAGATGTTAGGAAGAACTATACTGAAATTCCTAGAATTTACTTCTTCTTTAGGAATTAGAGGAGAGAAGAATATAGGAATCTAAATGCTCTTCCATAACAATTCCTACAACAAACATATGCTCATGTAGCCTATGATGGTTCTCGATATTATATACCTATGATTTTAGTCTCAAAGAAAAATAACTTTTAAAACAATAATCATAATCAGAGAGTATAACCATTAAAATGTTTTAAAATGTGTACAAATTGCATATTTGTATATAAATATGTAAATACACATATTCAAAGAGGTATACATTGATATATACATTTTAAAATGAACTCATAGATAATTACATTCATGCAATAAAATGTATCCTACACATGCCTTGAGGATTTTTGTGTTTGTCTGCTTTTTTTTGTAAACTGTTCTCAAGTGTTCTACATATTCAAATCAGAAAATTATTAGGACTGCTTGGAAGTACTTGATGAACTACAATTTTTTTTTTGAGATATAGAATAGTGATCTCATTTCTCAGGAAAGCGGAAACTCATTTGGGATAGGGTGAAGATAGACTATGATATATGAAATTAATAAAACATTCTCTACAGTAAATAGTTATGTGTTATACAAAAGATATAATATGCCAACAGCAATGAAAGTAAAATAAATCAGCAGATATTCAATAATATCTTAGTGTAATAGCTGAATAAATCTAGGAAGAAAGTCAGTATTAATAGTTCTATGATAAAACTAGGAGATAACTTAGCATTTGAGGGAGGTGAACAGAACCACTGAACAACACCAACAGAAACATAAGACACATGAAAGTAAGCACATTGGCAGGGTGTCTAGGGCTCATTTACAAAAGCAAATCCATAGAAAGTACTACTAATGAAGATCTGTGAAAAGATTAAAAACTGAATAAAAACACAGGTCAAGAGGTCAGAAGCTGGGAAGTTTGGAAAAAGGTACAGAAGTTGAGTATAAGGCAAATCGAGGTGAGCAGTTCAGGACAGACAATGTAAACACTGGAAAGATGTTGAAGGCTTGCCTTTATTTCTTCTTAGTTATGTAACAGCACAGAGGCAAACTTACGGCCCTGAAGACAATTCTCAGAGGACAAGACACAGAGAAAATCACCTGGAAACAATTTATGCCTGCCAGTAAACATCCATGCAGAAGGCAAAAGGCTGAGATCTCTCAACTAGGAGCTATAGAGTAACACTGAAACTTCAAAAAGGTTGTCAGTCTAGATACTAAAGACTAGTTATTATGATAAAATATTTTTTTAATGCTTCCCCTGCTCTTCCTTATTTCCCTCTCTCGTTTTGGTACCCCACAGCAAGTATGCCTACAACATGAAATATGCTAGGCTGGTCAACAAGGAGAATCTCACAGCCTTATGAGAAAGATTTTTGAGCTAAGAGAAGTAAAAAGTGGACATTTCCCAGTATCACAAATTTTTCATGCCTCAGGTATCTCTGGTATAAAGTTATATGAAACATTTCACCTATGTTTATGAGTAAAAGTTCTTAGAATATATATATGCAAATATATAGAGATACTGAATAAAAGATCATCATTCATGCCACAAGAAACAACCAGTGATACCTCTTTTTTTTTTTTTCAACACACTGAGTTCAATCTCCTAAGTGCCCAAATTTGGTATGGCATAAACTCTTAAAACATTTTTGCATTGACTGAATCACTTAATATAAAAGAGTTCAAAAGACTCAAGGATCCATTGTAAAAATATGAGTCAAGAAGGCCTTAAGGGGCTTCCCTGATGGTGCAGTGGTTGAGAGTCTGCCTGCCAATGCAGGGGACACGTGTTCGTGCCCCGGTCCAGGAAGATCCCACATGCCGTTCCTGGGCCTGTGAGCCATGGCCGCTGAGCCTGTGTGTCCAGAGCCTGTACTCCACAACGGGAGAGGCCACAACAGTGAGAGGCCCGCATACCACAAAAAAAAAAAAAAAAAAAACGAAGGCCTTAAGTAGCCTTCAACTACTGGAAGATCTGCAAACTTTCTGAGCTTTACAAACTTTATCTTTAGGGAGTTCCTCATCACCATAGGTCTATAAAATAGGAGTAGGGTAGGCAGCCAATGGTTATAAAGCTATGCATATGTATAGCAACAAATGAATATGGAGATATATACAGACAAAGAAGCCCAAAGTAAATAACTGAAAAGATTATTTAATGGAAGATAAAGACAAAACATGAAAATTAATGCTGGATTAGAAAACAAATTGGTGGGAGGAGAGTGTGTAGAGGGAGAGTTTAATGGTCAGTGTAGCAATCAAAGGATTTTAGTAATTTTTTAAAAACCAGTTAAACAATTAATCTATAAATTATACTACACAATCACAATAACAGGATCTTCTGGTACATACAAAATTTTTCCTTTAAAATTTAATAAACTGACAAATATAGGAGTACAGTCTTTTATGAAAAATGTGACCATGAACAATATTGCATACGTATATATCTTTAAGCATGTAGAAAAATAATATTAAAAAGATTACACAATGTGTGTGTGAGATAGAAATATCTAAGAAAATCCTTACCTCATTGATCAAGAATTGGAGCTGCAGAACAGCTGCACCACTTTCATGTTGACAATAACAATCAACGCCAGGTCTCCCAAGTCTAAAATAATAAAAGTCAAGGATTCTAACATTTTAATTAGCATTAATACTAATGTGTAAAGAAAAAACTAACTTACTTAGCAACTGACATTTGGCTTACTAGTTATCTTTATTTTTGTAAATAAAGAGTTGAAAAACCTTGGTCTTAGTTGATGGAAATTACATTATATAGCATTGCTTGTCAGAAAAATGGCTGGATAAAATGTCCCTCGTACATAATCAACCTCCCTCAAGAACAATAATTTTGCACCTACATTCACAGACAAAAGTGTCTTCACAGGAGCTTCAGGATCCAGGTTGGAGATTGTGAAACCCTGGTGCAGTCCAAGAATGAAGAGAGCCATTTTGAGGAGACAGGCTTGCACTTAGGCAGCTGACTCACCGACTGTGGTCTCAGCTATAGAAACAGAAATAGCTCTGTACCCCTGAGAACTTAGCTACAGCTCCATTTGGCTCTGGGTCTGTCACCAGTATATGCCACATGTCAAGAGACCCAAAGGAGTCACACTCATTCATGTATCAGGTAATAGGCATAATAAAGAACTTAAAGAACTTGTTCCTGGCTGTACAACAGGAAGTGACCTTTGAACCAGCTCCAGCCTCACTAGGCTGCGGTGTGGGAACCCCTGAAGGTAAGCCCCTGGAAGTAAGGTACAGTCCGTCAGACTGTGGATTCTGAAACGGCCTGTAACAGGGCTCCAGCAAGTCCCAGCCACAGTCTAGGAACAATCATGCTGGCAAAGGAACCCTATAGGAAACACGCTTGTCTGTACCCTCTAAGATCCTAAAAGGGGTTTATACTCAGCTCAAGCCCCCTCACTGCCAGTCTTCTAGAATTTCTGCTTGCACAAAAACCAGGCAGGAGACATTCCTGTCTCTGTCCCCTGGAGTTCCTGAAAAGGCCCTGTATGTGACTCCAGCTTCCTCATAACTACAGTCTGCCAGTCTACAGCAGTCCTGAGGGTCCAAGGTCTCAGTAGGAAACACACCTGGCTGCAACCCTGGAGATCTGAAAGGGCCCTACACTGAGTCCTAGCCCCTCCCAACTGGAGGCTGTGAACAGTTCTGCTGCCACAGGTACCCAACAGGACACACTCCTGTATGCACTCCCAGAGATCCTGAAAGGGCCTAATACTCCCAACCACAATCCCCAAGCAGTCCTGGCACAGGAACCTGTCAGAAAACATAACTGCACTCCAAGAGATCCTGAAAGGGCCCTATACTCAACTCCAGCCCCTCTGGCCACAGTCAGGGACCAATTCAGCCCATCCAGTGATCTGGAGGGAGACATACCCATCCATGACTGCAGAGCAAATCTTGGCTGTGGAATCTGAAACAGCATTGAGGCTCAGTTCCAGTACCTCTCAGCCACAGTCCAGGGTCAGTCCTGTCCATCCAGGGACCCATCCAGTGACCAGGCAGCAGTCCACCCAAGATCTGGCAGAAGCCACACCCACCATTTACCTGGTAATAGGCTTGCTATCTGGGGACCCATACGTGGACCCCAAAGCAGACCCTTGTCCCAGTCCGACCCTACTAAACAAGGTACTGCAGGTAGTCACATCTACCTGGGGACTGGAAGGGATCCACACCAACATAAGACCCAGTATCAAGCCCACAAATCATAGATGCTACTGCAGACCCAGCAAAAGCCTCACAACTGGCTCCAATGCAGCACAACTGCAATTGTGGAAGTAATCCTATCAGCTCGGGAAACAAACAGAACGTCTTTATCTTCTGAAACCAGTCTGTAAAGACTGGAAGAGGTGCTTGCTTCACAAATGCACAGACACTAATATAAGGCTACATAGACAACAAAGAATTATGCAAATATGATGCCACCAAAGGAAAGTAATAGAGCTCCAGCAACTGACCCCAAAGAAATGGAAATTTATGATTTCCCTGACAAAGAATGTAAAATCATCATCTTAAACTGTATGAAATGCAAGAAAACACAGATATACAACTAAGCAAAATCAGGAAAACAATTCACGAACTAAATGCATTTAATAAAGAAATGGAGAAATCAAGATGGTGGAGTAGGACATTGGGCTCACCTCCCCCAATGAATGCATCAAAAACAGATCTATGTGTGGGGCAACTCTAGCTGAAAACAAACTAGAGACTGGCAGATAGGCTGTTTTACAACCAAGGCTATAAAGAAAGACCCACATGGAGTCAGGTAGGAAGGGAGGAGAGGGGATCAGGCTGGGACCAGTTCTTGTAGCAGGAAACAGACAAGAGGAAGGAGATATCACAGGTTGGGAGATCCTCCCTGGGGACTGAGGGGTTTGAACTACATATTGGGCACCCCAGCCACTGGGTTGGACATCAGGTAGATGAGTCCCCTGAGCATGTTTAAAAACCAGTGGGATGTACCAGAGAGTTGAAAGAAACTGAAACTCCACTCACACATGCTTGCTTACTCCCAGGAACAAGGTGGAGAAAGTAGGCTGAAAACGCCCCAGGGCTCAGGCCAGTTTCCCACTACTGCCCCAGTGCACCCCAGCCTGCATCTGGAGACTGCTGCAGCCCCTCTTGCTCCAGCACACCTCTCCACTAGGGCAAAGGCTGCCACTGCTAAGGAATAACATACTTGGAGGTGATGGAGCTGGTGTGCAACCAGCCTGAATCTGAACAGAGTGAGGGCAGCCACTGCTGGTGTGTGGGGAGGAAGCAGTTTGGGAGCAGCCTGGGGCTCTGACTCCTGTATGGGAATCAACCCAGCAGGCACCCTGGCCCACGGCAGGCAGTTGCTCCAGCTCCTCTTGCTCCAGAGCTGCTCTCCACTAGGGTGAAGGTACACACATTAGGAGGAAGCAGAGGCAGCTAGGGCCAGGCCCTGCTTCTAAACAGGGCAAGGGAGAATGTTTCTGGTGAGCACATGAAGGCAGCGGATCAGAAATGGCCTGGGGCTCTGACTGGCTTGCTGGGACCATACCAGGGCATAACCCAGCCCCACTGGGGGCTGCTCAAGCCCCTCTTCCTCTTATGTTCCCTTCCACTGGGATGGAGGTGCCAACACCGAGGGCAGGGGAGAGTGCACACTTACAGGGAATGGAACCAGCTCCAATCGACACATGGGACTTCAGCTCCAGCATCTTGGGTCCCAAACCCACTCCCATAGGGAGCCACTGAGCATAGAAGAAACCCAGGCTCACACCTGGCTCTGGCTCTAGCCCCTCCACATCCACCCCTGCCTCCCAGCAAGGTGGTATCTGCCAGCACACCCAAAGGGAAGATGTGACCTGTGCTCACTTCAGATTAGCAATCCCAAGAAAGCCACTCAGCATGTGAAGACTGCATGGGGATGCTGTCACACAGGACACCTCTGCAAGACTGAAATAGGCAAATGTTTCACCTAATTTTGTAAAGACAAAGAAAGTTAAGCAAAATGAGAAGACAAAGGAATTTGTTTCAAGCAAAAGAACAAGAATCAAAGCCCTGAAAAAACAACTAATGAAACAGAGATAAATAATTTGCCAGATAAAGAGTTCAAAGCATTAGTAATAAGAATGCTAACTGAACTTGGGAAGAGAATAGATAAACACAGTGAGAATTTTAACAGGGAACTAGAAAATATAAAAAAGAACCAGTCAGAGAAAAAGAACATAATAACTGGAATGAAAAACACACTAGAAGGATTTAACAGCAGACTAGGTGATGCAGAAGAATGCATAAGCAATCTGTAAGATAGAATAATGGAAATCACCCAATCATAAAAGCAAAAAGAAAAATAAATTTTAAAAGGTAAGGATAGGGCTTCCCTGGTGGCGCAGTGGTTAAGAGTCCGCCTGCAGATGCAGGGGATGCAGGTTCGTGTCCTGGTCTGGGAGGATCCCATGTGCCACGGAGCGGCTGGGCCCATGAGCCATGGCCACTGGGCCTGCGCGTCCGGAGCCTGTGCTCCGCAGCGGGAGAGGCCACAGCAGTGAGAGGCCCGCGTACCACAAAAAAAAAAAAAAAAAGGTAAGGATAGTTTAAGGGATCACTGAGGCAACATCAAGCATACTAACATTTGCATTATAGGGGTTCAAGAAGGAGTGATAGAGAAAGGGGTTGAAAATGTGTTTGATGAAATTATGGCTAAAAAATTTTCAAGCCTAAAGAAGGAAACAGACATCCAGATACAGGAAGCACAGAGGGTCCCAAACAAAATGAACTGAAGAGACCCACACCAAGAGATATTATAATTAAAATGGAAAAAGTTAAAGATAAAGAGAGAATTCTAAAGGCAGCAAATGAAAAACAGAGTCACATACAAGGGAATGCCCATAAGGCTATCAGCTTATTATTCTACAGATTTTGCAGGCCAGAAGGGAGTGGCATGATATATTTAAAGTGCTGAAAGGGGAAACCTACAACGTGAGATACTCTGTCCCACAAGATTATCATTCATAAATGAAGGAGAGAAAAAAATTTCTCAGACAAGCAAAAACTAAAAGAGTTCATCAATACTAACTAAATTGACCCTAAAAGAAATGTTAAAGCATCTTCCCTAAATGGAAAAGAAATGGCTACAACAAGTACGAATTTATAGGAAAGGAAAAATCCCACTAGTAAAGGCAAATATATAGTAAAGACTGTGGATCAACCACTTAAATAAGCTAATGTGAAGATTAAAAGACAAAAATTGCAAAATCAACTATAACTACAATAAACAGTTAAGGGATAAATATGAAGATGTAAACTATGACATCAAAAACAAAAAACATGGGGGAGGGGAGTAAAAGATGTAGATCTTTTAGAATGTGTTTAAACTTAAATGACTACTGCTTTGGAAGAAGTAGACAGTTATAGGTCAACATATATAAACTCCATGTTAACCACAAATCAAAACCATACAATAGGCAATAGGTACACAAAAACTAGAGAGAAAGGAACACAAGCATACTACACACACACACACACACACACACACACACACACACACACCCATCAAACCACAGGAGAAGAAATTAAAAGAAGAAGAACAGAGAAGAACAAAAACAACAAACAAGTAACAAAAAACAAGTAACAAAATGGAAATAAGTACATACCAATCAATGCTCTCTTTATATATCAATGGATTAAATGCTCAAATCAAAAGACATAAAGTGCTGATTGTATTTACAAAAACCCAGGACACATCTATATCCTGGCTATAAGAGACTCACTTCAAAGCTAAAGGCACCCAGACTAAAAGCGAGGGAATAGAAAACGATATTTCATGCAAATGCAAACGACAGGAAAGATGGAGTAGCAATACTCTCATCTGACAAAATCAACCACAGAAGAAAAAGAAGGGCATCATATAATGATAAAGGAATCAATACAAGTAGAGGATATAAGACTCGTTAGCATATATACAGCTAATATAGGAGCACGTAAGTAAATGAAGCAAATTTTAACAGACGTAAAGGGAGAAATTGACAATAATACAATAATAGTAGGGTACTTTAACATCCTCTTACATCAATAAACACATTATCCAGAAAAAAAATTAAGAAACAGTAGTCTTAAATCACACATTAGACCAACTGGACTTCATAGGTATCTAAAGGACTTTACATCACCAAACAGCAGACTACATATTCTTTTCAAGGGCGCATGGAATGTTCTCCAGGACATATTACATGCTATGCCACAAAACATGTTTAAACAAATTTAAAAGGATAAAAAGACATCAAGCATTTTTTCTGAAAAAAAAAACTAGAAACTAATACAAAACTAGAGATCAATCACAGAAAGAAAAATGGGTAAAAAAAAAAAATGGAGACTAAACAACATGCAACTAAAAAGCCAATAGATCAATGAAGAAATCGTAAAACACCTCAAGACAAATAAAACTAAAAATGCAACTTTCCAAATCTATGGGACACACACCAAAAAAAGTCGTTTTAAGAGGGAAGTTTACAGTGATATAGGCCTTCATCAAGAAATAAGAAAAATCTCACATGAACAACCTAACCTACCATCTGAAAGAATTAATTAAAAAAAAGGAACAAACAAAGCCCAAAGTCAGGAGAAGGAAGGAAATAATAAAGATCAGAAAGGAAACAAATAAAATAGTGACCCCCCCCAAAGAAAAATCAATAAAACCAAGAACTTATTTTTTGAAAAGATAAACAAAATTGATAAGTTTATAGCTAGGCTCATCAAGAAAAAAAAAGACAAGATCCAAATTAACAACATAAGAAATAGGAGAATTTATAATTGATATCACAAGGTACAAAAAAACATAAGAGAATACTACAGTTATATGCCAATAAATTGAACAACATAGATAAAATAAATTCTTAGAACCATATCCTTCCAAGACTGTCAGGAAGAGACAGACAATCTGAACAAACTATCACTTGTGGTGAAATTGAATTTATAATTTTTAAAAGCTCCCAGCAAAAAAGGCTCCAGGACCAAACCACTTCACCAGGAAATTCTACAAACATAAAAAGAAGAACTAATATCAATACCTGTCCTTCAAAAACTATTTCAAAATAGTCAAGAAGAGGGAACACTTCCAAGTACACTCTATGAGGCCATTGTTATCCTAATACCTAAACCAAAGACACCGCAAAAAAAAAAAAAAAAAGAAAGAAAATTACAGAGGATGGAGACAAGATGGTGTAGAGAGACATGAGCTCACTGCTCTTATGAAAACACCAAAATCACAACTAACTGCTAAACAACTATCGATAAAAAACAAAACAAAATAAACAAAAGAAGCTGGAACCTACCAAAAAAATCGCCTATATCCAAAGACAAAGAAGCCACAATGAGACAGTAAGAGTGGTGCAACTGCTATAAAATCAAATCCCATACCCATCAGGTGGGTGACCCACTGGAAAATAATTATACCACAGAAGTGAAAGTTCTGAGCCCTACATCAGGTTCCCCAGCCTGGGGGTCTGACAATGGTGGCAGGGGGAGGAGGAGCCCCCAGAGAATCTGGCTTTGAACGCCACCAGGGTTTGATCACAGGAATTCCAGGACTGGGGGAAACACAAACACCACTCTTGGAGGGTGCATGCAAGGTCTCGTGTGCATCAGAACGCATGGAAAAAGCAGTGATCTCATAAAAGACTGTGCCAGACCTATCTTCTGGTATTGGAGGGTCTCCTGTGGAGGTGGGAGAAGGCTGTGCTCATTACAAGGACAAAGACACTGGCGGTGGCAGTTCTTGAGAGTACTCATTGGTGTGAGCCCTCCTAGAGACTATCATTTTCTTAACACCTGGCCCCACCTTACAGCCTGCAGCCTCCAGTGCTGGGATGCCCAGGCCAAACAACCAACAAGATGGGAAAACAGCTCCACCCATCAGCAGACAGGGTGCATAAAGTCTTCCTGAACCCACAGCTCTCTAGACACACCCCTTGGCACAGCCCTACGCACCAGAGGGACAAGGCACAGCTCCACCCACCAGTGGGCAAGAACCAGTGTCCTGCACAAGCCTCTTCGACAGCCTCATCCACTAGGGAGCAGACAGCACAAGCAAGAAAAACTACAGCCCTGCAGCCAATGTAAAGGAAACCACAATCACAGAAAGTTAGACAAAATGATACATGGCAGAAGAATAAGTCCCAGATGAAGGAACAAGATAAAACCCCAGAACAACAAAGCAAGGTGGAGATAGGCAATCTACCCAAAAAAGAATTCACAGTAATAACAGTAAAGATGATCCAAGATCTCAGAAAGAGAGTACAGGCATAGATCGAGAAGACACAAGAAATGTTTAAAAAAGATCTAGAAAAACTAAAGAATAAACAAACAGAGATGAACGACATGATAACTGAAATTAAAAATACACTAGAAGGAATCAATAACAGAATAACTGAGGCAGAACAGAAAAGTGAACTGGAAGACAGAGTGGTGGAAATCACTGCTGCAGAACAGAATAAAGAAAAAAGAATGAAAAGAAACAAGAACAGTCTAAGAGACTTCTGGGACAACATAAAATGCACCAACATTTGCATTATAGGGGTCCCAGAGGGAGAAGAGAGAGAAAAAGGCCCTCAGAAAATATTTAAAGAGATAACAGGTGAAAACTTCCTTGACATGGGAAAGGAAACAGTCACCCAAGCCCAAGAAGCGCAATGAGTCACACGCAGGATAAACCCAAGGAGGAACATGCCGAGACACATAGTAATCAAATTACAAAAATTAAAGACAAAGAAAACATATTAAAAGCAACAAGGGAAAAGCAACAAATAACTTACAAGGAATCCCCACAAGGTTATAAGCTGTTTCTCAGGAGAAGCTCTGCAGGCCAGAAGGGAGTGGCATGATATATTTAAAGTGATGAAAAGAAAGAACCTACAACCAAGAATACTCTACCCAGCAAGGTTCTCGTTCAGATTTGACAGAGAAATGAAAGCTTTATAGAAAAGCAAAAGCTAAGAGAATTCAGCACCACCAGAACAGCTCTGCAACAGACGCTTAAGGAACTTCTCTATAGGGAAAAGAAGAGACCAAAACTAGACACAAAAAAATTACGAATGGAAAACCTCTCTGGTAAAGAAAAACACACAGTAAAGGTAGGAAATCATCCACTAACAAATATGATATCAAAACCAGCATTCGTGAGAAAAGGAAAGCACAAATGCAGGATATTGAAAATGCATTTGAAATCAAAAGACCAGCAACGTAAAACAATATTGTTTCTATATAGACCGGTATCAAAACCTCATGGTAAAAAAAAACCTCATGGTAACCCCAAACCGAAAAATCTATGATACACATGCAAAAAAGAAACCCAAACACAATGTTAAAATTAGTCATCAAATCACAAAAGAAGAGAACAAAAGAGTAAGGGAAGAAAAAAGATCTACAAAAACAAATCCTAAACAATTAACAAAATGGCAATAAGAACATACATATCAGTAATTACCTTAAACGTAAACGGATTAAATGCCCCAATGAAAAGACATATACTTGCTGAATGGATACAAAAACAAGACCCATATATATGCTGTCTGCAAGAGACAAACTTCAGATCTAGGGACACATACAGACTGAAAGTGAGGGGATGGAAAGGTATTCCATAAAAATAGAAATCAAAAGAAACCCAGAGTAGCAATACTCATATAAGACAAAAAGACATTAAAACAAAGACAGAAACAGAGACAAAGAAGGACACTACATAAAAATCAAGGGATCAATCCAAGAAGAAGATATAACAGTGGAAAATATATATGCACCCAACATAGGAGCATCTCAATATATAAGGCAAATGCTAACAGCCATAAAAGGAGAAATCAACAGTAACACAATAATAGTGGGGGACTTTAACAGCCCACTTTCATCAATGGCCAGATCATCCAGAAAGAAAACCAATAAGGAAACACAGGCCTTAAATGACACATTCAGCCAGATGGACTTAACTGATAGTTAGTTATAGAGCATTCCATCCAAAAGCAGCAGAATATACATTCTTTTCAAATGCACATGGAACATTCTTCAGAATAGATCACATGCTGGACCACAAAGCAAGCATTGGAAAATTTAAGAAAACTGAAATCATACCAAGCATTTTTACTGACCACAATGCTAAGAGGTTAAATATCAACTACAATAAAAAAAATTGTAAAAAACAAAGCACGTGAAGGCTGAACAATATGCTACTAAAAAATCAATGGATCACTAAAGAAATCAAAGAGGAAATCAAAAAATACCTAGAGACAAATGAAAATGAAAGCATGATGATCCAAAACCTGTGAGACACAGCAAAAGCAGTTCTAAGAGGGAAGTTTATAGCAATACAATCCTACCTAACAAAACAAGGAAAATCTCAAATGAACGACCTAACCTTACACCTGAAGCAACTAGAGAAAGAAGAACAAACAAAACCCAAAGTTAGTAGAAGGAAAGAAATCATAAGGATCAGAGGAGAAATAAGTGAAATAGAGACAAATAAAACAATAGAAAAGATCAATGAAACTAAAAGCTGGTTCTTCGAGAATATAAACAAAATTGATAAACCTTTAGCCAGACTCATGAAGATAAAAAGGGATAGGGTTCAAATCAATAAAATGAGAAATGAAAAAGAAGTTAAAATGGACACCACAGAAATAAAAAGCATCCTAAGAGACTACTATAAGCAACTATATGCCAACAAAATGGACAACCTAGAAGAAATGGACAAATTTTTAGAAAGCCACAACCTTCCAAGACTGAACCAGGAAGAAATAGAAAATAAGAACAGACCAATCACAAGTACTGAAATTGAAACTGTGATTTAAAAACTCCTAGCAAACAAAAGACCAGGACCATATGGCTTCACAGGTGAATTCTATCAAACATTTAGAGAAGAGTTAACACCTATCCTTCTGAAACTCTTCCAAAAAATGCAGAGGAAGGAACACTCGCAAACTCATTCTATGAGGCCACCATCACTCTGATACCAAAACCAGACAAAAATGTCACAAAAAAAGAAAACTATAGGCCAATATCACTGATGAACATACATGCAAAAATCCTCAACAAAATACTAGCAAACTGAATCTAACAATACATTAAAAGGATCATACCCCATGATCAAGTGGGATTTATCCCAGAGATGCAAGGGTTTTTCAATATCTGCAAAGCCATTAGTGTGATACACCACATCAACAAATTAAAGAATAGAAATCATATGATCATCTCAATAGATGCAGAAAAAGATTTTAACAAAATCCAACACCCATTTATGATAAAAACTCTCCAGAAAGTGGGCACTGAGGAACATATGTCAACATAATAAAGGCCATATATGACAAACCTACAGCTAACATCACAGTCAAAGGCAAAAAGCTAAAAGCATTTTACCTAAGTTCAGGAACAAGAGAAGGATATCCACTCTTGCCACTTTTATTCAACATAGTTTTAGAAGTCCTAGTCATGGCAATCAGAGAAGAAAAATAAAAGGAATCCAAACTGGAAAAGAAGAAGTAAAACTCACTGTTTGCAGATGACATGATCCTATACATAGAAAATCCTGAAGTAGCTACCAGAAAACTACTAGAGCTCATCAATGAATTCTGTAAAGTTGCAGGATACAAAATTAATACACAGAAATCTGTTGCATTTTTATACACTAACAATAAAAGATCAGATAAAGAAACACTCCCATTTACCACTGCATAAAAAAGAATAAAATACCTAGGAATAAACTTACCTAAGGAGGCAGAAGACCTGTACACTGAAAACTATAAGATGCTGATGAAAGAAACTGAAGATGACACAAACAGATGGAACGATATCCATGTTCTTGAATTGGAAGAATCAACATTGTGAAAATGACTACACTACCCAAGGCAATGTACAGATTCAATGCAATCCCTATCAAATTACCAGTGACAATTTTTACAGAACTGGAACAAAAAATCTTAAAATTTGTATGGAGACACAAAAGAGCCCAAATAACCAAAGCAAACTTGAGAAAGAAAAACGGACCTGGAGGAATCAGTTCCCCTGACTTCAGACTACACTACAAAGCTACAGTCATCACAACAGTATGGTACTGGCACAAAACTGAAATATAGATCAATAGAACAGGATAGAAAGCCTAGAAATAAACCCATGCACCTATGGTCAATTAATCCACAACAAAGGAGGCAAGAGTATACAAGCAGAAAAGACAGTCTCTACAACAAATTGTGCAGGGAAAACTGGACAGCTACAGTAAAAGAATGAAATTAGAACATTCTTTAAGATGATACACAAAAATAAAATGGATTAAAGCCCTAATTGTAAGACCGGATACTATAAAACTCTTAGAGGAAAACATAGGCAGAACACTTTTTGACATAAATCACAGCAATATCTTTTTCAAGTCATCTCCTCGAGTAATAGAAATAAAAAAAAAAATAAACAAATGGGACTAATTAAGCTCAAAAGCCTTTGCACAGTAAATGAAACCATAAACGAAACAAAAAGACAACCCACAGGTTGGGAGAAAATATTTGCAAACCATGCAACCAACAAGGCATTAATCTCCAAAATCTACAAACAGCTCATGAGCTCAATATATTAAAAAAAAAAAAAAGAAAAAACCAAACAAACCAATCAAAAAATGGGCAGAGGATCTAAATAGACATTTCTCTAAAGAAGACATACAGATGGCCAAGAAGCACATGAAAAGATGCTGAACATCACTAATTATTAGAGAAATGCAAATCAGAACTACAATGAGGTACCAGCTCACTCCACTCCGAATGGCCATCATCAAAAAGTCTACAAACAATGAATGCTGGAGAGAGTGTGGGAAAAAAAGGAACCCTCCTACACCACTGGGAATGTAAATTGGTACAGCCACTATGGAGAACAGTATGAAGGTTCCTCCCAAAACTACAAATACAGCTACCATATGATTCAGCAATCCCACTCCTGGGCATATACCTGGAGAAAAACATGGTTCAAAAGGATACACGCACCCCAATGTTCACTGCAGCGCTGTTTACAATAGCCAAGACATGGAAGCAACCTAAATGTCCACTGACAGATGAATGGATAAAGAAGATGTGGTACATATATACAATGGAATATGATTAAGCCATTAAAAAGAATGAAATACTGCCATTTGCAGCAACATGGATGGACCTGGAGATTATCATACTAAGTGAAGTTAAGTCAGACAGAGAAAGACAAGTATCATATGATATTGCTTATATGTGGAATCTAAAAAAATATGATACAAATGAACTAATTTATGAAACAGAAATACTCACAGACTTAGACAATGAACTTATGGTTTCCAGGGGGAACAGGTGGTGGTGGCAAGGATAGATTGGTAGTTTGGGGTTCACATGTACACACTACTATATTTAAAATAGTTAACCAACAAGGACCTACTATATAGCACAGGGAACTTGACTCAATATTCTGTAATAACCTAAATGGGAAAAGAATTTGAAAAAGAATGGATACTTGTATGTGTATAACTGAATCACTTTCAGTTCACTGTACACCTAAAACTAACATAACATTTTTAAAGAAGTATACTCTAAAATAAAACTAAAAAAGAAAATTATAGGCCAATATCTCTGATGAATGTGTATATAAAAATCCTCAAAAATATTAACAAACCAAACTTAATATATAAAAAGGACAATATACTGTGATCAATAGGATTTATTCCAGGGATGCAAGGAAGGTTACAATATCCACAAATCAATCAATGTAATACACCATGTTAACAAATTAAAGAATAAAAATCACATAATCATCTCAATAGGTGCAGAAAAGCATTTGACAAAATGCAACATCCATTAATGATAAAAACTCTCATCAAAGTTGGTATGGAGGGAAGATATATCCACATAATAAAGTCCATTTATGACAAACCCACAGCTAACACCATACTCAATGTTGAAAAGCTGAAAGCTTTTCCTTTAAAATCAGGAACAAGACAAGGATGCCCACTCTCACCACTTCTATTTAACATAGTATCGGAATTCCTAGCAACAGCAATCAGACAAAAAAAAAAGAAAAGAAAGAAAAAGGCATCCAAATTGGAAGGGAAGAAACAAAACTGTCACTATTTGCAGAAGACATGAGACAATATAGAGAAAACCCTAAAGTGTTGCCCACCAAAAAAAAAAAGAACTATTAGAACTTACAGACTAATTCAGTTAAGTTGTAGGATACAAGATTAACATACAGAAATCTGTTGCTTTTCCATACACTAAGAATGAAATAACAGAAAGTGAAAGTAAGGAAACAATCCCATTTGAAATCATATCAAGAAAAACAAAATACCTTACAATAAACTTAACCAAGGAGGTAAAAAGACCTATACTCTGAAAATTATAAAACACGAAGCAAGTTGAAGCTGATACAAAGAAAATGAAAGATATCCTGTGTTCATGGGCTGGAATAATTGAAACTGATAAAGTATCCATACTACTCAAAGTAATCTACAGATTTAATGCAATCCCTATCAAAATACCCATGAAGTTTTTCACAGATCTAGAATAAATCATTCTAAAATTTATATGGAACCACTAAAGACCCCAAATAGCTAAAGCAATCTTGAGGGGAAAAAAAAGAAAACAAAGCTAGAGGTATCACACCCCCTAACTTTAGACGCACTATAAAACTACAGTCATCAAAACAATATGGCACTGGCACAAAAACAGGCGCACAGATCAATGGAACAGAAGAGAAAAGCCAGAAATAAACCCATGCACATATGATCAATTAATCTATGAGAAATATGGCAAAAATATGCAATAGGAAAAAAGTCCCTTCAAAAAGTGATGCTGGGAAAACTGGATAGCTACATGTAAAAGAAATAAATCAGAAGTTTTCTCACACCTTATACAAAAATAAACTCAAAATGGATTAAATATATAAATATAAGACCAGAAACCATAAAATTCCTAGTATAAAAGACAGGCAGGGGGCTTCTCTGGTGGCACAGTGGTTGAGAGTCCGCCTGCCATTGCAGGGGACATGGGTTTGTGCCCCGGTCCGGGAAGATCCCACATGCCACGGAGCGGCTAGACCCATGAGCCATGGCCGCTGATCCTGCGCGTCTGGAGCCTGTGCTCCGTAACGAAAGAGGCCACAACAGTGAGAGGCCCATGTACCACAAAAAAAAAAAAAAAAAAAGACAGGCAGGACATTCTTTGACATAAGTCATAGCAATATTTTTTTGGATCAATCTCCTCAGGCAAAGGAAACAAAGGAAAAATAACAAATGGGACCTAATTAAACTTAAAAGCTTTTGCGTAGCAAAGGGAACCATTGGCAAAAGGAAATGATAACCTACTTAATGGGAGAAAAAACTGAAAATATGACCAATAAGGGTTAATATCCCAAATATATAAAAAGCTCACACAATTCAATATCAAAAAAACAAACAACCCAATTAAAAATGGCAGAAGACCTGAATAGACATTTTTCCAAAGAAGACACACAGATGGCCAACAGGCACATAAAAAGATGCTTGGGCTTCCCTGGTGGCGCAGTGGTTGAGAATCGGCCTGCCGATGCAGGGCACACGGGTTCGTGCCCGGGGCCAGGAAGATCCCACATGCTGCGGAGCAGCTGGGCCCATGAGCCATGGCTGCTGAGCCTGCGCGTCCGGAGCCTATGCTCCACAACGGGAGAGGCCACAACAGTGAGAGGCCCGCATACCACAAAAAAAAAAAAAAAAAAAAAAAAAAGATGCTCAACATTGCTAATCATCAGGGAAATGCAAATTAAAACCACAATGAGATATCACCTCACACCTGTCAGAATAGCTATCTTCAAAAAGACCACAAATAATGTGTTGGCAAGGATGTGGAGAAAATGGCATTCTTCACAGAATTAGAACAAAAAATTTTACAATTTGTATGGAAACACAAAAGACCCTGAAAAGGAAAAGCAATCTTGTGGAAGAAAAATGGAGCCAGAGGAATCAGGCTCCCTGACTTCAAACTATACTACAAAGTTACAGTAATCAAGACAATATGGTACTGGCACAAAAACAGAAATATAGGTCAATGGTATAGGAGAGAAAGCCCAGAGATAAACCATGCACATATGGTCACCTAATTTACAACAAAGGAAGCAAGAACATACAATGGAGAAAAGAAAGCCTCTTCAATAAGTGGTGCTGGGAAAACTGGACAGCTACATGTTCAAGAATGAAATGACATTAGAATTAGAAACCATACACAAAAATAAACTCAAAATGGATTAAGGACTTAAATGTAAGACTGGACACTATAAAACTCATAGAGGAAAACATAGGAAAAACACTCTGACATAAAACCACAGCAAGATCTTTTTTTGACCCACCTCCTAGAGTAATGAAAATAAAAACAAAAATAAACAAATGGGACCTAATTAAACTTAAAAGCTTTTGCATAGCAAAGGAAACCATAAATAAGATGTAAAGACAACCCTCAGAATGGGAGAAAATATTTGCAAATGAAACAATGGACTAAGGATTAATCTCCAACGGACAAAGGATTAACCTCCAAAATCTACAAACAGCTCATGGAGCTCAACCTCAAAAAAACAAACAATCCAATTAAAAAATGGGTGGAAGATCTAAATAGACATTTCACCAAAGAAGACATACAGATGGCCAAGAGGCACATGAAAAGATGCTCAACATCACTAATTATTAGAGCAATGCATATCAAAACTAGAATGAGGTATCACCTCACACTGGTCAAAAAGGCCATTATCAAAAAATCTAGAAACAATAAATGCTGAAGAGCATGTGTGAAAAGGGAACCCTCCTGCACTGTTTGTGGGAATGTAAAGTGATACAACCACTATGGAAAACAGTATGGAGGTTCCTTAAAAAACTCAAAATAGAACTACCATATGACCAAGCAATCCCACTACTTGGCATATACCCTGAGAAAACCATAATTCAAAAAGGGACACGTACCACAATGTTCACTGCAGCACTATTTACAGTAGCCAGGACATGGAAGCAATCTAAATGTCTATCAACAGATGAATGGAGAAAGAAGATGTGGCACATATATACAATGGAATATTACTCAGCCATAAAAATAAACGAAATTGAGTAATTTTTAATGAGGTGGATGGACCTAGAGTCTGTCATAGAGTGAAGTAAGTCAGAAAGAGAGAACAAATACCATATGCTAATGCATATAAATGGAATCTTAAAAAAATGGTACTGATGAACCTAGTGGCAGAGCAGGAATAAAGACGGAGATATAGAGAATGGACTTGAGGACATGGTGGGGGAGGGGGAAGCTGGGGCAAAGTGAGAGAAGCATCAACATATATACACTACCAAATGTAAAACAGATAGCTAGTGGAAAGCAGCAGAGTACAGGGAGATCAGCTCAATGCTTTGCAACAACCTAGAGGGGTGGGATAGGGAGGGTGGGAGGGAGGCTCAAGAGGGAGGGGATATGGGGATATATGTATGCATATGGCTGATTCACTTTGCTGTACAACAGAAACCAGCACAGCACTGTGAAGCAATTATACTCCAATAAAGATGTATAAAAAAAGCATTTTATTTCAACTATTACATTTTTCAAACCCCCTAAAAAAAAGAACAAAGCTGGAGCCACCACACTTCTTGATTTCAAACTATATTACAAAGCTACAGTAACCAAAACAGTATGATACTGGTGCAGAAACAGACACAGAGACCAATGAAACAGAATCAAGAGCCTAGAAATAAGCCCACACACAGTCAACTAATATTTGACAAGGCAGCCTAGAATACACCATGAAGAAAGGATAGTATTTTCAAAAAATGACATTGGGTGTTTTCTATACATAGAAATAAATATTCTGATGCAAGAGAATGAAATGGACCCCTATCTTATATCACTCACAGAAAGTAACTTGAAATGAATTAATGATTTCAACATAAGACCTGGAACTATAAAACTCCTGGAAGAAAATATACACCAAAGTCTCCTTGACATTGGTTTTGGCAATGATTTTTTGGATATACCACCAAAAGCACAAGCAACAAAAGCAAAAATAAACAAGTGGCACTACAGGAAACAAAATAGCTTCTGTACAGCAAAAGATGTAATCAACAGAATGAAGAAGAAACCTACAGAACGAGAGAACATACTTGCATACCATATATCAGGTAAGAGGTTAATATCCAAAATGTACCAAAATATTCATAGAAATCAATAGCCACAAAAGGGGGGGAGGGGAAAAGGACCTGAATTTTTTCTGACATTTTTCCAAAAATGACATACAAATGGCCAATAGCATGAAAATATGCTCAACATCACTAATCATCAAGGAAATGCAAATCTAAACCACAATGAGCTATCATCTCACATCTGTCAGAATGACTGTAATCAAAAAGCACTGGCAAGGATGTGGAGAAAAGAGAACCCTTGTGCACTGTTGCTGGAAATGTAAATTGGTACAGCTATTATGGAAAACAGTTTGGAGGTTCCTCAAAAGATAAAAATAGAGATACCGTATGATCCAGCAATTCCACTTCTGGGTGTATATATACTAAGGAAATGAAATCACTCTCTCAAAATGATATCTGTATCCCCATGCCCCATACTCTGCAGCAGTATTCACAACAGCCAAGACATGGAAACAAACTATGTGTCCATCAACAGATGAATGGATTAAAAAAACATTTTTTATATATGTGTGTATAAATATATGTACATATATACATATATATGTAATCCATGTATACACATACACACACACACCACAATAGAATATCATTCAGCCATGAGAAAGAAGGAAATCCTGCCATTTGCAACAACATGAATGGACTTTGTTGGCATTATGCTAAGTGAAATAAGTCAGACGAGAAGGAAAAATACTGTATATTATCACTTATATGTAGACTCTAATAAACTTGAACTTGTAGAAACTAAGAATAGAATGGTCGTTACCAGGGTCTGGGGAGGTGGAGGAATTGGGGAGATGTTGATCAAGAGGTACACTTGCAGTTAGAAGATGAATAAGTTCTGGAGATCTAATGTATAACACTGTCATTATAGTTAAAAATACTGTATTATATACTTCAAAGTTGTAAAGAAACTCTTTACAAAGTTATAAAGAAACTAGATCACAAAAATAAAAAGATAATTATGAGATATGATGAAAGTATGTTGGAGGATATCATCAAGAAGATAAAACCACCAGTCTATCCAGGCAATTAGAGGCTCCACACACCCTCCCTTGTCCTTGGAATGTAAGGTCCATCCAACTACTATTCTCATACTAGTAGCCATTTCAAATATGCAGCTTTGAGAGAGTAATGTATTATTGAGACCATCCAGATTGAATACATGGCTGAACCCAGTTAAGCCCTCTATATAAACTTTCGGGATTCTGGTGGGCCAGAGTGGTCATCTATTCATCTTGCAGTCTCCCAGGACAAGCCTTGTATGCAAATTGCCTTGCTGATTAAAACTACCACCTACCAATCTGGACTGGTCTGCCTCCTTCTTTGGCCTCTCTTTGCCCTCCGTGTATGGAACCCAGTTTTGAATTTCACCTGGGGTGCTCCTGAGGTTGGGAACAATACCTTATACTACATTGTAATCATATTGCAATATGTAAATGTATCAAACATACTGTATACCTTAAATTTATACAATGTTATACTCTGATTATATCTCAATAAAAAAATAAGAAGAAAAAATAGGAGATTCTGCTTTACCTTCATTTATTCCTTCCCCAACACTCTTTCTTTACATAGATTTACATTTCTGACATCATTTTCTTTCTCCCTAAAACACTTCTTTTTAACATTTTTAGGTGCAGCTCTGATGGCAGTGAATTCTCTAATTTTTTGTTTGTCTGAGGAACTCTTTATTTCTACTTACTTCTCTCCCCAAATTTTATTTTTTTGAAAAATTTTAATTATTTTCTTATTTTATTTTTTCATTGTGATAAAATATATATAACATAAAATTTACCATTTTAACCATTATCAAGTACACAGTTCTGTGGCATTAAGTACAATCACGTTGTTGGGAACCATTACCACCATCCATCTCCAGAACTTTTTTGTTCTTCCCCAACTGAAACTCTATACCTATTAAACAATAGCTCCCCATTATGCTCTCCATTCCCAGCCTTGGAAGTTACCATTCTAGTTTCTGTCTTTATGAATTTCATTACTCAAAGAACTTCATATAATGACAATACATGTCCTTTTGTGACTGGCTTCTTTCACTTAACATAATGTTTTTAAGGTCCATTCATGTTGTAGCATGTATCAAAATTTCCTTTCTTTTCAAGGCTGAATAATATTCCACCATGTATATGTACTACTTTCTGCTTATCCATCCACGTTTTAAATTTTTTTAAATAATATCTTTCCTAGTAAGTGTGAAGTGGTATTTCATTGTGGTGTTGATTTGCATTTCCCTAATATTGAGCATGTTTTTCATGTTTAATGGCCATCTGTATATCTTCTTTGGAGAAATGTCTATTCCAGTCCTTTGCCCATTTTGAGCTGGGTTTGGTTTCTTGCTGTTAAGTTGTAAGAGTTCTTCACATATTCTGATATCCCTTATCAAATATATGATTTGCCAATATTTTCTCCCATTCCACAGGTTGCCTTTTCACTCTCTTAATAGTGTCCTTTGATGCACAAAAGTTTTTAATATTGAAGAAGTCTAATACATCTATTTTTTTCTTTGTTTGCCTATGCTTTGGACACCATATGCAAAAATTATTGCTAAATCCATTGTCATGCATTTTTCCTTTATTTCTTTCTAAGAGTTTTATAGGTTTAGCTTTTAGGTCTTTGATCCATATTGACTTAATTTTTGTATATGGTTTAAGGTAAGATTCCAACTCTATTATTTGCATGTGGATATCCAGTTTTCCCAGAACCACTTGTTGAGAGGACTGTCCTTTTCCAATTGAATGCTATTGGCACTCTTATCAAAAATCATTTGACCATGTATTCAAGGGTTTATTTGTAGGCTCTCTATTCTATTCCATTGGTCTATATGTCTGTCTTTGCACTATTACCACACTGCTTTGATGACCATAGCTTTGTAATAAGTTTCAAAATCAGGAAGTTTGAGACCTCCAACTTTGTCCTCTTTCAAGATTGTTTTAGCTATTTGGAGTCCCTGGAAATTCCATATGAAATTTAGGATGAATTTTTCTTTCTGAAAAACATATTGAGTTGATAGGGATTACACTGAATCTGTAGATCACTTTGTGTAGTACTGACATCTTAACAACATTAAGCCTTCTAACCCAAGAACACAGGATTTCTTTCCATTTATTTAGATCTTCTTAAACTTATTTCAGAAACATTTTGTAGTTTTCAGTGTACAAGTCTTTTGTCTCCTTGGTTAAATTTATTCCCAAATATTTTATTCTTTTTGATGCTACTGTAATTGGAATTGTCTTCTTAATTTCCTTTTCAGATTATTCATTGTTAGTATATAGAAACAACTGAATTTTTGGTGTTGATTTTGTATCTTGAAGCTCTGCTGGATTTATTAGTTCTAACATTTCTTTTTAATTTTCATGGTTTCCACTTCACTTGTGAAATATAATTTCCTAGATACAGAATTATATGTTGCTGGAAACATATAATGTTTCCATTATATGGAAATATAATATATATATATATAAAACAAAATTATATGTTTTCCTTTCAACACTTTATATATTTCACCCTTATCCTTGTTCCTCTACTAGTAAGGCAGTTTCCTTCCTCTGGCTTCCTTCAAGATTTTCTGTATTTTCTTATCTAAAGTGAATATTACATGGCTCATGCAGTTTTCTTTTCTGTATTTATCCTGTTTGTTGTTCCCTGAGATTCCTTGATCTGTGATTTGGTGTATGTTATTAATTCTGAAAAGTTCTCAGCCATAGTTTACTTCAAATATAGTTCTTCTGTTCTTCTCACTCTTTCTTCTCTTTCTGGTAGTCCAAGAACATTTACTTTACACCTTTTGAAACTGTCACACAGCTCTTGGATATTTTACTATGCTTTTTCTTCAATTATTTTCTCTCTTTACTCTTTAATTTCTATTGACCCACCTTCAAACTCAATGATTCTTTCCTTGCCTGAGTCTTGTCCATTGATAAGTTCATCAAAGGTGTTCTTCATTTCTGTACAGTGTTTTTGATTTCTGGCATTTCCTTTGGACTATTTCTTAGTTTCTGGGTCATATTAGTTTCCTGTTTCATATTGTCTAATGTTTACATTAGAACTCTTAGCATATTGATCATAGTTATTTTTAATTTCTTATCTAATAATTCTATAATCTGTGCCATAGCTGAGTCTGGTTATGATGCTTGCTTTATCTATTTAAATTGCATTTCTTATTGCTGTTTAGACGGCATGTCTTATTGTTGGAATGGCTTACAATTTTTTGTTGAAAGTCAGACATGAAAGTATGGGGGCTCCCCTAACACTTTGGCCCTCAGGAGTTTCATGTTTTCATGCTAATCACACATTCAGCATCTAACAATTTGAAAAAAAAATTACCATTTGAGTGTTCCTACCAGCTTATGGTTCCAGCGGCTACTGAAATATCTGTGACTCTCTAGATTTGCTGTTCTCTTCAGATTTTGGGGTGGAAGTATGCCCTGCAACCTTATTTCTCTAATAGGTTCAAGAAAAGTTGTTGATTTTAGGTTTGACCAACATTTTAACTTCATTTTATTTCATTTGACAACTTCCAAGCTCTTCACATGTAGAAGTTGAAACCAGATAGGCCATAAAACAAGCCTTAATACATTTAAAAGGATTGAAATCATATAAATTATGTTCTCTGGCCACAATGGAGTGAAGTTAGAAATCAGTTACAGAAAGAAATTTGGGGAATTCACAAATATGTGGAAATTAAAGAGCATATCCCTAAATAACCAACAGGTCAAAGGAGTCACAAGGGAAACTTTAAAATAATTTTAGATGAATAAAAATGAAAACACAACATAATAAAACTTAGGGGATACAGCTAAAGAAGTTCTTAGATGGAAATTAAGTATCTATACAAAAAAAAGATCTCAATTTAATAACCTAAAATTGCACCATAAGAAACAACAAAAGCAGAGTAAACTAAACCCAAGCAATCAGAAGAAAGGAAATGAAAAAGATGAGCTGCATTACTAAAATGGAGTATAAAACAAAAATAAAGAAAATCAATGAAACCGAAAGCTGGTTCTTTAAAAAAACATCAAAACTTACAAACATTCATCTAGATCAACCATAAAGAGAACACACAAATAATTAAAATCAGGAAGTAAAAAATGGGACAGACTACAAACCTTACAAAAATAAAGATTATAAGGGGATACTATAAACAATTATATGCCAACAAATTAGATAATTTAGATAAAATGAAAAAATTCCTAGAAAGACATAAGCTACTGAAATTGATTAGAAAAGAAGTTTTAAAATCTGAATAGACCTTTAAAGCGATTGATTTAGTAATCAAGTAACTTCTCAGGATGAAAAGCCCAGATGGCTTCATTGGTGAATTCTACCAAAAAGTTAAGATTAATACCTATTCTTCATTAACTCTCTTAAAAATCAGAAGAGAAAACACTTTCTAACTTATTCTATTAGGCCAGACTACCCTGAAATCAGAGACAGACAAAGATATTACAAAGAAAGAAAACTTAAAACCAATAATTTATTAATATAGACACAAAAATTTTCAGCAAAATATAAGCAAACTGAATACAGCAACATCTAAAAAGGGTCATTTATCATGACCCGGTGAGATTTATTCCAGGATTGCAACACTGGTTTAACATTAAAAAATCAATTAATGTAATATACCATATCAATAGAATACAGAACAAAAGTCACTTTGTCATCTCAGTAGGTGCAGAAAAAGTATTTGAGAAAATTTTGTACACCTTCATGATAAAAAAACTCTCAATGAATTAACAATAGAAAGAAATTTCTTCAATCTGATAAAGGGCGTGTACAAAAAACCCACTGCTAGCTAATGTCATACTAGTGAAACAATGAATGCTTTCCTTCTAAGATCAGAAATGAGACAAATATATACTAAAGGTTTTATCAACGGCAATTAAACAAGAGAAATAAAGGACACTCAGATTACAAAGGAAGAACTAAAATTACTTGTAGGTAACATGAGCTTGTACACACAGGAATACCTTCTTTTATTGTGCTTTGCTTTATTGCACTTCTCAGATACTGAGTTTTTTTTACAAATGTAAGGTTTATGGCAACCCTGCACTGTCAGATGATGATTAGCCTTTTTAGCAATAAAGGCACGTACACATGTTTTTCAATTAAGGCATATACATTATTTTTTTAGACATAATGCTATTGCATACTTCATAGGCAATAGTAGAGTGTAAATATAACTTTTATATCCATTGGGAAACCAAAAAATTCATGTGACACTTTATTGCAATATTTGCTTTATTGCAATGGTCTGGAACTGAATCCACAATATATCCAAGGTATGTCTGTACACAATCCTAAGAAATATACTCAAAAATTATTACAACTAATAAAAGAGTTCATTAAGGCTGCAGGTAACAAAATCAATGTACAAAAATCAATATATACACACTAACAAACGTAGTAAGGTAGATAGCTAGGGGGAAGCAGTCGCAAGGCACAGGGATATTAGCTCGGGGCTTTGGGACAGCCTGGAGGGTTGGGATGGGGAGAGTGGGAGGGAGGGAGACACAAGAGGGAAGACACATGGGAGCATATGTGTATGTATAGCTGATTCACTTTGTTATAAAGCAGAAACTAACACACCATTGTAAAGCAATTATACCCCAATAAAGATGTTAAAAAAATAAAAATCAATTATGTTTCTCTATATACTAGCAAAGCACTATTCAAAAATTAAATTAAGAAAATAATACCATTTATAGTAGCATCCAAAGTAATAAAATAGGAATAAACTGAACAAAAGAAGTATAAAATTTGTATTCTAAAAACTATAAACATTGATGAAAATAATTAAAGACCTAATAAATGGAAAGACATCTCATACCTATAGATCAAAAAACAATATTATTAAGGTGGTAGTACTCCCCAAATTCAGAATCAATTCAATCCCTATCAAAATCTCTATCAAAATCCCAGCTGCATTTTTGCAGCAATAGACAAGATGATCCGAAGATTCATTTGGATATTTAAGAGACACAGAATAGAAAAATAATCTTAAAAAACAAGAATAAAGTTGGAAGATTCTAACTTATAATTGTATAGAAAGCTACAGTAATCAAAACAATAAGGTACTGGAATAAGGCAGACATAGAGCTAATTGGAACAGAATTGAGATTCTAGAAATAAACCCTCACATACTTAGTCAACTGATTCTCAACAAGGATATCAAGACAATTTAATGGAGACAGATTATTTGTTTTTAGGAAATAGTGCTACAACAACTAAATATCCACATGCGAAAGGATGTAGATCCCATCCTAACACCATATACAAAAATAAACTCAAAATGAATCACAGTTTAAATTAAAAAGCTAAAACTATAAAACTAATAGAGGAAGGCAGTCACAGTAAAGGGAGTCACACGAATTTTCTGATTTCCCAGTGTGTATAAATGTTGTTTACACTATACTGTAGTCTATTAAGTGTGCAATAGCATTATGTCTAAAAAAAATGTACATACCTTTATTAAAAATACTTTATTGCTAGGAAGTGCTAACCATCATCTGAGCCTTCAGTGAGTCGCACTCTTTTTGCTGGTAGAGGACTTGAAATATTGCGAAAATTACCAAAAAGTGACACAGAGACACTAAGTGAACAAATGCTGTTGGAAAAATGGTGCTGACAGACCTGAAGACACGGGGTTGCCACAAACCTTCAATTTATAAAAAATGAATATCTGCAAAGCAAAATAAAATGAGGTATACCTGTACTTAATTCATAGAACTGTATATTATTAAAAGAAAAGTCAAATTTACTTTATGATAATATTAAAAGATGAAATTTAAATTGATTAATGTATTCTCTAGCAAGAAAAGTAACATCTCTTAAAAATAACTATTATGTTAAAACATAAATCTATCTTTAATATAAAAATGAATCAAAAAATTATAAAGGACAGAGATTGTCAAATTAGGCAGAAAAGCAATACCCAACTATACGCTGCCTACAAGAACACACTAAATATGAAGACACAAATAGGTTAAAGTAAAAGAGATGGAAAAAGATGCACCATGCTAAGAATAATCAAAAGAAAGCTTCAGTGGCTATATCCATATCAGACAAAGTAAATTTCAGATCAAAGAATATTACCAAAGACAAAGGAGGTCATTTCATAATGTTAAGAGTTAACTCAACAAAATAACTTAATACTCCTAACTGTTCATACAGCTAAAAACAGAGCTTCAAAATACATGAAATAAAATAAAACAAAACTGATAGAACTTCAATGATAAACAGATCATTCTAAAATGATAGTGGGAGATTTCAATACCTCTGTCTCAGTAATAGATAGAAGTGGATAAAAAATCAGCACAAATATAGATTTGAATAACACTATCAATTTTTTAACATCTTTATTGGGGTATAATTGCTTTACAATGGTGTGTTAGTTTCTGCTTTATAACAAAGTGAATCAGTTATACATATACATATGTTCCCATCTCTCTTCCGTCTTGCGTCTCCCTCCCTCCCACTCTCCCTATCCCACCCCTCCAGGCAGTCACAAAGCACCGAGCCGATATCCCTGTGCCATGCGGCTGCTTCCCACTAGCTATCTACCTTACGTTTGTTAGTGTATATATGTCCATGCCTCTCTCTCGCCCTGTCACAGCTCACCCTTCCCCCTCCCCATATCCTCAAGTCCGTTCTCCAGTAGGTCTGTGTCTTTATTCCTGTCTTACTGCTAGGTTCTTCATGACCTTTTTTTTTCTTTAATTCCATATATATGTGTTAGCATACGGTATTTGTCTTTCTCTTTCTGACTTACTTCACTCTGTATGACAGACTCTAGGTCTATCCACCTCATTACAAATAGCTCAATTTCGTTTCTTTTTATGGCTGAGTAATATTCCATTGTATATATGTGCCACATCTTCTTTATCCATTCATCCGATGATGGGCACTTAGGTTGTTTCCATCTCCGGGCTATTGTAAATAGAGCTGCAATGAACATTTTGGTACATGACTCTTTTTGAATTTTGGTTTTCTCAGGGTATATGCCCAGTAGTGGGATTGCTGGGTCATATGATAGTTCTATTTGTAGTTTTTTAAGGAACCTCCATACTGTTCTCCATAGTGGCTGAACCAATTCACATTCCCACTAGCAGTGCAAGAGTGTTCCCTTTTCTCCACACCCTCTCCAGCATTTATTGTTTCTAGATTTTTTAATGATGGCCATTCTGACTGGTGTGAGAGCTATCTAAGATAGCTCATTGTAGTTTTGATTTGCATTTCTCTAATGATTAATGATGTTGAGCATTCTTTCATGTGTTTGTTGGCAATCTGTATATCTTCTTTGGAGAAATGTCTATTTAGGTCTTCTGCCCATTTTTGGATTGGGTTGTTTGTTTTTTTGTTATTAAGCTGCATGAGCTGCTTGTAAATTTTGGAAATTAATCCTTTGTCAGTTTCTTCATTTGCAAATATTTCCTCCCATTCTGAGGGTTGTCTTTTGGTCTTGTTTATGGTTTCCTTTGCTGTGCAAAAGCTTTGAAGTTTCATTAGGTCCCATTTGTTTATTTTTGTTTTTATTTCCATTTCTCTAGGAGGTGGGTCAAAAAGGATCTTGCTGTGATTTATGTCATAGAGTGTTCTGCCTATGTTTTCCTCTAAGAGTTTGATAGTTTCTGGCCTTACATTTAGGTCTTTAATCCATTTTGAGCTTATTTTTGTGTATGGTATTAGGGAACACTATCAATTTTACCTGATTAATACTTACAGATAAATCCACCCAACAATAGCAGAATACACATTCATTTCAAATGCATATTTAACATTTATCATGATAGACCACAGACAGGGCCATAAAACAAGCTTCAATTAATTTAGAAGTATTCAGGTCATATAAAGTATATTGTCTGACCACAATTGAATTAAATTAGAAATCAATAACAGGAAGATCTCTAGAAAAATCTCTAATATTTAGAAACTAAATAAAACACTTATAAATAACCTACACATAAAGAAAAGAAATCAAGCAGACATTAGAAAATATTTTAAGTTAAATGGAAGGAAAAAACAACATGTTAAAATCTGGGGATGGAGGATTACAATTCTGCCAAGATGAAAAAGCCCTATTCCTCCCAGTTTCTGTCTTTCACAACTGAAAACAAAAACAAAAACCCTGCCCTGGAGATAATATTATAAACAAGTGAAAGGAAACTCTGAGGTAGAAAGGAGAAATGCCTAGGCATCTCAGGAAATGAGGAATGACACAGCAGTGAGTTCCTTGAGTTTCCTTATTGTGTCCCATATGTCCTGGACAGGACACTGTAGAAGTTTCCAACCCAGGACCACCAACTAGCACAAGCAAAAAATAAAGACAAAAACAAAAAACAATCCAAGAAAAGGCTGTTCTCCCAGTCAAAGGACAGAGAAGAGGGTAGGCTAAAAGCAAATTGTGGCATTACCCATAATTCTAGCCAAACAACAATGAGAAAACCATACTCTAGCCAAACAACAATGAGAAAACCATACTCTTCTCTTTCCCACTCCATGGGAGTTCAACAGAGCTGACTGCAGAGCTGATCTTCTACCTCATCTCACTCCCACGCTGCAGAGAGCACACTTCAACTCCCCCAGAAGGTAGTATTTAAGGGCACAAGCAGGTTGCTAGTCACCCATCCCCTGCCTGGAAGAAGCAGGTAGCACTTTGTTCCACTGCCAGGTTGTATCAGTGCACTCAGCAGGATGCTGATCACCCATCTCCATACAAGCGGAGGCAGGTGGCAGCAATCCAATCCTGACGCAGTAGTATCAGTGAGTCTAAATTAGCAGTTGATCTTCCATCCCCTTACAAGGATAAGGAAGAGTTGTTCTAATTCCCCCACCAAGGTAGCATCAGTGGAGTCCAGGGGCAACAAGATTGAATGAGGTAGTATAAGGTGGGGCTAGTCATCATTAGCCTTCACTCACACCCTCCTAGCACTCCAAGTCAGCAAGGTGGTCATTCGGAACCAGAATCCTCACTTCCACCTGACAGCAACAAGACTGAACAAGGTGGGTGAAGGAGGGCTAGTCAGCAACCACACTGTATCAGAGAATCCTAGTAGGAGCTGAACCTCTCTTCACATTGATGAGGCAAAAGAAGGTGGTGCAGGGAGAAGTGATTGATGCTATGCTTCTTATATCTCCTGATGTCACTGGAGCACAGTGGGAAGATGAACTTCCACCCCATCCATTTTAAGTGAGGCAGTGTCAGTCACTATCCTTTTTCTGGGGGTATGTTGACAGGGCTCACCAAGAAACTGAACATGCACACCCACCTGGCACTCAAACTGCAAATGAAGAAGTAAAACTGTCACTATTTGCAGATGACATGATACTAAATGTGTAAAATCCTAAAGTCTCTATCAGAAAACTACTAGAACTAATAAATAAATTCAGTAAAGTTGCAGGATACAAAATTAATATACAGGAATCTGTTACATCTCTATACACTACCAGAAAGAGAAATTAAGAAGACAATCCCATTTGCAATTGCATCAAAAAGAATAAAAGACCTAGGGATAAGTTTACCCAAGGAGGTAAAACACTTATATACTGGAAACTATAAGACATTGATGAAAGAAACTGAAAACACAAATAAATGGATAGATATACTGTACTCTTGGGTGGAAGAATTAATACTGCTAAAATGTCCATACTATCCAAAGCAATCTAAAGATTCAATGCAATCCCTATCAAAATACCCATGGCATTTTTCACAGAACTAGAACAAATAATCCTAAAATTTGTATGGAACCACAGAAGACCTCAAATAGTGAAAGCAATCTTGAGAAAGAAGAGCAAAGCTGGAGGTGTCATGCTCCCTGGTTTCAGACTATATTACAAAGCTATAAGTAATCAAAACAATATGATACTGGCATAAAAGCAGACACATAAACCAATGGAACAGAATCAAGATTCCAGAAATACACCCATGCATATATGGTCAACTAATATTTGACAAGGAAGCCAAGAATACTTAATGGGAAAAAGGCAGTCTCTTCAATAAATGATGCTGGGAAAACTGGACATCCATATGCAAAAGAATGAAGCTAGACCATTATCTTACACTACACACAAAAACTAACTCAAATTGGCAAGAACTTGAACAAAAGACCTGAAACCATAAAACTCCTAGAAGAAAATATAAGCAGTAAGCTCCTGTAAATCATTATTGGCAATGATTTTTTAGAGTTGACACCAAAAGCAAAAAAACAACAACAAAATACAAAACTAAGTGGGACTACATCAAACTAAAAAGCTCCTGCACAGCAAAGCAAACTGTCAACAAAATGAAAAAGAAACCTATCATATGGGAGAAAATATTTGCAAATCATGTCTGATAAGGGATTAATATCCAAAATATATAAAGAACTCATATGACTCAATAGCAAAAAAACCCAAACAATTCAATTAAAAAATTGGCAGAGGAGCTGAATGGACATTTTTCCAAAGAAGATATACAGATGGCCAAGAGGTACATGAAAAGGTATTCAACATCACTAATCATCAGGGAAACGCAACTTAAAACCACAATGGGAAACCAGCTCACACCTGTTAAAATGGCTATTACCAGAAAGACAAGGAATAACAAGTGTTAGCAAGGATGTAGAGAAAAGGGAACACTTGTGCACTGTTAGTGAGACTGTAAATTGGTGCAGGCACTATGAAAAACAGTATGGAAGTTTGCAATTGACATGTAAACACTACTATATTTAAAATAGGTAACCAACAAGGACCTACTGTATAGCACAGTGAACTCGGCTCAGTATTCTTTAATAATCAAAATGGGAAAAGAATTTGAAAAAGAATGGATACTTGCATGTGTATAACTGAATCACTGTGCTGTACACCTGAAACTAACACATTGTTAATCAACTATACTCCAATATAAAATAAAATAATTTTCTAAGAATAAAATAAAATAGAACTACCATACAATCCAGCAATTCCACTTTGGGGTATTTATCAGAAGGAAATGAAAACCTAACTTAAAAAGATATCTATACCCCCATATTCATTGCAGCATTATTTACAATAGCCAAGATATGGAAACAGCCTAAGTGTCCAATGATGGATGAATAGACAAAGAAATGTGGTATACATAGAGAGAGAACAGAATGTTATTCAGCCATATTAAAAGAATGAAATCTAGCCATTTGTGATAACATGGATGGACACTAAAGGCAAATGCTGACTGAAATAAGTCAGACAGAGAAAGACAAATACTGTACAATCTCATTTGTAGTGGAATCTAAAAAACAAACAAACAGAAATACTGAACACGTAGATATAGAGAACAGATTGGTGGTTGCCAAAGGTGGGAGGTGTGGGGTGGGCAGAATCAATGAAGGTGGTCAAAAGGTCAAACTTCCATTATAAAACAAATAAGACCTGAGGACATAATGCATAGCGTGGTGATTATAGTTAATAATATTCTATTGTATATTTGAAAGTTACTAAGAGAGTAGATCTTTAAAGTTCTCATCAGAAGAAAAAAAATGTTTGTAACTATGTGTGGTGACGCATGTTAACTAGACTTATTGTGGTGATTATTTCACAATGTATACAGATACCAAAACATTATGTTGTACACCTGAACTTAAGATAATGTTATATGTCAATTACACCTCAATAAAAAAAGAAAGAAAATGATCCAACAATATGCTGTATACAATAAACTCACTTCAAATACAATGACATAAGTTTACAGTAAAAGAATGGAAATAGATATAACATGTAAACATTAACTCGTTTTTAAAAAGTAGGAGTGGTTATACTAAGATCACATAAAGTCAATTATAGAGCAAAGAAAATTACTGGAGATAAGTAAAGACATTACATAATGGTAAAGGGATCAATCCATGGAAGATATAACAATCCTAAATGTGTGCACACCAAACCACAGAGTCTCAAAATACAGAAAGCAAAAACTAATGAAGTTAGAAAGAGATAAATATATCCAAAATTAGAGTCTGGAGAACTAATTCACTCTACTTTCAGGATTTGGCAGGAATTTTCAGACAAAAAATTAGCAAGAATATGGAACTCAACAACACAATCAACCAACAATATCTAGTTGACAAATAGAAAACATTCCACTCAACAAGAATGCACATGTTTTTCCATAGTCCATAGAGTATCCACCAAGACAGATCATATCCTAGGCCACAAAACAAATCTTAACAAATTTAAAAGAACTGAAATCATAAAGAGTGTGTTTTCTGACCATAATGATATCAAAACTAGAAATCAATAACAAGAAAACTTCCAAACACTTGCCAATTAATTAAAATACTTCTAAGTAACTGATGGTTCAAAGAAGTCTCAAAGGCAGTTTTTAAAACTACATATGATTGAATGAAAATTCAAATGCACATATCAAAATCTGTGGAATCCAGTTAAAGCCATGCTGAGAGGAGAATTAATAACACTAAATGTATACCTTAGAAAAGAGAAAGGGAACAAATCAGTAACGTAGGTTCCTCCTTCAAAAAACTAGGAAAAAAGAGCAAAATAATCTCAAAGAAAAGTAAAGAAAGGAAATAATAAAGATAATTCAAAAAAATTGAAAAGAATAAAACAGAGAAAAATCAATTAAACAAATCCTAGCTCCTCAAAAACAAAAAATCAGTAAAATTTAAAAACCACTAGTAAGACTACAAACTATGCAAATTTAACAAGATAAAAGAGAAAGCTAAAATACTCCTAAAACTAATTTTTAAAAGTGAATCTGTAACAAACAAATCTCATAATCTCTAGGCCCAGGTACTCTCATTAGAAAACTCTTCCAAACACTTAAAGAATTAACACCAATTTTATACAAACTATTACAGAAAACAGAAGCAGGGGGAACACTTCTCAATTCATTTTATGAACCCAGTATTACCCTAATACCGAAAGCAGATAAAGACAATAGAAATAAAAAGTTAACTCAAAATGGAACCTGTATTTAAATATAAAATGTATAACTATAAAATTTTTAGAAAAAAATGAAAGAAAATAATTAAGATCCAAGGTTAGACAAAGAGTTCTAAAAGGTGATTCCAAAAGAGCACATGCCAGTCTCTGGTGTCCGAGCTGATGGCCGTGGCTCATGCCCGTCTCTGGAGCTCATTTAGGCGGTGCTCTGCCTTCTATGGGCAGACAGGGAAGGAATTCCCTCTCCTCACGCACCCCGAAACAATGGTCTCTTGCCTCTTAGGCAGGTCCAGAGTTTTTCCTGGACTCCCTCCCGGCTAGCTGTGGTGCACTAGTCCCCTTCAGGCTGTGTTCATGCAGCCAACCCCAGTCCTATCCCTGGGGTCTGACCTCTGGAGCCCTAGCCTCAGCTCCCAGCACCTATAAAGGAAAAACTGATAAACTGAACTCTGAAAGGTCCTGTTAAGATGGTGAAAAGACAAGTTAAAGACGAAGAAGACAAATATCATATTATCACTTATATGTGGAATCTAAAATATGATACAAATGAATTTATTTACAAAACAGAAACAGACTCACAGACATAGAAAACAAACATGGTTACCAAAGGGGAAAAGAGAGGGAGGGATAAATTAGGAGTTTGGGATTAGCAGATATAAACTAGTATATATAAAATAGATAAACAAGGGACCTTCAAGATGGCGGAGGAGTAAGACGTGAAGATCACCTTTCTACCCACAAATATACCAGAAATACATCTACATGTGGAAGAACTCCTGTAGAACACCTACTGAATGCTGGCAGAAGACCTCAGACTTCCCAAAAGGCAAGAAAATCTCCACGTACCTGGGTAGGGCAAAAGATAAAAAGAAGTAACAGAGACAAAAGAATAGGGATGGGACCTGCACCTCTGGGAGGGAGCTGTGAAGGAGGAAAAGTTTCCACTCAATAGGAAACCCCTTCACTGGCGGAGACAGGGGGTGGGCGGGGGGAAGCTCCAGAGCCACGGAGGAGTGGGCAGCAACAGGGGTGCAGAGGGCGAAGCAGAGAGATTCCAACACAGAGGATCAGTGCCGGCCAGCACTCACCACCCTGAGAAATTTGTCTGCTCACCCGCCAGGGTGGGTGGGGGCTGGCAGCTGAGATTCAGGCTTTGGAAGTCAGATCCCAGGAAGAGGACTGGGGTTGGCTGCATGAACACAGCCTGAAGGGGGCTAGTGCACCACAGCTAGCTGGGAGGGAGTCCAGGAAAAACTCCGGACCAGCCTAAGAGGCAAGAGACCATTGTTTCGGGGTGTGCGAGGAGAGGGGATTCCTTCCCTGTCTGCCCACAGAAGGCAGAGCACCGCCTAAACGAGCTCCAGACACGGGCATGAGCTGCAGCTATCAGCTCGGACACCAGAGACTGGCATGAAACACTAACACTGCTGTTGCAGCCATCAAGAATCCTGTGTGCAAGCACAGACCACTATCTACATGCCCTCCCCACCCACCCACTCCCCGGGAGCCTGTGCAGCCTGCCACTGCCAGGGTCCCGTGATCCAGGGACAAATTTCCCAGGAGAACACACGGCACGCCTCAGGCTGTTGAAGTGTCACAGTGGCCTCTGCTGCTGCAGGCTCACCCCGCATTCCAATTATAATAACCGTACCCCTCCCTCCAAACTGCATGAGTGAGTCAGAGCCCCCTAATCAGCTGGTGCTTTAACCCCATCTTGTCTGGGTGGAAGGAGAAGCCTGAGGGCAACCTATACAAAGAGGTGGGGCCAAAACCAAACTGAACCCCAGGAGCTGTGGGAACAAAGAAGAGAAAGGGAAATTTCTCCATGCAGCCTCAGGAGCAGCAGATTAAATCTCCGCAATCAACTTCAGGTACGCTGCATCTGTGGAATACCTGAATAAACAACAAATCAACCCAAAATTGAGGCAGTGGACTTTGGTAGCAACTGCAGACTTGGAGTTTGCTGTCTGCGACTGACTTGTTTCTGATTTTTATATTTATCTCAGTATAGTTTTAAGCGCTTGTTACAATTGGTGGATTTTTTTTTATTGGTTTGGTTGCTCTCTTCTTTTTTTCATTACTTTTTTTTTCTAATAATTTTTAATGTTATTTAATTTTATTTCTTTGTTTATTATTAATTATTATATTTCTCTTTTTTTCTTCCTTTTCTTCTGAGTCGTGTGGCTGACAGGATCTTGGTACTCCAGGCTGGTGTCAGGCCTGAGCCTCTGAGATGGGAGAGCTGTGTTCAGGACATTGGACCACCAGAGACCTCGAGCCCCATGTAATATCAATCGGCGAGAGCTCTCCCAGAGATCTCCATCTCAGCACTAAGACCCAGCTCCACCCAATGGCAGGCAAGCTCCCGTGCTGGACGCCCCATGGCATACAACTACCAAGACAGGAACACAATCCCACCCATTAGCAGAGAGGATGCCTAAACTAATACTAAGTTCACAAACACCACAAAACACACCACTGGATTCAGCACTGCCCACCAGAAAGACAATATCCAGCCACAGCCACCAGGACACAGTCACCAGTGTCCTCCACCAGGAAGCCTACACAAGCCACTGAACCAAACTTACCCATTGGGGGCAGACACCAAAAACAACGGGAACTACAAATCTGCAGCCTGTGAAAGGAGACTCCAAACACAGTAAGTTACGCAAAATGAGAAGACAGAAAATAGGCAACAGATGAGGGAGCAAGGTGAAAAACAACCAGACCAAACAAATGAGAGGAAATAGGCAGTCTACCCAAAAAAGAATTCAGAGTAATGATAGTAAAGATAATCCAAAATCTTGGAAATAGAATGGAGAAAACACAAGAAATGTTTAACAAGGATGTAGGAGAACTAAAGAGCAAAGAAACAATGATGAACAACACAATAAATGAAATTTAAAATTCTCTAGAAAGGGGCTTCCCTGGTGGCACAGTGGCTGAGAGTCCACCTGCCGATGCAGGGGACATGGGTTCGTACCCCGGTCCGAGAAGATCCCACATGCCACGGAGAGGCTGGGCCCGTGAGCCATGGCCACTGAGCCTGTGGGTTCAGAGCCTGTGCTCTGCAATGGGAGAGGCCACAACAGTAAGAGGCCCGTGTACAACAACAACAACAACAACAAAAATTCTCTAGAAGGTTTCAATAGCAGAATACTTGAGGCAGAAGAACGGATAAGTGACCTGGAAGATAAAATAGTGGAAATAACTACCACAGAGCAGAATAAAGAAAAAAGAATGAAAAGAATTGAGGACAGTCTCAGAGACCTCTGGGACAACACTAAATGCACCAACATTCGAATTATAGGGGTTCCAGAAGAAGAAGAGAAAAAGAAAGAGACTGAGAAAATATTTGAAGACACTATAGTTGAAAATTTCCTTAACATGGGAAAGGAAATAGTCAATAAAGTTCAGAAAGCACAGAGAGTCTCATACAGGATAAATCCAAGGAGAAACACACCAAGACACAAATTAATCAAACTATCAAAATTAAATACAAAGAAAGAATATTAAAAGCAGCAAGGGAAAAACAACAAATAACATACAAGGGAATCCCCATAAGGTTAACAGCTGATCTTTCAGCAGAAACTCTGCAAGCCAGAGGAAATGGCAGGACATATTTTAAGTGATGAAAGGGAAAAACCTACAAAAAAGATTAGCCAGCAAGGATGTCATTCAGATTCGATGGAGAAATTAAAACCTTTACAAATAAGCAAAAGTTAAGGGAATTCAGCAACACCAAACCAGCTTTACAACAAATGCTAAAGGAACTTCTCTAGGCAGAAAACACAAGAGAAGGAAAAGACCTACAAAAACAAAGCCAAAACAATTAAGAAACCGGTAATAGGAACATACATATAAATAATTACCTAAAATGTAAATGAATTAAATGCTCCAACCAAAAGACATAGACAGGCTAAATGGATACAAAAACAAGACCCATATATATGTTGTCTACAAGAGACCCACTTCAGACCTAGGGACACATACAGACTGAAAGTGAGGGGATGGAAAAAGATATTCCATGCCAATGGAAATCAAAAGAAAGCTGGAGTAGCAATTCTCATATCAGACAAAACAGACTTTAAAATAAAGACTATTACAAGAAACAAAGAAAGACACTACATAATGATCAAGGGATCAATCAAAGAAGATAACAAATGCAAATATTTATGCACCCAGCACAGGAGCACCTCAGTACATAAGGCAAATGCTAACAGCCAGAAAAGGGGAAATCGACAGGAACACAATAATAGTAGGGGATTTTAACATCCCATTTTCACCAATGGACAGATCATCCAAAATAAAAATAAATAAGGACACACAAGCTTTAAATGACACATTAAACAAGATGGACTTAACTGATATTTATAGGACATTCCATCCAAAAACAACAGAACACACTTTCTTCTCAAGTGCTTATGGAACATTCTCCAGGATAGACCATATCTTGGGTCACAAATTAAGCCTTTGTAAATTTAAGAAAATTAATATCGTATCAATTATCTTTCCTGACCACAACGCTATGAGACTAGATATCAATTACAGGAAAAAAACTGTAAAAAATACAAACACATGGAGGCTAAACAATACGCTACTAAATAACCAAGTGATCACTGAAGAAATCAAAGAGGAAATCAAAAATATCTAGAAACAAATGACAATGAAAACACAATGACTCAAAACCTATGTGATGCAGCAAAAGCAGTTCTAAGAGGGAAGTTTATAGCAATACAATCCTACCTCAAGAAACAAGAACAATCTCAAATAAACAACATAACCTTATTCCTAAAGCAATTAGAGAAGAATGAAAAAAAAAGCAAAGTTGGCAGAAGGAAAGAAATCATAAAGATGAGAGCAAAAAAAATAAAAAATAAATGAAGGAAACAATAGCAAAGATCAAGAAAACAAAAAGCTGGTTCTTTGAGAGGATAAACAAAATTGATAAACCATTAGCCAGACTCATCAAGAAAAAAGGGAGAAGACTCAAATCAACAGAATTAGAAATGAAAAAGAAGTGAAAACTGACAGTGCAGAAATACATAAAGGTTTGTGACCACCTAGAGGGGTAGGATAGGGAAGGTGGGAGGGAGACACAAGAGGGAGGAGATATGCGGATGTATGTATATGCATGGCCGATTCACTTTGCTATAAAGCAGAAACTAACACACCATTGTAGAGCAATTATACGCCAATAATGATGTTTAAAAAAAAAAAGAAATACATAGAATCATGAGCGATTACTACAAGCAACTATATGCCAGTAAAATGGACAACCTGGAAGAAACAGACAAATTTGTAGAAAAGCACAACCTTCCGAAATTGAACCAGGAAGAAACAGAAAATATAAACAGACCAATCACAAGCACTGAAATTGAAACTGTGATTAAAAATCTTCAAACAAAGGCCCAGGACCAGATGGCTTCACAGACAAATTCTATCAAACATGTAGAGAAGAGCTAACACCTATCCTTCTCAAACTCTTCCAAAAAATAGTAGAGGGAGGAACACTCCCAAACTCATTCTATGAGGCCACCACCCTGATACCAAAGCCAGACAAAGATGTCAAAAAAAAGAAAACTTCAGACCAATATCCCTAATGAACATAGATGCAAAAATCCTCAACAAAATACTAGCAAACTGAATCCAACAACACATTAAAATTATCATACACCATGATCAAGTGGGGTTTATCCCAGGAATGCAACGATTCTTCAATATACGCAATTCAATCAATGTGATACACCACAATAACAAACTGAAGGATAAAAGCCATATATTTATCTCAATATGTGCAGAAAAAGCTTTCGACAAAATTCAACACCCATTTATGATAAAAACTCTCCAGAAAGTAGGCACAGAGGGAACTTACCTCAACATAATAAACGCCATATATGACAAACCCACAGCCAACATCATTCTCAATGGTGAAAAACTGAAACCATTTCCTCTAAAATCAGGAACAAGACAAGGATGTCCACTGTCACCACTATTTTTCAACATAGTTTTGGAAGTTTTAGCCACAGCAATCAGAGAAAAAAAAGAAATAAAAGGAATACAAATCGAAAAAGAAGTAAAATTGTCACTGTTTGCAGATGATGTACTTTACGTAGAGAATCCTAAAGATGCTACCAGAGGGCTTCCCTGGTGGCGCAGTGGTTGAGAGTCCGCCTGCCGATGCAGGGGACACGGGTTTGTGCCCCGTTCCGGGAAGATCACACATGCCGTGGAGCGGCTGGGCCCGTGAGCCATGGCCGCTGAGCCTGCGCGAACAGAGCCTGTGCTCCGCAACGGGAGAGGCCACAATAATGAGAGGCCTGCGTACCGCAAAAAAAAAAAAAAAAGATGCTACCAGAAAACTACTAGAGCTAATCAATGAATTTAGTAAAGTAGCAGGATACAAAATTAATGCACAGAAATCTCTTGCATTCCTATACACTAATGATGAAAAATATGAAAGAGAAATTAAGGAAACACTCCCATTTACCACTGCAACAAAAAGAATAAAATACCTAGGGATTAACCTACCTAAGGATACAAAAGACCTGTACGCAGAAAACTATAAGACACTGATGAAAGAAATTAAAGATGATACCAACAGATGCAGAGATATACCATGTTCTTGAATTGGAAGAATCGATATTGTGAAAATGACTCTACTACCCAAAGCAATCTACAGATTCAATGCAATCCCTATCAAACTACCAATGGCATTTTTCACAGAACTAGAACAAAAAATTTCACTGTTTGTATAGAAACACAAAAGACCCCGAATAGCCAAAGCAGTCTTGAGAAATAAAAATGGAGCTGGAGGAATCAGGCTCCTGGACTTCAGACTAAACTACAAAGCTACAGTAATCAAGACAGTATGGTACTGGCACAAAAACAGAAATATTGATCAATGGAACAGGATAGAAAGCCCAGAGATAAACCCATGCACATAGGATCACCTTATCTTTGATAAAGGAGGCAAGAATATACAATGTAGAAAATACAGCCTCTTCAATAAGTGGTGCTGGGAAAACTGGACAGCTACATGTAAAAGAATGAAATTAGGACACTTCCTAACACCATACACCAAAATAAACTCAAAATGGATTAAAGACCTAAATGTAAGGCCAGACACTATAAAACTTTTAGAGGAAAACATTTACAGAGACAGGATGACACTAAAACAAAATTTGGGAGGAAATTCACAGCCCTACAGGCATATATTAGAAAAGAAGAAAGTTCTCAAATCTGTGACTTCAGTTTCCACCTGAAAACACTAGAAAAAGATAAAATGAAACCCAAGATTAATCAAAAGAGGGGAAATAAAAAAAACAAACCAGGAATCAATGAAATAAAATATAGGAAAACAATACAGAAAAGCAATGAAACCAAAAGTTGGTTCTTATGAAAATCAGTGCAGCTGATAAGCTTCTAGCCAGACTAATCAGGAAAAAGTAGAAGACACAAATCACCAATATCAGGGATTTTAAAAGGAGCATCAATACTTATCTTACAGACATTAAATATATGCCAATAAATTTGATGATGTGGGTTACTCATTGCTAAAGAAACAGTAAACTTTATTTGGTCATAAATATTTCACTTACCTAAATATTTAAGGAAATGTAATTCGTATTAATATAGCAAATAATGAACCAAAAAATAAGGATACATTCGTATAGCACCAGTTCTCGTCCCAATAGCCAAGATTTTCTGAACTGGATCAAAGGCTAATGCTGTGGGCTGATAAGGAAAACCATGCCGAACTGTCTGAAAGAGAGAAAACAGTGAAAATAGTCATCAGGGAAATAAAAATTAAAATCATAACAAGATACCACTATCCAACCACCAGAATGACTAAAATAATTATTTATTTTTTAAAAACTACTACCAAGTATTGTTGGTAGGAGTGTAAAATGACACAACCACTTTAGAAAAATGTGCTGTAGCTCTTTAAAAACTAAACATATACCTGTCCTATGACCTAGAAATTCCACTCCTGTGTATGTACCCAAGGAAATGAAGAGCATATGCCCACATAATAATTTGTATATGTCCCTAACAGCTTTATACATAACAACCTAGAAACAGCCCAGGTGACAATCAACAAGAGAATTCAAAAACAAAACTGTGGTATACGCATACAATAGAATACTACTCAACAATTAAAAGATAAAAACTAATGACAGAAGCCAAAACATGGATGATTCTCAAATATATTATGCTAAGTAAAAGAAGCAATACACAAAGAGTACATATAGTATGATTACATTTATATTAAATTCTAAACAAGTAAAACTAACCTATGGTGAAAAAAATCAGAACAGTGGTTGATTTGAGGAGAACTGACTGGAAGGGGTATGAAGGAACTTTATTGAGTGAAGGTAATATTCTATATTTTGACAAGGTTTGAATTACACACATGTATACTTTAGTCAAAACTCATCAAACAGTACAATAAAATTTGTGACAACATATAAATACATATATGAGTGTTCCAGTATAATTCTTTCAACTCCTCTGTATGTTTGAAAGCTTTCATAATAACACAGCGGGAAAGAAAGGAAAGAAAATATAAAGAGTTTATAATATCACAAAAGAGATAAGACTAACATGTAAAAAAGGAATATGCAATATTAGACAGGAGCTAATTTCAATATGAAATGTTGAAATTTTCCAAAAAAATAGAGGACCCACATAGGTCAGGATAAAAGGGATTCTATACCTTGTTCAGCCACATATTTAGTGCTCCAAAAACTATTTTTAATGGAAATATCTTTATAATAAAATATGGCTTTTGTAAACATTTGAAGATGAAAAGATTAACTATAGCATGTAGTTTATCTAAAACTCATTCCCCAGAGAAAACACAGCAAGGAGTTCATTGCATAAACTCCTCATTTTCTTTTAAAGCATATATGAAGATATATGCATATGCATATTAACTAATATATAACCAGATCTGTAATCTGGTTTTCTCCCTTAGCAGTATATCATAGAAATATTTCCACAAAAAAATATGTTTAGATGTATAATCCTTCAACCTATTTAAAAGTTGCAGAGCTTATTATAGTATGAATATACCACAATGTCTTTAACCAACCAACTACTGTTCTATAACCTCCAAAGAATTCTCAACTAAGTTGGTTAAAAAATTATTACTAAGAAGACCCATTTTCTATTCATGATCCTTAACTGAGGTATTTCCCTTTGATTCTGAACTGTCCTTCTTATTTTGACTTATAAACAGAATTGTCAACAGGAAGATATTCATAATCTTCATGCAGATCAATGTGGATAACAATAATCGAATATAGTTGCTCTCAAAAAAAACAGAACAGGTGGGAACACTTCCCAACTCACTCTATGGCCAGTATTACCCTGATCCCAGAAACAAAGTCATCACAAGAAAAGAAAACGAAATACCACTAATTCTTAATTAATATAGGTATAAAAATCCCCAATAAAATATTAGCAAACCAATTCTAGCAACATATAAAAAGGAAATACAATGTGACTTGGTAGAATTTATCCCAGGAATGCAAGGTTGGTTTAACATCAAAAAATTAATGTAATATCCTATCTCAATAGAACATAGGACAAAAATCACATGGTCACCTCAATAGATGCAGAAAAATTATTTCAGAAAATCCAACACCCACTCATGTTAAAAAGCACTGAATAAACAGAACTGTAAAGAACTTCCTCAATCTGATAAATGGCATGTACAAAAAACCTACAGCTAACATCATACTAATTAGTGAAAGAATAAGTGCTTTCCCTCTAAGATCAGGAATGAAACAAGTATGTCCGCTCTTGCCACTTCTACATCCTATCCAGGGCAATTAGGCAAGAAAAAAAGAAAGACATCAGATTTTTTTGAAAAAGGAACTAAAACTATCTGCAGATGACATGATCTTGTGTATATAAGCCTAAGAAATACACTGAAAAATTATTAGAACTAATAAAGAAGTTAAGCAAGATTACAAAATTAATGTACAAATCAATTATATTTCTATATACTAGCAATGCACTATCCAAAAATGAAATTAAGAGAACAATTTCATTTACAATAGCAGCCAAAGGAATAAAATATTCAGTAATAAAATGAACAAAAGAAGTACAAAACTTACATGCTAAAAACTACAAGACACTTTTGAAAAAAATTTAAGACAACCTAAATAAAAAGAAAGGCTTCTCATACCCCTGGATTAAAATACTATTGTTAAGGTGACAATACTCCACAGATTGATCTTCAGAATCAATGCAATCCCTAACAAAACCCCAGCTGGCTTTTTTTTGCAGAAATTGACAAGTCGACCCTAAGATTCATATGGGTATTCAAGAGGCCCAGAACACCAAAATGATCTTGAAAAGGAAGAACAAAGTTGGAGCATTCACATTTTTAAAATTCAGACAAATCTACAGTAATCAAGACAATGAGGCACTGGCATAGGATAAACATTTAGATCAATGGAACAGCATTGAGATTCCAGAAATAAATGTTCACATTTTCAGTCAGTTGATTACTGCCAAGGGTGCTAAGACAATTCAATGAGAAATGAACAGTCTTTTAATAAATGATACTGCAACAACTGGATATCAACATGCAAAAGAATCAAGTTGGACTAATATATACAAACTAACTCAAAATGGATCATAGACCTAAATGTAAGGACCAAAACTATAAAAATTTTAGAAGAAAACATATGCTTAAATCTTAGTGACTTAGGATTAGGCAATGGCTTCTTACATATGACCCAAAAGGCACAAGCAATAAAATTAAAAATAGATAAACTGAACCTCGTGAGACTTGAAAACTTTTGTGCTGTAGAGGATACTATCAAGAAAGTAAAAAGACAACCCAAAGAATGGGAGAAAATATTTGCAAATCATATATCTGATAAGGAATTTATATCCAGAATAAATAAAGAACTCTTACAACTCAATAATAAAAAGACAAATAACTCAATTGAAAAAATGGGCAAAGGATCTTAATAGACACTTATCCAAAATATATATATAAATGACCAATAAGCACATGGTAAGATGCTCAACATCATTAGCCATTAGTAAACTGCAAATCATATCCACAATGAGCTATAACGGCATACTCACTAGGATGGATACAAAAAAAGATATTAATAGAGGCTGACTAAGATGTAGAGAAATTGGAGCCATAATACATACTGGTAGAAATGTAAAATCATGTAGTTTCTTTGGAAAATAGTTTGGCATTTCCTCAAAATGTGAAATAGAGTTACACTATAACCCAGGGATTCCACTCCTGGGTATATAACCAAGGAAAATAAAAAAGAAATCCATATAAAACTTTTATACAAATATTCATAGCAACATGACTCAAAATATTCAAAAAGTAGAAACAACTCAAACATTCATCAACTGATGAATGAGTAGATGAAATTTGTATGTCTGTACAATGGAATATTATTCATCAATAAAAGCAACTGAAGTATGATACATGCTACAACAGGGATGTACCTTGAAGATGAAAGAAGCCAGTCATATATTGTATAATTCCATTTACATGGAATGTACAGAATAGAAAAATCTATAGAGACAGAAATTATTGGGTTGGCCAAAAGGTTCATTCAGTTTTTTCCGTAAGATGGCTCTAGTAGCTCTTAGTCATCTTTAACTCCATTCAAAACAATGTTGTTAGATTGTATGTGACAGCTGTCATATCAGTGTGCATTTAAAAAAAGCCATCAAAATTGGTGAATTTTTTTTTTTTTTTTGCTGTACGCAGGCCTCTCACTGTTGTGGCCTCTCCCGTTGCGGAGCACAGGCTCCGGACACACAGGCTCAGCGGCCATGGCTCACGGGCCCAGCCGCTCCGCGGCGTGTGGGATCTTCCCGGACCAGGGCACGAACCCATGTCCCCTGCATTGGCAGTCAGACTCTCAACCACTGCGCCACCAGGGAAGCCCAAAATTGGTGAATTTTTGTGTAGCCACATTAAAATTGAAGATGGAAGAAAGAAAGCAACATTTTCAGCATATTACTCTGTATTATTTCAAGAAAGGTAAAAACGCAACTGAAACGCAAAAAAGATTTGTGCAGTGTATGGAGAAGGTGCTGTGACTGATCAAATGTGTCAAAAGTGGTTTGCGAAGTTTTATGCTGGAGATTTCTCGCTGGACGATGCTCCACGGTCATTAGACCAGCTGAAGTTGACAGCAATCAAATTGAGACATTAATTGAGAACAATCAACGTTATACCCCTCTGGAGATAGCAGACATACTCAAAATATCCAAATCAAGTGTTGAAAATCATTTGCACCAGCTTGGTTATGTTAATTGCTTTGATGTTTGGGTTCCACATAAGTTAAGTGAAAAAAAACTTCTTGACCATATTTCCCATGCGATTCTCTACTTAAACATAATGAAAACTTCCGTTTTTAAAACAAATTATGACGGGTGATGAAAAGTGGATACCGTACAATAATGTGCAATGGAAGAGATCCTGGGGCAAATGAAATGAACCACCACCAACCACACCAAAGGCCAGTCTTCAGCCAAAGAAGTTGATGTTGTTTATATGGTGGGATTGGAAGAGAGTCCTCTATTATGAGCTCCTTCTGGAAAACGAAACAATTCCAACAAGTACTGCTCCCAGTCAGACCAACTGAAAGAAGCACTTGATGAAAAGCATCTAGAATTAGTCAACAGAAAACACACAATCTTTCATCAGGATAATGCAAGGCTGCATGTTTCTTTGACGACTAGGCAAAAACTGTTACAGCTTGGCTGGGAAGTTCTGATTCATCCACCATATTCACCAGACATTGCACCTTCAGATTTCCATTTATTTAGGTCTTTACAAAATTCTCTTAATGGAAGAAATTTCAATTCCCTGGAAGGCTGTAAAAGGCACCTGGAGAAATTCTTTGCTCAAAAAGATTAAAAGTTTTGGGAATATGGAATTATGAAGTTGCCTGAAAAATGGCAGAAGGTAGGGGAACAAAAGGGTGAATAGGCTGTTCAATAAAGTTTTTGTTGAAAATAAAAATGTATCTTTTATTTTTACTTTAAAAACTGAAGGCACTTTTTGGCCAACCCATATATTACTGGTTGCCTAGGAATGGGGGAGAGGGGCTCTGGATAATGGGCATTTACTGCTAATGAGTACAGAGCTGTTTTGGGGGTGATGAAATGTTCTAAAACTGATTATGGTAGCTGTTACATAACTGTGAAATACTAAAAACTAGTGAAATGTATGCTTTAACTGGGTGAATTTTATTTTAATTTGAAAGAAAAAACACTGTTCTCCTCAAGAATATCAAATATTCTGATATTGCATCATCAGGCAATGTATACAATAAGAAGTTAGGATCAGTTGGGATACCTGGCTGATTTCAAAAGAATCAAGGCTATCAATTGGAATGGCATAGATGCAGTAAAAAAAAAATTGAAGCAGAGAAAAATGTAGGACAACTGAAGACAACTTGTCAAGGTGAAAAATTCTCAATTTTAGGCAGAGTCAGAAAGGGTTGTTGAAATACTATAGTTTATGTTCAGTTGGTGAAATAAGCAAAGCTGATCACCAACAAATAAAATGAGGTTCTTAAATATCTAATTTTTCCTAATATTATTTTGTTTCTCTTGCTTTGTTTTGCTGTCTATTTGCTCAGGCTGCTATAACAAAATACTGGGTAACTTAAACAAGATGTTTATTTCTCACAGTTCTCAAGGCTAGGAAGTCAAGATCAAGTTACTAGCCAATTCAGTCGCTGGTAAGAGCCCTCTTCCTGGGTTGCAGATGGCCACCTTCTCACTGTGTCCTCATATGATGGGGAGACAAGCATCTCTGTCTCTTCCTCTTATAAAGCCACAAATCTCATCATGAGGCCTTATCCTTAAGACTTCATCTAATTCTAATTAACTCCCAAAGGCCCCATATCCAAATACTATCACTCTGGGGGTTAGGGTTTCAACATATGAATTTTGGGAGAACAAATTCAGTCCATAGCATTCTCCCTTCAAAACATTACAGGGGATGAGGTAAGGTGGCCAACTGTACCAAAAGTTACACAAATCTCTCTAGATATCTGGAGCAAAAAAAGATGGTTACAAATAGGTGGAAATGCTGGTCATGTCAGCCTGTTAGGAAGCTGTTACTATCTCTGAAATGAAAGACACAAACTTGTACTCATTGCTGACACTGCAAAAGGCACTAGCAGAAATAAAATGACTTACTTTCTTCGTGTCTTTTAATCTGGCACCTTCCATTGGCAGAATCTAACCACAACACAGCTAGGAAGGAATTCTGAACATTTAGCTTTAGTTTAGTTTTCATTTTAATTTCCTCAGTATACAAATGAGAACACCGAAGGGCCAGTGTGGAACAAGGGCAGTATGAGACAAAGAAGAACTCATATTAGGCCTGGCTGACTGGGCTTAATATTATCATAATATTTCAAAACAGCCTCAAAACCACCTATGACAGAGACTGTCTGTTGCTTCCCACTATCTTCTTCTCCCCTTTTTCTATAGTACTAAAATTTTGAGTTCAGCACATGGCAATCCAGTTCACACTACATTTCCCAGCCTCCACAGCCGAGATTAGATTCTAAACAAAGGAATGAGAGCAGAAATGATATAAACCCATAAACATAAGGGCAAATACAACTTATTTTTCTCACCTTTCTACTAATTGGAAAATGGATTCAATGGCAGGAATTGGATCAGCCATCTTAGAAAATGAGATGAAAGCCATATGTCAAGGACAGTAGAGCACCAAGATAGAAAGACCTTGTTGGGTTCTAGATACCATAAAGCCATTGAATCAGTCCTTGGTTGCTTAATCTTAGACATATTTCATGAAAGAGAACTAAACTTCTACATTGTTTAAGCTGCAGTTATTATGGCCTGTTAAAACATCTTAACTGTCATCCTAACACCCATACCAACCATTCATTCCTAAAAAGAAGTAAATATTTATTACACCAACAAGTTAGTTTATGGGGAATGTTCCCTAGTATTGCTCATTAGTCTGAAAAATGAAAGAAGCAAATATGGGACTTCCCTGGTGGCCCAGTAGTTAAGAATCCACATGCCAATGCAGGGGACACGGGTTCGATCCGTGGTCCGGGAAGATCCCACATGCCGGGGAGCAACTAAGCCCATGTGCCACAACTACTGAACCTGTGCTCTAGAGCTTGCGAGCCACAACTACTGAGCCCACGTGCCACAACAACTGAAGCCCTCACACCTAGAGCCAGTGCTCTGCAACAAGAGAAGCCACCTCAATGAGAAGCCTGTGCACCACAATGAAGAGTAGCCCCCGCTCACCACAACTAGAGAAAGCCCGCACACAGCAACAAAGACCCAATGCAGCCAAAACTAAATTAATTAATTAATTTTTAAAAAGATACAAATATGGCTTTTGATTCTATACTACTAGGATTCCAACTTGCTACTGTATTGGTGATTCATGCTTATATTTATCATCTCTATACTACTGATATGCCAAAGCTATCATTTCTATAATCTGAGCATAGAACTCCTAATATCATATACCAGTTTTCATCTAATAACATGAATGCAACAATTGAAAACTACCAGATATAGAAAATAAAACTACCTATAGATTACAGAAGACAGAATATTACAATTATGAAATAAATTAATTCTATTTAAACTTCCTCTAGATAGACAATTTGCCTCTCAATATTTATGATTACATAATATGTACTTTTTCTGATATAAGTTCACTTGCCTGGTTAGGTCTACAAATGTTACACTCTGGGCAAAGGGTAGAGTGGGGTAAATCATTCCTGACCTTGGATCCAGAAACTGGAAATTAACCACAGTCTCAAAATTTGTTCAGTAAGTCATAAAGTCATATAATCTGAGATAAAATATCTGGGCTATTCTACTACAAAAAAGAACATTCACATGGACACACATATTTTGGCAAGCAAAAACCAGTTATTACTGTAACTGGAGCAACTCCCATTGATGGGAAAAGTCCCTCAATTTCAATGATATTTGTTTCCAATAACAGCCAAATTACTTGAACTTTGAGGGTTTTTAGGGATATGTGTGTATGTCCATAGCTCTTCTCTAGATGTGATGTCATCTTAGATCCCTGAAAATATTGCTGAATGATTTCCTGCTCCCTTAGATGAAGAATAAGACTAAGAGAACTATGATAGGCATATGACACCATGGAGTGGCATAATGGTAACAAAAATAACAAGTTCCTATGAAACCCTGTCACTTTGTGATAGAAAGGTAAGATTGTTCTATATGCACAAGTATGACAAAATACCTACTCATGCAAATGCCCTTGGCAATTGATGTACTGGTACCAGTTTCTCATTAAGACTTTTAAATCTCTTGAAAGACTGAGAAAACCACCATGCTCAAAGATCTAAAAGGCAGTTGATATTAAAAATTAAAGGAGAGGCATGCAGCTCAATAACAAAAAAACAAACAACCCCATCCAAAAATGGGCAGAAGACCTAAATAGACATTTCTCCAAGGAAGATATACAGACTGCCAACAAACACATGAAAGAATGCTCAACATCATTAATCATTAGAGAAACGCAAATCAAAACTACAATGAGATATCATCTCACACCAGTCAGAATGGCCATCATCAAAAAATCTACAAACAATAAATGCTGGAGAGGGTGTGGAGAAAAGGGGACACTCTTGCACTGCTGGTGGGAATGTGAATTGGTTCAGCCACTATGGAGAACAGTATGGAGGTTCCTTAAAAAACTACAAATAGAATTACCATATGACCCAGCAATCCCACTACTGGGCATATACCCTGAGAAAACCAAAATTCAAAAAGAGTCATGTACCAAAATGTTCATTGCAGCTCTATTTACAATAGCCCGGAGATGGAAACAACCTAAGCGCCCATCATCGGATGAATGGATAAAGAAGATGTGGCACATATACACAATGGAATATTACTCAGCCTTAAAAAGAAATGAAATTGAGCTATTTGTAATGAGATGGATAGACCTAGAGTCTGTCATACAGAGTGAAGTAAGTCAGAAAGAAAAAGACAAATACTGTATGCTAACACATGTATATGGAATTTAAGGGAAAAAATGTCATGAAGAACCTAGGGGTAAGACAGGAATAAAGACGCAGACCTACTGGAGAACGGACTTGAGGATATGGGGAGGGGGAAGGGTGAGTTTTGACAGGGCGAGAGAGAGTCATGGACATATACACACTAACAAACGTAGTAAGGTAGATAGCTAGGGGGAAGCAGCCGCAAGGCACAGGGATATTAGCTCGGGGCTTTGTGACAGCCTGGAGGGGTGGGATGGGGAGAGTGGGAGGGAGGGAGACGCAAGAGGGAAGACATATGGGAACATATGTATATGTATAGCTGATTCACTTTGTTATAAAGCAGAAACTAACACACCATTGTAAAGCAATTATACCCCAATAAAGATGTTTAAAAAAAATTTAAAAAAAATAAAAAAAATTAAAGGAGAGGGACTTCCCTGGCGGTACAGTGGTTAAGACTCCACCCTTCCAATGCAGGGGGCACGGGTTCTATCCTTGGTTGAGGAACTGAGATCCCACATGCTGTGTAGCGTGGCCAAAAAATTTTAAAAAAAATTAAATTAGAATAATGCCCAAATATACCCCCATTTGATAAGATATTTGGAAGTAGATATAACAGAAATGTAATTTTATCATTAATATTTTAAAATTTTATATTCATTTTAGTTTTATTTTCATCAAACTCAATCACGCCACATAATTTAAAAAGTCAGATAATTCTATAGGACATGTCACGAAAATTAGAAATAATCTGTCCCCTTCCCTCGCTCATTTCCTGCTTTCTAGAGGATCTTTTTGCTATTTGTTTTGGCATTTACCTAATGTGTCTGAAAATAACATTGCAGTAGGCGGGCCTCTTCCGTTGCAGAGCACAGGCTCCGGATGCGCAGGCTCAGCGGCCATGGCTAACGGGCCCAGCCGCTCCGTGGCATGTGGGATCTTCCCGGACCGGGGCACGAACCCGTGTCCCCTGCATCAGCAGGCGGACTCTCAACCACTGCACCACCAGGGAAGCCCTGAAAATAACATTTTTATATTGCTATTTACTGACTTTTCAAAAAATTCTCTCTCTTTTCTCTCACCTCCTCATTACACATACAAGCACACTTGCCATATCCCTATCTTCTCAATAAATCATAGCAGTTAGTGTTAACACTCTATTAATACTGCTCTCTTATTTTGCCTCACAAATGTTTTATTCCCTGAGGTTACATTTTTTTAAGTTGCATTTGCTAAGTTTTTATGTGCTTTTGTCACTAATTCAACCCCAAACTTTTCCCCAATTGCCCACATTATCTTTCAATATGTTAAACACAACAGGTATATAGATTCAGAGAGAGGAAGGAGAAAGAGACAGAGAGGGAAAGAGAGAGAAAGGGACAGACTATTTACATAAAATTCAAACAATCCCTAATGACTTAAAAGCAAATCAGCTGTTGCCTGGGTCCAGGAACAGAAAGAGGGATGGGCTGCTGCAAAGGCCACAAGTGATGAAAATGTCTGTCCTAGTGATTTCACAGGAAACACATCACATAGTACAGTATACATAATTTCAGATTGTTTTAAGCATTATAAAGTAAATACTTATGAATATAGGTACAAAATACTAAATAAGGTACTAGTAAATCCAATCCAGTAATGTATACTAACAATGATAAACCAAGACCAAATTATTGTTTATCCCCAAAATTTAAGTAACTACATATACCTCATATTTCATTTGTTACTAACATATTTCATCCTTTTCTTTTCCTTAATTTAAATTTTAAGTTTTTCAGGCCTTAGCCTTGAAACTGGGGGCACTTCGGCTTACAAAATAAACCTTGACAAGATACAGACACAGAAAAGCAAATAATATTCTACATCATATAAATGTCTTTGCAAATGCCATTTCTAAAAAGGAGCCTATACCCTACAAATTGATGCTACCTCTTGTGAATGCAATCTTTAGTTTTTAAGCAGTCTCTAATTCTGATTGGTTGTTTTATTTTTTAATGTGTTCCCCTGACAATAATATTTAAATTGACATAGCATTTTCAGAAAAATATAAATACATGTGAGTTTTCTTTAAAAAGCCAGAAGAAGATCGTTAGTACTTTTTCTTTCATAAGGATGGAAGAGAAAATAAAATTTTAAAGTATGTCTCTGTTGGGTTTAGATAGAGTTTGGTTGCCTAATCTCATTTAAATTAACACAAAGACAGCTCAATATCAGGATATATACTGACATTCATTAAATCAACAAATAAAAAGATAAAACCTCATGATTATATCAGTACGTTCTGGAAAGACATTTGATAAACTTCAGCAGTCAATCCAAGTAAACATCTTATGTAAAATAGGATTAGAGGAAAACTACTTATATATGATAAATATTAACAATAACAAAAATAACAACAAATATAATACTAAACAGCAGAAAGGTATAATATTCCCAGTAAAGTCAGGAAGAAGAAATACATGTTCATTATTCCCATTATTGTTCAGCTTTGTTTTAGAGATTCAAGTTAATTTAGTAAGACAAGAAATTGAAATAATATATAAATATAGGAAAGTAAAAAACAAATTACTAAAATTTTTTGGAAGAAAAAGAATCTGGTAAGTCGTCTAGATACAAGGTAAGCAGACAAAAATCAGCAACTTTTCCCTTCACTAAAAGTAACCAATTACCAATAAAATTGGGGGGAAATCCCCATTTTTATTTTTGGTTGTTAATTTGAAGTCTGTCAAATTTTTTAAGTCTAAAAATAAATGTTTTATTCAGTAGCATTGAATAATATATTTTCTAATATATAAAATGGTTAGGGAGACAAAATATTTTTCACTAGACTAGAACTTAGTGATTAATAATAGAATTATATTCATATGTATCAATGTTTATTTAATACTACAGAAGTTACAACACAACTGTTAAAATTCTATTAGAAATGCAGAGCTGATGTAGTTTCTGTTGTAGCTAGGACAACAAAATCCCATCAGGATTTAGTATTCAAGAAGCAATTATTTGTTTATATACTTCAGAAACTTTTTCATTATTGTTGTGTGATTTAAGCTGCTAAAAGCGTCTCTTTCCAAAGTATCTACAAAAACCTAGTTTTTTGTAGGAAAATATATTTACACATAGGAAAAACTGGAAATTTTATTTATACATAGTAATAAACAAATGAGGTCCTAATTATTAGTGTTTTTCAAAAATAAAATATTTACCTACTTATCTCTCAAATTCCAAGTCAAAGTCTCACTCCTCCATGAAATATTTACTAAAATTCTAAACCAACACCACAGTGTAGCACTTATTGAAGAATGATTATTGCCCTTTGATCTCCCCAAATAAGTTCTAACTCCTTTGTGAGCAGGGACCATGCCTTTAATGTGTCCCCTTCACTAAGCTTAGTGCTATGATTAAATAGTTAGGCTTTTTAAAGTTCATCAATATGATTTGTCCATGTAAGCAGTAGTTCCTTCAAAAACTATTCTCTTATATTTTTAAGAAAGATGATTACAACCAAATATTTTATAAGTATTGAAATAAAATCTTTATCTAGAATATCTCTGTATCTGGAGCTATTGTCTCAACTTTCCATAGTAATGAAAGCACACTTGAGATTTTACTTTAAATGTTCAATAGTTATCATTCTCACCCTTTTCCCTCTGAGCACCTTCGTGAATTATTGTAACCACATGCAATTACATAATGCTAAGGTGTTAGAACAGAAAAAGAACCCACACTTGGATAATATATTTAATATATATAGTTATTTAATTGGGAATATGTTATAGATACTAATGTATCATTAAATCTAATGTAAAAGTAGGTTATTCTTTACTACCTAATTGTATTTCTTCCTACCATATTATATTACAAACTACTTGAGGTTAGAGATTCTGTTGTTTCAAGCTTAACAGCCTTACAGGCATTCAAAAAACTACTGATTTTTATTACAACAGTTTAACACATATAGTGAGTAACTTGGACTCTATAGTTCACACTGTTAATCTTACCAAAAAAATCTGACTCATAAATGAGGTAATGCATGTAAATGTGCTTTATAAATTGAGCATAGTATGTAAATATATGTTTATAGTATTTAAACTTAATAGAAAGGTGTCCTTTCAAAACATGAGGGAATCACGTTCAAATTAAATGAATTTATCTTCTCTAATACTATCTCATTATCTCTCATATTATCACGTTCTCTCATAATATCACATAGGTATGCTAAAACATACCTTCAAAAAAACACACCAAGTAACATATGAACAGGCCTAATTCTGACTACAGAAACGTATAGAGATATATATACAAATATGTATTGACATAAGTAATATGAATATGAGCACACTAATAACAAGTAACCATGGGTATACCCAAAGGTATCCAAATCTATCATCTTTACTATTTAATAAAGGACACAACTGAAGGATAGAATGTCTTCAATGTGACCAGATTGTTCTCTCCAAAGTACTTCCACCGTTTATGTTTTGTTTCTTCCATCCACAGGACTCATTTTTATCTTCTAGGTGATTTTACCATCTGGCTTATATATTTTCTTTCTACTCTGAGCCCTATTAACAGCCTTATGTCTTCAATATCCTTGCTTCAATCTATCATACACCTTGACTACATCATTCTTCCTTCCCTTTAAATTCAACTGAGCATCACAATTAATATCACCAGCCTCAAATGAACACAGCCTCATCATCATAGACTTCCAGACCTCTTTCAAGAACCCAGATTTGGCATTCTCTATATTCACTCACAGTACCTTTCCTGTCATCACTTCTATTCCATCTTTCTTACTATCCTAGTATTTCCGCTTAAACCCTACTTATTTGATACCCTTATTTTCTTTCTGGCTACACTAGTGTCTATTCCCAACTTATTTAACATTTCAACTTAATTCTGTATCATGCTTAAAGGAAATATATACATCTTTTTTTAATCTATTTTATATGTCTATATAGCTATCAAACAAATTTCTGGGAACTTAAAGATCTTTTCCCATTGATAAATAAGCAAAATGGAAATCAGTAGTCACAGAAAAATAATCTGGACTAGGGGTAAAATAAAAATCACTTTTAAAAGAAAAGAAAATAAAAATCTAGTGAAGCAAAATTACAGGTAGGATGATGTGGAAGAATATTGCACTAGGAGTTAGAAAAGCTAGTCCAGGTCCTAACTCCGTCACTGACTATCTAACCTGTACACATTACTTAAGCTCTCAGTTTCTTCGTCTATAAAATAAAGGGAATGAACTAAATTATTTCAAGGTGTTTTCCAATTCCATACTATACTCCTAATACAAATACTTGTACTAGAAACCATGGCAGACTTAGAGACACATGATAGACCAATAGATATTTCTCACAAAGAATGTATTCCTTAAAAGAAACAAACAATGGGGTTATATTTAGTGGCATATTCCCTGATTCAAAAGGACTAATTATCTACTTAGTTACTGTGTTAGACTATTAAAAATGATTTGCTGCTTATTTAGTTTGATTCCCTTGTGAGCTACATACTTGGATTTCAAACAGTCCACTGAGATAGTTGATACTATTGTTATTTCTATTAGTATAAATAGTCTTTAAGTATTTGAGGGCCACCTCTCTTCCTCAGATGGCACCTTCTTAAATTTCCAATAATAGGAAGGGTAGACATTTTGAGCCTCCATTACAAATAAAATAAGATCTAAATTTACAATCTACTTGCAGAAACAGCATTTTGCTCTCTACCAAAGAGAGCAAAATGTCCTCTTGTTGTGGACGCTCTAGGCGTCCGAGTTTCAGTAGTTGTGGCACACGGGCTCAGTAGTTGTGGCTCACGAGCTCTAGAGCGCAGGCTCAGTAGTTGTGGCGCACGGGCTTAGTTGCTCCACAGCATGTGGGATCTTCCCGGACCAGGGCTCAAACCCGTGTCCCTTGCATTGGCAGGTGGCTTCTTAACCACTGCGCCACCAGGGAAGTCCCCAAAATGCTAAAAATGTTTTTCTTTTCCTCCCACTACTCAGAGCCATTCTGGAATAAGCTCTTTCATGTTAGGTTAAGAAGAAACTGATCCATGCCAACCTTTAAGTTCTTATGGCTTTATACCTCAAGGTACTTATAAAAATCTAAAGTGTTAGCTTATTAATTTTCTTGGAATGTGTAAAAACAGTTCATTTTGCAAAAAAATAGGGCAGAAAAAAACAAGAGCATGGGTGATAGCAAAAGTATGGTGGTTTAGGATACAGTAAAAATGGATACAAGAACTCAGAAATTTGTAATTAAGAATGGGAGAACAAAAAGGGATAGCAGGGGCAGAGGGGGAGAGACAAATTAGGAGTTTGGGATTAATATATACACACTACTATATAAGCAATAAACAACAAGGACCTACTGTATAGCACAGGGAACTCTATTCAATATCTTGTAATAATCTCTAATGGAAAAGAATGTGAAAAAATAGATATATATGTATATGTATAATTGAATCACTTTGCTGTACACCTGAAACTAACAAAACATTGTACATTAATTATACTTAAAATTTTTTTTAAATGGTTAAAAAAAAAAGAAGGAATAGGAGAACAAGGTCCACACTCAAAGGGGAAAGAAAAAGGCTGGCAGAGATCACCAAAGGGAAAAAATATAGGCCAGTGACCCTGCGCTCTGTCAGGCCTCCACCTCAAGTTGCTGCTGGTAATAGGCCTCAACTATAGCCAGCACACTCAGTCCATTAGGTAAAAACTGAGAAACAGGTGGATGCTTGAGAGGGCAAAATGTGAGCTATTTATGCTGACTCTAAGAGTTCTACCCACCAAAGCAGAATTTCAGAAGCAGTGTAAATATTTTTTGGCTCCATATACCCCCATAATTTCCATTAATTTACTCCGCTGCCCAAAATATAACTCTCAGAAGGTCAACACATTTTTTAATACCACAGCAACAAAAACTCAAAAGACAAATACCTAGTAAAGACAACACCTGGGAGACACATTTTATAAAACAACACATTGACTAAACAACTTTTCACAATGGGACTATCATAATGATAGCAGTGTTCATACTCTTAAAGTGTGGGAGGGATGTCAAGATAATAGTAGGGAAAAAGTTAAGAAAGAGAAGACTGGAAGCTGAATACCAACCTCATCTACTGAAATAGAAGCTATGAATGAAGGTATTTTTCATGTTGAAAAACATTAATCCCAAAGGTAATACTTAAAGATTTATAATCCCTGATCCTTGGGTAGTAGCAGTAGAAAGATGAAGGAAAAGAAACCTTAAGAACGAACACCTTTGGTGTACAGATCTTTCACTTCCTTGGTCAAATTCATCCCTAAGTATTTTATTCTTTTTCTTGCTATTCTAAACAGGATTGTTTTCTTAATGTCTTTTTCAGATAGTTCATTGTTAGTATACAGAAATGCAACTGGTTTTTATATGTTGTTTTTTTTTATGCTGCAACTTCACTGAATTTATTAGTTTGAACAGGATTTTTAGTAGAGTCTTCAGGGTTTTCTATATATAATAAGATCATGTCACCTACAAACAGAGACAATTTTACTTCCTCATTTCCAACTTGAATGCCTTTTCTTTCTTTTTCTTTCCTAATTAGTCTGGCTAGGACTTCCAGTATTATGTTGAAGAGAAGAGGTGAGAGTGGGTACCCTTGTCTCATTCTAATCTTAGAGGAAAAGATTTTAGCTTTTCACCATTGAGTACAATGTTAGCTGTGGGCTTGTCATATATGGCTTTTATTAGACTGAGGTACACTCTTCTATACCTAATTTGTTGAGAGTTTTTATCATGAGAGTATATTAAATGTTGTCAAATGCTTTTTCTGCATCTATTTAAATGATCATATCATTTATATCCTTCAATTTGTTAATGTGGTGTATCACATTTATTGCTTTGTGTATGTTGAGCATCCTTGCTTACTAGGGATTTATCATCTGACTTGACCATGGTATATAATCCTTTTAACGTACTGTTGAATTCTGTTTGATTCTATCATGTTGAGAATTTTTGCATCTATGTTCATCAGGGATATTGGCTCATAATTCTCTTAAAACACTGGTGAAAGAAATCAAAGAAGACACAAATAAATGGAAAGATATCCTGTGTTCATGGATTGGAATAATTAATATTGTTAAAATGTCTATTCACAAAATGATCTACAGATTCAAGTCAATTCTCCATCAAAATTCCAATTGATTTTCCACAAAAATTTTAAAAATCCTAAAATTTATATGGAATCACAAAAGACTCCAAATAGCCAAAGCAATCTTGAGAGAGAAGAACAAAGTGGGAGGTATCACAATTCCTGATCTCAAACTATATTACAAGTCTGTAGTAATCAAAACAGTATGGTACAGGCATAAAAAAAGACACATAGACCAATGGAACAGAATAGAGAGTCCAAAAATAAACCCATGCATATATAATCAATTTTCAACATAGGTGCCAAGAATGTTCAATAGGGAAAGAATAGTCTCTTCAATAAATGGTATTGGGAAAACTGGATAGTCACATGCAAAAGTATGAAACTAAACCTTTATCTCATACCATATACAAAAATCAACTCAAAATGGATTAAAGGCTTAAACATAAGACCTGAAACCATAAAACTCCTAAAAGAAAAGATACAGGAAAAGCTCCTTGACATTAGTCTTGGCAACAATTGTTTGGAATTGACACCAAAAGCACAGGCAACAAAAACAAAAATAAACAAGTGGGACTACATCAAACTAAAAAGCCTCTGCACTGCAAAGAAAGCCATTGACCGGCAATCTACAAAATGGGAGAAAATATTTGCAGACCATCTATCTGATAAGGGGTTAATATCCAGAATATATAAGGAATTCATATAACTCAAGAGCAAAAAAAAAAACAAAACTAATAACCCAGCTAAAAAAAATGGGCTAAGGGGGCTTCCCTGGTGGTGCAGTGGTTGAGAGTCCGCCTGCCGATGCAGGGGACACGAGTTCGTGCCCCGGTCCAGGAAGATCCCACATGCCGCGGAGCAGCTAGGCCCCGTGAGCCATGGCTGCTGAGCCTGCGCATCCGGAGGCTGTGCTCCACAATGGGAGAGGCCACAACAGTGAGAGGCCCATGTACCGCAAAAAAAAAAAAAAAAAGGGCTAAGGACCTGAACAGACATTTTTTTCCAAAGAAGACATACAAATGGTGGAATTATAAATTGGTGCAGCCACTATAGGAAACAGTATGGAACTTCCTCAAGAAATTAAAAATAGAACTATGATATGACTCAGCAATCCTACTTCTGGGCATATATCCAAAGAAAATAAAAACATTATCTCAAAGAGTTATATGCACTCCCATATTCACTGCAGCATTATTCATGAGATACAGAAACAACCTAAGTGTCTGTTGATGGATGAATGGATAAAGAAAATACTGTGTACACACACACACATGTGCACACACACGATGGAATATTATTTGGCCTTTAAGAGGAAGGAAATTCTGCCATATGTGACAACATGGATGAACCTGGAGGACATTATACTAAGTGAAACAAGCCAAACACAGAAGACAAATATTACATGATCTTACATATACGTGGAATCTAAAAGAAGTCGAACCCATAGAAACAGAGAGTAGAACAGTGGTTACAGGAGGCTGGTGGGGTGGGGAAAAAGGGGAGATATTTAACGGTACAAACTTTCAATTATAAGACGAATAAGGTCTGGAGACCTAATATACAACATGGTGACTATAACTAATGATAATAAATGTATCTCTGAAATTTGCTAAGGGAGTAAATCTCAAGGATTCTCATCACACTCACACACAAAAGGGCAACTATGGGAAGTGATGTATCGGTTTGTTTGTAGTAATCATTTCACAATGCACACATATATCAAAACATCATGCTGTATATCTTATATACAATTTTTATTTTTCAAAAAGAAAGAAAGAAATAAAATTTTAAAATCTACTCATCAATTTCATTAAAGGATCTGGATTCAGGATAAATATGCCTATTCATAGTAGCAAAAACTAACAATGCATAATATCGGAATCAGGATTCATTATAACAAGAAATATATGGGATAAAAAGACCAAGATAAAAGATTTGAACAAATGCAGAAAGAGATCCACACACCTGCATGGATAGGAAAAATATTAACGTACTATTTATTTCTCAAATTAACTTATGGATTTAATATATTTTTAAAATCAAAATCTCAATGCATTTTATGTGTACTGGAGGAGGTAGATTAAGATTCTTAAGTTTAGCAAGAAATATATACACTTTTAAAAAGTGTAGTAAGAAAAAACTAGGTCTACCACTTAATAAAACATGTTCTAAATGTGTAATGATTAAATAAATCCATATGCTACTAGGGTAGGACTAGATACCAATGAATGAAATAGAATTGATATCTCAGAAGCAGACCATGATTTTTGGTTGAATTTAACATATGATAAAGAAAACATCAAGAATTACTAGGAAAGGAATTAATTATTCAGTAATTGGAATTCAGGAAATTAAATAACTACTCAGAAAAATAATTTTAGGTTCTCAATCACACCACACAGTCTTGATGTTTGACTGAACTCTAAGTCTTGGCTAAAATGTTTCAAAAGTGCCACTGTATTTCTCACCCTGGAGTTCTTTGATAGATGGAAAAATGACCAAAAATTCTTTCCCTCCAATCAATGAGTAGAACCTATATCCTCCCTTCCTCTCTATCTTAGTCATGTGATTTGCTTTGACCAATAGGACAATAGTACATATGACCCAACATTTGAAAAGTGTTGTGCACTGGGGACTGGTCTTTTGCTGCTCTTAGAACCCCAAGATCATCATGTGATCCAGCCCAAACTAGCTTAATGGAGAATGAGCAGCCACAGGGAGGAAAACCAATCATAGTTGACAGCCAGCACAAACTCCAGACATGTGAGTGAGGCCATGCTAGATCATTAATCCACCAGCCAACCCAACAGCTGATCCCAAACATGGGATAGAGCTGAGCCTGTGTCTGTGGTTAGCTGGTGGGTCCACAGCAGAAAACCTGCCCAGCTAACTCACAGAATCATGAGCAAAATAAAAGATTATTTGTAAAGCCAGAAAAGGAAAAGAAAAAAGGAAACAAAGCCTTTGGATTGTCAGTAACAAGATTTTGTAGATAGACCTGCCTATTTTACAGACAGGACTGCCTTTGTTACTAGGCAGGTCTGTCTGAAAAGACCCAAGATAGTATTCAAGTATTTAAGTGGCTGGAGGTTATTTTCAGATAAATAAGCAGAAATTAAAAGAACTACTAGTGATAAATGACTTGGCAATAGTGAAACAAGTCATAAAAACTGGCTAATTTGACCTGGCTTAGAGTGTAACTCGCAGGTTAAACAGACTGGATTTTGAATCATAGCCCTACACTTATTAGTCATGTGACTTTAGACAATTCATATAACCTCTCTAAGCTTTAATTTTCTTATCTGATTCATAAGAATAAGGACAGTTCTTACTTCATAGGGTTGTTATGATGACAATCAAAAGACGTAATCCCTCCAAAGTGCTTCATACTTTCTGCATACTTATTGTATTTCTGGTGCATGACCAGAAGTAGGCACTAAATAAATTTTAACTATTATCATTGCCTTCTTTTATAATTTAAATTTAATGTAAAAAATGATACCAGATATTCATTTTGACTATCCTTGGCTTTGTCAGGTCCTTAAAATCCACTTGCTCTATGTTTAGCATCTCTAAATTTACTATTACCTTCTCCTCCTGACAGGCTGACGATTTAGTCTAGTTAGTGGAAAATGTGGGTATATTTATGTCTGTGTGTGTGATGAAACATGAAAAAAAAATGATGAAAAAATATTTAAATGCCAAGTTACCTAAATCCTATGGAGTGGCAGAAAGGCATTAGCTTGAACTGGTCAGTACTGGCAAAAATAGTTTATGTTCTACTTTATGCAACTGTCTTTCCCTAGGCAAGATAAAGCAGATGAGTCAATAAGAATTAGGCCCCTGCTTCTAAATAAATTAGTCTCAGAAGTAGAACAAGCTAATGAAAAATAAGCCTTCATTTTTGTTGTAACAATTTTAGAACTAGGAACAAAGCAAGTTATATTTGTATTAGATGGAGTGAAATAGAATTACGAGACAAAATAAGCCCTGATCATATACTAAAATTCTTACAGTAACCATCATGCTAGTTCAGTTGATACTTTTAGACTGGACTTGATCCCTATGCCTGACTGTAAAAAGAGCACCTTAGGCAGACACTGAAGAGCAGAGCCAAATCATGATTCAAGAGTCATCATCAACATTATAACAATTATAAAGAAGAATGCCTCCACCATGAAAACAACATGCTCTGGAACCAAGAGAGCTGACCAAGGGGAAGTGCTTTGCACCAATATTTCCTTCTTAAGCCACTGCCCACCTTTTTAAAAAGTCTGAGGTTAAGTGCACTCAGTTGAGCAACCAGCGAAATACAGAATGTGGGAAATTCTAAGACAAATGACCTGGTTTCTTCAACTATCAATATCATGGAAGAAAAGGAAAGGGAACTATTATAAATTAAAATAATCTTAAGGGACATATGCAAAGAAACAGGACGCATGGCCTTTGTATCATTATACTAACAAATCTGTTATAAAAAGACATTTTTGAGACAATCGGGAAAAAGTAAACAAGTATTAGATATTAAATAATATTAAGGAATTATAATTAACTTTGCTAAGATAGTATCAGTATGGTTGCTTCTTTAATCCTTACATGTTAGTAATATATACTTAAGTACTATTGGGTGAAATAATAAATATCTAGGACTTGTTTTATTTTTACTTTTTGGAGGAGGAAATACATTATTTATTTACAGTTCTTTCACTTTATCCACAATTCCCCATACAAACATAAGAACTAAAAAAAATAAAACCACCACTTGGGAACACAAGTGTCTTTCTTTAATTAGTCCAGTAGAGGGAGGGTCACAGCCCTCTCACTCTGTGAAGGAGACAATTGAGGCACACTGAAGGGGAAAAAGGGCTAGAAAGAATGCCTGAGAAACAGCTTTCAATGAGAAATACTACATGCCAGCATGGAGGGCTTCTCTGGCAGACTCATGGTGTTACCCACAGGGGACACTGCCTGGCTTCCCAAGTGGGTGCCAGCTGCTTGCCACCATCCCCCACCTCTTTGCTACCAAACACTGAACATCCAACACAGGTCACACATCTCATGAGCTGTGTGGGGTGTGACAGTGACAGTGGGGTACACTGAACACCTCTCTCTCTGGGAAGAGCCCAAAACCCCAGGGACACACATGAAACCCCTTTCCTTGGCATTCACAGTCAGTCACAGCTTCTGTCTTGAATACAATGCTGACCTATAAAAGTAAAAACAAAAGCACTTCCCAGATTCCAGGGGAAAGACAGGGGCTAAAAACATGCAGAAGGGCTTCTGCCTCTGTAGTCCTCTCTCTGGGAGGCTGCTAGGGGTGAAGGGTGGGGAGCTCTGACTGCTGAAGATGGGGAAGGAGCAGGGCAGATGCTCCACAAAGGCTCTAGGATTTGTTTTAAATTACTCCAGTAAACCAATAACTCCAGTAAATTGTTTCTAAGTTCTACAGAATAACTGACCTGATCTCTTCAAAAATATCAAGATGAGAGAAGTCAAAGAAAGACTGAGTAATTGCCCCATTTTAAAGGAAACTAAAAAGACATGACAGCTAAATATAACATATGATCTTGGATTAGATCCTGGCTCAGAAATAAATTTATTTTTATCTTGTCATAAAAGACATTAGTGAGACAACTGGCAAGATTTGGATAAAGTCTATAGATTAGATAGTAATATTATACCAATGCAGATGTCCTGATTTTGATAATTGTACTGTGTTGTTTTTTTTAAGTCTTTATTTCAAGAAAATAAAAGCTTATGTATTTAGGGACAAAGGAGCATCATGTCTGTAACATACTTTCAAACAGTACAGAAAATGAGAAAGAACAGTAACTCAAATGTGATAAAATAATATTTGTGGAATCTGGGTGAAGATATATGGAATTTTTGTACTACTTTTGCAATCTTTCTGTATATCTGAAATTATACTTAAATGAAATTTAATAAAATAAAATATTCCAATAAAAAGTCATGTGTTTGAGGAAAGGGGTAATAGACAAAATAAGAATAGCAAAATGTGATAACTATTGAAACTGAGTGAGGGATACATATAGTTTTTTATATTCTTCTATTTTTGTCTATATTAAAATTCTTCCCTATAATATTTTTGTTAAAGAATGCTCAGCTAGGGCTTCCCTGGTGGCACAGTGGTTGAGTCTGCCTGCCGATGCAGGGGATGCAGGTTCATGCCCCAGTCTGGAAAGATCCCACATGCCGTGGAGCGGCTGGCCGCTGAGCCTGCGCGTCTGGAGCCTGTGTTCCCTAACGGGAGAGGCCACAACAGTGAGAGGCCTGCGTACCGCAAAAAAAAAAAAAAAAAAAAAAGAATGCTCAGCGGGCCAAACAGATAGATCAGAGGGTAAATAAGCTTTCCTTGTCTTTCAATTTCTTTATCTGTCTCAAGGATCCTCTGGCATATATACTATTCGCCCAGTCAGATTAGTACTCTCCTTTAGAGAAATCTGAAAAAAATTGAAATACCTTTTAAGAATTCAAAGAAACTTCAAAAGTCTCACTAAAAATAGTTGTCCAGCACTATACTATGTAGAGTAGATTCATATGCTTCTTATTAGTATTGGTTTCCATAAGGAAAACATCAAATATACCACATATCTTCAAATAAGTAGGGGTAAGAAAGGTATTGTATAAAGGGGTGTTCCTATAGCAGGGGTGTATTCCCCCCTGCATACTTTTCACAACACTATTTAATGAATGTCTTAGGGTTTAATACAGGGTATTTTGCTTTTAGAAATTGTTTTAACTCAATGCCAACAAAAGCTAAAACTGAAGGTGGCATTGGTCAGCTTTAAGGTAGCAATTGTGGGTTCAGCAAGATAAAAAAACAACTAAAACTCACCCAAATTACTTTGTAAATTACCACATCATGTATCCATAGTGTTTCCTATTAGCAAACAGTGCTATAGTAACCAAGGTCCCCTTCATCCAAAACAAAGACCTGCTCACATTCTTGAGCACCACTTTTATCACAGAGACAATGAGGAACAATTCCAAGAAAACAAAAATAAAATTTACATCAAGAGCTCAAAAACATCCGTATTTCCCCAAAATATAACTTTACTTTACCCAATTCCTCACCCATAGTCCTTGTAGGCTGGCTGGGTTTGCCCATAAAGTTCTCTTACTATTTCCATCTCATAAAAAGCGGTGGAGTTCATTCACCAAATATACACAGAATCTTAATTCCTAAGACTTAAATTCTTTTTATTTCTTTTGTTAAGGAGACTAAGGAGGCTATCTAGCTTTCCTTTCAGAACAAATTTCAAATATAAAAATGAAGTAAACATTGAGTTGTTTGCAAAGTAGTTATCCGTTGCTAATTTACTATGAAAATTAAGGCAGGCAGCAGAGAAAGGAAAACTGAACCCATTTACCTTTTCACAGTAAACCTTGTTATAACTTTTGACTTATTTTTCCTCTTTTCACTTAACTTCAGATATCTCAAAAGGCATTTCAAGTGCCATTTACCTGAACCATCCACCAAAAGCAAACAGCGCATTTGATACAAACTGTCAAAAACTAAGCGTCTAGTTAAGTTTTCCGAATAAAAAATTTTCTCCTGTGAAATCTGATATCTTCTACTCTAAACAATGACATATACGTATGGAGCAGACATTTTATCAAAGTGATGAGATAATAAGTACCCCATCACACCATCCTATAATTTTAAATGAAAAAATTATTTATACTTTCAACACAATTTTGAAAAACATGTCACGGATTTTTTTATTTTAAAAACTAAAATAAAACAAAAAGTTATTCCAAAATAAAGCTGCTGAGTAAAAAAATGGCATAATAAAAGTACAGCTTGGGCTTCCCTGGTGGCGCAGTGGGTGAGAGTCCGCCTGCCGATGCAGGGGACACGGGTTCGTGCCCCGGTCCAGGAAGATCCCACATGCCGCGGAGCGGCTAGACCCGTGAGCCATGGCCGCTGAGCCTGCACATCCGGAGCCTGTGCTCCGCAACGGGAGAGGCCACAACAGTGAGAGGCCCGTGTACCGCAAAAAAAAAAAAAAAAAAAGTACAGCTTTATTGAACAGCTTGTTAAAGGCAAAGAGACATATGAAAGCATTATTTGAATAAGAACTGGCATTCAAGAGATTAACATTAATAAAAAGACATTAATGGAATATGGGAATAGATGTGTTATACTGAATAAAACATTATGAGGTGTTTATTTAAAATAGAGTTCAAACTATATCTCTAGTTCAAGAGCACAGAATGGATTATTTTCCTTTGCAAAAAACTTGGCAAAAATATAACAATAGTCAACACTGTCTAACCTTAATGTTACTTTAATGTAATCTTAACATCTTTGAACTTGATTTCTGCACTTGTAAAAGGCATACATTCAACTTTATTATCTCTAAATTCTCTTCCATGTCTAAAATCTTGTGATGATTTCAAATTATCTCCAAGGGATTCAATGGTTTCCCCAAGATTTGGAAGTCTTCAATCTGCATCCCAGTTGCATGAGCCAAGTAAAATAGTCCTGAATTCAATCTGTGTATTCATATATTCCATAATGTATTATATAAGGAGGTTACCTAATCATGGGAAAAACACACTGTATATCATGTCTGGCCCTTAACAAGAAATTATAAGACATACTTAAAAAACAAAAAATCCACAGTTTGAAGAGACAACAAACATCAGAACCAGCTTCAGATATGGCAGAAATTTTGTAACTATCAGTCCAGGAATGTAAAACAACTATGATAATATGCTAAGGGCTCCAAAAGAAAAAGTAGATAATACACAAGAATAGGTGGGTAATGTAAGTATAACAATTGAAACTTAAGAATAAAAAAAATGCTAGAAATAAAGCACACTATAAAATGGAAAGGAAGAACATTTTTGGTGGGTTCATCAATAAACTGGACACAGCTGAGAAATGAATAAGTGAGCTTGAAGAAATGTCAACAGAAACTTCCAAAGCTGAAATACAAAGAGAAAAAGGAATGAAGAAATCAGAATAGAATATCCAAGAACTATGTAACAATTACAGAAGGTGTAATACATGTAATGAGAATATGAGAAAGAGAAGAGAGAAAGAAACAGAACAAATACTTGAAACAACAATGACTGAAAATTTCCAAAAATTAATGACAGACACCAAATCACAGTTCCAGGAAACTCAGAGAATTCTAAGCAGGATAAATACCAAAACAATCTACACATAGGCATATCATATTAAAACTGTGGAAAGTCAAAGACCAGGAGAAAAATCTTGAAAGAAGCCAGAGAAACAAAACCTTACCTGTAAAGAATCAAGGATAAGAACTATATCAGACTTCTCTTCAGAAACCATTAGTGGAGTAAAATATTTAAAGTGCTTAAAGAAAAAAAACACCAGCCTGTAAATCTGTATCCTGTGAAATTATTCTTCAAAAGTGAATGAGAAATAAAAATTTTCTAAGACAAACAAAAATTGAGTGAATTTCTCACCTCACAAGAAATGTTAAAAGAATTTCTTCAGAAAGAAGGAAAATGATATAGGTCAGAAACTTAAATCTACATATAGAAAAGTACTGTGTAAGAGAAGGAATAAATAGAGGTTAAAAAATACTTTATTTTTCTTATTCTTAATCGATCTAACAGATGATAGTTTGTTCAAAATAATAATAGCGACAATGAATTCGGTGATTATAACCTACAGATAAGTGAAATGAACAAGAGCAATGTTATAAAGGACAGGAGGGAGAAATTTGCAATACACTGTTATAAGGAACTTGTACTACCCATGAAGTGACAGAGTGTTATTTAAAAGAGGACTTGGATTAGTTGTAAATGTATACTGCAAACTCAAGGACAATCACTAAAGAAGCATAAAAAGAAGTATAATTGATAAGTTAAAGAGAGAAAATTGAATCATATAAAATGCTCAGTTAAAACCAGGAAAGGTAGGAAAAAAGTCTAAGACAAAAAAAAAAAATGACCGAAGAACAAGAGCAATAGAAAACAGTAACAAGTATAATATATGTTAATCCAACTACATTAATAACGATTTTAAATATCAATAGACTAAATACCAATTAAAAGACAGAGACTGTCAAAGTGGATTAAAAGAAAATAAGAGCTCAACTATACTTTTTCCACAAGAAACCTACTTTATTTGTAAAGACACCGATCAATTAAAAATAAATGAATGGAGAAAGGTACCAAGTGGTATCACAGTTCTCCTGCAGCACTCTTCCCTCCAAGCCTTCATCTTGAATCTTAATCTCTAACTATATATGATCACACTAAAGCTAGCAAATACAATCTTTAGACAAATTAACTGCTTTCTGTGACTATGCCCTATGCACTTCCTTGCCTGCATCTCCACCAGACTCAGTAAGTTAAGTTTTTGAGTATGATTCATTCAACAGCCTGGCCATCCTGTTCCCAAATACAATTCTATCCTCAAAATACATAATTTCTAAGGATATTATTTTACCTCACATAATTTTCTTTTATCAAATAATCTATGTTTGCCAATATAGGAGTGACTAAAAAGAAAGGGTTCAAAAAATAGAAGTGAGACTGTTTCAGCATTGTAAAATGTTTGCAGTGATATAGGACAGATAATAATTTCTCTCTGGAACTTAGTTAAAATAACTAGTTTAGCTGATGTCACAGAGTTCAGAAGAAAAATCAGAGTATTATAGACAGTTTACTTCTCTCATACACAACAGAGCTTCCCAAAGGATTTTCAAAAATTAGCTTTATTTCTATAAATAGTTTATTTTTGAAAATCAGTTTTATTTCCACAGTAAATGGAATTTTGCATATCCACCCAGCTATACAAAAATACTAAATTAATTTGCTGGGTTGAACTCTCAGAAAAGCAAGAGTTACTTCAAATCTTCTTTTTAACCTGCTGCAACTTAAAAATGGCTGCATCTCAATAGATGTGGAAAAAGCTTTTGATAAAATTCAACATCCATTTATGATAAAAACTCTCCTGGGCATAGAGGGAACATACCTCAACATAATAAAAGCCATATATGACAAACATACAGCTAATATCATATTCAACAGTGAAAGCTGAAAGCATTTCCTCCAAGATCAAAACCAAGACAAGGATGCCCATTCTTACCATTTTTATTCAACATAGTTTTGAAAGTGCTAGCCACAGCTATCTAAGAAGAAAAAGAAATAAAAGGAACCCAAGTTGGAAAAGAAGAAGTAAAACTGCCACTGCCTGCAGATGACATGATACTCCACGTAGAAAATCCTAAAGATGCTACCAGAAAACTACTAGAGCTCATCAGTGAACTTGGTAAAGTTGCAGGATATAAAAGTAATACACAGAAATGTGTTGCATTTATATACACTAACAATGAAAAATCAGAAAGAGAAATTAAGGAAATAATCCTAGTAACCATCACATCAAAAAGAATAAAATACCTAGGAATAAATCTACCTAAGGAGGCAAAAGAACTGTACTCGGAAAACTATAAGACACTGATGAAAGAAACTGAAAATGACACAAACAGATGGAAAGAAATACTGTGTTCTCGGATTGGAAGAATCAATATTGTTAAAGTTACTATACTATCCAAGGCAATCTACAGATTCAATGCAATCCCTATCAAATTATCAATGGCATTTTTCACAAAACTAGAACAAAAAAATTTTAATTTGTATGGAAACACAAAGACCCCGAATAGCCAAAGCAATCTTGAGAAAGAAAAATGGAGCTGGAGGAATCAGGGTCCCTAGCTTCAGACTACATTACAAAGCTACAGTCATCAAAATAGTATGGTACTGGCACAAAAACAGAAATATAGATCAATGGAACAGGATAGAAAGTCCAGAAATAAACCCATGCACCTATGGTCAATTAATCTGTGACAAAGGAAGCAAGAATATACAATGGAGAAAAGACAGTCTCTTCAATAAGTGGTGCTGGGAAAACTGAACAGCTACATGTAAAAGAATGAAATTAGAACATTCTCCAACACCATACACAAAAATAAACTCAAAATGGATTAAAGACCTAAATGTAAGACCAGATACTATAAAACTCCTAAAAGAAAACAAAGGCAGAACACTCTTTTACATAAATCACAGGAATATCTTTTTGGATCCGTCTCCTAGAGTAATGAAAATAAAAACCAAAATAAACAAATGGGATCTAATTAAACTCAAAAGCTTTGTACAGCAAAGGAAACCATACACAAGACGAAAAGACAACGCTCAGAAAGGGAGAAAATGTTTGCAAATGAGGTTTAATCTCCAAAATATACAAACAGCCCATATAACTCAATAATAAAAAAACAAACAACCCAATCAAAAAATAGGCAGAAGACCTACATAGACATTTCTCCAAGGAAGACATACAGATGGTCAAAAGGCACATGAAAAAATGCTCAACATCGCTAATTATTAGAGAAATGCAAATCAAAACTACAATGCGGTACCACCTCACTCTGGTCAGAATGGCCATCATCAAAAAGTCTACAAATAATAAATGCTGAAGAGGGTGTGGGAAAAAAAGAAACCCTCCTACACCGTTGGTGGGAATGTAAATTGGTACAGCCACCATGGAGAACAGTATAGAAGTTCCTTAAAAAACTAAAAAGAGGACTTTCCTGGTGGTACAGTGGTTAAGAAACACCTGCCAGTGCAGGGGACACAGGTTCAATCCCTGGTCCGGGAAGATCCCAAATGCCACAGGACAACGAAGCCCATGCGCCACAACTACTGAGCCTGTGCTCTAGAGCCTGAAAGCCACAAGTACTGGAGCCTGCATGCCTAGAGCCCGCGCTCTGCAACTAGAGAAGCTACCTCAACGAAGAGTAGCCCCCACTCACCACAACTACAGAAAGCCCATGCACAGCAATGAAGACCCAATGCAGCTAAAAATAAAATTAATTTTTTAAAAAAAACCTAAAAAGAGAGTTACCTGGCTGCCTGCCAGGGAGTATTTTACAGAGGAAATAAAATCTGCGTTATTTTCTCAAAATGGAGAGGAAAAGAAAATGTGAATAAATGGAGAAATAGTGCAAATGAAAAGAAAACAAGAAATTATACTTATTTAGGATAGTTGTTTTCAAGTACACTATTTCAACTATATAATTATACTAAACAATAGCTGTTGTCCAACAATTATATAACAAACTCAAATCAACCAACATGGATTGTTGGTTGTCAATAAGAAAAATTTCTCTTGTCTAAGTATTGAACCAGGCCTGCTTAGCAACATATTGTAGGAACTTTAGCTACAAAAGCTACTTTTAAAGTAATAAATTGCTAAAAGAGAAAAAAAGCAGCCTCTAACAGCTGTCAGCTGGAGCTTGCCTGGCACTAACAGCTAGGCAGGCCATGGTGTTCTCCTGTTGAACATGTACAATTTCACGGAACACAGATATCAAACAAGGCCAGTCTATGAAGCAAGATAAAAACAAAACCACTGCAGAACCATGTCTAGGTCAGATAAATACAAGAACATTGCGCAAACCACACTAATGATTAAACGTTCCCCTCGTCTCTAGCTAACATAAGCAACTGCTGCTCTTTAGCAATTATAGTTTTATGCCATTCCTCTTGCTTCCTGGATAGAAATTCTTAGGATACCAAATGACAGAAATGTCCCCAACTTTCTAACAACACTCAATTCATGTTTCTTTGAACTTTGCTAAAATCACCTAACCCAAGCCCGTATCCTATAACAAGCCCTTCCTAACATCCTCTTACTGGGATGTCTCATGGTTCCCTATGGTATGCAATCTCCTTTGTTGTAATAAACCCAGATTTGTTTGACCATATTTATACAGTCTTTGGTTGATGGGCACAGACACTAATATCCTTTCAAATATTCCAAAACCCAGCCTATACATTATTTTCATCAGTCTTTTGCCTGAAAATTGTCAGTATGGTATTGGTATAAGAACAGGCAGAAAGATGTAAAAACACTGTAATCCCAGATACAAATCCTAATACATATCAAATGTTAATATATGACAAAGGAGTATCACAAACAGTAGAAAAAGGAAGAATCAGTTATTAAGTGGTATGTCAAAACTGATTGTCTATTTGGAGGAAAAATCATTTTAGAGTCACACTATGCAACCAAATTGTTTGGATAAAAACATTAAAATATAGAATATCAAAGCACCAGAAAAAAAATAGAAATAGGTATTTAACCAAAACTCTGAATTTTAGAGGCACTTCCTTGCTTAGGAGATTAAAGAAAAAGGGGGACCAATAGATTTAACCATACAAAAAATAAATCAATAAATACATGTAAATATATATATGTATATATATATATATGAAAATCATGAACTAGGGAATATTTTCACAAAAATATAATAGACAATTGATTAATATGCTTAATATATAAAAATGTTATACAAACTAATAGAAAATTACTAAGAACAAATAGATAAGAGGGTAAAGGATATGAAAAAATAATTCATGAAAGAAGAAACTCAACTGGTTAATAAATATATGGAAAAATAATCAAGGTCACTAATAATCAAAAAATACAAATTAAAATAAATTCTATTTTTCATCTACTGAATTAGAAAAAATATTTTAAAATATCTAAAGCTGGTGACTATTATTTAACTGGCAGTTATATATTACTAAAGTGAGTTTAAATTGGTGAATCCTTTTGGAAAGTAATTCAGCAAGATATATAACCCAACTCATATATATATATATGTCGATATAACCCAACTATTTTACCTCTAGGAATCTAGTCTGAGGAAATAATAATAAATATGCTGAAGGTTTAATGCTCACAGACATTCGTAACTGCATTATTAAAAGAATGGAAAACTGAAACAACCTGAATTTCCAATTATAAAGGAAGAGTGCATCCACTAGATGGACTGTTCTAAAGCCATTAAACTTATGAAAAGAAAAAAATCTTAACAACATGAAAAAAACATTAATGTTTAATAATAAGCAAAAAAATCCTAGGATGTAGAATCCTATATAGGATCCACAACACAAACCAAAATACAACTGAGAGACTAAACATACAATACAATATATAATGCTGGACCAGGTATGACAACAGAGCTCTGGCCCACAAACTGCAGCAGCAAGTAAGCTCAGAAAACCAAACCACAGTCCCTGCAGCAATCATTCCAGGAAGCCAAACCACAACCTCTGCAGCTATCAGCCCAGAATATTAAGATTTGGTCAATGACTGCTGGGCTTCCTAATTTTTGCAGACCCCTCCTCCACAACACTTCAAACTCAGTACTAATAAGAAAGCCAAATATGATTCCCAAACCCATCATATAGGATGCCCTACTTACAGTTAGTCTGCCTCCAGCTTCTCATGCCAACAACCTCCAATAAGAGCAGATCTTACTCAGCCATAAAAAAGAGTGAAAAAATGCCATTTGAAGCAACACGGATGGACCTAGAGATTATCATATTAAGTGAAGTAGCTCAAACATAGAAGGACAAATATCATGTGATATCACTTATATGTGGAATCTAAAAAAATGATTCAAATGAACATATTTACAGATCAGAAATAGACTCACAGACGTAGAAAGTAAACTTATGCTTACCAAAGGGGAAGGGGGGGAGGGATAAATTAGGAATTTGGGATCAACAGATACATACTACTATGTATAAAATAAACAAGTATAGCATAGGAAACTATACTCAGTATCTTGTAATAACCTATAATGGAAAATAATCTGAAAAAAGAACATATATATATATATATATACATATATATAACTGAATCACTTTGTTGTATACCTGAAACTAACACAACATGGTAAATCAACTGTACTTCAATTTAAAAAAAAAAAAGGAGCATACCTGAAGCCTACCCTTTTTTTCAGTATAAAACTTTTCCCACTCCCTTGCTGGTCTTTGAGTCTTTGCCAAAAGCAAGTAATGGTCACTGACTCCCTTGCTATAGCAAGCTTTGAAAAAACAACATCTGTTCTCATATGGGTGGTCATTTATTTCCACATAACAAAAAACTAAACAAAAAATTCTGATACAAAATGTACCTCAAAAAAATCACTAATCATTATCTGTATCTGAGTATTCAAAGTACAAATTTGAATAATTTAGGAGTGTTTTCTCTCTACCTGTTGTATTTTCTGTTATGAGCATGTTTATATTTGTAATAGAAATGTAATTTTTCAATAAAAATATCTGATGGACTATTACTCAGCAATAAAAAAGAGAAAATTGCTGATAGATTCAACAACACAGACATATATCAAAAACATTATGTTGCATGAAAGAAGACATACACACACACATAGACACATACACACAATACATACTGTGTGATTCTATTTATATGAAGTCCAAGAACAGGCAAAACTAAGATATGGTGATAAAAGTTAAGAATTCATTGCCTCTGGAAAGTGGTGGAAGTAGAAACTGACTGGAAAGGGGCAGGAAGAAACTTTTTAAAAATTTAAGATATGCTATATCATATTTTGACTGATGGTTACAGTGTTTATAACTGAAAACTCATTGAATTGAGCACTTAAAATCTGTTAATTTTATGATGTGTAAATTATACCCCAAATTATTGCTTCCCTGCTCTTTCCTATGTTGCTTTCAGCTGTCAGCTCTCGAGTGTTCTGCTCCTAGTATCCAATCGTCTCGATATTTATCTTTTACTCCAAGCTTCTTAAACCTATAGCTCTCCTCAGAATAAAATACATGGGCATGTGAAAAATGTTTAAATTAAATAAAATTTTTATCATAAATGTATAATACTGCTTTGTATGAAGACAGAAATTAGGTTAGTTATCAAATAGTATGATTTGAAGATAATTCTTTGAGGATTACACTGAGCATACCAAGTTTAAACACCTCTCAATCCTTTAAAGAGAATACTGATAAGTAAAGAGAATCTGTGACTTAAACAGCTATTTTGGTATATTAATAGTCCCAATAAAACTATTAGACTTGTTAGGAGAATGAAAATTGTGGCAAAAGAAATATGTTTTAAACATTTTCCAGGTTCTTTCATTTTAGAATAAAAGAGCTTTTAGTCAAGAGAATAGAAATAGAAAGAGAAAGACAATAAATATGTTAAAACTGATGCAAAAATAGTAGAAGTACAAATAAAGAGGAGGGAAGAAGCAAAGAATTTAAGCCATTTTTTAAATTTTCATTAAAAAAAATAAAAGAGGAAGTTTTATAAAACTTGCCAAAAAAATGAAGTACACATGATGCAAATCATTAATCCCATAAAAATATAAATGGTTCATATAGTGTGTGCTGGCCTTGCAAACTCATTCCAAAAAAATGATGGCCTAGTTAAAAAGTGCCTAATATAGTTATACATAATGTAGGTCTTTAATAAATAAGTATATAATAAGTAATATACATAATAAGTAAATGAATTCACCTAATGCCTAGGCTAATACTAATACCTGTGTCAGAACAAAAGAGTACTGAATATTGATCAGTTTGAAATGTAGAGAAATATTGAATCACTATGTTGTGTAACAGGAACTAACATAGTGTTGTAGGTCAGTTATACTTCAAAAACAAACAAACCAACAAACAAACTCATAGAAAAAGAGATCAGATTTGTGGTTACCAGAGGTGGGCTGGGGGGTGGATGTTGGATGAAGGCAGTCAAAAGGTACAAACTTCTGGTTATAAAATAAATAAGTACCAGGGATGTAATGTACAAAATGATAAATATAATTAACACTGCTAATTATATGTGAAAGTTGTTAATAGTAAATCCTAAAAGTTGTCATCACAAGAAAGAAATTTTTATTTCTTTAATTTTGAATCTATATGAAACGATGGATATTCACTAAACTTACTGTGCTAATCAATGATAGATGTAAATCGCATCATTATGTTGTACACTTTAAACTTATATAGTGCTGTATGTCAATTATATCTCATTAAAACCAGAATTTTAAAAAAAGAGTATTGAATATTACCTCAAATAGCAATGGAATTTTGGTTAAGATAGAACTGGAAAAAGCAAAGAAAGATCCTATAATAAACTACCAGGAGGCTTTTGAATTATATAAGTAACCAATAAAAATAGTGTACAAATTATTTATAAATGGATTTCTCAATAAATCAAAGTACGTTCCTCATCAGTATTCTGCTCCTCCTCTTAATGCACTCTAATTCAGTTCTTCAAGTGTATTTAGTCTATTAATCTGATATCCTATAATGTAGAAGAAATCTACGTTAATAGACTTGACCAATCCACTTTCAGCTACTTGCTACATAATTCTAAGTACCATGAGTCCTTGCAAATGTTTTCTTTTTTCACCTGTCTTTTAAATATTCACTTAAAAAAAGAGATGTGCAAAGGGATCCCATCCTATCCCTCCAGTAAGTTATTTCATAGATAAAAATTAATACTGTTGAGTGCAACCTAAAAAATCTACTCCACTCTTACTCACTTTGATATATCCTATGTCTTTAATATTTTCCTCTTTTCTAATATTCTCAGGGAAATATAGCCCACAGTAGCAACAAAAAGTAGGAATAGCTCAGGCTGACTTAAAATATTATTTTCCAATTCCTTAAAAGATGTGACCATCTCTAGAAAATAACTTTTAAGTCTACTTTTCATCTTGTGATACACTGCACAGCCCACCCACTTCCTCACATATAGTCATCCAGTTCAGAAATGAATCAGAGAGCTTTGTTCTCAACAACACACACAAAAGCACAGGATAGCTGATCTCAAAACAAACCAACAGACTCTGTAACAGCACACAAATTGAACTAAAGATAAGTTCAAGTCAGATGAAAATGAAATGTGGACCTTGTTTGGATCCCAATCCAAACAATTCAATTATAAAATGATACTATGGAACAATTTAGGAAGTTTAAACATTAACTGCATATTAGATTATATAAAGAAATTCCGTTAATGTTTTTAGATGTGACAATGGTTTGGGATTCATAGCTTTTAAAAGAGAGAGGGAGTCCTTTTCTGATCTCTGAAGTTTTTACAGATAAAATGGTATAATGTCTGGGGTTTGCATTAAAATAATGAAATGAGAGATCAAGATTTACAACGTTCATAATCGTTGAAGCTGAGAGTTTATTATACTATTGTCTCTGTTATTATTTTGTTTTCCATAAAGTAACTGAAAAACAAAAGACAGGTGAAAGTAATGAGCATCTTTGTGAAAGGCAGAATAATGGCTCCCCAAAGAACCTGTGAATATGTTAGGTTATATGGCAAAGGGGAGTTAAGGGTTGCAGATGGAATGAAGACTGCTAATCAGTGGACCTTGAGATGGGGAAATTAATCTGGATTATCCTGGTGGGCCCAATGTAATCACGACTGTCTTTAAACGTGGAAGAGGAAAGCAGGAGAGGTAAAGTGATGCAATGCGAGAAAGATTCAACTGGCCACTGTTGGCTTTGACGACAGAAGGGGGCCACCAGTCAAGGAATTGTGAGCAGCCTATAAAAGCTGGAAAAGGAAAGAAAACACTCTCTCCTAGACCCTCCAGAAAGGGATGCAGTCCTACCAATGCCTGGATTTTAGCCCAGTGATGCCCATTTCAAACTTCTTACCTCCTGAACTATAAGATAATAAATTTGTGTTGCTTGAAGCCACTAAGTTTTTGGTACTTTGTTGCAGCAGAAATAGAAACTAATACAATCTTCTAGTAGAACCACGCATTTTTATATGGAGATAAAGCACAGAGTTTACTGAGAATTCAAATGAAATACGTATTCTCCTCAAGTAAAGAAAAATTTCCAAATCAGATACCCTTACTTTTTTGTTTGTTTGTTTAAAATAATCTTTTAGTGCTCAGGATATTTCTTTTTCTTGTGTCTTATTTTGTTTGTTTTTGTTTTCTTTTTTAATAACTATAAATTCAATTAGGGAAGCTTGCCTTTGTCTTGAAAAACAAAATAACAAAGCTTTTATATCATGCTAACCTGGTCTTGTCTTAAGAGAGAGAGGGAATTATCTTGCAAGAGTAAAATTTATACCATGAATGATGCAGGTCTAAGTCTGGTGGTACTAAAAGGAGAAAACAGAGCACTGTTGACAAAAGTATAATCTGCTGGTGGCATTTGTGGAAAAGAATCCCTTGCAAATTTCTAAACAACAGTAAACTCTGTTAGGAAGATACCCTTACTATTTTAAAGGGCAAATCATACCTCTGTTTCCCACACTACTCTTCCTTTTCTGGTAGCCTCAATTTCTCTTCTGTGGATAGACTGCATTACCCCCCTACAATATACCAAAATGCTATCAGAATCTACCATCTCTGCTACTTTCCCAACACTTTTCTCTTATTTAAAATCAATTTACACGCTTACTCTTAAAAGTACTAATCCTATCAATTCTACTCTCTATTATAGTGTGACCTTAATTCTGTCCATCATTTTACCATAAATATTTTTACCCTAATCAACTTCCTCTTGGTCTAATTCAGCTGTCTCTTGGTAGTTCTTGGTTTGTTTGCTTGTTTTTCATTTGTTTTGTTTTCACCATCCTTGATCCCTTTACAATGCTGAGATACTCTTGAATTTGTCTCTTAATAATCTTTCTTAAGAAAGCTTCAGATTATCTGCTTCTACTTTTGAGCTTTCCTCATACCATTCTGCTCAGTTCTCCTATGTCTCCTTTGCTAGCTTTACATTTTCCATCTACTTAAATGTTGACAAACTAAGCATTTCCCCCAGACTCAACCTAACTTCTCAATTTACTGTACTACTTATTTTCAAACTTTCTTTGGTTTGCAGACTTATAGACAGGTTTTTAGTCAATTTATAATGAACAAATTAGACTGAACATTAAGCCATCCAATAAATTTTCATGACAGTCTAATTTTATTGTGTTCATTTAGGTAAAGTACTAGATTTCTAATGTGACTGAAATCTATAGGTGATTAACAGAGGAGAAAAACTGAAGAAATATAACAGTTTTCTCTAGCTACCCTACCTTTTAAATCCAGGTATTAAACCTACATCTAAAACCACCATTATTTGTTGCTTTTATGCTATTTTCAATCCAAATGATACTTACTATATATACATAATCCAATTATAAGACACAACTAAAATTAATACATTAAATATTATATATTTTAATTAAAATTCTTTATATTGATAATATGTCATAATTACATAATATATTTGAAGTCATTCTCTACACCATCAACAACAATTGGTAATTTGGGGCCTCCAAAGAACTAAAATCATACTCTTCTTTCTAATATCTTACGTAAGTCCAGAAAGTACCATAAGTGATTTCTCTGATAAGTCAACCAAAACACATTATTTCACTCATTACAGTCAGTTGGCTGAGAATGGTTTATGACCTAATCATTTTTAACTCTGTATAATAAATATTTTTTGAATAATAAACTTGTCAAAATATCTTCTTGTATTCCTTCAGTGACTATGAATGCTCCATTTAACCAAGCCTCTCTACATGTATCACAGTAGGCCTATTATGCACTTTTTGAAAGTCTTATATTTTATTGTTTACAACTACCTTCTATAAATCCTTTAAATACAATTTCTATTTTTTTTTTTCTAAAACTTAATCACTGATTTTCTACCAGTCCTTATAAATAACTTTTAGCTTTACTTAGATAAGTAGAAATGATTCCCCGGTATGCTTAATATATATTTTTAAATAAAAACACTTGTGTTTAACACACATCAAAAGATTAGCCTTCAAATAATAAAAAGAAGAAAAGTTATCTTCTTTTTTAAATTAAAAAAGAAAAGAACTCTTGCTATAACTAAGATCTTTTATAAAGATTATTATTTTGACAATTAATTAGGAACAAAAATTCAATTTTCTCTGAAGAAAAACTCAATTTAAAAGCTTAGAACAGGACTTCTATTGTACTTGAAACCTTTAATGGATACAAAGTTATTGCTATTAAACTAATATGTAAATGGTTCATGGAACCATAATGTAGGAAATCAATATAATCATTCTATCATTACAAGTAAACTATGAAACTTAACTATGGTTTTTCACAGGCACATCTTCAAGTAAAGTTGGAAGGGGTCTACAGAAATGCACTAAACTTCAAGAGATAGGAATCTACTCTAATCATTACTGATAATCCTACAGATAACCAAAGTCAGAAATTACGTAAGATTTTAAATTAGTGCTATATTGAGACATACACAAAACACGACACCGTTTGTTTTTAAGAACACAAGAACTGCCATACTAAATGAGACCAACAGCTCAATTTGCTGAAAATATACTAGCACCAAAGGACCTTTTGTGAGAAAACATAATTGTTCTCTATGGTAACCTAAAAAATTTGTAATCATCCTTCCCACAAATCTATAATCCCTTACTCAAGCCTGCCCCTGCACCCTTATGCTCTCAGGATAGGCAAAGTAGAGAGCCTAGAGTACTGAATAACTTGGCTTTGGTTTTTCTAGCTCTTAAAAAAAATTTATTTTAATTCTTTTTGGTTCTTAAATTTGTTAACACCTCAATCCTAACGAGCTTAATTCTTCTGGTTTGCCTCCATTACTATTCTTAAAGATGTCTATTCGCTACTGTACATTCTAGTGACGGGAGCATGAAGTCATTGTCAGATGCTTTATGCATAATAAGTTATCCTGCAGTGTCAACTGTACTATGTTTTATTCAACCCATTTATAAGTATAGAATGAGACAAGTCCACACATCTCAGGGAATCTTGTATAGTTCTTTTAATGAATGAAAACTGCAGAAATGTGGAACTATGATCATGGTCTTGTGCCAATCTCAGGTACAGAATCTCCCAAGTAAAATCATATGAAATTGGAAGAATATGGGACAATGAAAGGGATATCTAGGCAATTAATCTCCTTTCAGCTTTCCAGGGTCCTGGAAAGCCCAACTGTCCACAGTCCACGACCATGTTTCTGAGCTTACACCAGTTTATCTGGGAAGATCTGATATTATGTTTGGTATGAATATCATGATTACAAATCCATTTCCATGTAAGAAGTTACACAGAGTTATCTACACATATCTACACATTGTCTCTGACACCATGACCATATATAAATTCAACTTATAAATGTTGATGAATAGTGAGTTGGTTAATTTAAGAGTTTATTCAAACTTCAGGTATTATGCCATCTGGTTCTAGTGATATATTTTGTCTATTTTGTTAATTAGGTCTAGAACATCCTGTATGTTTGTCACTGTCAGTCTAATATTTCTGAATTGCTCCCCTAAAAAGATCATTTGGAAACAAAAATAAAAATTGAAATAAATTTAACTGAATCTTTCTACAATCTTCTTTTCCATATCTTTCTAAAAAATATATACCATGTTCCTAAAGTGGTGTCACTCTTTTGCTCAGTGGTTTCCTTGTGTTTATGTAATATAAAATGTATTTAATAAAAGCCTTTTCCAAAAAATTGTTCAAAATATATCTAGTTTGCTCCTAATACATCACTCTATCAGATTCCTTGCTCTCATTTATTCACTCAACAAATATTTGACTGCCTTCTATGTGGCAAGCTCTGCTCTAGGAATTAGAGATAGTTGTGAAAATAAAGCCCTGTCCTCATGGAATTATATTATAATAGGAGAAGCAAAAAACCAAGCAAATAAATATATAATTTAATATCAGGTAGTTATAAGTGTTATCAAGAAAAAATATCAGGATAAGGGTAGAGAGCAAAGGGGATGAGCAGTGGTCAATGAAGATCTCTCGGAGAAGTTAACAGTTGAACTAAGAATTAAATGATGTAAAGGGAACAAGTAATATAATTATTTGGGGGGAAAATGTTCCATGTAAAGGAAACAGCAAATGCAAAAAGCCCTGAGGCAGGAATCGTGTCTGAGAAACAGTAAGAAAGCAAGTGTAGCTGGTGCAGAATAAGTAACAGAAAACAGTTGAAAATCATGTCTTGCCAGGGGCCAGATCATTTAGAGCTTTGTAAGACATAACAGGACTTCTGATTTTATTTTTAAGAGAAATGAAAAGCCATTGAAGAACTCTGAGCAGGAATGACATGATATGATTTAAATTTTAAAAGGATTCTTCTACCTATTATGAGACTGTGGTGAAGACTGAGTGAAAGCAGGGGAAACCCCAAAAGGCCATAAAATAGTAGCCCAGGCAAGACATGTGGTGGAAGAGACATAGTCAGATTTGAGATGTATTTTTAAGGGAGAGGCAACAGAATAGTCTTTATCTTCTCAAAGTCTCTAAGTTTCCTAAGGAATTAATCATGTTGCCTTTTCTAATAAGTAAGAAAAATGAAGCAGAAAAAGTACTGGATTTGAGAATCAAAAACCAGAGCATTAAACTTATCTATGTCTCTTACCAACTTGGAAATGTAAGGATACCACTTAAATTCTCTGGTCTCAGATATCTTCTCAGTAAAAGGAAAATATTAACACTATCCTTGGCTTCTTTATAGGACTGTTACGAAGGTCAAATGGGATATTTTGCAGATGAAGCTTTCTAATTTTAACTTAAGCAAATTACTAGATTAACAAAAACTCTCCATTCTCTTTGTAAAACACAGATTGATACTAATGGTTCATTAAATGCTTGAAACTAGTAAACTTGTAGCTAGAATACTCACACCCTCCTGCTCCCAGACTAACTAGGTGTGGGCCAGGTAGCTATAGGGATGAACACAAAATAAATCTAGAAAAAATATATATGTGTATATATATATATATATATATATACACACACATACGTATGTTCATCTATACTTTGTATATAGGTCTGTATATATATATGTATATTCATCTAGATTATACACCCATGTGTATAAACTGTCAGCTGATATATATACATGTGTGTATATATATATATATATATATATATATATATATATAACTTATTTGCTTGTTGAAATATATATCTCATCTGACACTGAAGTTTCCTCCTTATTCTACTTTAAACAAACAAAACCTGAAAATTGCATGTAATGAATTTGGGACGGTTTATGGATGAGAAGTTCACACAGAACTCTAATCAGAGAACCAGTGTGCAACAAAATAATCTTGGTCATTTATAAAGTGATTTGTAAACTGATGCATATTTAAATGTTTTCATTTAAAATAAAATGTTTAAGACATATATTATTATTAATGACTTTATGCTTTAACCTCTTTTCAATTAATCAACCAACCATGTATATGCTACTTCCTTCATAAAGTATATCAAGTGCCTGCTATACTGGTTCTCAATATTGACTATGCATCAGAATCTCCTGTGGGGTCTTTTTAAAAAATGCATGTGCCTAGGCCCAATTCCTAGAAACTCTGATTTTCTAAGACTGGGGTAGAGCTAGAAATCTTTCTTTTAGACAGAGTTAAGAACCAGTGGCCTAACAGGTAGTGAGCACCCTAACAATAATAAGAAAATAAAATATAATTGTCTCCCAGAGTTCATAGTATAATAGTAGTGACAAAAAAAATCTTTTTTAACCACAATAAGTTGCTAAATTCACACTACAGCAGATGCTATAAGCAAACAGAGAAGAGGAGGAAAAAAAACCTAACTCTGCCTGGGGTGGGTAGATGAGGAAGGCAGTGGTCAGAGCTGGTTCACATAGATGGTGTTTCAACTACAAAGTAATGAAAAGTAACGAATTCTCTAATTATATTAAAGCTGGAAGAGATATTCTAATCTGTAGCAATAAGCTAAGAAAAGGCATTGAGATATGAGAAAATATGGTGCTTTCAGGGAATACAATATATTTAGGGTATCAAGGAAATGAGGATGGAAAGGTAAACATGAGCCCCTTCTGAAAGGAACTACATAAAGATCAATTAAACAGTTTGAAGTTTAGTGTATAGAGCAGTGGTTTCAAATTGTGTTCATGGAATTCAAGTTTGGAAAAGGCAGTTCATTACTGCACAAACATCTGAACAACATGGGCATTCAAATGCATACATACTGAACTTAAAACAGATTGCAGTAAACCGATGCCATTAACCTGTTTTTTGCTGACCTTGAACAAAAATTTCTTCTACCATTTCTCTTTTTGAACTTCATATAGATGTGTCACTGATTATAAAGGTTGTACTTTTACTTTTATAAGGTTAGCAGATGTCCTACGACCTGTCTATAGATAATATCATACAACAAAACCAAATATAAAAAAAAGTTTTTTATTTATTGGCTGAATAATTTATTATAATTTATTTTTTTTAATGTACACCAATAAAGTACCATATTTATTTGTTTTAATAGGTGTTATTTTGCTTGGATTTTACATGAGACCCTTGTTTCTAGATCACCACTGCTCTAGGGAAACCAACATAGAATTTTTAGCAGGGAAAATGAAATAATTACATTATAATTCAGAAATAACCATTATTATAACAAAATGAATTGGAATAGGGTAAAACAAGAGGTGACAAAATCAGCCAGGAAGTGATTTCAAGAGACCAGGCAAAACAAACACATGAAAGAATACTCAACATCATTAATTAGAGAAATGAAAATAAAAACTATAATGAGGTATCACCTCACACTGGTCAGAATGGCCATCATCAAAAAATCTACAAACAATAAATGCTGGAGAGAGTGTGGAGAAAAGGGAACCCTCTTGCACTGTTGGTGGGAATGTAAACTGATACAGTCACTATGGAGAACAGCATGGAGGTTCCTTAAAAAACTAAAAATAGAACTACCATACAACCCAGCAATCCCACTACTGGGCACATACCCTGAGAAAACCATAATTCAAAAGGAGTCATGTACCACAATGTTCATTGCAGCTCTATTTACAATAGCCAGGACATGGAAGCAACCTAAGTGTCCATCGACAGATGAATGGATAAAAAAGATGTGGCACATATATACAATGGAATATTACTCAGCCATAAAAAGAAATGAAATTGAGTCATTTGTAGTGAGGTGGATGGACCTAGAGTCTGTCATACAGAATGAAGTAAGTCAGAAAGAGAAAAACAAATACCATATGCTAACACATATATATGGAATCTAAAAAAAAAAAAAATGGTCATGAAGAACCTAGAGGCAGGACGGAAATAAAGACGCAGACCTACTAGAGAATGGACTTGAGGACACGGGGAGGGGGAAGGGTAAGCTGGGACAAAGTGAGAGAGTGGCATGGACATATATACACCACCAAGTGTAAAATCGATAGCTAGTGGGAAGCAGCCGCATAGCACAGGGAGATGAGCTCTGTGCTTTGTTACCACCTACAGGGATGGGATAGGGAGGGTGGGAGGGAGGGAGACACAAGAAGGAAGAGATATGGGGATATATGTATATGCACAGCTGATTCACTTTGTTATACAGCAGAAACTAACACACCATTAAGCAATTATACTCCAATAAAGATGTTAAAAAAAAAAATGGGCACAGGTTCGTGGTGCCCCAAAACAATTACAATAGTAACATCAAAGATCACAGATCACAACAAATATAATTATAATGAAAAAGTCTGAATTATTGGGAGAATTACCTAAACATGACACAGAGACATGGAACAAGCAAATGCTGTTGGAAAAATTGTTCCAATAGAATTACTTGATGCAGGGTTGCCACAAACTTTCAATTTGTAAAAAGCATAGTATCTGCAAAGCGCAATTAAGCAAAGCACAATAAAATGAGGTATGCCTGTATATGTTATGCTTTATACATTGCAGTATTCAAGGCTCAAATTGTCCCAAATTTGGCCAATGTGAACTCCTTGAAGTTGACCCCTGCATCCACACAATCCCAGTGGTATTGAAAGCATTCCTGCTTTCTGGCATAGCAAGAGGTATCAAGCTCATCTGGTACATTTCCTGACCCGGACCTAGAATCAGCCACTCTTTTCAAGGAGCCCTTCTTCCTTTTGTTGGGGAATGGCTTTCAGAGACTATGATCAGCACTGGGGATGCTCACTTCTACCAGACTGTCATTATTTCTATGCCCTCTCAGTAAATAAAGCTAGGAAATATGTGAATTTCAGAAAGAAACTAAATCATGCATTCATATGGATATTTCCAATTTAAGTGAACAATTAAATCATCAATTATTATATTTTTATCCCTTTGCTTTCACACTGAAAATCTTGGTTTTAATGACATTAACATGATTGCGTATTTGCTTATGCATATACATAACATATACATATATAATGTATATTATGCGTAAAATAGTTTCAGAGCTACAAGACTAGTATTACTACTAACAACAGAACTATCAATTGTGGGACTTCCCTGGTGGTCCAGTGGTTAGGACTCCAAGCTTTCACTTGCACAAGCTGTGTGGTCAAAAAAAAAAAAAAAAAGAACTATGAATTGCAACTGAATATTTCATTGTGGTTCTCTTTGCTCTTTAGGATATACCTCACCATGGAGGTCCATTAAAAGTTTGAGGTTTTTTTTTTTTTGCGGTACGCAGGCCTCTCACCGTTGTGGCCTCTCCCGTTGCAGAGCACAGGCTCCGGACACGCAGACTCAGCAGCCATGGCTCACGGGCCCAGCCGCTCCGTGGCATGTGGGATCCTCCCGGACCAGGGCACGAATCTGTGTCCCCTGCATCGGCAGGCGGACTCTCAACCACTGTGCCACCAGGGAAGCCCAAAAGTTTGAGTTTTAATGTCATTTGAAATAATTGTTTTTTCTGTGTGGTTTATACTATCAATTTTATATACTCCTAGGTTGTGGTTTATACTATCAATTTTATATACTCCTAGGTTCATTTGTATCCATTCGTTTCAGATTTGTAGGAGTTTTTTTTCCTTTTTGATCCAAATTTTTTAATTATATGAAATGTTCACATGGTTCCAAAATCAAAACTATAAAACAAGGTGCAGTCAGAGAAGATTTTTAAACACTTTATCCCTCCTTTTCACAATAAAGGTGTTTTTTAAGGTTATGAAATTGGACTGAATTGTTAAAGAGAGCCTGATACCAGAGAGAGATTCAACAGAGTGCATTGTTAGTAACAGTTACAGGGGGGAAATTACATGTTAATGAAATAAGCCTTATTCAAATCAGTAAACATGTTATAGATCCAAAATAAATTTTACACACACACACAAAAAAAAGAAGAGACCAGGCAAGAAAATATGGTGGAATGAACAAGTACTGGAGATGGTGAGAAGGGAATAAATTGTAAAAATACTAAGGAAATAGGATAGAATTTGACAACCAATCAAATAATAGAGAGGAAGATAGTTTTCAAAAGAGCAGATTCTTGATTTGTACTTTAATTTTGGCCATATTGAAAAGGTAGAAGTACTCAGAAGGTACCAACTGCTTAGTACTCAGAATAGAATGTTCTTTGCACATCTAATCAGTGAGTCCAAATTAATTCCCCATTTTAGTAACAGTTTTAATTTTGGAGTTTCCTTAATGCATCTTTACACATTTTATTACAGTCCAGGTAACCTAAAGTCATATAACCACTTTTTTAAATTAACTATATTCCTATCTAAAGATGTCACAGAACTTTCCCCATTTAGTGAGATTTCAATACTATTAGTGTTCAGCTCACATAGCTTTCTATCCTTATAATTTCTTTGAATATTGTTACCTAATATTTTATAACCCACTGGTTATAGTCATTCCACCAAGAACAAGGTGATTTTAAAACTTTAACAATCATATAAATATGCATTTCACTGCCTTTTCCAACTTATACATTGCCTTCACCTAATTGTCTTGTTTGATCTTCCCAACTACCCTCTTAGGTAAGAAGAGCAGAAATACTTATTACCATACTACAGATGAGAAAATCATGTCACAAGGCAGATAAATGGCTTTCCAAAGAATATGTGGCTGGCAAGTGGCAGAGCTTTAAAACATATAAATTTTCTGATTCCTAGGCCAGTGCTCTTCCTACCATCCCATATGTTTTTGAAGTAATACATATTTAACTTCAGCCACTTTGCATGACTGTCTTGCCTAAATAAATAGGAAGGTGATTATCTACCCCATCTTCCTCTCTTGCATTCACCCATTTCCCCTGAAATGTTTTACTTAAAACCTTCTCTACCAGTTTATACCATCAACAGTCCAATGCCATTCTGTTTCAGAAATTTATCTTTTCTATATCAAGTTTACCTCTACTAAAACTATCCTGCATTACTATCATATTCACGAACTGAGAGACTTTGGAAATTTTTTAAGATTCTTGGAATGGTAATAGTAATACATCAAAGATTAGAGAATCAGGGCCTAAGTCCCCTGCTTAGCAATTCAAATTTGGCCTTTAGGACCCTTTCACATATTTGCCTCATGACCACTATTAAGCTCCTCCCTAATCTGACAAAATATCTATTATTTCAAAGTGAGGATAAAATTGTATACAACTCTGTATACAAAATTGTACTGCATACAAATTTCACAGGGTAGATTAGAATTAAATCTGTTTATCTAACCTAATTCTAAATAAACTTGCTTTTATGTAATCTATAATATTTTAGTAATTATAGATTTGTTTTTATAATGACCCTACTGGGAACAGAAATTAAGGGAATAATTGAAACTTATCCCATTACACATAATCTGTTTACTACAAAAATAATTTTAATAATTTCAAAAAAATTTGTGTTGAATTACTGAAAAATTTAATACTTAATTTCAAAAATTTACTATTTCTTCTCATGTATTCAAACACATTTATAAAACTATATTCATCTGCATCATATGAATGACTTGGTAACTTTCTTACTGCACATGACACGTCAAAAGCACATTCTTAGGCTACCCCCCAAAAAAAGGACAATACAAATTATAAATCACTTGATGTCAGAAAATAAAACAATTATCTCTATATATTAACACAATGCTTGTTTTGCAAATTCTCATCTCTCCCCATCAGAAACTCTTTCTTTTGCTTATTTATTAGAAGTTCAATATTAAAGTATAATTACCGAAAATGCTTCCTCACTAAACCAGAACACAGGCTATTTTTGAGTTCTTACAAGTATTAAGCCCATAGCATTTGTTTGTTTGTTTATTAAGAATTTAAGAATCTGGGTGTGTTTTTATTCAGAATTTTAAACACTGCCACTAGATATTTTAAAATGGACATATTCATCTAGCTCTTATCTACTTAATTCTAGCAACATCTTAATAGCTTCAATCATTTTATACTGAACAGTGAAATAAAATTAGTTTCTCTGAATGACAGCATGGGATTAACTATTTATACATAAATATTAAATTTAAAAAGTAGTCCATTAATGGGCCTTAATATTATCTTGCAGAGTCTTCTTTTTATGTTTGCTTATTTCCCTCTTAAACTATAATTGATTTTTAAGTTGATGCTTGGAATATCTTAATTCAAACTGACCTACCCACAAAATTCTCTGCACCAGACTCTCTGATACTGGCATCTCAACAATTTCCAGTCCCTGGAGTGTTTTAATTCTTTCCTCACAGTAGTAAAATAAAGAAATAATAAGCTTTAAGCCAATTCAAAACTTACCTTACAAATCTGGAAATAGTCTGAAGTCAAGGTTTCCTGAATCTCCTCTCTGAGAACCCCTGCAGTCCCTCCTGGATGCATGGAACCACTTCCAGCCCCGCCACCACTGTTACTGCCACTGCTGCTACTACTGCCAGGGGAGGAGGCAGTTAAGCCATCCAAAACTTTTCGGAAATTAAACTTCTTCATTTTAAAAACTGTTGAGAAATTCAAAGGAAAGGGTGACTTAACACATGGAATTATACGTGGGTAAAAGTGTTTAGCTTTTCATCAGTCATGGCAGTAGCCAGTCCGCATTTTATGAGCATTGGCTTTCAATGAGTAAAAAAAGGGAAAAAAATCAACCTTTGGTCAAATTTTAATTCTAAAAAGCATATCCTTGAAAAAGAAAAAGAAAACACAACTCCAAAAGCACCAGTATTCCCTCCTCAGACACCAAATTTTCAAGGGCTTTATCCCCAGCTGTAGCTACGCTTTATCAGCACCGGGGTAAAAATAAAAGGCAGTGTCATCATCGTCATTAGCATTATATCATCATTATTATACAATCAAACCAGAGTCCATCAGACCAAGACTCTCTTTCTTAAAGGTGGGCTTTCTTCCTAAAGGTTGAGCTCACCGTATTTTATTTTCAGAAAAATGGTGGTGGGGGAGAGCTCGTATTTATTCTGCCACCACCTTCTGGGCTTTCCCTCATCATCTTCAACGCTCCCTTTTTCTCAACAGGAAACGCGGGGTGGTGAGGGTGCCTTTTTCCATGTCCACCCGGTACAGCCCGGACCCCAAAACACTTGCAGGTGACCCACAGCAACAGCCGACGGGAGGGGCCAGCAGCGGCGCCGACTGCCTCCGCTTCCCCCTCCGTCTCCCCCTTCCCTCCCCGAGTCTCTGCCCCCAACCCCCTGCTCTCACCCTCCACACCACCACCACCACCACCCCCGCCCCGCTCTGCCCGCAGCCGCCGCCTCGCTAGCCCGCCCGTCCGCTCTCCCCGCAGCACGTTGGTGGCTCTTGGGGGACATGAGGCAGTGGTGACGACGTTTGCGGCTCGAGTCCCGCCACAGCCTGCTGGGCAAGGAGAGCCGCCGCTCCCGCGGTCCCTCCCCGGGCCGAGCGCCTAGGCGCCGGGCTCTCGCCCGCGGGCGCGCTAACACGCAAACACCCTCACACAGACATTCGCGCGCCCAGCCGGAGCACACGCAAACACCCTCACGCAGACATACGCGCGCGGACGCTCACGCGCACAGACACACACACACACACACACACAGGTGTGAGGGAGCCGCGGTTGGACGGCGGCGTCGGCGTCCCAGAGGGATGACTGACTCCCGACTTAGGCACCTTCCTCAGCCGCTACTATCCGCCTGCCAGCCCGGAAAGCTGTGGGTGCGGAGGGATGCGCGCTCGCAGACGTCGGTTCGGCCCAGCTCCGGCCGCTTCTCCAGTCCCTCTGGTAGCAGCGTCCGGCGCTCTCCGAGGTCCTACCGGAGCAGGCAGTCTCCACCGCAGGCTCCGCCCTCCCGCCGTGGGAGGCAAGCCCCACCCCCAAACCACCCCCTCGCTCGCCCGCCCCTTCTCCCCTGGCTGCTAGGGGCCCGTGAAAGGGGCGGAGAGCTCCGGTACGTCAAAGGGCGGGAGTAGCCTCGGCTCCAATCCTAGGCTCCAAATAGCCAAGTTCCGCGGTGCGAGGCGCGGAAGAAATTTGTGGATAGGTCGAAAGAAGCGCCAATGAAAGGGAGAGGGGAAAATTTAGGAAGGCAGGTGAAGTATTTGATTGACAGCGGTATTGGCCACTATGCTGGGGGGCCGTGCTTTGTGGGCTGTAATTGGCGCTACCTGTTGAAGGACGCAAGTGTGAATCAATAGAATGCCAGGAAGCGTGAGAACTTGGGCGCCTTCAAGGCTACAGGAAGGGTTTCCCTAGGTCTGACTCTGGACAATATTGTGATTTGGGCAACTATTTTGCAGTTTATACTACCTCTGAGCCTCTTCCCGCTCTTCAGGTGCATCTATGGGCTTCCCTCACTGCCGTGCTACTTGTATAATTGTTTAACAGGTCACATCTGCCAAATGGAATGTTATTGCAATAGAGTTTTGGAATATACAGCCTTTCAGATCCTGAGGAATGAATCGCTCACCTTGTTCCAATACGTAGACTTGTCCCTTCCCCCCATTTTCATATATACAAAAAAAATTTTAAGAAACATCTCACTTAGTAAGCCATGTCAAAAATATTTTTTAAGCTTTTTCTATGAGTCACTATAATCATTTTGAAAGATGCATGGGAAGATGTGGTTCTGAGTCCTAACTTGCTACTGAATTTGGGGAATTTTGGACCTCGATTTCTTCATCTACGAAAATGAAGGGCAGCTCAGGGGACCACAGCAAGCTGTGGACTACAATCTGGGCAATGCAACAGAGCTTATTAGTAATCATCCCATATATTCTTACATTTTAGCGATCTTCTAGGATAACCTCTTCTTTTTCTTCCTTTTCTTTTCTCTCTTTTTTTTTCCTTTGGAGGAAGGGAATGGAAGGGATGAGGGATGAAAGGGGAGACCTGAAAGAGAAATGAGTTGCCCAAGGTCACATAGCAAGGAAATGGCAGAGATAGAATAGAGCACAGTTTTTTTGGATCCTCAGCTCAATGCTCATGTTCTCTTTTTTATTTTTTTAGTACTATTTTACTCCTTTGGAGCCCTCCCAAGGACCCCTCCAATACTGCCTAGTAGTCTCTTATTGCCACAGTTAGAAAGTAATGCTCTTGTAGTCAGACATGGTATTGTATATTTCTCCTATCTTATTCAACACCTGACACAATGTTTCACACATAAGAGGTGCTTAAAGGGTTTTGAACAATTGGGTTATTGACAGTCATTAGTAAAAGATTTATGAGATGGCACCCAATTATATCTGGTTTTGGAGGGTAAAAATAAGGGTGAAGCAAATGCCATGTCTGATGTAAACCCATTTTAGTAGGGTTCCAAATTTTATATTGGATGCCTAACAATGTGTATCTGTCCTTACTCTCTTTTTCTTCTTTTTCTTCTCTTCTTACTGGCCCATTTCACCTCTAAGCATGGGTGCCTATTGAGGCTGAAGAGTTTGCTTTCCTCTTTTTTATGTCTTGCTTTTCTTTTAAAAAGGGGAGAGGGGAATTGCTTCAACTCTTTGAGAAGTAGGCATTGTGGTCTAAAATAATGGATTTAGATGCCCTCCTTTCCTTCATCAGAAAGTCTATTGGCAACTCCTTAATTTTCAAATAAAGGGAAACAAACCTATAACAAGTGATCGTTTGGTCTTTTGATGAGAATGAAGAAAGAAGATATCCTAATTCAGCAAAGTGACAGGTAATGTTTGCAAGAAAACCCCCTAAGCTGCTAATCACTAACACTATACTATCTTAGCAAACTAAGTGGTGGTTTTATTCTAAAAATTATGGGAGAACTGAGAATGAAAAAGCACACAAAACAGATTGACAAAGACTCTGCTTGAGGACCTGGAGGGAATTCATTGGCTCTCTTGAGTTAAAAAGAGGTGACAGGGCTTCCCTGGTGGTGCAGTGGTTGAGAGTCCGCCTGCCGATGCAAGGGACACGGGTTTGTGCCCTGGTCCGGGAAGATCCCACATGCCACGGAGCGGCTGGGCCGATGAGCCATGCCCGCTGAGCCTGCATGTCCGGAGCCTGTGCTCCACAACGGGAGAGGCCACAACAGTGAGAGGCCAGCGTACCGCAAAAAAAAAAAAAAAAAAAAAGAGGTGACAGAGTAGATATCTCTTCAGATGGGACAACAAATAAGAATGGGAAGTGGAAGAAAAGTCATCAGAATATATAAATGTTTTCAAACAAATATTAGAAGCCTAAAAAAATATGATTAGAATGAGACTGTGTACTCTTTGAGGCTATTCTAAATATTCTTCTTCCTCCACAGTAGATACGTAACACAGTGTCTTATACATAGTAAGTGCTCAGTAAATATTAATTTGAATAAATTATAGCAAGAAAAAATCTTCATATAATTGCAGTCTCACAGAGAGAGAGAGAGAGAGAGACACTGGGGACAATGGATATTATGATGCCAGTTTACAAACTGTGAGCAAAAGATAGAAATGAGCAAGAGATAGGGTGAATTATGTACATGAGGAGACAGCATAAACATTTATAGCCTAAAATTCTTACTAGGTAAGAGAAGCATAGTGAAATATCTATGGAAGCAAATTCCATTCTTAATTAATTAAAGAGAAATAAGATGTTATTCTATAAACCATCTGGTAAAGGGAATGAGACCAGACTATGAAATATACCTTATAAATAATATAGAGAACTTTAGAATTGAGTCAGATACTAAAATTGTAGAACTATGTTCTTTCTACTGCAAACTAGAATACCTCATGGAGTGGAGTTTCTGATAAGCCATGATGTTTTCCTAAAATGAAAAGTTTGAAGAACTTCAAGAAAGAAAAATAGCCTAACTTGGTCCTTGGATAAAAGTTATCAGATCATTTAAACAAGTCTAATACATTAGAAGGATTTTTCGGATATATGTTTAAAATATACTACAACTCACTTTATGGGTTTGTGATCTTGGCTTCAAGCCAACAATGAAGCTAACAGATGCTGCTTTTCCACACCCCAAAAATAATCAAATAATTGTATAAAGTATGTATGTGTGTGGCACTTCATAAAGAGAAGATTTACTAAACTGACCAGGCTTGGAGAAAGCTAAGCCAAATTGACAAAACGCAGGCAAATGGTCCATCATACATAAAGTTGATAAATTCTACCACTTATTTAGCACCTGTATGCCAGACAGTATGCTATGAAATTTATAAGCATCTTTTTAAACTTCATCCTTACTATAACTCTATGAGATAGGTATTATCCCCATTTCACACGTGTAGAAATTTGCGACTCAAAAACATTTGAGAAGTTCACCTGAGTTCACTTATGTATATAACCCAGTCTTCAAATTCAAGGCTAACTTCTAAGATTATGCTCTTAATCATTGCCCTATCACTAAGTAGAGGATTAAATAAAAACAGGAACAGGAGAAGTGTGGGGGTCAATTCCTCTGAAATAGTGAATATATGTGTACTAGTTTGCTAGGGCTGCCATAACAAAATACTACAGACTGGGTGGCTTAAAGCACAGAAACTAAGTATCTCACAGTTCTGTAGGCTAGAAGTCTGAGATCAAAGTGTCAGCAGGGTTGGTTTCTTCTGAGGCCTCTGTCCTTGTCTTGTATATTACTTCCTTCTTACTGTATCCTCACATGGTCTTTCTTCTGTGGTGTGCATCACTGGTGTCTCTGTGTGTCCAAATTTTCTTCTATAAGGACACCATTCAGATTGGATTAAGGCCCACCCTAATGGTCTCATTTTAACTTACTCTCTTAAATGCCCTATCTCCAAATACAGTCACATTCTGAGGTACTGGGTGTTAGGGCTTCAAATAAGAATTTGGGGGTAGGAGGGACACAATCCAGCCCATAATAATGTGGCAATCAAATTCAAGGTTCTTTGAGGAGAGCATCTATTATGACCTGGGACTGTGTAAACAATTTTACATTTCATTTCTTATTAAATTCTCACACAGTCATGTAGGGTAGCTATTGATAACTCTATTTTACAGGTGAGAAAATGGAAGCAAAGAAGGGTTAAGTAGTATGCCCAATATCATACATTTAGTAGGTTGTGAAATAGGAATTTGGACTCCTATAAATCATACCTCAAAGCTCTTTCCTCATGCTGTTAGCTTTCTTTAGAGAAAAAAAAGAAATCCCATTATATAGATATTTGATATCAGAAAAGGAACTTATTATAGAATATAAATATTAGGATAAAACAGACAGAAGAGATAAAAGAAAGGAAAAATATATGCTAAGGAGTTTGGATACTAGACCTAAAAAGACATTTGAGAGTTGGTGGGGGAGTGAGAACTAGCAGCAGAGAACATTTGGGATGGCAAGATAATAGGAAGTCTTATCTCACAATAAATCTCAGTATAACTTGAAGTATATTAAGAGTCCCAGGGGAGTATTCCCACCAAAGAAAATCAGTTATTCTGTAACTAATTAGACATTGCTCAGAGAGGCCGTAGTCTCAGAAATATCATAACAGCTGGATGATGACGCAAGACTTACCATAAGGCCAGGCTGGGAATTATTTACATTAGCAAGTGTGAACGTTTCCAATCTGCTTACTAGAGATACTGGCTTTTGGACTGAGCAACTTAACTTATCACCCGTTTCTGACTCCTCAGTCAAGTTATAGCACCATCCTTTAGTATTTGCCAGTCTAAAAATTAGAATTTCATTAAGAGAACACAGTTGAAAAACAGGTTCCACCTACAGCCTTTCTGGCAAAACTTTCAAAAGGATTAGGAATTATATTTCCTTCCTAAATCTTCATCTGACTTTTTTCTGACTTTATTATATATCCTTCAGGAGGGGTACTGATTGGTAATTGTCAGCTTTCTGTCATATGGCAGGAAATAGCAATTAGCATTAAAATCCCTTATTCAGCCTACTCCAAGCCCACAAAGGGAGAAACCACAGGGTTAATTAAATAATGTCATAGCCCTCATGGGTTTTAGATAAACAGACAAGTGTCATTAGGATAGACCCAAAACATACAAAGTATGGCTCAGCACACAATCAATGACAGAACTGCAAACAGAACTCATGCCTTCTAGGGCAAAACGCAAATATTTGCCATTAAACATGTAATTAAAGTCAGCTCTTCGTGCATATTTAAAAATAGATTTTCACATATCCATCCATCACGTTGGGATGTGGTAAGAGAAAGGGATTTAGTCTTGAGACAGGACTAAGTTTACTAACTGAAGCACTAACAATTCCTTTCAGCCTCCTACCCTCAGTTTTTCCTTTATATATGTAGGTTATTTTAAGAAAAAAATGGGATTATGTATGAATTTGTAGAATGCAAACCACTATACAAATATATTGTTATTATTTTCATTATTCTTTTGCTTTAGTGAAATAGTTTATAGGAACTTACTTTAGAGTTGAATTTATTTTCCCATTATTATTAATATAAAAGATGCTTGCATCTCTGGATTTACTGTTGCTGAAATTGAAGGAGAGGTTTGGACTAGATGATCTTTAAGGTTCTTTCCAATCCAGAATTCTGTCTTTATATAATTTATTTAGTCAAGGTTCACTGCATTCTCTTCCTAAATACTATAAAGCATCATTGAAAAAGTAATTTAAAAGATATCCATTTAGGTACAGGCCAACAGAGTTGAACTGCAGCCTACAGTAGGCAAAAAAACAGAAATCCTAAAAACCTTCTGTCTACCAGTTAGACATACTTGGAGATCACATTTTTTATTAATATTTCTATTTATATGAATGTCATATATATCTGATTATAAAAGTAAGGTGTGCTTGTTATAGAAACTTTACAAAATTTAAGCATTTATTTCTAGTCCATTTCAGGACATTTTTGAACAAATTGGAAGTGTCCAGTATATACCACTTTGATTTTTGGGGTTTTTTAACTAAACATTTTGTTGTGAACTCAAAATTTTGTGTTCCATATTTCATTAAATATTCTTCAGAAATACTGTTTTGAAAGTCAGTATATATTCAGTCATACAGATATTTATACAATGTATTTAATCATTTCCACATTCTTGGATATTTCATTTATTTCTAATTTTACACTATTATAAATGATAATGGTGAGAAGACTTTTATACTAGATCTTTGGCAAAGTTTCAGATCATTTTTTCATAAATGTGCCTTTTATATTAAATTTTTGCATGATATTAATTCCTCAGACAGGAACTCTTCAATCAGATTTTTTTACGGGATATTACTGTGTCAAAATAATATGTCTTCAAACTTATTTCTACATTTTATTTTTAAAAGGTTGTACCCTCATTATACCCTCATTATGAGCTTATGTTCCTGTGGAGAACTCAAGTTACAATAAACATTTTTGTAAAGTGATATCCCATACCAGCTACATTGACATTTTTGTTTAGATGTTGAAAAAAATTAATAAGGTTTTAAAATTATAAGACTTGGTAAGCATAATCAACTAAACAGAGCAGAAAACTATGACAAGGTAAAACATATAATTTGAGTAATGCTTGTAATTTCAGTTTGGAGGAAGAAAATATAAAAGTTTTCATAGAACTTTAAAGTTAGAAAGAAAGAGTAATTCACATGTTTGATTTTGAAATTTAAGAAATAATAACACAGGGGCTTCCCTGGTGGCACAGTGGTTACGAATCCACTTGCCAATGCACGGGACACAGGTTTCAGCCCTGGTCTGGGAAGATCCCACATGCCAGGAAGCAACTAAGCCCGTGCACCACAGCTACTGAGCCTGCGCTCTAGAGCCCTTGAGCCACGACTACTGCAACCCACGCACCACAACTATTGAAGCCTGCACGCCTAGAGCCCATGCTCTGCAACAAGAGAAGCCACAGCAATGAGAAGCCCATGCACCGCAATGAAAAGTAGCCCCTGCCCGCCGCAACTAAAGAAAGCCCACACGCAGCAGCGAAGACCCAACGCAGCCAAAAATAAATTGATTAATTTTTTTAAAAAAAGAACATAAACTTCCATTCAGTTATATCAACAAATTATAATTTTGTCATATGCTATTGTTATTTGAGGAGGAAAATGAGAAAATAAGCACAGGGAGAGCTTAAAGAATAAAAAAAGAAATACAGATAGACCTACAGAATCATAATTTCACAGGAAAACAACCAAATCTTAAAAGAATATTTAAGGCTTTTAAAAATAGGTTGGATTTTTGCCACTATAGACTAAATAGAGATGCGAACTCTTGGAATTTGTTATACAAATTGAACAGGAGAAAAGATTCAGACCACAGACCATAGATGCTCTGTCCCTAATGTAGATGATAACAACTATAAAGTGTTGACAGCCTTTCCTTGGTTTGGAATATGGAGATAAGTGGAAACAGTTTCTTTTATGACCAGCCTCTTGTTTCCTGAAGCTTTGATTCACCATGACTCATGATGCTTGGACCAATTTAAGTAGGAATATGCATCTGTTTTTGTGATGGCAATCACAAAATTTAATAATGCCATTACCTAATTTTTTATAATGGCTAACAAAGGGTTAAGATAAGATTTTTATAATATGGACAATAAAATGTCCATATTAGTTATTAGCTCTGCAAAAATTGGCACCCTAGAATTTCAGAGTATAAGCCAGGGTGCCGGCATGATTTTGCTTTCCCATAAATAAAAGTTCCCAAAGAGAGGAGTGTAGAAGGATGAGTGACTTCTTGTCTGCCCAGTTGCAGACTCTAAGACAAGAGAAAACCCTGTAAGTGTGTCTTCTCTGGCCCTGCAGGATAAGCTTTCCCTTTCAATCAGCTCCTTGGCTAGCTTGGGCTGACAAAACATTGTTGTTCTCTTAACTTTTGCAAAGTAGAGGAACCTTACAAGTATTTTTTCAGTAACATCCAGAGTGATTTATGGCTTCTTCTAGCTCTCCTCAGTTAGAAAAACAAATTTTATTTCTCTGCGTCACTCCTTCCTCCCCATTATCACACTCTCTATTGTTTTCAGTCATAATCCTTTATTTAATGCAAATATTACTTTGTTTTGCATAGTTTTTCAAGCATGTCTGTGTCTATCTAATGTTCTTTAATTATGGAGACCAAATTTCTTGGATTTTCTGGAACAGTTTCTATTTAAAATATTCTATGCCACTCTTCTCACAAACCATTAAAACCACTGCAAAAAACTTTCTAGCTACTCAACAAATACCGCTGTTTTCCATGATGCCATTTTAAAATTTGGCAAAACCTGTGGAGAAGGAGGATACACAATAATATATTTTTAAGAGCAGGAACTCTGATTTCAGACAAACCTGAAATCAGGTCTGCTAGTTGTTCAGCATGAGACCTTGGACAAGTTATTTATGTTTTCTGTGTTTCAATTTTCTTATCTATAAAAGGAAGATAAAATTACCAACCTCATAGGATGGTTGTAAAGATTAAGTGAGAGAATTCATGCTGGCACTCAGCACACTGCCTGGCACATAGGAAACCCTCTATACATGTTAGCTATTATTTTTTCAGCACCAGAAGTCTCATATGAATATTGGTGATCATAAAAGAATTGTAAGAAAAAAATTTAATTCTACTGCTAAAGTAAAATATCTTAACATGAAAACTACTAAAATGCTGTTTGTTGTGATTAGGACCTTGGGAAGTAGGCAGCTGGGTATTTGTAGATTAATAATTAACTAGCCCTTTGGAAAGGAAATCTTCATAGAAACTATAAGCTTGGCTGGGTTCAGTTGGGGAGGCCCAGAATGGTAAATCTTGGGAAATAGGCAATTAATTTAGTCATATTATCTTTTTAATGAACACTGTATCCTTAAGTCACATCTTAATGAGAACTTGCTAGTGAAATACGGGAAGGAAAATGTATCTATAGATCAAAGATGGTTGAATATGTTTAAAGGTTTTCAACAAGGAAACATTGTTCCTCTAAACAGAAAGAAAATGTATAAACTCAGTCTCTCTTGGTCCAAACTCCGGATGGAGAAAAGTTGTTGCTGTTATTGTTTACTTGTTTACTCTTTATTGTTGTTTTGTGCTTTGTCTTTTTTTCCTGATTAACAACTTTTGGAAATTGGAATAACCATTGGCAGCCACTGGGTATTATAAACTCTTTCCTGATAATCCACATGAAGTACTCAGAGACTTGCCAAGAAATGCTGGAAAAAAAACTGGAAAGAATAAATAATTATTAAGCAAACCGAGTTCTTTTAACAAGTATGCAGAGAATAATGTGCCATCATTTCAACAGCAGATGATGAAACTGACAATGCAAATATTGTATTAACTAATATATCTCTTGGCTGAATTTTTAAATTTCTCTTCACGTAATTGTATACTTTTTAAATGAAAGTTATACATTATATGTATAATCTAATGTGATATAAAGACTTACGCCACTGTAAGACTTTTGATGTCAATTTGTTTACAAATAAGAAAAAATAAACCTTTTGTAAGAATATATGCCCTTATTTATAAATCTTAAAATGTGGTTACCATATTTATAATTCATCAACTCTTACAGAGATTTCCACAATCCAAGAAAGAAAGAAGCTAAAGGAATCAAGGGTGGTAGCTACAAAAGCATATGTTCCAAAGGATGTGAGAAGCAAAGCAGAGAATGAGGAAGGAGCTTAATTTCCCTTATATATACCAGGCCTATTGAAGGCCTTAGCCTTTTATAGTACAGGATGAGAAAGAGGAAAAATACCAAGAATAGATATGAGTCAGTTTTATAATCTGTAAAATGGCTTACAAACATCAATTTTTGTCTATTTTGTTCATGGTTATATCCTTGGCACTTACAGTAGTGTCTGGCACGTGGTAGGTGTTTAGATTTGCTGAACAAATGAATACTAGTGTATGATATTCATGCTCCATGCAAGAATTTCAGGTCTGAATTTTTTGAAAATGTAATTAAGCCACAAATTAAGTAAAAGGCTTCAGTTATTTAACAAGTATGTATCGCATGCCTATTTTGCACTAGGTAGAATGCTGGATGTTATAGGGCACAAAAGAAAGAGAAAGAGTAATACTGACTCAAAAGACCTACAATAATTGAGTATGGAAAGTGACAGACATGCAAACAGTTACTTATAAACAGAATTTTGAGAGTAATGTGAATGGTATAAGCAGAGCCCTGTGATTGCATTGAAAGAATAAACAATTATTTCTTACAGGTGCCTCAGTGAAGAAGAGCTGAAAGAATTGAGAAGGTTGGTTTTAGCTCTCCCTGAATCTTTTTGTATACTTAGCTTCCTCAACACAGGTCTATATTGATTTTCCTTCTACTGCTTTGAGGTGTTTTTCACCTCCTTCACTGAGTCATCTTTTCCCAACCCCTAAGGATTTAAGGAGCAAATGGAATATGAGCAAGAATTGGTAGTTATCATAAATTACTATTTCAAGAAGTTTGGTAGTAAGGGAAAAGAAGAAAGTAGAGAAAATTTAAAAGTGAAAAGAGAGGGGCTGGAGGGGATAGAAATGAAGAATATTCTTGGACAGAGAGGTAAAACCAGAAAGAAAAATATTAAAGATTCAAGAGTAAAATAAGATAACCAGTGAAACAAGGTCATAGTCCATAACAACAATTTCATAATCTTTGTACTTTCCCCGACCCTCCAACTTCTCCCCTCTCATTACAACCCTAGCAGATGGTTTTGCCCTTAACAGAGAAAATGGAAGCCATTAAATGAGAATATTCTCGTCCTCCTACCATCATCTTCAAGGCAATAATAGATAATAACATCAGCACCCTCTGTGCCTTCGCACTCTCATCCCACCCCTTTGTTAATCGAAGAGGGAATTCTCCTACTAACAGCCCTTACCTCCCACCTTGTTCCCTCCTTCTCACATTTAGCTACACTCTCCTGCTTGTACCAAGCTTCACATATGTCTTTCTCTTTGTTTATCAGTATGACAATTAAGAATCCCTGGGAACCTCTCACCTTCTCTACATGCAAAAGTATGACCAGGGCTTCCCTGGTAGCGCAGTGGTTGAGAGCCCGCCTGCTGATGCAGGGGACACGGGTTCGTGCCCCTGTCCAGGAAGATCCCACATGCCGCGGAGCGGCTGGGCCCATGAGTCATGGCCGCTGAGCCTGCGTGTCCGGAGCCTGTGCTCCGCAACGGGAGAAGCCACAACAGTGAGAGGTCCGCGTACCGAAAAAAAAAAAAAAAGTATGATCATTTACCCTAATTTTCCAAGTTATGGTTGATTTTTAGGACAAAAATATTCATGAGAAAAAGTCCTACACAGTTATAAGTGAACATAAGATATTTCTTCATTCTACAGTAGAAATGGTGAAGGAAAGATTTTCTTTTGCAATGCCAGGGAGCATGGGAAGGAAGATTTAGAAGATTCCTACCTAGGAGGATTATAATAGGCTTTATTCGGCTTCTCAGTAAGAATAACAATTTCCTCAACATATTATTTTTTAAATCATTGAAACTTTTTTAAATCCCAGATTAATACTAAATTAATTGCTTTAGAATTTGCATGGTGTTTTGATATTCAGATAAAAATAAACAGAAGCTCAGTATTCTTTTTGCTTTGGCATTTAGATTTTTTTAATACAATAAAAAAGCAGGCTTGCCTCCTGGGTGTAAGGAGAGCTTCTAGCTGTAAGAGTCAATCAATCGAGAAGGGCATTTTGTGGGTAGAAGTGAAAAATTGCCAACTTGACCTTGAAAATAATGAAAAATAATTGAGACTCGTGGCAATGAGCATTTATTTCCCATGTGCTGCAGTCTCTCACATTTTTTATTTGGTTTAAATTTCTGTCCCCTACCACCTACTCACATATATTCATGTGCACTATTAACATCATAATGTATATTAACAAGCCCTCGCAGCTGGTTAAGAAGCTTCTTCTAGCAGGCTAATAACATCTATTTGACTCAGTGATGCTGTGCATAACGTAATCTAATAAAACTGTGTCATGTACACTGAAAAGCAGCCAGAATAAAAGAATAGTTCACCCACCCAAAGAGGCAGCAACTAGGAACACAGCTATACTAGCAAAATCATCCTCATTAATATAGCTCAGTGGAATTTGTGTCCTTGTGTATAATTCTTTGATTCCATATACATGCATTGTGGTGGGCTGATATAAAATAATAGAATCTCAAGGTTGGGAAAGATATAAAAGGTCATCTACTGCAATCAACTGTTTATTATTTAAACTATCTCAACAATATTTGCTCCAAGTGGTCTTCCAGCAGGTATCTGAAATGTTACCCTCCTTTTCCCAATATCCTACCCTTACCTATCCCCTGCAACAGCAAGAAGGAGTAAAACACATCTAGAGAAGAAGTTTTCAACCTTGGCTGCACAATGGAACATCCATGGGAGATTGTTAAAATCTCCACACTGAGGCTACAGACCAGGTCAACTAAATCAACCTCTGGGGATGGGACCCAGAAATCAAAATTTTTTAATACTTCCCAAGTGATTCCAAATGCAGCCAAGGTTGAGAATCACCTCTCTAGAGGCAATACCTCCTGAAAATGGTAAGATTTTTAATGGAAGCCAAAGTCGGTCACGCTGCAACTTTCGCCTACTGGTCCTAAAAGCAGCTTTCTTGGGAATTCTCAGCTGAAGTGCAGGGAAAGACTCTCATCTCCTTGTCAGATCAAAAATTAAATAATAGGTTATATTTATAAGCATGAGTGAAAGTTTCAAAACTATAAGTGAAGACATCACATTGATACCCATTTGTTTTTAGCCCTTGAAGGAAATATCTCTTTCCTTAAACTTTTGCATATTTGAGTGGAAGAGAAGCCCCTGTCTAAAGAGGATTAGATAGAAAAATTTCATGTAGAGTCTGGGTCCATGGACATGACCCTGTCACTGCTTCTCTACCCATGAGATGCCTGCCCATCTCTTTCTCATGTGAGATGTGATAACATCCAAGTAAACATTTTCTTTTAGGACACCGAATGATGGGCTTCCTCTATACCTAGCAGAGATATTGCAAAGTAACAACCATACAAAAATCCTTAGAACATAGAGCAATATATTAAGACTGTAAAACATCTCAAGGTATTGTTTACTTCCTTTTTTTGTTATAAATATATAAAAGATATCTCGGGAACTAAATGACCTAAGTCTTACAGTATCGTGTTCTCCTGATTATCAAGTCCATCCATTCTCAGAAGAAGAAAGCATTGTCACATCTTTAATGATCTAAGTGAACCAAAATGGACAGTCCAAGTATGGTAATCACCTTTTCACATGAAGGACTCTAGAAATATTTAATAATAGATACCACTTCTTATTCAATTTCTTTTCTAGGTTAAATATACCCTCAAATTCTTCAACTATTCCTCATAAAACATGTTACTTTCCTTCAATATCTTGGTCATTTTACTCCTATTACTTTCCAAATACCTGTAACCCTCTTAAATTATTGTTCCCAGAAATATGGAGATTATCTTCTTGATCCTAGATACCATAAAATAAAGGTCATCTTACTTAAAGTATTAAGATAAGTAGTTGATCAACAATTTAAAAAGTTTAGTAATATGAAGAATCATTAAATAAGTGATACTCCTTTAGTATATAATGGTACACTATGAATGAAAGGCTATAGTCTCAGGCCTGAACAATTATAGAGTTGCCATTAACTAGTCAGGGAAAAACTTAGGAAGGGGAAAGTTTTGAAGGAAGGGCAGAACAGGACTTAATTTTGGACCTGTTACTACTTTGGTCCCTGTTAGTTGGTAGTTGGATATTTAAGTCAGGTATTCAAGGAAGAGGTCTGAGCTATGAATAGTAGAAAGATATAAATTTGTGAGTCACCAGTGTTTAGATGGTATTTCAAGACATGATTTTGGATGAGACCACTAAGGGAATGAGTATAGATAGAAAAGAGAAGAGATGCAAAGACTGAGCCCTAGGGCATTCTGACATAAAGTAGTAGATAATAACCAGGAAACAAGAAAGAAAAGGAGCAATGAGATAGCTGAAAAACTGATAGAGTGTGTTCTGCATGCCAGTGTGCTCAACTATGTCAAATACTGCTGAAAGTCTGTAAGATGAAGACTTGAGGTCATGAATGACATTGACAAGGGTGGTTGTGATGCAGTGCCAAGAGCAAAAGCTTATTTAGAGCAGATTCAACAAAGAATGGGAATAGAGGAATTGGAGATCAAGTGTATAAATACTTTTTCCTCGGGTTTTCTGCAAAAAGAAGAAGAGAATTAGCATGGAGCTGGAAGAAACTGAGATTGAGAGAAGAGTGATTTTTTTTTGAGATAGAATAAAAACAGCATGTTTGTTTACCATTAGGAAAAATCCATTAGAGAGGAGGAAATCAATGATGCATGAAAAGTGGGGAGAATAGTTGGAGAATATCCTTGAGTGGGAGAGAAGAGAAAACATTGAGAACACAGGTTGAGGGCCTGATCTTATCTAGAAGTACATAGAATTTATCCATAATAACAGGGGAGAAAGCAGAGTATATGGTTACAGACGCGTGAGTGTAGATAGAAAAGGCGGTGTTGCTTTTGAAAGTTCTTTAATTATTGCTTCTATTTTCTCAGGAAAAGAGGAAGAAAGATCATAAGCTAAAAATGAGGATGAAGGAAGAAGTGTTGGAGGTTTAACAAGAAAGAAGTATGAAATAATTATCTAAGTCTAACAGAGTGGGAGTATAATTGCTAGGCAGCATTAAGGGCCCATTTAAGATTAATGGTAATGAATATTAATGGAGACCGGCCAGCTTGGTTGTGTGTTTTTCTTTAGTCATATCAACTAAACAAGTACAGGCATGCAAGAAGCATAAAATTGGATTTAACTAGGATTGAAGACAAGTGAGAACAACTTAGTGAGAAAGTAGAAAGAGGCTGAGAGTATAGGCAAGGAGTTAGTATAGTGATTGACTATAGAATTCAAGCTGAATAACTAAGGAAGTGAAGACATAAATGATGAGATAGTGAAAAGGAAACAGGATAGATACTTTATTGGTCTTGGTGAGTTCAAGGGATTGTTGGAATTTTGTACTAAAAGAATTGAACTAGAAAGGTTAGAGAAAGAGGTAGTCGGTGTGTAAAGTTTGACATTGAAATCATGCAGAGGTTTCAGTTATTGACAAGCACAAGGTTTAAGTTGTGACCCATAGGGTGAGTGAGGTAAGGTGAAAGACAAGGTCATTGGAAGAGAGGAAGCTGAGAAACTGAAAAATCAGGCAACTGGAAGGATCATCTATGTATATAAAGAAATTATGAAGAATCAAGACAGCAGTGTTACTGGAGAGAGTGACAAAAATGAGGAGGAGTGATCTGCCGGGGGTCAGTACATGACTGCAAACAGGTGGGGTAGTGGGTGGAATAGACATCTGATGACATAAAAATCAAATCTTAAGAGGAGATGGTTTAGAGGTTGTTTTGGATATTTCTGTACGCAACATACTTGTTTTCACCTTCAGATTATCATTGATCTTTGTTTAACACATATTCTACATTTTTATTTGTGACTTAGGTGAAATGATAGAACAAAATAAATCTAAGGATAGAGCTCCAAACCATGCCACTAGAAACCTCCCTCCAGGTTGATACTGACCCATTAATAAACATCCAACTAATTATTGCTATGGTTTAATAATATAATTATCTTGTGCATCCATAAGGATGCCCAGTATTGTGAGACAAGGCATGCCTTATTGAAATTTTGATATTTTATATCAAGTTCGGTGTTTCTCAGCTTAGCATATGCTGCCCTTAGTAGTCCGCAGATATATCCTCAGAGGTCCTCAAGTTCCATATGAGAACTATTCTAGTGTTCTTTTATTTAAATTTTTTAAATTAATACAGACATATTCAATATAATTTGGATGACCTCTTTATAAGTTAAGACTGCTATACTTCTGTTTCTGGGTCTGCATTTATCCTCACATTGATACCAAGAAGTACTACTTTAATTGTTAGTTTAAAAAAAAAACACAGAGGATGCCTTAATACTTAAATGACGCATGCACACAAAAAGCAGGCCAAATGACATCATTGTGTCCTCTGTAAGTGATGATACTGCAGTGTTTCAAATAAAGAAAAGACGTGGGTGACCTGAATCATCACAAGGCATGTGGTAGGATTGGAAGATCAAACCCATGGAAGTTAGTACCACATTCACATTGCTAAACAGTGATTTTAGCTCATCTAAACAATGCCAACTGTCACATGAAATTAATGGAATGAATTTAAATAATTCTGGTTTTGTAGCTTTATTAGATTCATATTGGATGATCTTGGTATATAGTCTTATCTATATTTGATTATCATTAAAATAAAAATAATTTAGATTTAATTATTACTAAAGTTGGAGAAACACCAGTCTTTTCCATTTTCCTTATATTTCTAGCCTAATGACTCTGATTTTAAAAAGTGAGAGACATGTCCTTTATGACTCCATGCTGGCAACCAGAAAACTATCCACTTTTCTACATCCTATAAAGTCACTCTTGTAGTATTGTCAGTAACACTCCCCACTCCTTAATCTCAATAACTTAACATAACCAAAGTTTCTATGTTCCTCACACTACAAGTCTCATGTACAACAGGAGAGAATCTCTCCTCCTCATAGTCACTCAGATACCCAAGCTAATAGACTTCATCTGGACAGGAGCTTCCGTGGTCACCAGAACAGTGGCAAATTGCACACAGGCTCTTTAAAGTTTCCACCTGCAAATGCTCCATATCGTTTCCAATCATGTTTCATTGGCCAAAATGAAAAAAAAAGTCATATGACTTTCCTTCTAAGGAGACGAGGAAGGCCAGCCCTACCAAGTAAGTAGCAGGGGAAATGGAAAGATAATACTAACTGTCCACATCCCTAGAGTCTTACAGGATGAATACCATATTCACCAGTTTAGAATTAACATTTGTGTCAATCAGAGTTCTTTAGTTGCAAACAACAGAAATTGACTCTAGCTATCTTAAGCAACAAAAAGGAATTCATAGAAAGGACTAAAAAGAGAAGATTAAATAACCAGGTTCAGAAAGATAGAAAATCAGAGCCATTCTGGATGTCTCAGTAGTAAAAATAAATGAACGGCCTCTTCAAGGTGTCCCTATTAGGGTGAATGAAATCCACACAAATTCAGTGTTTTTGATGCTCATCCAGGGGTTGGGAATAGCTTGGTTATAATCAGTTACATGCCCACCCCATGGCTAGGGGACATCAAGTACCCCTAATATCCCATGTCAGTGGGGAAAGAGGTAATTTCTCAAAAGAAGTATCAGTGTTTTAATGAAAAGAAGAATAGAGGGACACTGGAAAACCAAAAAGTAACCTTTTTTTCCCTGTTGAAAATCTGAGCTTCATTATGCTGTCTCCTGGCATCCCTTCAGTTCTTGATCCCTCAGAAGTTTATTAATATTCTCATGGTCATAGGATGGGAGACTAAGAGAAAGATCTTGTCTGCCCACAATTATCTTTCCTACTGACATGCCACATAGCTGAAATCTTTCACCACTATAGACATTGTGTTGTGCAGTCATCATCTCCAGGAGGGGTTTAACATCAACCATCACTAAAACAATTTATGGATAAATTTGTGAGATTAGATGGCCATAATTTTTCAGAGCAAGACCATGTGGGAAGGAAATGAATGACGATGGGGACATTTTTGAAAGTCTGCATTCTGGGGAACTTCTTAAGAATGATGATTTGGGGGTGGGGGGCAGTTCTAGAGAGAGGTCCTGGGCAGTCTTAAGTACAAGTTTTATGATTGGGAAAAGGAACCACAGGAAACATTTTTACAGGAAGAGAATGAACACAAAATTCTTTCTATCATTCCACACTTGCAGCATCTGACCTTTGAAATTTGGCTACTATTGAGTTTTCCATGAGTACCACCTGTTTTTCCTACTCTCGAGACTCAGTTATAAATAAAATGAGTTATTAATATTTGGCAATGCAGCTTCAAACACTAAATAGAAAGTTTTACTGACTACTCTGCCGAGTCCTTGAAGACAGATGGACCAAGCATGTGTGCATCATTTGGAAAGGCAACAGTTTGCAATGGAGGGCCAAGACTTTATTCTGTCCGCCCAGCCCCCCCGCCACACTGCTTCTGCAGGCTGAGCTCACTGCGTAATCAGAGATAGTTCTGCACATGTGAGAAAAAGACAATAGCTGAAGTCTGGGGTGGGTTATATTTAGTTACTTTTATTTATTTAATTTTTTTAAGGAGACTGATGCCAAAGAGTCTCTAGATATGCTTATAAAGCATTTTATAATGAACCAAATTCTCCCAGTAGAATATCTCACTAGTCATAAATTAAGCAATCTGGTTGCTGCACGTGATCTCTCAGACCTTAAGTAACTGCTACTTTGCAGAATGGCCCAAATGCAGAAACAAATATAAAGTAAAGAAACGGGCTTCCCTGCCAGTTTGCTAATAAATTGCCTCTTCAGTTCCCTAAATGAATTCCTAGTGGCCTAAAAGAGTTGACATTGACTCTAAACCCTGTCAGACTTCTAGGAAAGGAACTTAGAGGCTAGTAGGAAAAAAATGATAAATTATTTAGATTTTAAAAGACTAAAGATGAAATAAAGAAAACATTAGTCCCTGCATTCATCCCTTAGGCCAAGAAGTTAAAGTCCATTTTTCTAAGAAGCAACGTTTAGCACAGTGATCTTAAATTTTAAGGACTTACTCCAAGAATGGACTAAGAAATGCATTATATACAATGCTACTGGTTACACTACAAAAATGCATTATACAGAATGCTACTGGTTGCAGTATAGTGGACTGAGGCCGCTATTTGCTACAGGCTAAATTAGGGGGACAGCTAAACCTTCGTGGGGTCACTGTAGACCTGATACTGGATCTAAACCTAAATCTAATCATGTCGTCGTGTCATTCTCCTGACTAACATACTCCAGTGGTTTCCCATGGATCTTAGAGTGAAGTCTAAAATCTGTGACAAGGCCTGCAACACCCTGTCTGATCTAGTCCTTGCCTACCTTTCCAGCCTTAGCTCATGAAATATACTTTAGCCACACTGGCCTCCTTTCAGTCCTTCCAGTATCTCAAGCTCCTCCTCACTTCAGATTCTTTGCAGATACTTGCTCCTTTAATGGGGATACCTGTTCTCCATTTGGTTAAGTGGCTAACTCCTCACATCTTTCAGGCCCCCAATTAGCCCTCCTTAGTCTTCCCTAACTCCTGGAGGATGTCAGGTCTCCTAATTACATTCATTTGTTTAAAAAATCAAAAATAATGAAAATAGGGTTATTATAAATTAATGATGAGCAGTAATTTATAATAGTGATAGAGCAAAGACATTTCCCAAATTCCGAAACTGGTTGTTCCCCAAATCTCATGTGTACATAGATCTTATTTTTTTAAGTGTGGGATATGTTTTTCAATCATACTTGAACTCCCAGGCTAATTTTAAAAGATTGATCCACCCCAAAACATGCTTGAGTATGGTGCTTTCCATATTATTTTGACTACACTTAACCACAGTTTAAAATATTATTTATAGACAAAAAGACATTCTGAATTCTACATAAAGACACCAAGAATACATTTATCCTGTGACAGCAGCTTTCCCGTGACACTCCCCCTCCCATGACAGAGATGGTACAGGGACCTAGGGAAGAAGTGGAAGGAGGAGAAGTGACATAGGAGCAGTCACCCGATGCTAGGTTGATACTTCTAGACACACATAACGTTTAATTTCCCACCTACACCTCACTTCTCATGTGCTCTACAATAGGAGAACAAATAGCAGGGGTATCAGAGATGGGAAGGATGGTATATGAAACAGGGTTGTGAGTAATATTGAGAAAATATTCCAAAGGTTCCAGTTGTTTATAAATCAGATATTCTCAGATCTGGGAGTACTTGACCTCATATCTATTAGTTAAGACATATTCTTCCCAAAATAATAATTAGAAGATTTTTCTTAAACCTGAAGCCAGAGAGAAGGTATCTGAATAATTTATGCAAAAGCCAAAAGATTTATACCTGCTCTGTCCAGAGAAAACCTTGCTAGAGACTAGAATTCTTATGTCTACCTGCCAGACAGACAGTGCTTTTTGCCCTTGGACACAACTAGCTGAAGACTCATCATTTTTTTTTTCACTTTCGTTCTCTTCCTTTTTAATATTCCCTATTAGTCCACCAAGTGCTTCAGTCATTACAGCCTTACCTCTCAATATAATTTCCAAGGTTAGAGCTTAGCCTTCATCATGACATTTTAGCCTGGCTTCCTGATGAGATGTTAGGAGACCGGACACCTGAATCTCACCAGCAACACTTTATAAATGATATTTAAAGTGGGTCTCCCCTGTGAAATTGTTTTGCAAAGAGTGCTATCTACCAAGTGTTGATTCCTGTGTCTCACTCCTAAATTTAAAGCTCTAACTTACATTGGGAGTGTTTTGACATTTATCTTCTTCTTATATTTCTCTTGCCTCATTTTCCACACCCATTGCCTCAAGGCTATGAAAACTACATATGAATCTAGACAAGAGAAGAGGCTGGTGATTGTGTGTGCGGGGGCAGGGCAGGGGAAGGGGATGACCAGAGTACATTTTTACAGCAGAGGACCTCAGAGGCAACCATCTGAGTGATAGGGGACTTCTCTTAACATTGTGATTGTGAAAGGAAAACTGTTTTTTCTAGGCACCTGTGTTTTTTTAAGGGTAGAGTGAGAGTAGCGGTGGCCTTTTTGATAGATTTTTTTGTTTCACCACTTTTGATAGTACTGATATGGGTAAAGGAAAAATTTTTTCTCTACCATGTGGATCACCAGCAGCCCGAGTAGGATAATAAATGGCAAATGTTATTGGTCTTAGTCTCAGGGATCAAGAAGGAGTGACAGGAATATGGCAAAATGAAGAGGGCCCCATCTAAAAGAGGCAGCTGCTCTTTGGCTCAGGTGGATTATTGCCACTTAGGAACATGGGCACTATGTTATCAGTCTTTTCAATTTTTCAAAAGAAGCCAGAAATCCAGACTTTTATGTGAGCTCTCCCAATTGTTTTCAGTGTTGGCTCAAACTAATGCTTTTTCGTGACTTTACAAGAAAGTATGGCATCTTTTTTTCAGGAGACATTGACATCCGTTCTATCTTGACTGACTCATCTGGTGGGAACAAGAAGTCCACATGCCAATGCAAATAAAGAAGGGGGAAGAGGTTCAGGAAGAGGGAGGTGAGTGGGGGAGACATTCTGCAATGTATAAAGATAATAAGTATTGATGCTTTACTTTTTACCAAAATATATATATTCCACCAAACTGAGTTCTTGAGATAAAGAAGATAAAGAAGAATATTGGGATATACAACTGTGATAAATCTAGCAAGAGCTGTGCTTATAAAGAATTGAGGTTGGTTAGTAGCAAAAATATAGAGAAATTCCCTCTATGATAAACAACAAAACAATTCAAGATACTAGTTACCTGAGATGCAATCTGAGAGGGGTACCAGAGGGCTTTAATTGTATTGCTGGCGTTTTATTTCTTAAAATGGGCAGTACGTTTGTGAATGTCCACTATAAATTGGTATGAATTTCTATATGTCTGAACTATTTCATAATAAGCACATTTTAAAAGAACGTTAGGCCTTTGTCAGATCTCTGAATGTTTTTTCTACCAAAGAATTATATTTTCTTTTCAAGGGCAAGAAGGCAAATGGCCCTTAGACTTTTCTTCCCTCACTAAAAATCTCTCAGCCTCTGACAGATGACAGGAGTCTGTGAGCTGAAAAACACACCTCAGGTTGGCAGTAACATTGAGAGTTTACCAGAAATGTGCTAGCCAATAGCCCAGCCATGACTCCAGCAATTAGACCCTAGATATCTGTTTGCTGTCTGAATCCAGACAGAGATGTTTATGAATGACAGTGCTGAAGAGCCTGCTGTGGTTTTTAGAAGGAGGTAATTGAGACTAGTAATTCCTGAGTAATATCCAGGCACCACAGTGGGCATATGAATTGCTATCATCACCATCATCATGACAAGCAACATTCATGTAGCATTTAAAAGTATACAAAAAGATCTTATACACATTATATTATCTGAGCTTAGCAAAAACCCTGGAAGGAACTGAGGAAAAGGAGTATTACATTCATGGAGAAAATTGAGTAACAGAGTAATTTTTCCAAGGTCAATGAGCTATTAAGTGTCAGAACACTGAACTCAAATCCAGATTTTCTGATTCCAAGCATTTATTTTTTCTTACTATGCTCTGGGTCAGCTGAATGGTTGAGCTCGCCCAACTTCTGATAGTGAGAGGTATTTGATAAGGAGGTCCTGAGATTCTAACCCTCAAAACATAATTAATCAAACATCTCTAATCCCCATAATAGGTTAATAGAGATCTATAGCCATAACTTTATCAAAACTCTTTCTACACAATTGCCTACCAGTGACTCATTTTCCCTAATGCCACAATTTGAGTCTACCTACCTGGCTTGAACCAAATGTTTGGCCATGCCCCAGACTTGATGACCAGTCCTGTTCTTATCATGGGTAATTTAAAAAAAATTCTTACATGTGAGAATAATATCTCACCATTCCAGTATTATCTGTCTGACTGCTAGTCCCATCTAATATGGTGCCCATGTTCTTATAACTATAAGACTTGGTTTTTTTTACAAATTATTTATTTTTATGTTTTAATTCTATATCCCGGCAACATAATTACCTTCTTATTTGTAGTGGTTTTTGTCATTTGATTCTCATGTGTTTTACAATCACACAATGATATCCTCTGTAAATAGTCATAATTTTACATATTCTTTCAGATTTTATATCACTAGTTTTTTTCTCTCATATAGCTGAAATGAGTAATACCTCCAGTGAAACATTAACTAGTAGTGGTTACAGGGGGCAACCTTGACATGTTCCTGACTAGCAGGGGTTCAGATTTTATAGCACTAGTTTTTTTCTCTCATATAGTTGAAATGAGTAATACCTCCAGTGAAACATTAACTAGTAGTGGTTACAGGGGACAACCTTGACATGTTCCTGACTAGCAGGGGTTCCTCAGTGAACCCTCATTAAGATGCTTCTGGTGTGATGAGGAGCTTCACTAGCAGCTTGAGGAGGTATGTACCTGCTTCTCCTCGCTGAGGGAGAGAGTGTGTGTTTTCTAGTTTTTTGAGATACTGTTGACATATAACATATATAAGTTTAAGTTGTACAACATGATTTGATACGTGAATATGTTGTGAAATGATTACCACATAAGGTTATAACTTCTATCCTCTCACATTATTTTTGTGTGTGGTTAGAACATTTAGGATCTACTCTTTTAATAACTTTAAAGTATATAATACAGTGTTGTGAATTACAGTCATCATGCTGTACATTATATCCCCAGGACTTATTCATCTTATAGCTGGAAGTTTGTACCCTTTGACCAACATCGCCCCATTACCCCCAATCCCAAGCCCATAACAAATACCATTCTACTCTCTATTTCTATGAGTTTGACATTTTCAGATTCCACATATAAGTGAGAACATAGAGTATCTGTCTTTGTCTGACTTATTCACTTAGCATAACGCCCTCAAGGTGCATCCATGTTGTCACAAATGGCAGGATTCTCTTCTTTCTCATGACTCAGTAATATTCCACCATATATATATATGATATATATATGTCTCATATATATGCCATATATATAATATACATATACCATATATATACCATAACTTCTTTATTCATTGATTTATCAATGTATAATTAGGTTATTTCTATACCTTGGCTATTGTAAATAATCCTGCAATGAACATAGAGGTGCAGATATCTCTTCAAGATAGGGATTTTAATTTCTCCAGATCAATACCCAGAAGTGGTATTGCTGGATTATATGTAGTTCTATTTTTAATCTTTTGAGGAACCTCTATACTGTTTACATTCTCACCAATAGTGCACAAGCATTCCCTTTTCTCCACATATTCACCAGCAATTGTTATCTCTTATCTTCTTAATGACAGTCATTTTAACAAGTGTGAGGTGATATCTGTGTAGTTTTGATTTGCATTTTCCTGATGTTGAGCATCATTTCATGTACCTGTTGGCACTTTGTATGTCTTCTATAGAAAAAAGTCTATTCAAGTCCTCTGCCCATTTTTTGATCAGATTGTTTGTTTTCTTGCTATTGAGTTGTATGAGTTTCTTATATATTTTTGTTATTAACCCCTTATCAGATAGATGATTTGCAGGTATTTTCTCCCATTGCATAGGTTGCTTTCTCAATTTGCCGATTATTTCTTTTGCTATACAGAAGCTTTTTAATTTGATGTACTCCTACTCATTTATTTTTGCTTTTTTCTTTTTTATGGCTAAGTAATATTCCATTGTATATTTATACCACATACTCTTTATCCCTTTATCTACCAGTAGACACTTACGTTGCTTCCATATCTTGGCTATTGTAAATAATGCTGCAATGAACATTGAAGTACATATCTCTTTTCAAAATAGTGTTTTTGGTATCTTTGGGTAAATACCCAGAAGTAAAATTGCTGAATTATATGGCAGTTCTATTTTTTTAATTAATTAATTTATTTATTTACTTTTGGCTGTGTTGGGTCTTCGTTTCTGTGTGAGGGCTTTCTCTAGTTGTGGCAAGCGGGGGCCACTCTTCATCGCGGTGTGCAGGCCTCTCACTATCTCAGCCTCTCTTGTTGCGGAGCACAGGCTCCAGACGTGCAGGCTCAGTAGTTGTGGCTCACGGGCCTAGTTGCTCCACGGCATGTGGGATCCTCCCAGACCAGGGCTCAAACCTGTGTCCCCTGCATTAGCAGGCAGATTCTCAACCACTGTGCCACCAGGGAAGCCCGGCAGTTCTATTTTCAAGTTTTTGAATAGCTTCCATACTGTTTTCCTTAATGGCTATACCAATTTACTTTTCCACCAACAGTGTATAAAAGTTCCCTTTTCTCTACATCCTTGATAACATTTTTTATCTCTTGGTCTTTTTTATAAAAGTCATTCTAACAGATGTACGGTAATATCTCATTGTGATTTTGATTTGCATTACCCTGATGATTAATGATGTTGAGCATCTTTTCATATGACTGTTGACCATCTGTATGTCTCCTTTAGAAAAATGTCTATTCAGGTCCTCTACCCATTTTTAAAATCAGGTTGTTTGGTTTTTTGATATTGAGTTGTATGAGTTCTTTGTACAATCTACCACTTTTACTGTGTGTTTGCCTTCACCAATGAGACTTTTCCTTTCATAATTTTCATATTTCTAGTTGTGATCTTTTCTTCTTAGAGAAGTCCCTAAAGGGACTTCTTGTAAAACTGGTTTAGTGTTGCCAACTCTTAGCTTTTGATTATCTCTTCTTCAAATATGAATGATAGCCTAGCTGGGTAGCATACTCTTGGTTGTAGGTTTTTTCCTTTCATCACTTTGAATATATCATGCCACTCCCTTCTATCTTGCAAAGTTTCTACTGAAAAGTCGGCAGAGATACATATAGGAGTTCCTTTGTATGTAACCAGTTACTTTTCTCCTGTTGCTTTTAAGATTCTCTATCTATAAATTTTATCATTTTTAATTATAATGTATCTTGGTATTTTATTCCAGGAATGAAAGGATGGTTCAATATCCTCAAGTCAATAATGTGATACACCACATTAACAAAAAGAAGGATAAAAGTCAATGATTATCTCATAGACGCAGAAAAAGCATTTGATAAAATTCAACATCCATTCATGGTAAAAACTCTCATCAAAGTTTGTATAGAGGGAACATATCTCAACATAATAAAGCCCATTTATGACAAACCTACTGTTAACATCATACTCAGTAGTGAGAAACTGAAAGCTTTTCCCTAATATCAGGAACAAAACAAGGTTGCCTACTCTCATCACTTCTTTTTAACATAGTATTGGAAGTCCTACCTACACCAATCAGACAAGGAAAAGAAATGAAAGGAATTCAAATTGAAAGGGAAGAAGTAAAACTCTCACTAACTGTAGATGACATAATACTATATATAGAAAACCCTAAAGTCACCATCAAAAAATTATTAGAACTAATAAATCAATATTTGGAAATGATATGACTGACAAGGGGTTAATATCCAAAATACATAAACAGCTTATACAACTCAGTATCACTCAATATTAAAAAAACAAACAACCCAATTAAACAAGGGGCAGAAAACCTGAATAGATATTTTTCCAAAGAAGACATACAGTTGGTCAACAGGTACATTAAAAGATGTTCACCATCACTAATCATCAGGGAAATACAAATCAAAACAACAATGTGATATCTCCTCACACTGGTCAGAATGCCTATTATCAAAAAGACCACAAATAACAAATGTTGATAAAGATGTGAAGAAAAGGGAACACCAGTGCACTGTTGGTGGGAATGTAAACTAGTGCAACCCTTATGGAAAACAGTACAGAGTTTCCTCAAAAAAACTAAAAATAGAACTACCATATGATCCAGCAATTCCATTTCTGGGAGTAAATCCCAGGAAAATGAAAACACTGATTTGAAAAAATACATGCACACCAATGTTTATAGCAGCATTATTTACAATAGCGAAGGTATGGAAGCAACATTAACATCCATCAACAGATGAATAGATAAAGGAGATGTGGTATACATACACAATGGAATATTACTCAGCCATAAAAATGAACAAAATTTTGCCATTTGCAGCAACATGATGGGCCTGGAGGGCATTATAATTAGCGAAATAAGTGAGACAGGAAAGATAAATACTATATGTTGTCACTTATGAGTGGAATATAAAAAAATAAAACAAGTTAATATAACAAAACAGAAACAGACCCACATATAAAGAGAACAAACCAGTGATTACCAGTGGGAAAAGGAATGGGGGAGGGGCAGGATAGGGGTATGGGTTTAAGGGGTACAAACTATTATGCATAAAATAAATTAGAAGGATATATTGTATAACACAGGGAATATAGCCAATATTTTATAACTTTAAATGGAGTATAATCTATAAAAATATTGAATCATTATGTTGTACACCTGAGACTAATATAATATTGTAAATAAACTATTTCAATTATTAATTAATTAATTAATTAATTGTATAAATAAATAAAAGTCTTTTTTTAAAAAAATGGTGCTTTCCAGCATCAGTGTCCTGGTAGAACAAACTCCCCAAAATGGCTGCCACCAACATTTATGTCCCCAGGTGGATCTCAGTTGCCTCTTGTCTCTCCAGGCAGCTCTCCAAAATCAGCAAATAGGTCTGACCCAGTCTCCTTTCAAATTATTAATTCTGTGCTGATACTCAGAGCATGTGAGATTTTGTGCGAACCCTTTAAGAGTGGAATCTCTGTTTCTAACAGCCCTCCAGTCCTCCTGTACACAAGCCCCATTGTCCTTCAAAGCCTGGTGTTCTGGGGCTTCTCTTCCCAATGCGAGACCCCCAGGCTGGGGAACCCGATGTGGGGCTCAAACCCCTTCACTCCTTGGGGAGAACCTCTGCAGTTGTGATTATCCTCCTGTTTGTAGGTCATCTAGCTAAGGGTGTGGTTTTTACTATACTGCATCTCCACCCCTCCTACCCATCTTGTGGTTCCTTCCTTACATCTTTAATTGTGGGGAAACTTTTCTGTTAGTCTTCAGGTTGTTCTCATAGATAGCTGCTCTGCAAATAGTTGTAACTTCGGTGTGCCAGTGGGTGGAGGTGAGTGCAGGGTCTTCTTACTCTGCCATCTTGGCCATATGTCCCTCAACGCTCAATTGTATAACTTCTATTAGCTGAAGGAGTTCTAGGAAACATGAAAACCTTAGGCTTTCTAGTCACACAGAGAATTTTCTAGTATGTTCTCTCCCTCTCTCTCTCTCTTCTTTCTCTCTCTGAAAATCATTCACACTGTGATTCCAGAATATTTTTTATATGCCACTGTTAAGCCCAGCACATCCTAATTAAGAGAGAGCCTAACAATCACTTAACACACAAAAAAAAATCTTGGCCAAATTTAGAGATTTGGTTTGTCCAAGTAGAAATTGCTTTATATTAATGCTATAGAGAAAACAAGTTTCTTTCTCTTGGCAACATTTTTCTCATAAGTAGATGATTATTACTTTGTGGTCTTGTAATAAAGTGCTCCAACCATTATCAGACATGTCGACTGCCAGTTTGAACAGGTTTGAAATGCCTGGAGCTCTAAAAACTGATAAGAAAAATCAGAGCTTATTTCAGCTTTTCAAAAGCTTCTTGACACTCTAGGTGACAGATATCCTTATCACGGTTTTCCCTTCTAAGTAAAATAAAAAATCAGACAAGCTAGAGTGGCAAAGTGAGGCACTTTGTATTAAAGTTCTTGTCCCCAACATGCTGATTTGGTCTTTTAAGTTATTTGTTTGCAAGTATGTAAGAATTTTCCAGTTTTTCATAGTTTTCTCTTTGTTCTGTAAAGAAATTAAATGTACTTTTCCAAATTTAATCGTACATGTTTAACCTCTGAAAACTCAAATTTGAATTTTCTAAGCTTCAATATAAAACCAATTCATTAAAGTTTCAACAGATATTTTTGTTTGTTCATGCATTGTATACAGACACTGTAATGAGAACTGAAGTTACAATAGTGAATAAAATAATGGACTCTGCCCTTACGCTTACTGAGCTTACAGTAGAGTGGAGAAACAGACATTGTCGGTCAAAGAAGGTTTATCAAGGAAATTTAAAACTAAGCTAAAACCTTGTATTGCTTAGGAAAGTAATACCAGCTGCTGAAACAAACCCCAATTTCTGGGCAATTTAATACACTAGTGATTTACCCTTGTTCATGTTACAGCCAAATGAAAGTCCCAGGCACCTTCATCTCTGGCCTCTGTCCTCTTCCAAGTTCTCTGAATCCTTTTCAGTCAGATGGTGGATGGCAAAATAGAACAAGGTTTGCTTGTGGCAGGGTTTTATGGACCAGTCCTGACAGTGGCACATCATTTCCACCACATTTCATTAAGTTACATGGTCACACTTAACTGCAATGGAGGCTAGGATTGTAGTGTAGCCATGAGCCAAGGATGAAGAGGGAAAGGTCGATGCTGGTGAGCACAGGTAGTGCCTACCACATCTGAAGGGAGAGTAGTAGTAGCTGTGAAAGTTGAAGGGGAAGAGGACTGGGAGAGAGGTAATGAAGCACGTTATAGGGTGAGAGAACATAAAATAGAAAACACAGAGGTGAGAGAGCATAGCATGTGGGACTTGAAAGTTGTCCATTAGGGCTGGATTATGGAATTCAAATTGGTGAAGTGAATCATGGGCAGGTCATGAACATCTTTGCAGACCACTTTAAGAAATATAGGAGAAAATAATATTTTATCCCAAGAAAAGTGAAGCTCCATTAAATGTGTTACCCAAGGAAGTGAAATGACTAGATCAAATATTTAGAAAAACCATAATTCCCGTAGTGTGAAAAGAATTGGAATAAATGAGAGAGAGCAAGACTGGAGGCCAATTAAGAAGCTGTTTCAATAATCCAGATGATGGACTCTAAACTATGATAATGTGACTAAAAGGCCTCGAAAAAATGGATTGTTTTGGGAGATATTTAGGAGGCAGAATTGAAATAATATGGTTTCTAATTAAATGTGGGTTGCATGTAGCAGCAACCTGCAACGTTTCAGATATTTTTCTGTATTTTATCTAGGTATACTTACTTATTCATCTAGGTAAGATAGAGCAAACACTCCTAGTTCATATCACAACCATTTATCAACCCTGGAATGAGGTTGGGGTATTCCCAACTCAAAGAGCAAGATATCACACCAATATATTACATTTAGAATTATAAATGCAGTTGAGGACTTTACTTCTCGTGCAAGGCCAATTGACTGAAATCATTACATAAATCAATAACTGAGATGAATTAGGACGTTTCCAATTGACTCTGGTCATCTGATATCTCATTTTTCTCATTTTATAGGCTTCTAAAAATTACAGGATTGCTCAAATTGAAACAATTTTCTGCTTCATGGCAAGCCAGGTTATAGCTTAGTTTGGAGTGAACATTTAATTTTGTCACTGGCTGAAGAAGTCAGGGACATCTTAGTCAGACAAGAAGCAGGAGATGCCAGCAGCCTTGCTGTGCAAAGGCCTTTTCAGCATATTTCAGGACATATTGGTTTAGCAGAATCCTAGCCTGTGTTCTGGGACCTACCACCTGAAGATATTCTGTCTTTGCAGTATCAAGTCATAAGGATGCTGCTTGCCAAGACTCACACTGTTGTCCACCTGGCCAGGCCTGACCACTTTAAGAATTGAGAATAGTGGGCAGAAGGTCCTGGTTGACAGTGTGGAAATTAGGCCATGCCTACAAGCTCATCTTTAGAAGTAACTGCCTGCTGGATTCTGAAGTCCCCTTGTGTATCCCCTGCTTTGCTCTTGATCAGTGATCCTGAGTGATGTCATGCTGTTCCTGACTCTGTTTCTTCAGTCCTCTCTCCTCTACACACACCCAGCACCTTCCTACTTCCTCATAAATCCCACTTACTTCCTTGTGCATTACACACGTTCTGGTGTCATACTTTGATCTTCAACCCGTCTGAACAGGGCTCCTCCCCAGGAGGAAGGTGTGTATTTCTTCCAGGTACTCCACTTCCATCCTGGAGCTTCCCCTAAATTCTGGAGAGCCTCTTTCTTACAACTGTTATTCTGGCTTCACTCCAGTCATTGCGCTTGCTCTCTGCAACTGGAATTACCCATTGGATCCCATCTGTTCCTCCAAGAGTGATACCACTTGCTTTCTAGTCTTGTAAAATGTGATCATAGAGCTGGCTCCGTATTTCTTTTTTGAAACTGGGATTTAAGAAATTTGCAGCAGCAGGAATTAACTAACAACAATTACTCCTGTTTCTTAATAAAAGTCTATTATTTATGTTCTTTGGTTCTTAAAATTAGAAACACATTTTGAATTCCAAATATATTTTAAGTTGACTTTACCCATAATTTAGTTGACAAGTACCTAACAAAACTGCTACTTGATTCAGAGGCAATGATTACTAAATACTATGGTTTTAAAATATTCTGTAGTTCGTAGCTAAATTTTGTAGTTAAACTCAAAATACTGCCTTAGGTGATTTGCCCCTGTTTTTCTGAGTATGGTAAGATTATTAATAACTAATGCTATTTTTTGAAGTTTTTTAAAACTCTCAAAGGCTAGGATTCATAGAAGATACAATTCCTCACTGATTCTTCCTTTCAAGATCCCATGACCTTTTTATATTCTGACTCCAAGATGAGCCTTGATTAAATAGAGCATGCAGTAGAAAAATGAAAGAGTGGTCTTAAGAAGTCAAAATGCCATAATAATAACTACCACATTCTGAGTACCTAATGTACAATGTACCTAATTGTACAATGAATGAACAACTCATTGTGTTAGTTGCATTTACAGATATTATTACTAATCCTCATAGTAAGAGGTATGCCTTTTTACCTCCCTTTTGTAGATAAGGGAAAGGTAGTTGAAGCCCAGAAAGATACAGCAGATACAACTAGTTAAGATGAGGTCATACTGAAGTAGGTTGGGCCCCTAATCCAATAAGACTGTTGTCCCTATAAAAAGAATGCCATATGAAGAGATAGACATACACCCACAAGGAGAACACCATGTGAATGTAAAGGCAGAGATTGGGGTGATGCCTCCACAAGCCAAGGACCACCAAAGATTTCCAACAACCCACCAGAAGCTAGGCGGCATGGAACATTCTCTCTCACAGCCCTCAGAAGAAACCAACACTACTGACACTTTGATCTTGGACTTCTAGCTTCCAGAAAACTGTGAGAGAATAAATTTCTGTTGTTTAAGCCACCTAGTTGGTGGTACTTTGTTACAGCAGCCCTAGCAAACTAATATATAAGCTTCAGAGAACAGAAAAACATGAGATATGGAGAAATTAACAAGAAGCTCAGTCACTTGTGTAATTAGGAAATAGGAAATGAACCTAACCCGGAACAGTTAGAACAGACACTAGGGTTAGAGAGGGGCCATCAACGAACCTGACTTGATCTCAAATCAATGAGTTGGATAAACTCATTCCAAGATCTGAGAGGAAGCAAAGCCTCCAGGCAGATTTAGGTGAGGGGAATCTGGGGACAGGAAGAAAGTCAGGTGTACTGTCTGTAAACAACACTGCCCTGTGACAAATTCATTCTTCTTACAAGTGTTTGGTCAATATATTTATTGATTCTCTGTGGTTACCTTGCCTACAAATGAAGGTCACTGAAAGGTTTTTGTGTATTCACTTGTTTTAAATATTTGGTTACTCAAGGAAGTTAATTGGGTACCTCTCTATTCATTTTGCAAAAGTAGCAGCAGAACATGTGGTGATAGAATAGTGGCAAAGCAACTTGTCTCTCTTCTTTATGACTCTTTCTCTCCTATATCCGTGAAGGATTCCTTTAAAAAAAAAAACCAAAAAAAATGGCAGTACACTTCCTACATATAAAAATGTGCTTGGTCATCCTGGTAGCATTGGAATTGTACATTTTATTGGACAGCATTTGTGAATTTTTTTTCATTAGAATTACATTTCTTCTTAGAACTATACATCCAAGGAATTTGTTTCACCATTCTGCTGTGGGGGTAACAAAAAAATATATAAATAATTGGCTAATTTGCATGTAAATGCCAAACTACAGCATGTGCCAATATAGGGATGGGTCCCCACAAAGTTAAATGTAAACAAATGAAGTCTAGGCTTCATTTCACTGCCAAGTTTGAGTAGGTGATTATGCAATAACACTTGGTAAACAGAACTTCAATGACAATTTTTAAGGCTAGGAAACTATGTTAATGTTGTTAAAATATAGTCTAGTATTCCCATTCGTGTATATTTGAACTCTTATTTGTCAGTGGTGATCTTTCAACTCCTTGGTGGATCAGGAAAAGCCATATTCCAATTACTGTATTTTTAGATTTATTTGTTCTCCTTCCTCTCTCTCTCTCTTTCTTTCTCTCTCTCCCTCTCTCTCTCTCTTTTTTACTTTCTCTCTTCCTCAATAGTGTTTGAAGAATTAGGGCAATATGCCTCTTGATTCCAGTCTCTAAGCAGGTAGGTATTTGTTGTAATCACTGTTTCACTCTAGACTTCAAAGCCTAATCAGCAGAATAGGAAAGCTCCCCAGCTTTTAAATTAGAAAACTATAAGCAAAGAAAGCCCTTAATTCTTTGTTCTCTTCAGCTTGGAAAAATAGAAAGATATTCTGAAATTTATTTTATTTTTGCTTTTGAGAGCTGTGCTGTGTTGCTTGTCACCTGACACTGTACAGAGGTTTACATTTTCAAAAAATTCCTTTTGAATTTGGAACACGCAAAGACCAGACATCAATAGAAAAAAGCCTCATTCTAAACATTTATTTTTTAAAACAGTTTTAGTGTCAGTTTTCTTTTAAAAGAACATTTTAAAAATTCCTGAGTTTATAAGATAATTATTAATTTTTCCTCCCACCCACTCCTTTACCCTGTTTCAATTCTCATCAAATCATGTGAAGATTCTCTCTCTCTTAAGGAGGAAGTAACAAATAAAAATTAAAAGACCACATTCCTCCAACATTTTATCCAAGGAAGGGGTATCTCTATGTAAGAAGAGCCAAATGACCACATCACCCCAACTCTAAATCCTAGAAATTGACCTTTCCATCCACACCACTATTTTGAATTCTCAGAGGTCTACAGGTAGCTCCAACCCAATAAGACCAAATCCCTTTCCTTGGTTCCCTTTGGCTTGGCTAGGCAGGATGGAACCTTCAACACAACTCTATTAAATAGGAAGAGAAGAAGAAAAAGAAAATAAGCAGAGTACAAAAGGATAAAAACAATGCAGCAGTTTCTGACAGTCTTGTAGCCAGCTCGCTTTCTATCCTATTCCATCTGTACCCTCTCTATTAAGACATATACTGAGCCTCAAAGCCCTCTCTTAATAACTCTCACCAAGAGGTCATTTTAATCCTCTATAAGCTAGACTGAGTGCCTTCTGCTTTCAAACTGTCATTGCTCCAGTTCTGGTAATGAAAAACTTTCCTTGGTCTCATTACAAAAACCTGCAGTAATCTCACCTTTCAAATGAGACCCTAATTCCTTACAAGGTGTGACTAAAAGTATAACCAAGGGAATTCCCTGGCGGTCCAGTGATTAGGACTCCATGCTTTCACTGCCAAGGGCCCGGGTTTGATCCCTGGTCAGAGAACTAAGATCCCACAAGCCGAACGACATGGCCAAAAAAAAAAAAAGCTTTAAAAGTAGAACCATATTTTATGAGACATGGTGTAAATTTAAAGTTTAAAACAAATTACCCTTCCCGACAGGAGACGTTTCTTTACACTACTCTTTGTTACTATATGAGGTAATAAACAGAATGCCAAATCTGGAGTTAGGAGACCCAAGTTTGAATCCCAAATCCATCATTTATTAGTTGTTTCACTCAGAACAAGGTACATAACTTCACTAAGTTTCAGTGTCCTCATCTGGAGAATGGGGATAATAATGTCCCCTCACCACCTGCCTCATCATAATGTTTTACCAAAAAGATAATCAAAGATTATAAAGTTTTATAATTACAAAACTTTAAGCAAATGCAAGTTATTAGCACTACTGTTGTCTATGAGCTACCTTAAATAAAGTATTTTTAGAGGAAGACAGAGGAAAAACAAAGTGACAAATAAATATACAAATACTTAATCCAATAAAGCTCAGTTTTAGTATGGTATCACTCAGAAAGAAACAACAGTTCAACAACCAAAATAGAAATTATTGTGATAATAATAATTTTTTTTAAATTAAATCTTTACAGAAGTCTCTCAAAAATATCAATTTTATCCTAACACATAGCAAAATTTCTTTAAGTTTTCTCTCTCCATCTCTCTCTATATGTACTTTTCACCTCCCTCAATTCTATCTCCAAACTGCTTTAAAAACTCAGAATAAATCTTTTCCCCAAACCAGCCCATTCTGGTTCTTACTCCTTTCACTTTCTGGCCTATTATGTTATCCTTCCAATAACCATCTTCTCTTACCTGTTTATAGATGTTCATAGATGAGGAGTCATGTGACTTTCCTTCGGTCCGCTGCCACCATTCCATCTGCATTTGTTATTTACTTTGACCAATTGTTCTTTTAGTTCTTCAGAACTTTGGGGTTGCCAAAGTTTGGTGGCTTGTTTAGATCACTCATTTGCATTATATTTATAAACTCTGTCTAGTAGTGAGATCACAAATTACATGGCCTGCTCACTGTTACCCCTCCCACCCACGTTCGTGGTAACATCACCAGTGGATTACTGCATTTTTTTCTCTCCTGAGCCCAACACACTACTCCAGACCAGTTGTTCTCAAACACTGATGTGCATCAGAGTCATCTAGATGACTTATCAAAATAGAGATTACCTCAGAGTTTCTGAGGCAGTAGGTCTGGGGTAAGGACCAAGTATTTGCATTTCTAACAAGTTGCCAGGTGATACTAATGTTGCTGGTTGGTGGGCCACACTGTGAGAAACACTACTTCAGTCGGTTACTACCATAACTGAACACAGTTGGCCCTAAGACGGACCCTATTTGCTATCACTTGTTAGAATACCTTATCCCCATGGGTCTTCAGAAAACAGGTAACTGCTCTCCAGAGCAGATGAGAACCATTAACAGTTCATATTACAGGTATCCTATAAAAGCTCTCCTCCCTTTGATTCACAAAACTTCTGGTTTCTCCTTCCAAGATGCTTCTACTCAGTATCATGTATTCTCCATCTCATGTCCTTTGTCTTGGACTTAGATCCAGCTTTTTGTACTATGCCTTTGGACTGAATATGTGAACTACCAAGTTAATTTCCAATCTCACCTTTGATCAGAAGAAAGCAGTGAAGGGGTATCTGCTACCCTTAGAAGATAATTTGGACAGGAATCACAGGGTTTTCTAACAGTGGGTGGGACAGTACAAACAGTCCCCAGACTGACAAAGAAAAATTATGCTGGACTTTGCTTGCTTCTGTCCTATCAAGTATTCAATGTGGAAAAAAACCTAAATGGTTAAAACTTAGAAAACTAAACGTGTCACTCTTGTGGAGAAGAAGGAAATGAGGGGGAACACTCAAAGTTAGAGGGAATACTAAAGAAGTAATTAATGTCTTCTCTCTGCTAAGCTGCAAATAGATAGCTGAGGATTTTTAACACTGCTCTCAAGCACAGATGCGCCTTGAGGTATACCCACCTGCAATGATACATGTACACAAAGAATAATCTTTAAAAAAAAAAAAAGCTATATCCAACAAAAAGTTAAACACACAAGGGGACTAACACACCTGAGTGTCTACTTTGTGCGAGAGAGCTAAACAGAAACAGTTCAAGTACAGGCCAGACACAAGTGATAAATGACAACTGACCTGTTAAACTGATGTAAACATCTATTGAATACAATTAAATAATTACCCAGAGGTTATCATTTAGCATACTGCGTTAGCCAAATCTCACACACAGTGTAATGCAGAGATGACTCAACAACATTCACCAAATATTTACCGAGTACCAAGCTGGCAAACATCAGTGTATAAGACAAAAGACCCTGCCTTTACACAGTTTATATTCCAACTGGAAGAGACAGACAATAAACCAAAAATATAATAAATAAACAGATTGGCAACATTTGAGCCAAGATTTGAAGAAGGATCTCCAACATTGGTAACTTCCTCAGGTAACTTCTACTTTCACTGCCTTTTGTACACCTGGCTGAATTTACTGATGGCACCAGTGAATCTCTGCTGGCCCAGGATGCTTGTTGGTTCACCATGGGTCTTTGAACAGGAAGACTGATTTAAACTCCTACAAGCTCCAGGAAGAAACAGGTCTGGCATTTGTGTGAGTGAAGCACTTGTTGCTTCCCCGTCCAGACTTTTAGATTTTCAAACTATTGTTTCTTCAAACTGTTGACTTATACAAGTTTGATATAGTCTTTTGTATTTTATTATTATAAATCATAGTAGCAAGAGTTAAAGTTTATTGGGTATCAAGCTAAGTATCAAGCTTAGTATTGAGCACTGTATATATAGTATCTAACTTAATTCTCACAACAATTCCATGAGATAGAGAATGCTATTACTTCCATTTTACAGATGAGAAAGTGGAGGCTTAGCGAGGTTAAATAACTTACTCAAAATCACACAGATGATAAGTGCCAGAGTCAGGATTCAGTCTGTCTGTCTCCAGAGTCATTTTAGCCTCTATTTAGTAATTAAATTTAGTACTGAATTAAATGTATTCTTCAATAGAAACTTTAAAATGTATGGTAAAGATTATCTAATTCAACAGTTTTTTGAAGACATTGCTCCATCTTGGGTAATTCACATTCACAAAGAATGTGACATTTGTTCTTACAATGCTTCTGATTGATCCAGTGTTGTGTTTCTCCAAGTGGTTTTATTTTGCAGTAGAATTTTGTGGGTTTATTTAGCAGTAGAATCCTCTACTAAACAAGATCTTACAATAGAAGACTGAATCAGTCATAGTCCTAGCATGGAAAATTCAAACACAGATGGAAAACTCAAAAAGGGTGACTGAAAAGGGTTTAATGAATGGACTATTCACAAAAGACTGGATAGGGTAAAGAGAAGCCAGCAAGGGATGGTAAAAATAACACAGGACTAACCACAGTGGAATGCAATGGCCACCCCTAGGCTTGAAGGGGCAAAGGAGGAGACAGAATGGTTACCAGAATCTGGCAAGAATTGTAGCTATAGGAAGGCACCAGCAGATAGGAGCTGTGGACTTTTATAGAGGAATGTAGCCATTGCCAAACCACAACCTAGAAGGGAAGGAGTCAGGGAAATAAACACCCCTGATTCTCTCTCCTCTGCCCTACAGTCTCCTACTGCTCCTCCCTTTGGCTGAACCCAGCTAGAGGGCAAGGAAGCCCAGATGATGCAATCCACGGAAGTCAGCTTCTTGGGGGCAAAGAGCAAGATGGAGAGGGGCAAAAAGCAAGATGGAGAAGGGCAGAGAATGGATTTAAACATGCAAACAGAGAATATCCAGTGCAAAACCAAATATGCAAAACTCATAAAGCAGAGCTACTCTTGTTGAATTGGGCGGTGGCGGGGTGGGGGGCGGTCTGCCAGCTTGCCTCTCTCTAATCTTGCTCATTGTGACCACAGCGATCTCTAGGGCACCTTTGTCAAACCCCAGTGCTCTGGCCTACTCCTTATGTTATAAATACCTTAGTCACAATAAACAACAGGTCTGTGTGCTTTGCAAAAATACAATATGCATGTGAATAAGATAACTTGGACTTACCATAGGACGATGAGGGGCACCAGACATGTCTCTGAAGGTTCAGGGTCCCAGGCTCTGAAAAGAATAGTCTGATTACACACATGATCATTCTGAGGGGCCCACGAATCTGGGAACCTGAGGGCTCAATGAAATATCTATAGGTCCTCCAGCTGAAGAAACTCATATACCCCTGGACAGGCTTTGGTTGTAGGCTAAGGGGCTTCTTTTGAGTAGCCTCATTTGTCTTTAAGTAGAACCCTTCCAAAGTGATTCACATTTAAGTTTCATTGTCCATCTGATTAGAGAGAGAACTTTATATCCAAATACACTGAAATGCGTAGTTATTCACAAGGGCAAATAAGGAGGTGAAAGAAAAGGGAGACGGGGTAAAGATACAGGGTCATTGGGAAGAAGGTTAGGTAGACAAGAGAACTGATTAATCAGAAAAATGACCACAGGGCTTCCCTGGTGGTTAAGAATCCACCTGCCAATGCAGAGGACACAGGTTCGAGCCCTGGTCCCAGAAGATCCCACATGCCATGGAGCAACTAAGCCCGTGCGCGGCAACTACTGAGCCTGCACTCTAGAGCCCGTGAGCCACAACTACTGAGCCCGTGTGCCGCAGCTACTGAAGCCCATGTGCCTAGAGCCCGTGCTCCACAACAATAGAAGCCGCCGCAATGAGAAGCCCGCACACCACAGCAAAGAGTAGCCCCCGCTCACCGCAACTAAAGAAAAGCCCGCATGCAGCAATGAAGACCCAACACAGCCAAAAATAAATAAGTAAATATTAAAAAGAAAAGAAAAATGACCACGGAGTGCCCATCACAAACAGAACACAACATCTAATACTGTTACTGGCAGCTGAGAAGCAATACTCTCCAAATGTGCTCTGAAGTCTGAATCTCAGCCTGGCCTCCCCAGCGGGGGCTGCAGCAGATCCATCAGTCATTGGACAGAGCTGCTGCACATACCCTCTGCTGCTATGCAGAGAAGTCTGACTAAGGAAGCCAAAACTAGGATGGAGATGGGTGGGGTGGAGAGGCGCCAGCACACAGGAGCCAGACAACCAAATATTCTGTCACTGGTGCTGCCACTTAAATCTCTTGGTTCACTGGAGAGAGGCTTTTTTGTGGGGAGGGGGGTTGTTTTTAATCTCAGTAGCTATAATGGTCTTCATGGAAACAAAAATAAGCTGAGTTGAGAAGAAAAATCACAGCTGTTCTTTCCTTTCTGAGTTTACACACCTCTTATTTTATTCTGTGTTGGTGCAGCTGCCCAGACAAGAAGAGCACAGGTTACACCTATGACAGGTAGAGAGCAAGGTGGTATGACCTGCAGCCTATACCTATCCTGTATCCCCTCTGTGCTACGGCCCCTGGCCCTTCCCCCTCACGGTGTGTCTCTCCTCTAGGTTGGCGAGCCTTATATTACTAGCATGAAACATTTGTCACACATGAGATAGACTCAACTCCTTTTACATATATTATCACATTTAGTACTGAAAGTAACTTTATGAGGTAGGTTCTATGATTACCATATGTCTATTCAGATGGGGGCATTAGGACTTGGGGAAGTCAAGAGACTCAGTAAATAAATGGCAGGCTGGAGTGCAAGCCTCAGTAGCCTGACTTCAGTATCTGTGCACTTAACTGCTAGACCATCCTATTCTGTCCTTACATGGACATTTGCTTTGCTGCTTCTGTTCTCTGAGCCAGCCTGGCCTCCATGTTTCTGACCCTGGACTGATCACTTAATCTTTGATTTCCAATTATTTCCTCTGTCACAGATGCTGAGAAGGGAAGGTCAGATTCGCCTCACTTGGCTTCTCTCTGCTCGTAATGAGAGCCAGTTGGAGGGCCACCCTGAGGCGCAGCGGGTCCTGGGTCAGTGAGGGATGAAGCGCTCAGGCCTCTTCCTGGAGAGCCACACCTCATCAGCTTAGAATCCCATTTTCAGATCCTAACCTTGAATGCAGAACCCTGCCAGAAATGTTCCACTAAGTCCAGAAAGCTTCCCCAAACCCTCTTAGAAGGAAAAGGAAGCTGGGCCATTAGTCAGAATCTATGGCAATGCCCATAGAAAGCAATGCTCCTGTGGCGGAACTGAGTCAGAGAGGAGAGGAAAATGAATCACACTCCAGAATCATCCCACCAGGTATTTGCAGAGAATTAAGGATAACTTAAATACTCACGTACAGGAATTCAATTATAATTCAGAAATCTACTAAATTTTCCTTGATTAAAATAATACATGGGTTTAGATAAAGCCTTTCAATTGGTTAGTCATAACACTTAAAATTGCTGAAGAAAATGAAAACTTCAGGCATCTGTTTAGAGTTTCTTGAAAAAAAATTTAGACTATGTTCATGTTTCACATGTACATTTTAGTATTTATAGGAATAGATTTTAAATTGTTTGCTGTCTATATATATCATGGAACTTCATGCTTCAATTCCATATCTTCTGCCTTCTTTCTTTTCTAAGTAACACTCTATCCAGTATTCTGGTAAATTTGGCATATGCATATATGCATACATATGTGCTCTTTCATGTATAAATGAAAATACTATGGGTTTTTTTTTTTGCAGTATGCAGACTTCTCACTGTTGTGGCCTCTCCCATTGTGGAGCACAGGCTCCGGATGTGCAGGCTCAGCAGCCATGACTCACAGGCCCAGCCGCTCCGCAGCATGTGGGATCTTCCCAGACTGTGGCATGAACCCGTGTCCCCTGCATCGGCAGGCGGCCTCTCAACCACTGAGCCACCAGGGAAGCCTGAAAATACTATTTTTAAAAGATTCAAAAGAAAGTTTACATGAATCATGGAAGCAGCTATTTAACCACCTTTGTTTTTCTTTCTCTACTCTGCTCCCTCTATATGGTATGAACTTTGTCCTCTATTCTAAAGAATAAAAGGATATGTAGAATTACACACATTTTGGCATATATCAATAGTTATTCATGGTTTTAGTCTCTAAAGCTTAATCTCATCCATAGACGTAATTATATCCTTTGTATTAGGACACATGTGGTTGCAGGGAAGAGAAGTCTTCTTAAAATGACTCAAGTAATCTTCTGAGCATATAACTGGAAAAGCTGAAAACTCTAATTTGAAAAGGTACATGCACCCCAATTCATACCAGCACTGTTTACAATAGCCAAGACATGGAAGCAACCTAAATGTCCACTGACAGATGAATGGATAAAGAAGATAAGGTATATATATGTACACACAAACACACACACAGTGGAATATTATTCAGCCATAAAAAGAATGAAATAATGCCATTTGCAGTAACATGGATGGACATAGAGATTATCATACAAAATGAAGTAAGTCAGAGAAAGACAAATATCATATGATATCACTTATATGTGGAATCTGAAAAAAATGATACAAATGAACTTATTTACAAAACAGAAATAGACTCACAGACATAGAAAATAAACTTATGGTTACCAAAGGCGAAAGGGAGGGGAGGGATAAATCGGGAATTTGGGATTAACAGATACACATTACTATATATAAAATAGGTAAACAACAAGGACCTACTGTTTAGCACAGGAAACTATACTCAATATTTTGTAATAACCTATAATGGAAAAGAATCTGAAAAAGAATATATATATATTCTTACTGAATCACTTTGCTGTACACCCAAAACATTAGAAATCAACTATACTTAAATTTTTAAAAATAGGGGGGATTTGGAGTTTATTGTAATGATACAGATCTCTTACAAACCTAGAGGCCTCAGAAAAGTCAAATCAACCTCAGTAACAGTCATTCTCAGTTTTCAGTCTAGGATTCCACCATAAACAGTATTCAGCTGCCAATGCCCTCTACTTCTAGGCTTCTTGGTTCTTAATGCATGTGTGTGTGAGACAGAGAGACAGAGAGGCTGATTGGTCAGCCCTGCCTATACATTAGATCTCTTTGAGTCAGATGACTACTTCTCCTGTGGTCACTGTAGCCATGGTGGGACAGGTTTACTTGCTACCAACAGAGTCATACTGCAGATCCTCTCAATATGTTATACATTTAAGTGGATGTGAGTGCATGTTTGAAGTTGAATGGGAGGGGAGGGGGAGAGAAAGTGAAAAATATCAATTTCTAATATATTCATTGAGGGAAAGCTAAAATGGATGAAAAATATCTTTACTCAAGGATTTTGAAAGGTTCATATTGTGCTTTCAAACCCTAGGTTTCTAGGATGTTCTTATTTTACAATTTAGTCACATACTGTATGTTAAAATATCTGTTTTCCAGCCCCTAAACTGTACCAAGCCCTAGAGCAGCCAATCATGAAAAATAATACATAACAGCAGTATACAACTTACCAATGGGTCGTGTCCTAAGAGTTTATTGGTGTATTAGTTTTCTAGGGCTGCCATAATACATAGCATAGACTGGGTGGCTTAAACTACAGAAATTTATTTTCTCACAATTTTAGAGGCTAGAAGTCTGAGATTAAGTTGTCATGAGAACTGGTTTCTTATGGCCTTTCTCCTTGGCTGCAGATGGCTGTTTTCTCCCTGTATTTTCACATGGTCTCTCCTCTGCGTGTATGTATGTGTCCTTATGTCCTCTTCTTATAAGGACACCAGTCACATCGGTTAAGGCCTAACCTAATAACCTCATTTTTTTTTTAAGTACCACTTTGAAGACACTATCTCCTAACATAATCACATGCTGAAGTAGTAGAGGAGGGTGGTTAGGACTTCAACATATGAATGTGGGGGTGTACACAATTCAGCCCATAACAACTGGTAAGTCTATTATTTGGAACTAAGAATAGAGGACACGTTTTGCCATCTCTTAATTGGACAGTAGCCTCCTACCTGATATCACACTTTGATGCACCATTTTAAATCTGTCAGAAAGCCATGAGACTGACCCTTTTCTAAACTCATTGATCCTTTTCTAAATTACTAATCTGATTTTGTTATTTCCTGCTTGGAGGACTTCTCTGGCTCCTTAACACTTTGGTGTAAATTCCAAATGCTTCCTACAGCACACACAGCTTCTCACAGTAGGCTGCAGTCAGTCTTCCCAGCCTCACCTCCAGCCACTCCACATGATGCCTGGACCACTGACTGGTAACATGCTGAGAAATTTATATATTCTATATTTTATGTTCTTATTTATTCTGTGTATTTAAACCAATGTCATAGTACTTTAAATATGGAGATGATTTCATATGATTGCTTTCTACCATTCTATTGTTAATGTATATCTATTTCAATTGCATTGTAAGTGAAACAGGATTTTAAACTAGTCTAGGAACATAATCTGTTGTTCTGATTAGTTTCTAAAATATTTGTGAGGCACCTATCATATGTCAGGTACTCTCAACATTTATTACATAAAGATGAAAAGGTCACTGAGTTTAGGAAGTTCACAGTCTAGCTGGGAAAGAGGACAGGCAGGTAAACAAATAACTGTAATACAATGTGACAAGTACGTGAATAGAAATATGCATATGGTACTCTAGGAATGCAAGGTAGATTAATTTTCCCTGAGGTGGTCAGGGAAAACTACAGGGAGGAGAGTTGATATTTGAGCTGGGAACTTGATAAGAGAGAGAACGGAATTTCAGGCACAGAGCAGCAAAAGCAAATCATATACAGACACCTGCCAGGACATCAGTCAACCCTGAACCACTATCTCTTTTCTCTGAGGATCTGAAACTGAGGATTGAGTAGACTTTTCTTTTGAACTTTCAAAACCTAAAGCATCTAATGTCATATCCCCTTTTCTCTAGACAGTGACTGCTGAGTTCAGACTCCAGGGCTCCTATACACCTGCCTGTCTGAAAGGAACTAACTTCAGATTCCAAGGTAATTTGCCTTCTAAAAGAGTCCTGAAGTAATTTCCAAGATGCTTCATTGTATCTTTCTTCCTAGAATAAAGAAAAAGAAACTTAATCTCTGGAAAGTTTCCCTGCTACTTATCATCATTCCTTTTCAGAATATTGGTTCTCATCCCTGACTGTTAAGTTAGATTTACCTAGACAGATTTTAAAGATTCCAAGGCCCAGGCAGCACCCCAGACCAAATAAATCAGAATTTCTGAGAATAGGACCCAGACATCAGTATTTTTAAAGCTCCCCAGATGATTCCAATGTGCAGCCAAGGTTGAAAATCACAGATTCAGAATTTATGGGGATTTTCCCCCTTAGTACAAATGTTTAACTATCATAACTCTCAAGCTTCTCCAACAAGATTAGGATTACTTATTCGTTTAGAAATGGAATGGACAAATGTTGCTTTTATTCATCCCCAAGGTAAAATTTGTCTCACTGTTTTGGTTTATCTCAGTCACACTTGTCTCAGTGGTTTTGACCTTAATGTTCATCTCTCTGATGTGTATCTTTCTCTCGGGCTCATGGCCTCAAGTGAGGAGACAGGTTTTGGCCAAGTGATTTTAAGAGAAAGGTCTGCAGCTTATCCCACCTCTGGTTCATTGTTGCTATAGCTGCAGGTCCCCTTAATTTAAGGTTGCAGACTCCTGTGTCTTTACCCAACTCAAAGGTCTTCTTTGGAACTAAATCTCTGCAGTTCCCTCTCCATGTCTGGCCTGGTCTCAGGCCCTGACCCACAGGCTGAAATCAGGATCAGTGTAGGTGTTCCCATTGCCCAATCCTCCCAGTGTGCTGATGAGGAAGAGAATGAGAGGAAGAGAAGGGAGGAATTTCAGGTTGAGGGAAGATGGACAATCAACCTTCATCCTGAGACAGGAGGCCTGATCTATGCCCCTCTTTCTCCCTGATTTGAGAGGAGAAATTTGAGAATACAGAGTGCAAGGGGGGCTGGACAGAGGAGAGAAGAGTGAGCCAATTAGCTAGCCACCAGAAAGTCAGCAGGAGAGTGGAGAAAGGATAGGATCAGAGCCCCAGCAATCATGGTGACAGTGACAGGAAAATGAAGCCCAGACCAGGCAAGAGTCCATTGAGTCAAAAAGAACTGATTTCTCATCAAATTAACCAGCTAACGCCTGTGGATAAAGCATCCCACACAAGTGTTGGCTCTAGCTGGGCTGTTCTTTTGTCAGCATTGAAGTGACATCATGTAAATTCACAAGCAGATGCCAAACTTGATGAAAACTCATGATTCACTCCATGTCTGTTGGGCATACACAGCTAACTGCATGACCTCTAAGGTCCCTTCTGGCTTTTAAATTCTAAGATTCTGTGATCCCAAGTGACTGCAGTGAACCTGGCATGTCCCAGAAAGTGCACTTGGAGAATTTACAAGGAGCTTTGTGTCTAGGTGCCAACATGTTATATGCGAAAAACGAGGAGCTCACCATGCCAAGAGGCAATTTCCAACAGGGGAATGGCTGCTTATGTGTGCTCATCCTTCCTAAGCAGTCCTCTCAACAGTACATATACAGAGGGCCAGTGTCTCTGATCAGTCCCTACCCAGGCAATGAAATTTTTTTTTCTAGCAGAGATCTGACTCTTCTTTCTGGTTGCCCATAGATAGTACTCACTTAGGACCATACTATAGAAGGCACACCCACCTCCCACTGCTATTAGCAATCTGTCCACCCTTCTGTGGCTTTCTAAGCTTACTTATTCAAAGGCACCATGGGGGCCTTGGTCTTTATTTCTGATCCCTCCAGGCAGTAAACATTGTGCCAGTTCTTTCTGGACTGAGAACTAGGGTCAGCAGAGAACTCAGCGGAAATAGGAACTCTGCAAGGATGGAAGCTGACCATGTGTTCCCCACCACGTACATAACACGTCTCTGTTCTCATGCTGAGGTAGCAGCTGCAGCACTGCAACCTATCTCCACCAGACCCTTGCCTCATTCTCTTTCTAATCATTTATTCTGGCTGTTCTTCTTTCTGCCAACAATAATTCATAGTGATTTCACATATAATGCTCCTCTCAACATGGTGCAGCATAAACAGTGAAATTATAATAAAAATGATAAACAGAAAATACTGCTTACACAATTCTTTGTTTGCATGTGAAAATCAGGGGAAAGACAAGATATTTCACTTCTAATCATGAGTTGGGAGCACTGGTAGAGTTCGGCTTATAATCACTTTTTAAAAAAAATAACATTTTCTACTTCATGAGTATTCTTATAGTAAAATCTTTGTTAATAGGAACCCAGCTACTGAGACTGAGTTCACTTGCGGATATTTACTATAGCTTTATATTTTTAGAAGGAGACCAAGTACAAGAAAAAATTAGACATCATGGGTTTAATTTTTTAAAAAGACTAACTTTAAAGCATGTTCGGAAGTCTATAATGAATTGGTGCAATCTTATAAACCTCTGCTGGGTACATCATCTGCAATAACAGGTGATAGACAGTCAGGAAGATTCACTCATTCTACAAAATCCTCAAACTTTGAAGAAACATTACGTTCTCTGGTAATTCCATGTCTTCAAATTACCCAGAGTTGTGAGAATCAATAACCTGAGCTCAAGAGGGGAACTCATGTCAATTACTTTTGCCATGCCTGTAAATAAAGCACATCTCTGGGATGAGAAATCCAAGTTAAATGCAAGAACTCAAACAATTCTGGGACTTTTGAGCCAGAAGAAAAGAAATTTGCTCTGAGAGGGATTGAGAAAGCCAGTTAGGCCAGTTCCTAGGAAACAGAATATAATCAGACTCCCAGAATCCATATAGCCAAGGTGAGGCTGGAATTTGAGAGAAATGGTAGGAAAGACACTTATGAACTTGCACCATGTCTTCAGACCAAAGTATGTTTATTTTAGGATAAGGAGATTTGAGGCTCAGATAAGCTTTTGCTACCTTTACTAGGATCCTTAGCACCAAAAATATATGCTGTGCTTTAAAAATTAGAACATTGTAAATGTCTTTATACTCATTCTTATTTATTTTTCCATTCCATTAAATTACAGAGTCACCGTTATCCATTATTTTTTTAAATTGTTTTTCCTACCTCATATAATGTAAATTCTTGTTCATTATAGCTCTTGATTTGGGACTATATCTCCCTGCCCTACTTGGTCCACTATGAAGTGACTGCATTTACTAAAATGGAAAAGAAGACTCTTATGTAAAAAGTCATATGTAAGGTTGAAATTTTTTCCTAACTAAATTAGCAAGAAAAGTCAATTTTACAGAACCATTACAGATTAATGTTTAGTAATCATAGAAGATAGTAAAGAAGCCTAGAGATTAGAAAAAGATAACTTTGCCTAATTAACAAAAGTGGCAAGGTAAAAGAGAGTAACTTTTTCTATGACTTGGAACTATGGACAAACAAGTATGAAATTACAAACAGATTTATTTACAATGGTGAATAAGCACATAGATAAAGAAGTAGTGATCATCAGGACCCAGTATGGGATCTTAAAAAAAAAATTATTTTCTTTCATTAAGATTAGAGGTTTGCTAAATAAAAGAAATTCTAAAGACAAATTATGATTTCAGTAAGGCTTTTAGACTGTCATGGACAAGGTGACTTGTTGTGAGATAGGATGATGGTTTACAGTGGGTTGAAATTTCTTCAGAATGTGTCACTCTCTCCCACTATACTGTGAGCGCAATGACAGAATAGAACATATTTCATATGTCTTTGTATCACCGGTACTTAATTCAATTCTTGACAAATACTAAGTACCCAAGCCATTTTTCCTGAATTCATAGGCACTTAAACAAGTCTACTCAAAATGAACTTTTTAACAGATAGAGGTCAACCACAGCAGAACAGATAGAGGTCAACCACAGCAGAATTATTAAGTGGCATGTTTTAAATGCCCTGTGCATGACCATTATCCTTTTCAACACTCTCATACTAGCAATCAACAAGTAAAATTTTAAAGGCAAGTGGTCTAGTGCATAAGAATCAGAAACTTGTAACCAGAAAGAGGATTGTGGTCCTATATCTCATAAGGTCTATTATAGTGCTGCATACAGAATAGGTGTTCAATAGCTATTTTCTTAACTTTTTTTTAAATTAATCATGCCATTCTCAAGCTTTAACATTTATGGTGGTTGGGACAAGTAGATATCCACATTTGGCCCCCCTATCTCACACAATATACGAAAATTACTCAAAATGGGTCAAAGGCCTGCATGTGAGAGCTAAAACTATAAAACTCATAGAAGAAAGCAAAGATGTAAATGTTCATGACCTTGGATTACAGAATGGTTTCTTATATATAACACCAAAAGCATGAACAACAAAAGAAAAAATACATCAAACTGGACATCACCAAAATTTTAAAACATTTGTACTTCAGTGGACATCAAAAAGGAAGTGAAAAGACACCTATGGAATGAGAGAAAATATTTGCTTGTCATATATCTGACAAAGGACTTGTATCTAGAGTCTATAAAGAACTACTACAACTCAATAACAGGAGGACAAATAATTCAATTTAAAATGGGCAAAGACTTTGAATAGACATTTCTCCAAAGAGTTGTATAAATGGCCCATAAATACATGAAAAGAAGCTCAACATTATTAGCCATCAAGGAAATGCCAAACAAAACTACAAGGAGATACCACTTCACACCGTTAGAATGACTATAATTTTAAAAAGATAGACAATAACAAATGTTAGCAATGATATAGAGAAGTTGGAACCCTCATAAACACCTGGTGGGAATGAAAATGGTGTAGCCACTTTGGAAAATAGTTTGGCAGGTCCCCAAACGGTTAAACATAGAGTTACCATATGATCCAGCAATTCTACTCCTAGGTATATATCTAAGAGAAATGAAAACATATGTCCACACCAAAAATTGTACATGAATATTTATAGCAGCATTATTCACAATAGCCAAAAAGTGAAAATAAGTGTAATGTCCATCAACTGATAAATGGATAAATAATATCCATACAATGGAATATTCTTCAGCAATAAAAAGAACTGAAGAACTGATGTATGCTACAACATTGATGAACCTTGAAAACATTATGTTGTGTGAAAGAAGCCAGTCACAAAGAACTACATATTGTATGATTCCATTTATATGAAATGTCCAGTATAGGCAGATGTATAGAAATTGAAAGTAGGTTAGTGGTTGCCTAGGGCTGGAGATGATGGGAGGACTGAAGGGTAACAGATAAGGGGAGCAGTGTTTCTTTTTGTAGTAAACAGAATGTTCTAAAGTTATGGTAATGGATGCACAACTCTGTGAATATACTAAAAGCCATTGAATTGTATACTTTACGTAGGTGAATCACTTAGTATGTGGATTATACCTCTGTTAAACTGTTTTAAAAGAAAACCTATTGTGGGCCTCCTGTTTATCATAGACGTGGAGATACACTACCCACATCCCCCTTCAAGGAAGGACTTGCTGCCCAGCTGTGAGGGGCATAGTCAGCAGAGAGCCTACAGCTATCAGGTCCTTCAGGGTTACCCTCAGATTTAGGGAGCTGCCTTGCCCAATGTGAGATGATAGAAAATATATACATTGGTCTCTGCCCCTGGTTCCTGGCACAAAGCTCCTAAAACCCTTGTAATTTTTTAAGTGGTAAGAATACTTGGAGCGCCTCTTGTTCTTTGACCCCATCCATAACACAGGGCTCCTAAAACTCTTGTAAATTCCTAAGTGAAAAGAGCACTAGGAATATTTTTTGTTCTAGTGAGGTGACTCTGGGTGGCTCCTGGATGGGGGCTGGTAACCGGAAAAACTAAGTCATGATTAGAAGCTTGGAATTTTCAGCCCCATCCTCCTGCTCCCTTTCTCCAGAGGGGAGAGAGGCTGGAAATGGAGTTAGTAATTGACCATGAGTACATGAGGAAACCTCCATAAAAATCCCAATAGCACGGGTTTGGAGAGCTTCCAGGTTGGTGAACACATCCACCTACTGAGAGGGTGACACACCCCACCTCCATGGAGACCACAGCTCCTGTGCTGCAGACCTTCCCAGACCACACCCTATATATCTCTTCATCTGGCTGTACATCTGTGTCCTTTATCATATCCTTTAATAAACTGTTAAATATAAATGTTTCCCTGAGTTCTGCAAGCCACTCTAGCAAATTAATTGAAGTGGAGGAGGGGGTCGTGGGAACTTCTGATTTGTAGCCAAATTGGACAGAAGCTGTGGGTAACCTGGGGGCCTACTCCCTGTGAGTAGGCATCTAAAGTAGGGTAGGAGGTGGTGGGTCTGAGCCCTTATCCTGTGGGATCTGGCACTATCTTCGGTAGATAGTGTCATAATTGAGTTAAATTGTGGGACGCCCAGCTGGTGTTGCAGAGACTTGCTTGCTGTGGGAGTAAACTTCCACACATTCGGTGACCAGAAGTGTCAGAAGTGAAGTGTTCTGTGTGAGTAGTAAAGGAGACTCACAGGAGAAAAGCACAGGTGGAAAAATGAGCTTTTCCTTTACATCCAAGGTCACACCCTTCCCAGGGCAGCCCACATTCGAGTAAGGCAGGAGTATAAAGACCCAGCTATTGCCACTGGATCAAGAACAGTTCTGACTAGCAGTGCTCACTACAGAGCTCCTTGCTGGGTTGCCTGAGGCTTTGTCAGAGCTGCATCATAGTTTGACTTCTCCCTCTGCTCAATCCTGCTTCCTCCTCTTTCCTTTCACAAGTATTGATCTCTAACCTTGAACCTCAAACTAACTCAGCATCTGTTTCCAGGGAAACCAAACTGTGACTATGTTAAACATGACAGATTAGGCATACACATATGTATTCTGTATCTCAGAAACTCCATTAAAATGAAGGTAAAGTAATATTGGTCTTGTTTTTAACTCAGGTGAAAAGAAAAGAAGCTCTGTCTATGAAGGGATAACAGTTGTTTTAGCAGAGAAGAGGAAGCAGTAAAAATGCTTGTAGAGTGGGATACCAATGAGAAGTTGGACGATTTCTTCCAGAAGACTGCTGAAAGTTTCAGGACTTGGAAGGACAGGAGCCTCCGGATGCAGATGCAAAAACAACGTTGACAAGAGGGGACTGATTGAAATCAATATGCCAAATGCTTACAGCTCCTAGGCTGCTTCTTTTATCTTTGCTTAAGACTAGAGATTTATTTCCTAAAAAGAACAGAGTAGGGAGACTCTGAATTTGTGAATCCTAGGATCACTAGAGGAGGAGTGAGGTTCGGAGCTGAAAATATTGGAAATAAATGAAAATCTGAATGTTGAATAGGAAGACTGCTCCCCTCCCCTCTGCTTACTCCTATAAGTTCTCTTCACAAAGGCTGGAGTGTTGACCTCAAAAAATAGATTGGGGATTTTTCTCTGTAGAAACTGAATGACTTCAGAAAAAACATAATTACTCAATACTGGCATTTGAAGGTCCTCAATGAAGAAGCTATCTGACTGCTCTATCACCCTACACTGCCCCCACTCATGGAGTTTCCAGTTCTATAGTATGTCATTCTTAAATATGAATGGTCAGGCTAGGGTGACCAGACATGTAAAGAAAGCCTTCAACATGAAAAATAGACCAAAACAAACAGGAAAAAAAAGAGCATAGAAGAAAATGCAAGGTAAAGAAAAAAATTTCCAAGAACAAAATACTCATGATTTAATATCTGTGGGAAAAAAGGAAACGTTATTGCACCTATGAAGCAAAAATGGGAAGGGAAGAACAATTAGAGGCTAAGAACTTCTGGTAAACAAAAATATGATAAAAATAAAAATGCAGTAAAAGGCTTGGAAGACAAAGATGTGGAAAGCTCTCAAATATAGAATAAATGACAAAGAGATGAATAATAGAAGGGAAAAGATTAAAACGAAAAGAGCCAAGTACCAAAGCTCATAGAAAATGATAGCATAAGAGATAAAGAGAAAATTGTGATGAAAAAAACAAATCACAAAGAAAGGATTGGAAATGACTGGACTTTTCAACATCAACACCGAAAGCTGGAAGATACTGGAGAAATACCTTCAAAAGTCTAAGGGAAATTTTAACCTTAATTCTATGCTAAATTAAATTATCAATCATAAGAACAGACTAATGATGTTTTCAGGCATTCAAGGACTCAAAACTGGACCTTCCATGTACCCTTTCTTAGGATGCTTCTGGGAGATGTGCACCACTAAAAGCAACAGAGTAAACTGAGAAATAAAGAGTTACATAATTCAGGAAACATGAACGCTAACACAAGGTAGCAGTGAAAGATGACAGTAGGATAACAAGTCCAGATTTGAGCAGGAGATGGGGGCAGAAAGAAGGTTCTCAAAGACCACAAAAAGGGGGGGTGGGAAACTGATATGTTATCTGATGAAATTGACCATATAGAAATAGTATTGTGAGATGTTTCTAAAAATCTATGGTTCATTTAGAAAGAATTAGCAGTAAGTGGATAAGAAACAAAGTCATTAAAAAACCAAGGAAATTTCTTACTCAAAAAAAAAGGCAAAGAGGTATATAAGAAGGAAACATAATCAGAGTACAATACCTAGCTAAGCAGTAAACATTATTTATATCATCATCATAATGTAAACATTAAGTATTAATTTACCCCTCCCAAATTATATGATTGTTGAGAGGATGGAGTAGACAGAGGAAGAAGAGGTAAAGGTATATAAAAGATAAATCCTCATCTACAAAAACAAGATATTGATAGATAATGTTTTAAAATGATGAAACAATAAACAGCAGTCAAGTATTTCATTTTGATATATAGGAAACAGAATAGAATGAAAAAAAACTAAAAGAAATGGGCATGGTTGCCTTTGAGGAGCAGTACCAGAGGCAGGGAGGGAGAAGTGGACAGGGAACTGATAAATTTTGTTATGTCTTATATTTGACTTTCAAAACTATTTGCACATATTATTCTGACAAAAATTAAATTGAATTGAAAAATAAAACCTGTAAATACCCCCAGCTTACTAGCATAGTCAACATAAACTACTTGTCACTCAAATTTTGAAAAGGGGAAAGAACATGAACTGCAGGTTCAGACAGATGTGTCACTTTTTAGCTGTGTGACTTTGGTCAACCTTCTTAAGCCTTTTATTGCATCATCTAAAACAGGATTCATAATACTTTCTGGTAGGTGTAAGGGAAATTAATAAAAATAGTCTTGTTCAGGCTTCATAGGCAATAATAGGCCTTTGACTGAACAGAGACCTTAGAAGAGTTACATGCCAAACTGCTGACCAGCAGAAGCCACGAAAGTAGGTCTTGAGAACCAACAGATAGGGAAGGGAATAAGTCTGGCAGGTCTTGAGAACCAGCAAAGGGAGTAAGTCACAAAGCTTCCTGGGCCCTGGGAATCTGGCCAGTTCCTGGGGATCAGTGAACATTCTGAGACTTATGATTAGAAATACAAGCATTTAATATAATAGCCAGAGCTACACATTTGCATGTAAGCTGATGATTATCAGTTTGCAGATTGGTGATAAAAGCAGGATTCCTTTGGACGACACTCTAGAGTCTCACCCTTTGGGTGGAAGCACCACCCAGGACCTTCCCAACTGTGACTTCAGATTGCTATTCCAGGGACTCCCCAGCATTGCTTGGATCTGGATGAAGTTCTCCCAAATTGCTGATGTATGCGCTTCTGTCTCTTTATATATTGCTTGTTCTCCCAACCTGGTGATGAAAGTTCTCTCAAACTAGTAATGTATGTGGCGATGTAAGTGCTCCCAAATCAATGATGTATGTATATATATATATATATATATATATATATATATATAGCTTGTCCTTATACTGTAACCTACTACTAATATAATAAATTTCCTTATTTCTTGCTTACTGCAGTGTGGAGTGGTTATTTTGCCGGTAAATCCTCTAAACCTAAAACCGAAAGTAAGTCTTCCAGTAGAACATAAATCTTTCGGCAAAACAGGAAGATTGTTGTAGAGCTAAGATAGTACCCTATCTTATTGTGATACGTAACATGGAGCCCAGTATATAACTGAGGCTTGAGAAGTGTTAGCCTTTGTTATCATTTATCTGGCTTTCAGGAACCTCCATCAGTTTATTCTTTTCCAATCTCCATTTTTTTTTCCTCCCTACAACCTGACATGGCTTTCTTTTTGCTTTAGCCATATCTCCTTTCTCCATGCTTGTTACTGGCTTTGTACAAACCTCTATCTCCAAATGGAAAAATCTTCCTTAACTTTTTTTCTAAAATTCTACATGCATCAAAACAAAAAACAAACACACAACAACAACATCCCCTGGACTTTTCAGTTACATAATTTAATAATCTACCTTTTGCTGCTTAAATAAATAATAAATAAATAAATAAAATTCTACATGCATCATTTTCTTTGAAACTCATTTCTTCTCAGTATACCTCCAGGACTTTTAAATTTGAGGAACTCAGGTTATATGGCAACCTGATCTGAGGGGAGTAGTTACGGGTCTTATTTTACTGCTGACATTGTATAGGAAACTTGTTTTTCTTAGCTTGGATAGTATGTTTATTTGGGGTAGTTTGGGAATGAGTGCTCATGGAAATTATTGAGTCTAAGCACACTTAAATCACTACTTGACACTCTTTTCTCTTCTTCCTTAAATCTACCCCTGTGTAACCCCACCTGATACCTTTACTCAGAATTCCCTTGATTCTCCTACATGTGTCATCACATATAACACTTGGCACCCATTTAAATATTGCTTTTCTTAGGTGATCTCATCCTTTACTTTCTAAACCAGTTGTAATGAGGGAAGATACAGCTTTCCATTTGTTTTGCATACTCCCATAACACCCGATACATACCATACTCATAAAATCCTGATGATGTGTTATTTGATTCTAACTGATACATGGAGTGAGGTAGCCCAACATATAGAGGAGAAAAAATGGGAATTTAGGCATCTCCTTGGAAGAAATCAATTGTCAAGAATCCTTGGGAATACACAGTGGCCCCTTCAAAAGAGAAAATATGGCTGTGAGAGTAGGAAGAAGAGAACCAAGGCAAGTATGGGAACAGCAGGGACTTTTGGAGACATAGCATGAAAGGGAGAGAGACTGTGTAATCAGCAAAATGGCCACAGCTCTTCAAGTGAAGCTCAGGTACAGCGATAGTACTGGGGCTGGAAGCATCACCATCACTATTATTATTTAGATCTTTGAAATGTGCCCATCACTGAGCCCTGAGACACATGTACAGAAACAAACACATGTTTCAATATTTACTCTCTGGGCCCTGAATCCATGGTGGTACAGTTGTCAATCCTCCCACAGCCATCAGGCACATGCTTGACTAAACAGATGGCCATCCAGAATTTTTTCACTTGGGTAGGAGGGTGGAGGCTTGTACAGCCAGAATTCTTAATTCAATATATCTTCCTGAGTATATTCTCTGAACAGGCCACCTTATAAGCACTATGGGAAGGGCAGTTGACAAGGTGGAGGGTTACGGGGGAGGTGAGGGGGAAAAGGGGCAGCAGCCATGTATCACAGAACACAGAACCTAAGAGATCAAAAATCTAGTTTCAAATTGTTTCTTGCCACTAAATTGCTAGTTGACTGTGCAAAAATCTCTTCACTTCTCTTGGTCTTAGTTTCCTCATCTGTGAAACGGTAATAATAATGCTTCTCTTGCTTATTTCTCATACTTTAACAAGGATCAAGCAAGTTTAATATGTGTTAAAATACTCTAAACTGTAAAAGATTATATCCTCATCTCATGATACCTTAGTGTCTAAGACAACTCTTTTAAACTCTTTTTTCCCAAAGGAGAAAAATAAATGGTTTCTTCTTTTAAAGGCTTTGTAAAAAATTTACTTACATAACAAAATATTTATTTACTACCCAATATTCTTTAAATTTCCACAATTATTCTAGATTAAGGAGGAGAAAATAATTTATTTTTAAAAATTCAGAATGATGTTCTGTATCAAAATATTTTCAAGAGGAAATAGAATTTGAGTAAGATTTTACGTAAGATAAACTTTTATTTCTACTTCAATATTCTTATAAGTAGGCCCTTTAAACTAGTGAAAGGTCTATACGTGAACATTTCAACCATATATTTATTTTTAAATCATCTCCCAGTTGAACCCAGAAATGAGAAGAATGAATGAATAAAAACAGAAAATGCAAGACTGAGTGATTTGGGAAAAGGGCAGAAAAAATATTATGGAAGAAAAGATGACACACAGAGAAAATATCCTTGTAGGAACACATTTTTTTAAAGAAGTTTTCGGGGGACATTTATTCTATAATCTATACTCCTAGTTCCAAGATAATTGTATCTAAAGTTTAAAAACTGAAAGTAGTTTAATTCTCTCCTGTGCCCTGAACTGAAACCAGATTCTGAAAAACAATATATGAGAGCATGCATCACATATTATCCAGGGATGCCACGACTGGATTGGCCTGGGTTCCAGTTACCAACTCCTGTCTAACCTTAAGTGAGCTATTTCACCTCTGCCTCCTCATCTATAAAAATGAGGAATTGGCACCTGGTAATCACTGGAGTTTCTTTACCTAGGACTCCAGGCCATGGGACTTCTTTTGACTTCTGAGAGTTTGTTTTCCAGTTTATTGGAGAACAGTAACAATGTTTATGTTAATGCTTTATTTCTGGATGGAAAAGAGATCACTGAGATGTTCCTGAAGTTTTGGTATGGTGAAGACAAAAGAGCCAACTGGGCTTTTTCGTATAGAAGTTAATATGTAAACAATTCAGGAACAGGTAAGAGCCATCACAAATTACCATATACATCAGTAATATCTGGGATCAAACTGACTCTTGTCTTTTTACTCTGTTGCTTAACTCAGCCTCAGCCAGATCAAGTTTTAGTCACTCAAAAGAATCTTGTCAGAAAGTAATTTTTAGTTTTATCTCCTGTAGGCCATTGACATTTTTGAGAATGAAAGCAATTTACTTCCAGAAATACAGTTTGAAATAGATAAAAAATAAAATTTGATCATGGTATTGAAAAGAGGAGTAAGTTTTGTATTTTTGTTATATTTAGGAGTAAGTGGAGAATTTATATCTAGCTTAAATGTGTTTGATTTGAAAACCACAATCTAATGCTTTTTAACTGAGTGTATTTTCCAAAGTGTCCATTGGATAGTTAAATGACAAGAAAATAAGTAAAATTTTCAAAACATTGTGCAGGTAGTGATTTATAAAGAGCCTCACTGAAGATGGTGACTCCTTTTCCTTCTATCCTTTCCCCCCCTTTTTTTCTTTCTCCTTTCTCCATTCAGCCATGTCTCCCTGACAAAGCCCCCAGACTGTGTAGGACTTGGCTTCTCTGTGATGGAGAGGCTATGGGAAGATGGCAGCTGTTTATGGGAGATCTAGTAGCCTAGTCACAAAAAGGGAGTTATAAGGGCTGACACTAGGTGACGGGATTGCTTTTCTTTCTTTTTTTAATCTTGTTTTCTTTCCTTCTCCTTTTTGAAAAACCTTTCTTTGATTATCATTCCTTTCACTTGGGCTTAGCCATTTAAATCACTGCTTCTTTTTCCTCTTTTATATGTTCAAGATGCCAACCAAAAAGGATGAAAGCAGGGGGGAAAGTGTAACTATCTGATAGTTGGGGAGAAAAAAAAACTTAGCTCCAAAGGAGAACTATCTTTTTAAAAATTAATATGTAATGTATACCTATAGAAAAATGCATATGTGATAAGCATATAGCTTGATTAATTTTCACAAATTGAATACAGCCATTAAACCAATACTCTGATCAAGAAACAGAATATTAGCAGCATTCCAGAAACCCTAAACCCCAAGGCCCCTTCTAGTCCTTATTTTCCTCTTCAAAGGTAACCGCTATCCTATTTCCTAATAGCAGAGATTTGCCTGTATTCATATTTTATATCATTTGAACCATATCATATATATTCTTTGTGACTGTTTTCTTTTGCTCAATGCTACATTTGTGAAGTTTATTCATATTGTTGTGTTCAGTTTCAGATCTTAATTCTCCATGGCAAGATAGTATTCCATTGTGTGAATATGCCACAATTTATTTTTCCTTTCTATTTTTGTTGGACATTTGGGTAGTTTCCAGTTTGAGGCTATTATAAATAGTGTTTCTATATACATTCAAGTGCGTGTTTTTTTGGTGAATATGTGTATGCCTTTCTATTGGTTATATCCTGGGACTGGAATTGCTGAGTCATATACACATTTTTGGCTTCAGTTCTACCAAGCACTTTTGGGGATATAATGGTTTCACACTTCAGGGAAAGAATTTGGTTTTTGCTTTGCACACAAAGAATAACTTTCCTCTTCCTTCCCTCTTATAGTTAAACTTCCCTGCATTCATATATGTTTTATTCTTTTACATGAAGCTTATTTGCTTTTCCTAGATTTAATAAAAGTTGGATAGTCTAAGCTTAACAGAGCCTTCTTCTGAGAAGAGAGACTGAGAATGTTGTATAAAACTCTTCCCTGTGCTCCTGTTTGCCCTTTTCACAACCATGGCAGAAAATTATTTTAATTTTCTTCAGCACTATTTTCAGGAGCTCTAACCATATATTTAAATTTTCTGAAATCATGCATAGTTCCATTCCCTAATCATACCAGTTTGTACTTCTCTCCACTCACCTCTTGATTCACCTAGAGACATCACATTTGTTTTTTAACTATACTGAACTATATACAGGAGCTACAGCAAATAATTTAAGGACAGAGAAAAAAGATAATCTTTCAAGGGACAGACTAAGAGAATATGGATGCCTTACATCAGCTTTTCAAACCATTTGAACAAGAGGCCCCATTAATCCTTTGTCTATTAATCCAATAATTGTTTGATGGTCTCAGGAAGGATTTCAGCAAAAAGTAGGTCAAGGGACGAACTATGCTCAATTGCTGATTAGCCTTGAAACCTTTGTGAGGTTTCTGGAATTACAGAACTCCCATGATTCTTCAGGCTTCCCATTCAGTCTGTTTCAACTCAAAGTTTTGGACCTCCACCATCACTGAGAAGCCTTAAAACACTCTTTTGGTTGATAACATAATGCTGGCATATTTGCCTCCAACCAAGGTTAGATCCAATTCGAGTATCCATTCTCCAAGTAGTTATTGAACACCTGCAACATAGCATGCTGATTTATATATTTATTTAAATCAGCATGCTGCTGATTTAATATTGGACTAACCAGATATAGTTCATGTGTCCTTGTAGAATTTATAGCCCAGTGAATAGTTTTTAAAAATGGAGATGAGTAAATATATAAGCACAGCTTGTGATTAGGCTAAGAAGAAAATAAACGGAATAAAGTATCCAAGCATAATGAAACAAGAAGGACATTGGGGTCTATGGAAGGTAATATTTAAACAAAAATGTAAATGATGAGAAGGAACCAGCCACTTACAGAGCCATGGGAGGAAGTATTGGAAGGGAACAGCATATGCAAAAAGGCCAGTGCAGCTGAGGAATGGCTGGTCAACTTTTAAAGAAATGCATATTCCCTCTGAATTTATTTTGAATTTATGATACAAACTTTGGATTTTCCAACTCGTTTAAAATGTAGCAAGGACAGTCAATTTGTTAATAGTAAATCTTGTATAAATGTGAGAGATAGCCCTAATTGCTCTATGCTAAATACTTGTAGTTTGGCAGCAGGTGTGTGGATTAGAACTGGAAAATGGGGATAGGAACAAGGAGTCCAAATTAAGTGACAGAAAATAATCAGTGGCAGAAATAATGGAACACAAGAGCAGTTGACAAAGGCATAGCGCTAACACAGCTAAGGTTCAAAGTGTTTGTCAGGAGCCAGAGCTGCAGTCTAGGGGAACAAAGTCAAGTAATATTGGCAGAGCCAGCATTCTAAAACATCTAAAAGATTGCTCTCAAACCAACAGGGTTTCCTGGTCCCTTGCCTCCTTGGAGGAAGCAAAATGGCAAGTTGGACAGGCTGGAGCAGGCAAGGGACCAGAAGTAGGAAGTTAGAGTTGGAATGTACAAGAAGTGAGAGGGTCATGAGACAGTGGGTCAGATATTGGACAGCAACTAAGGAAGAAAGTCACATAACCAGAGAAACAGGGAGAAACCAAAAGACAGGTATGAGGCAACCAGAGGAATGCAGGACTTTGATAACAGAGAGTAGGGATTTTAGGCATCCATTTCACCATCTCAGAGGAAGATAGCTGCTGTTGCAAAACAGGGACCAGGATTTTAAGAGCTTTAATCTCTGTAACTTCTTTATGTTTATACTTTTTACTATAAATGTAGTAAAAAACTATTTTCAAAACAATTAGAAGGAACACCCTTGAAACCTACACAGCCTGTGATCCTCAAGAGACTGTGAGACTGGGGAGCTAAGGAGTCTGTGTCCCTGTAGCCAAGCTGGGGTGGGTAGGGGGACAGATCTCCAGGGATGGCAATAGCTACAGAAAGAAAAACAGGAGAGCACAGAGAGCTGCTTCGGAAACCTTGGGGCTGAGTGGTAGAAGGGCCTATATGAGGTTCCCTGACATTTGGTGACCAGATATGAGGTTAATTCCACTTGGACTCATGTTGAATCTCATGAGGCCTGGTTGGAAGTTCAGGGACCCAGGAATGCAGGTGAATGAAAGCATAATTCAGCCAGGCAGATGTAGTGGTGGCCACCATCTCATCTTCAGTTGAGGTGGTTTACTTAGACCTGAGCTAATATAGACCCCCAAGAAGACAATCTTCAGAACCTTGCTACTTAGAGTATGATGCATAGACCAGCAGCATCAGTTTCACCTAAGAATACTATTAGAGATTCAGAATCTCAGGCTCCAGCCCAGACCTACTAAATTAGAATCTGCATTTTAAATTACAGGTGATTTCTATGTAATTTAAAGCTTGAAAAATACTGGTCTAGGACATCCTTGGAGAATCCAAAAGAGCATTACAGACTATATAAAGAGAGGACAGGAGGAAGAAGCTCATCTGTGGAATTGGAGACAGATGATGAATTGCATTTTGAACCAAAGCTAGACTGGGGAAAATCTGAGGGTGAAGGCCCAGCACAGCACTACTGCAGGGGGAAGGGTGGAACCTCTTGGTGAGAGAACAGATTCCTTTCCTTGGCCAGCAAAGCAGGTAAGAGTTTAAAAAATATCAGGCAACTCTAAAGATCCTCTTAGGAGAAAGTTCTAGATGACTGGGAGAAGATACTTAGCCATGAAGAGCCAGGGATTAAATTGGTAACAGACTCTGTTATAAGACAAAAAAAGAAGAGAAAAAGAGAGATGGAGCATCCAAAGGAGGCAAATGGCTGCATTCCATCAGAGGAAGCAAGCCCAACACACACCAAAAGATTTCCAATTATGCAGAACAAAGAAATCTGTTTGCTTTTCTTTGTTCCTCTGAACAAACAGCAGTCCTGTGGAATATTCCTATGAAAACTAGGTACCATTTCATAAAAGCAAACTGTGAAGTCAGAGAAGTCCAGTACGGATATCTGACCATCCCTACTTGTCCAGCCTCATATCCTACTAGGCTTCACTTCATACTTTACATTCTAGCAATACTGAGGTGAGTTTAGATCCAGAACTTTCCACACACCTTAGTGTGTAAAGGAGATGCCATGTGGTAGGTAAGGGAAAACGTGTGACACTAATAAGGAATCCTAAACTATTTTAAAGGCTTTTGAAAAGGCCAGATTTTCTGCTGAGCATGTTAGGGACAAAACTAGGGACTTAGTCTCATGATGAATTTTTTACTCTGAATTTTACCCTCAAGCAAGGATGAATAAGTAACCTGAGTTTCACTGGTGATTATTATATTTTTATAATTATTTGTTTGGTGGACTACTAAGAGATCATCTTTTTGTCTTTGTGTCTACAGCACTCAGCTTTGTTCCTAACACAGAGAAAGTACTCAGTTCATATCACTTGGAAGAATGAATAAATGAAAGATTTGTCTTGGCTCAGAGGCTCACAGTCTTCCTGTAAAGGCAAACATCAGTCTCCAAATTGGTCCAAAGCCAGTAAATAAAACATATAAACAAACAAATAAATAGAAAATCATCCCTGGAGTAGAGAAACAATCAGGCTGAGAGGAAGGAGTATGCAAAAATCAGCCCTGACTTCCTCTTGTTAGTCCTAAATTTCCAGCTACTTCCAGAGGTACCTATTTTAATGACACAAACTTAACAGGTCAAAAATTATCCCCTTCAAAATATTATACCTTCCTAAATTCTCCGTTATTATTGATGACACATGTATATTCAGTTTCCCCTTACTCACAATCTCAAATTTACTTTCTTTTCTTTGTTCCATGTACATCCTGGTACAAAGTTCTGTGGTTTGTTTTACTGAATGTCTTTCATATCTCTTCTTTCCTATCTTATCCCATAGTTGTCATTCTTGTACAAACACTAATCATTTCACTATCATATCATTATAATATCCCCCTGACTGGACTTTCTTCCTCTGGTCTCCAGCTCTTCCCAGAAAAGCTTTCAAAAAAAGTTTTCATCTTGTCATTCTCTTAAGAACAACCAATTTCTTCTACTTGTCTATTGACTCAAATATAAATAGACAGGTAGATAGATGTTTATGTATTAATATTTCCTCATTTCTTAGTATCTCTGCATGGTATAAGTCAAACTGATATTCTTACCATTCCCCCCTACCAACTCTTGATAATTCCCATTTTTGTTCATTTTTTAATGATTTTTCTCTTTGCCTGCATGGCTCTCAACATCTCTCCATCAATTCATGACCAGCATTCAATTGAAGTCAGATTCAAGACTGACTTGCTGCCTTCTTTGGTTAAGCTTAGGTTACACTGATAATCATCTTGATTTTCATTTCCAACTACTTTCATATATATATATATATATATATATATATATATATATACATAAATTATGTATATAATTCTTTTTATATATTAATATTGCTTATTTTATCAACCAAACTAATTTATATAAAATTAAGGGACTTTATTACTTTAATGTTTTAACGTAGAATAGAATTATACAGAAACTAGATTATTACTAATGATTTTAGAGGAAATAAATGAATAATTTTGCTTTGAAATATTGCTGTTGCCATTTGTTTTTCTTCATAAATAGATTACTTGATCCATACATCTACAGATTCATTCATTCACTGATCAAGTACTTACTTATTGAGCACCTATTGTTCTGAAACTGAAGTGTGATCTGGAGATCCCAAGATGAATAAGACACTATCAATATGCTCAAGGAGCTTACAGACCAGTGAGGAGACAGAGAAAAAACTAGATAATTGCAATTATATCAGACACCCGGAATTGTCAGCTACTTTTCTAGGAATTCCCCTCCCTGACCCACATAGTCACAAAAGGCAGTATTACCCTACCCTAGTAAGCAATTATCTCGTGAGTATTTTACATTTTTACTGAAGAAATGATTCTTAAGTCCAGCGGTAAAAAGTTATATATCCTTCAGTCAGAGTTTTATTTGGTGCCCAGCAAGACAACAGCAGTTAGATTGACTAACTCACCAGTGGTGATACTGGTCTAAAAAAAATGACTAGAAGAAACTTTGGGACCTGAACAAGATTTACTCTGTTTTTCTCAAGGAAAAGTGCTCTGAATAAAAGAGCCCAAACTGAATTGTTCTAAACTGAATGGGCTGGGGACTTCTAAATAGCCTATTTCTTGAGATGATCCAGATTATATAATTTAAATTGAGATATCCAGGAATCATTTTATTTTCAACAAGTTCTCTCTTTTCCTCTTCCCTGGTGTTCTGTGGTAAGTGACTCCTATCTGATTTTCAGTTATTGACTTCCTCATAATCTCACATTCTTTGTTCCTTCTCTTCTATGATCTTCAGTGGAAACTGGTTTGTCTTGATTCCCTGTTGGAACATATATTTTAGGAGTGTGAGTGTCATGGTACATGGCATTCTGATACTGCAGGTTCAGAAATACATCTATTTGGTAAGATGAGGTGAAAGGAAAAAAACGTTGATAGTGACCCTGATAAATGTGAAAATAGAACAATAAAATGAAATTCAATAAAGAAAATTCAAAGTAGTTGATTTATAGACAGAGGCACAAATATATAAATACAAGGTAGGGAACAATACTGTGCAACTGTGTAGAGCTTTTCAGCTAATAGAATGATTTGCAAAGGGAAAAAGAGAGGGATGAACTGCATTTAGACTTCTTACATACTTGAAAAATTTTAAGAGACTAGTGCTCATCAGGCGTTCTCCAGGGACAGGAAAAAAAAGGAAAGGAAAGGAAAGAAATTGGCTTAGAATAAAGAATATTATTTTTAGTTGTATACCAGCAAAGCTTTCCTTACTCTCAGATGGATAAAATACTGAAACAGGCTCCTAAGGGGACTGTAAAATCTCTAATCATTCAATAAATATTTATTGCTATCCTTAGGGAATCATCATAAAGAGGACAGATAACTCCCTGAGCTGGAAGATTTAATTCTTTGCCTTCTTAAAGAAAGGTAGCTGAACAATCTTTCAGATTCTGCCTGACTTTAGAATACTTGTAAAAACATGATTCAGGGGAATTCAGGATTCTAGAAAGTGAATTGTTTAGAGCTGTATGATGAATTGATCCCATGCTATAACCTGACTTTCTAAAATAAAAAACAAAAAGAGGCATCTGTATTTTATATGGGTCCTTCTCTTAATTTTAAATTTGACTTTCCAAAGTTTGTTGACTTCCATGACTAGTTGCGGTTTGGAGAAAAGGTTCCTATTTTATACCAGTTTTGCCCTCATTTACCACTTGTGACCACTAACATTTTCAACTGTCATCAAGTTCAGAATGAATATTAAAGATAGAAATAATTCAGTCTAATTAGCATAATAACTAAATAAAAATGTTCTGTCTTATAGTTTCTAAAACATGCCGTTGTGAATCTATGTTCTATTCTGGAACCTAAATTCCTTTTCCTTCCCTGGCCCTACCACATCTTAATTGTAGCTCTGAAGTACCCTGAATTCTAGAAATGTGAACCCTGTGATTGCATTTCTTGACCCAGAGGTCACGGTGGTGGGTGTGAAGAGACACCGGAGGGAAGACATTCAACAAAATGAGAGATGACTTACCTAGCAAAGCAAGAATGACATTCACTCTAATAGCAAACCCCCCATTTCAAGTTCTAGGTATGAGCTACCCAACAGAAATATCATGTGAACTACATGGATAACTTTAACTTTTCTGGTAGCTACACTAAAATATATTTTATTTAACCCAGTATACACACAATATTATCATTTCAACATGCAATCGATTTAAAAACATTAATGAGGTATTCTACATTCTTTGAAATCTGGTGTGCATTTCACACGTACAGAATATCCCAATTTGGACTAGCCACATTTCCAGAGCTCAATAGCCACATATATCTAGCAGCTACTATGTTGGTCAGAGAAGTTCTAGATCATATATCTAACTTCAGCTGCAAGGAAAGAAAAGAGCAAAGCAAGGAAAGGGTGGACCTGCTCTGTGGTATTTGCCCTAGCACTTCACTAATTCTTTTCCCTCTTACCATAAAGGAAAAAATACTTTGAGAGGGCATTGGACAGGACATTGCCACATCTTTGTTTAAATGGTACTTTCTCAGTCCCACCTGATCACTCTATATAAAATTGCAACTCTTCCCCACACCACACTCCCTCTTCATTATGCTCTTTATTCCATAGCACTATAACCTTCTAATATACTATATTATATATTTATTATCATGTTGTTCATTGTCTGTCTTCCTCCCCTATAGAATATAAGAGAAGAGAGGGCAGGATATACGTCTGTTTAGGCCACTAAGGTAACCCAAGTAACTGGACCAGTGCCTGGCATATAGTAGGTTCTGATGAATGTTGGAGGAATGAGCAGAACTTTAAAGCTTGGATTTTAAAGACATTGGGGTCCAGAGAAGTAAAGTGACTTGTCGAGGTCAAATAAGCTGGTCAATGGCAGAGCCAGTACTAAGACCCAAGCTTTTGAACCACTCATATGAAGCTTTTTACACCATTCCATGTATAAAAAGAAATGCAGAAAAATAATTCAGTTATTAGATATGAATTACAAATTACAGTATTGCTAGTGCAACAAATTTGCATTGGATTATGGGTTCCTAGAAGGCAGAGACTGTGTTCTTATTCAGCATTGAACCTTCTTCCCCAGCCCCATCATTGCAAAGAATGTTTTATACATTGTAGGTACTGAATTAATAACAGAATTAGCGGTCAGTGGTATCTGGTTTGTTGTATAATGTGTGGTTTTCTTTTATTGGGAAAGCAGTAGAGAGAAGTTGCTGTGTTCACCACAGAAAATTACTAGCTTTTCATCATGGCTTGGAGAGCTCAGGAGGAGGCTGACATATCTTCTGCTACTATCAGCAACTAGCCTGTGTAGCTGAACCACTAAAATCTAAGAAAAAAGAAGGTGACTCGGAGGCAGATTTTAACAATGTCTAGTTTCTAATTCTCCTTAAAGATCTGACATTTGCATAAGTGTTGATAGTTTGAATCAAATTTTATGTATGTTCCAGAGATTCTGGCTTTTTAGATGGAAATCAATGTGGTGATGGTAAATAATGAAGCTGAATAAATGAGCAACAAGAACTGCCCTTTGTATGTACCTGTAATAAAACTTAGCTATTGTCATGATGTGATTACATTTATGATATTTTTATGTAATAAAATACAACCTCTCTTTTAAGAATGTTCACAACATCCTTAATCCTTGATACCCCTGGGAGAATGGAAAGAGACAGTTGTTACCTTTCTTCCCTAGAGAAGGAAACAGAGATGAAGAAAGATATCTGTTGGTTATTCAGCAAGTTAGCAGCCAGATCACAAATCCAAAACTCTGCATTCTAAGGACACCTAAGAAAGACTTTGAATAAGAGTCTAGTGATCTTTGATATCCGTTTGAACTGAAGGTCATGTCCTCATTTAAAAGCAGTACTAGCCAGGACCCTGAGAAATCCCATTTGCATAGGAAATCCACAATCAAAAGTTTACAGAAACATACTATTGGCATCCTAGTAGCTTGCTCAGCTTGAACATGTGCTATCTGATCCTTTTTTAGAATCATAAAAAAAAAAAAAACAGTGCTGGAACTTCGGGTGCATCTTAAAGTACAAACCCAGGACAACTCGGAGCAATGCCTCTGTAATTGAATTTGAATAGAGAATTTTTAGTAATTTTAAAAAAATTGTGGGCAGCCCACTATCATTTTTTTGAATTTTAAGTTTTCTTTCAGGATTACAGATTGAAAAGCCATAAAAATTAAGCCATATTTTACAGATTAATTTGGCTGGATATGTTAAAATATCTTCATTTACCAGGACTAGGGTCCAGTATAAGGGAGAGAGTCTTCAGAGGCTAATGTTTTCCTGTATTTTATTGTCAGGCAGGTGCTATACAAATACAATTTGAGTTTCCATTTATGGTTCCATCCTATATTAATCTGATTCTGAAACAAGCAGTGTGGCTAAGGAAAGAAAGCACTGTCTTGAAAGTCAGAAGAATAGATTTAGGGCTTCCCTGGTGGCGCAGTGGTTGGGAGTCGGCCTGCCGATGCAGGGGACACGGGTTCGTGCCCAGGTCTGGGAGGATCCCACATGCCGCGGAGCGGCTGGGCCCGTGAGCCATGGCCGCTGAGCCTGCGCGTCCGGATCCTGTTGCTCCGCAACGGGAGAGGCCACAACAGTGAGAGGCCCGCATACCGTAAAAAAAAAAAAAAAAAAAAAAAGAATAGATTTAAATCCAGCTCAGTCACTTGCAATACAAGCTCAGGAAAATCATTCAACTTCTTTGAGCCTTGGATTTTTTATCCCAAGAGAGGGAAGGGAGAAAATTCTAGATGAAGGGAGCCTTATGACCAGAGGCCTGGAGGTGAAAGTTATAGAAGATCTTGGGCTTGACTAAGGCAGAGACTACATATTGTAAAAACAAGAAGAAGAAGGTGGCATGGATAAAGTTAGATAAATAGGGTCAGAATAAGGGTGTGAACTTCACTCAGTGGGCCACTGGCAACCAGAGTAATGTGAGAAAACAGTGTGTAAAGATTGGCCAAGTGTGGTAGCAGTATGCATCAAAGAGCAAAGTACCTGGAATTGGGAAGGCCCCCAAAAGTGATCTGCAATAATTCATCTGCGAGGTGAGGAGATCTGAAGTAACATTCTGGTAGAGGGAATGGAGGGAAGAAAATCAGTAGGACTTGGTGAGTCTCTTATTTATATATATATATATAAAAGGAGAAGGATGAGTCAAGGATGACTACAAGTTTTAAGTCTGGGTGATAGCAAAGATGATGATTCCCCACACAGAGAAAGAAGATGGGAGAGGAAAATGAAAGGGTTTCCAAAATGCTGAATTAGAGTGGTGATGGCGAGTCATCCATGGGGAAACATTGATTGAGGTTTTGATGTGTGGACCCAGTGATGTGGCTATATCCAGATTAAGTATGACGATGATAGTTGAGGCCATTGGAACAGATAAGCTCTCCTGGTGAATAGAGAGAGAGCATAACTCAGGATTTAAGATGGAACACTGGCGAATTAAATATGATTATGTATGTAAAGTGGCAGGCATATAGTAAGAGATCAATAAATGGCAGCTTTTACTATAGTTAAGAACACAGATTTAAAAGATAAGGCAGACAAGGAGCTTTCAAAGGAGAGAGGCATGCATGGTAAACCACAGCAGCTCCCCTATCTGATTAGAGAGTGCAGTCTCCATGGTAAGGGAGTCAGCCTTCAGTGCAAGGATGCCCCAGGGCTCCTGAGAATCATCTTTCACAAAACTCCTTACGAACTATAGGAAAGAGCTGAATATTAGCAGCTAATATTGTTGGTGGGTTGAATTCCTGAGAGAAGTAGTAATTGGTCATTCAGGCATTAACTGGAAGTGATGTAAAATATGACCCACAGATATTTTTTTTAAGCCAGAGTTTGAGTCTACCATTATTATTCTCCTAGCCAGTTAAGATCAACCTTGGGGCCACAACTTTTTTTTTTTTTTTTGCGGTACACGGACCTCTCACTGCTGTGGCCTCTCCCGTTGCGGAGCACAGGCTCCAGACGCGCAGGCTCAGCGGCCATGGCTCACGGGCCTAGCCACTCCGCAGCATGTGGGATCTTCCCGGACCAGGGCACGAACCTGTGTCCCCTGCATCGGCAGGCGAACTCTCAACCACTGCGCCACCAGGGAAGCCCGCACAAAGTATTCTTGCTTGAGTTAAGTCCAAGGGCAGTTAGCATCAAATGGAACAGGGACTTCCACTTTGTAGTGCTCCTCCAACTTTATGGCCACTTGACCTCAGCACTCTGTACCTGGATAGCTCTCTAGTCAAGCAGCCCTAACATGAGACATCTTAAATGCCATAGTACCCATGGTACCCATATAGCGAGATACTCCTAGAAAATCATTTATCCATTTGTTAACGTATATTGAGTACCAACTCTGATCCAGGCCCAATGTCACCCACATTCAAAAAGAGGAGGTTCTAAGAAGGGGTAAGTCACTGAATAGACAAGGAAGTGGAGAGAAAATAATTAGTAAGAGCTAAAGAGATACAGGCTGCTAATAAGATGACGCAAAGCATTTAACTCTTCATCTGTCTTCATAAGCTCTCTCTACTCTATAGCAGAGAAGACAATTAGATGTGTAGGCTGCTCAATTCTAATTTCTGAATTCAAGAAGAAATTAATGGTTCCAAAAAAGAAGAGTTTTTCCACTTTTCCTACATCAATCCAGCATGAGCACAAATGTATCTCTGTTAAGGCTAGGGGGAGAAAACGGGAGGGAGAATATGATTACTGCCAGAACAAGCTCAACAGACAGGAACAGAAAAGAATTTCACTGGCAGAAATTAGAAATTGTTCTTTCTCACTCCACCAACACATAAGTAATAAACGCAGAACTACCTTCTGCTGCCTTTATAAACTGTGTTACAGAAAAGATGCCTCAAGGGATACAAGTAGAATCTGCCATGCTGTAAAACTCTACCAACCCCACCTAACACACCTGAAACTATTTTAAAAATATTTAATTTTGGGGGGCTTCCCTGGTGGCGCAGTGGCTGAGAGTCCGCCTGCCAGTGCAGGGGACACGGGTTCGTGCCCCGGTCCGGAAAGATCCCACATGCCACGGAGCGGCTAGGCCCATGAGCCAGGGCCGCTGAGGCTGTGCATCCAGAGCCTGTGCTCCACAACAGGAGAGGCCACAACAGTCAGAGGCTCACGTACTGCAAAAAAAAAAAAAAAAATTAATTTTTGCTCATGATTTTTAAAATATTAACTCAATAGTCTAAGTTAGATCATAAATGAGGCAAAAACTTTTTGGCCACAGACCTCTGCAAACCCTCCAGAACAGATTGAAAAGCATATGGTGCAAACTTTAGAATTAATAAAAACTGCCACACACACACACACACATACACACACAAAACATACACACACACAAGTTAAGTGAATATTTCATGCATGAGACGTAATGTTTCAGAGGGTACCAGACATGTGTAATGAAATGTTAAAATAAGACTCGGCCTTTGGCCAAAGCTCCAAGGATAACGAACACCAACCACTACCACATTCCAACGTGAGGTGCTAGATCCCCTAAGCAGGGCTTGCTGTTTTGTAACCATTAGTTGATCACCCATTCCCTACCTGGGAAAATAACGCTGGAGATGCTGAGAGAGTTTTTGGAGACTGAGAAAAAGATTTCTTCTAGAGTGAGCTGTGGAAGTGGGATGACATCCTCCTTCCCCATCATGCCCACCTCGCACCAACATGGAACCCTCTATTCCACCTCAAGCCCAGTGAGAGGAGTATCAGGGAGAACACCAGAGTTCAGAATGCATCTCCAGGTCAACGGTGAGGTATCTAAAGGGTTAGAGACTGACGGAAGTACCCTGAGGCAGAGAATAGACCACTGCAGCTGGTAGGTAACTACATCCCCACTGACAGCATAGCCAAGGTGCTTGTTTGCTGTGAGTCAGTTGTGGATAACACAGGAAAGAGGCTGTTGACATGGAACTGGTTAGAACAGTGCCGAGGAGAGTTTTCTGTGAGAAACAAGACAACCTTCAGCAGCAGTCAGCCAAACAATAGTTCAGCCAGAGACTATGACATGCCTTTGAGCTAAAAGATATGTAAGGGCTATCAGTTTCCTTGGCATGTGAATATAAGAAAAAGGAGAGAATGAATACTTAACCATGGGAGTTGGAGCTAAAATATCATTCATTCATTGAACAAATATTTTGCGAGGGCACTACCATGCTATAATAAGGAATAAGAAATATGAAGTCCCTGTTCTCAAGGAGCTAATGTTCTAGTGGGGAAGCAGACAAAAAGCAGTTAAAAATAAATAAATAAATAAGATAATGACAGAGTATTATTATTGCCACAAAGGAAGTGAATAGAATATTTGAATAAGGAATAGCAAGGGAGAGAGACCCTACTCTAGGGTCTGGGAAGGACTTGTTGATGTGTGATTTTTAAACTGAGACCTGAAAAATGACATAGATCCAGATTTGTGAAGAGTCAGGGAGGGAATGTTCCAAACATAGATAAAAGCAAATGCAAAGACCCTGAGGAAGGAAATTGCTCGGCACATTCCCAGAACTGACAGACGGCCAGGGCAACTAGATCAGAGTGAGAAAGACAGAAAGATGAGCTCAGAGAGGGAGACAGGAGCCAGACCATGCTGAGATTGGGAGGCCATGGTGAGTACAATGTGACCTAATGAAACAAAGTTGAGACCTCTGTGGACTAAGTGAAATATACCTTTAAAAAAGAGCAGAGACTGAGCAGTACCTATGAGCTGTCTAGTAAAAAATCATAGCTAACAATTATTGAGTTCTTTGATGCCCTTTAGTGTACTATATTAGAGGCCAGCAAACTTTTCCTACAAATAGCCAGATAGTAAGTATTTGAGACTTTGTAGGCCATACAGCCTTGGTCACAACTACTCAACCCTGCTTTTTTCATGCAAAAGATGCCATAGACAATATGTAAATGAATGAGTGTGGCTGTGTATCAACAAAACTTTATTTATGGACACTTAAATTTGAATTTCATATGTTCATGTGTCAGGAAATATTCTTTTGATTTTAAAACCATTTAAAAATGAAAAAAATATTCTTAGTTTATGGACCTTAAAAAGCAAAATAGCAAGACTGGCCTACAAACGATGGTTTGCCAACCACTAGTCTACATACTGTACTTGCAATTAACTCTTGTAATACTCTCAACAACCCTATGAGATAGTTACTATTAATATGCTCCCTTCATAGAAGAGGAAACTAAGGCAAAATTATCACAGCTAGAAATCAGCAGACCAAGCAAATCTGGTTCTAGATTACATGCTGTTAATTTTGCAATCTTGCCTTATGCTAATAAATAATTCAAATTTAACATATTCAAGAGAGCCCATATGGAATGGTGGTATAAGAAATGGTAGAGTAAAATTCCTTTCCTCCATAAAAGCAAAGAGAACACTAGCAAAAAAAATAGTCAAAATCAACTGTTTCAGAACTCTGGAAATTAACCAAAGACTTGCTATAATCTGAGAGGCATTTAGTTAAGAAAAGTGGTCAAAAAACAGGTGAGTTTTTTAGTGTTTAAGTTGCCCTATTCCCACCCCACTCTTCCCAGCTCCTCAGTAGCCTTGAATATTAACAACCTTGTGAATACATAGCTGTGAATATCAGCCTAGCAGCCACTGGTAGGAGACAAAATTGGTTTGGAACACCACCTTATCAGAGAATTACCATTATCTTACTTGTTTGACAGCTCCCTGGAAGTCCCAACTCACAGGGCTTTATTTGATCTGGCCCAGAACTCATTCAGTTTATATAGTCTTTTCCCTGAGGCATCTGTCAAAAACAATTTGTGGTAGTTGTTTAATGTCACAAATGTCTGCAAGGAAGATAATTGTTGGGACAAATAAGAGGTTATCAAAAAAACCTAAGAAGAAAAGCTGGGGAATAAGATATCATTAGGGGGCTTTGAAAAGCTCCATCATATTCTTGGAACTCTAGAAGGCTACACACATGTGCAAGGCTGTGAACATGCCCAGGAAAGAATTGAGAAGCTCCTAAATTCTTGACTCTGGGTGACACTGAGGTTCTACATAAACAGGTAGTGAGGGCTAAAGCAGAGTTGTGAACTACCAGAGAGCTGAAGGTGTGCCCCAACACACACACAGAGCTCATTAGCAAAGGATAGGAGACATATTAGTTCAAAGCATTTAAGAAAATCACTGTGCAATTATTAGCTGACCACTAAGATAATCAAGCAGAGAATTTAGTAATGGAACATATGCAAAATTTACAGAATTAGTTTATAAAAGTTACTAAACAAATAAGAAGCAATAACAACAATAAGGGGGAAAACAACAAACCCCAGGAAAGAGGGGCAATCTGATGTGCAAAGTTGACACATTATTTTAAATGCCTAGTTATGAACAAAAAATTAAGATACATACAAAGAAACAAGAAAAGCAATCTATGAATACTGCATTGGACTTTCTAAACAAAGACTTTATATAACCTAGTAGAAATATGTTCAAATAACTAAAGGAAAATAAAAGAAGAATGTCTTACCAAATAAGAAATATCAAGAGATAGAAATTATGATTTTCTAAAAAGCAAATATAAATTCTAGAGTTGAAAAGTACAGTACTGAAATAAAAAATTTACTACCTCAGCTATTACTGAATCAACAGCTGATTTGAGATGGCAGAAGAAAAATTATCAATGAACTTGAAGATAGATCAAGATTATCCAGCTTGCAGAGAAAATAGAATGTATACATGCTTCTAGAAGTAGAAGTAAATGAACAGAGTGTCAGAAACCTGTAGGACACATCAAAAATATCAACATAGGCACAACAGGAGTCCCAGGAAGGAGAAAGGGTAGGAGGGAGGGAGGGAGGGAGAGCGTGCGTGAGAGAGAGACAGAGACAGAGAGAGAAAGGGCAGAAAGAATACTTGAAGAAATATTTGCTGGAAATTTCCAAAATTTGATGAAAAACATTAATCAACATATCCATAATCAAACTCAAAAAAGTCCAAGTAGGATAAATTCAAAGAGATCCATACTGAAACACATTGTAATCAAACTGTTGGAAGCCAAAGACAATGAATCTTGAAATCAGTAAGGCAAGCAATTTATCATGTAAAGGAAGCTATAATAAAATTAACACCTGATTTCTTATCAGAAACTGTGGAGGCCAGAAGACAGTGAGTTGATATACTCAAAGGACTAAAAGAAAACCACAATCACCCAAGAATTCTACACCCAGCAAAATTTTCTTTCAGAAACAGTGATATAAAGAAAGTCCAGATAAACAAAAAACTGAGAAAATGCATCACTAACAGACCTACCTTACAAGAAATACTAAAGGGAGACCTTTAGGTTAAAGTGAAGGATACAAGAAAATAACTCAAATCCACATAAAAAATAAAGAGAAACAGTAACATTAATTATTTAGGTAATTATAAAAATTATAATTATAAATATATTTAAAAATTATAACACTTGGAGAGGAACCAAGATGGCAGAGTAGAAGGACATGCTCTCACTCCCTCTTGTGAGAACACCAGAATCACAACTAGCTGCTGGACAATTATCCACAGGAAGACACTGGAACTCGGCAAAAAAGATACCCCACATACAAAGACAAAGGAGAAGCCACAATGAGATGGTAGGAGGGGCACAATCACAGTAAAATTAAATCCCATAACTGCTTGATGGGTGACTCACAGACTGGAGAACACTTATATCACAGAAGTCCACCCACTGGAGTGAAGGTTCTGAGCCCCACATCAGGCTTCCCAACCTGGGGGTCCGGCAATGGAAGGAGGAATTCCTAGAGAATCAGACTTTGAAGGCTAGTAGGATTGGACTGCAGGACTTTGACAGGACTGGGGGAAACAGAGACTCCACTCTTGGAGGGCGCACACAAAGTACTGTGCACATTGGGACCCAGGGGAAGGAGTAGTGACCCCAGGGGAGACTGAACCAGACCGAACAGCTAGTGTTGGAGGGTCTCCTGCAGAGGTGAGGGGTGGCTGTGGCTCACACTGAGGACAAGGACACTGGCAGCAGAAGTTCTGGGAAGTACTCCTTGGCGTGAGCCCTCCCAGAGACTGTAATTAGCCCCACCAAAGAACCCAGGTAGGCGCCAGTGTTGGGTTGCCTCAGGCCAAACAACCAACAGGGAGGGAAACCAGCCCCACCCATAAGCAGACAAGCAGATTAAAGTTTTACTGAGCTCTGCCCACCAGAGCAACACCCAGCTCTACCCACCACCAGTCCCTCCCATCAGGAAGCTTGCTTAAGCCTCTTAGGTAGCCTCATCCACCAGAGGGCAGAGAGCAGAAGCAAGAAGAACTACAATCCTGCAGCCTGTGGAACAAAAACCACCTTCACAGAAAGATAGACAAGATGAAAAGGCAGAGGGCTATGTACCAGATGAAGGAACAAGATAAAACCACAGAAAAACAACTAAATGAAGTGGAGATAGGCAACCTTCCAGAAAAAGAATTCAGAATGGTAGCGAAGATGATCCAGGACCTTGGGAAAAGAATGGAGGCAAAGACCGAGAAGATGCAAGAAATGTTTAACAACGACCTAGAAGAATTAAAGAACAAACAAACAGAGATGAACAATACAATAACTGAAATGAAAACTATACTAGAAGGAATCAATAGCAGAATAACTGAGGCAGAAGAACGGAGAAGTGACCTGGAAGACAGAATGGTAGAATTCACTGCTGCAGAATAGACTAAAGAAAAAAGAATGAAAAGAAATGAAGACAGCCTAAGGGACCTCTGGGACAACATTAAACACAACAACATTCACATTATAGGGGTCCCAGAAGGACAAGAGAGAGAGAAAGGACCAGAGAAATATTTGAAGAGATTATAGTCGAAAATTCCCTAACATGGGAAAGGAAATAACCACCCAAGTCCAGGAAGTACAGTGAGCCCCTTACAGGATAAACCCAAGGAGAAACATGCCAAGACACATAGTAATCAAATTGGCAAAAATTAGAGACAAAGAAAAATTAGTAAAAGCAGCAAGGGAAAAACAACAAGTAACATACAAGGGAACTCCCATAAGGTTAACATCTGATTTCTCAGCAGAAACTCTACAAGCCAGAAGGGAGAGGCATGATATACTTAAAGTGATGAAAGGGAAGAACCTACAACCAAGATTACTCTATGTGGCAAAGATCTCATTCAGATTCGATGGAGAAATCAAAAGCTTTACAGACAAGCAAAAGCTAAGAGAATTCAGCACCACCAAACCAGCTCTACAACAAATGTTAAAGGAACTTCTCTTAGTGGGAAACACAAGAGAAGAAAAGGACCTACAAAAACAAACCCAAAACAATTAAGAAAATGGTCATAGGAACATACATATCAATAATTACCTTAAACGTGAATGGATTAAATGCTCCACCCAAAAGACACAGGCTTGCTGAATGGATACAAAAACAAGACCCATATATAGGCTGTGTACAAGAGACCCACTTCAGACTTAGGGACACATACAGACTGAAAGTGAGGGGATGCAAAAAGATATTCCATGCAAATGGAAATCAAAAGAAAGGTGTACTAGCAATTCTCATATCAGATAAAATAGACTTTAAAATAAAGAATGTTACAAGAGACAAGGAAGGACACTCTTAATGATCAGGGATCAATCCAAGAAGAAGATATAACAATTATAAATATAAATGCACCCAACACAGGAGGACCTCAATACATATGGCAACTGCTAATAGCTATAAAAGAGTAAACTGACAGTAACACAATAATAGTGGGGGACTTTAACACCTCACATACACCAATGGACAGATCATCAAAAATGAAAATAAATAAGGAAACAGAAGTTTTAAACGACACAATAGACCATATAGATTTAATTGATATTTATAGGACATTCCACACCAAAACAGCAGATTACACTTTCTTCTCAAGTGCACACGGAACATTCTTCAGGATAGATCACATCTTGGGTCACAAATCAAGCCTCAGTAAATTTAAGAAAATTGAAATCATATCAAGCATCTTTTCTGACCACAATGCTATGAGATTAGAAATGGGTTATAAGGGAAAAAATGTAAAAAACACAAACACATGGAGACTAAACAATACATTACTAAATAACCAAGAGATCACTGAAGAAATCAAAGAGGAAATCAAAACAAACCTAGAGACAAATGACAATGAAAAAATGACAATCCAAAACCTATGGGATGCAGCAAAAGCAGTTCTAAGAGGGAAGTTTATAGCTATACAAACCTACCTCAAGAAACAAGAAAAATCTCAAATAAACAATGTAAACTTACACCTAAAGGAACTAGAGGAAGAAGAACAAACAAAACCCAAAATTAGCAGAAGGAAAGAAATCATAAAGATCAGACCAGAAATAAATGAAATAGAAACAAAGAAAACAGTAGCAAAGATCAATAAAACTAAAAGCTGGTTCTTTGAGAAGATAAAGAAAATTGAAAAACCATTAGCCAGACTCATCAAGAGGGAGAGGACCCAAATCAATAAAATTAGAAATGAAAAAGGAGAAGTTACAACAGACACCACAGAAATACAAAGCATCCTAAGAGACTACTACAAGCAACTCTATGACAATAAAATGGACAACCTGGAAGAAATGGACAAATTCTTAGAAAGGTATTACCTTCCAAGACTGAACCAGGAAGAAATAGAAACTATGAACAGACCAATCACAAGTAATGAAGTTGAAACTGTGATTAAAAATCTTCCAACAAACAAAAGTCCAGAACCAGATGGCTTCACAGGTGAATTCTATCAAACATTTAGACAAGAGCTAACACCCATCCTTCTCAAACTCTTCCAAAAACATTGCAGAGGGAGGAACATTCCCAAACTCATTCTATGAGGCCACCACTACCCTGATACCAAAACCTGACAAAGATACTTCAAAAAAAGAAAATTACAGACCAATATAACTGATGAATATAGATGCAAAACTCCTCAACAAAATACTAGCAAACAGAATCCAGCAACACATTAAAAGGATCATACACTATGATCAAGTGGGATTTATCCCAGGGATACAAGGATTCTTCAGTATATGCAAATCAATCAATGTGATACACCATATTAACAAATTGAAGAATAAAAACAATATGATCATCTCAATAGATGCAGAAAAAGCTTTTGACAAAATTCAACACCCATTTATGATAAAAACTCTCCAGAAAGTGGGCATAGAGGGAACCTACATCAACATAATAAAGGCCATAGATGACAAACCCACAGCAAACATCATTCTCAATGGTGAAAAACTGAAAGCATTTCCTCTAAGATCAGGAACAAGACCAGGATGTCCTCTCTCACCACTATTATTCAACACAGTTTTAGAAGTCCTAGCCATGGCACTCAGAGAAGAAAAAGAAATAAAAGGAATACAAATTAGACAAGAAGAAGTAAAACTGTCTTCTGTTTGCAGATGACATGATACTATACATAGAGAATCCTAAAAACGCCACCAGAAAACTACTACAGCTCATCAATGAATTTGGTAAAGTTGCAGGATACAAAATTAATGCACAGAAATCTCTGGCATTCCTATACACTAATGATGAAAAATCTGAAAGAGAAATTAAGGAAACACTCCCATTTACCACTGCAACAAAAAGAATAAAATACCTAGGAATAAACTTATAAAATACCTAGGAATAAACTTACTTAGGGAGACAAAAGACCTGTATGCAGAAAACTATAAGACACTGATGAAAGAAATTAAACATGATACCAACAGATGGAGATATATACCATGTTCTTGGATTGGAAGAATCAACATTGTGAAAATGACTATACTATCCAAAGCAATCTAAGGTTCAACACAATCCCTATCAAATTGTCAATGGCATTTTTTATGGAACTAGAACAAAAAATCTTAAAATTTGTATGGAGACGCAAAAGACCCCAAATAGCCAAAGCAGTCTTGAGGGAAAAAAACGAAGCTGGAGGAATCAGACTCCCTGACTTCAGACTATACTACACAGCTACAGTAATCAAGACAATATGGTACTGGCACAAAAACAGAAACATAGATCAATGGAACAAGATAGAAAGTCCAGAGATAAACCCACGGACCTGTGGTCAACTAATCTATGACAAAGGAGGTAAGGATATACAATGGAGAAAAGACAGTCTCTTCAATAAGTGGTGCTGGGAAAACTGGACAGCTACACATAAAAGAATGAAATTAAAACACTCCTTAACACCATACACAAAAATAAACTCCAAATGGATTAGAGGGGCTTCCCTGGTGGCGTAGTGGTTGAGCATCCGCCTGACAATGCAGGGGACACAGGTTCATGCCCCATTCTGGGAAGATCCTGCATGCCATGGAGCGGCTAAGGCCGTGAGCCATGGCCACTGAGCCTGCGTGTCCGGAACCTGTGCTCCTCAACGGGAGAGGCCACAACGGGAGAGGCCACAACAGTGAGAGACCCGCGTACCACAAAAAAAAAAAAAAAAAAAATGGATTAGAGACCTAAATGTAAGACCGGACACTATAAAACTCTTGGAGGAAATCATAGGAAGAACACTCTTTGACATAAATCACAGCAAGATCTTTTTTGATACACTTCCTACAGTAATGGAAATAAAAACAAAAATAAACCAATGGGACCTAATGAAACTTCAAACCTTTTGCACAGCAAAGGAAACCATAAACAAGACAAAAAGACAACCCTCAGAATGGAATAAAATATTTGCAAGTGAATCAATGGACAAAGGATTATTCTCCAAAATATATAAACAGCTCATGCAGCTCAATATTAAAGAAACAAACAACCCAATCCAAAAATGGGCAGAAGATCTAAATAGACATTTCTCCAAAGAAGACATACAGATGGCCAAGAAGCACATGAAAAGCTGCTCAACATCACTAATTATTAGAGAGGTGCAAATCAAAACTACAGTGAGGTATTACCTCACACCAGTTAGAATGGGCATCATCAGAAAATCTACAAACAACAAATGCTGGAGAGGGTGTGGAGAAAAGGGAACCCTCTTGCACTGTTGGTGGGAATGTAAATTGATACAGCCACTATGGAGAACAGTATGGAGGTTCGTTAAAAAACTAAAAACAGAATTACCATATGATCCAGCAATCCCACTACTGGGCATATACCCAAAGAAAACCATAATTCAAAAAGACACACGCACCCCAATGTTCATTACAGCACTATTTACAATAGCCAGGTCATGGAAGTAACCTAAATGCCCATCAACAGACGAATGGATAAAGAAGATGTGGTACATATATACAATGGAATATTACTCAGCCATAAAAAGGAACGAAATTGGGTCATTTGTTGAGATGTGGATGGGTCTAGAGACTGTCATACAGAGTAAAGTAAGTCAGAAAGAGAAAAAAATACTGTATATTAACGCATGTATGTGCAACCTAGAAAAATGGTACAGATGAACCGGTTTGCAGGGCAGAAGTTGAGACACAGATGTAGAGAACAAACATATGGACACCAAGGGGGGAAAGCTGCGGGTGGGAGGGGATGGTGGTGTGATGAATTGGGCGATTGGGATTGACATGTATACACTGATGTGTATAAAATTGATGACTAATAAGAACCTGCTGTATTAAAAAATAAATAAAATAAAATTTAAAAAAGAATTATAACACTTCTCTTCTCCTATCTGATTACCAGCTGCTATCTGAGGGTCCAGCTTCTAATAAGCTCACATCTATATGTTGACTGAGATCCTGCCCAGACCCCAAAACAGCCAGTGGGTACCTTCTCCCATCTTCTCTCTGTGGCTAACTCCAATGGTAAAACCAATTCACCAGGATCTACCTGGAAGAAACGTGTCCATACATTCAGCACCCCAACTTTTATGGTTGCCACCTAAGGGTCATACCCTCAAATCACCTAGCTGTGATAACCAGTCTGGCTTGCATTCATTCATGAGTTCCACAGGACTTTAGCCAACAAAGAAGCAGGTGGGTTTTTTTGTTTTGTTTTGTTTTGTTTGTTTGTTTGGGCTGTACCACATGGCTTGCAGGATCTTAGTTCCTTAGCCAGAGGCTGAGCCCGGGCCCTTGTCAGTGAAAGCACAGAGTCCCAACTACTGCACCACCAGGAAATTCCCAAAGAAGCAGTATTTAAACAGGCATGTGAGCCCTGTCAGCAGCTATATACGTAGGCTCAGTGTAGAAGGAGCAGGCAAAATTGTTCATCTCCCAGTTTCTCCCCAGAAGTTTACTGTATACTTTACTAGCTGCTGCCTGAGGGGCTAGCTTCTAATCAGTCTGCACCTAGGCAAGGACTGGAATCCTCCCAGGAACCAAAAAGAACTGGTGGGCTAGTAGTCACTTACCCCACATTCTCCCTCTTGCTCATTCCAACAAAAATACCAAGTCTCCAGCTTCTACCTGGTAAAAGCTTGTCCACATATCTAGCACCCCAAATTTTGTGTGCCATCTGAGATATGGGCCTTCAAATCACCTAGTTCTGATTGCCAAAAGGGCTTGGCCTTCACAAGTCCCACAGAACCATATTAATTTTTAAAAAGGAGTTTTCAAAGAGGCACAGAAACACTTGATGCAGCTATTCCCTCACCAGGCTCAACACAGAAGAAACAAGCAAAAACGCCCATCTCCCAGTTTTTCCCTGGAAGGGGTTTGGCTGCACACTGCACCAGATGCTTCTTGAAGTCCTGGTTTCTAATCAGCCTGCCTATGGAAGCTGACTAGACTCCTTCAAGGAGTCTGAGTAGGCATGTTCGTGCTGTCACCCTCTGGCTCACTCCAGTAATAAAATCAAGCCTCTATCTTCTCCCTGAGAGAAGCTTGTCCACATATCTAGGACCCCAACTTTTATGGCTGCCACCCAAGGTACTGACTCCCAAATCACTTAGCTCTGAGAGCTATCAAGGCTCAGCATTCACAGTCTCCCAGAGCCACACAAAACAAAGAGGTGATTCTATTTGGTTTGTAAGCACTCCCAGAAACTATTCCTTCTGGTTCAGCACAGAATGAGTAGCAAAGAAAATGCTGCTCCCAGTTTCTCCTTGATAGGGCCTAAAGTACATATCTACTGTGCTGACTTTCCTAGACACTGCCTGAAGGTCAGGCTTCTTGCATCATGGAGCTGAAGGTGCAGGCAATTTGTAGTCCTCTGGGAGTCTGAACAGGCATAAGTATGGGCATTCTCCATGCTGTTGGGACATTGCCAGGTCCTGGCAAAACCTCAACTACAGACAGCCACTAAGAACAAAGATAGCAATTTGGACAAAAGTTTGATAGGTAAGCAGGAATTCTAGCCAGGTTGATTGGTGAGCTTCTTCTCCTACACAAGACCAGTCTGTCAAGACTAGAAGAGGTGGTTTTATCTAATGTGCAGAAAACAACACGGAGAGTCAAGGAAAATGAAAAAATAGGAATACATTCCAAACAAAAGAATAAGATAAATCTCCAGAAACTGACCTTAATAAAACAGAGATAAGTGATTTATATGATAGAGAGTTGAAACTATTGATGATAAAGAAGCTCACTGAGGTCAGGAGAGGAATGCACGAACAAAGTGATAATTTCCACAAAGAGATAGACAATATTGAAAACTATCAAACACAAATCATAGAGCTGAAGAATACAATAATTGAACTAAACAATTCAATAGAGGGGTTCAACAACATACTAGATCAAGTGGAAGAAAAAAAATAGCAAACTCAAAGACAGGGCAGTAGAAATCATCCAATTAGAAGACCAAAAAGAAAAAAGAATAAAAAAGAGTGAAGATAACTTATGGGACAACATCATGAAGGCCAATATATGTATTATAGATGTCCCAGAAAGACATGCTATTATATATGGAACATTCAAAAGACTCCACCAAAAAAAAAATTGTTAGAACTAATACATGAATTCAGTAAAGTTGCAGATGTAAAATCATTATGCAAAACTCAGTTGTGTTTGTATACACAAACAAACTACTGGAAAGAGAAATTTTAAGAAAACAATCCCATTTAAAATAACATCAAAAAAAATAAAGTACTCAGGCATAAATTTAATCAAAGAGATGAAAAATCTGTACATTGAAAACTATAAAACATTGATGAAAGAAATTTAGGAAGACACAAATAAAGGAACGATATTTCATGTTCATGGATTTGAAGAATTACTATTGTTAAAATATACATTCTACACAAAGCAATCCACAAATTCAATGCAAGCTCCTTCAAAATTCCAGTGCCTGTTTCACAGAAAAATAACCCTAAAATTCATATGGAACCACAAAAGACTCCAAATAGCCAAAGCAATCTTGAGAAAGAAGAACAAAGCAGGAGGTATCACAATTCCTGATTTCAAACTATATTATAAAGCCATATAGTAATCAAAATGGTACAGTATTGGCATATAAACAGACACATAGACTAATAGAACAGAATGCAAAGCCCATAAATAAACCCACACAGATATGGTCAATTTTCAAAAAAGGTGCCAAGAACGTACAATGGGGAAAGAATAATCTCTTCAGTAAATGGTGTTAGAAAACCTGGAAATCCAGTATGGTGGTTCCTCACAAAATGAAAAATTAGAACTACCATATGATTCACCAATCCCACTTCTGGGGATATATCCAAAGGAAATGAAAATAGGATATTGAAGAGATATCAGCACTCCCTGTTCATTGCAGTATTATTCTCAATAGTCAAGGTATGGAAACAACCTAAGTGTCCATCAATGGGTGAATGGATAAGGAAAATGTGGTATATATATATACAATGGAATATTATACAGACCCAAAAAGAAGGAAATCCTGCCATCTTCAATAACATGAATTAACCTGGAGGGCATTATGATAAATGAACTAAATCAGACAGATAAAGACAAATACTGCATGGTATCACAATATGTAGAATCTTTAAAAAAAATTTTTTAACTCATAGAAGGAGATGGTAGAGTGAATGTTGCCATGGGCTTGGCGTGGATGAAATGGGGAAAGATGGTAAAAGGGTGCAAACTTTAATCTAGAAGATGAATAAGGTCTGAGAATCTAATACATAACATGGTGACTATAGTTGATAATACTTTATTGTATAATTGAAATTTGCTAAGAGAGTAGATCTTAAGTGTTCTCATCAAAAAGATTAAACACATGAGATGATGAATGTGTTAGTTAACTTGATAGTGTGAGTTCTTTCACACATATACATGAATCAAATCATCACATTGTATACTTTAGGTATAATACAATTTTATTTGTCAATTATACCTTAATAAAGCTGGGGAAAAAAGGATAAAAGATCACAAATCAGTAATCTAAACTTCCACCTTAAGAAACTAAAGAAACTCAACCAAAGGCAAGTAAAAGGAGGGAAATAATAAATATCATAGTAGAAATAAATGGAATAGATAATAGAAAAACAATACAGAAAATTAACAAAATTAAAAGTTGAGTCTTTGAAAAATTCAACAAATTGACAAGTCTTTATTTATCAAAAAAAAATCTTAATTTCTAAAATCAGGAGTAAAAGAGGGAGCATTACTACCAAACTTACAGAAATAAAAAGGATTATAAAGAAATACTATGAACAATTGTATGCCAGTAAAATACATAATATAGATGAAAATGGACAAATCCCTAGAAAGATACAAACTACCAAAACTGACTCAAGAAGAAGTAGAAAATCTGAATAGACCTATAATAAGTAGTTGAATTAGTAATTGACAGAATTCCCAAAAGAAAAGCCCAGGTTGTCAACACTTCACAAATTCTCCCAAAAAATAAAACAGGGAGAAATACTTCCTGACTAATTCTATGAGGCCAGTAATATCAAAAGGAGACAAAGAAATCCCAAGAAAGAAAACTAGGGACTAATATCCCTTACGAATACAGAAGCAAAACTCTTCAACAAAATACCAGAAAGCAGAATCATATGTCACAACTAAGTGGGATCCATCCGAGGAATGTATAGGTAGCTTGACATACGAAAATCAATGTAATACACCATATTAATAGACCAAGAGACAAAACCACATGAGGTAGTAGAGCATAATGGCTAAGAGCACAGTCCCTGGAACCAGCTACATAGGTTTCTATAGTAGCTCCACCATTAGCTAGTTGTGTGATCTAGGGCAAGTCAGAAATTTTCTATGCCTGTTTCCCCCTCGGTTATTTTGAGGATTAAGTTAGTAGAATGTAAAGCACTTAGAATAGTGTTTGATACATAGTAAGTGCTAGTCAAGTACTTTCTGTTGTTATTATTTTACTACTTTTTATTACTAAATTTATTAAAGATCATGAAAATTATGACTTATCTAACTCCAAATTATATTTGCTGCTGTGCAACAAGTATCTAAACTGACATACTCAATTTACTATCTTTATACGTTATACAAATGATGTTGAGAATTAACAGATGCTTTCAGAGATTAAAATAAACTCACCAATCTAAGAAAAAAAGTTTACCATAATCAAAATCTTGATATCCCCTACTTAAACCTATCTGTCCTCCAATGTTTTCCTTCTCAGAAAATGACAACACCCAGTTTCTCAGGCCAAAGAAAGATTTAAGTCAACTTTGCTTTCTTTTCGCCCTCATATTCAATATCCAGTGCAAAAGCAAATTCTTCAAAATTTATCTCAATCCATCCACTTCCTACCTTCCCAGCAGTAGCATGTTAGTCTGAGCTGTCATCACCCTTCTTTGGATTACTATACGTACTCACCACCTGACTGGCATTTCACTCCTGCTCCTCTACAGTCTAGTCTCCACACAACAGCCAGAACAACACTTTAAAACTGTAAATCAGATCACGACTGTTTATTCCATGCCCTACAGGGCCCTACATAATCTGGCCCCAGGACACCCCTTTTTTTTTAACATCTTTTTTGCAGTATAATTGCTTTACAATGGTGTGTTAGTTTCTGCTTTATAACAAAGTGAATCAGTTATACATATACATATGTTCCCATATCTCTTCCCTCTTGCATCTCCCTCCCTCCCACCTTCCCTGTCCCACCCCTCTAGGTGGTCACAAAGCACCGAGCTGATCTCCCTGTGCTATGCAGCTACTGCCCACTAGCTATCTATTTTATATTTGGTAGTGTATATATGTCCATGCCACTCTCTCACTTTATCACAGCTTACCCTTCCCCCTCCCCATATCCTCAAGTCCATTCTCTAGTAGGTCTGTGTCTTACCCCTAGGTTCTTCATGAACTTTTTTTTTTCTTAGATTCCATATATATGTGTTAGCATACAGTATTTGTTTCACTCTTTCTGACTTACTTCACTCTGAATGACAGTCTCTAGGTGCATCCACCTCATTACAAATAACTCAGTTTCGTTCCTTTTTATGGCTGAGTAATATTCCATTATATATATGTGCCACATCTTCTTTATCCATTCATCTGTCAATGGACACTTAGGTTGCTTCCATGTCCTGGCTATTGTAAATAGAACTGCAATGAACATTTTGGTACATGACAATTTTTGAATTATGGTTTTCTCAGGGTATATGCCCAGTAGTGGGATTGCTGGGTCGTATGGTAGTTTTATTTTTAGTTTTTTAGGAAGCTCCATATTATTCTCCATAGTGGCTGTATCAGTTTACATTCCCACCAACAATGCAAGAGGGTTCCCTTTCTCCACACCCTCTCCAGCATTTATTGTTTGGAGATTTTTTGAGGATGGCCATTCTGACTGGTGTGAGATGATACCTCATTGTAGTTTTGATTTGCGTTTCTCTAATGATTAATGATGTTGAGCATTCTTTCATGTGTTTGTTGGCAGTCTGTATATCTTCCTTGGAGAAATGTCTATTTAGGTCTTCTGCTCATTTTTGGACTGGGTTTTTTTTTGATATTGAGCTGCATGAGCTGCTTGTAAATTTTGGAGATTAATCCTTTGTCAGTTGATTCATTGGCAAATATTTTCTCCCATTCTGAGGGTTGTCTTTTGGTCTTTTTTATGGTTTCCTTTGCTGTGTAAAAGCTTTGAAGTTTCATTAGGTCTCATTTGTTTATTTTTGTTTTTATTTCCATTTCTCTAGGAGGTGGGTCAAAAAGGATCTTGCTGTGATTTATGTCATAGAGTGTTCTGCCTATGTTTTCCTCTAGGAGTTTGATAGTGTATGGCCTTACATTTAGATCTTTAATCCATTTTGAGCTTATTTTTGTATATAGTGTAGGGAGTGTTCTAATTTCATACTTTTACATGTAGCTGTCCAGTTTTCCCAGCACCACTTATTGAAGAGGCTGTCTTCTCTCCACTGTATATTCTTGCCTCCTTTATCAAAGATAAGGTGACCATATGTGCGTGGGTTAATCTCTGGGCTTTCTATCCTGTTCCATTGATATATATTTCTGTTTTTGTGCCAGTGCCATACTCTCTTGATTACTGTAGATTTGTAGTTTCAACCCTTTTTTCTGTGAATTCTTCCCCTGCTCCCCTCACTCCAGCCACAGCTAATTTCCATGTTGATCCTCTCGCTGGCCAAGCACATTCTTTTCTTTTCTTTTAAACATCTTTATTGGAGTATAATTGCTTTACAATGTTGTGTTAGTTTCTGCTATATAGCAAAGTGAATCAGCTATACGTATACATATATCCCCATATCCCCTCCCTCTTGTGTCTCCCTCCCACCCTCCCTATCCCACCCCTCTAGATGGTCACAAAGCACCCAGCTGATCTCCTTGTGCTAGGGCATGTCCTTTTGATTACCTCCTCCAACAAACTGCCCTTAGAATACAAGCTTGGGTTTGGAGGGGACAGGCTTTGCTGCAGATTGCAAGTGTGGAGTGCAAGTAGGCAACAGGGAACTGTAGATGTACACCCTCAGCTCTATTCAGCACTCTGATGGTGTCAATTTAACCTGGTTACATAGCATAACCTTTGCCCTGTTGCTGAGAGATCCAGGCAGGCTCCAGATCCCAGGATTACTTAATGTATTAGTAAATGTTTCTCCATTGCCTCTATTTGTTATCTGAATTCGTAAGAAGCAAAAAGTTTACAGGCTATAGCACAAACTTGCAATAAATTCAAACAGTCATCTGTGCTCTCTTCTGCCACAATTAACAATCATAAATATTCGGTGATTTAAGACTTAAAATTATCATTGTTTTTTTTAAAAAAATAGTCATTTTAAGAACTACAGTGAAGCTCATCTCAGTCGTTTCAAAAAATGTTTTCCTTATTTAAAAATTTAAAGCAACTGAACGTATTCATTATAATTAGGTATGGCTGCAAGTAAGAGTGACTTAAACAAGGTAGAAGTTTATTTCTCTATCAGGTAAAAGTAAGGTGGCCCAGGGCTTGTATGAGAATCCACAGTCTTCAAGTATTAATGCTTTTTCCAGATCACTGCTTTGACATTCTAAGACAAAGTCTTTGTCCTCATGGTCCAAGAGGGTAGCTAGAATTCGGTCATCACATCATATTTCCAGGCAGAATAATAGAGAAAGGGATGAAAAAGAAGGGCAGAAGACACCCATCAGCTGCTTTTTAAAATGGTTTCCAGAAAGGTGCTGAACAATATTTCTGTTTACCTCACATTAGCAAGATCATAATTACCTTGTCCTGGGGGTCAGCTACAAGGAAACTGGAAAATGTCTATATTCTGGGAGGCTATATGCCTAGGTAAATATTGGGGTTTATATTACTAAGGAAAGAGAAGAATAAATATTGAGGCTAACAAGTGGCAATCTATGCCACATTTCAGGATAGAGCTCTGGAAATTCTGATTCTAGAGCAGCTTAGCCACAGTTGTTGCTAGGGATGAGAAGATTAATCCATGTAGCTATTAAGATATGCCTGGCTAGAGGTAGAAAAAAATGGAGGTGGAAATTTAGGTTAAAAGGTAGGAATAGAATGCTTTGATTTTAAAATATAAAAAGAAATTATTGATTAGAAAATACTGATGAGGGGCTGGAAAGGTGGCTATGCTTTTAATGGATACCTCCTCTGCCCTTCATGCTACAGAAGTGGGAGGGTTTGTGGAGAGTCGTGTTAAACTGAGGGTTAAAAGCTGAAGTTGACAAACTATGGCCTTAGGACTAAATGCAGCTCACTGTTTTTGTAAATAAAGTTTTATTAGAAACCAATCATGTTCATTCATTTACATACTGCCTATGGCTGTCTTCATGCTTATAAGGGTAGAGCCCTGTAGTTGCAACAGAGACCATGTGGCCTGCAAAGCTGAAAATATTTGCTATCTGGGACTTTACAGAAAAAATTTGCTGACCTCTGGTTAAAACACCTGTGTAAGGCAGTCCAGTCCCTGACTTTAATACTTGGCTATGTTCTTAAAGCAATTTCACATGTAAAAATAATAGTGGATTGTAAATATTATCTGAGATGTTAATTACAAGAATGTAATAGCTGGATATTATTGAGGGAGGGGCAATATTGCTTGTCTTAAATAATGAGTTGTCTTTGCCCTGGAGAAATTCCTATTTCTTATTGTAGCTAGTTGAGTTCTCTCTGGATTCTGCATTCTTTTGTTTCCATAAGACCCTTTGCCTGGCTACTGGAGCAACTGAATGTGGACCTTCCCTCTGATAGATAATGATAACATTCCCAAGGAGTCATCTCACATATTGTCCCTGCTGTTGTTATTTGCAAAATGGAGAGATATAATTTTCTTAAGGTAATAACTTTACCTTTACATATAAGGAAAGCATCAAAGCACAGTGAAAAGGAAAAATAAAATCATCTTTCACATTCCAGATCAAATGTTACTTCCTCTGTGATGGTATCCGTGCTCTGCTAGATGGAATTATTGTCAGCCTCATCTGTCTTCTGTAGCAAGCAGTGTGTAGCTCTCTTGAATCTGTCACATTATGCCTTGTTTTGAGATTGTCTGTGAACAGATCTCTCTCCTCTTCTAGAATGTGAAATCCTTAGGGGTATAACTTTTATCTTGTTAGCTTGTGAACACCCAGCGTCCAGCACATTGCCTTGCACCTAATATGTGCTCAGTAAATGTTGAATTGAAATGTGAAAATGTGCTCTCACCACCACATCTTTTCTCTTTCTTCTCCATTACAGAAGCTGGCAGACCTGCCACCAACCCACCTTGTTCTGGGCACTGTATTGTCTTTCCCTTTCCCTTCTTAGTTTATTTGCTCAATTACAGATCTACATAAACTGTTTGTGTGTGGAAAATGTGTCTTTCATGCTGAAATTCTCCAAATATGGATTTTCTTCTATCTCTAAAAATTCTCATTCTGTGATACATTTTTCCTCTGGACATTATTTTCCCTCAACCCCTTCTCCACTCCTAAATTATATCCTCCTTTATGCACCCACTAAGCAGTGAAGCAGAAGAGAGAGAAAAGGGGCTTGATTTTTCTATATTCTGCCACCTCCCTTACTCTTGCTCCATCAACCCAAAACACTTGGACCTGTCTTGGCAAGAATTGACTCTGGTAAGAAGTGCAGCAGCTTTCCTGCCCTGAATTTTATTTTATTTTTTTAACAACTTTATTGGAGTATAATTGCTTTATAATGGTGTGTTAGTTTCTGTTTTATAACAAAGTGAATCAGTTATACATATACATATGTCCCCATATCTCTTCCCTCTTGCTTCTCCCTCCCTCCCACCCTCCCTATCCCACCCCTCTAGGTGGACACAAAGCACCGAGCTGATCTCCCTGTGCTATGAGGCTGCTTCTCACTAGCTATTTATTTTACGTTTGGTAGTGTATATATGTCCATGCCACTCCCTCACTTCGTTGCAGCTTACCCTTCCGCCTCCCCGTATCTTCAAGTCCATTCTCTACTAGGTCTGCAGCTTTATTCCCATCTTGCCCCTAGGTTCTTCATTTTTTTTTTTTAGATTCCATATATAGGTATTAGCATACGGTATTTGTTTTTCTCTTTCTGACTTACTTCACTCTGTATGACAGACTCTAGGACCATCCACCTCACTACAAATAACTCAATTTCATTTCTTTTTATGGCTGAGTAATATTCCATTGTATATATGTGCCACATCTTCTTTATCCATTCGTCTGTCGATGGGCATTTAGGTTGCTTCCATAACCTGCCTATTGTAAATAGTGCTGCAGTGAACATTGGGATGCATGTGCCTTTCTGAATTATGGTTTTCTCTGGGTATGTGCCCAGGAGTGGGATTGCTGGGTCATACGGTAATTCCTTTTTTTAGTTTTTTAAGGAACCTCCATACTGTTCTCTCCATAGTGGCTCTATCAATTTACATTCCCACCAACAGTGCAAGAGGGCTCCCTTTTCTCCACACCTTTTCCAACATTTACTGTTTGTAGATTTTTTGATGATGACCATTCTGACCGGTGTGAGATGATATCATATTGTAGTTTTGATTTGCATTTCTCTAATGATTAATGATGTTGAGCATTCTTTCATGTGTTTGTTGGCAATCTGTATATCTTCTTTGGAGAAATGTCTATTTAGGTCTTCTGCCCATTTTTGGATTGGGTTGTTTGTTTTTTTGATATTGAGCTGCATGTGCTGCTTGTAAATTTTGGAGATTAATCCTTTGTCAGTTGATTCATTTGCAAATATTTTCTCCCATTCTGCGGGTTGCCTTTTTGTCTTATTTATGGTTTCCTTTGCTGTGCAAAAGCTTTTAAGTTTCATTAGGTCCCATTTGTTTATTTTTGGTTTTATTTCCATTTCTCTAGGAGGTGGGTCAAAAAGGATCTTGATGTGATTTATGTCATAGAGTATTTTGCCTATGTTTTCCTCTAAGAGTTTGATAGTGTATGGCCTTACATTTAGGTCTTTAACCCATTTTGAGTTTACTTTTGTGTATGGTGTTAGAGAGTGTTCTAATTTCATTCTTTTACATGTAGCTGTCCAGTTTTCCCAGCACCACTTATTGAAGAGGCTGTCTTTTCTCCACTGTATATTCTTGCCTCCTTTATCAAAGATAAGGTGACCATATGTGCGTGGGTTAATCTCTGGGCTTTCTATCCTGTTCCATTGATCCATATTTCTGTTTTTGTGCCAATACCATACTATCTTGATTACTGTAGCCCTGCAGTATAGTCTGAAGTCAGGGGGCCTGATTCCTCCAGCTCTGTTTTTCTTTCTCAAGATTGTTTTGGCTATTTGGGGTCTTTTGTGTTTCCATACCAATTGTGAAATTTTTTGTTCTAGCCTGCCCTGAATTTTAAAACTCATGAGAAAGGAAGAGCCTCTTCCCACCCCCACTCTTATCAAAACATGGCCTTAGCTACAAGGACATATGATTCCTGTATTTTAAAAACAAACTTATAAAAAACTAATTGTGATGAAAATGGGAGCCCACAAGAATAGATACTCCCATGATGCCCTTCACAGGCCATGGAGTAGCTCTGCCTTTATTAGCAAGGGACCCATGTAAAGGGTCAAAGAAGGGCTCCTTTCTGGCCCAGCCTTTTATTTGTGAGCCCTTTTACCTTTTATTTGTGCTGCTGCCAGTGCTGCCTCTTAGTGTTCCAGCTTCCTAGGCATCCACCAGATTCAGCTGCCAGGCTGAAAGGAAAGAAGAATTGATTTCAGTTTCCAGCTAGAGAATGTCCTCACTGCTCCGACCTTGAACAAGGCTATTTCAGTTTCTTGCCAGTCCTCAGTCCATAGCCAGAGTTGTGCTCTCAGCATTGTTTTAATGCATTTCTCCAGGATTTTTCCCCTCATTTCTTCTCTCTGGCCTCTCATCTTGGCTGGCCCTGTGCCCTGACCCTCTCCAAACCTAGCAGGGCCTCCTCACCAACCAGGATAATCATGGGCAGTAAGAGCCTTGCAGCACTGGTTCTTGGCAGGCTGACAGGCACCAGAGAGGACCAGCAGCTGGAAAAGAACCAAGGCTACCTGGTCCATCCCTCCTAGTCTGAGAATCCCTTTGTAAATGAAGAGAGACTGGTCCTAATATTGAGGTGGTGTGACCTTTGGCAGGATCTATTCTTGCCTCCTTTTTTATTTATAAGATGAAAACAACACCAGAAGTCACAAATCTTCACACAGAGACACTCAATGTCAGAGCAGTGGCAAGAGCTCCTTGAAAGAAAGTAGTGATTGCTTTAGGCTAGAACTATTAAAGATTTGAGAAAGCAGTACAGGAGAACTCAAATTTGCTCAGACTTTCCAACAGTAAGATCCAAACTAGATTAGCTCTGTAGTCAAGCAATTACACTTCTCTTTCCAGCAAATATATCTTATTTTCAGAAGTCAGACTTGGAAATACTGATTCTTGCACAGTATTGCTGTTCTAGAATCCTTTATTTACCCCCATTCCTCTCCCCCTGGGCCACATCTTAGCAAAAGGGAGTTGTGTGACTCTCTCTGAAGCAAAGTTTAGCCTCCTTGCTAGGAAGCAAAATGAAGATCCGTAGATTCTTCTGCAAGCTGGAAGTCAGGAATGGAGAAACATGTGATTTGGTTTCAGTTCTACCTCAGCTACTTGAGCAAGTTTCTTCACCTCTCCTCTCTAGCCCTCGATTTCTTCTCCATACAAAATAAGTAGGCTAAGTCTTTCTCTAAGATTCCTTCCAGGCTCTGCTGCAATAATTCATTCTTAACTGCGTCAAGTGCATCAAAACTCTGAAGGCAAGAGGGAAATGACTGGCTCTCAGATGCACTGATTTCTCTTTGCAGCATGAATGGAAAATTTACTGAGGACACTGCCATATTGCCTTAGACGTGGGGGGAGGAGAGTTGTGAGCAAAGAAAATTGTGCTCCAGAGTCCTGGGCATCGATTCCTCTTGAGAATTCAGAGAGTTGACACACATTCCTCTACTGGCATCTACAGAGGCAGCAAGAATCATCTTCTTTAAGCATCATCCCTGCCCTCCACTGCCCATCCAGCTTACTACACGTGGAGCGAGTACTTTTCTATGTCAGGCACTATTAGAAATATAAAAATTAATTTGGCAAGATTCCTTTCAAATCAAGCTTACAATATTTGGTAGGAGCGCAAGGACCCAGCAAGGCAAAAACCCAAGGATCCTACTTGAAGAATCATTCTGATCCTCTTTTTCACCTGCTCAGGAAGGGAATTTAGTAGTTCAGAAGATCTTTGACATCAGACACACCTGGATTCAAATTTGGGCAAATTAATCTCTCCCATTTAGTTTCCTCATCTTCAAAATATCACAAAAATAGAACCTCTCTCTAAGGATTAGTGAGATAATAATGCATGTAAAAGTTCTTTACTTTCTTGTCATAAATAGTTTTGGAGGGTTTTTATATATTTTGGAAGATAACTAAGGATACAGTTTTGAGTGCAGAAGTGGCCCTGCCCCTCATGAATTTTTCAGTGGTGCAAACATTAATTAGATGTCATACAAGTAACTATATAGCTTAAAAAGCCATAAGTGCTATGTGTCATTTGGACCCTCCAGGGAACAGATGCAAAGACAGAATTATAAGCAAAAGAGATTTTGGGGGAAGGTTAATGCCTGAGAAACATTAAGGGCAGAGAAAGCAGAATAGGGCAGAAGAGTCTCAGACTGAAATGCAGACCTGCCAAAGGCTCGGCCAGGTCAAGAGGGACTTAGGAAAAAATATTGTCCATTAGAGGAATCCCACATTGGATAGAAATGACCAGGCAGTAGGACTATCTGCTATGTCCACTCATTAGACTGGGGCTTCCTGGAAGAGTGTGGCTGTGGCTAGAAAGCTGGAGCAGGTCCTGAAGTCACTAAAAGAAGGCATTCAGTCATCTGTACTCTTTGCAGCTGCATAGCAAATTCTTGAAGGAAGATCCACTTGGTGTACCTCCATGGCTGTCCATGCTATGAAGGAAAACTCTAAGAGAGGTTAATGCAGAACCTAACCTAGGCTTCCCTGACAATGTGTCATTTACATGGAGATGTAGAAGATACAGTAGTGTTAACCAGACCAAGAGGTACCAGCAGGAGCTGTCCAGGGTAAGAAAGAGCATCTGTGAAAGCACTCTGCCAGGAGAGGGCAGGATTTGGGTTAAGGAACCAAAAGAGAACAAGATTTGAAGCTGAAGAGGCTGGAGCCAGATCTGGCAGGACCTAGTAGGCCATGAAAAAGGAGTTTGGTCTTTTTCAGAAGAGCAAAGAGAAGCTGGTGAAGAATTTTAAGAAGGGTGAGGGAGAAGTCAACAACACGATCAGATTTGCAGTTTTTTTAAATTACTGTGGCTGCTCTGTTGAGGCAAGAATTAGCAGAAGAACAAGAAAAAGTGCACGGAGACCATTTAGGAGGTTGTTGCACAATGACTTGGACATAGTAAGCCCTCCAAAAATAAGACCAATCGTTATTATTAATACTTACAAGCCTGAATTATGTACTCTTACTCTTGCTCTTTGTATTAAATCTAGACACTTTTGCATTTGCTTTAAGCTCTCTACCAATTACCTCCAGCCTAGTCTTCATTCATCACAAATTATACTGTTCAATAACCTCACATCCCATTGCTCTGTTTCAGACATTTTACTTCATCATAACAATCTTACTATTCCCTGAACACTTTATACATTTCTGCTCCAAACCACAGTTCATGCCCATCTGGATGCTCTTCCCCACCCTCTGCAAAAATTATCTTCCCCTCTTCTCAAACCCTGCTAAAGTTGTCCCAGACCACTCCACTTAGCCTAATATGCCCTCCATCCCATCCTCCTTCTGGCACTAAAATCTTTGTAAGGCAGAGGTATGTATTGCAATGTGTTCTTTTCATGGTATTTTCCCCTCTTTTGACCTTGTAGAAATCAAGGGCTTGAGGAGTAACAGGCACTTAGAAAATGAAAATGTAGAGGAATAGCTTATATTTCCCAAAAACTTATCATTTAAAAAAATAGTCAGAAATGGTCAATATAGATTGTTTATGATGGAGAACAGGAGCAAATGGGAAAACTGCTAGAAAAGGAAAAAAATAAATGTGATGTGCTAGGAAAAGACAGCTAGTAGTAATAGGAACTAAAATGTATTTAGCACTTACATTGTATCAGTTACTGTCCAAAGAACTTAATATATATTATCTCATTTAATTTTCACAACAACTGTATGAAGTATGATTCTTATCCCTATTTTGTAATGTTGAATGATGAGCATCACCCAGTCCCCTGAGCTCTAAAGAGAAAGAACATTTTCCTGGGCAGCTAATTTTTGAGCCTTAGTTATGCCATGTGGTCGGAGAGGAGAGGGTCACCGGAAAAGCTGATAGAAGCCAAATGGCTTAGAAGATGAAGTTGACCCCCAGAGGGAAAGATTGGGTAGTGGGAAGTAGAGGGAGGAGAGGCAAGGAAGAAGGAAGTGTGATTTGGAAAGGTGAAAAGTTTACAAGATACTTTAAGGAAGTTTTGCATATCCCTTCTCAATGTCCTCAAGAATTTTTAATGAAGATCTACATTGCCCTTTAGAATTTTCTACCTCAGGTTTTTTTAGTCTTCAATAATGTGCCAAGTCTGGCCTTGATGAAAGCTAGATAGCCCAGCTCCTTCAGATTTCCCTAAAGGTATGGTCTCTGGGAACTCTGGAGAAGTGTACATTACAGACATTAAATGGAGAGGCACCTCTTTCTCTGGATCTGGAGGGTAGGATGAGGGAACACAGTTGGGAAGGGTTTTCTCTGTCATAGTGAAGGGCAATTTTGAAAGAGTAGTCTCATGGAATGTCGGTGCCAAGGAAATGAAAGCAGGGACTTTGTGCAGAAGCTTTAGAATCCCCATGTTGATCAAAGTAGTCCCGAAGGCTCAGGAGAGCCAAGGAGTGGAGTCTACACTGAGGCCACAGTGAAGGTGGAAAGCCTTAATTTCCACCAAACTGTAGCTAAATCGGCACTGTTCTGCTTCCTCTTCCTTAACATTCAGCTCATTGACTTACCCACCCACCCAAGAACAGACTTTATGTCCTGATCCCCAAGTTGCTGGTGACAAGAAGAACGAGCAAAGCTTTGCTCAAGGAAGAGCTATTATAATAAAATAACTATAATTAGCGTGGTAGTGCAGGGAGAGAAGCTCCATTTCTTCTGCCGAATTCAGGGCCTTATTTGCATTTGAAAAGCAATCTCATTAGAACAGTGTATTAGATTATATTTTCCAGGAAAACATTTCAGAAGAACCATAGCGATGCCTTGCATGTACACACACAGACACAGACATATACCCTTAATTTTCCAATTAAAAGTACATACATACTTTTTAAATTAAAAAGCAACCAGAAAGTAATATAAACTGATCACTAGACATTCCTAAATTTAAGGCGGAAAGACCTGTGGAAGTTTAGAGAGAAAAGGACTGGGAGTTTGGATGAACAGACATTAAGGAAAGCTATATGGCAAGGTTAAGAGAACTGTGGAATTAATGCTGTTTAAAAATAATTGTGTTAAAAATCTTTCTCAGGGAATTAGTCCATTTCACGGACTTAGGTGATTACAAAAGTAATCCCTTTTTTCAGGAATTTTAATTGGGTGGCTACAACCGTATACACATGAGGAACCCCTCCTAGTGCTAGAATTGCAGTCAGCATGCTCAATTCATCAATGGGGGATGGTAAATCCCCCAATTCAAAGGGGCTCCATATAGCTACCAAGTACCTAAAACCACCCCCAAATGGTTTCCTTGCTTTCATGTTCCACTTTCAAGTCTTCACTTTTGGCTAAACCTGCTCACATGTTAGGCTACTTGCTTACTTCCATTCCCCCTTACACTTACCTTACAAAATATTTGTTTTCTCTCTTGGTTGCACAATTACAGAAGATAAAACTATTTAGGACTGCAAGGATCCTTAATGATCATCTTGTCCTATTCTCTCACTTCCTTTTCTTTTTTAAATTAATTAATTAATTTGGCTGCGTTGGGTCTTCGTTGCTGCATGCAGGCCTTCTGTAGTTGCATCAAGCAGGGGCTACTCTTCATTGCAGTGTGCGGGCTTCTCATTGCGGTGGCTTCTCTTGTTGTAGAGCACGGGCTCTAGGCATTCAGGCTTCAGTAGTTGTGGCACGCAGGCTCAGTAGTTGTGGCACGTGGGCTCTAGAGCACAGGCTCAGTAGTTGTGGCACACAGGCTTGGTTGCTCCGTGGCATGTGGGATCTTCCCGGACCAGGGCTCGAACCCATGTCCCCTGCAATGGCAGGTGGATTCTTAAACACTGCACCACCAGGGAAGCCCCTTCTCTCATTTTTTAGATAAGGAAACCAGGACAAGATAGGTTAATTTTCCCAGGATCATATAGCCAGTTAAAGGCAGGGGTGGGGAAAGACATAGAACCCAGGTCCCCCTCCCACAGGCCTCCTACTGTCATGCCTGGTCTTCAGTAGCTTTCCTTGGGCAGCTCTCTATCTTCTAATTTTCCCTCCTGGGGGCCTTTGACAGCTCTTTATAGCATCTTTATAGATGACAGGGAGCTCAGTATGACACACACACAATATGTTTATGCAAGGGCGATCTCAAATGCCCTGGTTTGTTTCCCAAACACATTTTGTGGCCTTTTGGCTTACTTTGCACATTGAACATATGTTTCACTTTAAGTAGGCTGGCCCAAATTCCTTCTTTCTAAAAGGAGTCTTAAAACAGGAAAAAAGAACTCAACAGAAAATCCTCTCTTTTTCTTTTTAAAGAAAATGGAAAATACAACAAATGCATAACAGAAAACTGGGAAAGTCATGATCCTATCACTTTACCCGCCATTGTAATCACTATGATGTACTTCCTCCGGGCTGTTCTCATAGGCATCTCTTTTTCATATCATTGTTATATGTCCTTAATCTGACTTAGCTCTAAATTGGTGCTGGAATAAGCTGTCTACAAACTGTCTTGTTCTTCCTCAGAATCAGTGAAAGGACATCCACAGAACACAAATAAATCTTAGAGCTTCACCCAGCACATAACTGGGAGTTATCATTTTTCTGTCATTATATGGTTGGGGTTTGTGGTATAGCCTGCTAATTTTTTATTTAATATCCATAATCTCCTTTTATCTTACTAAGAGAACCCCAATTTTATTTAAAGCAACTTAATACCAAGCTTAAAAAACTATATTTCTGCAGCCTCTCTTTTAGTTAGGATTGGTCAAATGAAACAGACCTGGTGAAAAGATGTAATCAGCAGTCACAGGGGGGAATAGTGCAGGGAATGCTCTTTAAAGGGGACTGGCTGACTCAGTTGATAAACATTTGTTTTGTTCTCCCTGATTCCTCCCCCTTCCTACCTGTATGGTAGATATGATGGCTGGAGCTGCAGAAACCAACTGTGACCATAAGGCAATCCTGAAGATGAAAACTACAGGCTAAGGAATAAGGCCAACCTTGGCAGTGTGGTGCTGCTATACCAGCTCTGGACTACCAACTTTCCAACTTTATGTTGTTTGACAGAAAAGTATATGTCCATCTTGTTTAAGCTATGTTTTTATCAGAATTTTTTTTTTTACTTTAAGCCAAAAATTACTGACACAAGAGCCAAAGAACTCTGAAATGCTTTCAGAGAGCTTCCCTTGAAAGCTCTCTTTGAATGCCCTAATGGTTCCTCTAAGTCTGGATCCTTTGCTTACTTGGGATTTCTCAGTCCTCTCTACACACCTCCACCTCCCACACTGGTGCCTTGGCAAGGCCACAACCTCACCCTTTGGACTCTTTAGACTTGACTCTCTTGACACCCAGGGCTAGGTTCTTTTCCTCTTACCTTTGCCCATTTCCCGTTGCATTTGCTGAAAAGGCCTGGCTTTGCCTGGGAAGCTGCTGCTCCTTCTAAACCCGCCCCTCCTCATTCCACCCCCTCCTCAATTTAGTGTCTGCACCTGCTGGGGGTCAGCCTAGACAATTTTATACTAAATGCTTAACAGAAGATTTACATGTAATATTTCTTTGTAGAACATCACCTAAGATGTGCTTAAATTTTATCTACTATTTCCAGATATATATTTTCCCTTCCTAACAGTCTCTATCAAATCGAGTGACTAGTCCCCATAGTTCCAGCAAGGGGTGATCATTGCTGATTAGACCCAGCTGAAAAAAATCTATCCATAGGTGGCTAATGAAGAAGATTTTGGGGGGAAATTTTCCCCCAAAATTTAGCCATAGAACTAGAGAGGCCCTTGTTCCATTATATTATTTTTACCCCTTATTTTTCTCCTTGAGTTATTATTCTAGCAACACACAGGATCTGAAATTTTTAAGATGCAGATTTACTTAATGGATAAGTGATAACTTTTAAGCCAATCTAAAATATCCAACTTGTGGATAAAAATAAGCAAAGTAAATTATTAAATAGTAACTTGGTGCCTGGATTTTAGTGGTAAGTACAATTCTATCCTAAACTATCACTCAGCAACATTAGCTTGTGACTATAAATTAGTCTGGTCAAGTATTTTCTCCTTGGATTCTCGTGGCTATCCTTAACCCAAACCCTCAGGGAAGCAATCTTCCTGGTCCAGATTCCCTACTAATAAAGCATTCACAGGACTATTGACTAATGTGATTTAACTTGGCTCATGTGTGCTCCCACTTGCGTAAGAGCCTGGTTTGAGATAGGAAAACACAGAAGAGACCTCCTTGGCTGGCCCTGGGAGGAATGGGTCAGAGAAGAATGACTTGGCAGAGATGGAAGGCTAGATAAACATCTCTGGGCATGAGTATCTGAGGCTTGGTTTTCATAGAGTCATCATTACTCTCAATGAGTTAAGAACTGCTATATATATACACTAATATGTATAAAATGGATAACTAATAAGAATCTGCTGTATAAAAAAGAAATAAAATTTAAAAATTAAAAAAAAAAAAGAACTGCTACAAAGACATTACAAAGGAAGTCCATTCTGACAGGGGCAGTTCTAAAACTTGGGGCCCTCAATAGCTTCCTTCTCTATCTTAATAGAGGCTGCTTATAAGATCTAATCCAGAGATTAAATTATTTCTTCCCTAGGAAATCTCATTTACCTTCTGTGTTATGCAGAGCAATTCTACACACACATACAGCCCAACTTCTACCTCCAAATTTTCTCCCCACCACCCATGATGACTTGGCAAACAGAGAGTATTCTAGCTACCAGGACCTCCTCTCAGAATTATAAACAACAAAACATTAATTTCTTTTACACATAGATAAAAGACAAAATGAAAATAGCTCAGTTCAGGTGGTAGAATTCTGGGTGGTTTATTTTTTTCTTCTTTCTACTTTCAGTCTACCCATACTTTCTTTGATTATAATACATATTAATACACATTAACATTTCCTGAGTTCTGACTCCGGGCCAGGCACTCTGTTAAGCACATTACATATTTTATCTCACTTAATCCTCTTTAAAAATCTATGGATTTACATATAAGGAAACTAAAGAAATTAAGTAACTTATCAGTGAGTAGCCTGCATCTAAGTCCAGGTCTAGCTGACATTAAAGTCAGGACTCTTAGCTACCACAATATTATTTTTATAACGGAAAAAGTACGCATTAAAAAAAGATTATAAGATGTTGAAACTAGAAATTTAGTCATGGATTTATCTCAGGGAATTGTACTGTTCTAAAAACGAGAGGGTACATGGCATGGTAGTATATATAGCATGGTGGTTAAGAGCCTGGATTTTGGAGCCAGAACTCACGAGTTCAACTCTCAGTGTACAGTCTTGCTACCTCCATGACCCTGGGCAAGTTACATAACTTCTCCATGCCATATTTTCTCCATCCACATAATGGAGATAATAGCACCTACTATGGGGTTATTGTGAAGATTAAATCTGTTATATTACATAAAATGCTTAAGTAGTGCCTGGCACATAGTAAGTACTATGAAAGTATTGCTGTCCTTATTGTTATTATTATTATTATTATTTTATTCCAAGATATTTTGAAGCCAGGCTTGTATCCTCCTGAAAAGAAATCCGGGCTATAATTCTCCTAAGCTCCTGGATCAAGGATTTTAAGAATGAGACTGCCTGACCTTTCCTAGCGGGATAGCTGTGAGGTAAGGGATGAAGGGGGCATGGTGGTCAATCTTTTTTGGGGCTGAATGGATGCACTTTGCAGAGAGAAGTCTCCTGGTATCATTTTAACTACACAGTCAACACTCAGAGCAGAAATTTCCTGTTCATCTTTTTTTTCCTTCGTGTAATCAATTAAAATTATTATATTATCAAAGGTCTGTTCGTCATTTTTAAAAGCAGGGGGAAAAGTGTCTAAGAATTACCTAATGAAATTCAAATAAATAAAAGTACAATATATGAAATAATAAAAATATTTCTCCAGCAGAAAAAATAATTGCCTAATATATGCTCAAAAAGTAAAGTGAGTCTTTCTCTTATTAAGCTAATGGATGAGTACAAGAACTTAAGTTTCACTGTGGGGAGAATTCCTAAGGCACTCAGGTTTTCCAGAATGGCGGTCCCTGCTCAGGAAGTCACAGGCCTTGAACCCTGGACCTCCAGCAGATGTCAGTGGCTCCCAAATTAAGGCCAAAGAAAAACTATAAAATACGTATCAGGTGAAATCAGGAAAGTAAATCCAACTGGAGGAAAACAGAGAAAATGGTGGTCTCTTTGGTGTAGGGAACATAAGTCAAACAAATAATGCTTCCTCACTTCTCACCTCACCACTGCCCAGTGTCAAATTCTCCTCCAAGATAGCCTTAGCCATAGTACTTCTGGAATCTGGGAGCTCCCTCTCTCTAGGGCAATGGCTCAGCTGTTGAACAGCTTTCATGCTGAACTGAAATCTGCTTTTTAATTTATACTCCTTGATCTAGTTCTACATCTTGATAGGGAAGAACAAATTTATTCTGCCTGTCACATAAGAGCCTTTGAAACATTTGCAGACAATAATCTGCTGTTCCTTTGGTTGACTTCTTTTTCTTCTCCAGGCTAAATGTGACCATTTCTATCAACTATCTCTGACTTCCTGACTCTCACCATTCAATTTGCCTTGCTCTAGTTGGTCAATATCCCCCAAGAATTGTGGTACCTACCACGGAACCCAGTACTTCAGTGTGGTCTGACCACAGCCCACTGCAATAGGACCAGGGTTGCTTGTGATCTCCACCTCACTTCCCTTCATGCAGTCAAAGGTTGGGTTGGTTTTTTTCAGCAGACACATCATAGTCTTGGCAAATATTCAACTTGTGGTTAATTAAAATTCCCAGTTCTTTCATATGAATAAACACTGTCTAGGTAACCTCCTCCATCCTTACTAGCTGTGTTTCTTTTTTACCCTAAATGTAGAATTCTGCAATTATTTCTGATACAGTTTATCTTATTGAGTTAGACAAGACACTCCAGACTGTCTAGACAATTTTGCATTCTGATTTAGTTCTGTGGCTATACTTTCTAGCTTTGTGTCACTCGTAGGTTTAGTAAAAATGCCATAACCTATTAATGCATTGCAAAAGTAAAGCAAACTTTTCTGACATTATTGGAAGTGTAGGCTTGGGTACATGTTGCAGAAGGACTGCTAAATTAGCTTGAGCAATTTATAGACAGCATTTTTCAATTCTCTCCAACCCACCCGCACGACATGTAATGCAAGGTACACAAAGAAGAAAAAGAGGCCTCTTTCCCGTGGGTAGTGAGCAAGAAAGAAAAAGGAAAGAAGTAGTGACACTACCTCCATCTTCCCTATTCTCCTATCCCTAGTCCCAGGATTGTACACTCTTGTGCTCTGATTCAGGCATCATCCCTTGGGGTAAATGAGGCTGACAATGTGTTTATAGCTCTTTCTAGACCAGTGCTCAGCCTAGCCACCCAACTTCCCTGTCCAGGAAGATCAGAGGCAACAGGTTGGTATCGAGGAAACATTTGAAGAGGATGGAAGTCAGATGCAGCAGCCACAGTCTGTACAAGACCCAGCCTGTTGATAATTCTCTATCTTCCCACCATCAACCAGCTCTTCTTCCTCCCTCTTCCCTTCACCTCCACAGGATCAGTACCAGACAGAAAAGGAGTTTTTCCCTCATTGATTCAGTTCCTACTATTTAGAGCCAGTCAGAGGAACTGGGGCTAACTTTTATGAGCTTAATAGTAGGAAAACAAAGTTTACTAATAAAACTAACAAATAGAAACAATTTTATGGCCAGGGTCTGCTCACCAGTATAATGTTTTCTCTGAACCCAAACATATTCAATCTGACTTTTATATCTCCCCTCCCAAAGGGAGATAATCGTAACAAAAGTCTCCAGGAGATTCCCTTACATAGGATTATATAGGCTGCTTTTTCCTCATATTTCAAGGTCAGGTAATCTCAAATGGAACTTTAAGAAATGTCCTACACAGTCGTCAGAGTGGGAGCCATAAAACAAGAGAATAGAGAGTAGGACCGTACTTGGGACCTGGCTCTAAAATCAGTCCTAGATTTCAGTATTGGATTCTTTACCTATCAGCCATGTGGTCCTGGGCAAATTACTTACCTTTCTGCTCCTCAGAGATGGGTACATAAAAGTAGAGTTGATGTGATAAGAATTAATCAAGTCTTAAATTAGTTATTATGGTCCCTGGCATCTATATAGTTCTTAATAAATATGTTATTTTAAAATAGTTTTCTAATATATATATTCAGCTTTCATTTTTTCTGGTATTCGATTGCTATGCTTTGATCTAAAACAATTAAGAAAGTTGGTAACTGTTGTCACCAGATTCTTAGAATCCTAGCATATTAGAGATCTAGTCTGACCCGTCCTTTTGCAGATGCAGAAATTGAGGCCCAGGTAGGAAAAAGGAGCTTCTTGAGGCACACAGTGAGTGCATGGCTGAGCCAGGACTACAAACCAAGTATCCTGATTCTCAATCCTGTCCCCAGTTATAGCAGAAAGGAATCAGAATCAGCTATATAACCAAATGCAGATTTAGATGCTAATATATATAATATATCTACATGTAATTGGTATACATATATATTATTATGTAGAGAGAAATTTTAAATATTACCTATAGCACAATGAATCTTATGCTCAAAACTCCTACTTTAAAACCACCTCTTTACTAAGCAGCATGGGGTCATAGGGAAAGGGCATAGAACTTGAAAACTGAGTGGGCCTGGATCCAAATCCCAATTCCACCACTTATTGCTTGTATGACCTTTAGCAAGTCATTTAACTAAGACAGGAATATTACCCCCTATCTGTGGCTTTTGGGATGCATAAGGCTCATCCAAGTATGGAGACACAATGCCTGGAATATTGAGATACCCATCACATGTTGGCACCCCTCCTTAGATGATGCTCACTTGATTCCCCTGATTTTGGTGCTTTGCTAGGAGCAAGCCACTGCCAGGTGCTAGTGAGATGAGAACCACGTTTGAGAGGAAAGACATTGACCTGTTTTCTTTGTCATGGGTGGGATGGCGACATGGTACTTGGAGTTTCCATCAAGGCTACTTGTGGGTACAAGGTTGTTTCCTAGAGGACATCAGCTCAAGAAATATACCAAGACCCAGGATTACTTACCACAGGGAAATTGTCTCTAGATTATTTAATGTCAGGCCTTGGTTTTAATGGCTGGCCTTAGAGCTGTCTATGCACTGGGATTATATATCCCAATCCTCAAAGTCTGTTATCACCTAAAAGCAGCTTTTGCTTTTGGCACTTGAAGGGTTGATTGCCACAATCTTCTCTTAGTAAGCTTCCTTATGCATTGGATATTTATAAATATTTATGGAAAGAAAGAAGGCAAGAAGGCAGGAAGGCAGGAAGGAAGGCAGGAGGCAGGAAGATTGGTTCAAGGATGCAACTGTGATTGGTCCTTGAGAACTAGGAAATAAAATTTTGTTCTGAGAGTTAATCTATACAACCAATTCATAACGGATCAAATCAGAATATGCAAAGTCATCTTAAAGGGACAGTACAGATTCTTAGCCAAATAAGTGGTTCCCCAACCTGGCTAATAATCAGAGTCACTTGGGATCCCTGTAAACATTCAGATTCCTAAGCCTTTCCACAGACCCAATAAATTAGAATTTCTACTTGAGCCAAAAAATATCTTTCTTTGTAAACCCTCCAGGTGATTTTGTGGCAATAAACCCCAGCCTAGCCAGCAGACTGGCTTTGGGAACCACTGCAAGAGGTCTGAAAAGGATTAACATATATAAAGAACAATGTGTAGGTCTGAAGAGGGCTGGTCAGCAAAGGGAATGTGGAGAAAAGGGCACAACTGGCACATTCTGGCTCAAGTAAGCAAAATTCTAGAATTGGGTGCCCTGCCAGGGTTCCAGAAACATCCAGACTATTTGGAGGGTGGATTCCTTTTGAGAAGATAGCAAAGCCACATGAGCAGAGCCTGATGTTATTAAGCATTTGAATCGACTAACTCCCCTTATCAAAGTTCCCTGCTCACTGAGCAACTTTCTGATGATTTCTCTTCCCTTGCAACTTGTCTATAGGGAGCAACGGTGCAGATCAGGCCAAATGTTTCCTATTGTAAATTAATAAACTGGCATTCTGGTTATATATCTGTCTCTTGTGAGTTAGTATGAGTCAGCATCCTTGAGTCTGATCAACTCAGAGGTTCTGCAGAAATTGAATTCTGATGCTGCAAAGCTGAGGGCCTGACCCTAGGTCCCAGTGAATTCATCAGAGTAAAAGCATGCCATGCAGGCCCCAGGAAACCAGCCAGTTAACTTCTCTTGGAGAAGGAAAATGAGAAGGAGCCCATTTCCCAGGGAGACACACTATGGAAGATTTTTTTATCCTTTTTTTTTTTTTTTTTTTGGCCACGCCACGTGGCTTGTGGGATCTTAGTTCCCTGACCAGGAATCGAACCCAGGCCCCCTGCAGTGGAAGCATGGAGTCCCAACAACTGGGCCGCCAGGGAATTCCCTAGATTTTCTAGATACTACATGTGTTTTATTGGGTACATTAGCTCAGAAGGGGTTATGTTGTAAGAACCTAACCTAATAAGAAGAGTCATTTAAATTGCTTTTTCCCTTCTCAAAGGGCTTTCAAATGTATTAGCTCATTTGACATTTGAACCAACCTGTGAGGTGAGTCAGGCATATATTATTATTATTATTATTCCTGAGATGAGGAATCTGAGCACATAGTCACTTACCTTAGATCCAAAGTAAATGGCCCAGTTAGGACCAGAATCCAGATCTTTTGGCTCTTATACATTATTCCTTTCACTTCTCCTCTAATTTAATTTAAAAAATACTCTAAACAAAACCCTAAAGAAGCAATAGAATCACCTGAATGAGATAGAGTGGGACTGTGTTTGCACATGTGTATGGGAGATTAGGTTAAGGACATGTGTATGGAGGGGTAGACAGAAGAGCAGAAGAGAAATCAGATCAGTGGGGATAATAAGAAAGCACATCACATTTTCTTTCTTCTTAGCCGAGACAACTGAGGAATGATTCAGTTGAACTGAGTACCTATTGTGCACAAGCCCTCATGTGCTAAGTGTTATCAAGAGGAGTAGAGCTTCAGAAAGAATATTTTTAAACATGTATTTTGGTGTGGCAAAGAGTGACACCCCACCCCCAAATCTTCTTCCTTCTTTAATGCAGCACCAAAGAGTATAATCCACACCCAGTGTATTTCGGGGAGGTGGAAAAGGGAGACTGTGGTAGTTGAGAAGCTGACTTTGATTAGGACTCTGGCAGCCAAGACCATTTGGAAATGAGGTCTTGATGACATCTCATCAGGGATGGATGTTTGTGCAAAATGCTTCTTGGGGAATAAAAGAGACTGCAGCTTCCTCAACATTTTTCCATCATTGTATTTTACCTTAGGTCTTTAAGTCTTTGCTGACTTCACCAGTGACAGTTCCCAAAATAAACCTGTTTTTTGCAATTGCATGAAAACAAAATCTAGATTCCAGAGGAGCAGGAATTATGAAAGGGGCAAGTCCCTGTGCTCCTCTTTCTCCTGCTCTGACATGCTCTTCAGCATGATCTGCAGCTGGGACAAAGGGCTCCAGCCAGACCTCTCTGTTGATCAGCCCACAGACACTGCCCAGTGGCATGCTTCAGTCCTCATATTTTGCAAACTGGTTTCTCTTTATAAATCTGTACATTCTGATGTGAGCACTCTGGGGTGGCAAAGGGAGAGAGAGCTGCCTGTTCCCAGCCCGATCAGTTCATGTCTGGCTGGATAAACCTCCCACCTCTCTGGCTGATTTATCAGGCTCAGTCTATTCAAACAGATGGGACTTCTATTTAGGTATTTTAATAGCATGTATTTAAGATACCCTATTGAGAATCTGATCTGACAGAGGTTTGGTGAAGCGTTGATGTACTGAAAAACCAGGCTCACTCGGTAAAGAACTTCTTCCCAAGCCAGATAATTTGAATACATTCAATCAAGTACTTCACTAAGGGCCTACTGTGCAACGGTGTGTGCCCAGCATTGAGTTAAGAGCCAGAAAAGTAGAATGCTTGGCAGACAAGCCCTCAAAAACGTTTTTTCTCTAGGGAGAAATAGTGCATTGATGGATGTCTTTGTAATTTTACAAACATCTATGACTGCCTACTATGTGCAAGGGGTTTGAGCAGGTAAGGAGCTAAGTAATCAGAGTAGCGGCCATAAAATCCCTTTTATATCAAGTCTACATCAAACATTGCAAGGGAAAGTGGTTCTCTATTGTCTCATGGTGAGAAAAATGAAAAAAAAAAAAGATCTAACATTTATTGAGCACCTAAATTGAATGTATTGAATGGTCTTCAGTACACCATGTTCCTTCTTGATACCATGCTGTTGCTTGTTATTGCCCTAACTTTAAGTAATGTCACTCTCCCACTCTGCTATGCTTATCCATATCTGATCCTTTTTTATTTTTAAAGAACAGATCTGACTTTCTCCAAAAGCTTTTCACTCCCAGCCTTCACCCAATAATGATATCTTTTCTTCATAGCCTTTAACTTGCCTTTTGGAACTTCAGTTTAGTACCTAAAGGCATTCATAATGTTTTGTATTAGTCTCAATCTTTTAGGTTTGTGAGACTTGGATAGTCAATAATACTATAAGCTCTTTAAGAGTAAAACTCAATTTATATTTGTTCAGTTATTCAGTATCTGGTAAGCATCTACTTCGCACCAAATCACCACTGTGAGGGAAACGTATAAATAAGAACTCTCAAGGAGCTCACACATACACTTTCTATTCTAAAATGGAATCAGAATCCGTCTGGAAAACACTTAGCATAGTGCCAGACACATAGTAAGTCTTCTATAAGTGAACTATCATTAGCTATTATTTCTGTGATAGTAGATAAAAGAGTGAGAAGTAGAGATAAGAACTAAGAAGGGAAGTTATAACTATTAGGTTACTTTTGGAGGTATGTAACAGGAAACCCAACTCAAATGACTTAAGCAACAAAGGGGACTTACTGGCTTATCTGAGAAATTCCAGAGGAAGGGTAATGATTGGTTATGATCCAGTCAGGGTTTTGTCTCCATTTCTTTGTGATTCTTTTGGTGCCACTCCCCTGTTTTGACTTTATCCTCAGGCTGGTAGCAAGATGATTGTAGTAACTGTAGGCTTCACATTTATACATAGCATCCAGAGAAAGAGAGAATTCACCTCTTCTGGTGGCTCTCTTAAAAGTGAGGAAAAATCTTTCCTCAAGGCCCCAGCAAATCTCCCTTCTCATTTCAGTGTACCAAGTGAGTCACAACCTTTTTCTCAACCAATTCCTTAACCAAGAAATGCCATGACTACTTGGCTTGGACTAGGTTTCTGACCCAGGCACTGTTAAGAGGATGAGATTACTATATCAGTTAGAATGGCTTGCTTATACTGCAGTAACAGCCAACTCCCAAATCTCAGTGGCTTAATACTGCAAAAATTTATGTCTTGCTCTTACTATATGCTGGTGTAGGTCGGCAGGGGGAGCTCTACCGTTATAGTCACTCTGGGACCCAGGCTGATGGAGGCTTCATCTTGACACATGCTTTAGCAATCACTGTATCAAGGGGAAGGGGACCCGGTGAATCATACACTAGCCCTTAAAGGCTTCTACCTGGAAATGACATATATCACTTCTATTCACATTTTATTAGCCAAAGCAAGTCACATGGCCACACCTACATTCAACAAGTTATGAAATGCAATTCTATTATGTATCTAGGAGAACGAGAATATCTGAGAATAGCTACAATCACTATTGCAATTGCTCTTGGCCCAATCAGGACCAGCTGTATAGATGACTTCTCCTGAAGCACATGTACTTCCTTGGGAAAGGGATCCCTTAGCAAAAATTAGGTACTACTAGGAAGGGAGCAATGGATGCTAAATGAACAATCAATAATGTTTATTATAGAAGTTATATGAAGGCAAAATGATCTCAGACATCAAAGAAATGGAGAAAGGAAGATCATGAACAGATTGGCAAAGGTTGAGGGAGAAAGAACCACTGTAGGACTGTAGCCATTTAGAGATCTGCACAGCAGGAAGGGCCCAGATGAAAACAGGCAGCGGGGCCAGGGCATAAGTTAGCATCTTTGCTGCTGTACTTCCCAGCCCAGGCATGAGAACCTAAAAAGTATATCAGGAAGGTATGTAGGGATGGTGGATGATTTGAGGGGATTTGTGTGAGGTCTTGGGTTGTTAAAGAAGTTGAAGAGTTGAAGAAGTCAAGGGGTCCTCAAATGGGCAGTGGGGCCAAAGTCATAATATAACCCAGAACCAGTCATATTCTTAAACTAGGTTAAGTCCTTGAGAAATAACCTACAACAAAGACTTGTGACAGCTGGTGCAGACAGATAAAATGGAATCCAAATGATGGAAAACAGAGGACAGCCAATATGAGATACTGATACAAAGATAAGGCCTTCTGTCCACCGAGTCTATAGATGTTAGTAAAAGGAGGTCTCCATGGGAGAGGAGAGTATGAGTTTACATTAGAGCCATGTTTCTACTCAGGGGAGGAAACACAATATAGAAGAAAGAACTCTTCTAGATCAGCAGTCAGGGAACTTGTATTTGAGTCCCAGTAATGACTATAAATATGATATAGGCAAATCATCATAAACTTCTTTCAACTTGTTTCCTCAGCTGAAGAAAGGGGATAATCATGCCTCCTCTACCTTCCTCAGTGATTTATGTGAATCAAATGAGATAGGAAAGCCCCTTGGTAGACTACAAAGCCTTAGATAAATGTATGTGTGGGATTATAACAGAGATGTGGATCAGTGGGAAGAGTTGAGGGTGGTTAGGATATAGGTGAGACTATCTCCAACTGAATAGAGCCCAGAGTGAAAGACAGAGTGAAGATGAAGTGGAGATATCAGTGGGCTGATAGGCATTGTCTAATAAGTCAAGACTTTTTCAATTGCAAGAGACAGAAACCCAACTCAAACTGGTATAAGAATAAAATTAAATGTATTGACCCACATAATAGAAATAATTACAAGGGTAAAAATGGCTTCAAGTATGGCAGGATTCAGGTGCTCAAGTGCTGTGGTTGGAAATCGCTCTCTCCATCTCCAGTGTCTGCCCTCCTCTGTGTTGGTTTCATTTTCAGGCAGGTGTCCTCAAATGGTGACAAAGATTGCCCCACCAGCTACCAGTTATGCTCTACCAGTTTAGTAACCCTAGTAGAAAAAGGCAGTACCTTTTTCTCATTTCAACAAAAGTGCTGAAGTAACTCTCATTATCTGGCCTGGATCATATGCTCCTCTCTGAATCAATCACTATGACTGGCATCAATCCCAGCTGAATCATATGGATGGAGAATGGGGGAGAAATGCAAACTGTGGGAGAACAAATGAAAACCACCCACGTCCACCATAGGAAGTAGGCTTAAGAGCTTGTTCCTGAAGTGATGATTGTGGAGAAGAGGACACAGGACACAGGAGAGAAGAATATCAAGGGAGGATTTGCAGTGGAGGGAAAGTAGCACTTATTGGAGAAAAGCAAGTTTAAAAAAGGGATTTACCAAGTGCACTTTGGGAGATAGGGAGGTGGTATAATGTGACAGATGCTGAAATGCAGATATCTGTTGCTCAAAACACTGTGAGGATATGTTTAAGAATCCCCAAAGTAGCTCAATGCACTCTTTGAGAAATAGTAGTTTAGGAGGCAAAAGCAGCCATTGTCACAGACTTTCAATTAGTTTTTTGCTTGTTAGGTGTTTTTGTTCTTAACTGCTGGGGTGCGGGAAGGAGGAAAAAGACTGTGTCAGTCTTGAAGGAACTAGACTAATGCAGGAGACATGGAGAGAGGTCTCCATATCACTGCCATAATTTTATAGCTTAATGAGTCTCAGTGGAAAAAGCAGCAAAGAAATTATCCATAAATTTACTACAGTTATAGCCTGTCAAAGAGATGTGAAATGTGACATAAACAGCATGCTAGGTCCTCTCCACCCACCAACTAAACATAAAGGCCCACCCTGTCTTGCCTTTTTTCCACCCTCCTACATACACATTATACCTGCACACAGGCACATAAAAGCAGGGAAGGATTCTCTTGGAACATTCTCAGAATCATTCATCAGACCTCCCAGGTAGGTCACTACCCTGAAAGGAAAAGCTGCCAGCCTCTCGTTTTTGAATCTGGTAGAAAAGGGCTGATCAAAGTTGACTTCATACTGAGAAAATGCTTAGTTCTGGATCCATCCTCTGGATCTTAACAATTACCATCACTTCCACCCTGATATTGGTACACTTCCAAGCATGTTCAAACAGAAGGGCTTCACCTCATACTTAACCAAAAGAAGACATTAGCCCACTATGACCCTGGACTTAAAGGCTTGACTCTGTGACAGAGAACTGGAGCACAGATATCACAGTCATAGGTTAGTACTCAGAGGGCCAGAATGAATCTATGTTAGGACTTAGAGTCTAAATCCCAGGAATGGATATAAAGGGCAATGCAGAGAAGATAATTCCTTCAGAAAAGAAAATCCAGAGAGACCTTCAAGATGGCGGAGGAGTAAGACGTGGAAATCACCTTCCTCCCCACAAATATATCAGAAATACATTTACATGTAGAACAACTCCTACAGAACACCTACTGAATGCTGGCAGAAGACCTCAGACTTCCCAAAAGACAAGAAACTCCCCACATACCTGGGTAGGGGAAAGGAGGAAAAGTTTCCACACACTAGGAAGCCCTTCACTGGTGGAGACGGGGAGAGGATTGGTGGGGGGGGGGAAACTTCAGAGCCAAGGAGGAGAGCACAGCCACAGGGGTGCAGAGGGCAAAGCGGAGAGATTCCCACACAGAGGATCAGTGCCGACCAGCACTCACCAGCCTGAGAGGCTTGTCTGCTCACCCGCCAGGGCAGGCGGGGGCTGGGAGCTGAGGCTCGGGCTTCAGTCGGATCCCAGGGAGAGGACTGGGGTTGGCAGCGTGAACACAGCCTGAAGGGGGCTAGTGCACCACAGCTAGCCGGGAGGGAGTCCGGGAAGAAGTTTGACCTGCCAAAGTGGCAAGAGACCATTGTTTCAGGGTTCACAAGGAGAGGGGACACAGAGCACCACCTAAACGAGCTCCAGAGATGGGCAGGAGCCGCGGTTATCAGTGCAGACCTAGAGACTGGCATGAGACACTAAGGCTGTTGCTGCCACCACCAAGAAGCCTGTGTGCAAGCACAGGTCACTATCCATACCTCCCCTCCTGGAAGCCTGTGCAGCCCATCACTGCCAGGGTCTCATGATCCAGGGACAACTTCCCCGGGAGAACACACGGGGCGCCTCAGACTGGTGCAACGTCATGCTGGCCTCTGCTCCCGCAGGCTCACCCCACATTCTGTACCCCTCCCCTCCCCCCGCCCGAGTGAGCCAGAGCCCCCTAAACAGCTGCTACTTTAACCCCATCCTATCTGAGCAAAGAACAGATGCCCTCAGGCGACCTACATGCAGAGGCGGGGCCAAATCCAAACCTGAACCCCAGGAGCTGTGAGAACAAAGAAGAGAAAGGGAAATCTCTCCCAGCAGCCTCAGGAGCAGTGGATTAAATCTCCACAGTCAACTTGATGTACCCTGAATCTCTGGAATACCTGAATAGACAACAAATCATCCCAAAATTGAGGCAGTGGACTTTGGGAGCAAATGTAGACTTGGGGTTTGTGTTCTGCATCTAAATTGTTTCTGTTTCTGTTTTATGTTTATCTTAGTTTAGTATTTAGAGTTTATTATCATTGGTAGATTTGTTGATTGATTTTGTTGCTCTCATCCTTTTTTAAAAAAAAAATATATATAGATATATTTTTTTCCTTTTTCTCTTTTTTGAGTGTGGATGTGTAAGCTTCTTTGTGTGATTTTGTCTGTGTAGCTTTGCTTTTACCATTTGTCCTAGGGTTCTGTCTGTCTGTTTTTGTTTTTTTAGTATAGTTTTTAGTGCTTATTATCATTGGTGGATTTGTTTTTTGGTTTGGTTGCCCTCTTCTTTCTTCCTTTCCTTCTTGATTACTTTTTACTTTTTTTATTTTTAATAATTAAAAAAATTTTTTAATAACTTTATTTTATTTTATTCTTTTTTTCTCCCTTTTCTTCTGAGCCATGTGGCTGACAGGGTCTTGGTGCTCCAGCCGGGTGGCAGGCCTGTGCTTCTGAGGTGGGAGAGCCGAGTTCAGCACATTGGTCTACCAGAGACCTCCCAGCTCCACATAAAATCAATGGCGAAAGACCTCCCAGAGATCTCCATCTCAACACTAAGACGCAGCTCCACTCAACGACCAGCAAGCTACAGTGCTGGATACCCTATGCAAAACAAATAGCAAGACAGGAACACAATCCCACCCATTAGCAGAGAGGCTGCCTAAAATCATAAGAGCACAGACACCCCAAAACATACCACCTGATGCAGTCCTGCCCAACAGAAAGACAAGATCCAGCCTCATCCACCAGAAAACAGGCACCAGTCCCCTCCACCAGGAATCCTACACAACCCACTGAACCACCCTTAGCCACTGTGGGCAGACACCAAAAACAACGGGAACTATGAACCTGCAGCCTGTGAAAAAGAGACCCCAAACACAGTAAGTTAAGCAAAATGAGAAGACAGAGAAACACACAGCAGATGAAGGAGCAAGGCAAAGACCCACCTGACCCAACAAATGAAGAGGAAATAGGCAGTCTACCAGAAAAAGAATTCAGAGTAATGATAGTAAAGATGATCCAGATCTTGGAAATAGAATGGAGAAAAAACAAGAAACTTTTAACAAGGGCCTAGGAGAAATAAAGAGCAAACAAACAGTGATGAACAACACAATAAATGAAATTTAAATTCTCTAGAACGAATCAATAGCAGAATAACTGAGGCAGAAGAACTGATAAGTGACTTGGAAGATAAAATAGTGAAAATAACTACCACAGAGCAGAACAAAGAGAAAAGAAGGAAAAGAACTGAGGACAGTCTCAGAGAACTCTGGGACAACATTAAATGCACCAACATTCGAATTTTAGGGGTCCCAGAAGAAGAAAAGAAAAAGAAAGGGACTGAGAAAATATTTGAAAAGATTATAGTTGAAAACTTCCCAAATATGGGAAAGGAAATAGTCAATCAAGTTCAGGAAGCACAAAGAGGCCCACACAGGATAAATCCAAGGAGAAACATGCCAGGACACATATTAATCAAACTATCAAAAATTAAATAAAAAGAAAAAATATTAAAAGCAGCAAGGGAAAACAACAAATAACATACAAGGGAATGCCCATAAGGTTAACAACTGATCTTTCAGCAGAAACTCTGCAAGCCAGAAGGAAAGGGCAGGACATATTTAAAGTGATGAAAGGGAAAAACCTACAACCAAGATTACTCTACCCAGCAAGGATCTCATTCAGATTCGATGGAGAAATTAAAAGCTTTACAGACAAGCAAAAGCTAAGAGAATTCAGCACCACCAAACAAACTTTACAACAAATGCTAAAGGAACTTCTCTAGGCAGGAAACACAAGGAAAAGACCTACAAAAATAAACCCAAAACAATTAAGAAAATGGTAATAGAAACATACATATTGATAACTAACTTAAAAGTAAATGGATTAAATGATCCAACCAAAGACACAGACTGGGTAAATGCATACAAAAACAAAACCCGTATATATGCTGTCTACAAGAGACCTCCTTCAGAACTAGGGACACATACAGACTGAAAGTGAGGGGATGGAAAAAGATATTCCATGCAAATGGAAATCAAAAGAAAGCTGGGGTGGCAATTCTCATATCAGACAAAATAGACTTTAAAACAAAGACTATTACAAGAGATAAAGAAGGACACTATATAATGTTCAAGGGATCAATCTAAGAAGAAGATACAACAATTGTAAATATTTATGCACCCAACATAAGAGCACCTCAATACATAAGGAAAATGCTAACAGCCATAAAAGGGGAAATCAACAGAAATGTAATCATAGTAGGGGAATTTAACACCCCACTTTCACCAATGGACAGATCATCCAAAATGAAAATAAATAAGGAAACACAAACTTTAAATGATACATTAAACAAGATGGACTTAATTGATATTTATAGGACATTCCACCCCAAAACAACAGAATACACTTTCTTCTCAAGCGCTCACGGAACATTCTCCAGGATAGATCATATCTTGGGTCACAAATCAAGCTTTGGTAAATTTAAGAAAATTGAAATTGTATCAAGTATCTTTTACGACCATAACGCTGTGAGACTAGATATAAATTATAGGAAAAAATCTGTAAAAAATACAAACACACGGAAGTGAAACAATACACTACTAAATAACCAAGAGATCACTGAAGAAATCAGAGGAAATCAAACAATACCTAGAAACAAATGACAATGAAAACACGATGACCCAAAACCTATGGGATGCAGCAAAAGCAGTTCTAACAGGGAAGTTTATAGCAATACAATCCTACCTCAAGAAACAAGAAAAATCTCAAATAAACAACCTAACCTTACACCTAAAGCAATTAGAGAAAGAAGAACAAGAAACCCCAAAGTTAGCAGAAGGAAAGAAATCATAAAGATCAGATCAGAAATAAATGAAAAAGAAATGAAGGAAATGATAGCGAAGATCAATAAAACTAAAAGCTGGTTCTTTGAGAAGATAAACAAAATTGACAAACCGTTAGCCAGACTCATCAAGAAAAAAAGGGAGAAGACTCAAATCAATAGAATTAGAAATGAAAAAGGAGAAGTAACAACTGACACTGCAGAAATACAAAGGATCATGAGAGATTACTACAAGCAACTCTATGCCAATAAAATGGACAACCTGGAAGAAAGGGACAAATTCTTAGAAAGGCACAACCTTCTGAGACTGAACCAGAAAATATAAAAAGACCAATCACAAGCACTGAAATTGAGACTGTAATTAAAAATCTTCCAACAAAAAAAAGCCCAGGACCAGATGGCTTCACAGGCGTATTCGATCAAACATTTAGAGAAGAGCTAACAGCTATCCTTCTCAAACTCTTCCAAAATAGAGCAGACGGAGGAACACTCCAAAACTCATTCTATGAGGCCACCAACACCCTGACATCAAAACCAAAGAAGGGCTTCCCTGGTGGCGCAGTGATGGAGAGTCCGCCTGCCGATGCGGGGGATGTGAGTTCGTGCCCCGGTCTGGGAGGATCCCACGTGCCGCGGAGCGGCTGGGCCTGTGAGCCATGGCCGCTGAGCCTGCATGTCTGGGGCCTGTGCTCCCCAATGGGAGAGGCCACAGCAGTGAGAGGCCCGCGTACCAAAAAAAAAAAAAAAAAAAACCAAAGAAAAAAAACTACAGGCCAATATCACTGATGAACATAGATGCAAAAATCTTCAACAAAATACTAGCAAACAGAATCCAACATCACATTAAAAGGACCATACACCATGATCAAGGGGGTTTATCCCAGAAATGCAAGGATTCTTCAGTATACAAAAATCAATCAATGTGATACACCATATTAACAAATTGAAGGTGAAAAATCATATGATAATCTCAATACATGCAGAAAAAGCTTTCAACAAAATTCAACACCGATTTATGATAAAAACCCTCCAGAAAGTAGGCATAGAGGGAACTTTCCTCAACATAATAAAGGCCATATATGACAAACCCACAGCCAACATCACCCTCAGTGGTGAAAAACTGAAACCATTTCCACTAAGAGCAGGAACAAGACAAGGTTGCCCACTCTCACCACTCTTATTCAACATAGTTTTGGAAGTTTTAGTCACAGCAATCAGAGAAGAAAAAGAAATAAAAGGAATCCAAATTGGAAAAGAAGATGTAAAACTGTCACTGTTTGCAGACGACATGATATTATACACAGAGAATCCTAAAGATGCTACCAGAAAACTACTAGAACTAATCAATGAATTTGGTAAAGTAGCAGGATACAAAATTAATGCACAGAAATCTCTTGCATTCCTATACACTAATGATGAAAAATCTGAAAGAGAAATTAAGGAAACACTCCCATTTACCACTGTAACAAACAGAATAAAATACCTAGGAATAAACCTACCTAACGAGACAAAAGACCTGTATACAGAAAATTATAAGACATTGATGAAAGAAATTAAAGATGATACAAACAGATGGAGAGACATACCATGTTCTTAGATTGGAAGAATCAACATTGTGAAAATGACTATACTATCCAAAGCAATCTACAGATTCAATGCAATCCCTATCAAACTACCAATGGCATTTTTCACAGAACTAGAACAAAAAATTTCACAATTTGTATGGAAACACAAAAGACCCCAAATAGCCAAAATGATCTTGAGAAAGAAAAACGGAGCTGGAGGAATCAGGCTCCCTGACTTCAGACTATACTACAAAGCTATGGTAATCAAGACAGTATGGTACTGGCACAGAAACAGAAATATAGATCAATGGAACAGGATAGAAAGCCCAGAGAAAAACCCATGCACATATGGTCACCTTATTTTTGATCAAGGAAGCAAGAGTATACAATGGACAAAAGAGAGTCTCTTCAATAAGTGATGCTGGGAAACCTGGACAGCTACATGTAAAAGAATGAAATTAGAACACTCCCTAACACCATACACAAAAATAAACTCAAAATGGATTAAAGTCATAAATGTAAGGCCAGACACCATCAAACTCTTAGAGGATAACATAGGCAGAACACTCTATGACATAAATCACAGCAAGATCCTTTCTGACCCACCTCCTAGAGAAATGGAAATAAAAATAAACAAATGGGACCTAATGAAACTTCAAAGCTTTTGCACAGCAAAGGAAACCATGAATAAGACAATCCTCATAATGGGAGAAAATATTTGCAAATGAAGCAACTGACAAAGGATTAATCTCCAAAATTTACAAGCAGCTCATGCAGCTCAATACCAAAGAAACAAACAACCCAATCCAAAAATGGGCAGAAGACCTAAACAGACATTTCTCCAAAGAAGATATGCAGATTGCCAACAAACACATGAAAAGCTGCTCAACATCACTAATCATTAGAGAAATGTAAATCAAAACTATGATGAGGTATCACCTCACACCAGTCAGAATGGCCATAATTGAAAAATCTAGAAACAATAAATGCTGGAGATGGTGTGGAGAAAAGAGAAAACTCTTGTACTGTTGGTGACAATGTAAACTGATACAGCCACTATGGAGAACAGTATGGAGGTTCCTTATAAAGTACGACCATATTTTCCAGCAATATCACTGCTGGGCATATACCCTGAGAAAACCATAATTCAAAAAGAGTCATGTACCACAATGTTCATTGCAGCTCTATTTACAATAGCCTGGACATGGAAGTAACCTAAGCGTCCACTGACAGATGAATAGATAAAGAAGATGTGGCACATATATACAATGGAATATTATCCAGCCATAAAAAGAAACGAAATTGAGTTATTTGTAGTGAGGTAGATGGACCTAGAGTCTGTCATACAGAGTTAAATAAGTCAGAAAGAGAAAAACAAATACCATATGCTAACACATATATATGGAATCTAAAAAAAAAAAAAAAAGGTTCTGAAGAACCTAGGGGCAAGACAGGAATAAAGATGCAGACGTAGAGAATGGACTTGAGGACATGAGGAGGGGGAAGGGTAAGCTGGGATAAAGTGAGACACTGGCATGGACATATATACACTACCAAATGTAATACAGATAGCTAGTGGAAAGCAGCCGCATAGCATAGCAAGATCAGCTAGCTGCTCTGTGACTACCTAGAGTGGTGGGATAGGGAGGGTAAGAGGAGACGCTAGAGGAAGGAGATATGGGTATATATGTATATGTATAGCTGATTCACTTTGTTATAGAGCAGAAACTAACACACCATTGTAAAGCAATTATACTCCAATAAAGGTGTTAAGAAAAAATCCAGGATGCTTGAATCTTACCTCATATGCATATCTCCTATTACTCTGTCCTCTGTAGATGTTGCCAGGAAAGGATCTCTGGTCACAAACCCTAGAGTTCTGACATTTTCTGTTGACTTTCACATCTTGGTTACAAGGCCCTGTCTTCTCCCCAGTGATTGATAGTAATTACTGCACACAGTGCTGGGAGAGGTATTACTTTAAAAAGAAACAGCACATAGATATAAATTATCACAAACCCAGCAATTCCACTCTTAGTTATATACCCCCCCAAACTGAAAATAGGTACTCAAATACTTGTACATGAATGTTCATAGCAGCATTATTATTCACAATAGCTAGAATGCAGAAACAACCCAAATGTCCATCAACAATGAATGGATAAACAAATTGTAGAAATACACAAAACAGAATACTATTCAGTCATAAAAAGGAATGAAGTACTGACACATGCTACAACATGGGTGAACCTCTAAAATATTATGGTAAGTGAAAGAGGCCAGATACAAAGGGTCACATATTGAGTGATTCCATTTATATGAAATATCCAGAATAGGTAAATGCATAGACAGAAAGAAGACTGGTAGTTACCAAGGGCTGGGGGGAAAGGAGAATGGGGAGCAACTGCTTAATGGGTATGGGTTTTGTTTTGGGGTGATGAAAATGTTTTGGAACTGGATGGAGATGGTGCTTGCACAATATTGTGAATGCACCAAATGCCACTGAATTGTTCAATTTAAAATGATTAATTCTATGTCATATGAATTTCACCACAATAAAAAAAGGGAGGGGGATACTCACTCAGCTAGCATATACCTTTATCCCCTAACTGCCTCACTTCTACCTGAAGGTGTATGTAGAAAGGTGAAGTCTCGGCCATTATGTGACCACGAAGCAACAAATACTTGCCAAGAATGGCTGAGCATAAACATAAAAGGAAGCTACGTCTTTGATATCATGAAGGAAACCATGGTATCATCAATTTTAATTTATTAAGAGACAAATAAAATCCCTAGTTGAAGAAATAGGACAATCTTTCTTCTTTACAATTTCTTCTTTAAAGATTGACCTTAACATAGAATTCACGTGTAAGCTTTCAGTTAGATGCATTTGTTATGTACTTTTGGTTAGATGGTTTCACCAGTTGCTGGGAAAATGCACTTTGCTGCGTAGATCAGCACTCACCATCTGTAAGTATTCCAAACAGGAAGATAATTAATACAAAATAGCATCACAAACATTAGGTATTCAAGTAATGACAGAAATGGAAAATAACAGTCTTTAATATAAAGGCCATGGTTTACTCCTGGCCTGAATAAACATAAATGTTTACTCATTCAATATGTATTGATGACTACTTACTAAGTGTCAGGCATTGAGCCAGGGATATGAGCCAGAACACTGCAGTGAGCAAGAAAGATAAGCCTCTGCCCTCATGGAGCTTACATTCTAGTGAGGGGAGAGACAGACAATAAACACATGAGCAGTCTCACATACACTGCCTGTTAATATCATGCATACAGAGCAACACACTGGGCTTCCAACTCCTTTGATTTAGGACTGGCTGTCAGCTCCTCCGTCTCTGGTCTGGTTTCACAGGGTGCTCAGGTTCCTCAGTTACCTAGGAGTCAGCAGCACTTTCAACATCACAACATTGGTCTCAGTAGTCAACAATTTCTCAGTTCCTTATCTCCACTGCTGATGTCATCCCTACATTTCATCTTACTTCAGGAAACACAAAAACCAAGAAAACACCTCATCCCAACCATTCCCACTCCTAAAAGGGGAAAAATTAAACCAGAAGCAAAATCCATTACTGTTCCCAAGAGAAAGAGCCTACCAACAAAACAAAGCCTGCCTTTCTGGTAGAGGATGAGGGAGGAGAGGAGGGTGGGCACAGCATTCAGGTCAAAAACTTGTACATGAGGAAAAACACAAATAATCACTAAGCACAATACATAACTCTAGCACCTGAAGAGAATGCCCTAGACCAGTGCTGTTCAAGAGAAATATAATGCAAGCTACAAATGTGAGCAAAATATGCAATTTAAAATTTTCTAATAGCCTTATAAAAGAAACAGGTGAAATTATCTTTAATAGCATATTTCCTCTAACCCAAGATAGCTACAGTACTATCTTTTCAACAAATAATCAATATAAAAAATTATTAATATTTTACATTCTTTAATCCCATTCTGAGTCTTCAAAATTTGGTATGTATTTCATGTTTACAGCACATCTCAATTTGGACTAGATATAGTTCAAGTACTCAATAGACACAAGTGGCTAGTGGCTACCATATTGGACAGGGCAGCCCTAGACAAAGTACTCACTAAGTTCCCTTTTCCATGAACATTAAAGCTAATGGCTCCCCAGAACTAAAGCTTCTAGACGTCTCATTGGCTGCACCAAAGAAGCTATATTCTGCTACCCTCTACTGTTAGTCCTGGGGACACAGCCCTAGGTACCACAAACCACAAGTAAACATAATTCACTGATTAAGAAAAAATATATATATATATAAATGTATGTATGTGTATATATACACATACACATACATATTCAGGCAGGAACAAAATGATAATGATGTGGTAGAGAAAAGGCTATGTTTTCCTAGTGCCAATTCATCCATTCAACATTTGTTGAGAGCCTATCATGCACCAGAATTAACTGCATATGCTAGTATCCTGCCCTCAGGGAACTTACCATCTTTGGGGGGAGAAGTTGATAGATATAAATAATTAAATAAAAAAATAAATAAGTTCACTGTCCATAGCAATTATGCTATGAAGAAAATAAAACAGGAAAATATCATCATGAATGGGAGAAGAGATTACTTTAGATACGGCAAAGAAGGCTTTTCTGAGAATGTGCCATTTAAGCCGAGAATGAAATAATAGGGACAAAAATGGAGAAGAATGTTCTGTGCAGAGAATACAACTAGGGCAAAGACCTCAGGCAGGAAAAACCTTGGCATATTTGCAAAACGAAGAATGTCAATGTCGTTAGAGAGTAGTTAACAGGGAGAAGAATAGTAGATGTAGTCATAAAAGTAGCCAGGAGCCATAGAAAAGGGTCAGGAGTTTAGAGTCTAGATGTTATTCTAAGAAAAAGTCAATGAAGGGTTTTAAGCGCCAGGGGTGAAGGGGGGGTGGTTTGTTAATATGGCTTGGAGTAGGCTGGTAGTGGTGGGGTCAGATTTAGAATATATTTTCAATTTATTAGCAAGTCCTATCAGCTCTATTTCAAATCTGACAGGACTTGCTGATGAGTGGGACATGGGATGAAAAAAAGGAAGGATGGCCAACTACTAGACTTTTGGTGTGAGCATGCAGGTGGAATGGTGGTGTCATTTACTGAGATGGGGAGATAAAGCAGGAACAAACACTGCTCCCGCTCCTCTATTTCCAATCTTGATAAATGGAACAACCATTCAGTCAGAAGCCAGAGCTTCATCCAAGGCGGTGCCATATGCAAAGAGTCACCAAATCCGTTAATGCCACTTCCCCAAACTTAAAGCTGTCCCCTCCTTTCTATCCCTACTGACTTGGACAGGTCTTTAGACCTATTACTCACTAAGACTATTGAAATCACCTTAATAATCTCCACATTTAAATTCCAACCCAACGTCAATGCTACAAATTGTTCCCCTGCTTAAAATTCTCCAACAATCTTTTTGACGAGCAACTTGGCAATAGCTATCAGTTTAAAATGGACATGTCCTGTGATTGGATAGGTTCTATCCTATAGAAGTACTCAGAGAATGCGGATATGAGGGTAATTCATTATAGCACTTTAATAGTGAAAAACTGGACACTACCTAAATGCCATTCAAGAAGGGAATTGTTACATAAACCATCATATAATTATATTATAAAATTCAATCTAGTCTTTATCTTTAAAAATGAAGGTTTAAATATATTGATATAGAAAGATCTCCAAGATATTTCAAAAACAAATGGCAATGTGTATATGATTGTATTTATTTAAAAAGCATTGCAGTATATCTGTGGAGATGTATGAGTATGTTGTTTCTAAAGGCCTAGAAAATATCACATTAAACTATCAACAATGGTTGCCTCGGGGTAAATGAAATAGGGATGGGCTGGGTGGGGAGTTCTCAATTTTTACCACATATATATATATATTTCTTATTGGATGAATTTTTAAATAATTAATACATTTATATAAAACAACAACAAACTGTACAACTATCCTGTATGCTTTGACATGATTCAAGGCACTTTAGCACCTGGCACCAGCCTTCATTTCCAGACTAATTTCTCAGACTTATTTCCATTAGGTAGGCGATAATGTACTTTCGTGTGATAGGAAATGTGGGTTGATTCTTGAAGCTGGGTCATGTACTACACCTATCTGCTTTGCAACTGGAATAGGAAAGGCAGCGCCTAGTATTCAGGAGGATAGGAAGCTCTTTCTGAAGAGAAGCTAAGGTACTTGTTCCTTCCCTTGAGGGCACACCAGAATTAGTTCATTCCTTTAGCTCTTCAAAGGAAGAAGTAAAATTTCAAGACTCTTGCCCCTTCTCAACCCATTTGGCTTTACATGTTTTAAGAATACCTGTACTTATCTTGTTCACAGTTTATTTTACTTTTATAATATGAAAATCCAATAGAAAAGACAGCAAATTTAGTGCCATAGTTCCAATTCCTTTCTGGAAAATCTTCTTCATTTCCCAAGAGATGTTTAGATATTAAAAAAAAAAAAAGTGATAGTAGCCCAGCTCTGATAGAGATAACACATGTGAAATAGCTTTGGTAGAAACAAAATGCTGAACAAACAGAAGGTAGAATTACACCAAATTCTAAAGATTTTCATATTTGTTTTTGGATTGTCATTTCTTAGTTAACGTTTTTTAAACTCAGGAATAAAGAGAACAAGAAAGTACATATGTAAGTCTTTCTATTGTGGTCCTGGCTGGGAATCTAGTCATAGAGCCAACCGGTAGAAAGAAAATGAACTGTTCTTCCCAATCTTGTTCCCATTCAGCGTCTAATTCTCTCAAAATGATACCAAAAAGAGTTATGAAATATTCGATTATTTCCGCCTTAGTCTGTGAGATTAGAAATGAAGTACCTTGGCAAGACAGGAAGAGAGAAACCTAATTAGCAATTGTTTATGTTCTGGTTTGCTACATTCTAAATCCTAAACCTGCCACCTACACTAGTCCCTCAATTAAAATATCCTTCAACTGGTTTGAATTGCTGTAGAACATCAGAAGGTTTTTGTTGTTGTTGTTTTGTTATTATTATTCAGCCTCATTATAAAATGTATTAGCTACCACTTACCTCCATAAACTATCAGAGCAGAAAGGAATCATTGGTGATTTTAGCATAATCCTCTCATTACTGACAGATGAGAAACTAGCCCAGAAATATTACATCAGATAACAGTGTCACACTGCAAGTGTCTAGTTAACTGGAGCTGGGACTAGAACCTAGTCTCCTGACTTCCAGGCTATGCTAAATTGGATATTTTCTTTTAATCATTTAAAGTTAACACTCCTTAAGGTGTTTTGGAAAAAGTGGTATCTAAATAAGAAAAAGGATTCAACTTCAAGGGCAGATAGAATGAAAGCAGTTTTCCAGCACATACAAAGCTATGGATCATCTAGGGCCAGTTATTTATTCATCATCTTACTTTTGGCCAAATATATGAGTAATATTTTTTTGGTGTCATGAGAGGAGAAAAAAGTTGGAAAGTAGAGGGTGTGGGAAAAAAGTAGGTGGGAAAATGGTTCCTTGGTTAGGGAAACATCTTGATAGGCCACTTTGGATGTGATAGGACCTTTCAAGGCCCTGCTTGGAGTAGGAATAAAACAAAGAACTAAATTATTTTCTCTAATACATTTATAACTTTCCAAGGTCTTTGGAAAGAAAAGGGTGATAATGAGAAGGAAAAAGGAAGCTGAAATTTTAACAAGGAAGGCAGCACTCTATTTGGGATGAAATATGTGAGAATGGCAAAGACACTCTTTAAGAACAAGGATGTATACAGTCCACTCATACCTTGACTCTTCAGTGCTGAGAGAAAAACCCCTCTCACTGCCCGTCCCCTGCCCATTACTACAAAAACTTCAGTAAAGCTCTGCTACACAGACTTGTGTCCATAGTACTGTGAGAGTCGGTATACGTAGTGCAGAGGAGAGGTGAAGAAGCCAGGGAAGCAGGGAGGCTTCCTGAAGTAAGGAGAAACCTGGCCAGTGTAATGGCTAGGATACCAAACAAAAATGTTTCAAGGAAAAAGTGGGTTTATAGCATCAAATCCTAAAGAGCAGCCAAAGAGATTGAGAAATAAAGGGCTGTTAAGTTGGACAATTAGGACTGGAGAAAGCTGTTTCAGTGTAGTAATAGGGCATAACACAGACTGCAAGAGGGAGATGAAAGAAATACGCAACAAGTCTAGATGAGTCTTTAAGTAGTTGGTAGATAATGGATAAGAAAAATAGAACAGTAGCTTTAGGAAGCAGAATGTGTAAGTTGGATTCAAGAAAAAACAATAACAAGAAACATGTATTCACTGAAATGAAGAGCTGAGAGTTCACCTACAACTAATTTTAAAACTTAACATCTGATTACTATTTTATTTAAATGAACTTCTTTCTAAATTATGAATGTTTACAAAACAATGTTTAAAAGTTGAATAGCCCCATATGCACGAGGTACATACATAAAGTCATTCTTTTTTTTTCTTTTACCTCAAATAAAAATTTATTTCCAATATATTTATCAACAACCTAACTATACACCTTAAAGAACTAGGAAAAACAGGGAAAATTAAATTTGAATATATCAAATAGAATGAGATACTATAGATTAAAAGGGAGACAGAGGAGAGAAAAAACAACAAAGAAAATCAGCAAAAGTAGGTTCTTGGCACAGATCCAGAAAATTGACAAATTTTCAAATAAGTTGACTAAGAAAAAAGAGAGAAGATTTAAATTATTAAAATAAGTGTGTGGACATTACTACTGAATTTACAAACATATAAAGGATGCTAAGGGTATATTATGCACAATTGCACCTCAAGATTTTAGATAATCCAGGTGAAATGCATGAATTCCTGGAAATCCTCCCACCAAAACTGAACCATGAAAAAATAGAAAATCTGATTAGATTTTAAAAATTAAGAAAATTGAATCACGAATCTAGAAACTCCAACAAAGACAGCCATGTACCATATGGATTCACTGTTGAATTCTACCAAACATAAAATATATATATATATATATATATATATTTCACATCTTTATTGGAATTTAATTGCTTTACAATGGTGTGTTAGTTTCTGCTTTATAACGAAGTGAATCAGTTACACATATAGATATGTCCCCGTATCTCTTCCCTCTTGCATCTCCCTCCATCCCACCCTCCCTATCCCACCCCTCTAGGTGGTCACAAAGCACTGAGCTGATCTCCCTGTGTTATGTGGCTGCTTCCCACTAGCTATCTATTTTACATTTGGTAGTGTATATATGTCCATGCCACTCCCTCACTTTGTCCCAGTTTACCCTTCCCCGTTCCCGTATCCTCAAGTCCATACTCTAGTAGGTCTACATCTTTATTCCCATCATGCCCCTAGGTTCTTCATGACCATTTAAAAATTTTTTTAGATTCCATATATATGTGTTAGCATACGGTATTTGTTTCTCTTTCTGACTTACTTCACTCTGAATGACAGTCTCTAGGTGCATCCACCTCATTACAAATAACTCAGTTTTGTTCCTTTTTATGGCTGAGTAATATTCCATTGTATATATGTGCCACATCTTCTTTATCCATTCATCTGTCAATAGACACTTAGGTTGCTTCCATGTCCTGGCTATTGTAAATAGAACTGTAATGAACATTTTGGTACTTGACAATTTTTGAATTATGGGTTTCTCAGGGTTTATGCCCAGTAGTGGGACTGCTGGGTCGTACGGTAGTTTTATTTTTAGTTTCATAAGGAACCTCCATACTGTTCTCCATAGTGGCTGTATCAGTTTACATTCCCACGAACAGTGCAAGAGGGTTCCCTTTTCTCCACACACTCTCCAGCATTTATTGTTTGTAGATTTTTTGAGAATGGCCATTCTGACTGGTGTGAGATGATACCTCATTGTAGTTTTGATTCACATTTCTCTAATGATTATGTTGAGCATTCTTTCATGTGTTTGTTGGCAATCTGTATATCTTCCTTGGAAAAATGTCTATTTATGTCTTCTGCTCATTTTTGGACTGGGTTGTTTTTTTGATATTGAGCTACATGAGTTGCTTGTAAATTTAGGAGATTAATCCTTTGTCAGTTGCTTCATTTGCAAATATTTTCTCCCATTCTGTGGGTTATCTTTTATTTCCATTTCTCTAGGAGGTGGGTCAGAAAGGATCTTGCTGTGATTTATGTCATAGAGTGTTCTGCCTATGTTATCCTCTAAGAGTTTGATGGTGTCTGGCCTTACACTTAGGTCTTCAATCCATTTTGAGTTTATTTTTGTGTATGGTGTTAGGGAATGTTCTAATTTCATTCTTTTATGTGTAGCTGTCCAGTTTTCCCAGCACCACTTTTGAAGAGACTCTTTTCTCCATTGTATACTCTTGCTTCCTTTATCAAAAATAAGGTGACCATATGTGCATGGGTTTATCTCTGGGCTTTCTATCCTGTTCCATTGATCTATATTTCTGTTTCTGTGCCAGTACCATACTGTCTTGATTACCATAGCTTTGTAGTATAGTCTGAAGTCAGGGAGCCTGATTCCTCCAGCTCCGTTTTTCTTTCTCAAGATCACTTTGGCTATTTGGGGTCTTTTGTGTTTCCATACAAATTGTGAAATTTTTTGTTCTAGTTCTGTGAAAAATGCCATTGGTAGTTTGATAGGGATTGCATTGAATCTGTAGATTGCTTTGGGTAGTAGAGTCATTTTCACAATGTTGATTCTTCCAATCCAAGAACATGGTATATCTCTCCATCTGTTTGTATCATCTTTAATTTCTTTCATCAGTGTCTTATAATTTTCTGCATACAGGTCTTTTGTCTCCTCAGGTAGGTTTATTCCTAGATATTGTATTCTTTTTCTTGCAATGGTAAATGGGAGTGTTTTCTTGATTTCAATTTCAGATTTTTCATCATTAGTGTATAGGAATGCCAGAGATTTCTGTGCATTAATTTTGTGTCCTTCTACTTTACCAAATTCATTGATGAGCTCTAGTAGTTTTCTGGTGGCATCTTTAGGATTCTCTACATATAGAATCATGTCATTTGCAAACAGTGACAGCTTTACACCTTCTTTTCCAATTTGGATTCCTTTTATTTCTTTTTCTTCTCTGATTGCTGTGGCTAAAACTTGCAAAACTATGTTGAATAATAGTGGTGAGAGTGGACAACTTTGTCTTGTTCCTAATGTTAGTGGAAGTGGTTTCATTTTTCACCATTGAGGATGATGTTGGCTGTGGGTTTGTCGTATATGGCCTTTATTATGTTGAAGAAAGTTCCCTCTAAGCCTACTTGCTGGAGGGATTTTATCATAAATGGGTGTTGAATTTAGTCAAAAGCTTTCTCTGCATCTATTGAGGTGATCATATGGTTCTTCTCCTTCAATTTGTTAATATGGTGTATCATGTTGATTGATTTGCATATGTTGAAGAATCCTTGCATTCCTGGGATAAACCCCACTTGTTCATGGTGTATGGTCTTTTTAATGTGCTGTTGGATTCTGTTTGCCAGTATTTTGTTGAGGATTTTTGCATCTATGCTCATCAGTGACATTGGCCTGTAGTTTTCTTTTTTTGTGACATCTTTGTTTGGTTTTGGTATCAGAGTAATGGTGGCCTCGTAGAATGAGTCTGGGAGTGTTCCTCCCTCTGCTCTATTTTGGAAGAGTTTGAGAAGGATAGCTGTTAGCTCTTCTCTAAATGTTTGATAGAATTCGCCTGTGAAGCCATCTGGTCCTGGGCTTTTGTTTGTTGGAAGATTTTTAATTACAGTCTCAATTTCAGTGCTTGTGAGTGGTCTGTTCATATTTTCTATTTCTTCCTGGTTCAGTCTCAGAAGGTTGTGCCTTTCTAAGAATTTGTCCATTTCTTCCAGGTTGTCCATTTTATTGGCATATAGTTGCTTGCAGTAATCTCTCATGATCCTTTTTATTTCTTCAGTGTCAGTTGTTACTTCTCCTTTTTCATTTCTAATTCTATTGATTTGAGTCTTCTCCCTTTTTTCTTGGTAAGTCTGGCTAATGGTTTATCAATTTTTTTTATCTTCCCAAGGAACCAGCTTTTAGTTTTATTGATCTTTGCTATCGTTTCCTTCGTTTCTTTTTCATTTATTTCTGATCTGATCTTTATGATTTATTTCCTTCTGCTAACTTTGGGGGTTTTTTGTTCTTTTTTCTCTAATTGCTTTAGGTGTAAGGTTAGGTTGTTTATTTGAGATGTTTCTTGTTTCTTAAGGTAGGATTATATTGCTATAAACTTCCCTCTTAGAACTGCTTTTGCTGCATCCCATAGGTTTTGGGTCATAGTGTTTTCATTGTCATTTGTTTCTAGGTATTGTTTGATTTCCTCTTTGATTTCTTCAGTGATCTCTTGGTTATTAAGTAGTGTGTTGTTTAGCCTCCATGTGTTTGTATTTCATACAGATTTTTTCCTGTAATTGATATCTAGATTCATAGCATTGTGGTCGGAAAAGATACTTGATACGATTTCAATTTTCTTAAATTTACCAAAGCTTGATTTGTGACCCAAGATATGATCTATCCTGGAGAATGTTCCATGAGCACTTGAGAATGTGTATTCTGTTGTTTTTGGATGGAATGTTCTATAAATATCAATTAAGTCCATCTTGTTAAATGTATCATTTAAAGCTTGTGTTTATTTATTTTCATTTTGGATGATCTGTCCATTGGTGAAAATGGGGTGTTAAAGTTCCCTCCATACTATAATAGTGTCACTGTCAATTTCCCCTTTTATGGCTGTTAGTATTTGCCTTATGTGTTGAGGTGCTCCTATGTTGGGTGCGTAAATATTTACAATTGTTTTATCTTCTTCTTGGATTGATCCCTTGATCATTATGTAGTGTCCTTCTTTATCTCTTGTAATAGTCTTTGTTTTAAAGTCTATTTTGTCTGATATAAGAATTGCTACTCCAGCTTTCTTTTGATTTCCATTTGCATGGAATATCTTTTTCCATCCCCTCACTTTCAGTCTGTATGTGTCCCTAGGTCTGAAATGGGTCTCTTGTAGATAGCATATACACAGGTCTTGTTTTTGTGTCCATTCAGCCAATCTATGTCTTTTGGTGGGAGCATTTAATCCATTTACATTTAAGATAATTATCAATATGTATGTTCCTATTACCATTTTCTTAATTGTTTGGGGTTTATTTTTGTAGGTCTTTTCCTTCGCTTGTGTTTCCTGTCTAGAGAAGTTCCTTTAGCATTTGTTGTAAAGCTGGTTTGGTGGTGCTGAATTCTCTTAGCTTTTGCTTGTCTGTAAAGGTTTTAATTTCTCCGTCAAATCTGAATGGGATCCTTGCTGGGTAGAGTTATCTTGGTTGTAGGTTTTTCTCTTTCATCACTTTAAATATGTCCTGCCGCTCCCTTCTGGCCTGCAGAGTTTCTGCTGAAAGATCAGCTGTTAACCTCATGGGGATTCCCTTATGCGTTATTTGTTGTCTTTCCCTTGATGCTTTTAATATTTGTTCTTTTTATTTAATTTTTAATAGTTTGATTACTATGTGTCTTGGCGTGTTTTTCCTTGGACTTATCCTCTATGGGACTGTCTGTGCTTCCTGGACTTGATTAACTATTTCCTTTCCCATATTAGGGAAGTTTTCTACTATAATCTCTTCAAATATTTTCTCAGTCCCTTTCTTTTTCTCTTCTTCTTCTGGGACCCCTATAATTCGAATGTTGATGCATTTAATGTTGTCCCAGAGGTCTCTGAGACTGTCCTCAGTTCTTTTCATTCTTTTTTCTTTATTCTGCTGTGCAGTAGTTATTTCCACTATTTTATCTTCCACGTCACTTATCCATTCTTCTGCCTCAGTTATTCTGCTATTGATTCGTTCTAGAGAATTTTAAATTTCATTTATTGTGCTGTTCATCACTGTTTGCTCTTTAGTTCTCCTAGGTCCTTGTTAAACATTTCTTGTATGTTTTCTATTCTATTTCCAAGATTTTGGATCATCTTTACTATCATTATTCTGAATTCTTTTTCAGGTAGACTGCCTATTACCTCTTCATTTGTTAGGTCTGGTGGGTGTTTGCCTTGCTCTTTCATCTGCTGTGTGTTTCTCTGTTTCCTCGTTTTGCTTAACTTACTGTGTTTGGGGTCGCCTTTTCGCAGTCTTGCAGGTTTGTAGTTTCCATTGTTTCTGGTGTCTGTCCCCAGTGGCTAAGTTTGGTTCAGTGGGTTGTGTAGGCTTCCTGGTGGAGGGGACTAGTGCCTGTGTTCTGGTGGATGAGGCTGGATTTTGTCTTTCTGGTGGGTAGGTCCACGTCTGGTGGTGTATTTTGGGGTGTCTGTGGCCTTAGTATGATTTTAGGTAACCTCTCTGCTAATGGATGGGGTTGTGTTCCTTCCTTGCTAGTTGTTTCACATAGGGTGTCCAGCACTGTAGCTTGCTGGTCGTTGAGTGGAGGTGGGTCTTGGCGTTGAGATGAGGTCTCTGAGAGATTATTGCCATTTGATATTAGTGGAGCTGGGAGGTCTCTTGTGCACCAGTGTCCTGAACTTGGCTCTCCCACCTCAGTGGCACAGCCCTGATGCCTGGCTGGAGCACCAAGAGCCTGTCCTCCACAAAGCTCAAAATAAAAGGGAGAAAAAAATGAAAGAAAGAAAAAAGAAGATAAAATAAAATAGTTATTTAAAAAAATTAAGAAAAACATTTTTTAATTAAAAAAAAATGGACGGACAGAACCCTAGGACAAATGGTAAAAGCAAAGCTATACAGACAAAATCACACACAGAAGCATACACATACACACTCACAAAAAGAGAAAAAGGGAAAAATATATATATATATATCGTTGCTCCCAAAGCCTCCTCAACTTGGGATGATTCGTTGTCTATTCATGTTTTCCACAGATGCAGGGTACATCAATTTGATTGTGGAGGTTTAATCCACTGCTCCTGAGCTGCTGGGAGAAATTTCCCTTTCTCTTCTTTGTTCGCTCAGCTCCTGGGGTTCAGCTTTGGATTTGGACCCGCCTCTGCAGGTAGGTCACCTGAGGGCATCTGTTCTTTGCTCAGACAGGATGGGGTTAAAGGAGCAGCTGATTCGGGGGCTCTGGCTCAGTCAGGCCGGGGGGTGGGGGTGGGAGGGAGGGTTTCGGATGTGGGGCAAGCCTGCAGTGGCAGAGGCCAGCGTGACATTGCACCAGCCTGAGGCGCGCCGTGTGTCCTCCCGGGGAAGTTGTCCCTGGATCACGGGACCCTGGCAGTGGCGGGCTGCGCAGGCTCCCAGGAGGGGAGGTGTAGATAGTGACGTGTGCTTGCACACAGGCTTCTTGGTAGCTACAGCAGCAGCCTTAGCGTCCCATGCCCATCTCTGGGGTTTGCACTGATAGCCGTGGCTCACGCCCATCTCTGGAGTTCCTTTAAGTGGCACTCTTAATTCCCACTCCTCATGCACCAGGAAACAAAAAGGCAAGAAAAAGTCTCATCTCTTCGGCAGGTCCAGACTTTTTCCCAGACTCCCTCCCAGCTAGCTGTGGTGCACTAGCCCCCTTCAGGCTGTGTTCACGCCGCCAACCCCAGTCCTCTCCCTGGGATCTGACTGAAGCCCAAGCCTCAGCTCCCAGCCCCCGCCTGCTCCGGCAGGGGCGCAGACAAGCCTCTCAGGCTGGTGACTGCTAGTCGGCACCGATCCTCTGTGCGGGAATCTCTCCACTTTGCCCTCTGCACCCCTGTGGCTGTGCTCTCCTCCATGGCTCTGAAGCTCCCCCCTCCACCACCTGTAGTCTCCGCCCATGAAGGGGTTTCCTAGTGTGTGGAAACCTTTCCTCCTTCACAGCTCCCTCCCACTGGTGCAGGTTCTGTCCCTATTCTTTGTCTCTGTTTTCTCTTTTTTCTTTTACCCTTCCCAGGTACATGGGGAGTTTCTTGCCTTTCAGGAGGTCTGAGGTCTTCCGCCAGCATTTAGTAGGTGTTCTGTAGGAGTTGTTCCACATGTAGATGTATTTCTGATGTATTTGTGGGGAGGAAGGTGATCTCCACGTCTTACTCTTCCGCCATCTTGAAGCTCCTCCCATAAAGTCATTCTTGAGGCAACTTATTGCCAGAAAAAGTTTAGACTACATAAAATTGCATCTATTATTTGAAACATGACCAATAAGAGAACATATTCTGAAACACTTTTATTTTAAATGGGAAGAGTATTCATTTTAATTATGTAAAGATGTTACAGAGCTAGATTAACAAATTTCAGTCAGTATAAAATAGATTTATTGTCAATATTCAGTCATAATACAACCCAGGTAAATGAACCATTACTTTATACAAGGCTCAGATGTTTAAAACCTATCTCAACTTTACACATGTACTATAAAATGATAAATACTTAAAATAACAATGCAAGGGGAAATATTATAAAAAATACAATTGTTGTAGACCTTTGTATTAAAGTTCTGCCTTAAGGAATAATACCATACTACATATCAGAACCAAAAATAAAGTATTTTCCTTGAGGTTACAATGCTCAATGATATACTGGATGCACTCTAAAATACCATTCCTGACAAGAATCAAAAGAGACAAGGTCATCAATAATGTTGAGAGAAAAAAAAAAAGAGAGAGGAGTAATCAATTGTTATATGCTGATTTCTGCTGGAATGGCCTCTTTAAACAATTTATAGCACTGTGGAAGAACTGGAAAAGAAGGGGAGCAGTCTCAGCTTTATATAAAGGATTTCCAAATCAGCACAAACTCAGACGATGTTAAAGGGTACTGTTCCCAATGCTCTCCACTCTTCAACCCCTTACATGGACTCCTTATCCTAAGTCTGTGTTTTTTCTCTAATTTCTTCCTAAGGGCTTACCAAACACACTTTCTGTTTTCTATTATCTAACATACAAACCAAAAGGCATTATGCACAATAATATCTGTCAGTCAAGTCAGTTCTAAAGACACCAATTTTGGTTTAGATATTAATCATGAGATTTACGCATAACCATCCTTCTTCCACACACACTCCCATCTCCCCTTACATATTGACTCCATCCTAAACTGTGAAGCAATATGAAGCTTTAAGATTTTTCTGTTTCCTTCATCAATGATTTGCCTGTTGCCAAGCTGCTTGGTTGGCAGCAATATCAGGAGTTTTTTGGAATGCTTGGTTGGAATAAATAAAAAGGATGTGATCAATGAATTACTGTAACCTATCAAAGTGGGCTTCTACAGGCAGACATGAAGAATTTACCTTTAGACTTCTCTCACTCATTTCAGAAGGGAGAAAAATGTGTCTTAAAAGGGAAAGAAAAAAGGTGAGATAAGGAAATACAGCAAAATATTAATACTGTAGTAATAGGAAAGGGCATGCTTATAGCCAACCTACCACATGGAGAAGTTTCTGGCATAAAAATCAAACTTTCTCTCTCTCCCATTACTCTTTGCACAAGATTAACCGTTGATTTACATCAAGAGAGGCAGAAGGCCACTGAACACTTTTCTTCAAAGGTAGGGAATTTCTTTTTGAAATGCACATTAGAGAAAGGAGGAAAAGGTAGGGAAAGCTCACTCAAAGAGGTCCTCAAACATGCGTTGTCCCATTGCTATGTACGCTTCCTTTTCATCTGTTGTCATTTGGGCCACCAGCTCTGGCTTCTGGCTCACTTCGCTGTAGGAGAACGGACGGCCAGCCACCATGACAATGGGGTCATCTGCTACTTCCTCAAATTCATCATCTTCCTCATCCTCTTCCCCATGATGTGCAGCCACAGCTGTAGCACAGGGTGGAGAGTCATCGTCTGACTCACTGGTCTCACTCTCAGAGTCACTGCCATTGGCAGTGGTCACAGGAGCAGCCGCCCCCACTGAGCCTGCTGTGGCAGAGGGGGTCTTCTTCTCATGAATGAGCAGTGCTCGCATGACCTCCTCATTATCATCTGGCCCTGCACGGCCTTCCTCACGCTCCTGAAACGAGTCTATATCTAAGCCACCTGGAAGGAAAAAAACCAGAAAGTCAATACCCTTAAACGTAAAAGGCATTCCTTTATAAGTAACAAAATACATAATATTTTAATATATTATATTTAAATATAGGATAATATTATAAAATAACACAGACTTCACTGGTTCCATTTTTTGAGCTACTGTCCACAAGATATTCAAAATGTTTCTCACAAACTGGAACTTAAGTAGCATAATGGTTAAGTACAGTTGACCCTTGAACAACGTGGGTTTGAACTGTGCAGGTCCATGTATACATGGATTTTTTTTTTTTTCCAATAGTAAATACTACAGTACTACATGATCCATGGTTGGTTGAATCCATGGAGGTGGAGAAACCATGAATTTAAGTTATACTCAGATTAATCCCTGCACTGTTGAAGGGTCAACTGTACGTGGGTTTTAAGAAATATATGGCTTGGATCTGAATCCTGGTTCTTCCACATGCAAGCTGTAACACTTTAGGCAAGTTATTTAGTCTCTAAACTTTGGTACCTTTTTCTGTAAGATGGGATAATAAAAGCATTTGTCTTCTAGGGCTCTGTATAAGAAAATGAAATAATGTCTATGAAGGACCAATTTTGTAGCTGGCATAATAGGACATCAAAATATGGCTCATCTTGCTCAGAGTAAAAGCCAAAGGCCTTACAATGGCATATAAAGTCCTACATCATCTGAACTCCTCCTGCCCACCTACTTATCCCTTCATCATTCTGCTCCTGTCACAGTGGCCTCCGTGGTATTCCCTGTACACACCACACACACAAACTCCTACCTCAGGGCCTTTGCACTGACAGTTTCCTTTGCCTGGGATATTTTTCCTCTAGGTATCCATACCCCCTTGCATCTTTCATGTCTTCACTCAGATTTCACCTTCTTTCAATTCATCCCTACCTCTATATTCCCAATGCTCTATTTTCTTCCCCATAGCATTTATTTTCTAACATAATAATTTATGTCTATTGTCTTTGTCACCTACTTTCCACAGCTGTAGGTTCTCCACAACAGATATTTACCTTTTTTATTCAGTGATATATCCCATGCATCCAGAATAGTGCCTATTGCTTGTTAGGCACTGAATAAATATTTGATGAATGAGTAAATAAATGGCAGTTTTATTTTCCTGAAGCAAATTAAGTGTACTTTGAACTGTTTATCTAGGAATCTAGTATCAGAAATGAAACTTCTCCCACCACACACCTCCTATCATTTTGTGTACATATTACAGATGAAGAATTTAAGAAAAACATTTATATTCTGAAAATAATACAAAATATAATTGCCATTTAAATACATAAAAGAATTTAAAATGTTGATTGAAACCTGACTCCTTGATTCAAATCCTGACTCTTAACACTTTTAGCTGTATGATTTTGGCCAAGTTACTTCATCTTTTTCTGCTTCAATTTTCTCAAGTACAAAAAGGGGGAAAAACAGTATCTACCTCACTGGATTATTGTGGGTATTAAGTGAATATTTGTGAAGGCCTGGCACTTAGATTAGTGTTACTTATTATCAAGAGAAGACCCAGAAATGACCAATTCTGGCCATGGATGAAGTGAAAGCATCTTCTCATTAACATATTAGAATGAATTAGTTGTAACCCTGGACATTTTAGAAAGTATAGAACTCCTGAGATAAGATATTGGGCACATAAGAGAGAGAAAGGGAAACAGGAATTGAGAATTTAAAAGTTTAGATCAGAGAAAACAGGCTTTTGATAATATGGATGTAAAAGTGAGGGTTAAAATCAAACTTAACCATTTTAAAATAGTGCCAAAGGCTGAACCTCCTCCTTAGAGCGCTTATTACCAATGCAGTATTTCAAAAGGAAAAAAAGACAAGGAATGTATGCAAGTCTCTAAGACTTATACACTTCTAAAGGAATTTTCCAAATACCTTAATATTACCAACATAGCATTTTGAATAATGCTTAAAGTAAATATAAAATTAGAGGAAAAGCAATTTAGTTTTGTAAATTAAATGAAGTCATATCTGAAAGATTTCTGACAAGGTTCTTGAGAGATTTAGCCAAAAAAGGAATTATTCTGTTACAGATGAAGACAGAAAACAAAAAATAAGGATAAATGAACAAATCTCTAGATGGTAAGGTAGAAACACTAGTTCTAGGAGCAGTCTTATTTAATAGAGTTACAAATTACGAAGATGTATCCTGGGAAACTGTCAAGTTCACCGATGATGCTAAGCAATTCTGGGTTCTTAAGGGCCAAACTGATAGCAAAAAAATACAGGAAGAGCTGAAGGTTGTATAAGTGGGCAGAAAAGTCATAGATCTATTTCAATATTGGCAAGTGTTAAGAAACTCTGCCTATAGAAAAATAATCTAAAATATACTAAAAAACCTTATCCAAGTTATCAAATAAAGGGCAGGAGAGGGTCTGAAAAAAATCTCTGCACATAATTCTAAAGTCATTGGTCTTAATATGCTTCCAGAAGCAAAGCAATAAACTGTCATGTAAAAACTAGAAGGATATTTGAGATAAAACTCAAATAATTAATGATAAATTCATGCATAAATAACATGTATTGCTCTGGTCACTAGGTCTCAAGTAAACAGTATATTACAACTGGAGATGGTCCAGAAAAAGATAATTAAAATAAGACAAAAACTGTAGGTGGCGATGGCTTGGGGGAAGAGAATCCTTTGTAAGGAAAGTAGAATCAAAAGGAATTAGAACTTTCAGTAGAGTAATAAGGACATGATTGAAGTCTACAAAATTCTGAAAGATGCTAAAATAACTTGAACTCTGAGGGAAATTAAGTGTAGGACAAATAAGACTCACTTCACACATTCACTGGATAGAGCCTATTCAACTATATAAAACCTAACGAAGACAAATTTAGACATAAAAGCATATCCTATTTTATACATAGAAGGAAATATTCACAAAAGGGAACAGGGTAGACTAGATGACTTATTGAAAGCCCTTATGATTCAAGTTGTACCATTCTAGGAATTATAAACATTGACTGTTAAATATATGAGCCTAACTGTATACAATACTTGCTAAGAATAGTTTTATTTCATTCAATTTTGTTCCTAAGTTCACAGAAAAAAAGGCTTGGTTGCTTCAAGAACAGGCAAGAAGCCAAGCTGGGGAAAACGAACCTATTAAATAGTTGACAGCCTAACTACTATGTAATCTAAACCAATATGCACCAAAATAACTAAACCTCATAGCCAAGGTAATCAGTGGGAAGGAGGGAGAGTAAAGTATGATTGCCAAGGAAAACTTTTTTCTGGTTGGAATTAAAACACCAAAGAGAATCACACTAGAGAATCACACATCTGCTTTTACCATGACTACCCAACTCCACACTACTTTTACAATTCTTAGCATACACAGTAAAGAAATGCTAATTAGGAAAGGAAAAGAGTTTAGAAAAAAAAGTCAAAAAACAAGTGGTTTTTAATTACTGATGATTCTTTAGTATTAAAGAAACAGACTCAAGTGATATGTTAGTAATGATACATAACCTAGGAATAGGGACGGGTAGGTTCTAATGCTGATGAAATCTAACCAGAGGGACAGACTCCCTCTTTCACCTCTGTTTCCCAGTTTCTGAGCAATACTTATCCAGTTTTAGTCTCCCATTTTCTACCTAGTCCTAAACCATCATCACCCAAAGTCTCTGAATCCAGTAATTTGAGACTAACATTTAAAAAGTAAAATCGTGCAGTTCTCAAGCTTCTGATTATTATATAATTCTTAACCCTTCAGGGCTCACAGAGATTTCCAAAATCTTCTAGTATAAAGTTTTGCCAATCTTCTTGGATGGTGAGAATCCTTGTCTTTACTCATTTGGTATCTTTTTATATATTTCAAGTAGCGCATCTCCTTGGCATTTATGAGGAGACAACATAACTAGTATATAGTTATGGCTCCTAATTCAAAGAAACAAAAATGCATGCAAGTCAGGGCAACAGAAGATTAAAGAAGAAATAAATTTGGCCACTTTGAACACAAGAGTACTTTTTCAAGAAATTAACATAAAAAAATGACAATTTCTTAAATCTAAAATGGAAATTTAAAAAGCAGTCTGTTTTTTCAACTAAGTTGAAGTTTAATACAAGTATACTGGTTGGTTTTAATGCTTATTGCTCAATTTACTTCCTGCTATAATGCAATTGTTTTACAAAACAGACACAGTGGGTTTCCAATAAAATTAAGAATTGCCCAGGTGATTTCCTAGGTCAAGTTCATTTTCTACCATACCCAAGACATATTCATCTTACTTCTTCTACTCTTACCTTCCTTCATCTCTTCAGAACTATATGCTCCTTGGACAGTGCTCTCTCTTAACCAAATAGGTCTCTCTTTGGCAGATTTCCCTTCCAGTGAGGCTCGATGAAGATCTTCTTGGTCATCCATATTAATGACAACATTCTGAGTGTATAAGTCCTCATAAGAGGGACCCTTGGTGGCCCATGCTTCCCGGTGGTGCCCACCTGCTAGGCCAGCAGCTGCAGCAGCAGTTGCTGCACGGTCCTTGCTATATAACAAGATTAGAGGAGGAAGGGAAGAAGAAAACTTGAAGTCTTGGTGCTAGAAAAGAAGGGCAGCTGGGGAAGTCGTTACTGAAGAATTACATATAAATTCTATCTAGCAATCATGCACACATGCTTTCATAATTCTGGAAAATCCGCTCTTATACCACAGGGTGAAAGTTACATTGGTTAGAACAACCCATCATATTTATATTTAAGTTTCTCAAACACTGAATCCTCTGGTGTATATAAATGCATTAGGTGTATATAAATGATTGAGGTTGTACAGATTAAGATGTTTAAATAAGTCTACTTAGAGAGAGGGGAGGATGAAATAGTGACATAATCCACTTAAAGACACTAGTCTGGTAAAAATCTCTCCCAGTAACATTTTTGATGAGTATTTTGTTTAAAAACAAAACAAAAACCCCAAACAAAACAAAACACATGTTATATTTTAAAAAGCATGCTCTCAGCTCAACCCAGAAGAATTCAAAGTAGTTCTGTGGGCTTTTCCTTTCTTTTGTGTGCTGAGAAGCTAGAATAGTATTCTACAAAGCCAGACTTAAACTCAGAATTAATATTCTGCGACTCACCAAATAAGGCAAATCTTTATGCAGAGATCAGCTTCTTTTCAAGTTGTATCTGTCCATCTCTGCACCTATGCTGACTCTCCAAATCCAGGCCCAACCATTATTTCTACCCCACAGCAACCATGATCTGTTTCTGAGTCTATTTTTTTTTGCCTCTTACTTCTACTATCCATGATCTTCTTAGTCTGTTCCAGGTTGGATCATTCCTTATCTTTCTCTAGTCACTTAACGTTTCCTCATCTCTATGAGTTTTCAGCCTTTCTGCTGCTCCCCGTTTTATCTGAGCATTTCACTTTCAATGTGCTCCACATTCTTTTGAATATACCTGATTTTCTGTGTGTCTAAGCTCACACCTTGTCTTTTTTTGCCTGCTACTGATGCTTTTCTGCATCAAGTTCTAGGTATGACTGTCCCTCCCTTTCTGTTTAGACAGCTCTTTTATTGCACAAACTATCTTCCTATTTCATGAACTACCTGCTTATTTAGTACCTGTTCTGTATCTTTCTCCATACCTTTTGCTGTGTTCCTTTCTGTGTCTGCTTCTCTTGGTCCTATGTTTCTCCTTTACTTCTCTGCCATTTTTCCTAAATCTTTTCCATGAATCCTGGATTGTCTCCTGTGTAGTGGGCTGTCTCATTCTGAGCCTAAGCAATACTTCTTCATTTATCTTTAAGTTCTGTATCAGTTCTCTCTCTCAGAAGCCATTCACTGTTTTTCCTTCTCTTTGGTCCTACTTCATATCTGCTTACTCCATTGCTCCTCATTTCTTCCTGGACCCACTCACATCTACTTGAGTTTTGTCTCATGTTTAGTTGAGATTTCTCTGACGTATCCATGTATCTGACTGGCCCATTACATCTCTCCCTGAGAATACTGTGTTTCTGACCAACCTCTGGAGGTAATCGTGGGTTCATCCCATCCCTCCCTCCTGTTCTGCCTCTGGATATCTACAGACCCACTGCCACTTTTTCTATCAAAAAAATGCACCCTCTCTAGTTGTACAAACCATGCTGATCTGGTCACTTAATCCATGCCTTGTAACTACTGCCTTTAGCTGTACCAGGGCTGCTTTGTAAATCACTCTTTCTTATAGCTTTTTCATCAGTTACTTCCTGGCCCACTCTGAGTCTAGGCCTACGAGGCCACCTCTCTGTACCCAATCTATCTATTTGTCTTACTATATTTTAAAGTCTTATGTTACAGCTTTTTTCCATCTTAAAACAGGACACAAGGAAGGGATGGTCCAATTTTCTGTGCTTGAACATTTTCATCTAAATGTGATACCTAGAAAGACATGACCACCTTAGGCTAGCTCCCCTGGTGGTGCCAAGAGGAAAACCAACAGGCCAAGTTCGGCAGAGTAAGTATGGAACAAATCTAGATCCTTGAAGATGTAAATGAGCTGTGGAATTAATTCTGAATTGTGCTACCTAAGGACTTCTGGTCATGCTAGAAAGTTTTTCTTACTGTTGAAGCTACTTCTAGTTGGTTTTCTGTTATCACAGATAAAGGTATCCTAACTGACACAGATGCTAGAAAATTCACAATAACTTGTACAGATACAAAACCTTCTGTATAACTGGATTGTTTTTAACCACCAAAAAGCAGCTCAGTTTGCTCAGGACTGCCCAGAACTGGCTTTTCTGCAGCATCAGTACCAGAGGGCACAAAATACTAAGAGTGCTCCCAAAATCTATACAGTTACAACTTGGACTATTGTGTTCTATGGAAGGGAGTAGACGGGTATAAACTCTAAAAGCCCTCAGCTTGAAACTGGGAAGAAGAAAGAAAAAGGGAAGAATAGGAGAGTACTCCCTGACCTCAATTCTCAGTTATACTTTTCAAAGAAGAAAAACCACTTTTTATGGCATGGCAAAATTAAGGCTGCCTCTGCAATTCAAAAATTAGGGTACACTGACAAAAATAGGGAGCCACAGTAAGAAGTATTAACCCATAGGTAACACCCACTTTACTTCGCTTTCAAGAAAGTTGCACTGAAAACTAAGGAAGGCAAGAAATGTGTGGTTAAAAACTTCAAAAACAAACATACAAAAAAAGTGAAAGCTGTATTCCTTAAAGAACTTCAGGCTTCAGAACTTGACTAGGAAAATTCAGATATCCCCAAAAGGTACAACCAATTTAGGACTAACTAACAATTGGCTGAGTTGCAGTAGGCCCAAGCAGATTGAGTACTTAAAAGTCAAACCTGACTATTTAAAGATTTTTGCCTAGGGCTCATACTCTTCTGCATTCAGTACAAACAAATTTCATCACAGGCACAAGTTAATATGACATGTGTGGCAGAGCTTAGAATCCACATAATCTTATAGTTTTTAGTCTCCTGGTAAATTACTTACCCAATCCTGCTCTCCAAAGTACAGGTAGTTAAAACAAGGGCAAGCTTAAAAGTGTTCTTGGTAAGAGCACAGGGCCTACACTCACCTCTGTTTCAGGGCTGGTATTTCTGTGGGTTCTGGCTCAAGTATTTCATAGGCCAAGTTCACATCCTCTGTCTCTCGAAGCAAAGCATAAATGGGCTCAATTTGTTCATTAAACCTTGCCAAAAGTGTGCGTGCATCTTTTTTGGGCATTGCTGATTCATCTTCTTCTACCTCTGTATGGCAAAAAGTACAGCGGAAAGTTCCTATAGAGAAAACAAAAGTCTCAGGTCAGGGAAGAGAAATTCTCAAGACTAGCCTTTAGCAGTTTATATCTCCACTCTTCCTCCAACATTTTATTATTAAAACTTTCAAAAACATGGAAAAGATTAAAGGAGTTTACAGTGAACATCCACGTGCCCACCACTGAGATTCTACAATTAACATTTTTCTATATTTGATTTATCACATATCTATCCATCTATCATTTTTTGAAGCATTTCAAAGTAATTTCACCCCTCACTGCAGCACAGCAAACAGATTTTAATCACAACATTTCTAACATACATATACTTACTTTAACTTAAAATAAAATTCTTTACAGCTTACCACTGAAACCTGTATCCTTTTCCAACAGTTTTCTTTTTGCACAGTACACATTTGAGTCTATGTCATGGGGAAAGCCAAATAAATACCTAAAACCGAAAGTCTCTGGTCATTCTGTACATTGTAACAAGGTTATTTCTTCAAATTTATTAACTATTTACATCTAAATAACTTTAACCAATCCATTTCCAAAATTAAAGTTCAAGAAGCCTTTATTGTCATTTCTACAGCCTTCACATTCAACTTATAATTATATTGCAGTAATTCCTTACAAACATCACAGATTTTTCACTTCTACTATTATTTCACTAATCTGGGCTACCATTACTTAGCCTGAAATTTAGCTTCCTAAATCTGGTCTTTGAACCTTTAGGCTCTCCCTCTCCAATTCCAAGTTTCCTAGACCACCATTTGAATCATCTCATCCCCCTGCTCTAAAGTCTATCTGATGGCTGAACTTCTAAAGTCCACAGCATCAAATCTAAATTTCTCATCCTAACATTCAAGAACCTGTATAACTTGATCCAAAAACATCATAACCCTACCACAGTCCTTTACTTGTCAAGTAAATTCAAACACTTGAGAAACAATATACTAGACATTAACATTTATTTTATTTGTGTAAGTGCTTTCTTTCTAAAGCACTTCAATTTACACTTTTTGATCCCTATACCAATCCTGTAAAATGACGTCAGAACTGAGGATCTGAGTTTTGTGATTTGTCCAAAGGCACATAGCCAATAAGAGAAAAGTAATAAAAGCAGCTATTGTATACCGAGTGCTTACTAAGTACCAAGTATCGCCAGTCATCTGAAGACAGTATTATTATTGCCCATTTAAATCTGTAAAATACAGAGGTTCTAAGGGGTTGAGTAACTTGTTCAAGATCTTATCACTACTAATTGGGAGGTGGTGGCAGGATTCAAACCCAATCTATTATGATGAAACTCACACTCTTAAATATTACTTAACACCACTAGCCCCACTTGGATCTCCAGTTTGGTCCTTATTCCCAATGCCAGGGATATGCATCCTTCCTTTCTAACCCAATTAACCCAAGAGATTAAAAGAGATCACACAAGCACTTAATGTCTAGCACATAGTAAGTATGCAAACATTTAGTTTTAAATAGCCCAATATATGACTGACACATAACCCCACCCCCAACCCCTCTTCCCCTAGTAAGGAATAAACAAACTAGACATCTCTGCTTCAACATTAACACTAGATTCTACTGATGTATTTCAAACAGAATAAGTTTCTTTACTGCCTCTCACACATAAACAACCAACCACAAGTAAATTCTTTGTTCATATACCCTGTCTAAACACTCTTAATCCATCTTCCTGCTATCCATATACTACCTCATCTTTTACATCTATTTCAAATAAGTGAGAGAGAGAAAAGCAGCCCCTCATAGCTAAGAAGGAACCTAGCACTCATAGCTAGGCTGTGATGCTTTTCTGTCAAACGGAATCTCACAGATCACCAACATCAGATAAAAGGTCCTCTGAGACCATGATGCAAGTGAGGCAAAACCAAGCCAATCTGAATGTGAATATAGACAAAAGCAAGATCTCTGCACAACCACACACACACACACACACACACACACACACACACACACACACACACACCCAGCTAACACGAATGACTGCTACTTCTTTACCAATTACAATTTTAGCCTCACCCTGGTCTTCTCAACCTCTGGGATAACATTTATTAAGATATCCAATCATAGAATTACCCTCACTTGTTTTTTGGTTTTGGTTTGGTTTTTTGTGGCACGCGGGCCTCTCACTGTTGTGGCCTCTCCCGTTGCGGAGCACAGGCTCCGGACGCGCAGGCTCAGCGGCCATGGCTCACGGGCCTAGCCGCTCCGCGGCATGTGGGATCTTCCCGGACCGGGGCACGAACCCGTGTCCCCTGCATCGGCAGGCGGACTCTCAACCACTGTGCCACCAGGGAAGCCCTACCCTCACTTCTTGATAGTACCTAATCCACAGCAAATCCCCACCAATTCCCTGAATCCTCCCCAATATTATCTAAAAAAAGCCCATATTCTCTAAGTTTGTTCAGCATAGCCTTGCTGAGATACATGGTTTCTTATGGTGTGTGGTTTCCTTGCTGCAGAAAGCATCAACAAACCCAATTTTGTACACTGTGGGCATGATGGTCTTTGACTAATGGGCATCAACATAAATATTCCAGCTTAACTGATCAAGAATACTATTTACCAAAATAAAGAAAGAGGAAGAACAAGTTTGTTTTTCTTTGTGGGAGAAAGTTACCTTTCTTGAAGAAAGATAAATAAAGATACCTTGCTTTAGATATCTGAATCTATGTTGCCCACTGGCCATCAAAATGGATATGTCAGAAGCCAACTTATTACAACTGCTTAGAGCTCGAGTGGAATTTAAGACTAGAAATTTTGATATGAGAATCAACAACATATACATAGTAACTGAAGCCATAAAGTAGATCAGAGTATCCAGAGACTAAGGAGTAAGAAGCATGGACAGTCAAGGTATAAACCCAAGGAAAGAAGAATCCTTGAGAGATAGAAATGGTACAGCCAGAGGGATAGGATGGTGTTTCAAGGAGGAAATGGTATGGCACTAATTTTCAAGGTCAACAAGAATTGAAAGCCAGCCTTTATATTTAGTAACAAAGGGTAAATAGAGACCTTGGCTAGAGAGGTTTTAGTTTGTATGCTATCTTAGGGTATTCTCTAACTATTCCAGCCTGCCTCAGTCTCTTCTCTTCAACAGAAATATAAAGAAAATAATCCATGTGGGAGTTAAAACATAAGTCATACAGAGGCATACCTCAAATATATTGCAGGTCCAGATCCAGATCACCACAATAAAGCAAATATCGCAATAAAGTGAGAGCGAGTCAAAAATTTTTGGGTTTTCAGTACATGAAAAAGTTATGTTTACACTATACTGTGGTCTATTAAGTGTGCAATGGTATTAGGTCTAAGAAAACAATGTACATACCTTAATTAGAAAATACTTTATTGCTAAAAAATGCTAACCATCATCTGGGCCTTCAGCAAGTGGTGATAGTAACATCAAAGATGTTACTGACCACTAACCACAGATCACCATAACAAAGATAACAAAAAAGCTTGAAAGATTGCGAGAATTACCAAAATGTGACAGAGAAACATAAAATGAGCAAATGCTACTGGAAAAATGGCACCAACAGACTTGCTCAATGCAGGGTTGCCACAAATTTCAATTTGTAAAAAATGCAATGATCTGTGAAATGCAATAAAGCAAAGCACAATAAAACGAGGTATGCCTGTAAAGTAAGGTCTAACACAGCTCTCAAATACCTGCTGAATTGAAAAACACAGATGTGGGACTTATGTTGACTGCTGAAAAATGAGCCCTTACAGAGACCATCAAGGAGAACTACAGAATACTGCAGAAGAAAAATTATCTAGTTTAGTAGTTTTCAAATTATTTTTAAAGGAAGAAATTCCATTCCTCAAGTGAAAAAGTACCTAAACATAAAAGTAAGTGCTCTGGTTGAAGAATAAAAAGATAGCTAAGCAAAGGGCAACGCTATAATCCTCTCATTATATGTCTTCAAAGCATTACAAATCAGCCTCCTCAATGTCTTGTACCAGGAACACTTTGCTGCAGAGCCTTTGTACTTGCTGTTCCCTCTGCCCAGAATGCTTTTCCTCCAGAGAGTTAAATGGCTCGTCTCTTAACTTCAGACCTTTACTCAAGTCACCTCCGTGAGAGCTTCCGTAGCCAACATTACCTAAAATTTCAACACTGTCCTGTCCTCCCTTTCTTTCTCAACATTTGTCACCATCAACATACTATGTTTTATTACCTAGTTTATTAGGTTATTTATCATTGAGATTGTCATGTTACCCAATTAAAAAGAAATGTACTCCCAACTACCCCATTTTTCTCTTGAAGATAACATACATTCCAAACTTCAGTGTTAAGTAAACAAATCAACACACTTGCCAGTGTAGCTCAACTGTATAAAATAGCAATGCTTTTATTTTGGGAAAAGAGAGAGAAAAAGAGATCACTGTTAACATCATTTCATAGAAAGACGATTTCAGAATGATAGTCCTTGAATTTGAATAAATTTAGTTTCATTGAAAAAAATAGGGAGAAAAGAGAAAACACAGTATAGTCATAAGGAACCTGAGTTCTAGCCTCATCTAGGTACCTTTCCAGAGACCCAGGCTTAATGTAGATTAAGGCTTAACAAGAATTACTTGTAGAGGGCCCATTTTGCAGTTCTGAAAAGAGTGGCTTTCATATTACTGTCAAAAACTGTGACGGGTCTGAAATTTTACCCTACTCGTAAACTAACAAATTATCCTACCACGGCTTTATAGATGCTGAAGACAGACACAAGACTTACAGGTTAGAGAAAAGAACTTTATTACTCATGGCAATAGCAGTACTAGTATCAGGTTTTGTGCCAGTTCCCTGAGTCCCATTTCCCATAGGGTAACACAAAGATGGTCAGGTGACAACTGTACATGCAGTGGATCATGTTCCATGAAAGAAACCCTGAGCTTAGGAACCCAAACCTTTTATAATGGGCATAAACATGCTTATCTTTTGCTCTGTAGGGTGATACTACCTTTACCATGCTGGACACTAAGTAAACACACTCTGAAGGGAGACTTTTTTATTATACTGAATAGTAAGCAAACCTGCCTTTTGCTCTGGAGAGAAACAATAACTCTCTTCCAAGGCTGCTCACTATATAAACCTCCTTGAAAAATACAGTCTAGAAAAAAGGCAGTCAGTAGCATCTCTGCTTGTAAAACATACAAGACATGTGAGAGAACCATGGAGAACTGTCTTCCAACAACAACCATGTCTGGCAAACATTACAAGAAGAAAAGCTAGCCTGACAGCTGAGTCTTATGTTTATCATAAAAACACAAGTTGTAGACAAGAAAGCAGCCTGTCAAAAGCCAGACCTGGAGTCCGAGAAAAATAAGAAATTCTACATTTTATGGAAAATGACTTAAGACTAGCTTAACATACCAGGAGCATTTTTTATAAATTTTACTAAACATTATAAAAATGCAAATCAATTTCCCCAAAATCTGAAAGGGAGATGGGGCTCAGTACACGCTGTACGAAGTACCAGTACCAGTACCACTACTGAGGGGGCAGTAGTGTAACACATATAGACACAGAATCTGTCATCCAGACGCTTAAAGTCTAATAGAGATGAAAGGTATGTGGAGACAAGGAATCTAATGCATACCCCTGGTGGAGAGCTGCTGTTAAGTAATCAATATCATAAATATCCCAACTCTTCTTGAAACTGGACTATACTATACTGCACAGAATATACTATTCAATAAGAGAAGAAACTGGAATTGAAACTCAGAGCTCTTTACCATTTTTCCCTTGCCACACATAAGACCAAAAAGCCACATAAGGGAGAACATGCAAGCTAGATCAAAGAATGTGGCAGCAGAGAGAAAATGAAGGCTACAAAGATTCTTCAGGCAAAGCTTGACAGATGATGAGATAAGGAGAAAAAGAAGAGTTCAATGATAACATATATGTCTGATCATATACACCCATAAACCACACACACACAAAAAAAAACTTAAAAAGCTACTTTACAAATATTCCCACGTATTCATCACAGCCAAGTCTGTGCAACAGTATTATTCAAATCTAACATATGAGGGAATAAAGACTCAGAGAAGTTAAGTTCACCAGGTCATAGCATAAAAGCAAAAATCATTAAGCCTGGATTCAAATACAAATCTTTCTGATTCAAGAGTAAATTCACCACACCATCCTGAATTACACATCCCTTTCCTAACCTCCTATCATCCCTGCCAGCTACAATTTAGCAAACTTTTCCCATGTATATACATAGGTTCTAATTTTTAAAAATATGGAGCAGGAGAGGATTTGTAACAAAAAATTTATTTAACATTAAATGTGCATCACATGCCTGGCATTGACTCAGCTGAGTCTTAATGTATCAGGTTTGCAAGAAGGATTAAAATATATCCAGATGTAGATAATTACCAGGCATTGAAAATAGGGAGAAAAAAGATCTTTTAAAAATAGATATTTCAAAACTATATTTTAGGGTTGTCCATGCAGTAGTATATGAATGTCCCAATTCTATGACTCAGGACTCTTTTAGTGAAGTTATTACTCCAAAATGAGAAAAGAAATAGAGACCTACTTGTTGGGATGAGAGGGAAAGAAGAGGGACAGTGAGGGGAAAGAGGGCCATACAATTTTAAGTTTCTCCCAAAATAAGAAATGTAAAAATAAAAATAAATGTAAAAATAGAAAGGAATCAAGAGACATGGGGGAGGGGAGAGAAGGGACTGGGAACAAAAGGAAAAAAAAACAAAACAGTAATGTTCAACAAAATTCAAACTTAACACTTTCCTTTGCTAAACACAGAAAAAGAAAATTCAGGTAGTGTCTATTATGCTGGCCAAGGTCTTCTACTTAACTGTTTACTCATCATTTTAATTATGTGAGTATTCAGTCAAGGGAACAATGAATAAATACAGGTAAAACCAAACTGGAAAAAAATGTTTCTCCTCCTTAGTTTAACAAGAAGAAAATGCTTTGGAAATTTATCATAACTGAGGAAAAGGGAAGAGGACATTATGGGTCAAATCCCCAAATAATTAGATATTACTTGGATTGTGGTTCTTCCTTCTTCGCTCCAAAATACACAGTGAATAGGTCATCAGCTAATGCCTAGAGTTCACTGTCAAAGATTTGTCAAACATATTAATTGCAACTGGAATATTACTCAGCCATTTTCCTACCAAAAAAAAAAATCAATCAATCAATCAAAATAAAAGAAGCCCAATTGTTTTGATATGCTACAGGTGCTGCAGTGCTGAAGCAGGAGTCATGCTGCAGCCCAAGTCCTCAAGGCTGGCCAAAGAAACAGGCAGGATCAAACCCTCCCTGCTGCAGAGTTCTCAATGCAACGTGGCACAATTAACGTACCAAGGATTTCCCACATTCTGCTTCCCTAAATTTTGCTAATCATCTTCTGAGCTGCTTTTTTGGAGCTCACATTCTACTGGGGAGTAGTCAAGACAAAAAATAACATCAGGGGTTGATAAGTATAATAAAGAAAAACAAAGCAGGTCGCCTCCTAGAATGAGTTTGGGAGTGTTCCTCCCCCTGCTATATTTTGGAAGAGTTTGAGGATAGCTGTTGGCTCTTCTCTAAATGTTTGATAGAATTCACCTGTGAAGCCATCTGGTCCTGGGCTTTTCTTTGTTGCAAGATTTGTAATCACAGTTTCAATTTCAGTGTTTGTGATTGGTCTGTTCATATTTTCTATTTCTTCCTGCTTCACTCTCAGAAGGTTGTGCATTTCGAAGACTTTGTCCACTTCTTCCAGGTTGTCCATTTTATTGGCATATAGTTGCTTGCAGTAATCTCTCATGATCCTTTGTATTTCTGCAGTGTCAGTTGTTACTTCCCCTTTTTCATTTCTAATTCGATTGATTTGGCTTCTCTCTTTTCTTCTTGAGGAGTCTGGCTAATGGTTTATCAATTTGTTTATCTTCTCAAAGAACCAGCTTTTAGTTTTATTGATCTTTGCTATCGTTTCCTTCGTTTCTTTTTCATTTATTTCTGATCTGATCTTTATGATTTCTTTCCTTCTGCTAACTTTGGGGGTTTTTTGTTCTTTTTTCTCTAATTGCTTTAGGTGTAAGGTTAGGTTGTTTATTTGAGATGTTTCTTTTTTCTTAAGGTAGGATTGTACTGCTATAAACTTCCCTCTTTGAACTGCTCTTGCTGCATCCCATAGGTTTTGGGTTGTCGTGTTTTCATTGTCATTAGTTTCTAGGTATTTTTTGATTTCCTCTTTGATTTCTTCAGTGATCTCTTGGTTATTAAGTAGGGTATTGTTTAGCCTCCATGTGTCCATATATTTTACAGATTTTTTCCTGTAATTGATATCTAGTCTCATAGTGTTGTGGTCAGAAAAGATACGTGATACGATTTCAATTTTCTTAAATTTACCAAGGCTTGACTTGTGACCCAAGATGTGATCTATCCTGGAGAATGTTCCATGAGCACTTGAGAAGAATGTGTATTCTGTTGTTTTGGGGTGAAACGTCGTATAAATATCAAGTCCATCTTGTTTAATGTATCATTTAAAGCTTGTGCTTCCTTATTTATTTTCATTTGGGAAGATGTGTCCATTGGTAAAAGTGGGGTGTTAAATTCCCCTACTATGATTGTGTTACTGTCAATTTCTCCTTTTATGGCTGTTAGCATTTGCCTTATGTATTGAGGTGCTCCTATGTTGGGTGCATAAATATTTACAGTTGTTATATTTTCTTCTTGGATTGATCCCTTGATCATTATGTAGTGTCCTTCTTTGTCTCTTGTAATAGTCTTTGCTTTAAAGTCTATTTGGTCTGATATGAGAATTGCTACTCCAGCTTTCTTCTGATTTCCACTTGCATGGAATATCTTTTTCCATCCCCTCACTTACAGTCTGTATGTGTCCCTAGGTCTGAAGTGGGGTTCTTGTAGACAACATATATATGGGCCTTGTTTTTGTACCCATTCAGCCAGTCTATGTCTTTTGCTTGGATCATTTAATCCATTTACATTTAAGGTAATTATCGAGGCCACCATCACCCTGATACCAAAACCAAAGATGTCACAAAAAAAGAAAATTAGAGATTGGTATCACTGATAAACATAGATGCAAAAATCCTCAACAAAATACTAGCAAACAGAATGCAACAGCACATTAAAAGGATCATACACCATGATCAAGTGGGGTTTATCCCAGGAATACAAGGATTCTTCAATATACCCAAATCAATCAATGTGATACACCATGTTAACAAATTGAAGGAGAAAAACCATATGATCATCTCAATAGATGCAGAGAAAGCTTATGACAAAATTCAACACCCATTTATGATAAAAACCCTCCAGAAAGTAGGTATAGAGGGAACTTACGTCAACATAATAAAGGCCATATATGACAAACCCACAGCCAACATCGTCCTCAGTGGTGAAAAACTGAAACTATTTCCACTAAGATCAGGAACAAGTCAAGGTTGCCCACTCTCACCCCTATTATTCAATATAGTTTGGGAAGTTTTAGCCACAGCAATCAGAGAAGAAAAAGAAATAAAAGGAATCCAAGTCAGAAAAGAAGAAGTAAAGTCGTCACTATTTGCTAGAGAATCCTAAAGATGTTACCAGAAAACTACTAGAGCTATTCAATGAATTTGGTAAAGTAGCAGGATACAAAATTAATGCCCAGAAATCCTTTGCATTCCTATACACTAATGATGAAAAATCCAAAAGAGAAATTAAGGAAACACTCCCATTTACCATTGTAACAAAAAGAATAAAATACCTAGGAATAAACCTACCTAAGGAGACAAAAGACCTGTATGCAGAAAACTATAAGACACTGATGAAAGAAATTAAAGATGATACAAACAGATGAAGAGATATACTATGTTCTTGGATTGGAAGAATCAACATTGTGAAAATGACTCTACTACCCAAAGCAATCTACAGATTCAATGCAATCCCTATCAAACTACCAATGGCATTTTTCACAGAACTAGAACAAAAACTTTCACAATTTGTATGGAAACCCAAAAGACCCCAAACAGCCAAAGCAATCTTGAGAAAGAAAAACGGATCTGGAGGAATCAGGCTCCCTGACTTCACACTATAGGACAAAGCTACATTAATCAAGACAGTATGGTACTGGCACAAAAATAGAAATATAGATCAATGGAACAGGATAGAAAGCCCAGAGATTAACCCACAAACATATAGTCACCTTATATTTGATAAAGGAGGGAAGAATATACAATGGAGAAAAGACAGCCTCTTCAATAAGTGGTGCTGGGAAAACTGGACGGATACATGTAAAAGAATGAAATTAGAACACTCCCTAACACCATACACAAAAATAAGTTCAAAATGGATTAAAGACCTAAATGTAAGGCCATACACTATCAAACTCTTAGAGGAAAACACAGGCAGAACCCTCTATGACATAAATCACAGCAAGATCCTTTCTGACTCACCTCCTAGAGAAATGGAAATAAAAACAAAAATAAACAAACGGGACCTAATGAAACTTAAAAGCTTTTGCACAGCAAAGGAAACCATAAACAAGACAAAAGGACAACCCTCATAATGGGAGAAAATATTTGCAAATGAAGCAACTGACAAAGGATTAATCTCCAAAATTTACAAGCAGCTCATGCAGCTCAATATCAAAAAAACAAACAAGCCAATCCAAAAATGGGCAGAAGACCTAAATAAACATTTCTCCAAGGAAGATATACAGATTGCCAACAAACACTTGAAAGAATGCTCAACATCATTAATCATTAGAGAAATGCAAAGCAAACCTACAATGAGGTATCATCTCACACTGGTCAGAATGGCCATCATTAAAAATCTACAAACAATAAATGCTGGAGAGGGTGTGGAGAAAAGGGAACCCTCATACACTGTTGATGGGAATGTAAACTGATACAGCCACTATGGAGAACAGTATTGAGGTTCCTTAAAAAACTAAAAATACAACTACCATACGACCCAGCAATCCCACTACTTGACATATACCCTGAGAAAACTATAATTCAAAAAGAGTTATGTACCACAACATTCATTGCAGCTGTATTTACAATAGCCAGGACATGGAAGCAACCTAACTGTTCATCGACAGATGAATGGATAAAGAAGATGTGGCACATATATACAATGGAATATTACCTAGCCATAAAAAGAAACGAAATTGAGTTATTTGTAGTGAGGTGGATGGACCTAGAGTCTTTCATACAGAGTGAAGTTAAGTCAGGAAGAGAAAAATAAATACCGTATGCTAACACATATATATATGGAATCTTAAAAAAAAAAAACGGTTTTGAAGAACCTAGGGGCAGGACAGAAATAAAGACGCAGACATAGAGAATGGATTTGAGGACATGGGAAGGGGAAGGGGAAGCTGTTATGAAGTGAGAGAGTGGCATGGACTTATATATAATACCAAATGTAAAATAGCTAGTGGGAAGCAGCCGCATAGCACAGGGAGATCAGCTCAGTGCTTTGTGACCACCTGGGGGGTGGGATAGGGAGAGTGGGAGGGAGACGCAAGAGGGAGGAGATATGGGGATATCTGTATATGTATAACTGATTCACTTTGTTGTAAAGCAGAAACTAACACACCATTGTAAAGCAATTATACTCCAATGAAGATGTTTTAAAAAAAAAGAGATAATGGCTTAATGTTTCTAGACAATTCTATGAAAAAAATTTGAGTAAATGTTTTTTACTTCCCCTCACTCAAGAAGCTTCCAGGAAAAACAAAACAAAACTGAAGACAATTCACAGTTCCATGTTAAAACCAAGTTACTGGGACTAGAATCACTAGGATTTTAGTGAAATAAAGAGGAAACAAACTTCAAGACACATCACTAATATATGGTATTAATTTTACCACTCTGTAAAAATCCAACCACTGTATATATCTTAGGAGTCAAATTTGGACGTTGGTTCCCCTCTCACTGAATATTTTATAGATTATGTATATACGAGGAAAGGGAGTAAACTGGAGAGCTTGGGAAAATAAGACTGCCAAGAATCCTAAATATTATTCCCCATTATGCCACAATGTGTTTCTGAATATGGCCTAATTCAACATAGCATATTTTCTATACGAACACTACTATAACAAGGTGTTTCAGTTCCTAACCTAGGATTTCAAATTAACCAAAGTGACTAACATTATCTTCTAAAAGCAGTGATAAAACATCCCCAAGCTTCTCTATACTTTTAAAATGTCAACTATTCTCCAAATCAAAGGGTGCTTTGAAATTAGAGTTGAAAGAAACCATATATGGTATAGAATAGACTGAACTTATCATTTTACATATCCTTAAAAAAGGCCTACAATGATTATAGGATTTGCCCAGGGAATAGTTACTAACATAGCCCAAGACTGGAAGACAGCCATGGCTCTGGAATCCTAATACACTGTCACTTTGCTGTCTTATAGCCACTGCTTAAAAAACGAAACAAGATAAAAAAAACCCTCTGAAAATGACATACCCACTGAAAACACTGATTACACAAAAAGACCCAATGTAATAAGTGCTCTGAAAAACCCTTACAATACTAACATAAGTTGGTCGAGCATTAATAACCAGAGCTGTTATAACAACAAAATATTTAATTAAGAATCACCTTCCCTGGGCTTCCCTGGTGGCGCAGTGGTTGAGAGTCCGCCTGCCGATGCAGGGGACACGGGTTCGTGTCCTGGTCCGAGAAGATCCCACATGCCGCGGAGCGGCTAGGCCCGTGAGCCATGGCCACTGAGCCTGCGCATCTGGAGCCTGTGCTCCACAGCGGGACAGGCCACAACAGTGAGAGGCCCGCGTATTGCAAAAAAAAAAAAAAAAAAGAATCACCTTCCCTGTGGAGGCCTGGTGTGCAATGGCTACAAACACAGCCTCCTGGGCAGTGTACAGCCTGTTGCTTATACAGGTTGCCCTAAGGGACCTTGGAGACAGCCCTTTCCGGTGGACATTCATGTCTGGATGCTGTCCCCAATCTGGACTCCAGACAAGTATGTACAGTGCCTTTGGAAAGCCCCAGGGCACAGTGGCTAGGGTCCACATTGGCCAGGTCATAAATCCATCCACACCAAGCTGAACAAGGAGCACGTGACTGAGGCCCAACTCACAGCCAAGTTCATGTTCCCTAGCCACCAGGAGATCCACATCTCCAAGAACTGGGGATTTACTAAGTTTAATGCAGATGAATATGAAAACATGGCGGCAGAAAAGCGGCTCATCCCAGATGGCTGTGGGGTCAAATACATCCCTAGTTGTGGTCTCCTGGACAAACGGCTCTCACTCATGAGAGCTTTGGCACTGTCCCCTCCTTACTCATGCCCACCAATAAATCCCACTTTCCTGTCCAAAAAAAAAAAAATCACCTTGCTTTCTCAGATTTCAAAAAGGCTTATGGAGGAGGGAGGGTGAGGTGGGGTTGCAGACATAAAGTGAAACGTTATATAATCATAAAACTTACCAGTTGTCAACACAGAGAAAGGTGGAGAGAGTAGGGACTGGATTGCGCGGGAGACCATAGAGAAGAAAAACTAGGTTTGCCATTTTAGTCTATTTTTCTGTCAGTTGAGTCTTCAACAAGTTTACATTCATATATTACTTACGTATTTTTAGAAGAAAGAAAACAAATGTTATTTTGAATTCTCCAAAAGCACTCAACTCCCTTTAATACACAAAAGTTACACAGTCATTCTTAGGATATTCTTTGAAAGCACTATCAAGTCCTCTGTTAAACCTTTTATAACTCAAAATGTTCAGGGGTATATACATTAAAATGTTAAGCCAAATACTGAAGTCTCAAAAAGTCACCCTTTATTCTAAGTTCCAACTTATTTTATAAAGCAAATTTCTTCAGTTTAATTGGGCAAGGGGAAGTGTGTGAAAAAAGGAATTGCTATTATAAAATAATAACAGACATGAGAGGAGCATAGTTATATATTTTATATAATTATTTTACTTATAATAAAATGGAATTTGAAATATCATCCTTTAGCGATTCACTGCAGAACATATAACACTGTAAAATACTCATTTGCATGCAAAAGGAAAAAAAATAGAAGTACGTTTAATGTATTTTTAATTTCAGAAGATCTCAAATGTATTCATAATGTACCCAATACAACTCTACCCCCAAAACTCAATTTAATCAATGAAACTGGCTTCTGTCCTTCCTTAACTGAACACATCTAGGTTTGGTCTAATCATGCATTATTCCTAGATTCTGGAACTGATTATAAAGGGGAAAAAAAGTATTATGCCTGGGAGGGAAAACAATAAACTGAAGTGTGGTATTTGGGTGAATACTGAAGCTTATATCAATAATAAATTCTCTGAATTAGGCCCAAATCAAATTCATCTCAACATGCAGTGAGCAGGCAAAAAGTATGTGGTTTTGATATGACTATTTGAAAGACAATAATCAACAGAATGTTATATGCCAGCATCAAAACTAAAAAGCAACTTTTCACAAATAAGTTTGTTCCTATGTAATCAGCTTCAAAATACAAAAAAGATAAAACACAGATGATTTTTTTTTTAAGTTTTCAAACCCTTAAAACCAAGAGCAACAAAAGTTTTAAAAAATCAGCCCTAAAGCTTTTGGTGGAAAGTGAAGGGTAGTGGAGAGAAGACACCTGTTTCTTACTATTTTTCCATAACTAGTTTTTTGGTTTTTTTTAACTCATTCTAGTAATCACCTTCCTTCTGTCCCATCATCAGCCTCCTCAAAATCCACACCACTGAGCTTTCCAGTATAAGTTTCTACTGAACCCATCCTGGGCAAAGATTCCAAACCAGCAACTGAGCAAAGTACTCCTAGAAAGATTTCTTTTAATGTTTGTTTGTCTGTGTTTTTAGCATTTCAGCAATTGGAAACACTGCTTATAAGGCATCTTCTTGCCTTAAGTAGAGAGAGATGAAAACAGGAAAAAGCCTGCTCTATGAAGGTGAGCATGAAGGAAACAAGTCTTTCAGAGGCTCATGAATACAGGACCCTGACAGTTTTAAAATGTTAGGTTAAAGGAACTGAAGAGGAATTTCAATGATGTGGGGATCAGGAAACTGATGTGTCTAAATCAAAAAGCATTCCTGCAGTCACAAGCAAAAGAGGGACTCGTGATTTAACACCAAACTTAGAAATGAATATCCCAAGTAGATAAGGACTTTACTTGAATATTGAGGGACCCAGAACTAACCTCTGGAAGAGGTCTGTTTCCATTGTTGGCTTTTTTTTTTTTTTTTTTTTTGCGGTACGCGGGCCTCTCCCGTTGCGGAGCACAGGCTCCGAACACGCAGGCTCAGCGGCCATGGCTCACGGGCCTAGCTGCTCCGCGGCATGTGGGATCTTCCCGGACCGGGGCACGAACCCGTGTCCCCTGCATCGGCAGGTGGACTCTCAACCACTGCGCCACCAGGGAAGCCCTGTTGGCTATTTTTAAGAGTTATTTATTGGACACATTTTAGAGTCAGTTTTTAAAGACTTCTTTTACACTAATCCTAAAATCTACCTGACTCAAAGTCTTTTCCCTGGAGCCACACAAAAGCTGAATCTCCATGAAAGCTATCTTATCTTCCCCAGTACTCATTTAAAACATTCTGGAAATCTATATGGCCCTACATTTATTTATTACTTTGTAAGATCCTCCAAAACCTAGAGTATAACAGACATGTGTGTGTGTATCCACACACATTTGATGAGTTGAACTAGATAATCTCTTAGCTCCTATTTATAAGATTGTATTAAACAAACATTTATAAGATTCCTTTTTTTAAAATTTAACTTACTTCAAAGTTTATTTAAAATGGGATCCCCTGGTCTCTAGGTGAATTCAGTAATAGGGGCTCCCAAACTATTTCTAATTCAAACACCTAACAATTTTACCCAACCCACAATAAAACTACATTGCCTTATGTGCCTTTACAGAAGCTATAAAACGATATTTTTTCACCTAATATTCCCACTGCTGAGAATCCTTAAGGAAAAACTTTAAAAACAAGAATAAAATGCTACACATACAAAAATATTCAAAGTGTCATATCTATACCAGCAAAAAAAAAAAAAAAAATACAAACAAAGTGCCCCAAAGGAGTGGAAAGGAAAACAGGAGAGAAAATCACACCTAAAAACATTTAGAACACTAGATAGAAACAGGAGAGTTGGTACATTAAGGGACCAAGAGATCACAAACTATTCTTGACTATGACTGTAATTATAAATAACACATAAAAGGGTAGTGGTTTTGTCGTAATTTTTTCTATTCAAAATTTTTTCTGGCACCATGGTTACATAATTTTTAAATTAAAAATAGAAAATATAAAGCTATTTCCATATCATCTAACTTTAACACCTAAAAAGAAAATACAGGGCTTCCCTGGTGGCACAGTGGTTGAGAGTCCGCCTGCCGATGCAGGGGACGCGGGTTCGTGCCCCAGTCCGGGAGGATCCCGCATGCCGCGGAGCGGCTGGGCCCGCAGCAGTGAGAGGCCTGCGTACCACAAAAAAAAAAAAAAAAGAAAAAAAAAGGAAATACAATCTCCCCCTCCCTTTTGGGGAAGCATGTTGCTGAATTTAACTCAGAAGTGTCATTAATGAAATCACTGTGGTTGAGATTGCTAAAGTAGAAATGCTAAGTCTCTTCACATGGTCAGAGCCTTGCTAAATCTAAAACATGCATTTATGAACCACAAGATGCTATTCTGCTGATTGATGGATTTCATGCCATGCTACCTTTGTTCTGATTACATAAGACCCCCATATTTCAGAAAATAAAACAGCTGATTTTGCCTGATTAAGTTTCTGAAACCAGGGACTAGTGGGCAAAAGCTAGGCTCTTCCATTTTAATAAAATTAGCAGGTAGATGGACCTAGAGACTGTCATAAAGAGTGAAGTAAGTTAGAAAGAGAAAAACAAATACCGTATGCTAACACATATATATGGAATCAAAAAAAAAAAAAAGGTTCTGAAGAACCTAGGGGCAGGACAGGTATAAAGACACAGACGTAGAGAATGGACTTGAGGACATGGGGAGGGGGAAGGGTAAGCTGGGACGAAGTGAAAGAGTGGCATGGACATATATACACTACCAAATGTAAAACAGCTAGTGGAAAGCAGCTGCATAGCACAGGGGATCAGTATAGCACAGGGGATCAGCTCGGTGCTTTGTGTCCACCTAGAGGGGTGGGATAGGGAGGGTGGGAGGGAGACGCAAGAGGGAGGAGATTTGGGGATATATGTATATGTATAACTGATTCACTTTGCTATAAAGCAGAAACTAACACACAATTGTAAAGCAATTACAATAAAGATGTTAAAAATAAAATAAAATTAGCTATACATATCAAGCATCAAACATTGGGAGAGTTCAACCCCAGAACACCAAAGGCAAAATCTAAATGGAAAGTATGGAAAGAATCTACAATTTTCAGGAAAAAGAGAGGCGGGGAGGGAAAAGCTATAAACTGAAGTAAGAAAATTGCTGGTTTATGTGTGAATTAATGCCGGTAAAACAATTCTTGCTGGACCCAATTTCCTGAGCCCAGAATTCCTGAATACTCATCTAGGAGTCACTACTCTCTGTCCAGTGGCAGAGTTGCCCATATACTTGAGTTAAGAACTTTTCATCAGGGAAGAAGTAAAGCCTAGAAGGCTTCAAATCTAATTCCTAAATACCCCCAATTGCTAATATAAACCTAACAACTGTTGACATTGGAATGGAGATAGAAGCCCATTAGATACCTCCATCACTGGTCAGAAACACCATCAATCTCCAATAGCAACCAAGAAATAGAACAGCTTTGTACAGCACTGGCTTCGAATGAAAACTGTAACTATTAATTTATAGAGAGAATAAATATTACAGCAGAAAAACTTCCCTCCTCCTCTTCTGATACATATACCAAATGTTTATTTCTCGTCTTCTTCAAAACGACGGGGAGAGCAATGAATACTGAGCAAAATAGGAAGGGAACAGAGGGAAAAAGACCAAGATTTCTAAAGGGAATGTATAGAAGAACAAGGGAGGGTTGTCAAGGTACTAATAGTGGAAAAACAAAACAAAACCAGACTGACAAGGAGGTTGGGGGGTCTAATATCACCCAATTATCATATTCTCTCTGTAAAGGAAAGTCCAAATGAAAAACCAAATTATAATCAAAAGGCAAGTATATTCTCATAAAGAGTGTTCCCAATAATTAAGAATTTTCAATCATGGTATCTCAGGCTTCACTGAGACATAACTGCCAATTAAGTTGACTATTAGTGCTGGCTGATCAAGGCATCCTCCCATGAGCGATACCAATGTAAAGTGACTTATTCTTGCTCTCCTGAACCCCTTCTTTCCACCATCATGTTGACCGTAACCCTCATATTAAGAAAACAGTCTCTGTTCAGACTGGCCACAAAACAACTGTTTCAGTTTTAGCTCTGTTTCGTAATATGTTTTCATGCTCCCTACCCTATCTCAATTCCTTCACACAAATAATCTTGACTATATTTGGTCAGGCCATCTCTTCCACAAGCCACCTGTTGATTACAACTAATTTCATTCAGACACAAACCCTAGGTAAAATTTGAAGAGCATCATGAATCAAACTCCTAAATACTGATATATAAGTAATGGGATAACTTCCTTTTAGAAACTTTCATGAAATTAAATAAGAATTAAGAGATGCGTAAATGTAGTAGAAGCATATTCCTTTCGATTACCCTCTCTGAGGGACTGGAAATTAAATAAGAATCAAGTGATACGTAAATGTAGTAGAAGCATATTCCTTTAGATTACCCTCTCTGAGGGACTGGATAACACCTTCACTGCAGTCAAGAGTGACGAGGATGACCACTGTAACACCAACATCTGCAGAAAATCAAAAACCAAAACCCAGAGCTCCTTAAAGAAATCTGTTAGAGTGAATGGCAAAAATCATGAGACTTTTCTAGTCTATTTTGAAAGAGCTCCAGATATAGTCTACAACCCTCCTCTATAGTACACTCAAGCAATTCTTATACTCAGGATGGCTAAGATTTTCTCATAACCAAGACCTCTCCTAGTTAAGCCCTTTCAAGGTAAATAGTTAGGTTCAGACAAATTAAACATTTAAGACAAATGTGAATTCTTTAAATGAATTTTCATCCAAGATGACTGCTTCACAGTAAATAAGGGGAAAAAAAAAAGTCATAGGCCATCACTGCTCTTCTTGTGAATAATCTTAATTGATATCAGCATTATTTCCCATTAAAATTTTTTAAAATTCTTTAAAATGTACAATATATATAACATATACAAAATTAAACATGTACACAAACTTGTAATTTTTTTATAATAAAACATTTCATGTGTAAAAGCTTAAATTATATTTTTCAGATAGTTATTTTAAAGTCAGATCTATGAACTAAAAAGTAACCTATACTCCTGAATTCAGCCATAACAAAGGGACAATCTAACTTAACAGCTGTGATTCTTTCTACAGATTTTTACAAATTTTTAACACAAAATTGACCCACTTGAGTAATTAGTAAAACTATAGTCTCTTTTCCAGTTTACAAATAACAACATAACTATACAACCTAGCACTTTAAAGTGTCCCATGTTAATGTTAGACATGTATTTTTAGAAAAAACATGCTTTGTAGATTCTGTGTTGATTAGAAAAATCCTTAAAACTAAAGTATTTAATTAAATGAAGCAATTTATAACTCCTGTTGATGATTCGCTTCCATTAATGAATGGCTAAGAAACTAAATATCTATTGTTAACTTGGAAAAAGTGCCCCTCTTATTTCATCTGGCTTTTACTTATTTTTTAGGTCCCCGCTATTTAAACTTCTTTGAGAGGCCTCCCCAAATCCACATTAGATGCCCTAGTTATGTCCTCCTGATAGCACTTTGCACTTCCACTAACAAAGCATTTAAGTTCTAATAATACGTATTTATTATAACTGTCTGGCAGTGACTGGCACAAGTAGGTACTCAAGTATTTGTTGAATGAAGAGTTCAAAAGTAAACTTAGTAAAGTCAGAATAGCCTCAAAGTGGTAGAGAAAGTCAACCCTTTAGATTAGGCTGCAGTTGTAAATAAGGGATGGGGGTAGAAACAGAGGTAGAGGACTATGGGTAAAAGAACAGTCCATGGATGAATACTCCCTTGTAAAGGAGAAAGGCTTTGCAACAGCTTCTAAAAGTAGTATGACAGTCAAACAGGACATTAAGACTAAGAATGACTGTATGCTTACTTACACCAATATATCCATTTTATAATGATATATATGATCAGTTTAAAAACTAGATGAATCAACTTAAGAAAAAGGTTACATACTTTAAAAAGTTACTTGAAAGATTCATAAACTGGAACAATCTCACCTGTCATGGGATCAAAGAGCTGATTAGCTTCTAAATCTGTAAAAGTACTACTACAGACGGGACATTTGAAGGAAGCCCGGTTGGTGGAATCTCTCTCATCAGTTTCAATCCTCCTTCTCATGTGGTCCAATTTATATTTTACCACATTAACAAGAGTACGATAATTGATAAAGTAGTAGTTGTGGCGAGTGGTTTTCCCATCTGCAGCAGTCTCTACCCTCATTCTGCACTTGATGAATTTGTCTCCCTTTAAATTATTCAAGACTGATCGAAGTTGCTTCCGATCAAATTTGAGCAGCTCCAGCATGTCCTCCTCTTTCACACAGGGGTTTCGGATCAAGATGTCCAAGGCCAAAGCATGCTCAATGCCATAAAACCCCCGGATCACATACTTGGCTAACCGCTTCAAGGCTGCAGGAACCTCGGTGAGGACATCTGGATCTGCCATCTTTAGCAGCAAACTTCAACTTTAAATGTACTGAATTCAGGAAAAAAAAAGAGAAAATTAGCTAGGCATAAGGACAAAGTAATCATTTTAAATCTAGAATAATCAACCCATTAGGTAGTTGGTAATCGCTATTCTTGGAGTGCCACAAAGGTACTTACAACATTGTTTTTAAAAGACTTATGATGCTAAGCATTTAACAGAGAACAAGACTTTCCTCCAGAGTACACAAAAGATTACACCTTAAAAGCTTGACATATTTCTTAAATGGTTACTTTCAATGACTTACTGTGTGTTTAATTCCAAAAATTAACATTACTTATAGCAATGATACACTATATCAAGCTCACTTTATTTCAGAAAGAGAAACTCAAAAATCTAAACGAAGTCTCATTATTCTTTTTTTTTTTTTTTTTTTTTTTTTTTTTTGCGGTACGCGGGCCTCTCACTGCCGCGGCCTCCCCCGCCGCGGAGCACAGGCTCCGGACGCGCAGGCCCAGCGGCCATGGCCCACGGGCCCAGCCGCTCCGCGGCACGCGGGATCCTCCCGGACCGGGGCACGAACCCGCGTCCCCTGCATCGGCAGGCGGACCCCCAACCACCGCGCCACCAGGGAAGCCCTCATTATTCTTAATGCTACAGATCTTTGGGAATGCTGGGAAAAAAAAAAAAACCCTGAGAAACTTAGCAGTTAGCCTATTTTTTTAAGTGCCTTTATTTCTTTTCTTGAGTAAAAATTTTCTACCAAGATAGATTCTAGGATGTTTTACATAGTCATGCTCTCACAATAAAATCACAACAAACCAATAAATGCCTAAGTAATCACCAGCTGGGATGTTTGGCAAAATTACTGTTATAAATCTGAAAGAAATTAACAATTATATCCAGACAGCTTTACCAACCTTGAAAAGATAAATGACCAAGTAAGCAAATGCTATACGGTTCTAAAAATCAGTAACAACAAACACCAAGATATCCTTAAATACTGGATCCCCTGCAGGACAAGTAGAAGCTAACTGTACCCAGAAAGCTGTCTTCTAGAAGCCCAAACTGGCATGGGCTAGACTTTCATGTGGTTGTTAAAAAGCCTGGGATTTGGAATTAGAGTCAGATAGCCTTGTTTTAGTGGCTGTGTGATCCTGAGCAAATCCCTTAACAACTTCAAGCCACACTTCACTCTCTGAGAAATAAGGATAATGTCAACTACTTCAATGAGGTTGTTGTGATGAATAAATGAGAATGTAATGTGCTTAGGAAGCACCTGTTAATAAAGACACCATCTATATCAATTTAATACATCTCAAACTAAAAACAGCCAGGCACACAGACTATATCATACAGACTATATCAAATGAACTTTCCCTACACTATAAGGAAATTTTTAACAGCCTACTGAATTATTTCCATAGGGAATCATAGTGTTATTAATACTAGTTTCTACTGAATCTTTTATTTAAAATCAGTAGTTATCAACCCTATCACCCTATTTTATAAGAAACAGTTTTATATCCACAGTACTATTCTAAAAAGATATTCCTAAATAACCAATGAATACACATATGGTGGGGGGAGGGTGGTTATAATACCCTACCTTTAATAAAGGAAAAATAAAAGGAAAGTCAGTTATATTTTGGATTGTGAATACTCAGGCATGACTATATATAAGAGATAACAAAGGAGCACCTAGGTCCAAACCTGTGGTCCTAGAGCCTTCCTGTCATCCCAAGGCTTAAGGATGCCAAGCAAGTGCCTGGGTTCAACACCAAAGTAGTAGTATAACACACTGCCATGTGCATTTTATTCTTTCCAATTTGGCCTATACACTGAACTTGAAACTAGTTTTGGGGTTTTTGTTTTGTTTTGTTTTACAAGGTCAACAGTTGGCAGAACACAATATGTGGCTTTGGAAACAGACCAAAGGATGGTAGACAAATGTCAAAATAACCTACTTTTCCAGTATTATTTCCTACTATTGTACTCCCCTCCCTGACCTTCCACCCCATATACTCCATTTTCCAGGCCAAGGTTCTCAACCCTGGCTGTAAAGCAGAATCATCTGGGGAGCATTTAAAAATACCCACCCTGGGCCCCATTCCCAGAGATTCTGTTTCAGCTGGTCTGGGCAGGTCAGATTAGGCATCACACTAATTTTTAAAGCTCCTTAAGTGACTCTAATATACAGAATAAGTCCCTGACCACTGTTACCAACAAATTGGGTACCTGACTATTACATACCTGGCCAAAGCACATCCTGCATGGGGAGGGCCCTGTGCCACATCATTCAGCCTGTTACCTTTGCCTGAAACACCCTAGGGGGCCCTAAAGATTTGAGAAAGGGAGTGACATGAGGACTCTGCAGTCCAATAGTTTTAGGTTTTGAATCCCAGTTCCACCATTTCTTAGCCTGTGAACCTGGAAAGTTCTCAGCTTCAGTTTCATCAAATTAACAGTGCCTTCCTCATAGAGTTGATGTATGAGATTAAATGAGATAATTCATGTAAAGTGTTTGACTTTCAAGGCTGGCATCGTAAGAGTTCCATTAAGTACTGGCATACATAACAAGACTCCCTACTTAGAAAAGTGACTCTTACAACAATTTGAGAAATGGGCTGAAGTAAGTGAAAATGGAGGCACTGTGGAAACATTAAGAGTGATAGTAATCAAACCTAAACTACGAAAGACAAGAAAAAATTACAAGAAGACAGGATGAATGAAACTTATTAGAGGAACAAAATCAAAAGGACCCAATAATACATTGGAAATGGAGTTACAGAGTAGGAAAATTTTAAATAGCTATTTGGGGTTTTTTTCCCAAATTTTTATTGGGATAAAATATACATAACATAAAATTTACCGATTAAGTATTATTAAGCAGACAGTTCGGTAATGTTAAATACATTCATAATGCTAACCAACTATCACCACCAACCACTTCCACAACTTTTTTCACCTTGTAAAACTGAAACATTATACCTATTAAACAATAACATATAGCTATTTGTTTTAAACCAGTGTAACTAGAAAAGTACTACTATGAGAAACAGGTTAACACCTGAAGAGGAACAGGTTTGGAGAAACGAGGCATTCTTTCAGTTTTAGTTGCTTGTCTTTGAGGAAATAACACAGAATATTACTGTGAAGATGTCCTGCAGGTGGCTGAACAAATGAAACTGGAACTCAGCAAAGAAGTCATGCTGTGCCACCTTGTTCAAAATCTCTACACTCTAAAATCCTCCTTCCTGAACATTGTGTTCTCTCCTTCACTGCCTCTACTCCCCCAATTATGCCGAATCTCCTCAATCTCTGGATTTCATAATACTGAGATGAGAGGTCTCAAACTGGTAGCCTGTGCCACATCGTTTGACTCAAAGAATGTTTTGAAAATTTTCTGAATTTGCGGTTAACATTAAAAATCATGAGCTTTCACATCAATTTCAATTTTTTCAGGCCCTCTTGAGAACTGCAAATATCTGCGGGGAAAAAAAAAAGAGCGACCATGTTCCCACATGAAAACAATTAGCTAAAGAGCAGCTGACATTTTTAAACAGGGAAGGAGCTTGGCTGGCCTCTGGAGACTTTTCAGTGTGTGACCTCTGGGGGCCAGGCCTTGTTGCTTCTTCTTAGCCTCAGAATCTATCAGTCACCTCCCAGCCTCACCTACCACCCTACAGCCCAGACCCCCAAAGGCAAGTTGGTTTTGCTTTTGAACCCTATGTATTCTAATCATACAAACACCGGGCAACAGAGTTGGAGAAACAAAGTTGAAATGAATGCATTCTCTGTGCTTGGTCTACCCTCCTCAGCTTCATCTCCGGCCACACTGGCATTCTCTCAATTCTGTGAGCCACACATGCATTCCCTACTTCCAGGCCTTTGCACATGCTGTTTTCTCTGCTCCCACAGCTAAGCCCAAAGTCCCTTCTCCTAATCATCCTTCACATCTCAAATGACATTTCCTCAGAGACACCTTCTCAGACTTCCCTTAGTGGCTCAGAATGATGCCCCCCCACTTCACATGTTCCCATAGTTCTTTCCCCTTCTTCGCTGCAGTGAATAGACTTATACTTTCTCCATGTCTACCTCGGAGACCAGGAGATTAATCTTGTTCACCACTGACTTTCCAACGTGCAGCACAGCTCGTCTAGTACTTCCATAAAACTTTCAATAGGTCTCGTAAAGCACCTTTTCTTCAAACATGCCCACCCTGCCAGCTTCCCCCCAATTCACTTCCTCCACTGCAGCTTCCAGAGTACAAAAAGATAGGGTATTGGAAACCCTCTTCTTAAACTTCAAATGGTTTTAAGGAGGTGAAAGCATCAAATTCGTGATTGTAAAGGATTATGCTGACTGCAGCGTGTATTAGAAGGAAGGAGTGGATGTGGGGAGTCCTGTCAGATTATTTCAGTATACTTCTATTCCAGTTCCAGAAGAACTTGGATTCTACACAACCAACTGGCTTTCTCGGCTACCATATTTCACGGTATTCTCCACGCCTTCATACATACAGTGGCATATCACCGCGAAACCTCCGGACAAGCTGGCCTCCACGAGCCCGGTAATGTTTACCTCCTCCCCACTGTGACACCCCTAGATCCGCTCGGACTCTACCAGCTGAGTCCAGAGGCCACACTCGGCGCAGCCAAGCCCGTCCTACCCGAGGTCGCACATGGGCCGCTCCGGGTCAATAGTTCTTTGGAAACCAAGAAGAGAACCGAGTCAAGAGAGCAGCTAAGGGGGAGGAGACTAGCTATGGAGAAAGGAGCGAAAAGGAGAGGACACCCTGAAAGGCGGCGCCGGGCCAGGGAACCGAGAACAAGGAACAGGGAACAAGGTTTACCAAAGCGAATCCTCGAACACTCCCACTACAGCTTCCCTCAGCGCCTCAACTACTGGTTTAAACGAGCCACGCCACTTGTGCGACAAGGAGAACGCCCTATTCCTGCGACCAGCTTTAGAAACCACCTGCTACTTTTAACTAGGCGGGCCAATCAGCACAGTGAGGCCTTCAATCAAGACAGTCACGCTCCTATTGGCCAATGACATTGAAGATTCCGCCTTCCAATCCCAGCTCTGATTGGCCTATAATCCCGGAATAGGCGTTAACCTCAGGAAGGCAGTGGCAAGATGGCGTCCCTGGATCGGGTGAAGGTACTGGTGTTGGGAGACTCAGGTGAGCCGCTTAACCCACCTCTGGGGCTCCCGACACTTTTGAGTTATCCGAAAATCCTCCCCTTTCACTCTCCCTTTACACACACACCGACTAACTGACTCCGGCCCGTGGCTGAATTCCCTCTCAAGGCCTAAAGACTACACTTCCCAGAGGACTTTGCTCAATTTAACGGAGTGGCGGCATCGCACGGGTGGGGGGCGCGTAGCCGGGGCCTTTCTCTGTTTTCGCTGGTTTCTACGTCGGTTTCCGGGGCGACCGAAGCCTAGTGATCCTTTGTTTTAAAAGATCTGCGGAGGTTGAGTGTTGTACTGGGCGCCGTGCTGAGACAGAAGTTCGGACCTTGCCTTTAATAGATTTTGTTAATTAAAGAAATCAAATGTGCGCTAAGAAGAATGACACTGTTCCAAGTGCTTTGCATATATTAACTCATTTAATCCTGAGATCAGTCCTATTATCCCATTTCACAAATGACAAATCTCTTTTAAAGAGATGTAAATGACAGAACTAGTTTGAGCCGGGAGTCCACATACTTAGAACACTAACCCATATTATTTCGTGAAGTAAAACAGGTAGACCTGTTTTAGTCTCAACTGCGCTTCTTTTTTCTTTGTTCTCTTTAATCTTAATTGAAAAACTGTTATGTGCTAGGCTGGAAGAAATAGAAAAAATAAGATAAGGGCCATTTTATGAAGCAGCTAGGACTTAATGCTGAGCCCAGTTTAATCCTAGTGTTAAAATTCTTACCTTGGACGCTTGAGAACAGGAGTTGAAGTCTGTGTTTCTATCTCCCCTTCACTATCCTGTTTCTCATACCCTCCACTCCTAAGCTTCTTAAGAACTTGGAATAAATGTTAACCTTGCATTTCATAGATGTGCTTTTCTGGAGTTGACCTTTGGATGTCTGCTTGAGCAAAGACGTTGTGTCAGATGCTTGGAGGTGGAGAGGACATACCCCAAAGAGCTTGAAAACTAGCCTTACCAAACTGAATAAAATTGGTGGGGAGAGGAGGTTGAGAACATTTTCACATTGCCTGAAGATTATTTGCATTGCAAAGTATTTTACAGAGAGCATTATTTAATATTCCCTTCAGAAAGTTGCATTATGAAATTCTATGAACATAATCCAATTTATGTCAACTTTAGCATGAAGTGGTGCTGAAGTTAATTTAATAAAAGCACTCAGTTTTACAGATAAAGAAAGCAACAGTGGTCTAAATGGGCTTCGTACGAGTATCACCAAGTAGGATTTAGAAGAATCCAGAGCTAACACAGTTCTTCAGGATATGTGAAGTGGGTGCTTTCTCTCATTTATAATTACCTTTCTATTGCATCTAACAATCGCTTCATGTTACATCTTGTTCAGACTAATCGATTTATTTTTTTCCCAAAAAAATTATTTCCCTATTATAATACATAGCAAATGCTGAATTAGGTGCTGGGGATATAACTGTGGAATCAATGCATTACACAACAGCATTGAATTGGCTTCTGTATTAAATGTGAAAAAGTGATCAGGCAGTTAGTAAGCCTTTTAAAATTATTATTATATTTTAGTTGTAAAACAGAAGACAGAGCTATGCCCACCAGGAAAGTGATTGATCTTGTCACACATTCACTGATGTTAGGCTATATGTGCAAAGTCAGTTATTGTCTTTTTATCAGTTCCCTTTTAACAATGATTTGCTGTCTTACAAGTTAGAATATACTTTTTACATTTCATCTGCCTTTGTATTTAAACTTCAAAGTTTACTTTTGAATAAAGGCTCATTTCCCCTGTGAAATTTTGAGGATTTCGCAAATATATAAAGGAATGACTAGGGATTTAGAAATTTGTTTGTATCCCATAGAGATATTTGATAATTTAGTAAGGAATCCTGAAAGTCTCTCTAACATGCACATACTCTTTTCTCTTTGTTCCTTCATATGTAAGGGATGGGCTTAATACATTACCAGCTCTGTTTGGAGCTGGCATTTATTTGATTATATTGAACTTTTTTTCCCCAGCAAATCAAGTGCATTCTTTTGATCTAAGTTAGTTCTAATGATGAAAACATAGAATCAGAATTTTCCAAAATTCTTAAAGTTAACCACTATCCTTGGCACTTCTGTTGTTCTTACTGTTTAAAGTTCATCCCATGTTAGCTAACTCTTATCACCCAATGCAGTTAATTCATGGAGAGCTATACAATATTATTACATAGAGCTGTTTACTCTGACACAGTTAAGCTTAACTAGAATTTCAAGACTTGTGTCAAGCCGATAACTAAATGCCTAGTTATATTCCTCCAACATAAACAAACCTACATGCAAACACAAAAATCAACAATATGCCCTAAAGGCCATAGATATCAGATGCAATGCAGTAAATAAAATACAAAGCTCACTTTGAGTAGTCAAAAACCTTACGTGCCTGTATGTAAAAAAATTAAAGGAATGAAAGGGAAATCTGGGGAAATGTTTGGTTCAATTACATGAGCAGCTAGTATATGAAGAGGTCATGTAAATTGACAACAGTAAAACCTAGTAGATAAATGGGCGGAGCACATGAATAGATAATTCATAAGAGAGGAAAAACAACTGGTTAGCAAAGATGAACATAATGTGTGTCTTTACCAGAAGGTAAAGAAATGCAGACTAAAACAAGATGTCACTATTTTTTCTCTTATAAGCTAACAAAGATGAAAAAGCAACTACATACTGTTGAGGTGCAACAAGACCTGCAGGCTTATGTGTATGGCGGGTGGCATAGTAACCAGATAAACGTTGTCAATGTATATCAAGAACTTTCAATGTTGATTTCGGTTTACATATTAATTTCACTTCTGGGAAGGTATACTAATAAAGTAATTTTAATTTTAAATGAAAGTGTAAACAGAAATCTTTTCTTAGCATAATGAAAAGTTCAAAGCACCTTAATATAATGAGAAAATGGTTACATAAATCATTATGTCTCCTCTCTGAACTACTATGGAGACATTAAAAATATTTATGAAGATTCTGTAATAACATGGAAATTTTTAGCCACTAAATAAGTACTAATTAAGGCCCTCTCTGAGTACTGGAAATAAAAAATGAGTAAAACCCAGTCCCAGGCCTCAAAGAACTTAACATCAAGCAGAGTGAGTAAACTCTATAAACAAGCAAGTGTAATAGTGTATTTTAAGTGCTGTATAGAAAAATGTACAGTGTACAGCGGAGATGCAGAGGATGGTGGGTGATGTGCTTAGTTCTACCTGTATGGAGTAAGAGAAGACTTTATATCTAGAATGATGCTGAGTCTTGAAAGATTAATTCACCAGGCCAATGAGAGGGAAAATGGAAGGAGAGGATGTGTAGGATATTTCAGACAAAACCAGCTGTGTAAGCAAAGGCTATGTTTCATTGTTTTTAAGTACACTGTGTAATATATTCACAATAACAACCTGCTTATAGAAAAACTCTGCTTATGAATTTAAATCTACATTATTGACAGTAGTGCTCTTTGGGTGATTTATTTTCTTCTTTTTTTCTGTACTTTCTAGATAGACTGTAAATAAAACTTTATAATAAAAAGTGATAGATCCATGCACAGTAATGCACACAAAGAGATCAGCTAAATTTTTGATAACAACTAGTGACGCATAAAGATTCACCAACAATGCTTGTTATAATGGCATCCCAGATATGTTAATTGAATGAGTAACTCTACACATAAATGTACAGGGATAGCTCATTCCCTTTCCTCTTCCTACAGATCTCAGAATACTAGCCCTAGCATTAGTAATTAGATTATCCTAAACCCAGGAGATCTATAAGAAAAGAAAGTGCTGTCCTACTGAATGAGAGAAGATATTTGCAAGCAACATATCTGATAAGGGGCTATCCAGAATATATAAAGAACTCATACAACTCAATATCAAAAAACAATCCAGTTAAAAAATAGGCAGAGTACCTTAATAGACATTTTTCCAAAGAAGACATACACATGAAAAGATGGTCAGCATCTCTAATCATCAGGGAAATGCACATCAAAACCACAATGAGATATCATCTCACACCTGTCAGAATAACTCATCAAAAAGACAACAAATAACAAGTGTCGTCGAAGATGTGGAGAAAAGGGAACCCTCATGTACTGTCAGTGGAATTGTAAATTGGTGCATCCACTGTGGATAACAATATGGAAGCTTCTCAAAAAATTAAAAATAGAATTACTTTATGATCCAGCAGTTCCACTTCTGGGTATTTACCTGAAGAAAACAAAAGACTAATTCGAAAAGATGTATGCACCCCTATGTTCATTGCAGCATTATTTATAGTAGCCAAGATATGAAAGCAACCTCAGTGTCCACAATAGATGAATGGATAAAGAAAATATGTGTATATATACACATACAGGTGGACTATTAGCCATAGAAAGAATGAAATCTTGCCATTTGCGACAACATGAATGGATTTAGAAGGTGTTATGCTAAATGAAATAAGTCAGAAAGACAAATACTGTATGATCTCACTTATATGTAGAATCTAAAAAAAAAAATGAACAAACAAAATGAAACAGACTCATACAGAGAACAAACTGGTGGTTGCTAGAAAGGAGAGGTGGGGAGAGGGGTGAAATAGGTGCAGGGAATTGAGGTACAAACTTCCAATTATACTTAAGTCACAGGGATGTATTGTACAGCATAGGGAATATCACCAGTGGTACTGTAATAGCTTTGCATGGGACAGATGGTTACCAGACTTATTGTGGCGATCATTTTGTAATGTATTTAAGGGTTGAACACCTGAAACTAACGTAATATTGTATGTCAACTATACTTCAATAAAAAGAAAAGACAAGCGCTGTCTATGAAGTTAAAGGGCCATGATGTAGAAGAAGAAGAAGAGTTGTTCTCCTTTTCCAAAAGATAAGTCTGGGCCAAGTGGTTGACTGCTTTCTAAAAATCACTGTATGGGAGAACTGGAATATCTAAATATGGAATTGTGAAATGGTGAATCCCTGTCACTGATAATGTTCGAGCATAATCTGAAAGACGATCTAACAGGGTCTGTGGAAGGGGCCTCTGCATTGGTGGTCAGGATAGAGGAGATTACCTCTAAGATATGTTAAGATTCTACAATTCTAAAATAGGCTGAATAGATGAAATCCTTCCAAAGGAAAGGGATTAGTTTATTTGAAATTGCCCTGGACCAGTAGTTCTCAAAGTGAGTTCCCTGGATCCATAGCATCAACATCACCTGGGAATATGTTAGAAGTGCAAAATCTTTGGGTTCCATGGCAGACCTGTCAAATTGGAAACTCTGGGGACAGGACCCAGCATTCTGTGTTTTAACAAACCCTCCAGAGGATTCTGATGCTAAATTTGAGAGAACCAGTGTCCTTAACCATCTTCTCTTTATCAATGAAGCTTATTAAATCATTGGTATGGTATGAACACCCTTTAAACAACCATGCTTTATATATCATTATTACTGCTTATTCTCAGTCTTACTCTTGCCATAATATATTTCAGCATGTCTTTTAAATGACTAGAGTTCTTGTATCTTTTACAGGTGTTGGGAAATCTTCCCTAGTTCATCTCCTGTGCCAAAATCAAGTGCTGGGAAATCCATCATGGACTGTGGGCTGCTCAGTAGATGTCAGGGTATGTGTTTCTTATATTTTAGTTTTTCAATGCCATATTAAAGATAACTCCTTCAAATTCATGATCCAATTACAGCCCTGTAGTCAAGACTAAGTAATAATAATAGCTGGGTTTTATTAAACACCTACTTTGTGCTAGATACTATGCCCAATGTTTTACATGTCTTTGCTTACTTAGTCTTTTTTAAACTGTAAGATATAGCTACAAAAATTAAGGCATAGAGAAGTAAAGTAATTTGATCAAATTCATTCAGTTCATAAGAAGCAGAGTCAAGATTTGATCCTAATTAGTCTGATTCTAGAGACTTCACTTTTAATTACTATACTGTATATCTAGAGTTCACTTAACATGCTCCATAAATCATTCTGCTCAAGGCTTTCCCACTAAGACAGCCAACTTTTGGCTAGAAATATAGTGTAAAGGCAAAAGCTTCTGGAGCCTTATATCTAGGTCATCTGTTCCACATCACATTTAGGAAACCCAAGTGCAGTTTCCACTGAATTAACTGTCTTCCCAGATATTTTGGTCTTGCTAATTCCAGCTATTCCTGTCCAGGCCTCTCTTGTACTAGCATACCTCTCTCCATTGAGTTAAGAAATAAATAAGGAGGAAATAGCAGTTAACTAGATTGACAGTTATTTTCCTTCAGTTCCTTGAACCTGTTGTTCCACAGTCTGCGATGTATATTGCCACTGATTAGAAATCCTCTGTCAGCCTAAGTGGTATTCCTTTTTAAGGTAATTTCCTCTCTCTAGTTGCTTTAGAAAAAAAATTTTTTTTATAATCTTTGATGTTCTGTAGTTTTGCTAACCTACATCTAGGGGTGGATTAGTTTTTAGTCATCCTACTCAGAAGTTGTACGCCTCGTATATATCTTCATTTTTCAAAATTTTTAGCCATTATCTGTTTGCCTTACCTCTTTCCTTCTATCTTCTTCTTTTGAACTTATATTGGATTTTTGTCCTCCATATCTTTTAATTGCACTTTCATGTTTTCTATTGTTTGTTTCTCCGTGGTGCATTCTGGATGATGTACTCATATCTGCCTTCCAGTTAACTAAGAATCTCTTCAACTATGTGTAATCTGTTTTTTAATAAATCCACTCAGTTTTTTATTTCAGTAACTGTAACTTCTAATTTCCAGATGTTCCTTTCGGTTCTTTTTCAAATGTCAAAATTTTTCAAAATATTCTGATCTTTCATTATATTTTACTTTTTATTTTAATCATATTCAACATAATATTTTATGGTTTCTTTTGGCTTGTTCTATTTTTTTTCTGGGTGGGTGACAGATGTCCTACTTGCTATATATGCAGACTCTACCTCATGGAAATGTACCTCTTGTATGGTTTGTAATTCTTGAAGATGACCACATCTTCAACAGGATTTTTTTTCTCCTCTTCCCTTTTGAAGTCTTGTATGCTGTGTTGTGAGAGTACAGTGCCTTTCATTTCTGTTGCTGCCAGAGCCCTAGCGATTTCAGTGATCCTTGTAATTTCTCAGCTTGGAATTTCCATGCAATCTTGATAATGTAAATTTCCCCCAGCATCTGATTGTGGTTTCCATTTTTTGTGGATCTTTCATCTACTTTCTACAAGGTCCCTGACAGAAAGTTTTTCCTGCTTTCCTGAGCCAGTGGACAGAGTTTTTCCTATTCTCTTTCACTGACTGGGCTGCTCATCAAGGGTCCACATTTCAAGAAGGGAATCTGTTCTTTGTCACTCACCCACATATACTCTTGCCTTAAAAGCTGGAAAACAGACCCCTATTCTTGGCTGGGCACTAAAACTTTGGGAACCAACCCCTGAAGTTATATCTGAATCTGGGTCAGCTCGCATTTCATACTCTAAGTTTTTCCTTCATTTCTAGCATCTGGGGAATTTCCTTTTTTTTTTTTTTTTAAGTGTGTCCTTTTTATTTTTAACAAATATTTTTATGACATTTCTATGAGTTTGAAGTCAAAGGGGACCCGTCTATATCATTTCAGCCTACTATGTTCCCAAATTCTTAGCTATGGAAGAAAAAGAAACTAGATAATGAATTCAGTGGCAACTTTATTTAAGTTTGGGAGACCCAATAATAAGCTCTGGACAAAATTTCCCTTTGGACTTTTCTAGCTCCCTTTCTGTGAGAAAGCTTAACATATTGAAAAGAAACTTAGATTTGAACTCCCACTTCCTGTGTCAGTCGCATATTGCTTTTGCTTCTTAAAGAGAGACTTAGACTAATCAGTTTACTTCTCTGAGCCTTAGTATGTCATCTGCAAATTAGAGGTAAATAATACCTGCTTTAGCCTACAGGTTTGTAGGGAGGATGAGAGAAGCTTAAAAGGTGTGAAGTTGGGCTTCCCTGGTGGCGCAGTGGTTGAGAGTCCGCCTGCCGATGCAGGGGACACGGGTTCGTGCCCCGGTGTGGGAGGATCCCACATGCCGCGGAGCGGCTGGGCCCGTGAGCCATGGCCGCTGAGCCTGCGCGTCCGGAGCCTGTGCTCCGCAACGGGAGAGGCCACGACAGTGAGAGGCCCGCGTAACGCATAAAAAAAAAAAAAAAAAAAAAAAAAGGTGTGAAGTTAAGGTCTAGTGCTTTACAATTTGAAGTAGAAATTGAACTTAAATTCATTTTCCTGCCCCACCCACCTGCCCCTCTTATCTACTCAGAGCCCAGTCTGCTCATGTAATTTACCTTTTGTCTTATTTGGGGTTTTTTCCCCTTTTCTTATTGAATTGGCTAAATCCCCAATACAGTGTTAAGTAGAAGTGGTGCTAACAGGCATCCATGTCTCATTCCCAATCTCACGAAATTTTTAATGTAATACCATTAAATATGGGTTTTGCTATAGGACTTTTTGTAGATATACTTTATCAGATTAAAGTTACCTTCTCTTTCTATTTCAATGAGAGTTTGAACCAGGAACTGGTATTGGATTTTATCAGGTGTTTTTGCATGATAATCATAATTTCCCTGCTTTATTTTGTAACTATGGTAAATTATTTTGATTGATTTTTAAATGTTAAACCAACTTTGCGTTCTTGGAGTAAATCCAACTTGGTCTTGATGTATTCTTTTCATATATCACTAGATTCAATTTACTAATACTTCTTTTTTCAAATATTTGTATCTAAATTCATGAGGAATATTGGCCTATCATTTTCCTTTCTTATAATCTCCTTGTGGGATTTTAGTATCAGGATTATGCTAGCCTCGTAAAATGAGTTGGGAAGTTTTACCTCTGTATCTATTCTCCGGAAGAGTTTATGTAAGATTGGTTTTATTTCTTCCTTAGGTATTTGGAAGAATTCACAGTTAAAAACCTCTGGACCTAAAGTTTTCTTTGTGGGAGTTTTTAAATAACATTAAAGAAAATATGAAAATGACTATTTCTTCTATATCAATTTTGACAACTTATGTGTTTGAAATGATTTGTCTGTTTCATGTAAATTGTCAAAAAATTTGTTTTTATATCCTCTGTTGTCTTTCAATATCTGTAGGATCTGCAGTAGTATTCCTTTTTTCATTTCTGATATGGGTAATTTGTGGCCTTTCTCTTATTTTCTTGGTCAGTCTTGCTAGAGGTCTATCTAGGACCAGTTTGGGGCTTTGTTGATTTTATCTATTACATGTCTGTTTTCTATTTTATTAATTTCTGGTTTTTTCTCTATTATGTCTATACTTTCTTTGGGTTTAATTAGCTGTTTTTTTTCCTAACTTCTTGCACTGGGTAGTTATTTCATTGGTTTTTTTTCAGGCTTCCCTTTAGAAAGCTCTAAGCCTCTAAATTTCTATCTAGGCACAGCTTTAGCTGCCTCTCTGAAATTTTGTTCATTATCATTCAGTTCAAGATACTGTCTAATTTCCATTATGATTTCTTCTTTGACTCATGGGTGGTTTAGAAATGTGCCACTTAATTTCCAAACTTTGAGAATGTTTATTATCTTTTAATTATTGATTTCTAGCTTACTTTCATTGTGCGTAGAACATGTGCTGTATGATTTCATTCTTTGAAATTTGATGAGATTTGCTTAATGCCAATTTTGGTAAATATTTCTGTGCACTTGAAATGAATGCATATTTTGTAACTGTTGAGTGCATTGTTCTAAATATATCAATTAGGTCAAGTTTGTTAGTCTTTTTGTTCAAATCTTCTCTCTCTCTCTCTCTCTCTCGACTGATTTTCTTTGTTGCCTGTTTCATCAGTTGCTAAGGAATGAGTATTATAATCTCCAACTATAAGTGTGGATTTGTCTATTTCTCATTTTAATTCTGCCCATTTTTGTTTATATATTTTGAAGTTGTTTTATTAGGTGTGTTCTAATTTAAGATTGTTTAAACTTCCAGAAGGGTTTAACATTTTATCGTCATGATATATCCTCTGTATATCCAGTAATACATTGTACTTTGAAGTCTATTTTGTCTGGTAATAAAACAGCTAAATCCCACTTTTTCCCCCAGTTTTATTGAGATATAATTGACATATAACTTTGTATTAGTTTAAGGTGTACAACAAAATGATTTGATATATGTATATACTGAGAAATGATTACCACAATAAGTTTAGGTAACATGCATAACCTCACATAGTTACAATTTTTTTCTTGTCATGAGAATTTTTAAGATTGTGTTCACTAATGAATGAATGGATAAAGAAATTGTGTTATATATACAGTGGAATATTATTCAGCCATAAAAAAGAAGGAAATTCTGCCATTTGAAACAACATGGATGGACCTTGAGGGCATTATGCTAAGTGAAATAAGTCAGAGAGAGAAAGACAATTACTGTATTAGCACACTTAGATGTGGAATCTGAAATAACCAAACTCATGGAAACAGAGAAGAAATTTGTGGTTGCCAGAAGTGGGGGTGAAAGGGGGAGAGGGGTAATATGGGTGAAGATGGTCAAAGGTACAAAATTCCAGTTATAAGGTAAATAAGTTCTGGGGATATAATGTACAACATGGTGACTATAGTTAATAGTATTATATTGTATAAACCAACTTATTTTTAGTTAATGTTTTGTGGTGTATCTTACTTCCATCTCTTAACTTTTGTGTTTCCTGTACTCTTGTATTTACAGTATTTCTTGTAAATAAGATATAGTTAAATTTTGCTTTGATAAGCAGTCTGATGTCTTAGGTTTTTTTGGTTTTTTTTGTTTGTTTGTTTGTTTGTTTATTTTGCGGTACGCGGGCCTCTAACTGTTGTGGCCTTTCCCATTGCGGAGCACAGGCTCTGGATGCACAGGCTCTGGACGCACAGGCTCAGCGGCCATGGCTCACGGGCCCAGCCGCTCCGCGGCATGTGAGATCCTCCCAGACTGGGGCACGAACCCGCGTCCCCTGCATCGGCAGGAGGACTCTCAACCACTGCGCCACCAGGGAAGCCCTGATGTCTTAGTTTTTTAATTTGATTCTTGGACCTTGCCCCCAGATATTCTTTTTTTTTTAACATCTTTATTGGTGTATAATTGCTTTACAATGGTGTGTTAGTTTCTCCTTTATAACAAAGGCCCCCAGATATTCTGATTCAGAGTTATACATGATGCCCAGGAATCTACATTTTAAGAAGCACCTGAGACAATTCTGGTGCAGGTGAACAGTGTTTTGAGGAACACTGGGTAGGATGTGGAATCAGTTTTCCAAGTAGATATGGAAGTGCTTAATGACAGGACTTAGAGAGGCAAGACTATGAATCAGATACTGACAGGGAGTTAAAAGGTATTAAGAGTAAGGGAAGAGGAAGGGAAGGGAGTATAGCTAGATGGTCCAAAGCCTCATGCAAGGTATTTCCTATTTTTTAACTCCAGGGTAATTCAAATGTGGAAGAGTGAACAGCATCCATCTGAGAGGGCAGCAGGAGAAGTTTTGTCTTCAGGGTAGAGGCTGACATCAGTTAATACAATGAGGTTGAGGATAAGAATATAATGGAATTTTATATAATCATGGAGTAAGTTTCTAGGAGAGAAGTGGAAAGATTTGGAAGAAGGAAACAATTGGGATTGAATAATGGGTAGAGGAAGCAGAAAGCAGTTTGGGAATCAGAATATGAGAAACGAATTAAGGACCCAGAGTATATGGTAACTGAGGATAACAGGTCTTGAGTGTAGCTGGTAGCAAAATTTCCAAAAGAAACTTTGTCTTAGCAGCCTCCTGTATATGAAGGTAGAGACTCGGGGTGTATCTGTAAGGAGTGCTTCTACGTATGTCCCAGATTGCAGATCAATATGAGTTTAGTTAGTTCCCAAGAACCCTGACCAAGTTTTAGAAGTAACAGTAGCGATTTCCTTTGGAAACTCCTGCTTTTGAAGAAAGTGAAATTGAAGTTCCCTTGAGTTATCTTATGAAAGACTGCTGACTTTTGAACTCCCTCCATAGTTCCAGGGAACAGTGGGGAGGACGTAAAACTGCCCAAAGGGAGACTGGAATAAAGGCTACAGTAGTCGAAGACAAGTGTCATGTAATAATGTGACGGATTTTACTGGAATGAGTGTGTTACTGACTTCTTTAAAGCCAGACTGGCCTGAATTGCATTACCGTGGAAGAGTTGGGCATGTGGGGCTGAAAGTGATCTTGCTCTTATTACTCTTCATTGAATTGGGCTGGTTGATCTGTCTTCTTTGAGAAAAATGCATTTCTTGAGTGACAACATAAGTAAAAGGCATTTTTAAACGATAATCTTAAGGTAAGTTCTGATAGACATGTAAATTATATTGACTGTTGTAATAAAGTGAACAGTTCTTCCCTCTAGCAAGGATGATTAAATCTGATAAAGCCTTTACCTAAATAACTTGAAAGAACACTTTCTGCTGTAGCAGCTTTTATATTGCAATTACAGCTTCTGTGTTACTGAAACCTGAAAGGGGATCTCCAGAATCAGTATAGATCCATAAATACACACTCTTCAGAACTCTTAAAAACAGCTGCCCCGTTTAGCTCATTTCACATCCGTTAACAGCCAACTAAAAATAGAGATGGTAAAGATGATAATGTAATTGTTTAATTTCAAGTACTGGGTGAAGCTAATAAGCTTAAAGTATGTACTCAGTAATTATTAACATTTTGGATTTAGTATGCAGTGCAGAGGTGTTCATAACTGAACTGAAGGGAAGAGAGAGAAAAGTTTTATTTTGTGGTATTCTTCATTCATTGCTGTGTTCTAATTTTGTTGCCCCAAGTCTAATGGGGCCAATATAAACGCATGGCTATGCTTAATTATGAAAACAAAACTTACAGAATTTAATCTTTTCACGAATTATAAATAAGGAAATTGATTTGTCATTTCTAGTTCACTTTAATGGGATTTTTAATTCTAATTTACACATTGCACACAATCAATATCTATTGAATTCCTCTTGGGCAGCATAACAATATACAAGCACTGGGGAGAAAAAAAAATTTTTTAAGGGCAGTCTTCCTACCACTAAAAATATGAGGTGGGAACTGGTAGGTGGGACAAGGTCTTTATATAAATGATCTTTAAAATAATGGTAATAATAAATGATGGCTAACATTTTTTAGTGCTTACTTTGGCTAGGCACCTATTTTGCATACTAATCCACAAGCCTTAATGCCCAAAACCCTTTGAGGTAGGTACTATTAGCTTCCCTATCTGACACATGAAGTAGTTGAGGCACAGAAGTATTAACTGACTTGTTCACGGTCACAATGCTAATAAGTGATGGAGGTGGAATTCAAACCCAGACAGTCTGGTTCAGAAACCTGTGCTTTTGATCACTACTCTGTACTGCCTTTTGTTCCAGAATGGTATTAAGAAAAGGTATTCTAATGCTGTCAAATACAGTAACGACTAGACTCACATGGAGATTTAAATTTAATTTAAATGAACTAAAATTAAAAATTTAGTTGCTTGGTTGAACTAACCACATTTCGAGTGCCCAGTAGTCACATGTTGCTGGTGGTTACCATATTTGACATTTGCATCATCACAGAAAGTTCTGTGGGATAGCTCTGATACAGAATATAAGTGTTCAAGCGAGAAAGTAAGTCGCTTGTGAAGAACAGAAAATTATACTGAGTGTTAATGATTGAATGGGCAGCCTGGGCAACGGACAAATGTACTATTCCTTAAGAAGAGGGATATATATTACAGGTGGAAGAGAAAGAAGTGATAAATTTAGCTCTGGACATGATGAAGGGAGGGATCTGTGAGCTATCCAATGTCTAGAAGGCATTTGACGTGTTGAAGCTCAAGAGAGAATTCTGAATTGGAATTATCTGTATAGGGATAATCCTGAACCATGAGAGCTGATGAGGTTTTCAGAAAGGAAAATTTAGAAAGAGAAGAGCTGAGGGAGAACCTTGGGGTATATTTAGAGAGTTGATGTTGAAAAGGGGGTCAGAGAAAGATTGATCAAAGAGATAGGAGGGATAGCCAAGATGATGAAATACCGCAAGAGCAAAACAGAGATGAGAATTTCATGAAGGAGGGATTGATTTTTAGTATGAAATAATACAGAGATATAAGGACTAAGAGAAAAAAAATTGGATTTGGTGACGATGAAGGTAGTGCTGACCTTTGAAAATGCAATGGAATGTTAGTGGCAGAAACCAAATGATGTGAGCAGGCAGAGAGGAAATAGAAACAGGAGTTTAAATCAGTCGTTTAGAGGTTAAATAAAGGAACAGATGGGTACAGAATAGAAGGGGAAAGTGAAGGGTTTTTTAATTTATTTTTTTATTTTTATTATTTTTATAAATTATTTTATTTTATTTATTTTTGGCTGTGTTGGATTGCCGTGTGAGGGTTTTATCTAGTTGTGGCGAGTGGGGGCTACTCTTCATTGCAGTGTGTGTGCTTCTCGTTGTGGTGGCTTCTGTTGTTGTGGAGCACAGGCTCTAGGTGCACAGGCTTCAGTAGTTGTGGCGCACAGCCTCAGTAGTTGTGGCGCACAGCCTCAGTAGTTGTGGCTTGTGGGCTGTAGAGTGCAGGCTCAGTAGTTGTGGCACACGGACTTAGTTGCTCTTTGGCATGTGGGGCAGGTGGGATCTTCCCGGACCAGGGATCGAACCCAAGGTCCCTGCACTGGCAGGCGGATTCTTAACCACTGCACCACCAGGGAAGTCCAAGGGTTTTTTTTTTTAATAGAGGAAATGAACTTGGCTGAAGGCAGAACAAGATTACTGGTAAGGAAGAGGCAATTAGCAGACACCTTTATGATATTATTCATTCATTCATTTATTCATTCATTATATATATTGCATACCTCCTGGGTATCAGACACTGCAAAGAATTAGAAGTACAGCAATGAATGAGACAAATTCAATTCCTACTCCCCTGGTACACTCTCATTGTTGACTTTTTTCTATCCTTCTGTCTTTTCTCCCAACTCTCTCCTAAGACCTCCTACCTTCCTGACTCTCTTTAATAATAGTTCTGCAGGCACACATACTAAACCAAACTTACTAGAGAATATCTACATCCACTGCTCTTTCCTGATGTGTATCATTTTCTTTACTAAATTTGTTTCTCCTTTTTAAAAATTACACACAATGAATAAACTCTTCAAATGAGACAAAACCTTTTATACTTAGTCTTGATTTGATTTCCAATAAAAAGTTAAGAGGTGAGTAAATGAGAAGTACCAAAGTTACAGTATAGTTCCTTTTCCCATTTGATGATCAGCACATACTTTTGCTACCTGTTGAGAAAAATCCTTCTTTATATAGCTGTAAAGTCTGTAATGACTTTAAATATTCATTCCTTGATGACCTGATTTAAATATAAAACACATTTCTTATAGTTTGGCATTACCCCCCATCATGTTGGGCTCTTAGTATAGCACCGACGTACCACTTATTGTGTCAAGAGCAATACTTGTTAAAATGTCAAGCTTTCCCTTGGAGATCACTCACCCATATAAAAGATATTATGTCATAGCTACGAGCTACAAGCCACGGTTAAAGTTCTTAGGACTCATTACATTTGAATTAAGTAAAACTTAGTTTAATTCACCAGTTTGGAAAGAAAGAAGGGTACCTTCTCTTCTAATTCTGGAAGGAAACATGAAAAGATTTAATTAAGGAAGGTATTTTGTGGTGAAGAGTACAGATGAGTGGGTGAATCTGGCTTGGGAGTGTGTGTAGCCAAAAGGGAGCTGGCTAGTAGACTTGGTACATTGCAAGGCTAAGAGGGCATGCTACCTGGAAGTTGTATTACATAGTGGCTATTCTGGAAGGAGTTACAGTCTGTTTACAGTCTGTAAACATTAGACATTTGAAATAACTTTAGAGAAAAAAAATGATGTACTTAAATTTTTGCCCAGCTTAATTATGTATGAGAATCTCCTAGAGAGCTTTCTTTAAAATACAGATCCTTGAGCCCCACCCCAGAAGCTTCAAGAGTTGTCCAAGAATCTGTATTTTTTAAAATAAGCCTTCCTATTGGTTCTGATTTAATTTGTTCTTAAAACTGTACTTGAGAAGCACTGGAATTCAGTAAAATAATAAACTGAGTATAGTAAAACCTTAGAGGATGACATATCCTGAATTTATTCCTTGATTTAACTAAACATATCAAAGCATCTAATATGTGCCAGGTATTATGCTATGTTGTAGGCCTACCAAGATGAATAATATGGTCCATGCTTTTAAGCTCAGAGTCTAATAGAAGAGATATCAGCAGATAAATAAGACAGTGTGGTTAGTGAAATGATAGAACTGTGCAGGATGTTATGGGAGCAAATAAGAAGAGTACCTAACTGGCCCTGATTGGTTTTGGAGCCAGGGAGGGTGGCAGGATCAACAAAGCTTCACTAAAGTAGTTGAGCTTTTTGATACCAGGTAACTGACCCCTTATAATACCTTGTATTGTTCGTTTCAGTTGTTTTGCTTAGAAATCTTGATAATATAAATTATAAATTTCCTTGCTTTCATAAACAGAATTCATGTAGTTTAACCTTTTAATTGATGACTTAACATTTTCACATATTATCAATTATTTATGCCTCATAGCAAAATAGTGATACCTTTTATCACAGTATACAAGATTACTTTCTATTATCCACAATGGTCCCCAACTGCTGTGATTTTGCTGTTGTCATTTTTGTGTCCTATCCTCTTTGTTGCCAGTCTGCTAATTGTCTTATCTTAATGTCAATGTGGCTATCTGTAGAATATCTTATTTACTTAAAGTTTTCCTTGGACAAAAGGATTTGGACCAAAAAAAAATGTGAATAAGTAAAAAGTATGAAGCATTCTGTTAAACATATATTGATATATGCATTTTATGACATCTATTTTAACTATTCAGCTATCTTGCTTTCTGTTATTTCAGAGCCATTTGATATACAGAATATAACTTCTATAAGCAAAGAAACTGAGACTCAAAGATATCAGGGATAATTAGTAGCAATCAATGAATATAGTCTAGGCTTCCTGATACCAAGAGTTCCATTGTATAAAATGAGTAATTCTTAACTAGAGGTTACAGCAAAATCATTTGGAGAATTGTTCAAATTATGCATGCCAAGGACTGGACCCCAAAGTTACTGATTCAGTAAGTCTGACATGTATATTTCTTTTTTTTTAAGGACTTTTTTTTTCAGCTTTATTGAGATATAATTGACAAAAGAAGTTGTAAGATATTTAAAGTGTATATTGTGATGATTTACTATATTCTTACACATTGTGAAAGGATTCCTCCCATCCAGTTAATTAGCACATCCATCACCTCACATGTTTATTTATTATTTATTTGGTGAGAACATTTAAGTTCTATTCTCTTAGCATGTTTCGGTTATACTATAGAGTGTTATCAACTACAGTCACCATATCATATATTAGGTCCTCAGACCTTATTCATTTTAGAGCTGAAAATTTGTACCTTTATACCAATTTCTCCCTATTTCCCCCACCCCTGCAACCCCTGGCAACCACTTTTCTATTTTCTATTTCTATGAGTTTAACTTTTTATTTAGATTCCACATATAGGTGATAGCATGCAGTTGGTTTTTTTTTTTTTCCTCTGAGTGGCTTGTTTCACTTAGCATAATTCCCTCAAGATCCAATCATGTTGTCTCAAATGGCAGGATTTCCCCACCCCCCCACCCCCCCACCCCCACCCCGTGGCTGAATAATGGGATAATATTCCATCTCATGGCTGTATATCACATCTTCTCTATTCCTTCATCCATTGACAGACACTTGAATTGTCTTCATATCTTGGCTGTTGTGCACAGAACATGGGAGTGCAGATATCTCTTCAGTATCCTGTTTTCATTTCCTTTGGATATATACCCAGAAGTGGGCTTGCTGGATCATATGGTAGTTCTATTTTTAACTTTTTGAGGAACCCTCATTCTGTTTCCATGGTGGCTGAACCAATTTACATTCCCACCAGTAGTGTACAAGGGTTCCCTTTTCTCCACATGCTTACCAACACTTGTTATCTCTTGTCTTTTTGATAACAGCCATATTAAGAGGTGTGAGGTGCTATCTCACACTTTTGATATTCATTTCCCTTCTGATTAGTGATATTGAGCACCGTTTCAGGTATTTGTTGACCATTTGTCTTCTTTGAAAACATGTCTATTCAGTTCCTCTGCCCAATTTTTAAATTGGGTTTTTTGCTATTGAATTGTATTATTTCTTTATATATTTTGGATATCAACCCTTTATCAGATGTATGATTTGCAAATATTTTATCCCATTCCATAGGATGCCTTTTCACTTTGTTGCTCGTTTCCTTTGCTGTGTAGAAGCTGTTTTATTTGATGTAATCCCACTTGTTTATTTTTTGCTTTTGTTGGCATGTATATTTCTAAAAAAAAAAACCTTGAAAGATTCTGATATACACTCCTGAACCACCATATTATAATCTGGCTCTTGTCTATATTCTAATAGATAAGGTTGCCATATATCAGATTTCGTTTCTGAAATATAAGCAGTAAATTCTTATAGAGTCTAGACCATGAGAAAGAGAGAGATTTTGGAGTTTACTCTGAGTGAGAAAGTCATTGGAGAGTTTTGAATTGAAGGGGGATATGATCTAACTTTCATTTTAAAATGATCACTCTAGCTACTATATGGAGAACAAATGGAGGGTGGTGGGAAAGTGAGTCAGTGAGGCTCTAGTGGGGAAATCAGTTAGGGGATGATTACATTAATTCAGGCAAAGAGATAGATAGAGGCTTTGAGGGTGGTAATAGTTGAGATGGTTTGAAATGAACGGGTTTTGGATATTTTTTTAAGGCAAAAGCAACAGAATTTGCTGACAAATCAGATATGCAGTATGAGAGGAGTTAAGTTTTAAGTTAAGAGTTAAGTTAACGCTTAAGTTTTTGGCCCTTCAACTAACTAGAAGGCTAGAATTGCCTTTTACTGGATCAGAGAAAACTGGGAGAAGAATGGGTTTGGAAGGAAGATTGGGATATTGTTTTTAAATATGTTAAATTTGAGGTGCCTGTTAGACATCCAAATTGTAGTTAGGTGATATGGTAGTCTGAGGTTCAAGGGACTGCTCCAGGATGTATATAAATTTGGAATTCATCAACGTATTTATGACATTTTAAATCATAAGAGTAGATGAAATTGTCAAAAGAGCAAGTGTTGCAAGATATCCAAGAACTAAACCTTGGAACACTCTAACAATTAAGAGGGTAGAGAGATGAGGACAACCCAAATGGAGACTGAAAAGGCTTAGCCAGTGAGGTAGGAAGAAAAGCAGAACAGTATGATATCCTGTAAGTTAAGTGAAGAAAGTATTGAAAGAGGAGTGATTAGTTTTATCAGATGATAGAGTAAGATGGAAACTATTCATTGATTGTTGGATTTAGCAGTGTGGAAGCCATTAATGACCTTGATAAGGAATATTTCAGTGGGGTGACTGGGACAAAAGGTGTGACAGGAATGAGTTCAAAAGAGAATATAAGGAAAAGAATTAGAGACAGTTGAGAAGAGACAACTCTTTGGAGGGCTTTTGCCGTAAAAAGGAATAGAGAAGTGGTTTGGCAGCTAGAGGAAGACATGAGGTCAAGAGAAGGTTATTTTTTTATTTTTTTTTTTGCGGTACGCTGGCCTCTCACTGTTGTGGCCTCTCCCGTTGCGGAGCACAGGCTCTGGACGCGCAGGCTCAGCAGCCATGGCTCACGGGCCCAGCCGCTCCGCGGCATGTGGGATCTTCCCGGACCGGGGCACGAACCCGTGTCCCCTACATCGGCAGGCGGACTCTCAACCACTGTGCCACTAGTGAAGCCCAAGAGAAGGTTATTTTAAGATGGGAAAAATTATGGCATGGTTGTTCGCTGGTGGGAATTATCCAACAGAGAGGGAAAATTTGATGATGAAAGGGAGAATTGATAGAGCTACCTCTTTGATAAGAAAGAAGGGATGGGATTTTATGCATAAGAAGGAGATTTGACCTTAGAGACACAGACAGTTTATCTATAATAGCTGCAAGGAAAGCAGATTATATGGGTACAGATGCAGGGAGTGGATAGATAAGCAAAGAGCAGGTTGTAGAGTTCTCTTCTGATTGCTTCTGTCTCTGGAAGCAAGATTATTAGCTGTGCTTGAGGACAAGGAAGAGAGATTGGAAGTTTGAAAAATAGGAGTAAGTGTGAAATAGTTACCTAGGGGAGGAAAAGAGGAAATAGACTATGGAACTGATTGAAGGAGAGCTCCAAAGGTAGACTTGAATTTAAAATGAATCCAGTTAGCTTGAATGTATATTTTTCTGAACATTACACTCGCTAGCTGGGTTGCAGACATGGAATACAGGAAAAGGTGGATATAATCAGGGCTGGAGTTTTGTCTAATGAATACTATGTGAGGGAAGGGTAGAGGAGAGATTAAAATGACAAATAGCAGAATTTATGCTTAGTTAGGAAGGAAATGAAGGTTTGGAAGTGGAAGGGGGGACTTTGGAAGGTGTTAGGATCCATGAACTATAGGGACCTTTGGGGTCAAAGATTATTATTAGAGTTGGAGTGTTAGAGAGAGGAAGCTGCAAAGATAGGAGGTGGTGATTAGAGAGTCAGAGGGTAAGCTACTGATATGGAATGTTCAGTGCTTTAAAGTGGAATGAGGGTGTTTATGAGTTTTCTTAGTGGCTATAATAATTATTTTGATGGATTGATTTGTTAGGTTCATGACTACAAAGAAGGAACCCCAGAAGAGAAGACCTACTATATAGAATTTTGGGATGTTGGAGGCTCTGTGGGCAGTGCCAGCAGTGTGAAAAGCACAAGAGCAGTATTCTACAACTCTGTAAATGGTAAAACATTTTTTATTTTTACCATATATTAATGGTCTCAGATCATCTGATGAGGAATGCTGGACTCATCTTAATTTAAGAAAGATCTAAGATACCCCCAACTCTTAATTTAAATCTGCATATCACATTCCAGTTCATGTTTTTTAGATTCTAACTATGTATTTCAGAACATTAGATATTTGCTTTGTCTAAGTGTTTCTATTTATATTATTGTCATAAACTAAATATTGAGAGATAGTTTGGGTACTCGACATAAAACATGGAACCTTCCAAAACACTGTCCCCTGGGAGTCCTGTTTCTTCAGTCAACTGAGTATATACCATTAGGAGTCCCATGGTCTAAGCCAGATGTCCCAGAGATACTGAGATTTTTTTTCATCTGCTCCTTAGAGTCCTGTGTAATTATAAAAGCTGCCTAAGGATGTTTTTAGGGGTGCAGAAATTTCATCCAGTTACAGATATACAAACACCTGGAGCAGACTTCCAGGTAGAGGTGTGTAATAGGACATAATTACAGTTCATAGAGTGCCTACTCTGTGTCCAGGAACTAAACTACTGACACCTGTGATTTACCTATAGAATTTTTTTATCTTCTCTTTAATTCATTTTTTACCTTTTTTTTTTTTACTGTGAAATATAATTTCAACTTCTCTTTGATTGATGTACCAAAAGATTTAGTATCTTACCCCTTCCTTTCTGGTAGATGCTTAGCTATTAATTGGCCTTCATTTATACTATGCTTAGATCTCATTCTATATTAAGTAAGCATTGTAATTATTCAGTACCATCTTCATTACTTATATTCCTCTTTCAATATCTTATCCCATATCATAAGGTGTTGTAGATACTTCAAAAAAGTAGAGAAGGCTCTTGCCATTGGATGCATACTGTAGAATACAGGATGAGTCATGTTAGTTCAGACCTATGTCACATTTAGCTCGGAATTCTATCTGAAAGTGTCACAATCTAATTGAAGAAACAAAATATTCATAAATGAAACAAAACACAGTTTTAAGATGGTGACATTAATATATGACATCATAATGATACATGATAAAGTACATGTTAATGGCATATATTAATAGAATGTATATAATTGAAAAAACAGTAAGATAAGACTGGTATAGTATTAGGTGACTTGCTAAAGAGCAGGAGAGAAAGAAATGAAGCCTGGTTTAGATCTAGGATCAAGTGATAAACTTGGATTATATCAGTCAAATGACTTGTCAAAGTTGATATCAATCCAATTTGGCAAAGAAAAGTTTGGATAAATAACACTTTTTCTGTTTAGATCTTTTTGACAAAGAGTTAGGATAAAAATTATAAATAAATAATAAAGTTAAAGACCATTCAGATCCTAGAAACTTTATGGAATTCTGAGTTGTAAGCTTAGTAAGTACTGAAGAAATCCATCTAAATCCATATTTATTTGGTTATCTTTTCTATACCTTCTCTCCATTAGTGATTTGTGTCTTCCTTAAATATTATTGAAGTAATTTCATATATCCTATGTTAGTTTTACAAACAAGACTGAGAGATATTCCTGTTTCTTAAAAAAAAAAAACTCCCTATTAAGAGCAATCTTAATAGGGACTCACAGACATAGAAAACAAAATTATGGTTACCAAAGGGGAAAGGGAGGGAGGGATAAATTAGGAGTTTGGGATTAGCAGATACAAACTACTATATATTAGATAGATAAACAATAAGGTCCTACTGTATAGCACAGGGAACTATATTCAATATCTTGTAATAACCTATAATGGAGAAGAATCTGAATATATATATATATATATATATATATATATATATATATATATATATATATATATATCTGAATCACTTTGCTGTACACCTGAAACTAACACAATATTGTAAATCAACTATACTTCAATGAAAAAGAAAGAAAAATCAGTTTCTGTGTTCTTCGAGCCTACCTCTGGAACATTTCTCTTGGTAGAAGTGTTCAAGGTTCTTTACTCCATCTACCATCCTTAGTTTTCTAAGAAACAGAGCATAAGGATCACTCCATTCAAATACAGTCTATTCTTAGCAATAACTTCCTTCCCTCAATACCCTACCTCTTCCCACTGTGATGAATGAGGCTGGTAATCCCCAAAGGAAACCTGTAAAATGTCTCTACCTCTCTATTTTTAAAGATTTAGAACATATTCTGATCAGCTATCACCCTGACTTCTTTCCTTTGGGCCTCACTGTGTCCCATCCCTTCTAGCTCATAATCTACAAAGCAGGAACTCTCAGCCCAAATGAAAGAAGGAAAATAAGGAAAAAGGTGCTCAATGCACTTAAAAGCTCAAAAGCCTTAAATAGAGATCCTCAAAAAATAAACTCCTCCCTGTGCATCTAATAGCTCATTTAGGCCTTTGTAATATTTTCACTCTCCCAACCAAACCCACCCATAGTTTTGTGGTATTTATACCTAGGAAATAAGGAGAGGAGAAGTATCTTCCACTCCCTTTGCCCTGAAGTGACTTTATTCTGTCTTCCTCTAGTCTTTTACTGTCAGAATACTTGATTTCAAATTCCGCTACCCCACTTACCATGTGATCTAGGGTAAGTTACTCAACCTCTCTGAGCCTCAGTTTCCACATGTGTAAAATGAAGATAATAATTCTTACCTCATAGGACTGTTCTGAAAATCAAATTAGATGCCAGACGTAAAGCACAATATTTACCACATAAATACTGAATAAATGTTAGCTATATTCTTTAACGGTAGCTATTTATTCCTTTTTTAAAATCTATCCTTGTTCACGTTTCCTTAATGCCTAATAGAGCCCCTCATTGAGGAAAGTAGAGTGAATGCAGTTGGACACAGGGGCAAGTGTCAGATCTCTATTTTTTCCAGATCCCAGGAGAGATACAGATTTATCTGAACTAACTGGAACTAGTCAACTATAATTTGCACAAGCACCTTAGTTACACAATGTCTGTAAAAACTAGAGGAGCCAAATAATTCTAACTCTTATGCCCTTCTTTTTCAAATTTACATATCTTACATCTTGAAGATGGAAGAATCATCAGTTTCACATTCTCTCTTCACAGTAGAATCTGGGTGATATAGGCAAGGGTTGGGGGTTTAAAAGCCTATTGTCTCTTGATCACAAGATGGTACCCTAAATTTCACTAGGCATTAAAGCTTTTCCTTTTTTGTCAATATCATATTGTAATAACCTGCTTTACCTTTCTGTCTAGGATCTTAACTGATTCTGTTTAATTGTATTTCTAAACCTTATTACATTTTGCTATTTTTCAATCTCTTAAAAGTCCATCTGTTTTCTACTATTCATACTTCTTGACTATCTTTTCCTACCTCCTTCTAGTGGCATATTTCTTTTGCTTTGTTAACTAGATCTCTTACAGGTAGAGCAAGCTTACATAGCTAGCCGTTAATCCGAAGAACTAAATGATTAGACTTTTGAGTTGATTAGGTTCAGGTGATCTACAAGAAAACCTCTTGTCAGCTAAAGAATAGGAATTGTATCAAATTAAATCAATACCATTTTAATAAATTTTTATTATTAAATATTTTAATGAGTGTAAGTAATACGTGTATGTATGATGTCTATGACAGATGCATAGTGTGGAAAAAAATAACCTTTTTGAATGAATATAATCTCCTATATCCTTGAAGTAGTTTTGATTCTTTTTATTGATGAAGTAGTTCTGTAATTAGGACCAGGCAGAATAGGCACTCATTAAGTGTTGAATGAAGAAAAAAAGAAAAGACATTCTAAAAGTTTAATGACATCTGTCAGCCCTTGTAGAATTTTTTAAAAGTTATATAACTGACAAAGAAAAGCTTTTAGATAATTATTTTTAAATAATTATTTGCAAGAACTTACAGAGGAAATTTTAAAATAATTGTGTCTGAGTTTGTTAGTCGTACCAAAATGTATTCAGTAAGCAACCTAATGTTTTGCCAATTGTGAAATGAAGAGGAGTTGTTACAATATTGACATTATTTTCTTTGGTTATTTTAGGTATTATTTTAGTCCATGACTTAACAAATAAGAAGTCATCCCAAAACTTGTATCGTTGGTCATTGGAAGCTCTCAACAGGGATTTGGTGCCGACTGGAGTCTTGGTAACAAATGGGTAAGCCCAGATTACTTCACAGTTGGTTTGAAATGCTATAGCAATACCAGGAATGTACCCTCCAAAATAACATTCTGTAAAATGTTTGATTTGCAAATATTTTCTCCCACTCTGTAGATTGTCTTTTCATTCTCTTAACAGTATCTTTCACAAAGCAATAGTTTTTCATTTTGATGAAGTCTAATTTCTCTTTTATGTATTATGTTTTTAGAATCATGTATAACAACTGTTTGCCTAATCCCAGATCATGCAGGTTTTCTCCTGTGTTTCTTCTAGAAGTTTTACAGGTTTTGGTTTACTTTTAGATCTATGATCTGTTTTGAGTTAGTTATAATGTGTGAGGGTTTGGTTGAGGTCGATTTTTGTATATGAATGTCCAATTGTTCCAACATTATTTGTTTCTCTGAATCCTAATCTTCTTCATAATGGTAGTTAAATATAGTGGCCTGAAAGATGCAAGGTTTTTTGTTTTTGCCTAAGTGGTACAGAGCATATAATACAATACCTGGTTATCTGTCTCTTTGTGATGTTAAGGTGTTATCAGACTTATCCATTCATGATAAAATTCCCCATTTGCTTTTTACCTAATGATTTAAAAAGAAAAAAAGGATTTTGAGATCAAATTTCAAATTGGATATAAGATTTAATGAAAGAAAGTGAGAAAAAGGAAAGTTAAAAAGAGAAATAAGAGAACAGATTGTAAATATACATATATTATGTGCAACATATATGTTATGTTACATATATACAATAAATATATATGTTAATGTACAAGAGATTATGAAAGACTGCAAGTGACAAATGTGTATCAAAAATGATGTTTGATAAAATATATACAAAAAGTTGTATGTAAGCCAGAGTTAGAGTATAAGGGGAAAAAAGTCCTAAAGGAGGGCACTTTCAAAACTTTATTCTCTAATAAAGCAAATTTCAGTTTTGGACCATGTCTCCTAAGTCAACATTGATGTTAGTAAGAAGAATCAAAGGCCTTGAACTCAAACTGTTGTTGGCTTTGATGCAGTAATTAGGATGATAGTATTTTTATGAAATAGGAGGTAACATAATTCAAAACAATTTTGTTCCAAGTCTGAACAGTAACTGAGGCTCTGTAAGGTTATTGTGAAGGGCAAAAAGATTTGGTAAGTTCTTGTGCATGGGCGCACACACAAACACAATTTAGATTATTCAAAGAGAAAGAAGAGTGATGTCAAAGGAAGGAAAAAAATTATGCTCACCTGGTTTGTATTGATTGGGTTATGCAATATTGATTTACTGTCATAAGGTGTTGCAACCAGATTTTGCTGACTGTTATAAACTGAGCTTATAATATGTCAGAACTCCAAATCTGTTTCATTTCTCACATGTGAGTAGAATTTATATTAATTGAACAACATTGGGCTCTATGTTCCTTTCAGTAATAGAAAGACAGTGACCCAAGGCCACTAACCCTAAGTGATTCTTACTACCTGTTCTGTGTCTCCCACAGCTCTCGTGTCAGGACAAACAACTATTTGGTACTTAATTCTTTCCTTTTACTATTCATTTTGCATTTCAGTTGTTTCTTTCCCTTTCCATTTGTTGAATCCATCTTTCCCCAGGCTGTAGCATCACCTATGGTTGATTTATACTGGCCTTCAGCATTCCTATTTCTGATTTTCCTAAAATGATCTATTTTTCTTTACTATTCATAGACAGAAATGAGTATGGTAGGTGTAAAGCTTATGCATACCCCAGGAGGTACCCAGAAGCTTGACATTTTCCCCTCTGGCAAAAGGCGTGACTGCCATGGTAGGTAGGGTACTGGGTTTTCTCTCCACGGAGGTTTGAATCCACTCTCTGCATCTACCCAGAAAAATTCCTGAGCTGTTAGCCTTAGAAGACAGAGCTTTGGGAGAAGTCAAGTCAACCTACTTTCATATACCTGGTGGGCACTCAGTTTATTCAAGTAGTCTGTAAAGACTCATGGGACAAATTTTGAGTAGTTGAATTAACAATTGGAACTTGGAAGATGGCGAGGATTGATTGAAAAAATGAACAACTAGGTGGGAGAAAAGTAAGTTTATAGGTAATGGGTGAGCAAGAGTCAGTGAAGTATCTGTAAAATAGTGCGAGTAGTTGCATTTAAATATTACACATCTACATCAGAAAGGTAAATTCTATTCACCTCTTCATTATTATTTATCACAGGGATTATGACCGGGAACAGTTTGCTGATAACCAAATCCCACTGTTGGTAATAGGGACTAAACTGGATCAGATTCATGAAACCAAGCGCCATGAAGTTTTAACTAGGACTGCTTTCCTGGCTGAGGATTTCAATGCAGAAGAGATTAATTTGGTGTGTATTTTTTACTAATGCATGTTTGTATTATTATCAGGTAAAGGCAAAACCAAAGACTTCGAAAGTTCTGTATTCTCACAGAGGAAGCTTTATATTTGAAATCAGGCATTTGGGTTCTAGTCCAAAAGGTAATGAAGATTGGAGCCAACATAGATTATGAGACGGGCAAAGCCTCCTTATATGCTGACCTGTTGGAATGTTCAAACTTTGTTTTATTCTTGCTTTAGAAAAGCCTCTTAGCTTCTTAAACTACAGAATTTACCTTAAAGGGTAAACAAGTATGTAAATGAGAAAATTACAAACTGTAAACTAGGAGTGCTTCATAAGCATTAGTTTATATAAACTAATGTATAGTTAGTAATGTATAAGCATTAGTTTATACAATGGATTGAGTCCCTTCCTGAGACATTTAGCTCAATTAGAACTGGACATTAAGAAGGCTAGAAAAGTTCTCATATAAGCTAGTTAGTGTTGCCTAGAGAATGATCCTGGCCAGCAGCTTCAGTCATGGTTTGTATGTCATTGTTCACAAGTAGGATTTCTGCAACATATCAACGCACTGGCATTCCAGACGTGGTGGTGGTAGTTTAATACCACTAATGGCTAACATTCATTAAGGACTTATTAGTGCCAAGCACTGTTCTAGTGCTTTATGTACATTATCTCACATGCATCATCTTCACATCAATCCTATAAGGTAGGTACTATAAATACCTCCATTTTAAAAATGAAGACTGGAAGCAAAGAGGGGTAATTAGGCTAAGGTTACACAGGTCAAACCAGGCACTCTGACTCCAGAGCCCATGCTCTACAACTAAGCCTGTTTTCCACTTAATTATCCTTCACCTAACATTTAGAATCTCGGAGCTGAAAGAATTGTTAGAAATCATCTAGATCACCAATTACTCAAACCTGACTGTGTATTCAATATTATAGTATTTGTGAAAATTTTTGAATAAATGCCCCACAGCTGGAGCTTTTTATTTATAAGGTTTGACAGAAGGACTCAGTAATTTTTTCTTTTTTTTTTTTTTTTTTTTGCGGTATGCGGGCCTCTCACTGTTGTGGCCTCTCCCGTTGCGGAGCACAGGCTCAGCGGCCATGGCTCACGGGCCCAGCCACTCTGCAGCACGTGGGATCTTCCCGGACTGGGGCACGAACCCTTGTCCCCTGCATTGGCAGGCGGACTCTCAACCACTGCGCCACTAGGGAAGCCCCGGACTCAGTAATTTTAACTAATAACTCAGCTGATTCTGATGCCCTTTCTCTGTGAATCAACATTGGTGAACGCGGCTTGGTTCAACTCCACCTGTACCCCCATAATTGAGTCAGCTTCTGCCTGCCATTCCATTGTTTTTTACATTCTGCTTTGCAGTGCAGATGCTTTATTTTTCTCAGCTGCCACCATGGAATATTCAGCATAAATGCCCAGGTAGTCAACACTGGACCATCATATTGCAGAGAATTCCTGTTACATAGAATATATAATATCCTTGTCAAAGAAGTACTGAGGTTACTTTGTTTGAACATTGTTTCCAAAGGGAAATTTACCACTGAATAGCTTAATTTGTTCCAGCAATTACTTTTTTTTTAATAATAAAAGTAGCTGGCATTTATTAAGTGCTTACACATGCTAGACACATACTATTTTACTTTTAATGTATTTTAGAATGTATCTGTTTCCAGTGCCTGTGGGTTTCTGTGACAATCGTCTAGATATGTGCTTTTCCTATTTTACTTGCAAAGTCAGGGCGATCTTTAATTGTTAACAAAATGTAAAGGTACTCAAGTGGCAAACATGGTCTTCACAGAATTCACATACAACATACTTATGGCCTTTTATCAGTGTACACCTTCAAGAACACAGCAGAAACAAGAGGGTCTTGAGGATGCAGGGAAGAAAAAATGAGGAGGAAAATTGGATAAGAGTTTCAAAAAGAGGTAACAGTCAAAAAGACTCAGCAAGTAAATATAAAGTCTCAAGTAAAAACTAATTTAACACTGTTAGTGCTAGCATCTTTGGTTACTGTATGAATTTACTTAAAATTATTAAAAAGTAAGAATTAACATAACTGTATACATCAAAGATAGAATCAAAGCTTTCTTGTACCTGGAAAAAAAGAAGACAAGTTGTTTAAATTATAAACAGGGAGGAGGTTACTTATTTTTTTAAATCCTATTAGGTTTTTTTGTGTCTAGCACAAATTTTCCTCTGTTATGTGTTTACTTCAAAGTGATCATTCTGAAGCATCTTCCCTAGTTAATGTGTCTTTCTCAAGCTTAGGCAAGCATTTAGAGCTATCAATTTTCAGGCTTTGCCCTACACCATGATCAATAGCAGATAGTTATAGTTCTTTCAGATCTAAAATTTTCTTCCTAAAATCATAGGGTTTCTCTAGCCTGGTCAACCTGAAATTGTGGAGGCTTAGAAATAAGTTTTGGGGAGGTTTTGTCTGTTTGATGTTTGATTTAATTTTTGTATTTAGTACTTTAGCTCTATTTGGAGTCATCTCTGAAGTCTTTTGACAATCTGATGATTATGTGATCAATATCTGTTTTGTAAAACATATCTAATACAGATCTAGCTAAGGTTTGTCTTTTATATGCCTCAATTGCTGTATAAATGTGTTCAAACATGATTTCAAATACAACAGTTTACACGATGACATTTCAGTCTGCTTAATCCACATATAGAATTATCTTTTATTATGTTAGGTGCTTTTGTGTCTGAAAATTCAATCTGATGGCATTTTCTTGGGATGAAGAAAGAAGGAAACTAACATTTCAGTACCTACTATGTGTCAGACATGCATTATCTCATTTAATTTTCACAAAAATCCTATGGGTCAAGTATCGCTATCTCCATTTCACAAATGAATAAGCTCAACTTTAAAGGTTTAGTAACCTAACCAATGTCACACAATCTAGAGATGTTGGGATAGATACTCAGCTTCAGAGCCTGCTGTCTTCAAAGACCTCTGATTTTTCTTTTACTCTATGATCTTTGAAAAGTTGTAGTCTCTCTTTTCTTTTGTGGTTTTGGAAAATGTATAGCTTCTGGTCAGAATTTAAAATGTGAGCCTTGAATGTTGTATATTGGTAAAATAGGGATTGTTACAAAATGCATTGGAAAGGAATCATGTGGGCTTAGAGATTACAATCAGAATAAATGCAACAATAATAACTTCAGTGATTTCCCAAGGGACACAGGTGATCTATAACCGAAAAAATAAATACTAACCTTGCAAAGGAGCCTATATGATATCCCCATGGTTGGGTCTTAGGTGGCATTTGAGGTACAAATCAAAGTACTCAGTCGCTTAAGTTGGCAAGTCAATGATGACAAGCTAAGGCAATTCAACACTGGAATTCCAGGAAAGGGATAGTAAACCTTTTAAGGTCTTTACTAATCATTGCAATGTACTAGTCACTTCATTATAATGTTTCAGATTCTTTTGTCTCTTCAGAGCCCCATTTTTTCCTATTTGTATCCTAATAGTAAATATCTGTTGTTTATTATTAAAAATAATATTTAATGATATTTTAAAATAAACTTTTCTATTGTTTATTTTAACCAAAAAATATATCTATTGTTTATTATTATCTTTATGGCCTACCAAGAGATGTAGTGCCTTGCATTCAGTGAGTGAGAAATCCCTGGCCACCGTTCTGTTTGTTTTTTGCTCCTCCTGCTCTTTGTTTTCATGCTTCCTACTATTCCTAAGAACTTCATAGTACTTAAGTTAGTTGAGCACTGGTGAGTAACTAGTACTAAAAAGTGAAGTGTTGTCCTCAGAATGGGAGAAAATATTTGCAAATGAAACAACTGACAAAGGATTAATCTCCAAAATATACAAGCAGCTCATGCAGCTCAATATCAGAAAAACAAACAACCCAGTCCAAAAATGGGCAGAAGACCTAAATAGACATTTCTCCAAAGAAGATATACAGATTGCCAACAAACACATGAAAGGATGCTACAACATCACTGATCATTAGGGAAATGCAAATCAAGACCACAATGAGGTATCACCTCACAACGGTGAGAATGGCCATCCTCAAAAAATCTAGAAACAATAAATGCTGGAGAGGGTGTGGAGAAAAGGGAACCCTCTTGCACAGTTGGTGGGAATGTAAATTGATACAGCCACTATGGAGAACAGCATGGAGGTTCCTTAAAAAACTAAAAAGAGAACTACCATATGACCCAGCAATCCCACTACTGGGCATATACCCCGAGAAAACCATAATTCAGAAACAGACATGTACTACAATGTTCATTGCAGGACTATTTAAAATAGCCAGGACATGGAAGCAACCTAAGTGTCCCTCGACAGACGAATGGATAAAGAAGATGTGGCACATATATACGATGGAATATTACTTAGCCATAAAAAGAAACGAAATTGAGTTATTTGTAGTGAGGTGGGTGGACCTAGAATCTGTCATACAGAGTGAAGTAAGTCAGAAAGAGAAAATAAATACCATATGCTAACACACATATATGGAATCTAAAAAAAAAATTAAAAATAGTTCTGATGAACCTAGGGGCAGGACAGGAATAAAGAAGCAGATGTAGAGAATGGACTTGAGGACACGGGGAGGGGGAAGGGTAAGCTGGGACGAAGTGAGAGCATTGACATGTATACACTACCAAATGTAAAATAGATGGCTAGTGGGAAGCAGCTGCATAGCACCGGGAGATCAGCTAGGTGCTTTGTGACCACCGAGAGGGGTGGGACAGGGAGGGTGGGAGGGAGGTGCATGAGGGAGGGGATATGGGGATATATGTATACATATAGCTGATTCACTTTGTTATATAGCAGAAACTAACACACCATTGTAAAGCAATTATACTACAATAAAGATGTTTTTAAAAAAGTGTTTTTAATAGCTCTATTTCTGCTTTTGAAGGTAAATGTAGGCAGGTCACCTAATTAGTATGTTGGTTTTGTTGTTAGTAAGACATTAAAAATCCTGTCTTCCTTTATGAATTATTTGATGGTGAATACAGTGGTTCAGTGTCCTCTAAAATTGCCTAAATAACAAAGAGTAAGTGGCCTCACCTTCCTTTAGCACTTTCCTCTTTGCTGTGTGCATGATAATTTGAAAATTACTTGAATATTTTATGAGAGTGTTATGCCTAATATTTTACTATAGAAATGTGCAAGAGAAACAGTAATGACTCACAAAGAGCTTATGTTTCCTAACGTTTAATTGTGGATCTTATGTTTTATCTTCTAGGATTGCACAAATCCACGGTACTTAGCTGCAGGTTCTTCCAATGCTGTCAAGCTCAGTAGGTTTTTTGATAAGGTAATGGCTTCAATTAAGTTATTTTTAAACTTAATTTATGTATTATGAGAGTTTCAATTCTTTGTAGAATGCTTTGTCCTTTTATTCCTTCATCCTAAACTTCACAGCCTGAATACTACTTGTTTTGATCTCTTATCTGTTGATGTAATTGCTCAAGGCCTGCTGACATGTTTATTCTATCACCAGTGTTCTCTAAGCAAAGGATGAAAGCTACTGTATTCAAATGGGGTTTTTTAAGATACCTAATTCCCTCCTTAAAACAATTTATGTTTCCATATTTTCTAGCATTTTTGTGCTTATTCACCACCCCCAAGTCCCCACAAAAGGCACTTAAACTGAGGACATTCTGCTTAAAGCCCTGAGTTATTTTTGCTCTCCCAGCTACTAATATTCTCCATATAAATGTTACTGCTACTTTTAAGGCTAGGTCATCTTCTTGATTCCCTAATTTTCCCTATCAGAAACCTTTGCATTCCAATTATTCACTGTTACCAGCATCATCTTATTGTCCAGAACTGGAATGAAAATGCAGCATTTTCAACATACTGGTAAATTAGAGCACTGTTTGTCTTTCCTTCACAAGGCCATACAGCTGCATTGCATACAATATTGACCAAGTTAAATTGTTTACCCAATGTTGACGTTGTGTAGTAAAGTAAAATAGGATGTATTTCTGTATTATTATTGAAAAAGATTAATTTCTGTCTTATATTTCCTTTTACAAGTAATCTCCCAAGAAAAAAATTTCCCTCCTCATAGCTCTTCTTTATGAATCATTTTTCTTTTAACTATTTAGAAATCTAATATTTGGCTCTTTTGTCCAATAGGTCAGCATAAGATGAGCCCCACACTTCGTCCCTGTTTAATATTAGGCCACTGGGAAATTTTTGCTTTATTGCAGAACTTCCCAACTGATGTGTGGCCAAAAGGGTACAGGTGCACTGAGATAGTGATCCCCTCAGTCCTCAGAGCAGCCAGAGCCCCTGGCCTGGCTCTTCCATTTACTCCATTTGTACATTTGCTAATGTATAAATATTAGCATTTTCTAAATGTGTCATGACATGAAAAAATGGTTGGAAGCACTGCAAGGAACCAAATTTTCTCTCCACATTGTTTTCAAACTTAAAACGTAAGAACTTCCATTTGTTTAGATCCGTGGCCGCTATCTATGTCCCCTAGGAGCAGCATCATATAGATCTGTGTCTGACATGGAAAGATCCCACAATATATTATTTAAATTTTAAATAATTTATTAATTTTAAAATTAAAAAAGTAAAATGTGGGCTTCCGTGGTGGCGCAGTGGTTGAGAGTCCGCCTGCCGATGCAGGGGACACGAGTTCGTGCTCTGGTCTGGGAAGATCCCACATGCCGTGGAGCGGCTAGGCCCATGAGCCATGGCCGCTGAGCCTGCGCATCCGGAGCCTGTAATCCACAACGGGAGAGGCCACAACAGTGAGAGGCCCGCGTACCGCAAAAAATAAATAAATAAATTAATTAATTTAATGTAATGTAATAAGTTATATCCTACAGAAACAGTGGGTTATAGATCAGTGTGACCCAAGTTGTCAGGCAAGACTACTTAAAAAAAAAAAATTAGAGGGAACTTGGTTGGTTTTAAGAAGAGAGCAAGTTTTGATAAGAGGAGACTTCCCTGGTGGTCCAGTGGTTAAGACTCCGTGCTCCCAATGCAGGGGGCCCGGGTTCAATCCCTGGTCAGGGAACTAGATCCCACATGCCACAGCAAAGATCCCTCATGCCAGCAACTAAGAGCCGGCACAGCCAAATAAATAAATAAATAATTTTTTAAAAAATGGTTTGATAAGAGAAGGACATCGCAAGTTGAGGGCAGGGAATTATGAGCAAAATTGAAAAGCAGCTTCTCTCTTGGTTTCCTAAATCACAAACAAAGTCAGGTGGATTAAGAGGTTGGCCAGGACTTCCCTGGTGGCACAGTGGTTAAGAATCTACCTGCCAAGGCAGGGGACATGGGTTCCCTGTTCCTGGAGGATCCCACATGCCACGGAGCAACTAAGCCTGTGCGCCACAAATACTGAGCCTGCACTCTAGTGCCCCAAGCCACAACTCCTGAGCCCACGTGCCACAGCTATTGTAGCCAGCACGCCTAGAGCCTGTGCTCTGCAACAAGAGAAGCCACCGCAATGAGAAGACCGCGCACCGCAACGAAGAGTAACCCCCGCTCGCCGCAACTAGAGAAAGCCTGCACGCAGCAACGAAGGCCCAATGCAGCCAAAAAATAATTAATTAATTAATTAAAAAAAAAAAAAGGTGGGCCCGACCTCCATCCTGAGGTGGTTGCCTGAAAGCAAGGGACTTGGCAGCTAAGATATGACTTTACATCATATCTTCCAGAATTTAGTGTAAAGATTTCTTTTCCAAGGGACTTCCCTGATGGCGCAGTGGTTAAGAATCCACCTGCCAATGTAGGGGACACAGGTTTGAGCCCTGGTCTGGGAAGATCCCACAGGCTGCAGAACAACTAAGCCCACCAGCCACAACTACTGAGCCCACGTGCTGCAACTACTGAAGCCTGTGTTCCTAGAGCCCATGCTCTGCAACAAGAGAAGCCACTACAATGAGAAGTCCATACAGTGCAACGAAGAATAGACCCTGCTCGCTGCAACTAGAGAAAGCCCGCGTGCAGCAACAAAGACTCAAAAATTAAATAAATAAAAGATTTCTTTTCCAAAGGGGAATCTAATCCTCTTCCACACTCCCTTCGCTAATAGTAATTCCTAACCACTCTAGAGTAATAGAATTTTCCTGTCCTACCCTGGAGAGAGGAAGGAAAGTCAGTCCTGTCATAGTTTTTGTGGTGTCAGGTATTTTAGATGGGTACTAATCATGAACCAGCTTTTCTACCTTTGAGGCCAGTGAGTGCAACTTTACCCTGAGTCTCTTGTGGCTAAAAGTAACCCATCCATAGTCTTGAAGATAAAAACAATCCAGATGATATGGCTGTCAGGCCAATGAGAGCAAGCTGCTGCAGGCCTGGAAGAAGATGCTCTGCTTTATTCTGAGGAAGTTCCTAGCTTCATAACTCTAGATTCTAATGTCTTAGAGTTAATCTCCAGCTAATCTGTATTCTAATCTGCTGAACTTTTCTTAATCACATGTAAAGATCTGTGTAAAGAAAATAATACTGTCTCTGTCACCATTGCAGTTTCTCAAGTGTTAGGACAGAGTTCTTTTTTTTTTTTTAATGTTTTTCATCATGTGACTGTAGAGAGCAAACGTATGGACACCAAGGGGGGAAAGTGGCGGGGGGTGGGGGGATGAATTGGGAGATTTTGATTGACATGTATACACTAATATGTATAAAATAGATAGCTAATAACCTGCTGTATAAAAAATAAAATAAAATTCAAAAAAAACGTTTCTCATCATGTGAAAATATGGTGCTCTTAAACTCATTATGTTAGGGCATATATTTTAAAGGCTTCTTTTCAGTAGTAGTGATGGATTTGTACAGATACATCCACTGCTTTACCTTATTTCTCTTACTGACTAAATACAGACAATTTCGAAACTGCTGAATTAAGGGTGCAGATTAAGTCGGAAAAGAAGTTAATTGACTGCTTTTGATGTTGTGTCATCTGTCTCCATTAAGGACCGACAGAATTTACAACTGTGTTTACTAGAGGGATGTGGCAGTTTACTACATTATACAGACAGACTCCTCTTTAAAGAATAGGTATGCTATTGTAGTAGCAAAAGTGCTTTGCTTTTATCTTATGGATTCTGTTTGGTACCTTTTGGGGCTGACTGCTAGGAAACTTTGAGCCAAATTTGCAGCCGTACACTAGGAATTGCATGGGATGTCATGTCACTCTCTGGTTATTTAGTCTTTTTTTGTTGTTCATGTATTTTTTGACCTATCATTAATGCTTTTTGGAACAAGAAGCAGGCTTTTATAAAAATACTTCCACAATCCTGATCTCATTAGCACCAGATTTAACTCATTGTACTAGATGTCTGTGCTGTTGAAAAGACTCTTAATTTGGGTATATACCTTTTAGTGCCGTTAGTGGCCATTGCAGTTACCACCTTTTCAAGGTATATGTGCTAAGCCCTTAAAATCTTTGTTTTTCACAGGTCATAGAGAAGAGATACTTTTTAAGAGATGGTAATCAGGTCTGTGTCTATCTTTTCTTGATAAAATGATTTCTTGAAATTGGAGAGAGGTTTGACTTATTTGAAATTAATTTCCAAATTTACTTTTGAAATTTTTTTTACAAAGTGGGGTCAGTGGGAGTCCTTTGCAGGCCCAAGCAACTGACTTTCTTCTGTCCTGTTAAATACAAAAGAAAAAATCAGATCAAGGGAAAATAAAGGTCTAAGAAACAAAAAGAATCCAGAGATAAGTTTACATTATAAAATAATAGAATTGCTTGAGACTCCAAAGGCATATATCCAGAGTCTATCACAATGCAAATAATTCATATAAAAGTCCAATAGGTGAATATTATGAGATTCACCACCATCCTGTCTGATTTAATGGCACTATCACCAATTGCTTGGCAAATGTTTTTCATTTTGGTAGAATTTATTTTTATTATTTAATCTGCTGTGGTTTTCTGAGTAAAACCGCAGAAAGATAGTTCTTTAAAGAATGACAGCCCAACATACAGAAACAGAAAATAAGGAGAACATTTTAAAGGCTATTAGCATTTGAACTCTGCCTGCTTGAGTCCTAATATGATTATCTTTCTTGCCTACAGATTCCAGGCTTTCCTGATCGAAAAAGGTTTGGGGGAGGAACATTAAAGAGCTTACATTATGACTGAATTACACTCATCCTTTGAAGAGTAAGCAAGCAGTGGCAGTTTTTCACAGCTTTCTTCTTGCTGTGTTAGTTATTAATGTCTCAGGCTTTTAACGAAATCATCTTAAAATGCCACCCTTCAGCCTCACCCTTTAATGGAAAACTGAAAGGAAGTAACAGCGTGGGAAGTCCAAACTTTGTCCCCATTCTCTCTGTTCCTCACCTTTCTGTCCCTGTTTATAGATTATATAAAAGCCTTGTGGAAATACGAGATGTCAAAATGATGCAGTAAATGAGCAGCGACAGAATGCTGCAGAGAAAATTTACTCTTGCCCAGAACTGGAGGGTTTTTATGAGTCTGTAATTTTCCCACATTCCTTGCTGAAGGCTTAATTAAGTACTTCAAAAATGTATCTCCTTCAAAAATGTATCTCTATTGTTTTACCTTCTGAGGGGAAAGGTTATGTTAACCAGCCCTGAGTTGTCCACCCCAAACACTCTGTCATTTTCAAAGAAGCAAAATGGTGTTATTTAACTGCTTCCACCTTCATCACACGAAAGGATGCCTAATAATAGCAACCCTTGTCTCTCTCTCCTCTCCTTTGCAAATGGCTCAGTGGCTGGAAGAGACGGACTAATAGCTGGAGTTAAATATAAATAGATTAATAATACATAGAGAACAGCAGTACCAGAAAAGAAGAATTATGCGAGAAATTGACAGCTCACTAAATCCTTCACTCTTTAGGTTACAGCTGTCTGCACCCTCTTACTGTTTTCTGTTTGGAAATAGGTAGGGTGAAATCTAAGACCTGCACAAGGGCAGTAAGAGAGATTTACAGCCTCCTCAGTTTTTATTTTTATTTTTGAAGGAAAGATCAACTCCTAAAATGTCCCTTAACTATAGTCCGTAAACTAAGAATATTATTCTTTGTGTCAACAATGTATTTATGGAGAGAAGTAAAAATAACTTCCACAGCAACACATTTACATGAATTATGGACTAGGATTCTTGGATTTCATAATCCAACATTTGGGGGGGTTGTATATGCATAATTGTTCATCACTACTTTTTTTACCCATCTTTTTTGCTTGTGTATTTGCCTTTGCCCCAGTCTTTGTTAATATATAAACCTGTTTTACGAAAACTGTAATTTGCTGCCTTATTCAACAACTCCTTTTCACATGTATTCTTCTCTCTAGGAGGTCTCTGCACTCCTGATTTTGCTCCATATTAAAGTATAATAATAATAAATACACAGTTTCAGCTTCTCATTTTAAAACTAGGGGAAAAAAAACACTAAAATCTCTTTCTATTCCATACTTTGGAAATCAAGGTGTGCTGAAAGAGGATATTAAAATGACGATGTTAGAGAGTGCTTTGAGAAAGTCTGTCTTGGGAATTTGGCAAGGGATTTTAAAGCACTTTTCATCAGCTAGAATTTTCTCCAGTCTTTCTTCACATCCTCCCCCACAAGAGTTAGCCCTGATTTCTTTTTTGACATAAAGGAGAGCTATGCAAATCAGGATCTGTATGTGGAATTTGGCACAAGTATTTTGTGACAGTGGCTGTGCAGTTAAGAAGTAGAAACTAAATGCATATGCAGAAGACCTAAACCAACTGAAGCTCTTTGTATTCCTCTTTTAAAAACTAAATCAATAGCCCTTAATTAGAAAGAAGATCTATTCCAATTTCTCTATTTTCTCCCTTATTAAAAAATAAGTGAAAATAACCTATCACTGATGGCTTCAGGGTCAACCTTGAAAAATTAACAATACTCAACTTCATTTGTTCTTGCTGTCAGGCTTGACTCCTGAATTACAGTTTTCTAAGAAAAAATGATTTTAATCATCTAAGGTAAGTTTGTTGCAGCATTAGTAGCAGCAAAATAAGGTTGTTGGCCAAAGTGAATGTTATTAGCCAGAGTTCTTCAAAAAGAATCTTTTGAAGCATAATTTTTGCTAAGACTTCCTGAGACCTGCTCATAAAAATTGCTTTTAGGTAATAACAAGTTTAAATACCAAATACTTCCTAAAAAGTGTTAATTAAAGCTTTAATTTTCTTACTTTCTTGATGGAACAAATTGCTACCTATAAGAGAACTTTTTTTTTTCCCCTGTTGTGATTCAGATGTCTAACCAACGTTCTTACTCACTGTGGAGGCAACCAGATATGAAGATCTGTAACCACTCATCTGTCCCCCAGGCGGCTTAGTTGGAATCCAACTAAGGATTTGGGTTGGTCTCTCTACCTTAGTGCTCTAGAGAGAGAGCCACTCCCAAAGGGGTTGATCCATATCAGCTTTACTCAGGTTCTCAAAAGTTCCTGAACTTGGGACATCTATGATATAATCCAGGTGCCGTGACACTGCTGTTTTTCTCCATTCTGGACTGCATAGAACTGATGTGCTGGGCCATCCGACTGAGGTGAAGAGCTCCTAACCACTGCCATAATCAGAGCTTCTGAGTCTTCATTTCAACAGGGTATGCTTTAGCACCCAACCTAGGTAGGGCCTTATATGGGTATCTAAATGTTGGTTTAATTGAAATTTTTAAAGCACAGGTAGCATCTATTTTAAGAAGTTTGAAGTCTAACAGGATGTCTGCATTGATTTAACATCTGTTAAAATTCAAAGGAGGATACTCTGGGGGAAGGAGGAGTAGGAAGTTAAAAAATTCATTTCTCCATAGTCCCAAAACTGAGTTAAATTACTGTGGTAGAAGAGGAAGGGTTTCGGGAGATCTAGCACTGGGAGAACGCTGAGCCTCACATATTCCCCAGTATGTTTGCCTAATGCAGAATTGGAGTTGGAGCCTGCCAGCACTACTCCATAGAGTAGGAAAAGGATCCAACTTTGAGTAACAATTAATAAGCACCTACATTTAAGGACTCAAAGCAATGGCTTTCAAACTCAAAAGTGTATGAAAGTCCTCTGAAGTGCTTGTTTAAAATGCAGATTCCAGGATTTCTTCTGCCCCCCCCCCCGCCCAATTCTATGTATATGGGATAGAGCCAGGATTTTGTATTTTTAACAGGCAAACCAGGTGATTTTGATGCAGGTAGCTCAGGATCCACCCTTTGAAAAAAATAAACATATATCAAAAACGTAGGGAACACATGGATTGTAGACTCTACCTTATGGCACCATTATAGCAGAGTTCATCAGAGTTCATGATCGCCCCTTAATGAACTAAGTAAGCCACTCCTCCCTCCCAAGGCTACACATGCCACAGCAATCGTGGCGTGATTGTCACATCCTCTATTGGCAAAACAGGAAATATTTGTCTTCGATGTACTGCTACCCATTTTTAATACTAGCACTTTCTACCCTCTGGGTATATCTATTTCTAATGAAATGCCTTGCCATCTTATACATAGCCCCTCTCTTATACCACATTTGTTTTCTCAGCTGGCCAACCACTAAGCTTTACCAAGATCATCAATAAGTAAAGGTGAAGAATGAAACCCCTAAACTTCAACAAAGATGTAAAATCTTGCTCAGTACCATCAAATATATCAGGTAATCTATCAGTTTCATTTTTTTCTTGGAGATATCAGTCCTGAAGTCCTCCGTCCTCTAACTGCACTCTGGAGTGATTGCTCTCTAGGCCTTGCCACTTGTCCTTCACATTACTCTGTAATAATCCCCAGTTTCCTAGATGTAATATTTTCCATTTTCTTGGTGTGGATCAGTGGTCTTCCAACTGGGATGTGTGGAAGAATCTCTTCCAAGAGGTACATGGGCACGGATAGTTTTAAGGGAATCATTTTCCAGATCACTAATTCTTATATGAATGTATCTTTGTTAAGATTGATCTGCTTGTGAAGCAGCTCATGCTGGCTCTTATTTACCACCTCTACTTTCCCAATTGCCCGTTTCCCACTACAGAAAAAGAGCATCTCGCTACTAGTGCAATAGAAATACGGCATATTGCCCAGGGGTGTAAATGTCTTCTGGATGCCAACAAAGGGACAATTCTAAATATTAGTTTTATTTAAGGATTTTGTCTGTTCCACTCCTCACAATTACAAAAAAAAAAAAAAAAAAAATGCAGAGCTCTTAAGGAAGAGCTCCTGAGAACCAAGCAAAGAGCTTTGGTAGGAAACATCAAAGGCTGTGGCACATTCTTTCATGTCAAGTCTTCTTGCCTGGTCTATCAAAATAACATTTACATCAAAAATAATTATACAGGCAAAGGTATATAAAATTAACATTTTTATTTTCCTAACCCTTTCTGAGTAAATGAGTTAGACAAAGCACCTCTAAGTGAAAGGGTAACAGTTAAAGTCACTGATTCCAATAGCTGGGTAACAAAGCCTTTTCCAATCAGGTTTCCAATTATTTGCTTGCAACAAAATTGAAGAAGAACCAACCTGAGTTATTGACTGATAGGTCATTAAAATAATGTTTAATGATAGGTCAGTATGTGATTTTGGGTATTTAATTCAGAAGGAATTTGAGTGCTACCATAACAAAATCCCTTCCATTCATAACTGCTTATTTATGTGAACAAATTTTCTCAACATTTATGTCTATAAAAGCAAAAAATAGGATTAAATGATGCTGGATCCTGTGTCATTCTAGAAATAAGAATTATTCATGGATATTTGAATTAATGTGGGAGGGAGCCATCTACCTCATTAAAAGAAGCATTTCCAGAAAGACTTTGCCTTTTATATTTAATAATTATTTATCAAAATGTATAGTATTTATGGGACACTGTCCTAGAGAAGAATCCTCCAGTGTCCTGTCTGGAGGGTAAAACACTTGCTGATAGCATTCTGGAAATGCAATTGGAGAAGGAAGCTGGAGATTTCATCATCACTACACTTGGTTTTGGTCCTACTCCCCACTCCCTGATGTTTGTGAGTCCAGAGCTTCTGCAGAGAGTAAACCTATCTTGTGCTAGAATCCAGAGGTGGCAGGTATCTGGTGTCTCCAATTTCTGGTCCTTTTCAAGTTCTCTTCACCTGTTCCCCATATCATTCACTGAATCCCTCTCCCTCTGCCTGGCTTTTGGCATCTTTGTTCTTATTGCTCGCCACTTTGATACTGTGACTCTGCTCTGGTCCAGTATATGTTTGCCTTGTCCCTGCACACAACCTGCTTCTTCCACTGGGTGTCTTTTTTTTTTTTTTTTTTGCCGTACATGGGCCTCTCGCTGTTGTGGCCTCTCCGGACACGCAGGCTCAGCAGCCATGGCTCACAGGCCCAGCCGCTCCGCAGCATGTGGGATCTTCCCGGACCGGGGCACAAACCCGTGTCCCCTGCATCGGCAGGCGGACTCTCAACCACTGCGCCACCAGGGAAGCCCTAGGTGTCTTTTTGAATGCTAATCACCCTGCCTAGAAGTTCCTCTCTTTCCCCTGCTTTAAATGTCTGCCAAAACTCCCCTTTCTGGAAGCCTTCCCTCACTAGACTCCTCCACTCTATTTCCATCAGTGCCCTAAAAACAGGTCTTTGAATGCACTGCACTTCTCTGTCTTTGTGTACAATCCTCCCTCTCCTCAGTGCCCTATCCAACTCTTACTCTGTGTGACATAGCTCAGCTATCATCTCCTCAGGGAGCTAGTCAGAGCTCTGTGGTCCCTAGTCCCTCCCATAGCACCCTGACTCTTTCTTGTCACAGCACACATGGCACTCCGTTGTAATGGCCTGTTTATTGGTCAATCTTCTCCAGCATGCGCCCTCCTACAGGACCAGACTCTCAATCATTTCTGTATCCCCCCACACCTCACAGGGCCTGGCACATAGCAGGTCCCCAATAATTGTAAGATAAATAAATAAGTGTGTGATTAGATTAAAATAGAAAGTCATCAGACATAGACTCAGAGCTATGTGTTCTGTATTTTATTTATTCTCATTTCTCCTGTGTGTGTATGGCACAGTACCTGGCACATAGTGGTTACAAAGCAAATACTCGTTTTCTTGAATTATTGTTACAAAAACGGAAAAAGACAGGAAATAAAGTGAACCCACTTGGGAGAAATCTCTAAATAGGGAATTGATAGGTTTATTCAATTTTAAATATTTTCAGGCCCCTCAAAATAATTTTCATCCAGTCAAGGATCTGTTACCACTTTCTTACTCTTTCAGAAATCTCTCACACTTTAGGAAGGAACTGAAACACCTCTTAAATCTGCCTTCAGAGCTGATTTGGAAAGAACATATAAAGTTTATGGAAAAACAAAGCAGTAAAGCTTTTCCTTTGTCGTTTATTGGTTCCCATCCATTTTTCCCCCTAATCACCAAAGCCTAACTTCTATGATCAATAGAGATTCAAGACCCAATGTACTCATAAAGTCAGATATGCAAGAAATATTTTTCTTGAATTCACTTTTGATTTTGAGTCTGCATACTGCAGGAATAATAAAAACAGCCTCAGTAAAGCTAGGGTTTACACCCCCCTTTCTCCCAGGTTTGCATATAAATTCCAGGGAAGCTTTTATAATACCACAGTGTCAGTTGTCTATGCTGACATATGCTGAGATGTGCTATAAACTCCCTGGTCTGCAGGCATCAGTCCACACAGTTTGCTACCAACCTGTCACTTGTTTATATCAACATGGCTCCTTTGGCCTGGTCCTTTCTGTGCTAACACCTCAGACACAGGCAAATCATTCTGCTGCTACTGCAGTACGCTGGAGCCTGGGGACCTCTGGAGGTTGCTTAGACCCCTTTATCTAAAGCAGAATGTGTCAAACTGGCAGCCCATAGTCATTCACGCCTACATGCATGTTTCTTGACATAATTGTATCAGTTATCTATCACCGCTTAATAAAACACCCCAATATTTAATGGCATAAAATATGTCATTCTATTTGCTCACAATTTTGTGGGTCAGCAGTTTGGGCTAGGTTTAGCTGGTGGTTCTCCTGCTGATCTTACCTGGGATCATGTACGTGTCTGCAGTCATCTGGCAGCCGCATTGCCTCATTCACACATCTGGCAGCTAGTGCTGGGCTGTTGAGTGCCTGGACCTCTTGGTCTCATTCTCAAGGAGGCTAGCCTGACTTCTCTGAATGGTGGTCTCAAGTAGCAAGAAATGGGCAAATCGTAAGGCACAGCATTTTTCAAACCTCCGCTTGTGTTGTGTTTGCTATTAGCCAAAGTAAGATTCAAGGAGGTAAGTAAAAGACTCCATCTCATTTTGGGAGGAGCAGCAAAGTCACATTGCAAAGGGGCATACATACAAGGATGAAAGGAATCTGTGGGCATTTTTTGCAATCTATTACAATGGCTTCATTCATTCATTCATTCATTCATCCATTCACTTGTTTAAGTTGCCGATGTTTAAAAATTGGAGCTTCGTGTATAAAAGTCATATCTTAAAAAATCACCTAGCCTACTTTACCCATTTACACTTCCTGCCTGTTCTGCTGCATCTGAGTTTATGATAATAAAGCCTAGTTTAAAAGATTGTTTTTGTGAAATTAAATGAGGTAATGTCTGTGGGAAAATCTGGCATGAGCAAGCTCTCGATATATGGTTTCTTCCTTCCTGAATGCCATTAGCCATGAAGCTGATACCTGACCATGGCTAAGGAGAGTAGCCAAGATGAAGGACAAGGGAGTCATGGAAAAGGTGGCTGGAAAGTAATCCCTTGGTCTCTTTCTAGAGAGGTACAGGCATTAGGAAATAAGATTCTTAAAGAATTTATAAGAACACTAAATACATTTAAGAGGAGCAATAGTAAATATCTCAGTTTGCTTTAAGCGAAGTGCTTCAGGCTCTGAACTGTTCACCCAGCTCATCCCTGGGAGCAGGTATGGAGAGCTGTCTAGACCGTGTCCCTGCTTCAGGTAGCTGCGTGAAAACGCCTGTGTCACAGCACGGGTCATTTTCTCACTGCTCTCCAGAGAGTGAACACTCCACCCTGTTCCTTCCCAGCCTCAGTCGGGACTGAGTGGAGAAGCCTCTACCTCACACAGCAGGCCCTAACTGCCACAGTTCCTTCCGCAGAGAGCTTTAAATTCTCTGCCTTTAGTCATAAGCCTCTTTCTTTTAACTGGAACAAATCATTGGTCAACATTTACCTCGGGTGAAGAGGAGACAGGCCTCTGCAAACTCTTCAGAAACAGCCCGGGTTTCAAAACCAAAGACAGTTGTGTAAGCAGTTTGGAAACAAGCATGCTGGACTTTCTCCCTAGTGTAGCAGTTAGGAAACGCTTGTGGCTAGTTTGAGCGACCAGCTGACCAGCGAGCACAGTGAAGCAGTAGAATAACAACATCCAGAAGTGATTTGAAGGAGAAACAGAAGCATTTTGACTTCATACCCTCTCTGAGCCTGGGTTTCCTGAAATCGCCACACCTGCAGCAGAAGGAAAATGGCAGAGTTGAAGGTAAGAAACTATCTGGCCACTTCGCTGTGGCTTCTTCAGCCACAACTCATGGAAGTGTCTGAGAATTCCAGAGCTTCAGAGTCAGAAAGAACTTAGAGAGGCCCTCGTCCAAGCTATTGTGTTCAGAGGCTTCGCCGTGGTGTCCGTAAGCATGGCTGGGGCTGGGGGATGATAAAGAAAAGAGATGATGGCCTAACTGTCTATCTCTTGCCTAGCTTTTTTCATATATTGTCTTGGGAATCTGTAGACGTCATAAGGGCTCTCCTCCACCATGGACAGACATGTTTCTCACTGTGTCTGTTTGCCAGCCCCTACTCTCCCACACCTTCCTGATGCTGCAGCTTCCTGGACAGCCTCCAGCCAACCAATTAGGCATGTTTAATCTATTCAGTTATTTTGAGGCTCACAATCAGGGCTTGGCCAGTAGAAACCCTAGCACTTCCTCTAGGAAATAATTCCTTTTTATTATTTAATCTTCAATTGAAAAATATGTGTGGGTTATGTGGTACTAATGAATTAACTCATAATCTTCAAAGTAAATCTGGAGGTAGCCACTTTACCATTAAGGAAAATAAAGTTTAGAGAGATTAAGTGACTTGCCCAAGGTCACTGCTGATAGGTGATAGAGACTGGATTAGAAATTGGGTTTGTCTGAATCCATGCCCAGGCTCCAAAAGGAGCCTTAGTAGCATCTGCTAGACTGAGTGCCTTAAGGCCAATGTCTAAAACTATGCCTAGTGTCCACCCCAGGCTGGCATCAGTGCCCAACACATGCATGTGGACCTGAGTAGAACTGCCCAGAATCTTGACTCAAGCCAAGTGTGCCAGACTCCAGGCTTCTTTCCAGGGTTTGAGCACTTTCTGAATGCCCTTCAACTGATGCTGAGTTTGAAAATCAAACATCTCCCTAATTAATAGGAGTCCTAAAACCGCTCAACACCGAAGTAAAAGAGTTTGCTTCTTTATGCCTGATCAAGCGTTAGAAAGACTGAGAAAGAATTCTCATTCTTTCATTCGGCAAATATTATATGTTAATACATGATGCCATGAATTAACATAGGAAAGGAACTGAATCTGGACTAGGTGGAGCCAAGAGAAACTCCTTGAAGGAGGCAGTTCCTAAGCTGAGTCTTAGGAGAGATGTAGAAATTGACTTAACTGAAAAGGGGCTAGAGGAAACAAGTGCAAAGGCACAGCACACACAGAAAGCCCTGCACGTTCTGGGATCCAAGAGTTAAATTTGGGTTGCTGCAGGGACAGCCAAGACGAGATACCCAGGATGTGGTCAGATGTATGGATCTGGATCTCAGGGGAGGAGGTAGAGCTAGGAGAATATCATATCAATGGTGGTAGTTGAAGTCTTAGAAGAGGGGGAGTGCATAAAAACTTCATTTCCTGATGAAAAGGCTGTGGGGAAGTTCAGCAGGGGTGGAAACATCCTTACCATTTATAAATAAATTATATCTAAAATCCTATCCTGCTGAAATTTTTGAGCAACTTATTATGCACAGCACCAGCACACCAACATAAATTGCATGCTGCTCTTTGTTCTCAATTTCAAAGGCATTTTCCCCAGCCTGCTGTCTAATCTCTGCAAGGAAAGGTTAGCTCTACAGATCACAAATCCAAACACAGAAAGCCAGATTGCATCACTCTAATCAATACACATTATAAGTTAAAAAAAATATTTCTCTGCTTTTATTTCTTCCTTTTAATGGATATGTCAACACAAAGCCTCAAATGAAATCACATTTACATAAAAGCAGCACAACTGGGGGAAGAAAGTTCAAAAGGTAAAATAAAATTTTAAATGAACCACCCAATGTTCTTAAGTCTTCTACAAGTCCACTTCTGCAAGTCTTGATTTCTTCATTTCTAAAAAACAGAGCTGTTTAACATGCAGACTTCGGGCCCCAGCACCAAATATTTTGATTCACTAGGTATGGGTCTGTTTTTAACAAGCTTTGGGGGTGATTCTAATTAGCCAGAGATGGGAGCCCCTGGTCTACATAATTATTGTATTCATTTCCTGTTTCTGTTGTAACAAATTACCACAAATTTAGTGGCTTAAAATGACCAAATTTATTTTCTTACAGTTCTGGAGGTCAGAAGTCTGAAATCAGTTTCACTGGGCTTAAAGTCAAGGTGTTGGCTGGTTTCTTTTGAAGACTCAAGGGGAGAATCCATTTCCCTGCATTTCCAGCTTCTAGAAGTTGCCTGCATTTCTTGACTTATGGTCCCTTTCACCATCTTCAAAGTGCATCACTCATCTCTGCTTCCATCATCACATCACCTTTTCCTCTTCTATAATCAAATCTTCCTCTACCTCCCTCTCTTACGAATACTTATGATTACATTTAGGGCGCACCCAAAGAATCCAGGACATCTCCCCATCTCAAGATCCTTAACTTAATCACATCTGCAAAGTCTCTTTTGCTATATAAGGGAACACTCACAAATTCCAGGGATTAAGACATAGATATCTTTGGGGCATTATTATTCAGCCTACCGCAGTTTAGCCTACTTGCAATAATCTTCAAGTTCCCCTAACAATCTATATCCTATGTTCCCATCAAGGTTAACTAGAAATACTGGACTCTGCGCAGGAGAAAAAGGTAGCTATAGTTCCATCTCTACCCTGACTTCTCTCTCTTTCCCTCATGCCCAGGAAAAGGAAGTGAGGTATAGTATCTGCTCGTCCCATCAGGGTGTTACCCAGAATCAGAGTCAGGAGAAAGCACCTCATAAAACTACTCTGACAAATAAATCATATCCTGGGGACCAGGTGAAAATTAGAAAGCTGTACACTAGGGAGCTGCCAAAGAACTGATGGTACTGAAGTTACATGGACCTCAGTAATTTGTTCTTTCATTTAGAAAGGATGTGTATAATTCTCTTGGAAGGAAACAAAATTGTTTCTATGTGGGAACAAATTATTCAGAAATCTGGATTGAAGAAAGCATACAAACACACTTGCTTAATGTCAGACGTTTTTATTTTTAATTTTTCGGCATAAGGTATATTTGTATAGTCACTGAACCAGCTGGAGTTGAAAGCTTGGATTTTCACAGCTGATATAAGCAGAGTTCAGATTCTGTCCTTGATCTCAAAGCCTTGGGAAAGCAGCTGCAGAATACTGCTTCCTTGATTCTGATACCTTCAGCAGTAAGGCACATGATATTTTAAAACTCTAACAAACTCATCTGTAATTTTTCTCTCAGGGGATTAGAAAAACCAACTGGTTTGAGAATGACTCAGCAGTTTTCATCCCCCTCTTCAGCCAATGCACCTCAGCTAAGATTGAGAAACTGATTCAGAACTCACACCTCTCTCTGAGCTGGATGGCTCCCTTCCAAAGCACCAGCTGTTCTTTCTACTTTCTTTTCTACTTTTTAAAGCAGTCTGAAGCATATGCTTTAAAATTACATATAGTAAGTCTCTTTTCCTTTGTTCCCAACGTACAAATAACCCTGGACTCTGTTCTGAGGCCAGCAGTTGCAAAGAATGGAGAAGGTTAATGAGTGAACCCACCCACTCCTGCCAGAAAGCTCAGCCTCAGACCTTCTTGCCTCCCTTTGCAGAGGGAAACAATGCTGCAGTTGAACAAAGTGAAGCCACTGAGATACTCAGTGGCTTCAGGCAAGATTGGTCTGCAATTCCATTCCACAGAACTGAAGATAATTTCGGGTCAATACCATTTCTCAGCAGCTCAGATTCAATCCTCTTGATGGTGAGCATGAGGTTCATTAGAGAGAAGAAAATTGTATTCAGTGGAGAGTCAGAATGCTGGATGGTCTCTGCCCTTTCCCCAAGGAAATCATTCCAAATTGCATGCTGCTGTTAACCAATCTCTGTGTAATATAACACACTGTTTTTAGTGCTGATAGATTTTCAAATATAAAAAAATATTGTGTCTGGAGGCAAAAAAGAATAATTTCACTTCCATTGCTTTCTAGGTCATAACATTTCACATTTGATATTCCTTCCAAATATGGGCAGCTGTAGCCCTGATCATTGCTCACACATCCAGGTGTGTTACATCAATCTCATCCTGCTCCAAGCTGCTGAGAATTCTGGAGGGTTTATCCTCCACCCACTTACTTCCTTCTTATATCTCTTAAAGACATGTACTCAGATGGTGGCATTTCACTCACTGAGTGACGCTGCACTTTCATTATCGTGGGCTAAAATTAAGTATTGATACATTTATGAGGAACAACTATGGGAAGAAAATGGCCTTTTTTTTGATGTTTAAGTTAGAGAAAAGGGGGTTCTAACCCTACTTAGAACAGGATACATACACTCGTGTTAGAATAGGCTCTAAGGGGGACTTCCCTGGTGGCGCAGTGGTTAAGAATCTGCCTACCAATGCATGGGACAGCATGGTCAGGGAAGATCCCACATGCCGCGGAGCAACTAAGCCCGTGCGCCACAGCTACTGAGCTTGAGCTCTAGAGCCCGTGCTTCACAACGAGAGGCCACTGCAAGGAGAAGCCCGCGCACCACAACTAAGGGTAGCCCCAACTCTCCACAACTAGAGAAAGCCCATGCACAGCAATGAAGACCCAACCCAGCCAAAAATAAATAAATAAATAGAATAGAATAGAACAGGCTGTAAGGGAAAAACTAAATCAAACAGTAGATATCTACTGAGTACCTTCTATAAACCAGGCACAAGGCATATAGAGGTAAACAAGATGCCATAGTTCCAGCCTTCATGGAGCTTATAAACTAGCAGAGAAGCCAGACAGTGAACAAGAACTCACAGGTGTGTTTAAGTGTTGTCAACATAAGTTTTAGGGGCTCCGCACACTTTACTTTATTGAGAAACTCCCTTTTTTTCCTCTGGATGAAAAGTAAATTGATGACAATCAGAATGAACTCCATTGTGCCACTGAGGACAGATCTGGCTATTCTCCTGAAAGCCACGCATATCTTCAAAACTTGTTTTCCTATATCCACATAGATGCAAATATATTTACAAGTGCTCCATAGATGAACCAGATGATATAGGTTTTTGCCTGCAGCGAGGCTGGTTGGAGGGCTTTTTCTCAAGGGTTTTGCTGTCAGATTGGATCCACACACTCTTTACAGCTACTTGTTTCATCATATGAAGGGGAAGTGGAGCTCCAACCTCAGGGAGGTTGCAAGCCAGGCCAGCCAGATCTTACTAACCTGGAGTTGAAGTGATGCCTGAGCCATCTCCCCTCTCAGGAACTCCCTGATGGGTCCAGAATTAAAGAACCTGTCCTTGGAGTGGGATAATTAAGAATAAGCCCATAAATCAACTAAGTACAGCTAAGGATGGAAAGTCCATGTAATATCCAGCACTCTTCTCCCAATTAATTGGTGGTCTTTAAAATTCACACAGAGAAATTATCTTTCCTAAATGGTTCACATGCCAAGACATAGCAAAGATGTTATGTATAGAATGTGATACACAAACATACGTCATAAAGAAATTCTTACCTTCATAGACAGTCAAAATAGCAAAATACTCTTTAAATCCCATTAATGGTGGCCTTTGTGTCTTTGTCACATGCAGTACATTTCTGGATTCGGTAATGAGTGTGCCTCAGAGGATCCTCGCTGCCCGGGTGCCCTGCCAGAAGGACAGGTATGAGTGAATAGAATATCATTTTGGAGAACTCTGAATTATAGGAATGAATGACCAGCTTTCAGGCCAAGTGCTTCTACCCACCATCTTGAAAATTAGCCTGTGAACTGTCTAGGAGTTTCACAAATCATTAGGACAATTGGGATGCAGAACAATGACAATACAAAGTTAAAGTTGGATAATGGTTACCTGTGGCAAAGCACTTAGTCCCAAAAAAGTAACACTAAATTTAAGGCTTTCAAGAAGATCCCCTAGGTCCGGGGTTAAGGGACTTCCTTAAAGTTCCCTTGAACAGCCTAAGATATGGCAATGATGAGAAAATAATCAGTCCTTGTTAAAAAAAAAAAAATTGTGTGCACAAAGATGTTCATACTAGTGTTGGTTAAAATAGCAAAAATATGGCAAACAAAAATTTTGTCAAAAATTTTTAAGAATATTTCATGGCATGAAAAAATGCTCATGATATAGTGTTTCCTCTTTTTTTTAAGTGCTAATTATTAACAGGACTACACATATCATAGCGTTCCCATTTTGGAGGATAAGAATGGAAGGAAATATACTCATATGTCAACATTGGATTATTTCTGGATGGTGAGATAATGGGTTATAGTTTATAAATTTTCTACAATAAGCATGTACTACTTTTCTAATCAAGGAGGAAAGTCACCTAAAACATTATTACAAGAAGGACGTATGGGTTGGAGATAGTCATGTGCAGTGAGTGGCTCAGAGCATCGCCATCCAAGACAGAATTCCCCCACTGAGTTGTTTGATGGGAAGGTGGAATGCTTTTCTGATGGAGTGATGTCATTTATTGCCTCCTTTGTTTTAGAATAATCCTCAAGTTTGCCCTTACAATCTGTATGCTGAGCAGCTCTCAGGATCAGCTTTCACTTGTCCACGGAGCAGCAATAAAAGAAGGTAAAAGGATTAGGTTAATTCTGACCTGCGGTCTATGGGAGCTATGACTAGTATTTAGTGCTGCCTCCTATACCTGGGCCACAGCCTCCCAGTGTTGCCCAAGATCCTGCTTCTTACAGGCTGTGCTCTGGGTCATAGTGAGGGGAGGATGAACCTCATCTCCAGCTAGAATCAAGTGACTGATAGAAGAAGGGGAGAGAGCAGCTGCACAGAGCCTAGAAAACAGACATGTCTAGTTCCATTTACAATTTGTTGCTTGTACTCAGAAGAAAGTCTTCCTCATAGTCTGGGCTTCCCCTGGGATTGTGCGGTTGAGTTCCGAATTTTGATTTACTTGGGAGTTTTTTTTATAATGATTAACTCAAAATTATAGAAGATTCAGTGCAATATCTTCCTCAGCTGACTAGAAGTATTATGTTCTTTGGATGAAAACGTTGGATAATCCACGCTTGGGTTAGATGAAAGGTCATGTATTATGGCCCCTGGTGGTTTGAATTAATAAGGATTTTTCTCCTCGGAATTTGTCTTTGCTGGAAACCAGCACATTCATTAGCACAACATGTCATGATCCATGTTTGCTCTAATCCTACAAGCCAGGTCAATGAACTCAGTCTCTTGGTTAACTCCTATGGGGCAGGTTGGTTGCAGTACCTGTTGTGGTTTAGGGAAGCAGTTGAGTGTTGTGACTTAAACAAGCAGTGTCTAATTATGGGAATTTCAGAATAGGACACCTGTGTAGAGGGCTGCTGCTTATATTGGAGTTAGGGGGAGGAGGGCAGGCAGTCTTGTACTGCTTAGTGGAAGGTGATTGGGTTTGTCTCCAGTGAGTCCTCCTGAGAAGTAAATGAGATAGTGAGAACAAAAGCACCATGGACCACACAAACGATAGGTTGTTTCCCTTAGGGGTTAATCGTGCCCACTCTGGAGGCAGGCCTCCTGAGTTTAAATCCTGGTTCCTTCTCTTTCCAGCTGTGTGACCTTGGGCAGGTCATGTACCCTCCAAGAGCCTTCTGGTTTCTCATTTGTAAAAGAGATACTAATAGTACTTATCTCATAGTTGTGATGAGGATTAAGGGAAAGAACATATGTAAGGTGCCTAGCACATTGCCGGGTACATGGTACCACAGTAGCAGAGTGTCTCCCTCCAATACAGTGTATCCCTAGAAGGCTGTCGGAAAACTGAGTGGCAGGTGCTATGCTACCATGTCAATATCAATATTGCTTCCCTCTCGATAGATCTGTACATGGAAGGGGAAAAGATAGTTTCCCATACTTGTCAAATCAAGATTAATTCTATCACTATTTAATCATCTCTCTCTCTCTGCAAGCCCAGATAGCCAAGGTAAGGTAAGCACACAGACAATTCCTGTCAATTCTAATTTATGACAGCCTGGCCTCCATGACTATGTTCTTGACTTTATGACCCGTTCACTAACTGGACACCTGGACTCCGGATTCTGCTGCCTGCCCCCATTATTCAACAATATCTTCAGCCAGCAGGAGCAGAGCTCTGTTCCAGGAGGCTGAAAAGGAGCTGTTGGCATTTCATTAAGATGCTGGCACCATTCCCTGAATCAGAATTAAATCTCTGTCCAGGGCAGTGTAGTGCTGCCTGGGGAGTTTTATAAACTCAGCCAAAAAACAAGGGACACTAGGCATGGTTCACCCATCTGTTTAGAACTCTTCAAAGGTATCCACAAGAATTTTGTGAAAATGCTCAAAATCCCCAGTGGGAAGATGGAACCAGCCCCATCCATAGATGAGAAAGCCTGAAATTCCTACATTTAGTCACTACTCATTTAAGCCACAGAGTTCAGGAACTCCCTGCCCCCCACCCACAAACTATCAGAGAGTATATCTATCAGGGGTTGATTTTTATCTGATTAGTTAGCTGATCCCTTAGGTCCTGAGAAGGTGAGAGCCAGCACAGAGAATGTAGGAAATCTGGACCATCATAAAAACCTAGATGATTAGGGGTAGACAGATAGACAATTCAACACACATCTAGTAATTGAGCACCTACTGTGTGCCAGGCATTCTAGGTACATAAACTCTGAATCCTCACAACAATCCTAGGAGATAAGGATGAGGAACATAAGATCAAGAAAGTTTTGGGAATTCCCTGGCGGTCCAGTGGTTAGGACTCTGAGCTTTCACTACTGAGAGCCTGGGTTTGGTCCCTGGTCAGGGAACTAAGATCTCACAAGCCAGGCAGGGTGACCAAAAAAAAAAAAAAAACAAGAAAGTCTTGTAACTTGCCCAGGATTACACAGCCAGTTCTAAAATATACACACACATGTTCTCAATTCCGTATAGAACTTAGAAAGGCCTAGTTAATTCATGGCCTGAAGTCCAATGTCTGAGATTACTTCACCTAGGGCTAGAGGAATCAAAAGAAAACTGAACAAATCTAGCTAGCCCTTTAATCTCCCAAATGGCTCAGTGTAGGGCCAGGTCAATTCCACCCCCTGAAGTAGACTGTCCTGGGGCTTAAAGGGCCAGAGCTTGTTCAAGCAGGTCTGGTTTTCCATTGCCCCAAGTGGTGTTCCTCCTCCTGCTGTACCCTGTCAAGGTAACAGCCTCTGAAAGGACTTGGGTCCCTCTTAGTGATGTTCAGTGTCCCTCTCAACTTCTGGATGGTTCTCCTCCTGGTGTCCTTCAGGGTTCCTTCATCAGAGTCTTCTCTTCCTGAAACAAAGCCAGAAATGTACTATAAGAAAGTAAAGATGGATGTTCTTATAATTTTAGATATGTTAATTTCCTAAACATCTTACAAATTGCATCAAAAAGACAACCCAGGGCTTCCCTGGTGGCGCAGTGGTTGAGAGTCTGCCTGCCAATGCAGGGGACACGGGTTCGTGCCTCGGTCCGGGAAGATCCCACATGCCGCAGAGCAGCTGGGCCCGTGAGCCATGGCCGCTGAGCCTGCGCGTCCGGAGCCTGTGCTCCGCAACGGGGGAGACCGCAACAGTGAGAGGCCCGCGTACTGCAAAAAAAAAAAAAAAAAAAAAAAAAAAAAAAAGACAACCCAATAGAAAAATGGTAAAGGACTTGGGCAAGTAATTTATAGAAAAATTCCAAGGGGCCTATAAACATACAGATTCTCAACCTTACTCATAATAATGGTAATACAAAATAAAAATGAGATAGTATTTTTTACCTACAAGGCCAAACTTAGTAATAATACCCCCTATTTGTAAAGATGTGGGTGATCAGGCACTCTCACACATTAGTGTTGTGAGAATAAAGTGGTACAATTTGGCAATTTTTCTTATTATGCATTGGAAATATCTTAGAGAATGTACAAGAAAATTGTTAAGTTCTGATGCCTCTGAGGATTGGCTCTGAAGAAACTGGAGGAGAAAGCCATCTAAGTCTACCTTTTGAGACTTTTTAAATTACTTGAATTATTTTTGTCACTGGCATGAATTACTTCTATAACTTTAAAGAAGAAAATGGATTTATATTTCAAAAATGACAAAGAAACCACCCATATTGTCTCAATCTGTGTAGGACTCCTTGTCCTCACTTTCCAGAGCCAGAGCAAGGATTACTATCCAATATGTACATAAGCTAATGTTTTTCTGTGGATTTGCCTGCACAGATATCCCTCAAGGTACTTTCCCTTCCTTTATAGTTGTCATTGGGAAAGGCAATTCTTTGTCAGTACGGAAATAACCAAGGGCTAGAGGCTCAGTTTGAAGAGTGATGGATCGTGTGGAAAGGTGAGAAGAGGCCAGGGCTATGGGCAGCAGTGGCTATTAAGAAATGATGCTGTGTCATTGCTTCTCACATTAAAGCCCACAGATCATTGTTGACTTGAGCGTCTTCCTAATGGTATTTCCTGAGCCAGTCTGTGCATCACTCATAACATCACCCTAAGGCTTATGTGTCCTTGTTTCCCCCCAGCTGGCTATATAGGATTCTACCTTCGGTTTCTCACAAGCCTTTTGAATCCATTGACCAAGGCCATGTCACTCACAACTGGGATGAAGTTGATCCTGACCCTAACCAGGTAACCTGGTCCTGTGAATTGGAGAATAGCATGTATCCAAAGCCTTAAATATAAACATTTAAGTCTAACCTGGGTCTTTGAGGAATTAGACAGATTTTTAAAATAAATGCTAAAGTATATCTGTTCTTTTGCTTAAACTTGGGTAGGAATTTTGGAATTGATTGACCGTGCCTGTGCACGTGTGTGTGTGTGTGTGTGTGTGTGTGTGTGTGTGTGTATAAGCTTCCGTTTTTCTAGCCTAATGGCTTTAGGAGTGCTCCAGTGAGTTGAATGAATGGAAATTATATAGGCTGGTGAAAATACATCTACACATCCGTAGGTTGGTTGGTTTGTTTTAATCTAAACTCACCACAGCATATTGAAAACACATTCAATACTTATGCCTCTGAAAAGACGCCTCTGATATGGAGAAGAGAGGCTTGTTGTCTGACCTGGTTTCTGTAAGTCTAGTGTCACCTAGGAACTTCCATTCCTTGCCTAAGAGTTTCCTTCTTTTGATCTAGTGACAGGCTTTCCCTCTGCATATCAGTATTATTTATGTACTCTACTTTCAGTAACAAGACAGACCCATTGCTATAATGGACTGAGCTCCTTTTTTTTTTTCTTTACCTTTTGAGCACCCCAGTGTATTCCCTTTGTCCCTGAGTTTAGGTACATGTCACTGATAACTAGAGCATAATGCAGGAAGGAAAACAGACCTGGATTTTCATCCCTGGCCCTCTACTTGTCACTGTGTCTTTGAGCTACAGTGTTTCACCTGTAAACTGGGATAATCATGACATCTGCCATGCAGTGCTGTTTTGTGAAGTTTACTTGACAGAACAGGTGGTGACCATGCTTCGCCCAGTGCCTGGAACACAGTAGGCAAGAACCATGACTCTGATGCAGCCATTTTGATATATTCACTTAAGGGCAGTGATAGTACGTGTAAATCTCAGAATTTATATTCAGGTAATTTTTTTTTCATTTTATATTTTTTTAAATTCTGAGGTCTCCATCTGCCAAATTGGCAGAAAACAACTTCGTCTCAGTCTTCCCTGAGAATATCTTGTTTTAAACAATGCCAAAGTAGGACTGGGGGTTGGGCCATGCTGGTTGGTCCTCTTTCACTTGGTAGTGTTGAGATGCCCATTGTTCTGCTGCTATCGTGTCAGGCCTGGGCATGGAATCATCTACAAGATATTTCTAGTTCTGTTGTCCCAGACATGCCACACAACCGTTTCTTCCTTCTGGGAGTTGCTAAGACATTGGCTCAAGGGTCCCCTCTGTATTCAGAGTTCACACAAATTGATCAGTCTCTCTCCCTCCCCTTCCCTCCACTCTCCTCCCCTTGCACAACTCCTTCCCACAGCCCAAGGAAGTCTTCTGTTTCCTCTTGGTTTGCCAAGATGTTTGGTCTATATACCTGCTAATCCCCTTCCCTCAAATGCTTAGACTTTTTGTAGAACAAGACAGAATAATTTAGAGTCACTTTTGTTTTCCTGCCCTGCTCCATCTTTTCGCTAATTATGGAAATCTCAGAGAACCAAGTATCTGCTTGAGTGCTACTCACCCCTCTCCAACAGGGACAGGAGGAGAAGCCTTAAGAGTGGAAAAATATGTGAGTTAGCAACATACAGTATCACCCATCTCACAGTCATTTTGAAGCCAAGACATCCTGTTTAAATAACTGACCCTTAAACTTGTGTGAAGTTTAGTGCATGAAGCAGACATCCTCCCTGGTCTACCACTGGCCTATATATTGCCTTTGAGCCTATGGGAAAAGGCAGCCCAACCCCCAACCCTGCAGGCACAGTCCCCTGCTGAGACACTGCCTCCTTCCCCTTCAGCAGATCAGGGTCCTGTGCTGGACACAGTCTGCACAGCCAACCTGTGGACCCCATCTTTACCTGTCTGAGTCTCACCTGGGATCCTAATCCAATCCCATACATCCTTCTGTCCCACACTCTGGGGTAGGAACCCATCTGGCAGACACACTCATTTAACCATTTACTTCCCCACTCATCTCACAAAGAGCCATAAATCATTCTATCCAAAGTCACTGTTCATTCTTTGAGAATCTGCTTGACTCCTCAATGGGTTACATCTCAAATTCTCCAATTTCTCTCTTAGAGTTACAATGGTCATACTTGTTTGTTTTAGATTAATAAATAGACCTGACTGCTTAATAATAGGACTCCATCTTTCATTAGAAAAAATAAAGGATGGTTGCCTATACCTCTATAGGATTCTTGGTCAGGCTAAAAATTAAACATTTATTATATACTAGCTTTGGAAGGTTGAGAAGGTATTTGAACCACAGTAAGTTTTCTAATTCTTTTCTTCAGGAGGCAAAGAGAATCCCCAATTAAGTTTCTGACAGTTCTCTCAAGTAGAGCCAAATCTCATATTATACAAAGGAACGGCGTGGCTGTAAAGTCAGCAAGTAAGACAAAAATTAAGTACAAACAAAATTATCTCTGGAAAATTCCTTAAATCACCCATAAAGTATAGGATACATGGCTTTGTGTGTGCTACTTTGTATGGTAATTCTTATGCACACTAAATTTGAGAACCATTGAACTAAATTTGAGAACAATTGAGCATTGACTAAAAGAGAGATTATAGGCAAAATCTGTAGGCAGATGTTTGGGAATTCAAGTCGTGGAGCCCTTAAGGTAGCTATCGACCAGTGGTGTATAGGGTGGAGAGGGGAGTTCCAATGCCTCTGCCTGCTCATATCACCCACACAGTTATCTAAGTCTCTTTATACATCGTCATAGATTTGTGCGTGGTTGTGGTGGCAACAGTGGAGCCACGCCTATATCATTTTGTTTGGGGTGGGGAGGTGAGGTTTTAAACCTAACCTTTAAGGAAAATGTGAGTGTGATGTGTAATATGTAATATGCTCAGTAATATCCTTTTATTATATAATATTATTATTGCTATGACTACTATCAATACATTTTTTAAAACATGAATACAACACTTCACAATGATTATTTGGGGGTACAAGTGGCTTATCCATGGAAGCTAACCTCATTCTGATAGAATTTTTCTGGTTTTGTCTTATTCTAAAAGTAATGTATACTTATAAAAACTTAAATGTTATAGAAATTAACAAAGTAGAAAATGGAAATCTCACCCATATGTGAGAGTCAAGTACATCAGTTGTGCATGTTAATTCATTATTTCATAAGTAGTTAACATACATTTTGAGAGAGAAGTTTGAGGAAACTGCATTTAAAAGCCTGAGTTAATATAGAGGCAACAAAATAGCTGCATCAGAAGTTTCTGCTTGCTTTCTAGCAGAACCTTGATACACATTTGTTTCCTTCTCCCCTTCCCCATTTCCTTGCTTTGCATTTTCCCTTGAACTTGTTACCTTCCTCCTGTTTTGAATCTTTCAGATGCTTTCTACATAGTGGCCACCAAATATATTTCTTCTCCAGTATTTCCCCTGCTCATTTTCAATGTTGTGCTCACACATGTTGGGACAGATGTGCCCCAGAACTCGATCATGCCTCTTTGGACACCAGCTCCATCAAGGTAGAGGTTTATCCTCCTCCCACTCTGTAACCTACACCTGCCATCCTGCTTCCCTTGTCCTGATACACACCCTGGCTGTTCTTGCAAAATCTATCCTTTTGTCTTTTCATTTGCACTTTCTTGACAAGTTAATATCTCTTTCCAACTTTATGCTTCATTAATTAACCATAGCAATCTGCATTCATTACTTCCCCCCCATCTCCTTGTAACCGCTTCCAAATATGTACTCCATACTCAAAGAAAAAGTCTGAGAAAATTATATTTAGATACATATCTGACAGTTCTTCTCAGTTGAAACCTGTATAGTAGGTATGTTTTCACCTATCACAGACCAAATCCAATGCTTCATCAGCTTCACCAACTCCCACATTAGTCATCTCTGGGAATTTGAGAACATGAGAATTACTTAATATTACCTCCAAGGGAGCATTATGGGATATGCTACCATCACCGTGTTCTTTGATACCCTCCCAGGGGAAACTATGCCCCCAAACCTTCATTTTCTTTTAGGGTATATTTAATTAATCATCTAAGAATTAATGCAAACTGTTTTTGAGTGTATTTATATTCAGCTGTGGACATAACAAGTTCAATCCATTAATATCTCACATAAGAAATATACCTAATTTTGTTCATCATGTACCTTCCTCTAACTTCTGGAATCCCAAAATTTAGCAAACAAATCTGCATCTAATTTAACTGTGAGTTTACAGATTTCAATTAGCATTCCTGAATCAGCATTCCTCTTTTAAACGTCAGAGTCCTTTAAAGTTTATCTTTGTTATCCTACAGCCCTAATGTCTTAATTGTTGGAAAGTCATACTCTTGACTCAGTTAAGCCTCAGCTGAGGAAATTACCTTTTAGTTCTCAATCAATATCATTTGGACCAAGTGAGAAACACCTCAAAGCTAATTAAAGATTATATCATAAAATTCCCTCTGCCTCCAGGACATACAAATTATCAAAAATGTTTCAAAACAATACATCCTTAGTGGGTGTTTGATGCCTTATTTGTCAAACTCTTTAGATCTCACTATCCTAAAAGCCCCCTCCCTCCAAAAATGGTTTGGATTTCCCACCTCTTTAAGCTTTTGCCCAAGTCTCTCCTATTTATAGCAACTTCTTGAGAAAGTAACCTAAGCCCACTTTATCACCCCTATTCACTCCTAACCCTTTGCAATTCAACCTGCCCAGATCACTCTACTGAAAGTATGTATACCTACTTTAAACAACAATAATGCACCCCTTACCATTAATACATGTTTTTATTCAAAACTTACATAAAAGTGTCAATGCCTAATAATCCCACCAATGCAGAGTTAACCACTTCTAGTGTTTTTGTTTCTTTCTTTCCAGTCCTTTTCTTTGCACATATATGTAAATAAATAAGGTCTGGGGTCTCATGTAGCCAGAGACCAAAAGTAATTGAAAATAAACCCAATCTTCATTTGCTTCTCCTGAAAACATTAAGGAGCATCCAGGCTATGACCCACAGCAACACTTTTCAAAATCCCCATCCCCCAATTTTTCCTAGACTCCAACCCTCTCACACCTAGTCTTCCCCAAGCTCCTCAGGCCTGGACCACTTGTTCATGGCTTGCCTCTGCCTGTCCCTACCTTCTGCTTCTAGAAAATGACACAGTGTAGGTCCTCATCCCATTTTCCCAGGAGACACACACACACACACACACACACACACACACACACACACACAACATTGATCTACATGGTTCAAAGGACTGGAGTTCAAAGGACTGAGGGAGTGGAAATGAGCAAAGCAGAATTTTCCATAGGGAGCAGGGAAGGGAAGGGGAAGAGGCTGTGCATACTCTTATATTAATGCTGTTTATGTCTGTCTTTCTCTATCTGACTTCACTAAGTAGAGATTATCATACTACTTATATGTGGAATCTAATATATGATAAAAATGAATTTATTTACAAAACAGAAACAAACTCACAGACAGAAAACGAATTTATGGTTACCAAAGGAGAAAGGGGGAGGAGGGATAAATTGGGAGTTTGGGATTAGCAGATACAAACTACTATATATAAAATACATAATCAATAAGGTCTTACTGTATAGCACAGGGAACTATACTTAATATCCTATAATAAACCATAATGGAAAAGAATATGAAAAAGAATATATATACATATATGTGTATAACTGAATCACTTTGCTGTACACCAGAAACTAACACAACATTGTAAATCAACTATACTTTAATTTTTAAAAAGGTAGTTACATATATATTTACTGTAAGTACAGTCATTCTCTAATACAGTTTTACATTCTGCTTTTTAAAATTTATTTAAACATCATATTTTGTGCCTTTTTCCAGGTCTTTGTGGGGTTTTTTGTTTTTTTGCGGTTCGCGGGCCTCTCACTGTTGTGGCCTCTCCCGTTGCGGAGCACAGGCTCCAGACGCGCAGGCTCAGTGGCCATGGCTCACGGGCCTAGCCGCTCCGAGGCATGTGGGATCCTCCCAGACCGGGGCACGAACCCGTGTCCCCTGCATTGGCAGGCAGACTCTCAACCACTGCGCCACCAGGGAAGCCCTCCATGTCTTTTTAAACTCTTTGAGTGTAGATGATTTTTCATGTGGCATAATTATCCAATACATGTTTATAATTCCTCTGTTGTCAGATATTTAGATTGTTTCCATTTTTACTATTATAAATCATCCATGGATAAATACAATCCTTTTCTCCTCAACGTCCCAAAGCCTGGAACAGTTGACTTCCCTCTTTTCTTTTATTTTTTTAACATTTTTATTGGAATATAATTGCTTTACAATGGTGTGTTAGTTTCCGCAGTGTAACAAAGTGAATCAGCTATACATATACATACATCCCATATCTCTTCCCTCTTGCATCTCCCTCCCACCCTCCCTATCCCACCCCTCTAGGTGGACACAAAGCACCGAGCTGATCCCCTTGTGCTATGCAACTACTTCCCACTAGCTATTTTACATTTGGTAGTGTATATATGTCCATGCTATCTATTTTACATTTGGTAGTATATATATGTCCATGCCACTCTCTCACTTCGTCCCAGCTTACCCTTCCCCCTCCCCATGTCCTCAAGTCCATTCTCTATGTCTGTGTCTTTATTCCTGTCCTGCCCTTAGGTTCATCAGAACTTTTTTTTTTTTTTAGATTACCCTGTTTTCTTCCTGGATCTCTGTCGTTTCCTGTGTTCTGTGACATTGTGTAAACCTGCAAAACAGGCCATCTCCAAGGTCCTGAACTAGACTCTCTTGGCCCTGCCCTGTCTCCATCATCCTCCTGGGAGAGAGGGAAGTACTTACTCTCTCCTGCTGCTCACTTCCTCTTCCTTCTTGTCTTTCTTACCTTCTTTTTTTCTTCTCTTTCTTTTCACCCCCATTGGCCCTTACCCTCTGTATTAGTTTGCTAGGGCTGCCTTTACAAAGTACCACAGCCTGGGTGGCTTAAACAATAAAGATTTATTTTCTCACAGCTGTTGAGGCAAGATGTCTGAGATCAAGGTTTCAGCAGCTGGGTTTCTTCTGAGGCCTCTCGACTGGCTTGCAGTTGGCTGTCTTCCCCTGTGTCTTCACATAGTCTTCCCTCTCTACGTCTCTATGTTCAAATTTCCTCATCTTATAAGGACACATCATGCTGATCAGAGCCCACCCAAATGACCTCATTTTAACTTAATCACTTCTGTAAAGACCCTATCTCCAAATACAGTTATATTCTGAGGTACTAGGGGTTTGGACTCCAACATACGAATTTTGGGGAGAAGACAGTTCAGCCCAATTCTCCCTTTGCTTCCTCCCCTTTCTTTCCAATTATCAGTTAGTGAGTCCCACTTTCATTGGACTCTGTTTTAGAGATGAAGGGTTAATTGCTGCTTGTAAGAAATACCCAGCTTTGGTGAACTAAGAGGAGGAATTCCTTGAGCAGCAGGGGGGGCTTCTAGCCCACTTCACTTCCCACCTATCCCCACATGTATACGTCTCTGCAGGTAGAATTATAGATATCTAACTTCACCCAACATAATTTCAGCCCAAAGCTTGGTATAACCTGGTAGGCCATGTTGCAGGAAGTCAGTCCCACCACTCGGGTTTGGAAGCTATTCTGGGGCTGCCTTCATTGCAGAACCTCATTTATAGTCTAGCAACCACTTCTTCTCCCTCTTGCCATCTTCCACATGTTTTACTTTTTAAAATCTAACGAACATCATTCGTTCCCATGACATTAACTATTACCTCTCTGCAATATGTTTTACAAATCTCCCCACCAACTTCAGACCCCACAGGGGACATTGCCATGTGCATGTCCCAACTCAACAGGATCCATACTGAAGACATCATAGTCCCATCCAAACTTTCCTCTCTCTCTGGCTTCTCTAGGTCTGTTAATGACACAACCATTCTTTCACACTCAACCTGCTATTACCCCTCCCCTCCACTGCCCAGCCAATCCTTAGAGTCATCTTTGAGAACTTCTTTCTCTCTTTACATTGAATTAGGTGCCATGTCTATAGAATGGTGATTCCCACCTACATAAAAGTTACCGGGGTGACTTGTTGAAAATGTAGATTCCGCAGACTCCCCCCGCAGAGATTCTAATTCAGTAGGTCTAGGATGATGCACAGGAGTCTCTCTAGATGATTTCCATTCAGATTGGCTCTGGACCACACTTTAAGAAACACTGCTGTAGCATTTGCTCCCAAGATGTCTCTGGTATCTGTATTCTCCTTCCTTTTCTTCACACCCCTGGTTTGGACCTCTTTTCCTCTTACCAGAACTGTTAAAATGGCCTCCTAACTGATCTGTGTGTCTTCCCACCCTATCCCACACATTGCTGCCAGACTCAACTTACTAAATTATCATTCAAAAATATTTAAATCCTGCCATTAACTCTCCCTCCCACTGCCCAGCCAATCAAGTGCAGGCTCCCACGACAGGTGACTCTTATTGTATCTTTCAAGCCCTTCCCTCTCTTCCATGTCCTCTACCCATCAGCCACACTGGAACTTTCACCATTCCAGGACAATACTCTAAATTTTCTTGCCTGGGTGCTTTATGCTCTTTCATCTACTTAGAATTTTCTCTTCTTCCCTCACAAGTATCCACCCACCCAAATGCCACCCATAATTTAAGACTCATCTTAAATACCACCTTCCTCACTGAACTCTTTCAATATTTCTCAGAGTATTTGAGTATTTGTCTCCATCATTTTCATATAACCTGCAGTGTCCAGCACATGCCTTCTTCCAGACGGTAGAATCACAAGTATTGGTTGAAGTAACTCCCTGATAGCTCAGATCCCATCATCCTATAAATAGACTAGATTACATTTCTCTAAATGCATTCACTGGCACTTGCCAACACCGCAGTGCACATTGCCCTGTTCAGCCCTTTTGGACAGTTTGCTGGCTCTTTTTAAGTACATCTCCATCAACTTGCACTTCACTGCTTGGAAAGATGTTGAAGCTGTATGCAAACCAGATTATTTTATTGTGTGTGTCTCTTATTGCTCATGTGTAAGAATGTTAAATATGCCCTGTACCAGGAATTATTCCTGAGGGAACATTCTTGCTTATAGTTCTCTTCCAAAGTCACTTCCAGTTATCCATTTCCTTGTTTTTCAATCATGAATTGCCCATACTTGCAGGGTCTTCTTGTTCCCTGAGGGCAGAGACTGTCATGTTCACCTCTGGTACCTAGCACAAAACCTGGCACAAGGAGTGGTACAATAAATCATTTGAACGAGTTAATATATAGGGATTGGACAAGAATGCTGACTTTGAAGGACCTTAGCAGGATTTGGGTCCCAGGAGTCAGACTGGGCCAAGGCAACTCAGCACCTGTGGAGCAGTAGATAAGGGCCCAGATTAGAGGACCAAGTACAAGACCATTAAAAGGAGGCAAAGCCTGGGAGCCATGGAGATCATGAATGGTTTGGAAAGCAGATCAAGACAGGCTGAGATTAAAGGGCTCAGGGTTTAGGTTGCTAAGGGAGGCTGAGAAATTGTTGGTATCAGTTCTTAGTAAAGAAAACTTATCTGCTCTAAACCATTAGTCTTGTCACTTTAAAATAGAGATAATAATTATGGGAGCCTTAGAGGGTTGTTGTGAGAATTAAATGTCATCCAACAAATATTTATTGAGTGACTACTATGTTTCATGCTCTGGGTGCTGAATAATGGATATAAAGCCCTTAGCTTTACCCTCAAAGGCAAGGTCAAATAGGAATCCAGGTTTCTATCCATGAAAAAATGTCATCTAAATACTATGCTGGCTCATCTTTTTTTGTCTTCTCATGAAAGACTTTTAAAAGTCTAAACAAAGTACAATGATTTGAATCTTCCTTAACTGTGCTCTTACCTATTACCTCTAATACCGCCAAAGAGTCACCCAAAGCCTGATTTCTCTCCACATAAATTATGTTGCCTTTTTCCTCAAGTTCTAGATTTGCTGAAGAATTTAATGAGCCACTGTTTTATTTTATCCCCCTGTCCCATCTTCCCTAGTCTGGGCTGAAACTCACTGTAGTACATTACCCTGGACCTCTCCTAGCCATAGCTGCTGCTAACAACTGTTTGCATATTATGATCACAAAAGCATCTACAAGTTACTTCCAAAATCTGGGATAGATGTTATCAATTTCTAATGATATGTCTACCTCTAGCCCACCAGTGTTGTTGAGAGTATCCAACTCATCCAATCTAGTTGAGTCCAAGGCAGCTTTGGAGGGAATCTTATGTAGTGTTGAAGGTGATACTCAGATCATCCAGTATACCTCGCAATCTTCTGACTTTGGAAATACTGAGTCCAATTCTTTGGTTTCATTTACATCCCTGAGCATGAATTTCAAATCCTGATCATTAAATATTGCTATGATTCTCATATTCCTTTGGTAACCTTAAAGAATTTTTAATTCTAACTTTAGTCTCTGTTGAAGATGCTTTCCAAATTATTTTTGACCATCTCACTTCTAGTAAGTAAGAGTTTATTTTCCAATAGAATTTGCAGACCACAGCTGCAAAATATGTGAAGCAATGATAGAACTGAAAGGAGAAACAGAGTTAATCCACAATTATAGTTGGAAACATCAACACCTCTCTCTCAACAGCTGATAGAACAACTGGACAGAAAATCAGAAAGGATATGGAAGAACTGAGGGGTTTTCACATGTGTAAAGAACTGACTTATATTTTAGAAACAATCTCAGGACTTTTAGAAACATTTGTCAATTTACTAGCTATTGCCTGAATGTCATTTTGACTTCCAAAAGTCTCACAAATTTGCTTTAGTCTTGTTTTTTGAGATATTAGCAATGTTCTCAGTGTCTTATATTTGTTCATTCATTCAGTCATTCAGTACAAATATATTAATATCCACTATAGTCAAGACATTGTATTGGGTACTTCAACTGATTTCATTGTTTTTGAAATGTTAATAATTGAATTCTGTGTGGGGGTTTCTTTAGCAATAATATATAATATAAACAAAATTAACTGTTAAAAAGTTATAGAATTAAGTCAGTTAATAAGCATCCAGTGACTTGCCAGAAGTCACAGAATAAATAGGAACAGAGGCAGCTGCAGAACCCAGGTCTCCTGGCTCAGCCCAGTGCACAGTCCCCTTGGGCTGGCCTTGGATCAGAGGGTTACTGCTCCATAGCATGCAGTTAGTCTGAATATCTGGCTTTAGCAGGAGATGTTTCCACTGTCCACTCCATAGCCTCTTCCTGTTTATCCTCTCCTCAAATTTCCCTCCCTACATTCAACATGATATTGCACCAAAACTCTTGACCCAAATCTCTTACCTGAAGACTCAAAGCTGGCTTCTTCTTGTGGGTACTGGGTTTATCAGAACCACCTTGGGGTCTTTATTATTGTTCATGATATGCTGAGTATAAGTCCTGCACAATCCTCTGCCATCAGACTCAGCAGATAAATTACTCCTTTCCCTATAACATCTCCATCATCTGAAGGGCATCACCTTTTGCATTAGAGAAGGTTCTTCAAGACCACCGCCTCATCCAGGATGTGGGCCCTATTGAAGGCATGTTACCTACATCATCATGTAGGTGCCCTTCCACCTTCCACTCCAGGCTCTCTCTCCTCATGACTGATGTGCTACAGAAGACTTTGAAAAACTGACCAGCAAAAACCTAACCAAACCAACCCATTGGCCTCTCTGGTTCAGTCTTTCCTACTCAAAATGTACCAACCTCTTCTCTAGGGGCCAGGACTTTATTTCTACCCACAACAGGTATTTTTAATTTCAGGAAGATCTACAAAGGTGCTGTCATGCTGTCAAACCCAAGTTCATGTACCTGATGCACAGTGAGGCTAAACAAAATGAGATGTCAGAGCTTGGAGCAGAGAAAGATTTATTGCAAGGGCCAAACAAGGAGAAAAGGTGGCTCATGCTCAAAAGGGCCAAACTCCATGATGATTTCTGGGGAAGAGTTTTTAAAGGCAAAATTTGGGGTGAGGACTGCAGGGTGTGTGACTTTCTTCTGATTGGTTGGTGGTGAGGTAACACAGTGATGTCTCTGGAATCTCAGCCTTCTGGTTCCAACCAGTCTGGGGTCTAAGTGCTTGTTGTCAGCATATAGTCACCATCTTCTACTGGGTAGGGGTCTTAATTTCTGCAGAACAACTCAAAGATATGCATCAGATACAGATATGTATATCCCTTGAGGAGGATCCAGGAGTCCTGTGACTCTCTCTTCCTATTAAATGCTTGAGCCTGCTCTTTGGAACTCAGAGAAGGCCTAGCAAATTAAAGCCTTTTTTTTTTTCTACAAACAAGAAACAGGGGACACCTGGGAGGGCCCTGCAGGGTCCTGCTCAGTTTCAGTGTCAGTGCAACAAACCAGGTAGTGCTTTCCTATTACTGGGATTCTCTCTTGCTTTCTTGCTCCCTTTTGTTTATTTCTTTTTTTCTTTCTTCTCTCTCTTTTCTTGCTCTTCTTTTTCCCTTAGGTTTGGAAAGCCTTAGACTTGTATTATTTAAACATCCTTGCTATTTGGTAACTGGCCCTAGATACAACAATTTAGTTGATTGACTGGTTGGTTGACTAAGTGGACTTTTCTGAACATGAACATGAATAGCAATACAAAAATCACAGGCTCTCTGGGCTGGGTGTGCTGATTCTTAAACCATAGCTGCACATTTAAGTTTTTTTATAAGACAGAGCTTTTATAAAATACTGATGCCTGGGCCCTACCTTCTCAATCAGAATTAAGATTCTGATTTAATTTGTTTTGGGGTCTCAAAGACTCTCTGGGTGATTCTCATGGCTTGCCAGGGTTTAGAATCTCTGGATAGATCTAAAAGGTTGCCCAGGTAACCATTGATCGGATACTTAAATCCCTTCCATTGGGAAATTTAGAATGATGACTCCTCTTAGAACCAAGATTCTAAGTAATATTATCTTCCAGACAATCTTCCTGGGTGTACAAACTCTGTGCTTCTACTAAACAGGGAAGCAGCAGGTAATGGATCATGGTTAAAAAAAAAAAAAAAAAAAGCCAGCAGTGCTTAGCTGTGGCCCTGGCTGATGTCAGGGAAATATCCTCCTAGGTCAATGGTGCTCGACCAGGGAATATTTGTCCCCCAGGTGACATCTGACAATGTCTGGAGACATTTTTGGCTGTTATAACTTGGGGGAGTGCTATCAGCATCCAGTGAGTAGAGGTCAGGGACGCTGCTAAACATCCTGCAATGCACAGGACAGCCCCTGCAACAAAGAATTGTGTGACACAAAACGTCAATAGTGCCAGAGTTGAGAAACGCTTTCCTAGATCCTTGGTCTCAGGTTCCCCCCACTCCCCCAGGAAATATCATCCCCAGTGGAATTAGTCCTAAACCTTTTCCTTCTCTCTGAAGCATGATTTCAACAATGTTTTTCAAGTCAACATCTTACATTCTTTTAAAGTAGTCCCAGAATGTGATAATCCTGCCTTGCTTTTAAGAAATAAAGGCTGCTGCCTGACTGGGTACATCAGAGAAGCAGGACCATCCCAGCGCTGCCTTTTCCACGTGCTGCTTCCTTTCCCACCCAGCTGCCTCTCTGGGCTACAGAATGAGCTGAGCCCCATGACCCACTGGAGGGCCTGCCTTGATCAGGCACTGATCAGTGGAGCCAGCCCTCGGGGTGCAGGTCACTCCATGAGATGTCCTGAGGCTGCTGGGTTTATCAGCTGCCAGACTGCCTGGGTCAGGCCCGCGGCCAAGTTGATTAATAAGTGCTGGGCTGACACTTCTAGTAGGGCTCAGACCTGCTGATTTTACTTCCTACTTGCTTAGATCATTTCATTATTAAATTAAAGATTGTTGTGATTTAAACTGAACCGGCAGGCAGCCTGGGGACAAACACGGGGTTTGGTGAAGGAAACTGAACCTGGTACTGCATCTACCAAATCCAATCTCAGCTGGGTGCTTTTTCTTTCTCTTAGAGAAATAATTCAAAACTCCAAGGGCTGGAAGTAAGAAGTAGAGCCTTCCCCTGCAGTGTCAGGAGCCCACACAGAGAGGCTGGCACACCAGGAAAGGGAGCTGATTATAAATAGCATAAAAAGCAGCATCAGTCAAAACTCACTGATGTGCCAGAGCAAAATGTTAAAAGAAATAGGAAGCAATGATTTTTTATTTTTGTAATTTAAAATGCTAAGGAATGAAGACAATATATATACATATAGGTTAAACATTCACACACAACACAAACATACACCCTGCATACACACACAGGACCCAACTGAGCCCCTTTAAGGAAATGATGGATAATTATTAAATTGAAAATAACAAAATCACAAGTAGTCAGAGCCTCACAGAGTGAGCAGCTGTCCTTTTTCATGCTATTTATTGAGAAAGTCTGTGGTTTCCCCTTGTGAAAGAATTTTTCTGTATGCGTATTTCTTTTCCAGCTGAGATGGAAACCATTTGAGATTCCAAAAGCCTCTCAGAAGAAAGTGGACTTCGTGAGTGTAAGTAAGTCAATACTATCCACACCTGCCCACCACTCTCTTCTGCGGTGAGTGATCCAGCCATTTGCAGGCTGGATGCCAAGCAGAAGCAGCCTTGGAGGCAAGTAGCAGACATAGCACCACCTGCCTCTGCTTTTGGGGCTGGCAGAGGGATGTCTTACGTACAGGCACTATATGGCCACTGACACCAAAGGGCACTTGTGAGCTATTTACAACATCTCCAAACAGCGAATGGAAAATGGGTATTTACCTACTTCACGTTTCTTTGTTCCTGGCTAGAACACGGGTTCTGAGCCTTTTTGTTCCACGGACTCCTTTGAAAGTCTGGAAGCCTGTGTTTTTATTTTATTTATTTATTTATTTTAAGCCTGTGGTTGTTTTTAAATGCATAAAATAAATTACATAAAATTACAAAGAAGCCAATTATATTGAAATACAGTGATAAAAATATTAAAATAGCAAATTTGGTTTGGTTTATAGTAATATATATGCTACCTTCTTAATGTACTAAATCACAAGATCTATGAAAAGATCTAACAACTGTGATTATTAAAAGTATGAGCATAAATGATATTTTGGGATATCTGTAACAACTATAATGTGATATAAAAGCATCTATGGTTTCTATCAGTACAAGGTTACAGGCACTTCTAAAACTGCTGTGGTTTGTTGCTTACATTCACGTTAATTGAAGGAACTGATAAATTTCAGTCAGAGATTAGTGAAATACATATATAATTTTTTTCCCCATCCAATTTCATGAACTCCCCAAAATGGATCCCTGGGCTAGAATAGCATCGACTCAGGGTGGCAACTCTAGTTAGCACAATGCTGATTAGAAGTTCTGCTTGGTAGTTATAGGTGCTGGGAGTATTGGAACAACTGTGCTCAGAACAAAGCATATATAGCAGAGAGGCTGGGAGCTACAAGGAGGTGGGGCTCAAAGAAGCCAGGGGAGGGTTCTGTACACCAAGCTCAGCTCATAGCTTACTTAAGGAGAGTCCAGGTGCCCAGCCTTAGGCCAAATTGTTTGTTCCATGTTGAATTCTTTATCATATTAAGTGCTCCAAGCCCTGTGTGGGCTCATCTAAATAGGCCCCAAACTTGCAAATTGAGTTAAAATATAAAAAGAAATCCCTCACTCTGGGTGAATTATAGATATCTGGAGGAACAGAGCTCCCTCCTTTCGGGAAGGCCCATGTGTTAAAAGTCTTTGGGACTGTGGGTTATTAGCAGAGAGGATTACAGTTGGTCAGAATACTTTCCTCTACCCTGTTCTGGAAAGGTTAGGGCTGACCCTATTCATAAGCAGAGGGCTACCCACATGGTAATGTATATCTGAGGGGCATTAATTGGTCCTTAATGCTGCAACTTTCCTCCCCAAGCCTCCTAGATGCCTAATTTTACCTCCAAAGGAAACTCTCCTTCAGGTTGATCTTAAGCACCAAACTGATAAAATGCCAAGTAATGAATTGATGCTCTGTAAGGTCAACTCTGATGGAGCCATTAAGACAATCCAGACCTAGGGCCATGCCTGGCAATGAGGGTGAGCCACATCTACAAAACATAAGTCAGTAAATTCCGGGTTCCCTGGTCCCAAAGGGAAGACCCTAGTAGAATTTGCCTCATGACTCTTAGGGACCAGGGGGAGGGCTGGCCTCATTCACCTTTCCCTCTCGTGCGGGTCTCTCCCAGGGCCTGCACACCTTATGTGGAGCTGGAGACATCAGGTCTAACAATGGGCTTGCTGTCCACATTTTCCTCTGCAACACCTCCATGGGGAACAGGTAAGTGGCTCAGAGCTATGGCACGAGAGCCCCCTTCCCCAAGAGCTACTGGCAAGAGGGTGAAGGCTGGTTTGTTGTTTTTGTTACTATTTTTTTTTTTTAACCCCAGAGCAATCTTGATATACATTTTAAAATAATGACAATAAATGAGCATTTATATCTTGACTGACTTCTGTGGCATAAATAAGAATGTCACATAACAATGCAAATACAAAAGGGACAATGGAGCACTGAAAGCAGGAGTAGTCTAAGTATTCTGACTCAAACCTTGACTTTAATCAGGTTTGAGTCAGAATATCCTTAACTTCTAAGGTTCCCCAGGGCTGTTCTTGAGTCCAAAGTCATACTATATGAGCAGCCATTAGGGCTACCTGTTGGTGGCAGACTTTGGCTTCAGCTAATAACTTTTGCGTAAGCTTAAAGATCCTAAATAAAAGAACTTACATATTAGATTTTTTTTTCAATCAGAAACACTTACATAAAAGTCATTTTTGCCTTTTCTTTGGGAAGCAGAATATCATAGCAGTTTTGCACACTACCTTTGGAACCAGACTGCTGTGTCCAAAGCCCAATCCATTCTTCCTGGCTGAGCAACCTAGGACAAGTCATTTAACTTCTCTGAGCCATGAATCAGGGCCAAAATCACGGCCCTATGACAAGGCACTGGAGATGTCCCTCGGGGTCCAGTGTCATATCAGGCTCCTTCTGTCTGTCTACCTGAGCTACATTAGCCTTCATTCAGTTCTTTCTACCTGCCATGTGCCTTCCTGCCTCAGAGCAGGTGCCTGTGCTGTTCCTTCTGCCTGGAATGTTCTCCCCACCCCACCCCCATCCCATCTCCAAGCCCTTGCCTAGATGATTTCTTCAGATCTCAGGTCAGACATTCCCCCTTCAGGAAAGCCTTGGCTGCCTCCTCAGACTAGATCAGGTTCATTATTCTTTCAGTCCCCTGAACGTGACATTCACAGTGCCATTACAGTTTATGATGATATGGTTCTGTAATTGTTGGATTGCTGTCTGACTTCCTACTAGACTCTAAGGCTCCATGAGGGCAGAGATGGGGTCATCTTGCTCATCATTTTACACCCAGCACTAAGCCTGGCACATACCAGGTATTGTGCAATAATTTGTGCAGTGAATTAATTTGCCTGGACAGTGTTAAAACTGAAAATCATAGGAATTATTCTATATGTTTCAGATGCTTTTACAATTCAGATGGGGACTTCTTGATTGGTAAGTTTTGAAGATTTCAGACCCTTTCATTGGTAATTGATCCCTAGTCATAAGCTACTTTTTAATTGTATACATATGACTTTCCTTTCAATCTGTCTTATTTAGTGCAGTCTACAGACTGAGGTGTAAAGGCGATTGGAGGTCTGGAAAAGATTCTTTGTGTACCCCCAAGGCCCTACTCTATTTCCTGGTCTCCCTGTCTTTGCTCGTTTCTTCTGGGCCTTTCTGATCTGGGAGATCTGGGCAGCTGAAAAGAAATGAAGAGTAATACCAACATGTGATTAACTTGTTAAGATAACTCTATTTGCCTTCACACTCACCCAAGAAAAGACCATCTGTCATTGATATCTGCAATATAAATACAAATTTTCATGAGACCATCAGGAAGGATGGAAAGTCTAGTAGGGATTTCTCTGGTCTACCCATTCTATTTCGATGGTTTTAGTACGATATTATGGAGTGAACATTTTGATGTAGACAGTAGATATGCAAATGTCAGCATTCTGCTGGAACTATCAGAAATGGGTCTTTTTCCATCCTATTTCTTCTGCTCTTTCTGGTCAAGCCACAGAATTGTGCAAATACAAGCTCCTTACCTGGCAACCAAAGAAAAGAAGAAAAAAGCAGAGTCAATTTTTCCATTCATGTTTTTCTAGATAGTAAAATAGCTAACATAAGTTGTCAATTCTGTCATATTCCCCCATAAAACTCAATAAAGTACTTTTCATTTGGAATGAAAAAGCAAATGCAGCCCTCAGCCTTTTACTCTTCATGAAGTCATTCTCGCCTGAAAAGAGCTACCCACTGCCACCCTGTCTTTTTTGTTAGTTCCCCAGAAAGGGAAACTTCTCATTTACACCGAGTTTGGCAAGATGCTTGTTCAGCCCAACGAGATATGCGTCATTCAGGTTGGTGATGTGTCCCCCTCTCCCTGCTTCTCCCTAATTTGGGAGCAATCTGATGTTGCAACGGCTGCTATTTCCAACTCTAAAATTTCTCTGTCATGTCTGGGCAATGGGGAGGAAGTTTGAGTTATACAGAGGGCTCCCTGTGCAGAAGGGTAACTAGACTTGTGTGCCTACTTTGTTTTATTATTTTTCAAATTTATTTTATTTATTTAGTTAGTTAGTTTAGTTAGTTAGTTAGTTAGTTAGTTAGTTTGGCTGTGTTGGGTCTTCATTACTGCGCGCAGGCTTTCTCTAGTTGTGGCGAGCGGGAGCTACTCTTCGTTGCGGTGCGTGGGCTTCTCATTGCAGTGGCTTCTCTTGTTGTGGAGGACAGGCTCTAGGCACATGGGCTTCAGTAGCTGTGGCATGCGGGCTCAGTAGTTGTGGCTCACAGGCCCTGGAACGTAGGCTCAGTAGTTGTGGCGCATAGGCTTAGTTGCTCTGCAGCCTGTGGGATCTTCCCAGACCAGGGCTCGAACCCGTGTCTCCTGCATTGGCAGGCGGATTCTTAACCACTGCGCCACTAGGGAAGCCCCCTACTTTGTTTTAAAATAGTACACAATCACAAAGCAAAGAACATTGTCAATTCACTTTCCTAAATATTTATACACATTCTGGATAAGGCCCTGGTACGGGTGGAAAGCAGTAAAGATGGATTTCTTTAAAAGTTGGCTAAATCAGGGCACTGTTATCTATGGACCCAGTGAGAGAGTAGACTAGAATTGGTTTGAGTCACAGATGTGATTAGAAGTTAAATTTTTCTTTCTACCTCCTTTTTGAGCTGGTCACCTCTCCAACATAGTTCAACAGGCTACAGAATTACTTGTGCAAGTGAGGCTGGCTATGGCTCTTGGGCAGCTTCTTAATAACTACAGGTATAATTTGGGAGAGCACACCAATGTTTACTTCTGTTCCAGAGAGGAATGCGGTTCAGCATAGATGTCTTCGAGGAGACCAGGGGCTACATCCTGGAGGTCTACGGCGTCCACTTTGAGTTGCCTGACCTGGGACCGATTGGTAAATCTTCAATGCAAGCTTCTAAGCCTGACTTGAAATATAGGACACAGATAATTGGATGAAAGTTAAACATCCACCTCCCCTCTTTATCTCACTCAAACTTCAACTTTCCTCTCTAGACAACTTCTTCCCTAGACCAAGTGTAGTTGGGAATTTCAGAACATACTAGAGCTCCCTGAGCAATCGTAGACTTCTTATTTCAGACTTCTAAGTTCAGGGGCTCCAGGTGGCATAGCTGACCCATCTGATGAGATGACAGCTTCATTAATTAGCTGGTCAGTGCACCAGTCCATCAGCTTGTCTTGGCTCCCATGTTGTGCTGAGCGTAATGACAGGAACCACATTAAGGATAGAACAAGCTTCTTCCCATCACATACACGCATAACAGAAAACGATCCAAGCCAACCCATGGTAAATCTCTCTCTAGAATAGTATACAGACCATTGGAGAGCAAAACAATATGTAATAGATTTCAGGTTATACAGAGTATACCGTAGAGGATGTAGAAGTCTGGGTTACTGTAGGCCAAGTCTCCAGTAACAGCTTCATAGAAAAGATAAGATTTGACTAATCCTTGATGGAAAGTTGAGGGAAAATAAAGAGGAAAGAGATGAGCTTAAGAAAAAGTGTACAAGTGGGAATGGGTTTTGTGGATAGAAGGAAGATCATGTTCTTAAATGAGTGGCTTGTATGTAGACAATAAAATGGGAAAAGCCATAACAATGGTAGGGGCTATGTGGCTATGGATAGGGGAAACGGACTGAAAGACATACAGTCTATGAACTTCACATTCCTACTGAGCATCCTCCAAAACATCTACACACCTGAGCGTCAAAAAGCGTACCTCCCTCAGTACTGTGAAGGAGCTAGAAACCACAGCCTCCACGAGGCAGATTAAAACTTTCAAAAGTGAAACAAGGTCCCCCACCCCCAATTCTTCTGGCAAGCTGGAGACGGGAGAGCGAGAGAAGTGAAGGCGGTAGGAGGGGTTGTTCGCAAAACGTCCCTGGGAGTGAAAGGAGTGGTTGGGAAAATTGGCCCTTGGTTCCATCTTTGGCATGTTTGCTGAAGGTGGTGGCCACAGCCCCCAGCTCTTCCCTTTCCTTGTCAACAGATTTTTTTTAGAGCAAACCAGGGACAGGCCAGCATGTGCCTTCTGGTCACTCCCCTGGGGGATCCAAATAGTCAGAGGAAGGTGAGAGGCAGTGGAGCCATGGTGGGCCATCTGTTATCCTGCTCTCCACCCGCTCTTCCCACTTTGCTCTGGCTTCCTGCTGCTCCAGAGCCAGCAGAGCCTCCAGGTTCCATGGAACACGTACCCTCTGGAAAATATATATAATTTACTAACCAGCTGGGGACATTTTTTCTTTTAAACCCCAGGAGCTGGAAATGATAAAACACTCCCCAGGTCTCTCCACTCAGAGTTAAATTATGTTTTTGCACTTACGTTTTTCATTTTTGGTCTTTTGATTTATTTTTTTCTCTCTGGAGGGAACACTCATAAAGCAAAGGTAAGCAGGCAAGTCCCAAATACTGTCTCCCTCAGTGGCAGACAGACTGTCAGGCTACAGAGCAGTTTTTCAGGCTTGGGTTGATTCTGAGTTCTGTCTGAGGAGCAGAGGCACGCCTGGGGCTACACTATGTAACCTTTCTCAAGGACTGTAGATGACTTCTAGAGTCATCAGAGCTTTCTTGGGAAAAAAAATCTAGTATTCTATCATATCTTACCTTTCCTCTTTTCTAGTCTCTCCCTCTCCTCCCCTTCCCCCCCCTGTAGTGATGAGATAATGCATGTAAAATGTTTATAAACCATATTCACTCTACAACTTTAGAACACAATGCTGGTGATGATGATGATGATATTTTCATGATTTTTTTCTGACCAAATTCCTTAGGTCCTCCTTAAAAGGCACCAGACTGGGATTCCAATGAGCCTTTGAACAATGAAAGCAAATTGTGGAGTAGCTTTTGACGTGGAAGAAAGCCCTTTCTCTTTGTGCAACAGTGGGCATCTTTCCTATGTGATTTCAGAAGTGTCTAAAAGACTTTTGGGTCATTATGTTCTAGGAGCCAATGGCTTGGCCAATCCTCGTGATTTCTTGATACCTGTTGCCTGGTACGAAGATCACCAAGTGCCAGGTGGTTACACTGTGATTAATAAATACCAGGGCAAGATGTTTGCTGCCAAACAGGTAAAGTAAGCGGGTTTGTAGGCAGGGGAAGGAATGAATAGTTATTAAGCACCTTCTGATTGCCAAGGCTAGTATTAAGTATTTACATATATTATTTCATCTTTACCACATCACTAAGATACTACAAATAAGGTGCTACTTGCCTTACTGATAGTCATGAAAACAGGCCAGGTGGTGATAACTTACCAAATGTCACAGTAAATGACAGAATCAGCATTCAAACCCATATCTTTCTGACTCCAAAGGGCATGCTATTTCTATTTATCAAGCAATAAAACCCCCGCAATATCTAGGTCTCTATAAATGGTGGAGGAAGCATAATATACAGGCAGGGCAATATGTTCTGAAAAGGGAAATGAGTTAATAGCAGTTCATCTAAGACTTATATTCAACAATGGTCACCATATTTTCAAATACAAGCAACAATTGATAGAAAACAAGCAGAACTCAGTTAGTTTGACTTCGTTTATAGCACCAGCCTGGTAAACTCAGGAGATAAGCAAAGGCATAGATAATAATAACAATATATAATCTATAATATAATACATTATTACTTCATATACTGGATATATAATATAGTAGAATAAAGTAACCATACAGTAAAAATAATCCAAAGATCTCTTCTGTTTACCATTATTCATTTGCTTTATTTTTGCCCATTTAACTTATTGCTTATATTTTACTAAGGCACGTTATTTTCTTTGGACAGCATCTAGAAGGTATGCTAACCAGCAGAGACCAACTAGTTTGGCATTTAAAATTAACTCTTGAGGGTTCATTGTCACACTCATTGACACATAGTCACCCTCATATTCTCTAGATCAGGATTTCCTAAAATGTGGTTCAGAGACCACTTGCATCAGAAATTCTCAGGAAAGCTTGTTTAAAATGCAGGTGCTGAGCTACTACTCCAGCCTGGCAAAAATGATGACCTGTGGGGATGCAGTGTGGAAATCACATTCATTTATTTTTTCCTGTGCTATACAGTAGGCACTCACCAGCCATCTACTTCGTACATAGTAGTATACATACGTCAATCCCAATCTCCCAGTCCGTCCCACCCCCCCACCCCTTGGTGTCCATATGTTTGTTCTCTACCTCTGTGTCTCTATTTCTGCTTTGCAAATAGGTTCATCTGTACCATTGTTCTAAATTCCACATATGTGTGTTAATATATGACTTTTTTTCCTCTTTCCGACTTACTTCACTCTGTATGATAGTCTCTAGGTCCATCCACATCTCTGCAAATGGCGATAAAGAAGATGTGGTACATATATACAATGGAATACTACTCAGCCATAAAAAGGAGCAAAATTGTGCCATTCACGTTCATTTTTAAATGACTATTCCCTGTATTATATTTGACATATATTTGATAGCAGATCACCATTCTAGAGGTAGCCAGCAGCTCCATGGGTTTCCACTTTCCAAATGGACTCTGTATGGGTTATTCTCTGTGTGAGCCCCCACTGATCCATCCTCCCATCTCTGCCATGATCTGTGACCTGGGAGGCTGACCTACATGGACTGTATCACCTGGACTCCCTAGCCTAACTACCTTCCTATAACAGAACACTGATCCTCTCTTACCCCAAGGCAGACCTAAGAAGCATCACCTTAGGATTGCTCTGAAATCTCAAGTCCCTGGGGCTGGAACTCTTAGAGACCTTCTAGCCTTTCTGCACTCACCAACCCAGGCACTGAATATACTAGAATCTCCTCTGGGCAGCAGTTAGCTGGGGAGCAGTCACAGCCAAGTGCCTACCCTCAGCACTGGGAAACCCAGACGGTGGCCCAGATTGTCAAAGAATTGCTGGCATCCACAGATTCTCACAATTGTGTTAAAATTGTTGAAAAGGCACTGCTTGGAGCATGCGCTGTGCTTGTGCTGCACATGTGATCAGAAGCAGCTGCAGCTTATGAACTGGAAGACTAGGGTTAGCGGCATAGTGAGGACAGTTTGAGAGAATGTGAAGCAACCACAAGGTGATTCAGGGTGATGTTTTTCCCAAAGATGGTATTAAATGATGAGAACAGAATCACATCAAAAAAGAGACAATAATGCCAAGTATAAACCGAGGAATCAGAGCTACAAAAGCATTACATGCTAAAATCACCCTTTCCTGCCTTTTTGTTGTTAATCAGGATGTCTCCCCGTTCAATGTTGTGGCCTGGCATGGGAATTATACGCCCTACAAGTACAACTTGGAGAACTTCATGGTCATCAACTCAGTGGCTTTTGACCACGCAGTAAGTCTGGCCCACGGAGGGGCCCTGGGGAGAGGACACCCATAGGTGGGAGGGGTCCACAGTAGACCCCTGACATTCACAGATTTAACACTACCAGCGTCACCCTTGGAAGCCCGAGTCATTTGTCGCTGTGCTGACAGGAATTTGAATCATCTGCTGCAAGGCTTCAGTGAAGGAGTAAATAACATAGCTAGAGGGCGATCCAGGCTAACCGCTCAGCACTCACCCTGCAGTACAGCTCAGTTCTCTACAAAGTATTCACAGGAACTCTCCTACATGGCTAAAAGCTTGGTTTCTTCCTGGAAAATATATCCCCAAAAGAAAACCAGTGCTAATGTTAGTGATGGAGTGGTGAGGAAGGAACATTTCTGGATTTGGAAAGTTCTCTGTCCTGCTCATAAATACCAAGAGTCTGCTAGCTCTGGCTGCCCACTCCAGTGCCTCCACTCCCGGCTCTTTTTAGCCATGATGGAACAGACAGCCCTCTTCTAAAGTTACTCATAATGTTCAGTGCTTGAATTTAAACCAAAGAAATTCTAGATTACGAACTCGATCATATTTTTCAGTCAATCAGGGGACTACAAATAGGTCCCCAGCCTACAGTGCAGGCCCCCAAGGCCCCACATTCTTGATAAAGTGCTACTTCTGAGATCCTGGGGGAAAGTTCACTTTGCATAATAGATTAACTTAACCCACAAGCTGGAGGGGTAATTAGAGCAGAAGCAAGAAACCAGAGACAGAAAGATTACTCTGAGCCAGTTCAGCTTACCTCTAGGGGCCCAAAACTACCCTTCTGAAGAGCAGCAACACTTAATAAAATCAAAAGGGAAAAGAAAATGAGGCATCATGCCCAAAGCAGCAAGAAAAAGGATGCTGAGACACTGATAGAGCTTTTATTTGAGCTTCGCTACCTTTTCTTTAACAGTTTCAGATCATTTCTCATGACAGATGAAGAAGTGTTCATTTTCACAGCATAAAGCGTTTTTTGACTTGCATTTACACATGCCCAATCTCCTCTGTACTGCTGCTATAGCTGTTTTCCCAAAATTCAGACCTGATCATTCTATCACAGCATTAGAAAACCTTTGCAGGTTCCCTGTGGTTTAGGATTAAGTCTGAGCTCTGAAGCATGGTATCTGATGGTCTTCACCATCTGGCCCTGGGCTCATTTCCCAGTACCACCTCTTGCCCCTCTCCCTTTTGCCAGTGCACTCTGGGCTTTAGCTCTCTTGCCTCAACAAAATCTCTGTGCATTTTGATCTTTCCTGTTTTCTGTGCTTAAAATGCCTTTCTGCCTTTTCCTTCCTTTCCTTCCCTTCCTTCCTTCCTCCTTCCCTCCCTTCTTCCCTCTCTTTTTCTTTCTTTCTCCTTTCATTCTTCAGGTCCTACCTCAAATGTCACCTCCTCTTTGAAGCCTTCCCTGATCCTCTCAGTAGAGACAGGCACTCTGTACCCCCTTGGCTCTCTATTTGTAAAGCTAGATTTCCCTTGGCACCTTGCTGTGATTCACTATTCATGCACTTGTTTCATTACTCCTTCAGTCCCCCTCACACACACCCACCACTACCACTAATGATGCTAGAGGGCAAGGAGTAGTGCTCAATCATCTTTGAATCCCAGACCCTCATGTGGCATCTGAAAGCAAACATGATCATTGATTGCCATTAAGTTGAATCTCAGTCTTTCTACCGAAGGAGTCTAAAGTTCTTGATAAATCATAATATTGTCCCCCCACCTATTCCCTTTTCCCCTACACTACCACCACCCAGACGAGTGATGCATTTTAGACCTGAGAGTCAAACAAGGGTAAGAAAGCAATGAGGATACCATCTGGAATCTCCGTGATTCCTCCAAAGAGATGCACATCCTACATCTATACCAACCCTTGGATATTATTTTATTTCTATTTCCACCTTACTCTGAGCACCCCTTCTGCCAAGAGCTCCCTGCAGCACATCCCAGCTCTGGTCACTCTGACCTGAGGTTGCGAGGCATGCACTGCTTGTTGTCAGACCCACAGGATAGTACTTACATGAAATGAGGGCTCAGCAGGGTGAAAAAGCTGCTTAGAATCTCCTTAGCTGGTGTTAATTCATTTTGCTTCAAGCACAGCAAGAGGGGAAAGTCAGATGAGTGATTACTACACCTCGATGACAAGCCCAGACTTCTTAGCCTGGCCTGTGGTTTGATCAGACATTACAGTTTCACTCAAAAACCCTTCATGCATGGGTAACGTGTGTCATTGTTCAGTCACCTCCCTTTCCTCGTGTCTTCAGGCTTTCCTTATCCTTTCTTTCACAGGACCCATCCATTTTCACGGTATTGACTGCCAAGTCTGTCCGCCCCGGAGTGGCCATCGCTGATTTTGTCATCTTCCCACCGCGATGGGGAGTTGCTGATAAGACCTTCAGGCCTCCTTATTACCACAGTAAGTCTTTTGCCAAGTTACATTTGAAAACCAAGGAGATGGCAGAGTGGTCAGCATTACCCACAGGGAACGCTGCCAGAGGTGTTTTTGGACGCCCTGTCCTGGCTGGAGTTCAAAGCCTGCCTCCCCAGGCCCAGTGCCGCTCCCCCCAGAATTTTAGCTACTTAAACACCACAACTTGTGTGGGGATGGCAGTGGCGTGTTGACTCTGAGAAGGAAACAACTGTGTCATGCCTAGAGCTCAGTTCCTCTGGCCCTGAAGAATGGCACAAAGGCCGGTAAAGGATGAAGCAAGATGTTTCTCTACATTTTAGGTATCAAGGGAGGAGGAACCACGGGATGTTGTTGGTTAGTTTGCTGTTTTTGGAAAGTTCATTATCTAAGTCTGGTTCAAGAGCCAATAAAATGTGCCTTCTCCAATAATAATTGGAGGGGTAAAGCAGATTGCAGTCCACACTAGGGGATGGATCCTATTCTGGAAGCAGTTTCCGCAAAGCAGTTGTTGTCTAGAACAGAACTTACCAAATCTATGATTTTTTTCATTTTATTAATACTGTTTTTACTTACTGCGAACACTTACTGACAATTTCCTATGGCTGTAAGGTTCTTTAAAAGTATTAACCCATTCAATCCTCATAACAGCTGTGAAAGGTAGGTAGTATCATTATCTGCCTCCACCCCCACCACTTTTTTTTTTTTTTTTTCAGAGATGAAACTGAGCTGTGAAGGATTAAGTAACTTGCTCAAGGCCTCACAGCTAGTTAAGTGGTGGAGTCAGGATTCAATGAAGGCAGTCCGATGCCTGACCAGTCATGGGCACTAACGGATATGCCTAGCACAGTGCCCAGTGCATGATATGCATCTAATAAATATTTATTTAACAGGTGAATGCATTGCCAAGAATGAATAAGGTACCTCATGGCTGTACTTAATGAAGCTGGCATTTTTAATTGTGCAGTAGCTAGCTATAAACCCAACCTAAATGTCAACGCACAATTCTACTTCCTGGAGAGTGCATTTTTGTACATAGAGTTCTGGAAAGACTCTGAGGTGCATGTCAGCTGGAACATTCTAAAAAACAAACCCCTTTCTTTAGTTAACCTCAGGGCTTTCTGTCTCTGAGGCACCTCTCGATATGTACCCAGGTGCCAGTACTTTAACAGGATACAACAGTGACTAAATGAGCAATTTAGGCATTTGTAGAGGGTGGAGAACAAAGGCCCTCAGAATGGAAGAAGGTCACTTCATGGTCAAATGTCAGCATCACCTTTCTCAGGTGAAATCACCTGAAAAGGACACAACTGGTTAACACTTCAAGGACACCAGATACTTTGTGAATAGAGATGTAACAAACTATGTCCTTTCTGAAGAATATCAAGCCCATCACAGGTCCCAGCTGTTCTCCTCCTGGAAATTAGTCCCCTAGAGAGCCTGTTGTCAAGGCAAGAGAACTGCTCTGGATTATAGCCTGTACGTCACATACTAATCCTTGATACTTCACTATTTCACATAGTTCTTATATGGAGGCTGCTCTTCGTGCCTGAGGTAGTGGTTTTCAAATTTTAGCATGTGTCAGTGTCACCTGGAGAGCTTGTTAAAACGCAGATTCCTGGGTCCCACCTTCAGAATTTCTGCTTCAGAACGTCCAGGGTAGGACCTGAGAATTTGCATTTGTACCAAGTTCCCTCATGATGCTGATGCAACTGTTCCAGGAACCACACTTTAAGAGCATTAGGGGATATGAAAACCACTTAGAATGACTTTTTTTTAAAAAAATTTTTCCCTGGGTCCACTCTCAGAGAGTTTAATTAGTTGGTATTGAGGTGGAACCTCAGAATCTGCGTTTTGAACTAGCAAGTCAGGGGATTCTGATGCAGGAGGTCTACAGACCACATGTTGAGAAATGCTGGCCTGGGGCTTGTCTCCCCACCCAGGTTCGCTCTTGTGCTACAGTTGTCAATCCACTGCTTGATTTTAGTTTGTAATTCAGACTGCCTGAAACAAATGGCCTCGTGAAATGCCTCTTCTAATTTTTTTTTTTAAAGACTCAAATAAATTTGGCCCAGGATAGATAAATCTCAGAGAGGTATGGTTGCCCTGAGTTAATTGGAAAAACCCCAGAACCCTGAGTTAGAAATTATTTTTACCAGAGATATTAAAAATAATGCTTTAGGGCTTCCCCGGTGGCGCAGTGGTTGAGAGTCCGCCTGATGATGCAGGGGACACGGGTTCATGCCCCAGTCCAGGAAGATCCCACATGCCGCGGAGCGGCTAGACCCGTGAGCCATGGCCACTGAGCCTGTGTGTCCAGAGCCTGTGCTCCGCAACAGGAGAGGCCACAATAGTGAGAGGCCCGCGTACCGCAAAAAAAAAATAAAAATAATGCTTTAGCAGTAATCAAAATCTCTGCCACTTTGATGTGACTTTACAGAAGTGGAGAATGATTTCTGTAGAAATATTGCCTCCAGTCATCTTGTTTTTTTTAATAAATTTATTTATTTTTGGCTGCATTGGGTCTTCGTTGCTGCATGCAGGCTTTCTCTAGTTGTGGTGAGCGGGGGCTACTTTTCCTTGTGGTGCGTGGGCTTCTCATTGTGGTGGCTTCTCTTGTTGCGGACCACGGGCTCTAGGTGCACAGGCTTCAGTAATTGCGGCATGCAGCCTCAGCAGTTGTGGCTCGCGGGCTCTAGAGAGCAGGCTCAATAGTTGTGGCATACGGGCTAGTTGCTCCATGGCATGTGAGATCTTCCTGGACCAGGTCTCGAACCAGTGTGCTCTGTGTTGGCAGGTGGATTCTTAACCACTGTGCCACCAGGGAAGCCCGCCTCCAGTCATCTTAATGCACCTTAGTCAACTGGATTCAGCATTAATCAAAAAGGCAAGGTCTACCTTCCCAGTGTCCTTTGAAATACAGAAAATGATGTAGAAATGTCATCACCAAATCATTGCTACCTAAATTCATATTCAGATCAAAGCTGAATTCTGTCTTGCTCTCTTCCCAAAATTAAGCCATGAAGGTGACCCTGAGGATACATACTAGATCAAGGAGTGTGACAGCATATTTAAGTCATGAACAGAACTGCTTTTAAAATATAGACACTTTATGCTTACAGTTGCTTCTTTTCCTCTGTTTCTGCTTCATGGAGAAACAAGTAGAGCTATGACCTGGGTCTTACCTTTTCTGCAGGGGCCTGCAGCAGCATTTTGTTTTCTGGGCAAAATGGCTATGGCTGCTCAGTCAGTTCCACAAGTATTTTGGCACTTGGCTATATTCACAAGTAAGGAAGGGGGTGGAGCATTTATCATGTCAAATGTTTGGCTTTGCAAGGGTTGCCAATGCCACATCTCTCTTCTCTAAGATTTGCACTCTCAGCACTCTCATGGGACAGACTATGACTATGACTATGACTATGAAGAACTTTAAAGAGGCTGTTTCTTACTCATTTCTATCACAGTACTTAGCACAGTGTCCATATATGCTGGATGGATGGAGAGGCAGATGGATAGGGTAGGAAATGGACAGATGAATGGATGGATAGTTAGATGGGTAGATTTTCACCCAGGTGTTATATTTCTTTAATTCTTGCTCTAGTTAAAGAGCTTTGTTTCAACAGAAACATAAGATAGAAAAAGTGGAAACATGGTGATTTTTGTCAAATTTTGTTGATTCTGGAGGCACAGCTGGGACCAGTATACTTAACTTATATGAAAGCAAATTTCCATTTAACTTGGGAGAACTTTCTAACACCCAGAGTCTTCAGTAATATGATAGGTTCCTTTGCTGAGTAGAGTGCTTCCATTCACAGGAGGCATGCAGGCAGAGCCCAGAAGGTAATCTGTCAGGAATGATGTACAGAATATTTCTGTTTTGAGTATAAGTAGGGGTACCTTCCAATATTAAGATTTTCAGATTCTATGAAGAGAATGTCAATGGAAAAAGAATGAATCTAAGAAACATTTTAGAGAATGAAAGAATAAGATGATATTAGATTCAGATATAGAAGGTATTTGTTAGAATATATAGTATTTATGGATTAGTTTTTATAGATAATAAGATTTTTTCACACAGATTATTATTTGTTAACGGCCTCCAAGTCCAGGGTTCTTTCCATTACATCACATTTCCAACAACACACACACACACACACACACACACACACACACACACACCACTTCAATTTTCTAATTTGGTAACCAGAAATATGGTGATACCCTGTATGACTGTGAGGCTATTTGGGAAGGGATTCAGATCTGAGAAAGAGGATAATTTTTATATGGGGCTTGTAAGCCTAGATGATGGAGTACATCCCTTCTTTATTATGATTTGCATGTTAATTATTATTAAAATTCTTGTCTGGGCCCTGATTTTCTTTAGATCTAGCATAATTTCATCCAGGCAGTGGAACTTAAGACCTCTGATAATCCACAGGGCCATGGAGTAGAGCTTTGCCTACCAAGAATTCCACCCTGATGAATGTTTTGCAGTTGTTGTCCTGTCTATCTATATTCTTTATTATTTCTATGAAATTTATCAGATTCTCCTATCTTCTTGACATTCTGTGGAAATAATGTTTGAGAGGTCTTGGTGTTTTCGGGCCTTGCCTGAGATAATAAAAATAATACTGTTTCAACCTTCCCAGGGAACTGCATGAGTGAATTCATGGGACTCATCAAAGGTCACTATGAGGCAAAGCAAGGTGGGTTCCTGCCAGGGGGAGGCAGCCTGCACAGCCCAATGACGCCCCATGGGCCTGATGCCGACTGCTTTGAGAAGGCCAGTAAAGCCAAGCTGGCACCTGAGAGGATTGCTGATGGCACCATGGTAAGCAAGTTAGATGTGAGGCTCTGGTGGCTTCTGGGGTCCCCAACCTTGCTGAGAGGCTATTTTTTATTTTTCCAAAGTCACAAAGAAGGAGTCAGGAGAGGAGAGTGTGTGTCTATGTGTATGTTCCCATGTGTGTATGCACACACCCCAGTGTATACACTAGACTCCTGATGTGATAGGGTAAAAAGAGTTTGTATTGTACTTGGAGTCAGACCTGGGTTCAAATTCTAGCTCTTGGTTCCTGTGTGACCTTGAGTAAGTCACTTAACCTCTCTGTGCTTCATTTTCTCCATCTGTAGAATAGGTAGGGCATCCAATCCAGCCAGTGGCTGTGATTTAACCCTGCTGACTGTACAGCACTGTTCAAATATAAGGGGAGATATTTTTAATACTATGTGAGGAGTCTTCCCTTATTTGTATGCAGCCCTCTGTATATATGCTCTGTCTCAGAGTCATCTCCTGCATTTTGAAGTAATCTTCTAGGGCCACAGGAACAGGGGATACACCTTTAGCTAGTTTCTCAAGCCCAGGAGGGTCAAGGAAACCTTTGCCTGACTACAGTCAGAGATTGTGAGCAGCAGTTCTCAGCTGTTTTCTCATTTTCTTTTGCTCTCCTTTGGCATGGGATGAAGCTGATGGGATTTAAAACCTGTTTTGTATTCCTCCTGTGTCATGCTGTAAACACTGAGGCTGAACACAATTGCAGTTAGCTGCGGTACTTGATTTCATTTTATTTTGCATTCTAGTTTATGTACCACAAGGAGTAATTTTATGCTAAATCATATGTAAATTTGCTTTAAAGTTTTAAACAAATGCCTTCAGTGCCACCTGACTTTAAAATTGATAGCACAGACCTGCCTGACTCCATACCCAGCTTGCAAACTACCTAATCAGAGAGCTTATCTGTCCCTCTGCCCAACGCAGTTTACTTGCAGTTCCAACTTGAGGACCATAGTTGATGGAGCTGATCTGCAGGGGCAGGGTGAAAGTCCCATCTGCTGGACCTCGGCTCCATTTCCCCTTGCAAGGGCCTCTGCAGAGTTTCTGTAGAACCCCTTCATCTCTGTGCGAGAGCTCTATGAAATATTGATAATCTTAAGCTATTACCTCTGAAAATTCCTGGAAGTTCACAGGTTACCCCAGAGTTACCACTTAGTAACCTTCAGTACCCAACTTGGCTTTGGATAGTGTTACCAGGGAGCAGTGCTTTTGCAACAGTGAGGCACAGGACAGGGCTGTTTCTATGAGGAGCAAGACTTTGGGGAATGTCTAGGGCTTGGAGCTCTAGTGAGAAGGAGCTCTCCTATGGAGGGGAGCCCAGACTACCTGGCAAAGGAGGGTCCAACACTTTACTAGACCTAACTGGGTCTCCCTCACCATTTCCCATTACATAATTTGGATCCAGGCTCATCCATATGCCTTATCCTTATACCACTTTGCAATAAATTAACTTTATAATACTATATCCAAAGCTCAGCTGGGATGGAGTTTTGTTACTCCAGTCAGACAGCAAGGCTCCTAAGAAGTAGTCAGCAAAGAGACAACAATAATTATGGCCTTAATAATGACTTTTATATCTGAATAGTGCTTTATAACGTGCACACCACCTCCATATGATCTTATTTGGTCCTCATATCAAGCTTGTCACGGGAAGTCAGCCAGAGACAATCAACTCCATTGTTTTATTTTTTTAATATGTATTTATTTATTATTTTATGTATTTGTTTGTTTATTTATTTAGTTATTTATTTTGGCCGCTCCTGTTCTTAATTGCGGCACATGGGATCTTTGTAGCAGCATGTGGGATCTTTAGTTGCGGCATGTTAGTTGCGGCATGTGCACTTCTTTAGTAGCAGCATGCAGACTCTTAGCTGTGGCACACATGCGGGATCTAGTTCCCCGACCAGGGATCAAACCCAGGCCCCCTGCATTGGGAGCGCAGAGTCTTACCCACTGGACCACCAGGGAAGTCCCTCTCCATTGTTTTAGGCAAAAAGAAGTTAATGTATATTAGACACCAGACATTAACATGGGTTCTCTGAGTTGTGGCACAAAGAGAATTTTTATCTTCCTTTTGTCCATGTATATTTTTTAAATTTCCAGTGACATGAGCACATAAGAATTGTAGGGTTTTCTTTTTTTTTTTAAGCCGTAGTGAGTCAGAAAATCAGCAACAGGTGAAGCTGGAATGTTTAGGATGCACAGGGCACTTGCATATTCTTTCTGTTGCAGATGAAACCTGTCTGAACATAACAGGACATCCACCATTCAGAACCTTCTGGGACAGGGCTTTTAAAAGTGCTACAGACGTTCCTGCTCCCTTCTTCCCATCTCCTCCTCCTCACTCTCTCTTTTCCTTCTTTTCCTTTTCTCAGCCTATCTCTTGGTCAGAGTCCTGCAAAAGAAAGGCTCAAATCCCAGCTCTATGATTTCTTACTACTATCACCTTAGACAGTCATTTCCCAGCTCTGAACCTTAGTTTCCTCCTCTGCAAAATGGGAAGTATGTTCTCCCTCACATGGACATAGCCACAGTAAAGGCCCCTGAGAAGAAAATTTCTAGGACTCTCCCACCTCTGCCCTTGGATCTAGCAAATTTAGCTCCATGATGCTACAAGGACAATGTGATGCTTACGTGTCCAGTTCCATTTGACAGAATGAAACTTGAGTGTCAGAGAAGTTAAGGATCTTGCACAAGCTACTACCCACTTATAAGTAGTAGGGCCAGAGCCAGAACCCAAGACTTGAGTTTTTCTCCTCACCGTGCTAGCACACATGATTTATTATTCAAAGATTCTACCTACTCATATCATCTCTCTTGACATCTAATCAAACGTGTTTTATTATCCACCTTTCTTCTTTCTTGTCCCCATCCTCATTCCCTACAGGCATTTATGTTTGAGTCTTCTCTAAGTATGGCCGTCACCAAGTGGGGCCTGAAGACCTCTAATTGTTTGGATGAGAACTACTACAAGTGCTGGGAACCTCTCAAGAACCACTTCACCCCCAATTCCAGAAACCCTGCAGGAACTAATTGAGACTGGAGCATTACTACCATAATGGAGGATGGATTTGTGTGATTTCCTTTAGAATCTTATGCTCTTTGGCAGTACTGGGGGAGGAGGTTGGTTAAAATGAGAACTTTTTCACAGTCAAGGAACTCAAACATTTATAGAGATGTATTTGGAAAGTGCTGTCAGCTTAATTACTCAATAAATACTTGCTGCTGTTCTGTGAAAGTGGCAGTTGGTCATAATCAGGCCTTGATGAGGCAGACCTGTGGTGCCCAGGAATGGAAGTCCATTAGATTGGACCAGGAGATTAGGTTCTCCTGGAGTAAGAAGACAGGCAACAGAACAGAAAGGAATGGGAAGCAGTATTTCTCACTACTTATTTTATTTATTTATTTTGCGGTACGTGGGCCTCTCACTGTTGTGGCCTCTCCCGTTGCGGAGCACAGGCTCCGGACGCGCAGGCTCAGCGGCCATGGCTCACGGGCCCAGCCGCTCCGCGGCATGTGGGATCTCCCCGGACCAGGGCACGAACCCGTGTCCCCTGCATTGGCAGGTGGACTCTCAACCACTGCGCCACCAGGGAAGCCCTTTCTCACTACTTTAGTTCTGTAGTTTTAACACATTTCCCCCAGTTTGTTGCCAAATTTTGCTGCTACCAAATTTTTATTTAACAATGTGTAATGAGAGTCAGCTATGTGTCAGGGCCTAGGAACTAGGGTTGCCAGATAAAATACAATATGCCCAGTTACATTTGAATTTCAGATAAATCACAAATAATTTTTAGTATAAGTATGTCCTGTGCATTATTTGGATATACTTATACTAAAAAATTATTCATAGTTTATCTGAAATTCAAATTTAACTGATATGCCTGTATTTTTATTTGCTAAATCTGTCAGTCCTACAAGGTCGTCAAGGAGATAGACATGGTCCTGGCCCTTACAGAGTTTACATTCTAGACAGGGAGACAAAATACACAAACAGTATAATTACAAATTGTGAAACAGGCAAAGAAGAAAACAAATAGGAACTGAGATGGGAATGACAGGTGGGATGGGGAGATCTTTCTTTAGAGAGGAAGGTCTTCATTGAAAAAGTGACATTTAGCCAGACCTAAAGGATAGGAAGGAGCAAGTCATTGGAAGAGTAGGGCTGGGCTGGGCTGGGGAAAAGGAGCATTCTAAGAAAAAGCCTCGTGGGTTCAAGGAACTCAAAGAAGAGTGGATGTGGGGAGCCCAGGAGCAGGCCATTGCAATAGTCCAGGCAAAAGACACCATTGTCCTGGACTAATGAGGTGGCAGCAGGGAGAGAGTGGATAAATCCCTGAAAGCTTTGGGGTAGACCTGAAAGAACTTGTTAGTGGACTGGATGTAAGGTCTGTGGGAAAGAGGAGTTGCAGACAGGGCTGGGACAACTGCTGGGTTTCTGGCAGTGGCATTTCATGATCTCAAACAATAAGGTATCTTTGAGGGTGACAGTGTTGGTGTGCCTTCCCAATGTTCCTTAATATATTAAGAAATCTTTATTAAAAATAAACCAGGGTAAACTAGTAAAGCAGTTAATCCTTTAAAATTTTTAAATTGACCCCATAGCAGGTTGCCAGTGGCTCACCTATATCCCATTAATAATCACCATCCTGTGTTGACCAGCTCCTTCCAGATGCCAGCAGGGCACTCACAACATTGACTGAGGCCCAAACCAGAACAAAGTGCTGAGGATTTCTTTTTTAACATCTTTATTGGAGTATAATTGCTTTACAATGTTGTGTTAGATTCTGCTGTATAAAAAAGTGAATCAGCTAGTGCTGAGGATTGGATGGCCCTGGACACAGCCCTCAACCAACGGAACAGAAATTAGTGGATAAATACGCCAGCTCTCTTGCTCCATACTTCTGAGGCTTGTGTTCAGCTGTGATTCCCCTCAACTTCCAGAAGGATTAAGCTCCACTGCTCATGGTGGCAACTTCTAGAAATGTATCCATTAGTAGCTTCCTTCCCTCTCACCTCCCCACTCTCCTACGGTGCTTCCTGGGTTCTTATCTCAAATAACCCCAAACTAAGACAACCACTGAATATTCCCAAACTCCAGCACATCCGTAATGAGCTCATTCTAACCCTCCTCTTATACACAAACCTAGACTCTCACCCATTTTGGTTCACTCTATCAGTGTGGTGACAAAGCCTCCCTAGAGCTAAGGAAACGTTCTGGGTTTACATCCATTTAGCATCCAAGCCTGTGTACTTTATCTCCCCAGTGCTGGCAGCAGCTCATCAGCAGGAGAAAATATTTCACCCAGACCAGGCTCTTCACACTAATTTAAAAAAGATTTAGTTTCCTTCTGTTGTGCTTCAGATCAGCTAGAAAGATCTGTATCATTTCCTTAATTCCCTATTCTCGAAGATACCTTCCTCTACTATGCTTCCCAAGAATACACCATCTCTTGGCTTAGAAATTAAAAACTCTTTTTTTTAAAAAAAAGCCACCCCGATTAAGGTTCCTCCAATGACAGGAGGGTTTTCTGCCAGGTACCCTTGGCATCTTTATATATTTTCGAGAGAATGCCATAGAAGACACCCTTGCCTTTTTTCTTTTTGGGAGACTTCTCTCACAGCCTGGGCTACTGGCAATCGCTCTAGACCAATGGTTCTCAGTAAGGGTGATTCTGTACCCCTCCCCCAAGACATCTGGCAAAGTCTAGAGACATTTTTTGGTTGTCACAACTGGGGAGGGTGCTACTGGCATCTATTAGGTAAAGGTTAGGGAAGTTGGCAAACATTCTACAATGCACAGGACAAAGAATTATCCAGTACTGAATGTCAATAGTGCTGAGGTTGAAAACCCTGCAGTGGTTTTCAACTTCAGCCATACATTGGAGCTCCTGGCAGCTTCTGAAACTCCAAGTGCCCAGGGTGTATCTCAGCTCAACTGAAGTAGAAATACTGGGAATGGAATCCAAGTGAGAATTTTTTTTTTTTTTTTTTTTTTTTTTTTGGTACGCGGGCCTCTCACTGTTGTGGCCTCTCCCGTTGCAGAGCACAGGCTCCGGACGCGCAGGCTCAGCGGCCATGGCTCACGGGCCTAGCCGCTCCGCGGCATGTGGGATCTTCCCGGACCGGGGCATGAACCCGTGTCCCCTGCATCGGCAGGCGGACTCTCAACCACTGCGCCACCAGGGAAGCCCCCAAGTGAGAATTTTTTTGAAACTCCTCTGGTAATTCCAATGCACAGGCAAGGGTGAGGACCACTGTTTTGGAAACTACCTTAAAATCAGTATCCAAAACATTCTCTGTTTCCAACCTTAGATCCTGGTCCAAATCTGGGCTTCCTGGGGTCTACAGAAATGAGGTGGAAAAGGATCCCAATGTTTCATGGAATGAGATGGGATGGGATGGGATGGGGTGTGTAGTGAGCAATTACCCAGGAGGAGAAGCAGGCTAGAAGGCAGTGGTGAGGTGGGCCACTCTCTTCCTTCAGAAAGCACAAGCTTTATTGCCCAGATGGGGCACAGAGAGAGTGCAGGGAGGACGAGAGGGAAGGTAAGAAACCTAATGCCTGGATGTAAACTATAAGTTAATAGTTAATGTGCAGTTTCTGTGTTGTAGTTTCCCAGAGTGATGAAAGAGTTATCACTTCTGGGTTTGAAGGAAGTTCTATCCTTCTGGAAAGATATTTTACTACTAAAATGAAAAAAAGGTGGGGGGGCTTGAGAGCTGACATTTAAACTTCTTTGTTACATTTAGTAATTAGCTAGCCTTCAATTTAATATAATCAACTTTATATAATTGCATGACAAATCTGAAGTATGTCCAAAATGTATCCTTTTGTGAGTCAGTGTTGTACATAATTAAGAGGACAGATGCTAAAGCCAGACTGCCTGGGTTCCAATCCAGGCTCTACCACTTATTAGCTGTGTGACCCTGAGTGAGTTATTAATTTTTCTGAGCCTCTATTTCCTCAGCTGTAAAATGTGGATAATGATAGTACCTACTTCATAAGGAATTCAGACTCTGGAATCCAGACTGTGCTTATAGCTGAATGAGTTTGAGCAAGTGACTTAAGCTCTCTGAACCTCACCTTCCTCATTTGTAAGAAGGAAATGATTTATTTCACAAGGATTTGGTGGGGGTTAAATGAGAGCCTGCGTTGAAAGCACCCACACTGCTTTTGGCACATAGTGAGCATAGGCAAACTTAGCTACTATTGTTATAGTTTATTGTTGCTATGGTGACTCAGTGAATACTTATTAGTTCCTGCCTCAGAGAAGCTATTGTGTGACCTACTGTAGGATACACTGGACTGAGTAAGCCAAGGTCCTTTTCCCTAAATAACTAGCCTTTAGCTGAGGAGGAAGGCATGTGTTCTTCTAATGCAATAAGTAACAGAAGCCCAAAGTGTGGAAAATTTAAAGTACATACTGCCTTCTTTTCGTCATCTTTTAGGTCTTAAAACAAGAAAACCATATTGAAGTTCAATTGAAGATTTCAACAGTGCATATTAATAACTCAATTAAAGTGAGAGTTAAGACAGAATCTAAAATGGCTTTGATATAAGTAGTTCACCTATGACTAACTACAGAGCTTTTCTGAGGAATCTTGCCTAATCAAGTGGGCCTTTGGACTCTAATTAGCCTACTCCAGGTTTTTTAAATCTAAAATTATATCACAAGCTTTGACACAACTCACTACAGTACTACTAACAGTGATACCTCATAAAAAAACAAGTGTATGCAATTCTATACAGTTCCTGGAATAGAAATTTAACAAACGGGGCAGTTTCACTCATTAATGAGCATTTACTGCCCTTATTTTATAAATAAAATTAAAATCTAAAGGACAGGTATATTTTACAATACCGCTTCTCTTAATAAAAGGACATGGTATCAATTGAGTGCAGTCAACTGTAACTGAAAATCTAACATTAGCTTAACAACTAGGACTTTATTTCAAAAAAGAAGTCTGAGGTTGGCAGGTCAGGACAAGGACAATGATAACACCAAGTTATCCTGGAACCAAGTTCATTCTGGTTTTCTGCTCTGCTATTCTTGGATATTGTCTTACCTTCATCTCACTTCCATGTTCTAGGTCAGGGGAAGGGAGGAAAGCAAAAGGGTGAAGGAACAGAAAGATTTCTCCTTGGGAAATGTCTTTTATTGAGGGAAGGAAGCCCTCCCCAGTAGATTTCTCTTACGTCTCATGTGCAGAACTGGATCACATGTCCACCCTTAGACCAATCCCAAGTTCATTCCCTAGGTGTGGGGTCATGCCCACCCTCCCTGAGATAAAGGGACTTCCACCACCCTCCTGAACAAATCAGTGTTCTATTAGAAGAAAAAGGAGAGTGAGTATTGGTGGGCAACAACTACTGCCTGCCATGGATACATTCTTGTATCCATGGAAATCCTTGGAAATTCGGCAAGAATAACATGGGAAATGTTGGTTTTGAATCAAATATTTTCACTCTCACAGCCCCAAGAAGAGATAAATCTACTAATACTTGCTTTACACAGAAAATGCTCCAAATGTCTGCCTAGGTTCTCTCCAAATACATCCTTATTAAAATTGTTACCGACCTTCCCGTGTTGGTCCCCAACAAAGGTCCTTCTGCTAGTGTCGTTGGAGCTAATAGAACAAGACCAAGTTCAGTTCAGAAGCAAAGGAAAGCTTTATTCTTTGATCAAAGAATGGAGATGTGAGCTCGAGCCCTAGAGCACATGCTCTCTCTGGGACAGGCAACCACAGCATCTCTTCACACAGCACGTGGCCATCTTGAATTGAGGTGTCAGGCACAGCTGTTTTGCCCCAGGAACTCTAATCCGATGTGTTAGGTGCAAGGCCTCTGCACACAGGCCCCTATGGGCAAGTGAAACTAGACTAAGCATAAGAGAAGAGGTTTAGACCTTAAATTATCACCTAGATTCCATCTTATTTTTCCCAGGATCCCAGTGGTCTTTGCTGGTGACAAAATGGCTTTTCAAGTCTTCTTTTTATACAGGGTAAGGAGGTTGGCTGGCAGTTGTCTCAATTGTCCTGACAGTCTCATTTCTAATCACAAACAGGTGACACGGACAATCAGGGCAGTAGGACTTAATCAAAACCTAGAATACTGATCCTCAAATTAGCAGGGTTTCTTTCTTTTTTTCTTTTAATTTTAGCTTTTTAAAATTTTATTTATTTATTTTGGTTGTGCCAGGTCTTAGTTGCGGCAGGCAGGCTCCTTAGTTGCAGCCGGCAGGCTCCTCAGATGTGGCTCACGGGATCCTTAGTTGTGGCACGTGAATTCTTAGCTGTACCATGCCTGTGGGATCTAGTTCCCTGCATTGGGAGGTGGATTCTTAACCACTGCATCACCAGAGAAGTCCCTTTCTTTTCTTTCTTTATTTTTAAATAGACCTTATTTTTTTAGAGCAGTTTTAGGTTCATGGCAAAATTGAGGGCAAGGTACAGAGATTTCCCAAATACCCTCTGCCTTCAGTCATGCATGGCCTCCCCCATTATCAATATCCCCCACCAGAGTGGTATATTTTTTACAACAGAGGAACCTACATTGACACACGAGTGTCACCAAAAACCCATAGTTTACATTAGGGTTCACTCTTGGCATTGTACATTCTGTGGGTTTGGGCAAATATAATAACATGTAACAAATATAATAACACTAACAGTGTCCTAACAGTGTCCTACAGAGTAGTTTCACTGTCCTAAAAATCCTCTGTCCTCTGTCTATTCATCCCTCCCTTGGTTGCTTCCAGGTTGTGGCCATTATGAATTAAGCTGCTATAAACATCCATATGCAGGTTTCTGTGTAGGCATAAGTTTTCAACTCCTTTTGGTAACTACCAAGGAGTATGATTGCTGTATCATGTGGTAAAAGTATGTTTAGTTTTGCAGGAAACTGATACTGACAAACTGCCGAAGTGACTGTACCATTTTACATTCCCACCAGAAATGAATGAGAGTTCTTTATCAGGGACAAGTTGTTTCTCCTATCCAAACCTTTCCTATAGAGTTAGGCTGTGAGACTAGCAGATCTTTAAAGATCCTTCCAGCTCTAAATATATACCTGTGAATGTGCTAGAAATGTGCACATGGGGGTCCCTGTTCTTGAAGGCAACATCTCTTAATCCCTCCAAGCTGGATTAGGTGTCCTTTCTCAGTATTGGGCTCCACACAACATCAGTCTTTATCGCTTTCAAAGATATGCCCTCTGGAGTCAGCCTGCCCAGATTTAACTTCTATCTCAGCCCTTATTAGCTAGAGGACTCGAGCAAATTATTTAACCTCTCAAACTTTTATGATGATGAGATATAAGATGATTTTAATGATGATTTTTAAGATACGTTGAGAGGTGTGTAAAGCCCTTACTTTAGCTTAGTGCCTGGAGTACGATAATAAGCGTTGACTGCTGTAATTGTTTTTCTCCATTGTGAGTTCCTCCAAGAAGAAGCTATATCTTCAGATTAGTATCCTTAGTGCTTAGTAAATGACCGGGGCTCAGTTAAGTATTTGATCAACACAGAAAACCAGCAGGATGACACTAGCCGATGATGTAACCCTGGACGACTTGATCACGGCGAAAGATGACCTCTCTGGTGCCGACATCAAGGCAATCTGTACAGAAGCTGGCCTCATGGCCTTGAGAGAACGTAGAATGAAAGTAACGAATGAAGACTTCAAAAAGTCTAAAGAAAATGTTCTTTATGAAAAACAAGAAGGCACTCCTTAGGGGCTCTATCTCTAGTGGACCACAGTTGGCTTCCAGGAAAAGGTTGGAAGTGTCCCGACCCCTTGGAGGTGTGAGGTTGGGGAAGTTGCCTAGGAGTCCACGTTCCGGTTGGTCTTCATTAGCACAGCATCCTGAGTATCTTTTGAGCATGATGTGTAGAATTCCCATCTGGCTCTCTTTGTACGTTGGTCACGTGCAGTGCTGTCTTCCCAATAAAGCAGCTCTTTCTCAAAAACCCCCCCTCCACACACACAGAAGACACCTGATGGCCAGTGTCCTACTAGAATTCAGTAGGACACAGGCTCCTTTGTCCCAGTGGCTCCAGGAAACGAACCATCCCCAGTACCTGCAGACCAACAGCAGCTCATTTTCCTTGTGGCCTGCACTTGTCTCTCCTCCCAAACCCCCTGATGGGAAAAAAATTGCTTCTGTGCCACTCCTGCAGAGCATGATTTTGGAGGAGAAGCTGCCCATCCAGCTTCTAGTATATGGCACCGGTGTTATTGAAACCCTCCACCTCCATCTACCCTCACCCAAGCCACTCCATATAAAATAATAATAATACTCCTTGATGCCGTCTCTATCTCACATAAAGAATAAAACCCTCTTTAGAAAACTTTGTTTTTAATTGATGTGAAACATATAATGTAAGTAGAAAAAAGTGCTTAACTGTGCAAATGTAGTTTCAAGAAAAGTCCCCTCTCACATTTTCCTCCTACCCACAACAATTTTATATCAGACTGCAGTCCTTGAATCCCTCCTGTAATGATTTCTGGAGCAGCCTCAGCCAACTTGCCTCTCTCCCCCACCCCCAAGATTTTTCCAGAGCCTAATTATTAAATGAGATGAATGATTTAAATGCAATTGGTGACAAGAACTGACTTTAATCTGATAAGATGATACTCCTTGTGATTATGGGGGAAATGAATTTGAACTTTAGTGCAGGTTTGCTCCAGAATTCTCAGATGTTTCACCAGCCACCCATCTCCAGGGACATTGAGAGATCAGATGTCAGACTTTCAGCTTGACTTTAATCCTATAAATCCTGAAACTTGGCCATAAGATTGATGCTCACTGCACCTTCTTGGGATGATAAAGAGTCTCCAGGTAGATGACACTGTTCAGGCCACAGTGGTTATCAGCAGAAGGAGTCATCTCTAGCTCAGCTAGAGAAATGGCAGTAAACAAGGCAGCCAGAGAGGGAACTATCGGATGTATTACAGTCATAGTTATAGGTACAAATAGGTCCTATAATAGAAACATGATAAAATTCTGTTTGTTCACACAAAGGTAGAAAGTGGCACTGGAAGCTTTGAAAATTCAGAATCTTTGAATGTTTTCATAGGATTATGTTTTTACTAATTTTAAAGTGCTGTTTGTATTTTTAAATCACACATATTTGATCAAGACAGTTTCTTGTTCAGATCTCTAATCTCTTCAAATACCCCATTAACGATCCTGAAGACTGTAGAGATAATCAATACCCTGTATCTTCCCCAAAGTTATGAGAAGACTGTGCCAGGAGTGAGAAAGAAAAATAAATCAGGGACTGGACCCAGGGGATTTTGATCAGAGCATGAATAATCTTTCTCTCCAGGCAGGATCCATAATAAAGGATAAAAAGACATAGTACTTAAACAAACCAGCCTGTTAGAGAAGGAATATTGTTCCAGAGAGAGGAAGGGATGTCATACAAGGAAAAGGAATTATTAAGAAGACTGCCTCCTCATGCATGTGCCTAAAGGGGAAATAATAGAGATAATATATTTAGACTTTGATAAAGTTTTCGACAAGTTCACATCTAAATGAGTCATCCTGGGATCGGCAGGGGCTGCTTTGTCCTGCACTGAGAGCTGTCTCAAAAATTGAAAATAATTTCTGGCCTGAAGTCTTACAACAGCCTGGTCACTAGTCATCCTCCAGCCTCTCCTACCCCAACATGTTCCTCCAGGATCCAGAAGGATATTCCAGGAGTGCAAATTCAATAAGGTTACTCCTGCTTAACACCTTCAAAGCTCCCACTGTCATCAGGTTGAAGTCTAAATTCCTTACCTGTGATAAAGGCTTTATGATCTGGTTCCTGGTTACCTCCCTCAGTATATAACTATCATTTTTTGGATGCTCAACATTTGAACCACTTTATGTTTGGGAATTCCTTACCTGCTTTAAAGCTGAACATACTACATGTTTGCTTTTTCAGTCTCCCTTGCAGCCAGAACTCAGGCACATAACCTGGGCTCAGCCAATCCCTGGGTTCAGCCAATCAGATGCCCTGGACTTAGGAGCAAGTGATGGGAAGATACAGTGGCCTTGAGGAACTCTTTCCAGCGGCTGTACTTGTAACAAACTTGAGTTCTTGGGCCAACAGAAGCAGATTACTGTGGGCTTCTGTGCCCAGTGCCCCTAGCAGAATCAGTCAGACAAATGGCAGCACTGAGTGCTCAGATGAGGTGTAATTGGTGTTCTCACCAGATCACTTCTGAGTGTGATTTGGGGCACTGTTCATGGTGATGAAAAATCTTTTGAAATTGATTAAACTCTTAAGGACACATTGCTCAATAATTCTCTATGTTAAAAAAGTGTGTGTTTAAAAAATTCTGCCTATGCCTCTCTGGGTATTGCCTTCTTTCAAAGTTTAGACACAAAAGATATATTGTAAATGTTTTTCCTGTTACTGAGGTGTACTAAAACAACTCTTGAGGAAAGAAGATTGGTATAATCAAGGATTAATATCTTTTTTTTTTTTTTTTTTTTGCGGTACGCGGTCCTCTCACTGTTGTGGCCTCTCCCGTTGCGGAGCACAGACTCCGGACGCGCAGGCTCAGCGGCCATGGCTCACGGGTCTAGCCGCTCCGCGGCATGTGGGATCTCCCCGGACCGGGGCACGAACCCGCGTCCCCTGCATCGGCAGGCGGACTCTCAACCACTGCGCCACCAGGGAAGCCCTCTTTTTTTTTTTTTTTAATTTATTTTATTTTTGGCTGTGTTGGGTCTCCGTTGCTGCGTGGGCTTTCTCCAGTTGCAGCAAGCGGGGGCTACTCTTCGTTGCGGTGCGCGGGCTTCTCATTGCGGTGGCTTCTCTTGTTGCAGAGTGTGGGCTCTATGCACGTGGGCTGCAGTACTTGCAGCATGCGGGCTCAGTTGTTGTGGCACACGGGCTTAGTTGCTCCGCGGCATGTGGGATCTTCCCGGACCAGGGCTTAAACCCATGTCCCCTGCATTGCAGGCAGATTAACCACTGCACCACCAGGGAAGCCCAAGGATTAATATCTTTAATTTACCTTAAGTCTTAAAATCATTAAGAAAAAAAGACGTTTTACATCAGAAAAATTGGGCAGTGGATTTGAGCAACTAAATAACAAAATAAATGGACAAAAATATATGAAAAAAGTTATCCTTCAATAATAAATGAAATGCAAATTAAAACATTTTCATTAATTAGGTTTAAAAATAATAATAGGGGCTTCTCTGGTGGCACAGTGGTTAAGAATCTGCCTGACAATGCAGGGGATGCGGGTTCCAGCCCTGGTCCAGGAAAATCCCACATGCCGTGGAGCAACTAAGCCCGTGCGCCACAACTACTGAGGCTGCGCTCTAGAGCCCGTGAGCCACAACTACTGAAACCTGCACGCCTAGAGCCCATCTCTGCAACAACAGAAGCCATGCAATGAGAAGCCCGTGCACTGCAACGAAGAGTAGCCCCCACTCACCGCACCTAAAGCCCACGTGCAGCAATGAAGACCTGATGCAGCCAAAAAAATAATAATAGTAAACACTCACTGAGGCCTGAATGTATGCCACTAAATATTTTATAAGTAATAACTCATTAAACAATGAGTTTAATAACAATGTAAGTTTTACTAGTTTATCCATTTTAAAGATAAGGAAACAGAATTTAAATACATTCCAGGTCACTTCACCAGTAAGTAGCAGAGCAGGGATATAAAGGTAAGGAGGGGTGGGACTGAAAGTTCCAACTTTCTAATCACATGGTTGGTTCTCCAGGCAGCCAGCCCCCATCCTTAGGTGTGGCCCAAAACTCACCTCATTAATATAACAAAAGATACCTTTATCTGTTTCATCACTTAGGAAATCCCAAGGGTTTTAGAAGCTTTGTGCCAGAAACAAAGACTGAATATATATTTATTATAAATCATAGTATAACAGGATTTCACTTTAATTTGAAGCTATAACTATCTCCTGGCCATTTGTACCTGGGAAACAGCAATAAGAAAAAGAAAAAAAAAAAAGGTTTTCACACTGGCAGCACTAAGTGACCTTGATTACAAGGAGCTAGGGTTGCTGCTACACAACAGGGGCAGAAAGGGATATGCCTGGCACCGAGGGGATTCACTGGCTTATCTTGGAGCTTTCATGTCCAGTGATAACTGTAAACAGGCGGTTGCTGCAACAAAGGCCTGATGATGTTAGAGTAACTAAGGTTCTGGCCTTTGGAAATGAAGGTCCTGGTGACTCAGGCAAGCAACCTAGATCTGCAAAAGTTATGGCCAAGAGAAGGGAAATCTACAGCATGGTGGGGGTAGATGAAGATTATCAGCTAGGGCCTCAGACCAGTCACAACTGTGTAGACTGTAGCTTGTTCCACTAACCCTCCGGTTAAGACTGTACCTGACTACCACCCTGAATGATACACTGCAGATTAGATTCAATGTGCGCACAGATCCAAGCAGTACATGGAGTCCATGAGGAAACAGCCTACCTCTTGCGCGTGCCTCACTTCCCCTTGGCCCATCTTTTTACTCCAGTTGCTGCTGCAGCTCTCATTTGCCTGCAGGTGTGGCCTGACGATACTTCACCTCAGCTGCACAGCACACCACCCGCTTTCTGCCCTATGCTTCCTCCTCCATGAGATGCCAGCAAGAACCCAGTCAGCCAGTCTGAGCCACGCCCATACCTGGGAGTACAAGGGAATTAACTGCATGAGATAACTCTGGACCAAAAGGGAGAAAAGCTAGTACGTAAATATTCACTTTTTCCGTGTCTGGGGGTAAAATTCTGTGTCCATTCCACAGAGCTCCTCAGAAGGCCCCTATAAGAATTAAGCCCATTACCCCCAGAGGCAACGGGCCAAGAGCACCGTTTGGGCTCTGAAGATCACAGGAGCTGACAGAGCAAAATAGGAGCCCAAAAGGGCAAGGTGTGTTGGCTATGGCTAGATTGGGGGCCGCTGTTGGGTGAGAAGACAGGGAGTGGGGAGGCCATGCTGAAGAACACAGGTAAAATGGTATAGAGCATTGGGTTTTCCCTCAACCTGTTTCACTCTGAGCAGTCTCCCACCTGTTCTTTCAGATCACTTCCTAACATAAACTATCTACATACAAGCTTTTCTCTCAGGCTCTGCATTTTGGGGTACTCCAGGCTCATACAAGGATCAAATGAGACAATAGTTGTGAATATGCTCTGAAACTTAAAAGCAATATACTCATGCAAGCCAGCCCCACAGAGCATGCTGTTCTTCCTATAGCACTCGATTTTACTTTGTCTTCATAGACGAAATTGTCACCCTACTATTTCAAGACTAAACTACAAAGCATGGGGTAGCTTTTATTGAGCAATACTCTGTTACTTCATTTTCATCTTTATGACCTTATGAGGTAGTAGGCATTACTATCTCCAGGCCATAGATGATGAGAGGGGGGCCTGGTATTCCAACTGCTAAACTCAAGCTAAGATTCTAGCCCAGATCTGACCTGCAAAGCCCATGCTCTGTACCATTTTACCTGTTCTTCAGCATGGCCTCCCCACTCCCTGTCTTCTGACCCAACAGCGGCCCCCAATCTAGCCATAGCCAACACACCTTGCCCTTCTGGGCTCCTATTTTGCTCTGTCAGCCCCTGTGATCTTCAGAGCCTAAATCAAATGCCATCTCCCTAGACAGAACTGCTTCTTCATCAGCTTGCCAACATCACTTTCCTGAATCGCTATCTTTTTTTTTTAAACCACAAGGTTGTAACTGTTCTGCTGAATTTACCACTGGGGCTGGAGCCAGATGACAGCTTAGGTTTTAAGTAGTACCAGATACATAATAAGCACTTAAATAATAAGTGTTGAATGAACAGTTGTCAGAGTGTGTACTCATTAAGCACAGGGCCTAAGTTGTCCTGTTGATTGCTATATTCTCAGCACAATAGCACAATGCCTGGCTCATAGTAGACACTCATTTGCTGAATGACTGAATGAATGAACATGAATCTGTTTCTTCATTAACCTGTGAAGTCTTACAAAGTAGGGATTCTACAATGTCCAGCAAATGCTTGTTGAATCTTTTTAATGATTAATAGATTCATTTAAACAACAGTACATATAGTCATCATTGCCAGACTTAATATGAGATGTTAAATGTTCGATCCAATTTTCCTTCCCGGATAAGTTTTTCTTTCCTATCCTGTATAGACAGAAAAGAAAAAAGTACATTAAAAACAATGCATTCTGGCGCAATTCAAGGTATAGCTCTGAAAAACAGAAATGAAACACTCCCAGCCTAATTACAATCCCCTATTGTCTAAAGCCTACAGAGTATGAGTGAGGAAGTAATAATCTGAAGAAATAAAGGGACAATAAGAAAACACTCCTATTGAAAAACACCTATATTTTAGTAAGTAGAATTATATTACCCCACTAAATAGCATACACTGAAAGCAAAATGTAAATACCTTCTAGGTAAGTGTGGCCCACCTTTCTGTTAAGCAATAATTTATCAGATAATCAAAATATGTACACTCCAGGAGAGTGGACTGGCCAGTTTAAAGCAGAGCTACATGGGTGGGCTCCAGTGTAGATGGGAACATGAGGCCTGGGGGCTGGGGTTGGGGACCTAGTATCAGAGTGGTCTAGTGTCAAAGATTAGCTTGGCTTTCTGTGCAGTCACATACCCAGGCCTCTGATGGCAGTGAGCCCCACCACAGGCTGCTTTGGCTTTTCTGTTGTTGGAGTATTAACATATTTTAACATTAATTCACAAAATGTGACCAACATAACTGGAATTCATGCAGACAGGGAGCATACTAAGTGATATATGTATTCTGCTAATACTTAACCCAATAAACATCTCTTTTAAAAGCAAAGAAAATAAATATAAAAATTTGCAAAGATAACATCTAAAGATTAATCAGAATAGAAAAGTTTAACTTCTGTACATCCAATGAGAAAAAAGAAATTAACTTTTTTTTTTTTTTTTTTGCGGTATGTGGGCCTCTCACTGTTGTGGCCTCTCCCATTGCGGAGCACAGGCTCCGGTCGCGCAGGCCCAGAGGCCATGGCTCACGGGCCCAGCCGCTCCGTGGCATGTGGGATCCTCCCGGACCGGGGCACGAACCCATGTCCCCTGCATCGGCAGGCGGACTCTCAACCACTGCGTCACCAGGGAAGCCCAAGAAATTAACTTTTTAAGTTATTTCTACATTCTCTTGCTTAATATACACAATATAATTTCCTTACTTAATCTAAAACACACCAGGAAAACAAAAATAAATAAATAAATAAATAAAACACATCAGGAAAACTCTTTCATGAGCTAAGTTCAAGTCTTAGATATTTAAAGTGACCAATTCATTATTTTAAATTCTAGAGTAGCCATTAAATTAAATTTGAAAGACCCAGAGACAATCGTAGTTTATAAGAAAGTATATTTCTATATGAGTTGAAACAATAAAGCAATAAAACTAAACATATAATTGAAACTTCCTGTTTTAACTCAGTTGGAAAGGAATAAAGATAAAAGAGGAACTGAAGGAAGAGTAGAAAGACAAGATGGGAATTATCAAGAGAGAGAGTTGCAGCCAGCACAGAGGGAACCTATCACACAGATACCAAACACAAGGTCCTAATACTTACTCTGTCGGTTTTGAAAACATAATACCAGAAGAGGAGGGGCCCAATTCCAAACAGAGCTCCTAAAAGTGAGGTCTTGGGAGTGGGTCTGAAATTGGGATAGATATTTGCTGATCTTGCATAGGTCCAACGAATCAAGGCAGGATCTTCCTAAAATGAATGAAAACAAAAGACACAGGAAATTAAGTTCTACACTAAGAAACAATCTCATCAGGACTTTTGTGGAGAAGCACAAGAGATGCCCTTTGTTCTCTTCTACAGTTAAGGGTATACCCCGAATATTCCTAAATAGCTTCAAAGAAGATCTTTCATTTCCAGTATTTGTTGAATAATTCTCTGACGATCCTGTTCAGAATTTAAAAGACTCATATCATCCTTCAGCTTCCTATTTATTTAAGATTTAAGAATCCTAATCATTTTAAGCGGTCAGAGAAGAGGCACTTTTTTTTTAATCATTTTTTTCTATTCGTTTCTGGATTGTTTTTGGCGTCACTGTCTTTCTTGAAGTATGACAAACAGAACCACACAGTATTTCCAATGAGGACAAACAGATTTCATATGTTCTATCATATGCGAACTTTGTTTCCAGGACCTTTTCTAATGCTATGCCCACACTGGTCTTTCCAGGCTACAAATAAACTGCAGGAAGAGGAAGACAGAAGTAGGCTAACTCTGAACTTTACATTTTTTAAGCTGACTTGGCTGGTATTTTAAGAGCAAAATTATTACATTTCACATTATTAAAATCGTTTTTTGAAAGGACAAAGTTGTTAAAGAAAAATAATCAGATTGTCTTGGTTAAGATAAAAGTAACTGTCAATTTTAATATATTTATACTAGAATAACTATGTAAAAATAGCAAATCTACCCCAAATACGTAATTAAATTTAATTAGCTAAATACCCTAATGATTTTACAAAATTATTTGCTCCAGTTAACTGATAGATAAAAATAAGCAAATGAAATCAGCTTTAAAACTTTAATACTAAGCTGTGAGGAGAACATTCAAGGTTTTAACCAACGCCAAGAAGTCATGATTGGTAGGACATAAATAAACTGGATCTCTCACAGTAACATTTTAAATCAAACTGTTTGTCAAACTCTTTGCAGAGACAGTAAAGAAGGTGAAGACACAAGATACAGGTTCAAGGGGACATTTGAGCTCTATACCTGAACAGATAAATACATCTATCTATTCTTGTATCTATCCCTTCCTGCTATTAATGCATTTGAATGACTCTCTCATGCCAGAATTCTCTACCAGTCACCTCTCTACACCTAATATCTGCCAGACCTGTCTTCCAGAAACAGACATTTCATTTCATAAAAATACCAACAGCTCCATGACCATAGTTCATTGAACTAGGTACTGTTGTTGAAAGAGGTTCCAAAACACCTGCCGTGGGAGACAGTTCTCCTTCCTTGACACCACTCCACATCCAAAGGACTATCAGCAGCATGTGATATGGTGAACACCACTTTTTTTTTTTAATTTATTTATTTTATTTTTTTATTTTTGGCTGCGCTGGGTCTTTGTTGCTGCGCGCGGCACGGGCTTTCTCTAGTTGCGGCGAGCGGGGGCCACTCTTGGTTGCAGTGTGTGGGCTTCTCATTGTGGTGGTTTCTCTTGTTGCAGAGCATGGGCTCTAGGCACATGGGCCTCAGTAGTTACGGCGCATGGGCTCAGTAGTTGTGGTGCACGGGCTTAGTTGCCCCGCGGCATGTGGGATCTTCCCAGACCAGGGCTCGAACCTGTGTCCCCTGCGTTGGCAGGCAGGTTCTCAACCACTGCGCCACCAGCGAAGCTTATGAACACCACTTCTTGAAATCATTTCTTCACTTGGCTTCAAGGGCACACACCAGCTTGGCTTTCCTCCTAACTCTCTGGCCATTCCCTCTTAGTCTCTTTCGCTCTCTTCCTCCTTATCTCCCCAGTCTCTTAATATAGGACCTCAGACCTTGTGGGTCTTTCCTATCTACATTCACTCCCTTGATAATCTCTAGTCACATGGTTTTAAATATCCACCTATAGGCTGATGACTCCCCAAAACTATGCCTCCAGCCCTAGACCTGTACCCTGAACTGCAGACATAATATCCCACTCCCTGCTCAATGCTGACATATTGTCTAATTGGCAAGCGTGATGCCAAACATGATGTATCCCAAACTGATTTGCCAATATGCCATTCCACCTTCATCCCTGATCCTTTCACACTCTTCCCTATCTTGGTAAAAGGCAACTTCATTCTTCACTTCAGTCAAAAACCTTGGAGTTATCCTTGAGTCCTCTCTTTCTCTTACACCACATATCCAATCTGCCAGCTAACCTGATTGGCTCTACTTTCAATACATAACCAGAATGGACCACTTCTTACCAACTCCACTGTCACCAACCTTGTAGCCACCATCAACTAAGAAATTAGATTACTGCAAAAGGCTCCTAACTAGTCTCCCTGCTCCTGCTTTTACTCCCCCATAGTCTCTTTTCTACTAAGCAGCCAGAGTTGTTGTTAAAATGTAAGTCCTGGGCTTCCCTGGTGGCACAGTGGTTGAGAGTCTGCCTGCCGATGCAGGGGACACGGGTTCGTGCCCCGGTCTGGGAAGATCCCACATGCTGCGGAGCGGCTGGGCCCGTGAGCCATGGCCGCTGAGCCTGTGCGTCCGGAGCCTGTGCTCCACAACGGGAGAGGCCACAACAGTGAGAGGCCCGCGTATCGCAAAAAAAAAAAAATGTAAGTCCTGATTATGGGACACCCGACTCAGAAAAGTTCTTTCAATGGCCTATGAGGCTTGGTGTGATCTAGTCCCAGGTAACTTTCCCAACTCATCTCTTCCTACTCTGCCCTCATCTTTCTCCATGTTAGTCATAATGGTCTTTTCAGTATTTTGGGGATTAGCCAGGCACACTCCTGTCGAAGGACCCTCGTATTTGCTGTCCCCTCTGACTAAAATGCTACTTTCCCAGAGAGCTGAATGGCTAGCTCCCTCCCCTCACTTCTCTGAGATCTTCAATGTCACCTTCCAAGTGAGGCCTTTCCCTGTGCCTTTCTAAAACTGCAGCTGCTTTCCCTCTCTACTACATACACACATTCCTAATCCCCTTCCTTGCTTTATTTTTCTTCTTATCACTTCCCATTACTTAACATACTAAATGATTTAATTTTTTAACTTATTACTTGTCTTCCCTCTGGAAAGAAAGCTTTATGAGGACAGGAGTCTTTGCCTGTTTTGTTCTCCACTGTTACTGCAGTATCTAAAAGAGGACGCTGAGCAAGTATTTATTCACTAGCTCAATCATTCTTAGACATTAGGCAAAGAATTTCCATGTATTGCTCAATATATAATTGTCAGGCCCTCATTTACTTAACAGAACAACCAGTGAGGCTGGTGTAAAACCTGTTTTACACAGCAAAACTATAACTGCCCTGGGTCACAGAACTGGAAAAAAGAAAACCTGGAGTTTAAACCTCAGCTCTGTCTGACTCAAAGTCTCTCTCTCTTTTTTTTTTTTTTTTTTACTACATCTTACTATCTAGCACATCAAACCCAATCGTGTGAGTATGTATACAATCAATGTCTCTGTCCTCACCTTCTCCCAAGTAAATGAGGTTCTGGCTGAAGACAATATAGCCAAATGGTTAAGAGATGCTTTGGGTTATACAGACTACGGTTCAAATTCTGCTCTATCACTTGCTAACGTATATCTCTCGATGACATACTTGTCCTTCCCATGTAGTCTTTCTCATCTGTAAAATGGGGATAGTAATAGAGCTTAACTCTTTGAATAGCTGTGATATTTGAATATCATTCAGAAAGAGTTTCTATAGTGCCTGGCACACTGTAAGTTTCTTTCAATTCTCACAACTTCCTAACATTCCTACAGAACACCAATGCAACTGTTGAGAAAGTCTTTTTTCTTTTTTAATCTAAAAGCACACTTCTTAAATAATAATAGCTATCAGTTTACTGTGCATGTATTATGTGCCGGGAATGTTACACAGACTATCTCATTTAACCTCACAACGATTCCATAAAGAATGTACTACCATTTCCATATATGAAAATTAGAAAACTAAGGTTCAGAAGGCTTAGGGATATTGCACAAAGTCATATACTTTGCTAGTACATAGCGCCTTGGCGTTTGACTCCAAAGCCCAAAGCTTCAGCAAGCTGTAGGGTGTTTGGGTCTTTAAAAGATATAAACCGAAAAATCACTATATTCCCTTCAGAAGAGAGCAGTATTGCTATAAATGTGAACTGAAAAGTGGAAAACATCTTTAAAAAAAATACACACACACCCCCCATACTTCCTGAACACTCATCACAAGCCAGGCACTGTGCTGGCCGGTCACGTGCCTTATCTCATTTAATCCTCCTAACAGCCTCATAAGATAGCAAGTACTATATTATCCCCATTTTTCAGACAGGAAAAACCGAGGCTAAGCAACAGAGTTGAACAACTTTTTCAAAATCACTCAGGCGGGAAGTGATCAAGCCAAGACTCAAACCCAGCATGGTGTGAATCCAGAACCCGTCCTCTTGACCACCGAGCTCTCTACCCAAGGTCAAAGGGCTAATGAACTGGCCTGCTCTCTGGGCCTGGAAAAGGATCCGTGTCTAAAATACTCTTCGGGAACGGTGACCGCTCCGCGGCGTGATTCCCCTTGTCAGGTCTGAGCTGCCCAGCCCGACGGGACCGTCCCGACTCTGGCCCCTCGATTCCCACCCGCTGGCCCCTCACTCACGATAACCCCATGACGGCTGGGGTCGTTGTACTGAAGCAGGTACTCCCGTTTAAGCCGGGATCTTATGGCCAAACGCTCGGCTTGTGCCTTCCGAGTTTCCGGAGATATGTCGTATTCAGCTGGGTTGAGAGTAGTGGGCAGGGTCGCCAGGCGCGACGTCTTGTGCTTGGGGAACGACATCTTGGCGACCCGGCGCACAACTGCGCCTGCGCGGTCCGAGGCCCGCCCTCTTCAGTCTGACCTTCGTCCTGAGGCAGTGCGCCTGCGCGTTAGCCAGAGGTTGAAGATGGAGTTTAGTAAGAAGTTCAGCCTCTTTCCTCAACCTTCCTCACGGTCCTGGCCCCCTAGTGGCGACCTGCGCAGGCTCAAGGTACTTTCCTCGCCTTCCCCCACCCCCCTCCTTCCCCTACCCCGCTCCAAATCTAACGCTTGTTGCTCCTTCCTAGCAGCCTTATCCCTACTGAAATACAGAGCTTATTATGTGAAGTTGAGCTGGCAGAGACTGAAAATGGGATTGACTGTGGAATTCTGATTCAGTGTGGGTTCATCTCTGCGACTTGCGACATGTCACTTAACTTCTCGGAGTTTCCTCTTCCTTATCCCGGAGATAATGACCCCTATTCTATCCACGTAGCAAAACTGTTCTGAGGATTAAAATAAATAATTAATAGATGCCAATATACTTTGCAAGGCACAATTTCTCTTCCAAGAAAAAGAAAATTAGCTTTTCTATGCGTTACCATATTAGATCCATACAACATAAGCAGAAGAGTATTTTTCATTGGCATGAAATAATGTTTAATAGGAGAATGATGTTAGAAGTGTTCCCTGCCTGACTATAGGTCAGAAAAAAATTGTATAAACCTCGCAAAGAAACAATATCTTAGTTAAAATACTAAAACCTCTTATGTAAAATCCCTAGCACTCTTCAGGTACTAAGAATAAAAAACATCCTTAGAGATATGAAAATAAGCATAAGGGCACTGTGTCTTGCTGTGAAAGATAATTTTGGGAAACAAGGAATGTAACCTAAAAGGAAACCTTCTCCACCCCTACTGTCCTTCTCCTTTCCCCACTATCATCACAGAAAAAGGGCAACTTCAAATTGTATGGCAGGGTCTTTGGGTACCAGTCAGACGCTCCTTAGGGGAAAACATGTAAACAGTATTTCCATAACTCAGACAGGGAATGCTGGATCAGCTTGGGTGAAGCGTCTGGGGACATGTAGGTATGTTGGGAAATGGTTACTAGGCAGAGAAGGGACCTAGAAAGTTTGGCGCTTGAAGTGATGAGGAGCAGCACTAACTACTGTCAAATTTACCCAACATTTTAATACTGTTTTAAAATATTTATTAAGCACTTGCCGCATGAAGCACACTGCACACTAGTCAGTCAATCTTCCAGGCTCAGTGGGGGAAACAACAGAAGAAATGAAGGATAAGATGTTTGTCTCTGAGAAGCTGACAATCAGGCAGTACAGAAAGAACAGACAGAATATGATAATATTTGCAAAGCAGTTTAATGATCAAATAAATATAGTAGCAAAGTGGGCTCAGGAGAATGCAGGCTGAGGCTGAGGGAATATAGAAAAAAGAAACTTGAGACAAATCACTCAGACTCCATTTTAAAGGAGTGGGGGGGGAAACGTTCAGTTTTCTTCTGAGGTGTTTAAACATATTAAGAAAATAAAATGAAAAGCAGGAGCAAGTTGAAAATTCTAAAGACTACTTTGATAGTTTCAAAAACCTTTTGTTAATAGATTAGACACTGATCAAGGAAGAAGGGCATGTTAAAAAAGAAAAGAAAAGAAAAAAGAAAGAAGTACATTGAGTACAAGCCAACCAACAAAGTTTAAAAAAAAAAGACTTTTTAAGTTTAAGAGAGGGAGAGAGAGAGACAGAGAGAAGAAACTTCATCATTTCGTTTTGGATGAGTTAAGGGGATTATCTCCACATTTGCTTTTTTTTTTTAATGAGGTCATTTATTTATTTTTGGCCGCGTTGAGTCTTTGTTGCTGTGCACGAAGGTTTTTGTCTGGTTTCGCGGTGAGTGGGGTCTACTCTTTGTTGCGGTGCGTTGGCTTCTCACTGTGGTGGCTTCACTTGTTGCAGAGCGTGGGCTCTAGGCACGCGGGCCTCAGTAGTTGTGGCACGTGGGCTCAGTAGTTGTGGCTCATGGGCTCTAGAGCACAGGCTCAGTAGTTGTGGCTCGTGGGCTTAGTTGCTCCACAGCACATGGGATCTTCCCTGACCACGGCTTGAACCCGTGTCCCCTGCGTTGGCATGTGGACTCTTAACCACTGTGCCACCAGGGAAGTTCCTGCACATTTGCTTAATTATCATAAGGATCCCTTCAGATAACTGTTAAAAATATGAAGTCCTAGGTTTTGTTCTGCTCTTGTAGATTCAGAACTGGTCTTCAGGGAAACCCAGGAGTCAGTAATTTTTACAAGTTCTTGAAGGGATTCTTACAATATTGCATGTTTGAGGAACATAGAGATGAATATAAGAGGTCTTCCTTTTCCCAGAAAAGGCCATCTTAGAATGAATCTATTTAAGATGGAGACCTAGATTCTACAGTGAAAGAAAAAGACTTGATTGGGACTTTAGCTTGAAACGGTGCAACCAATAAATTATGAAAATGAATTTATCTTGTATTTAATACATTTTAGGTCACAATTACAACTGTGTGCTAATTCTGATAAATCAGGTGTTAATCTGTGGGGACATTATTTTTATGTAGCTCATTATGCTTCACTGCATTTGATTTTTTGCAGCAAGGTTATATTTGCAAAAGTGCTGGAGGGCTTTGTCCTTTGAAACCAGATTATTTCCTTCTGAAGCACTGATGTTATCATCATTCTTATTCATTTTTCTCTTTTTCATTTGTTACCTGGTCCAGCTGTAAGATCCTCCTGTATTAGTAACTTTGCATGTGGATCTAGCAGTTCACCAACATCACTTTCATCAATTTCATGAAATTCCACATCTTTTGCAAGATTTGCAATAGATTTCTATTGCATTCGAGAACTGGATATTTCCAAATGGATGACCAAGACTTTGATGGGGTGAATGTAGGCACTAGGGTTAGCAGATGGAATAATTTCAGTGAGCAGCAGTTTCACAGGTGGTCATATCATCAATGTATATTTCATGTTTTGAAGATTTTTACTTCTCTAAGAAATCTCCTAATAGAATTTATGAAAATTTATTGGATTACAGGGACTAAATACATGTATCTGTACTTGGTCGGAAGAGGGGGGATGAAGTGGTGAAGTGTAGAAGGAGAGAAGTGCATATATGCAGGCGTGGTTAAGCTATATAAATGGGGCAGGGTTTCAGGGAACAGAAGACAGACAGGTGAATACAGAAACTGTAAGAAGCAGATAAGTTCCAGCTTGCAACAATATGAAGAACATTCCTTCTCTTAATTGAGTAGGATCATATGTATATTTGGGAATAAACTCTTCACTTTGGGTTGAAAATAAACCCAATGCCCAGAGATTTAATTAATCAGTGATTAACAGCATTTGACATTTAGTGAGTATTCTCTATTACTATTATTTTTTAAAATCTTGTCCTAACATTGAATGTTAGCAAAGGATATACTCTCAAGCTAATGAAAGGTCCCCTCTTTACAGGAGCCCTCTCCACTACCCTGGTAAGGACCCTAAAAATGTGTTCGCATGGTCATTCTGTATTTGTAAAATTAGAAAATGTAAGCTATTTGAATCACAACTGCCTAAGACTGCTGTGTCTCTCCTCTCCGACTTCCCCCTTCTATCACATTTTTCTCCTGTTGGGTGGTATTGCGGCGGCCTTAGATATTTGGGGATCTTACCAACAAAAGTTGGGGTTTAGTAAGATATATTTATTTGATTCACATCTATGCCAGGTGGAGTTAAGTTATTGCTAGCCATCCAGGTACAGGATGGCTTCCAGGGATACTGCCATCACCTAGTGTGCCATGAAGGTTCAGGATCAGAGTTTGTATTGTGATATAAACTTGTCCTGTGAAGCCTGGCCCTGGAAATAATGAGGGTAGAGGAAGAGAACAAGGTTTGAAATAAACAGAACTAGAAGCTAATTTGTAGAATGTTCTTCTAGTCATCATTGAATCTTTTTTTCTCAAAGATTTTTTTTCTCCCCTCCTTCTCCCCCAAATTATATAAACTTCAAATCCCATCAAACCTGGATCTTCCTGTTTGTCAGTCTTGTTAAGGCTGCAAGGAAGAGACTCAGAGTGCCTCATGAATTAATTTATTTGCAAGGAGATCCAGGAACATGGGGGTAGCAAGGAAAGTCATCTCTTGTTTCGCATAGCTACCCTGGGAACTTGTCTTCCAAAACTGAAACGAACAGCAGTTCCAAGGGAGAATAAGAAAAATACTCCAGAGTTTTCAGAGTCTCACCTAAGCTCACGGATCCCACTTTCCCTTTGTTTATTACCTAGTGTTAACTCTTCCTTTAAAAAAGGATATTATTGAGTCAGTTTGACACTATTCAATTTAGATTGCCCCAAAGCACTACATGGGAGGTTGGCTTTCATTGTATCCAACTCATCTGTGGCTCTTTGACTTGGGCACTGTCCAAATTAGTCATGTATTCAAGATTACACAACTGTTTTTCTGTATCCCTAACAGATACACCTAGGTCAAAGAAGCTTATGGTATTTGGAAAAGACTCACATAGAACTACTATCTTCAGAAGCAGATTGTATCCAGAAGACACTCTGAGACTACACAGCCTCTTACAAACATACATCACTTTCTACTTGTTTCTACCATAGCTTTTTAATAAGTCTTGATATTTCATGGGGCAAATCTCTCCATTTTATTATAGTTCACAATTGTCTTAGCAACTTTTTTTTCCTTTTCTCTTTCAGAAGAATTTTAGTATTAAGCTATCAAGTTCCATGAAAAAAAATAATCCATTGGGATTTTTATTGGAATTGCACTATAGTTATAGCTTGACCTGAGAACAAACATCCTTATAATATTGTATCTTCCCATTCATTAGTTAGGTCTTTTATTTCCTTCAATCATGTTTTGTAACTTTCTCTATAAAGAATTCTGCCCTCTTCTTTTAGATTAACTCCTGCTACATTATAGATTTCATTGCTATTGTTAATTGTTTATTTTTCCTATTATATTTTCTAAATGGTTATTGCTGGTATATGGTAATATTATTGATGTGATGTTGGTATGCTCATCTTGGAACCAGTACCCTTATTGAACTTTTTACCAGTCCTATTAGCTTTTCTATATATTCTTTTCAATTGTTCTGTGTAGTCAGTCATATCTTGTGAAAATAGCAGTCTTGCCTTTTCTGTTCCAAGTTTTATACTTCTTTTTTTCTCTCTTATTGCATTAGCTAGGACCTCCAGGACAATATAATAGTAAAATCCTATCTTGTTCCCAGTTCTAATAGGAAATCTTCTGTTAGTTCACCATTAAATATGTTTGCCGTGGGGTTGGTAGAAGCACTCTATCAGGTTAATAAAGTCCCCTTTCATTTCTTGCCAAAAGTTTTTTAAAATAATGAATGATTGTTTAATTGATCAAATGCTATTTCCACATTTCTTTTTTTTTTTTTTTTTTTTTTGCGGTACGCGGGCCTCTCACTGCTGTGGCCTCTCCCGCTGTGGAGCACAGGCTCCGGACACGCAGGCTCAGCGGCCATGGCACACAGGCCCAGCCGCTCCGCGGCATGTGGGATCCCCCCGGACCGGGGCACAAACCCATGTCCCCTGCATCGGCAGGCGGACTCTCAACCACCGCGCCACCAGGGAAGCCCACATTTCTTGATCAATATGTTTTTTCTGTTAATTTGTTTAAAGAGACAGAGAACCTCGATAGGTTTTTCTGATGTGTTGTCATTTTGCATTCTGGAAGTAACTCTACTTCACGGTCATGTGCTTTTCAATATATTGATGAATTAAATTTATGAGCATTTTTTATAGAATTTTACTATTTATGTTTACAAATGAATTGGCTCTTATTTTGTTCTTATGTACTTTTGGTAATATATTTAAACGAAATGAGTAGATTTCCTTCTTTTTTTTTCTTTTAACTCTCCAAAACGGTTTGTACAAGACAGGAACTATAATTCTTGAAAGCTTAGTAAATTATCTAATAAAACTGTCTGAGTCTTCTATATTTTTTCAAGAGAGACTTTTGGCTATCAATTCAATTTCTGTAATGATTGTTGGTTTGTTCAGGTTTTCTTCTGGAATCATTTATTGTAATTTACATTTTCTCAAATATCTTTCTTTAAACTTATTGCCATAGAGTTTCTCATCTTATGATCTTTTCAGTCTTCATTGTCTTTTATAATCCTCTTTTTGCTTCTATTACTGTTTATTTATTGCTCCTTATTTTTCTTCCTCAATGCTGCTAGAGTTCTGTCTACCTTATCTTTTCAAGAACCTATTTTTAATTTTTAAAATTATCTCTAATCAGTAATTTTTCCTCTTATACTTTTTTCTTCTATTTTTCTTGAGAGTACTCCAATGTTCTTCTTCCAGCTTCTTAAGCAGAATGCTTATCTCATTTATTTTTGTTTATATGTGTTTTATAATTTTTATGCATGTAATTCTGTACATTTTCATTTTAGCTACATCTCCACAAGCTTTTATTAGTATTTTCATTGTCATGTAGCTCTGAGTATTTCATAATTTCCATTATGTTTTTTTCCTCAACCCATTAGTTATTTAGAAATGCAAAAGATGTTTTGTTTTGTCTATCTTTTTCATGTTAATTTCTAGTTTAACAGCATTATTGTCAGAGAACTTCGTATAATATTAGCCCTTTGGGACTTCATATGTGATGAGTTTTTTGCTCAGTTTTGTTTTTAACACACCATTTTTTTAAAAATGTAACCTACATATAGAAAAATGCATTAATCGTACATATGCTGTTCAATGAGTTATTACAAAGTGAACACACCCTTGTAATCACACAGTCATTTTTTTAAGTGATTTTTAAAAATTTATTATTTTTATTATTTTTTTATTTCTGGCTGGGTTGGGTCTTCATTGCTGCACACGAGCTTTCTCTAGTTGCAGCGAGTGGGGGCTACTCTTTGAAGCAGTGCGTGGGCTTCTCATTGCAGTGGCATCTCTCGTTGCAGCACACAGGCTCTAGGCGTGCGGGCTTCAGTAGTTGTGGCTCGCGGGCTCTAGAGCACAGGCTCAGTAGTTGTGGCACACAGGCTTAGTTGCTCCACGGCATGTGGGATCTTCCTGGACTAGGGATCAAACCTGTGTCCCCTGCATTGGCAGGCGGATTCCTAACCACTGCACCACCAGGGAAGTCCCACACATAGTCATTTTTTAATTGAAGTATAGTTGCTGTACAATATTGTATAAGTTACAGGTGTAGAGTATAGTGATTCACAATTTTTAAAGGTTATATTCCATTTATTTTAAAGGTTATATTCCATTTATAAAGGTTATTATAAAATATTGGCTATATTTCCTGTGTATACATAGTCATTTTTATAATAGTTCCATGTGAGCTTTAAAAGAATGTATATTCTGTATTCATTGAGTGCAAGGTTAGATCAAGCTTGTTAATTGTGTGCTTTGGAGCTCTCATATCTTTATTCATCTTTGTCTACTTGGTCTATTTCTAACATAGAGTTGTGTTATAATCTTCCAATGCCATTGTGGTTTGTTCATTTCTCCTTGAGCGAAATTAGAATACACAGGGTGAATTGAAGGTGGTATGAAAACATTTTGATGTGCATGCATCTGTGAATTGTTTTTACCATAAAGACAAAGCAGTTCACACATAATGGTTCGCTCACTCCATCCACCTATTGAGGCGTATACAAACCAACAGGAAAAAAGAAAGATTTCTGCTTAAAATATACAGTACACTTAGAAACACATCTGTCATGTAGACCTAAACAAAAGGTTATGAATATTACATTTTGCATTCTGCTTCTTCAGAGACAGTCTTTTCATCCTAGTCATATATCTGTTCTTACTACTAAAGTCACTTACATAAGGACATATTTGTACTTGAAAGGAACAATAAGTTTCCTACAAAGTGTAAGGTGACATTTTCTTGCAAGTTGTCAATTTAACATAAAAGAGGGTAAATACTCTTAGCTGAGGCTATGTCATGCTTTCTTCTTGGGATAAAGTTCTGCCCTACCATCATCTTTTGCTTGGGAAAGGCAATAGCCTCCTAGTTGGTTTTCTTACATATGTGCACACTTGCCACACTTCCTTTTTTTTTTCCCCACACAGCAGCCAGAGTGACCTTTTAAAATATCTGTTGTCCTATCTCTCCTAATTAAAGTCTTGCATAACTTCAAGATCCAGTGAGGTCTGCTCCCTACCTCTTCAGCTACACTTGGCTCCATGCTCCCCCATCACTGTCTGCGCTCCAGCCACACTGGCCTCTCTTCAGTTCTTTCCTTCCACAGGGCCTTTGCACCTACTTTTCACTCTGCCTTAAACATTATACTCTACACTCCTATTCATCCTTCAGAACTCACTCAATTCTATATTCCTGTAAGTAACCAACAAGGTCAGATTCTCCTATGAGCTTTCATAGCACTATAGACCTCTCCTTTACAGCACTAACTACAATCCTAACTTCGCATTTTGTATTATTTAGTTAATCCCTGTCTCTCCTCACCCCCCACATAAGAATGTAGGCTCTTTGAAGACCAGGACTACATCAGGCTTGTCTCAGCCTCCATTCCAACACTAGCACAGTGCCTGGTACATCATAGCAGTGATGAATGAATCAATGACCAGTTGTCTTTCTTCACTTCAAAGAGAATATATTAACCAAACATGCCTACACCCTTCTTGCTGCCTCTGCTTTCATCCCATCCTCACTTCCACCCCATATGCCATACTCATCACCTCTCCCCCTTGTGCCCCCAACCCCAAATTAAAAATTCAAGTAAAAAACCATTGTCCAGTAATGTAGACTTTTACTGAAGATTTTGTGTAGTTACAGAGGAGGGGGTACATCACAAAGCAAAATGCCCTAACAATGCCCTTTTAACATCTCTGCTTTCCCCCCTAGTTCTTATTTCTACAACAGCTTGGAGGTGTCTCATCCCTCTTCTTTTTCCCCCTGCAAAGTCTGCTCTGGGAGCCCCTCTAGCCAAGCTACCTCATCCTCTACCTGCCTCTGAGTCTATGCTCAGCAAAACAAAGCACAGCCATAGACTGAGCCACAACTCCTAGGGGCCTTGGTTTATAGAGCCGCTTGCATTTTTAAAAAATTTGGAACAGAAAACGTTGCCCCTTTTTCACTTTTTCCTTTGCTTGATGATATTATTCCCTCCATCGATGCCACTCTGTGCCCTCCCTGCTGTCTGTGGCCGACTGAAATATGTCCATCAAAGTCCACTTCAAATGTCCAATTTTCTGGAAACCTTTCCATAAAACATCCAAGTAGAAGTGATTTTTCTCTTCCTTAAGTATGTTTACTACTTTTTTTATTCTACTTGTTATTACAGGCAACGTTATGGTTGTTTTTCTCTCCCTCTCTTTAAGAACAAGTTTGGTTTCCTGTTCTACACGTCCCCTGAAGAGCCTGGCTCAGAACCTGTGCACAGCCCGCTCTAGTCCTGATTAGATTATAATGAAATTGTTCATGTATCTTTTCTTAGGCTTTAGTAAAAGCCTCTTCAAGAAAGCGACTAAATTTCATGTTTCCAAATGACAGCCAATGTTTCAGTTTTGGAGTCACCTAGCAGGAACTACTCCTCGCTGGGAAAGAGCTCTGTAGATATTGTGGGTGGGTGCAGTACAGCTTTGGTTTAATAGTCTTGGAGAGAAGTTCTCTCTCCAGCTAAAAGATATAGTTCACATTTTTGCCCAGGTAGACTCTAGCTTTCTAAAATGCAGCATCAGTCTGGCCCTTGAAAGACTGTCAGGGCCCCTGAAACAGAGTCTAACTCTTATGACTTCTTAAAAGTTCCAGCAAGGGCTTCCCTGGTGGCACAGTGGTTGAGAATCTGCCTGATAATGCAGGGGCGGACACGGGTTTGAGCCCTGGTCTGGGAAGATCCCACATGCCACGGAGCAACTAGGCCCGTGAGCCACAACTACTGAGCTTGCACGTCTGGAGCCCTGTGCTCCGCAACAAGAGAGGCCGCAATAGTGAGAGGCCCGTGCACCGCGATGAAGAGTGGCCCCCACTTGCCACAACTAGAGAAAGCCCTCGCACAGAAACGAAGACCCAACACAGCAATAATTAATTAATAAACTCCTACCCCCATCATTTTCAAAAAAAAAAAAAATGCCAGCGAGATGGCTAACGAAAAATGTTGGCATACAAATTTAAGCTCCTGAGGTCTAGAGAGAGACCTATTGCTAGCAATATATTCTGTTACCATTAGTGTGATCTTCAGGTGAACAGATCTTCTCAATGTTTTATAGTCACCTTGATCAAGCAAAATGTATGGAGGCCCAGTGATGAGGTTACTTCACTTGTAAATGGCTGAGGGCAGCTAAGATATAACTTACCATCACTTGCTCAGATTTCCTGCCAAATTATATTTATGTTCTCAACACGAAACTAAATATCTTTAGCTTCTTTTATTCCTATTAGCATCTTCATTACCCTGGATTAAACATGGATAGTTTTATATATAGTTCTTTATATAGTTCTTTGTTTATTTTTTAACATTTTTTCCATTCCAAATACATTTCATTATAGGAAAATTTTAAGATAGAAAGAAAAATCAAAAAAAATTATTTTTTTTTTGCGGGCCTCTCACTGTTGTGGCCTCTCCCGTTGCAGAGCACAGGCTCCGGACGCGCAGGCTCAGCAGCCATGGCTCACAGGCCCAACTGCAACCCGGCATGCGGGATCTTCCCGGACCGGGGCACGAACCCATGTCCCCTGCATCGGCAGGTGGACTCTCAACCACTGCACCACCAGGGAAGCCCCAAAATATTTTTAAGAATCTATATTTCTACAACTTCAGGACAATCACAAGATTTTTTGTCATTTTTTTCAAACTTTGTTCCATGCAGGGGATGTTTTTAAAACATTGTAATCATGCTATAGATATACTGTATGCTGTTTTTTCACTTAAGATTTTATGTAAGCATTTTTCTTTAGTCTTTATTATGGATAATAATATCCATAATATTATGGATACATAAAATTCCAACAAGAGGAAGTAATTATAATTTACTTATCTCCTGTATTCCAACTTAAAGTTGGTTTAAAAAAAAAAAGAAACTATAAATAAGTACTTAAATAAACTCTAATTTTCTAAACATTTTACATTTATTCATGGAGTTATTTGCTTTTTTTGGAATTTTGTTTTATTTATATTTTTAAACAGCAGATTCTTATCAGTCATCAGTTTTATACACATCAGTGTATACATGTCAATCCCAATCTCCAAATTCAGCACACCACCATCCCCACCCCCCAGCCTCTTTCCCCCATTGGTATCCATACATTTGTTCTCTACATCTATGTCTCAATTTCTGCCCTGCAAACCGGTTCATCTGTACTGTTTTTCTAGGTTCCACATATATGCGTTAATATACAATATTTGTTTTTCTCTTTCTGGCTTACTTAACTCTGTATGACAGTCTCTTGATCCATCCACGTCTCAACAAATGACCCAATTTCATTCCTTTTTATGGCTGAGTAATATTTCATTGTATATATGTACCACATCTTCTTTATCCATTCATCTGTCGATGGGCATTTAGGTTGCTTCCATGACCTGGCTATTGTAAACAGTGCTGCAATGAACATTGGGGTGCATGTGTCTTTTTGAATTATGGTTTTCTCTGGGTATATGCCCAGTAGTGGGATTGCTGGGTCATATGGTAATTCTATTTTTAGTTCTTTAAGGACCCTCCATACTGTTCTCCATAGTGGCTGTATCAATTTACATTCCCACCAGCAATGCAAGAGGGTTCCCTATTCTCCACACTCTCTCCAGCATTTGTTGTTTGTAGATTTTCTGATGATGCCCATTCTAACTGGTGTGAGGTGATACCTCATTGTAGTTTTGATTTTCATTTCTCTAATAATTAGTGATGTTGAGCAGCTTTTCATGTGCGTCTTGGCCATTTGTATGTCTTCTTTGGAGAAATGTCTTAGGATGTTTTGTATTTCTGTGGTGTCTGTTGTAACTTCTCCTTTTTCATTTCTAATTTTACTGATTTGAGTCCTCTCCCTCTTTTTCTTGATGAGTCTGGCTAATGGTTTATCAATTTTGTTTATCTTCTCAAAGAACCAGCTTTTAGTTTTATTGATCTTTGCTATTGTTTCTCTTTCATTTATTTCTGCTCTGATCTTTATGATTTCTTTCCTTCTGCTAACTTTGGGTTTTGTTTGTTCTTTCTCTAGTTCCTTTAGGTAAGGTTAGATTGTTCATTTGAGATTTTTCTTGTTTCTTGAGGTAGGCTTATATAGCTATAAACTTCCCTTTAGAACTGCTTTTGCTGCATCCCATAGGTTTTGGATCGTCGTGTTTTCATTGTCATTTGTCTCCAGGTATTTTTTGATTTCCTCTTTGATTTCTTCAGTGATCTCTTGGTTATTTAGTAACGTACTGTTTAGCCTTCATGTGTTTGTATTTTTTACGTTTTTTTCCCTGTAATTCATTTCTAATCTCATAGTGTTGTGGTCAGAAAAGATGCTTGATATGATTTCAATTTTCTTAAATTTACTGAGGCTTGATTTGTGACCCAATATGTGATCTATCCTGGAGAATGTTCTGTGTGCACTTGAGAAGAAAGTGTAATCTGCTGTTTTGGGATGGAATGTCCTATAAATATCAATTAAATGTGTCATTTAAAGCTCCTGCTTCCTTATTTATTTTCATTTTGGATGATTTGTCCATTGGCGTAAGTGAGGTGTTAAAGTCCCCCACTATTACTATGTTACTGTCGATTTCCTCTTTTATAGCTGTTAGCAGTTGCCTTATGTATTGAGGTGCTCCTATGTTGGGTGCATATATATTTATAATTGTTATATCTTCTTCTTGGATTGATCCCTTGATCATTATGTAGTGTCCTTCCTTGTCTCTTGTAGCATTCTTTGGAGTCTATTTTATCTGATATGAGCATTGCTACTCCAGCTTTCTTTTGATTTCCATTTGCACGGAATATCTTTTTTGATCCTCTCACTTTCAGTCTGTATGTGTCTCTAGGTCTGAAGTGGGTCTCTTGTAGACAGCATATATATGGGTCTTGTTTTTGTATCCATTCAGCAAGCCTATGTCTTTTGGTTGGAGCATTTAATCCATTCACGTTTAAGGTAATTATCGATATGTATGTTCCTATGACAATTTTATTAATTGTTATGGGTTTGTTTTTGTAGGTCCTTTTCTTCTCTTGTGTTTCCCACTTAGAGAATTTCCTTTAGCATTTGTTGTAGAGCTGGTTTGGTGGTGCTGAATTCTCTTAGCTTTTGCTTGTTTGTAAAGCTTTTGATTTCTCCATCGAATATGAATGAGATCCTTGCTGGGTAGAGTAATCTTGGTTGTAGGTTCTTCCCTTTCATCACTTTAAATATATCATGCCACTCCCTTCTGGTTTGTAGAGTTTCTGCTGGGAAATCAGCTGTTAACCTTAGAGGAATTCCCTTGCATGTTATTTGTTGTTTTTCCCTTGCTGCCTTCAATAATTTTTCTTTATCTTTAATTTTTACCAATTTGATTACTGTGTGTCTCAGTGTGTTTCTCCTTGGATTTATCCTGTATGGGACTCTCTGTGCTTCCTGGACTTGGTTGGCTATTTCCTTTCCCATGTTAGGGCAGTTTTCGACTATAATCTCTTCAAATATTTTCTCTGGTCCTTTCTGTCTCTCTTTTTCTTCTGGGACCCCTTTAATGTGAATGTTGTTGTGTTTAATGTTGTCCCAGAGGTCTCTTAGGCTGTCTTCATTTCTTTTCATTCTTTCTTCTTTATTCTGTTCCGCAGCAGTGAATTCCACCATTCTGTCTTCCAGGTCACTTATCCATTCTTCTGCCTCAGTTATTCTGCTATTGATTCCTTCTAGTGTAGTTTTTTTTTTGTTTTTTTTTTTTTGTTTTTTTTGCCATACGCAGCCCTCTCACTGTTTTGGCCTCTCCTGTTGTGGAGCCCAGGCTCCAGACGCGCAGGCTCAGCGGCCATGGCTCACGGGCCCAGCTGCTCCGCAGCATGTGGGATCTTCCCGGACCAGGGCACGAACCTGTGTCCCCTGCATCAGCAGGCGGAGTCTCAACCACTGCACCACCAGGGAAGCCCTCTAGTGTAGTTTTCATTTCAGTTATTGTATTGTTCATCTCTGTTTGTTTGTTCTTTAATTCTTCTAGGTCTTTGTTAAACATTTCTTGCATCTTCTTGATCTTTGCTTCCATTCTTTTTCCAAGGTCCTGGATCTTCTTCACTATCATTGTTCTGAATTCTTTTTCTGGAAGGTTGCCTATCTCCACATCATTTAGTTGTTTTTCTGGGGTTTTATCTTGTTCCTTCATCTGGTACAAAGTCCTCTGCCTTTTCATCTTGTCTATCTTTCTGTGAAGGTGGTTTTTGTTCCACAGGCTGCAGGATTGTAGTTTTTCTTGCTTCTGCTGGCTGCCCTCTGGTGGATGAGGCTAAGAGGCTTGAGCAAGCTTCCTGATGGGAGGGACTGATGGTGGGTAGAGCTGGGTGTTGCTCTGGTAGACAGAGCTCAGTAAAACTTTAATCTGCTCGTCTGCTGATGGGTGGGGCTGGTTTCCCTCCCTGTTGGTTGTTTGGCCTGAGGCAGCTCAACACTGGAGGCTACCTGGCTCTTTGATGGGGCTAATGGCAGACTCTTGGAGGGCTCACGCCAAGGAGTACTTCCCAGAACTTCTGTTGCTGGTGTCCTTGTCCTCACGGTGAGCCACAGCCATCCCCTGCCTCTGCAGGAGGCCCTCCAACACTAGCCGGTAGGTCTGGTTCAGTCTCCCCTGGGGTCACTGCTTCTTCCCCTGGGTCCTGATGCGCACACTACTTTGTGTGTGTGCCCTCCAAGAGTGGAGTCTCTGTTTCCCCCAGTCCTGTCAGTCCTGCAATCAAATCCTGCTAGCCTTCAAAGTCTGATTCTTTAGGAATTCCTCCTCCCGTTGCTGGACCCCCAGGTTGGGAAGCCTGACGTGGGGCTCAGAACCTTCACTCCTGTTGGTGGACTTCTGTGGTACAAGTGTTCTCCAGTTTGTGAGTCACCCACGCAGCAGTTATGGGATTTGATTTTCTTGTGATTGCCCCCCTCCTACCGTCTCATTGTGGCTTCTCCTTTGTCTTTGGTTGTGGGGTATCTTTCTTTGGTGAGTTCCAGTGTCCTCCGGTTGATGATTGTTCAGCAGTTAGTTGTGATTCTGGTGTTCTTGCAAGAGGGAGTGAGAGTACATCCTTCTACTCCGCCATCTTGGTTCTCCATCCATCAAAAGTCTATTTCTTAAATAGACCAGCCTCCCTTTTCTTCTAAATGTTCAAAAAATATAAAATCCAACCAAAGTGTTTTTAAAATATATTTACTTTTTATTATTTATTTATTTTCATTTTGGCTGCACTGGGTCTTAGTTGTGGCATGTGGGATCTTTAGTTGCAGCATGCAGACTCTTAGTTGCAGCATGCATGCAGGATCTACTTCCCCAACCAGGGATTGAACCTGGGCCCCCTGCATTGGGAGTGCTGAGTCTTACCTAGTGGACCACCATAGAAGTCCCCGGCCAAAGTTTTAAAATACACTTTTGTGGTAATTTTTTCACAAGTGGTAAAGGCAGTTGGATATGATATCCTCCCAGGACCATCATTAAAATATCAGGGTGAATTCTATTTTTTTTTTAATTATTGAAATCTTCAAATATACACAAAAGGACAGGAAATCGTATAATGAACCAACCCCATGTACTCATCCCTCAGCTTTTACAATTTTAAATATTTTGTCAATGTCATTTTATCTATCCCCCGACACATACATTTCACTTTTGTTTTTGCTGGATTATTTTAAAGCAATCTCTGACAGTATTTTGTTTTACCCATAAATACTTCAGCATATATTTCTAACCGTTAAGAAGGTTTTTTTCCTACATAACCACAATGCTATTATCACACATAACAAAAATATCAATAATCTCAGGAGCATTTTAAAATTGGATTCTGGAAAAAGCAAGCCAAAGAAATGAGTAATATAGAATTTCAAGCACTAGGGTAAGCAGGTTGGAAAGATGCTTTTGGCAAAGTTGGTACTTTTGCTCTTGTAAATGACATCACAGAGCCAGATGCCACTTTCTCCTACATATTTGAAATTGGATTTACTTTCTTACCCCAAAATGTATTCCCTTGTTCAGTTCAAGGCATTAGCCACCATCCAGGAACTCAAGGTCAAGACCCAGAGTCCTTGTAGAGTCTTTTTTCCCTCCCCTCTTGCTGGTACTCCATTTGACCAGTTCTAAAGTCCTAAATCTCAAGGTGAATATCGCTCATATCCATCCCCTCCTCTCCATTCCCACTTCAGCTTCTTTTGGACCCCCATTATCTGTCTCTACACTGAGGTATGGGAACGTCTTCGTTTGGGTTCCCCTAGAAACAGAGGCCTGAGACAAGGATTTGTGTATAGATCATTTATTCTACAGGTGATCCCAGGAGACCTGGGAACTGAGTAGGGGAAGTGAAAGAAGCCAATACAAGGTGTGTTATGAAGCACAGCAGGACATTGGAGCTCCATTCTACTGGAAAACTCTGGGGTACATTATAGAACATACCTCAGAGTCATCCCAACTGATGGGCAAGGGAGCTGGGGTATTTATCCACCACCTCTCCACCCATCATCGCTTGATGGCTGCTCTCAGGGGCAAGAAGTCCTGCACTGTGCACAGGCTGAGCATGCTGCCAGTCAGAAGGCAGAGGGTCACAGGCCTTCGGTGTATAGTGGTGAATAAGGAGGGTACATGGCAGGGCACGAACAGCACTCACTACATCGCCTCCGTTCTTGCTCTCTCCCCACACAAAGCCCACAGATAACTTTCCAAAGTGCAAATCTGGTTCTGGCACTTCTCTATTTAATAAAAAGGGTATATGGATGATGCTAAAGAACAACCTTGCTTATTTACCCTGATGGAGGTGACTGTCTTGAGTGGTACTTGACCTTATGATCCTGGGCACCTTTGGCATACCTTTTGCATATGAACAAAGTTTGGATTGGACTTAATTGAGTCCAATTGTGAATTCAATGGAGAGAGAGCTTTATTCATATGTGTATCATTAAAACCTTGTTTACTTACAGAACAGGTTGGGAGGGGGAGGGACAAGTGATTGCTTCTGGTTTGGATTCTGCTAGTGCAGCCCTTTACACCTCAACAGTTTTGCATAATCCTTCCCAGGCAGTGAGTGCCTCCCTCCACTGCCGCTGCACCAAAGCTATCGTGGCAATAATTTGTTCTTCTTTATGCAGTCACATTATCTGGAATCTCAGTGTGATTTACAAGCTTACATAACTTCCCAAATGAGTCAGCGTGCTCCTCAAGAAGGCAGCATGGTGAAATGGAAAAAACACAGCATTTGGTAACAGACAGAACAAGTTCAGTTCCTGCATCTGCCACTTCCTAACTGTATGTCAGACAAGCTCTTCTACCTCTCTAAGCCTCAGTTTCTTCCTCTAACAAATAGGGATCAGAGTACCTACCTAAGAGGGTTATTATAAGGATTAAATGAGGTAGAGAGCACTCAGTGTGATACATAACAGGCCCTGAATCAGTGTTGAACTTCCCCATCCTACATCCTGATTTTACACATCTGGCAGCAAGTTCTTGACCGTTACCAGCCTGCAGTGAGTGAAAAATGCTGATTTATCTTGGTCTGCTTTTAGCACCAGTGGATTTTAGATGAAAGTCCAAATCAGTTCTTTGTAAAGGAAATTGCTTGCTCCACTGTGGGCAAAGCAGCCACATTGTGTGTGAAATAAATCCATTCCAGAAAGGGCTGGGGTGCTCTAGGAAGAACTGGGCTGGCACAGCCTGGCTCGGTCCCGACTGCAGTGGCAGCCAAAGATTGCTGGCGTTCAGAGGCGACTTTGTGAGTACACGGTCAGACAGACAGCCAGAAAAACAAAATGTGCAGGAGAGGACGTGACATCCCATCTGCATAGCTGCTCACCGCGGCGGGGAGCAGTTAGGAATAGCCTAGCAGGATGACTTTTGCTAGAAGTGGCAGCGAACGAATGTGGGTGCTGCTGTGCTGGCCAGGGCTGGGGACGATTCTGGAACTGTTTTTCCAAAGTGGCTGGAACAAATGCCTACAAGTTAAAATAAATAAATAAATAAAATCCCTGGTCAGCAAATGAGCACTGCCGCAAACGCTCTTCCCTGCTGGTCACAGTGCTCTTAGGGCAGGATTACCAGACAAGCTCATTTCCAGGATCTTTATAGCCAGCATAATCCATAGTTAGCAGTCAGCTAGGGTAAGCAGAGAAAGTATTCATAATGAAGGGTGATTGATGAGTGTACTGTATCCATAAAAGCAAAGAAACCTCCGAAAAGAAAAATCAGGAGCCAATCTTTGAACGTCGAAACGCTAGAACATTAGAACAAGAAAGATTCAGATCATCGAGCTGTTCTGGTGATATTTAAATACTAAAAAAATAACAGAACCTTTCCTTCAAATAAAATCTTATTCAGACTCTCCCCATATAAGGCAAATAAAAGGGATACTGCTCAGCAGGGCAGGGGAGGAGGACAGAGGGCAGTGTGGTTCTGGAGCCCCAGCCTGTGAATGAGCCCTCACTATAGGTCTCCCAGTGTGGCCCAGAAAGATGTCTTGGAAATCCTGAGGCCCCACTGACCCCTGTGTGAAAATCTCTAGTCTAGTCTACTCCTCACATTGTACAAATGGGGAATTTAGGCTCAAGTTAATCTAAGATGGCCTAGCAGAATTGGGACTAGAGCCCAAACCTCCTGATTTTAAGTTCCTTGCTCTCCTAAAAACCATCTCCCCTTTAAAAAAAAAAAAAAAGTGTCTTTAAAGGTAAAGTTCCTCATGAAATACCTTGTTAAAATAAATGAGAAGGCCAGAGGCATCCAAGTATAAATACTGCCTTTGGAAGTGATCCCATTCTATCTTCTTATCGCTGTACCCAAGTGCAATTTCTTATCACATTTACGACTTTTAGTATGGCAGTCACAAAATCCAAGGAGAATTGCTAAATTAATGGGCTCTTAAGCCAGGATAAGTCTAACCAGTTTGTGCCTTCTAGAAAACAACAACTTAACTACAACAGCTTAGTATTTTTAAATTAAAAAAAATATATATATAGGCACAATAAGAAAGGAATCTGAAATGCATGGCAGATGGAGATGGCCAAACCAAGGCTGTCACACAGGGGAGCACAAGGCACATCAGACTTCTGATCTACTTCCTGTTGTGAGACCTTGGATAAGTCACAACCTCTCTGGACCTCAATTTTTTTTAATCTATAAAATGATTAAATCATTAAAGTCACTAAAAGTTAATATTCGACAGAACCCTGACACAGAACTTCCCAGTGCTGTGGGTCAGCCAGCACTGTGCCTATTTCATGTACAATAGAGGTCCCTGTCTTCAAGGCTGAGGACCTGGCAGTATAATTACTATAGAAGAGAGAAACGAAGCAACGTGGAGATCACTGTGGGATAAAAGGAAAGAGGGAGGAGGGAAGCGGATGGAGAGAAAAGCAAAGGCTCTCCTTATATGCTTCAGAGGACTGGATGTTGGTCAGTATCCATCCTGTACATTTTTGTGACACCTATTACCCTGAAGTTCTCTAAATGGCAAGATAAATGGCATATGTAGACAAAGAAAAGTCTGTAAGACCATAAGCTGAAATACTGTTTTTTTCTGGGTTGTATGATTATGAATGCCCTGCATTTTCTTTTTTCCTTTCTTCCTTTCTCCTTGTATGTGTTTCCTAAATTTTGTACCTCAACTATATATTACTAGTGTTCCCCCACCAGAAGGTAAGCCAGATAAGTGCAGGAATTTTTGTCTATTTTGTTCACTGCTGTATTTCCAGTGCCTGGAACAGTGCCTAGCATTTTGTAGGTGCTCAATAACTATTTATTGAGTGAATTAATGAGTATGTAATCAAAAATGATATAAAAACAGACACACAGATCATTGGAACAAAATAGAGATCTGAGAAGTAAACACATGCATATATGAACAATTAATTTACAACAAAGGAGCCAAGAATATACAATGGGGAAAGGACAATATCTCCAATAAATGGTGTTAGAAAAACTGGACAGCCACAAGCAAAAGAATGAAACTAGACAACTATCTTATACCATACACATAAATCAACTCAAAATGGATTAAAGACTTAAATGTAAGACCTGAAACCATAAAATTCCTAGGAGAAAAAATAGGTTGTAATTTCCTTGACATTGATCTTAGCAATGTTTTCTTTTAAGATCTGACTTAAAAGGCAAGGGAAACAAAAGCAAAAATAAACAAACGGTACTACATCAAACTAAAAAGCTTCTGCATGGCCAAGGAAAGCATCAACAAAACGAAAAGGCACCCTACTGAATGGGAGATGTTTGCAAATTAAATCATATATCTGATAAGGAATTAATATCCAAAATGTGTAAAGAACTCACATAACTCAATAACAAGAAACAAAGAACCCAATTTAAAATTTAAACCCAATTAAAAATTTAACCCAATTTAAAAAGGGGCAGAAGATCTGAATAGGTATTTTGCCACAGAAGACACACAGATAGCCGCCAGACACATGAAAAGATGCTCAACATCACTAATCATCAGGGAAATGTAAATCGAAACCACAATGAGATATTACAACTGTTAGAATGGCTATTATTAAAAAGACAAGAAATAATAAGTGTTAGAGAGGATGTGGAGAAAAGGGAACCCTTGAACACTGTTGGTGGGAATGTAAATTGGTGCAGCCACTGCTGCACCAAAACAGTATGGAGAGTCCTCAACAAATTAAAAATAGAACTACCGTATGATCCAGCTATGCTTCTACTTCTGGGTATTTATCTTAAGACTATGAAAACACAAATTTGAAAAGATATATGCACCCCTATGTTTATTGCAGCATTATTTACAGTAGCCAAGATATGGAAACAACCTGTGTCTATCAATGCATGAAAGGATAAGGAATATGTGATGTGTGTGTGTATACATACAGCTTCTCTTCAGAAAGACATTGTGTCTTAGAACCTTGAGTATAATCATAGCCAACTTCATCATTGTGTGTATGTATACACACACACACACACATACACACACACATATACACACACCATGGAATACTATCCAGCCATAAAAAGAAGGAAATTTTGCCATTTGCAGCAACATGGATGGACCTAGAGGGTATTATGCTAAGTGAAGTAAGTCAGACAAAGAAAGACAAATACCATATGATTTCACTTATATGTGGAATCTAAAAAACAAAACAAGCAAAACAAAACAAACTCACAGGTACAGAAAATAGACTGGTGGTTAACAGAGGGGAAGGGGTTTGTAGGGGGAGGGTGAAATGGGTAGAGGGAATCAGTTGTATGGCAATGGATGGTAACTAGACCTATGGTAGTGATCACCTTATACTGTATACAAATATTGATTTATAATGTTGTACACCTAAGATTTATATAATATTATATACCAATTTTATCTCAATTAGAAAAGAAAATTAGTGTGAATTTTTAAATTGCAGGCAACACAGATCATGTCTTAAAGCAGTAGCAGTGGCTTTAAATTCTTTTGGACCATGGCCCACAGTTAAAAGTGTGTTTTAAATTGTAACATCACAATACATAAATCAACACACATATATGACATGTAACAAAGATTTCACCAAATAACACTTTATTATTACTACTTGTGATGTACTCTGGTCTTTCTCATTTAACCTCCCAACAACTCCATGAGGATAGGGTTCTTAGCCCCACTTTACACAGGAGGAAAGTGAAGCTTAGAGAGGTTAAATAACTTGCCCCAAATCAGCAAGTGGCAGAGTTGGTTTCTAATGAAGACCTCTCTGACGCCAACCCCCATATTCCCAACTACAATGCTTACTGTTTCCTCATGGACTTGGTTTGGGGTTTCTATTCAAAGCCCTGACCCATTTGGTGAATGTTCAATTAAAGACAGCTAGTAGAGTGTGGTAGCAAATGATGAAGTGTTACCAGTGGGTGTATATAAGGGAAAAAGAAGCAACGTTTTTTAAAATGCAATATCCTAGGCATTTTGTTTGTTATTCACCTCAATCCTTCCTACAACTTTCAAATTTAGGAATCATCTGTTTTTTCCATCTTATGGATTTGGATGCAGAGAGGTTTAGCAACTTTTTAAAGATAAGTATTTTATGTAGCTATCGGACTGTAAGCTCTCCGAGGATAGAGACTTGACTCTCTCATTCATGCTTCTGTTTTCAATGCTTAACAGTACCTGGTACATAGTAGGAGATCAATACACATTTCCTAAAGGAATAACAGAAGGAGGTAGCCAAGTGTTAAATCCAGATCTTCCCAACTCCCAAATCTAATTCTTTCTACTTCTGAACTCATAATTTACTAAAAACAATTGGTGTTTGGCCCGTGGCTTTTAACCTCTTACTTACTGCATAATTGGAAGTGTTTTGAGCTCTGGTCCCAATGCCCATTTGAAGCTCTAGGTACATAATTAGTTACTGAGTTCCCATCTCTTGGTGGAATCTGTAATTAAGCAGGTTTCATAAGACATACTTAGACATAGTCCCTGGTTCCCTAAAATACGTTAACATTCACCCAGAGGGCCAGACTTGGAGAAAAACACAGGGCTGGAAAATATTTACTATACTCCAGTATCATTGCTCTCCCTGGTCACCATAAGAAATTACAGAACTGGAAGGTGCTTTTTTTGTTTTAAATCAGTAAACACAAATTTTAAAAGGCATACACTTTCATAGAGTTTCTTCACAGTGCATCTTAGAAGTGAAACAAATTTTGACTCGTTAGCACACAATGATATTAACATATTACAGTTTCTCTCCAGGAATTGGATAAAGGTGAGAAATGAAAGACATGTCAAGCATGCTGTTCTAGAAGGGCGTGTTCAGATGTGCCTGGGACCTCGCCCTGCGTAATGCTTCAGGACTCAACAAGGCAGGCCCAGTGATCTGTGAATCATCTTTATCTTCTGATAAAGAGTGGGTGAATAAAGTCATTTCTTCTTGTCTTTCTTACTCATGTGTTGACCAAGGCCGTACCTGGCCATGGCCCCAGGCATCCCAGGGCACGTCACTGGGCCTTTTCACTTGTGTGCTCATCTATTTCTTCATTCCTCCACTTTTTTCAAGTACTGACTAAGAGTTCCCATAGGCTCAGGCTCTGCAAGATGTTGTGTGGCGGCTACAGGAGGAACGATGTACGAGCCTCTAGACTCTGTGGGCATTATTGATTATACACCTGGAATTCAGGTGTGACTGTGAGGCCCCCAGCAACTGAGCTGGTGACTTAAGTATTATCACCTTCCTTCCCCGCCAGCTCCTGAGAACTTGGGAAGTCTTTCCTGTTACTGTGCCCTGAGGTGTGTGATTCTCCCTTATTTCCCTCTACACAGGGTGTCACCCTGACATCAACACAAAGGTGGCCCTCTTGCCTTGAGTGAAATAGCACCCATGTTACCATGACTGCATGATCAAAGAGGTTCCACCCTTTACAAGTTAGGCAGTTGGAGAAGATGCAGGATCAGTTCCGCTTTGTGGATAATTCTCCTTGCTTCCTATAGTGAGTTGGGCTACCTCTATTTCCAGTCTGCACTAAATCTACTGTTTTCATTCAAAATATCTTTTAGCTTGGGGTTAGGACTGGCTCTCCTAGAGTCAAATATTCTCTTTATATTCTCCTTATTTCCTGCTCTGAGTTTCCCTCTATAACATCTACCCTGCTCAAAATCTTTTTTTAAATAACAGTTTTATTGAGATATAATTCACCCTTTTAAAGTGTACAGTTCAGTGGTTTTTAGTTTATTTGCAGAGTTGTACATCACCACTGTCTATTTTCGGAACATTTTTATCACCCCCCCCAAAAGAAATCACATACACATTAACAGTCGTTCTCCAGTCCTCCCTTTCCCCAGCCCCTGGCAACCACTAATCTATTTTCTGTTTCCATGAATTTGCCTATTTTGGACATTTCATACAAATGGACTCACACAATATGTGGTGCTTTGTGATTGGCTTCTACCAATTAGCATGAAGTTTTCCAGGTTTATCCATGTTGTAACATGTATCAGTCCTTCCCCCCTTTTTGAGTGAATAATCACTTGTACAGATAAACTACATTTTGCTTATTCATTCATCAGTCAGTGGACACTTGGCTTGTTTCTACTTTTTGGCTATGATGAATAATGCTGCTATGAACATTCCTGCCCAAGTTTTTGTGTGGACATACGTTCTCAATTCTCTTGGATATATATCTAGAAGTGGGGTTGCTAGGCTAGCTCAAATCTTAAAGAAACATTTCTAATGGTCGTCATTCTTATCTGTTTCCCAGGGAACAGGTTTCTCTATGTTCATTAAACAAAAGGGAATGACTAATAGCAGGAACTTCTTCACCAAGTCCTGGACACAGCACCTGCTTTTCCAAGTCAGATACAAAGCCCAAACATTTCCACTCTAAACAGTATGCAGCTTTGAAGGACTGTGGCAGACCAGAATGGGGACAAGTCACTGCAGTGGCTCACCATTAATAGCAGCTTGCAGCACCCAGAGGAGGTATGCAGAACCAGCCTTTTCTTATAAACAAAGGAACATTTACAGTTATGTCATTCTGTGCTTATGACCGATTCCTTGAAATCTAGTCCCTCATATCCTGTCAAGAGTCTTGGACTATGATCTCTGATGGTATGCGTATCATGGAATAAGCAGTTTACAACCTTGGAATCCTAAATTGCCCTTTCCCCACCATCCACTCTGAAGGCTCCTGTTTATAACTGAAGTCTGCCCTCTGCTGGTTGAGGGCAGCCCAGACTAACACCACAGAGCCGCTGAGGTTTCTTCTAAAATCATCTCTTCTCCAGGAGCATTTTGGAAATTGCTACAATTTATTTAGCTATAGAAATACGACGAAATGACCTCTTCTGCAGAGCATTCCTCTTTTATTTTTTATTTTTTGATGTTTGTAGGTTTTTTCCTTTTATTCAACAGTAGCAGAATTGGACCAGTTTTGGTTATATTTATGAGCCACTTTCATTTGTGATAAATAACCATTATTTGTATTTATGCAGTGCCTGCCCAGGCCCATCTGCTTATATTGACTCATGAATCACTAAAATGCTTTCCTGTGGTAGAAGCGGAAAAGGGCTGTTCGAGATAGGAGATGGTGCAATTTATGGGCCGTTAACTGGCCAGTAGTTTTCCAGAGGTGGTTTGTAGACTGAGTGGTGAGTAAAGAAAGACCCAGAGACTGATTCTCCTCACATTCTGTAGGGTATCCATTTGCCCTGTTAGAAGGCTGCAGGGCATCAGGCATTTGGGGATCCCAAGCAGACCTGGCAATCCTTTCTTCCTATTCGTTCCACATGGGCACTGTGGCCAGGAAAGCAGGTGCAGGAGGATGGGAAAGGTGAGTGGGGAAGGAAGGCAGAGCCCAGGGAGACCATGAGACAGTGTGAGCAAAAGTCTGAACCAGTGATAAGAGGAAAGGAAGAAGCTAGGGGAGGGAAGGTGGATAAGAGAAAGAAACAGTGGATAAGGACAGAACAGGGGACTAAAGAAGTGACTCCATTTTTCTGAGGGCTATTATCTGCTTTCTGCAATGCAGTTAACTGTAAAAATCCGTTTAGTTTTCAGTTAACAAAGGAAGGGAATCCTGTCTGATATTCCAGAGTCCTTGAAAACAACCCTATGCCTCTGACCTAATGTTTTAGGAACATTTATACTTTCTGCCTTGAGAGAAACGCAGCACTTTTATGAAAGAAAACTTAATTTTTAGAGAGATGGTTTGGGTTTCTAACCTCTGAGTAGGTGGAGGGGGAGGAATGAGGGCTCCTTATTATGAGCATACACCATAGCCAGAGGCCTGCAGATCTGTCCCATTCCCCAAGTACTTGATCCTCAAGTTCAGCCAGAGTGGGGGCTCCACTGCCCACCCCACGGTCACCCTCACCCCAAGGGTCTGATTACCCCTGTCAGTCTGCTTGGGGCTGCAGAGCCCCGGGCTCGGGGTGTAACAGAGATCTCCGTGTCCTGTTCTTTCTCTTCCCCTCCGTTTCCCTCTTGCCTCCTCCCTCACCACCTTCCCTGGTCCTTTGGACTCAAGTTCTCTCCTCCCACATTGCCCCTCTCCAGACTTTGTGACTCAGAACTTAAGCGCTTGAGGAAAGACAGGGCTCAGTGTACTCCTATGAGTGGGTGCTGATGCCCCTTTAAAATCCACCTGGGAGAGAGAGGAGAGAGAACCAGATCTTCTGCCTTTCCTCCCAGAGATAAAGGTTATTCTTAGCAGTAAATAGGTTTGGTATTGGGGAGTGTTGTGTTTCTCTCCTTCCTGTCCCAAGGGCTTTGCACATAGCAATTCCTCTTTTTCATGCAGGGATGACAAACGGGGAGAAAGAGAAGAAAAAATAGAGAGAGGGAGGCCGTCACTGTTGCCCTAGTAGGCTCTTCTCAGGACTTTGGAAGGCTGATCCCGTTGGTTCTGTTGGAAAGCAGGGGAGTGCCCTCACCCCCAAGCCCAGAAGGCCAGTTTAATTCTAGCAGTCACTTTTGAGGCGAGAAGGCTAACGGCCAAATGAACTCCCTTCAGGCCTTTCCACAGCACTTTGTATGTAGCACGGGTTCGATAAATGTTTGCTCAGCCAGCCTCCCGCTTGCACACTTGTTAGTAAGGGTCTCCCAGGACCGCCCTCACTGGGTGTTAGGACGGTAGCAGTCAGTTAGGGAATTCAAACCCCAGCATTAGACAGCAGACTTTGGAGAACCAAGAACTTGAGAAATTTTTTAAATTAAAAAAAAAAAAAGTGTTAAAAAGGTAAAAAAAAAAAAAAAAAAGACAAAATGGCGGGCAAACCTCGAAAAGACTTACGTAATGCTATTCCACTTTGGAGCCGGATGGTGAGATTTTGCAGAGCCGCCAGCAGGGGGAGCTCGGGCAGTGTGTCAGAATGCCAGCGTCCAGGTTGCCAGGAGCCAAAACCTCCCGATAAACAAAACAGTGAACCTTTGTGGTTTCTCTTGGGTTCTTAATCCTGGGACGCTCAATCCAAGACGGCGTGATTTTCATCCTAGGGGACCCAGCTAGCTTCTCACAGAACACTAGCTGGGTCCTGGAATCTTAATAGATCTCTCCCTCTTTTTTCTCCCTCCCAAATTGCTTTCTCTCTGTCCTCCTCTATTTCTAATCCCTTGTCTCAAACTCTCTCAGTATCTCTTTGTGTGTATCTCCTTCTGTAATTCCCATTTCCTCTGAATATGTGTTTCTGCCTATGCTTCTTTCTTGTTTTTTCTCTATCATTCTAGGCCCACTAGTAAATGTTAATGAAAAATAAATGGAGATGAAACTACTGCAGACTGAGCTCTGAAAGATTTTAAGATCTGGCAAAAACTAACACTTTGAATAAAATTTAAAATATGCTATACAGCAAAAGTGGCTAATCCTGCCAGCACTTACAGTTCAGTCATGTCTTCTGTGTATATTCTCCTGTGTCTGTCTCTAGGCCTGCTGCCCTTGCCATCCTATAATTCTCTGTTGTCCATTTGCTGTTGCCAAGCTGCTGCCCACCTCCCCCAAACCATTGACCTCCAGGGGTCATCTCCCTCCCTGACCAGTCCAACAAGGTGTTTCAGGTCCAGAATAGTTGTACCTCTAGTGACACAATTTTTTGCTTCTTAAGTAAGACCCAGCCCAGAACACACTGGAACTCCTGGGATTTGGGGTCGAGGGGCTCCAGGTGAGAAACTGGTGAGGAGCTCAGCCTTGCGCTCTACCTGAAACCTCTTGTCCTCCAATATCAGGTGCTCCAGCTGGACCTGGTCTACTCTGCCAGAGTATCTTCGCTCATGGTGACTTTCTCTCGGGGATCTTACTCATTGTCTTTCTTTTTCTCCAGACTGACACCAGGGGACCTCTAGCTTATCACACAGTCTGTATATATCTGACCCCTTTGGGGGACAAAGTTTAAATTCTTTTTCTGGCATTTTGGGCACTGAGGACTCAAGAAATGCAACTGAGTGTGTTTTAAGTTTCCAGAATATCCCATGACAGTCAAGAAGCACCCCTAGCATCTTACAAAAGGATGCTTTGCCTGGACCCCACAGAGGCCAAATGAGGGTCCTGAGCATGGACTGTATACAGATGGCTCTGGGCAATGCCACTCAGCAGGCACTGTCTCAGTTCCAGCCCCAGGTACTGTGACTACTGTGGTGGTGGTGGTGAAGTATCCTCCTCATTTCTACATTTCGTGCTTACACCCTCATTAGGATGAGTCTCCCAGGACCCATCCTATGTCCAGATTTATCCTGTCCTATCCAGGTTCTCATTATTTTTCAGACCCTAATTATGTGTATCCCTGAGAGGCAGATTCTAACATGAGATCAGGTAGGACATGAGACTCTTTAATCTTAGCACTTTAACTTTCTTTCAGCCTCCTGTAGCCAAGGAAGGTAGTGGTGGTATGATCTGATCACCCCTCTTCCTGCCCTGCTCAATACTTGGTAACCATTATCATTTCCTAGTTCCAGAACCTGTTTGGACCAAGTTGAAGACCAAAGTAGGGAGTAGGGGGGCAGACAGGCAATACAATCCAACATTTAAAGGCACTGACGACTTGCTTGCCCTTGCTGGGCCCTGACCACACAGAGAGGCTGAACAAGACATAGGCCCTGTCCTTAGAAAGTGAATGCTTCAATTGGACTGACACACTATGTCTCTGAATAGGAATAAAAATGAAACTGCTGCAGAAAAACCCAGTGCTGCAAAGTGCTAACATCATCAGGCAGGTTGCCTCTGCAGTGCAATCCATAATCTCTGTGACTTCCAGAGCCAAAAGAGTTGTTATATGACTTTCTAAATTAAGCTTTTGCAGTACTTTGGAAACTTACAAAGCATTCCTTCCCACAGACACTGTTCCCAAATTAAACACTTTGTGCTTGTGCAGCTGTTCAAATGTTAGTGAACTGAAGATGGAAAGGTTCTTAGGAAGGGAAGAGAGGTGGGTGCCTAGAAAGGAGAGGAGAGCCCTGCGGGGGAGATTTTTTTGTTTGTTTTTGCAGGGGGTGGAATTGAAGAGCTGGGGGTCAGATATCAGGGATTATAGAACAGCCGAAGAAGATTATAATCAAGTTAGCACATAAAATGTTTTTTAGATTATTAGGTCTAGACAAGTGTAGGTTAAGGGGGGCGCATTGTGATCAAGTATTTAAAAGCATGCTTTTTTTTTTTACATCTTTATTGGAGTATAATTGCTTTACAATGGTGTGTTAGTTTCTGCTGTATAACAAAGTGAATCAGTTATACATATACATATGTTCCCATATCTCTTCCCTCCCTCCCACTCTCCCTATCCCACCCCTCCAGGCAGTCACAAAGCACCGAGCTGATCTCCCTGTGCTATGCGGCTGCTTCCCACTAGCTATCTACCTTACGTTTGGTAGTGTATATGTGTCCATGCCTCTCTCTCGCTTTGTCACAGCTTACCCTTCCCCCTCCCCATATCCTCAAGTCCATTCTCTAGTAGGTCTGTGTCTTTATTCCTGTCTTACCCTAGGTTCTTCATGACATTTTTTTTCTTAAATTCCATATATATGTATTAGCATGCGGTATTTGTCTTTCTCTTTCTGACTTACTTCACTCTGTATGACAGACTCTAGGTCTATCCACCTCATTACAAATAGCTCAATTTCATTTCTTTTTATGGTTGAGTAATATTCCATTGTATATATGTGCCACATTTTCTTTATCTGTTCATCTGATGATGGACACTTAGGTTGTTTCCATCTCCAGGCTATTGTAAATAGAGCTGCAATGAACATTTTGGTACATGACTCTTTGAATTATGGTTTTCTCAGGGTATATGCCCAGTAGTGGGATTGCTGGGTCATATGGTAGTTCTATTTGTACTTTTTTAAGGAACCTCCATACTGTTCTCCACAGTGGCTGTATCAATATACATTCCCGCCAACAGTGCAAGAGGGTTCCCTTTTCTCCACACCCTCTTCAGCATTTATTGTTTCTAGATTTTTTGATGATGGCCATTCTGACTGGTGTGAGATGATATCTCATTGTAGTTTTGATTTGCATTTCTCTAATGATTAATGATGTTGAGCATTCTTTCATGTGTTTGTTGGCAGTCTGTATATCTTCTTTGGAGAAATGTCTATTTAGGTCTTCTGCCCATTTTTGGATTGGGCTATTTGTTTTTTTGTTATTGAGCTGCATGAGCTGCTTATAAATTTTGGAGATGAATCCTTTGTCAGTTGCTTCATTTGCAAATATTTTCTCCCATTCTGAGCACTCCCTAACACCATACACAAAAATAAACTCAAAATGGATTAAAGACCTAAATGTAAGGCCAGAAACTATCAAACTCTTAGATCTATGACATAAAAGCATGCTTTTAAGTGGAAAACTTGGTGAGTGGCTGTTCTCCACCTCTAATCAGTATGAACCAGAGGAAATAAACTGCCAAGGTGGTATCTTAAGGTCGTTGTAAGGCCCACTTTTGAAGATGTGACAATAGTTAAACACTAGAATGGGTCACAGAATTTGGCTGGGCACCCTCCTCCAGAGGCCTTTGTTGAAAGAAGCAGCCTTGTGTTCTGCAGGGCTGCAGGTGACACCGGGCATAGACACGGGCATGACCTAGAGAACTTGGCTCCCCAGATTCTCTTCTAGATTGGGAGAGAAAAGAACTCATGTAACATTAGAGGCTTTTAGCAGCATCTGGAAAGAAACAGACAGATACGAGGCCCACGGTTCCCACTGGCCCACCTTTCACCAACGTGCCAGGGCCCCTTCTATCAAGCCACCCCTGTGTTTCAAAACTTGTGCCTAAATCTTTGCCTGCAAAGATGTGAGCCATCTTGGCAAATGGTTGTTCAGAGAGTCCTTGCTCACAAAACTTCTGTCTGCAATATTTGGATTGGCTACCAGGCCTCTCACTTTTGCACATAGGCTGACCTCACCTTATCTCTGGGTCTCTTCCAGAGAGGCAGAAGTTATTTGGTGGTGATGTAAGAGGAAACACAGATTCCTCTTGGAAACCATTTTTATAGGGGTTGGCTGCATGGTAAGGGGTGGAAACAGGGGTTAGAGCAGAGTAGAGTGAGGAGGTAAATAAATCCACGATTTGCCCCATAGTGTTGTCCACGTGGCTGAGGGAGCCAGAAGCCCAGCCTGCAGCAAACGGGGCCCCCAGGAGCACAGACGCAGAGAGCGCTGCTGAACGCTGGCTGCCTGGCTCCCCCTGCGGTTCCAGGGCAGAGACCTGAGGAGGCTGTCCTCTGGTCTTGGCTGTGTCCCAGATTAGCTCTTTGTCCCTGGGCCACGTATCCACTCTGGGTCTGATTTCATTATCTGCAAGAGGAAAATATTTGTGCAAACATCTCTTAGGTTCCCATAAACTCTATGTTCTCTCATTCTGTATGGCCTTGTGTTTTGGTTTTAAATATTAACGATACCTTTTACCTGTATGGTGCTTTATGATTTATAAAGCACTTTCACATGCTTGCCTCATTTGATCCTCACAACCATGCTACGAGATAGGTAGGACAGAAATTATTCTCCCTATTTTAGAGATTAAGAAACTGAGGATCAAGGAGTTTAGATAATGTGTTATTACACAGACAAAAAGTGGAAAGCCAGGACTCCAGCCCTGGTCTGCTAACCTGAGCTCAGTTCTTCATCTTTTGTAGGGGAGGGTCTAGTGTGCTTTTGAAATTGGATAATTATGGATCATCTATCTAGAAAAATGAACTTGGGATTCTTAGATGCTTAAGCTCAACATGGACCCCAGGTAAAATCCCCTTACTCTCAACCACCCTGTGAACTCTTGCAAATGTGTGAACACCTTGTTTCTCTGACTAGATTGCAAACTCCTTGGAGGTTCAGGCCATGTGTTTTCTCTTCCCTCCTATACCCCTCCAGCAAGTGTCACAGAGCCAAACACCTAGCAGGGGCTGTTGCATTGCCAGGAGAGGAAAAACAAAGTAAGAATGTGAAATACATAAATGGGACAGATGTATGTTTCCACATTTGACCACTTGTCCCAAAAGAACTATTATCCTTGTACTAGTTCTGCCCTAGACAGTAATCTGATTGCCAGACTATTCCCCAAGTCCTAGAATACAGCACAATTTCCCCTGATGGCAACAGCAATATCCTTCCCCTCAGCATGATTTTCCAGGCACAAGATGGGCTCATAGGTACAAAGAGACATGGCCTCAGTGATCTCATGCCTCAGGAGCCTGATGTAAGTAAAGAAGGCCTACTGGCTGCCTTAGCTGAGGAGTAGAGGTGAATTACTTTGGGAGGGTCTGCTCTGAGCTAAAGCTGAGAGGAAAAGGAGTGCTGAGGCAGGAGCAGCCAGAGCATCTGAGGAAAGCTGCCACTGGCATCTGGGTGACTGGAAGGAGAGAGTGCCTTCTGCCAGCAGGAGGGATGGGCGGGTCTGGGGAATGAACCAATAGGGCTGAGCCCAGGGCCTGTGTGGGTTCTCCGACCACCTGTGCACACTTGGCACCTAACCTCAGTGCAGTCTTGCTTCATGTCCCTAGACCCCTACCCTCATCAGTGACTGTGACTTCAGTCCTTTTGTCAGGACCACAAGGAGGGAACACTCAGTGATAATCTAGAGGTGAAGACAATCGACGTGATAAACAGGGATGGCCCCAACTTAAGACCTTTGCCCCATTATTACCCTGACATCTCTTCATTATCCTATATCCCAAGTCCTTACTTTCCCAGATTTGGTGGAGAAGGAGAAGGATTCCAAGACTGTTGCAAACAGGGCCACTCCCAATAAATAAGACCATCCCATACCCTAGGGGTTCACAGAGTTGAGCTCCACTGGCCAGAAGAATCTTAATTCCAGCTGAAGGAGGTCTCTGTCTCTCCCCTGATAGCTACCAATGACTCCACTATGAGAAGACTCCTAAGGTGATAGAATATTAGAGATTACATGTTCATCCGACACCCTCATTGACGGATGAGGGAACTTAAGAGTATGGTGATGATATAAGTGTCCAAGGCCACCCAGGAAGTTAGTGAAACAACCTGGAATAGAACCCGGAAGTCTTGACCGAGTACCATGCCTTGCTAGTTCTTCTCCTAGCTTACCTGACCCTGGCCCTTTTAGATGCCAGAAGTCTCCAGCCAGGGGCAACTCTGAACAACCAAGCAAGGAAGATATGAATGTGCAAAACTTCTTTGCGGAAGCAGCTGCTCTTCAGGAGACTTGATGTTACACCCAGGACTCTGAACTCTGTCTCTGTCTCCCTGCATCCCCCCAAATTGCTATTCTAAAAGCCTTTCTGGTTACCAAGCCTGCACCCTCTGGCCAAACACAGCACCTGATCTCATCCATTAATCAGTCCTGGTGCCGCCTAGCGGTAGATGTGAAACCCTGTCAGGTGCAAGGTGGAAGTGGAGAGCCTTGCACAGACACTTCATAAATGTTCTGCAAGTGAATAACTAAGGTTCCAACTCTTCTGCACTCCCTTTAGCCCACCACTTCTGAAAGCATCCAGAAAACTTGGATTCAATCTTCGGATCAATCAAGTCAAACAAACAGATATTTATTCAGCTATAATTGGGAAGGCAATCTACCAGGTGCTGAGCTCTATACAAAAACTGGTCTGAGTCCTTGCCTTCAAAGGACTCGCAGGCCAACTCGGGGAGACCAGGTGAAATTATATTTGGATTATATTATAAGGCAGCAATACAAGAAGTGCCATGAAGCAACAAATGACCATTTGCGACACTATTGGAATAGATCATTTGTGTATTGGTGCACAAAAGAACACCATGAACTGCACAGGCCAGGGAAGTCTGTGGAAAAGGAAAAATCTGATCAGGACTTTAAAGGATGGGAAGTGGAGAGAAGGGATGAGCACTTCAGAAATTAGCAACTGTAAGAAAAGGTACAAAAATAGAAAAATACAAATGTATTGAGGGTAGTGAGTAATAATAATCGTAATAGTAGATGATGCTTATCATGTATCAGACATTGTTCTCAGCAACTAACATTTATTAATTCTCTTGATTCTCATGCGATTCAAACTATTTCTATTATTAAGCCACTTTTACAGTTGAGGAAACTGAAGTGTAGAGAGGTTTAAGTAACTCACCTGAGGATACAAACTGTAAGTGACTGAGCTGGGATTTGAGCCCAAAGGCTATACATCCAGCCACTGCTTTATACAGCTTCTTTCTTTGTGGCTAAAGGAATTGATTTGTTGAAAAGGTGTGTTGGGGGAAAATCACAGAGGATCTTGATTTTTGTGGGCAGTAGGGAACCGTTAAAGCTTTCTGAATAGGGAAGTGGATCTGGATTTAGGTTTTTATTTTTTTTAATTTTTATTGGAATATAGTTGCTTTACAATATTGTGTTAGTTTCTACTGTACAGCAAAGTGAATCCGCAATACATATACATGCTGGATTTAGGTTTTTAAATTGAAATACATACAGGAAGAAAATCCTAAGGACACATTCATATAGGAAAAAGCACAGAGAAATATATTAGCACATACATGCAGATGTTCTTCCTTTTCATAGAGTGCCTTGTCCAGAGTTACTTCTGGTGGCATCTCAGATCTTAAACTACCAGATAATCAAATCCTTGGTCAGTGGCACCGAGGGAACAACCAGAAGGTAATCGGCCCTCAAATCTACCCAGGCACGTACTCAAAAGCTAGGGACAGAGATAGGCTTGGAGGGTGGTGTATATACGGAAATAGGAGGCATCAGGAGAGAGTGGGAAAGAGTGGAGGGATGGAAGGTATCAGAGAACAAGTGAGAGGTCAGCACAATGAATTGGGACCTCAATTCAGCAAACTACAGCAATGTAATTCAGCAATACCTTAACCATGATTGGATTGAAGCTTCTGGAAGAAAATAATATATTGCTGAATATTTTATAATAGCAGATAATTGAATATTTTGTAATAGCAGATAATTTATTTAGTCTCTTCCCTCGATTTACAGGCTGAACTGGAAAATTCCTTTCATGCACAGAATGCTTTTATTTCTCTCTCTCTTTCTTTTTAAGACTCAATTTTGCTAATACCTTCCAATACAGCTGAACTTGTTCTCATGACCATCCACTATAATGAACGTGGGACAGATGAAGTAATAAGACCTCTGAAAGGGAGGTAACTGAAATGAGAACATCTTTTTTTTTTTTTTTCCAGGAACTATATGCACAAAGGAGCCTGCTCAATCCAATGAAGTAAAAACATTAGGTAATTTGAGTCCTGAGCAGAGATTAGGTAATGGTCTTGGATGGGACCTTGGGAACAGTCATGGGAGATGAGGCATCATCTGTTGAGATGGTCTTTGGGGGAATATCTGGTTTGTGTGAATGTTGTTTTGCTCCTGAGTCACAAAGCATGGGTTGTAGGGCTGGCCTTGGTCTGGGCTCCAGGCAAAGTTATGTACTTACCCTTGTAAACTGTGGTATTCGGTATGAGCGTTGCTGCGATTTATGTCCACGCCTTTATGGCCCCACTTTTGGAAATGACTCCAAATCTGAGTTCCAGGCAGCTGTTTCATGTCCACCCACAGCAAAGCAACAGATAGATGACGTAGGGGCGGCATGAGAAATGGTTTGTGAATGCCCAAATCTTGTTCTCTTGAACATATATTTTTGTTTGAAGAATGGGTTGATTCATATGTGTTTAAGAGAGGACCAAAAAATACTCTAATATAAGAAAAATCAAAAGTTGTGTAGACATACCCTCTTCAATCACGTGGCATTGAGAAACTGTGGCTGTTGGTCTCTCCTGCCTTTGCTTTCTTCTCAGCTGCTACTATCTGAGAAGACTTAAGCCCATGCCTGATGTTGAGTCATTTCTGGCTGAGGCTATGCATAGGGAGTTTGGAAATGTCACATTCCCAGACCCACATTTTAGGAACCAAGTCACTACTTTTGGGCTCCTACGTTGACCTAAATTCTTCCCTTTCAGCCAGATCTGCGATATCTGGCACCAAGAATAAGCCTGGGTGCCCCTGTGGCCCCAGAGCCACAGTTCTCTCTGTGTTGGCCTTTCTCTGTATGTTGGCCCAAGTCCCAGAAGTGAACTGTTATCCCGGTTTCCCCTCGTAAATTCTGACTTATTGTTCTGCCTGGATTTCTGCTTCTTCCTCTAGCACTAGGTACTCTACCCAACTTTCATCCACCCTTGTCCCTTCTTTCCACCATGGGGTGATCTGTGATGCCAGCTCATGGAATGACTGTGCCATAGGAAGGCACATTTGCCTTATTGGACCCTCATATTGATTCCTGTTCACTTAAGTCAGTGTCTCTCAATAAGAGTGTTACGACCCCCTAGAAGATATATTGGAAACTCCAGGGGGCATTTTTGATTGTCACAATTATTAGGAGAGGCACTAGTGACGTTTATGGAGAAGAACCAAGGATGCTGGCTATTTGATCATGTGCAGCACGGGCACTACACCAACAAGTGTGGTGTGTCCTGTGCAACCTTCAAAAGTCACACTGGACATTTGTGTGGAAAAACCTGTTTATAATTATCTGGCTGTGAAACTCAATCCCATTTTACTTGGAAATACAAGTTACTTCTGCATATTTTAATATACACTGACTTTTCTGCAAACACCTCCTAGGCATTTTTAAAGGAAGAGAAGATTGCACTGTATTTGTTCAGGACTTCACCAACAGTAGTCACGATTTCAGAAAAGCGCTTCGCTACCAGCAATTTGCTCTTGTAATTTGAGTTGTCCGCACACGTGTCTCTGTCTCCATTTGTCTCTGTCACGTTCACTCAGATCTCAAAGCAACTGCTTCATTCTACCTGCTAGTCATCCCTAAATATTAATATACTCCAGTACATATTATTTAATTATAACTTATTCCTCTTCTACCAGTAATTTTCCTTTATCTTTATAGTTAGGACATTGTATTGACTTTTAGAAATGTGTATAGAAGGTTTACAACTTGTAATTTCCTTTCAGAATGATAAATGGGACCTAACAAAACATTCACTTAAAAATAGGTCATTGGATCTGATGGGGTTGAGAATCCTTGACCTAAGTGTATACTGTGGTACTGTCCATGGAAGGCAGAAAAGGACTGAAGAGGAGGTCGGTGCATTCCTGGAAGAAGGCTGTAGCTGCCTACCAGGAGGTCTCATGGGTAGCATTCCCTTGAGGAACTAACCACCTTCCAAACTCCAGTGTTTATTCTTATCAGGTTTTCAGAAGTTTTCAGAATGCAGGGTCACATGAATCACTCAAATCCATGAGGTTACTCATAGCCATAGTACAAGTTTACAGTGGGAGACATTTCTTCCCAGGGACTGAAAAGCTTATGTCCACTGCCCAGGGCAGCCAGTCCCAGGATCAGAATGAACACAGGATACTGAAGAGAGATAAGAAGAGGCGCTCCTGTCCCATAGCAACCACAAAAGGCAGGGTCTCTCCTTGGCATAGGGCTTGGGTGTGCACTGCCGAGTTAGGATGCCTTGGGTTTTTATTTCCTGTAGTCCAAGGTGACCACTTCCCCTCTGCCCACACCCTCACCCACCTTCACACAGTCTTCCCCCGGGCATGGTACAATTCAATTGATTAAATATCTTCTACGAAATGACATTCACATTCTGGACCTGCCTTCCTCTGATTACATCTGGATTGCCTCTCTTGATTGGAGTTTCCTGAGAGCCACACATTTCAGATAGTCTCTTGCTTTACTCCCACAGGTGACTAACCACATCCATTGTGAATTCTACTAGTTCAACTCAGGAGGTGACCTTATGTCCCTGATCTCCAAATTCATGGAGAGGGAGACCTCCCACTGTTGCTTCCATATTCTGCCAAAACTGATGTCAGAAATGAGGACGGAGACTGTCTCAGCCTCCTTTCCTGCTCTGCACCAGTCCTATAGCTAGGACAGTTCTCCTGATTCTCAACTCAATTTGATAGAGAATATTCCTGCCTCACTCCAGCTCCCCACTGACTCCCCTCCACCCCCCCGGGTGGCAAAGTTTCAGCACAGATCAAACTGGAGATCACCTGAATTATGGCGATAACTGATTACGGTTCAGAATAGATAACATGGGCATCAGGATATTTGGTTTTGGGGGGTTTTGTTTGTTATTTATTGTTTTCGAAGGTACAGTGACTCCACTCATATAGACTGGTCAGAGATGGAATGATGAGCTAATTAACTGAACAGTCTAGGTAATTAAGAGATAGTATATATAACATAGATGAACAATGTTTTTTTTTGTTTTTTGGGTATTTTTGCGGTATGCGGGCCTCTCACTGTTGTGGCCTCTCCCGTTGTGGAGCACAGGCCCCGGACGCGCAGGCTCCGGACGCGCAGGCTCAGCGGCCATGGCTCACGGGCCTAGCTGCTCCGCAGCATGTGGGATCTTCCCGGACCGGGGCACGAACCCGTGTCCCCTGCATCGGCAGGCGGACTCTCAACCACTGCGCCACCAGGGAAGCCCCTGAACAATGGTTTTTGAAGAATTATTAATGAAATACAGTTAATTCAAAATGTATATTAACTATAATTGAGTTGTTTTTTCATGGTTCAGAAGGGAAAAGTTCAGGAAAGTATGCTTGCGCCCCACCTACCTCTCATGATTATATTACAGGCTGAAATAATTGTTTCCTCACACTTTTCATCTCAATCACCCAAATCCTCTCAGTCTTATCAGTGTTCTCCGTGCTCTTTGACTTCCCAGAATTGAAATGTTCAGTATTATTTCTGCAACAGTAAGAATCAGTCACTGTAACCTCCTTGTAGCTTCAGCTCATTTTTGCATTACTTTCATTAACTTTTTTGATTGAGTGTGAAGAAGCTTCCCTCACCAAATCAAGAATTTATGTTAGTGTATATCTGTAAGGCTTTAATTTAATGCCAGCCATTCTTCTTCATTAAAAGAAGATACAGTAAATATAGCACAAGTTCATAGTTTTCTCCAAGAACTTTTAAATATTGAATGAACACTAAACTGAAATTTAAGTGTAAGAAGTATTTTAAATTGTACATCATTTATTCATTCATTTAATTATACATTACATGAAACATTTGTTAAACATCCATCATGTGGCAGACACTGTATTAGGCACTGGAGATACTAAGATAGTAAGTCATGGTCCCAGTTCTCAAGGAACTCATAGTTTAAAAGAAGCAAGACAGGTAAATAAAAATACAAGTTCAACTCAGTGAAATGGGTACTACATGGAGGTTTGCTGATGCTCAGTTGTGGCACAAAGGAACTAAATGATCAACTCTACTTAAAACAGAGGGCTACAGGGACTTCCCTGGTGGTCCAGTGGTTAAGACCCTGCGCTTCCACTGCAGGGGCGCAGGCCTGATCCCTGGTCAGGGATGGGAGTGGGGGGAGCTAAGACCTCACATGCCCCGCGGCGAGGCCAAACTAAGATTAAAAAAAAAAAAAAAGAAGGCTACAAAAGGTCCACAGAGGAAGATACTTATAACAAGTTTTGAAGGAGAGGTAGAAATTTTCCTGCTAGATACAGCAAAGAAGGACATTTCAGAAAGATGGAAGAATGTGTGCTAATGTAAAGAGGCAAGTAACAGTAATTGTACTTTGTTCCCAATAACTGGGAATTAGAAGCAGTTTGATGGCACTAATGCCTAAGACAAGACCTTATAGGAGACAGGGCTGGAAGGGCTAGATCCTAAATGGTATTGAATACCTTGATAAAAGGTTTGGATTTCATTCAGTTGGCAGTCGGCAGTAATTGGGTGCTAAATGTGGAAGTGACATGATCAGATCTGTGGTAAGAAGACCACGATTCTGTGTGGATGGATAAGTGGTAAGATCAGAGGTAAAGAATGTAGCTGAAATAGTTGGCTGACTACTGAATATTCATGATGCAGGGAAGCATTTGCTCCACCAGTGTCAACATTTCCTAGATCTTTCCAGGTGGAACCCTGTGGCTAGCTCTGGCTAAAGGAATGTGAGTAAAAGTGTATAGGGCATTCTGAGCCAAGGTGGTTAAGTGAATCTACCTCATACTGTCTTCCCTTCCACAGCAGCCCTGGAGGCCTCATTGTGAAGATGGTTGTGTCACAAGATGGGAGGAACCTGGATCCCTGAGTCAGAGAAGAGGTGCCCAGGAGAGCCACCCAACCAAGAACACCTACACTGAACTTTGCATGAGTAAAAAAATAATTTGTGTGTGTGTTAAGCGTCAGAGATCCAACTATTGTTAACACTGTTAGATTACCTCAATCTAACTAATCTGACTAATGCAAAAGGAGTATTAGGAGATGTTTGCAATATTTGAGATAAGATAAAGACTTTCCATATTATATGCTGAAGTATAGGAGCCCTTGGAGAAGACAAGTGGAAGATGGAAGAAAGAGGGATAATAATTTATGGATAATATTGAGAAGGCAGGAGGAGATAGGATCCAGAGCATAAGAAGCATTAGCTCCTTCAACAGGAGGCAGGAAAGAGGGATGCCTATTTAAAACAGAAGGGAAGACACATCTATAGGTGAGCAGTAAGAAGCCACCTAGTTTTCTCTAAGACAGAGGAGGTAAAGACATCTGCTGAGAGAGTGAAAGGATAGCAATAAAGGTCCAAGACAAACATTAATAGTAATTTCTGTGAAGAACAGGAGAGAGCTGGGCAGAGATATTTAACAAGTGAAAGGCCACCAGCCCACATGGTTGGATGAATTTTCTCCAGCCCAGCTCATCATTCTGGGTGTAGGGGGCAGATAGATGGATTTTAGGATTGATCCAAGGTTAAAGGATTGCAGAGTAGATGCATTGCAAGAACAAAGGAATGGTGGAATTGGCTCAGTAAGTTAGGATAGGCCTAGCTGCTGTAACCAGGGACCCAACGGTAATTCAGTGGTTCAAACAAGATAGAATTTTCCAATTCCAGGTACAATGGAGTATTCCACAGTGGATGCAGCTAAAAATAAAACAAAACAAAAACCTGGACATAATATATAGAGCAGATTTTTGAGGACTCTGAAAATTAAATAGTAGTTGGTGATTGGGGAAGAGGACTAGAATTTGAAGTACCATCAAAATGGTAGTGAGTTTGTCATCTTTTTGCTTCAATAAGCAGCATAAAACCTGAATGTGGGCATCTGCACAGAGGGAGCTCCAGGAGAAACCCTCTAGCTCTGGCTCAAAGAACAGAGAAGAATCTCCTCATGCTCTGAGAGGGTGGGGGAAACCCGCCTTTTTTCTTCTCTCCATTCTCTCACACGCCAGCCCCTAAGAAATCCCATGGTGGCAGTGGCAGTGGCAGCATCTGTAGTGACGGTTGGACCTGCAGGATTCTAAAATGCTGAGGGAGGGGAACCTTTGTCTCTGATCAGAGGAGCTGTGATCATCTGTGTGGGACAGACCCCTGTTGCTTTTTGTTTTCTCTCTGCCCTCCTGCTGGTTGATCCTGGACATCAGTGTAATTGCAAAAACTGTGCAACAGAGTCAATAAAAAGCTCCAACTTTCTGGTTGGAGAATTCCAGGTAACCAGAAAGTACTGAAGAGATTGCCACAGGGAGGAGATTGGGAAAGCAACCCCATAAAGTTGCTTATGAATTCTTGGGCCCACTTCCAAGTGCATATGCCCATGCCCATGCTGACTCCAAACAGCATACAAGTTTAAGAACTGAACTTAAACTTGTTCTAATAAGAACTTGGAATTCTTATTAGATACTATGGAGGACAGAAGGAAGTGAAACAACATTCCTAAAGTGAAGAAAGAAAAAACACTGTCAAGCCAGAATTCTATATCCAGCAAAAATACTTTCTGGAAGGAAGGTGAAATAAAGACATTCTCAATGAAGGAAAACTAAGAGCCAGCAGACCTGCCCAAAAATAATTGCTAAAGGAAGTCCTTCAGACTGAAGAAAAATTATACCAGAGGAAGGAAACTTGGGATATCAGAAATGAAGAGAGAGCAACAAAAATAACAAATACATAGGTAAATATGAGAGTATTCTTCTCCTCTTGAATTATTTAAAATACTTTTCTAAAGCAAAAATTAGAAAATATCTAGAACTGAACAAAAATGAAAATACAACACATCAAAATTTGTGGATGCAATTAAAGCATTGCTTAGAGAGAGATTTATAGCATTAAATGCTTATATTGGCAAAGAAGAAAGTTCTCAAATCAACAATCTAAACTTCCACCTTGAGAAGCTTTTTAAAAGATGAGCTAAATCAGCCCCAAACAGCAGAAGAATGGAAAAAATAAAGGTAAGGGCAAAAATCAATGAAATTGAAAACAGAAAACCAATAGATAAATATCAGTGAAACAAAAAACTCAATAAAACTTGATAAATCTTTAGCCAGACAGAGAGAAAGAGAGAGAGAGAGCATGAGGGGAATGTGGGAGGGTGGCAGTAGGCAGGGATTGCCAATATCAGGAATGAAAGAGGAATATGACTACAGACCCTATAGACATCAAAAGAATATTAAGGGAGTACTATGAAGAACAACTCTACACGCAAAAATTCAACAACTTCAATTAAATTGGCTGATTTCTTGAAAATTACAAACTATGAGATGTACTAAAGATTAAATAGATATTAAAGAGATTGAATTCATGGTTTAAAATCTTTCAAAAAAGAAAGCTCTAAACCCACATGGTTCCACTGGTGAATTTGCCAAATGTTTAAAGAATAACTAACATTATTTCTACAGTTTCTTCCAGAAAATATAAGATGAGGGAACAGTTCCCAACTTACTCTATAAAGGCAGCTTTACCCCGATACCAAAACCAGACAAAGATAGTACTAGGAAAGAAAACTGAGACTAATATACCATATAAACAGAAACACAAATATTCCAACAAGATATTAGCAAATTGAATCCAGTAATATATAAAAAGAATAATACACCACAATCAAGGAAGTTTATCCTGGCAATGCAATGTTAGTTCAATATTTCAAAATTATTCAGTATAATCCACCATACTAATATCAAAACACAGCATTAATAAAATGAATAGGTGAACCACAGGTAGAAAGAAAATATTTGCAAAACAAAATATCTGATAAAGGACTTGTATTCAGAATATATAAATAACTCTCAAGACTCAACAAAAACAAATTGGACAAAAGATTTGAGCAAACATTTTACCAAAGAAGCTATATTGTTGGCCCACAAGCCCAAGAAAAGATGCCCCAAATTGTAGTCATTAGAAAAATGCAGATTAAAACTACAGTTTACCCAGTAGGATAGCTGAAATTAAAAAGACTGATAATGTGAAGCCTTGGTGAATATGGAGAAACTGGAATCCTCATACGTTATAAGCAGGAATGCAAAGTGGTACAGCCACTTGGAAAATCAGTTTGGCAGTTTTTTTTTAAAGTTAAACATATACGTACCATGTGGTCCAGCGATTTCATTCCTAGATATTTACCTAAGAAAAATAAAAATATGTCCTCACAAGACTTGTATTTGAATATAGCATAAGCATTCATAATAACCACAAATGGTAATAATACAAATGTTCATCATCTAGTGAACGGGTAATCAAACTATAGTATATCTATGCAATAGAATATTACTCAGCAACTAAGAGGAATGAACTACTGATACACATAACAGCATGGATGAATCTCAAAAGCATCATGCTAAATGAAAGAACCTAGTCACAAAAGTCATAACATACTATATGATTCCATTTGTATGAAATTCTAGAAAAGGCAAAACTATAATAACCTGAAGCACATCAGTGGTTCCCTGGGGGAAAGGATGTACTGCAAAAGGGCAGAAGGGAGCTTTCGGTGAGTGAAAGAAGTGTACTGAAACTGGATTGTGGGGGGCTGGCTGCATGACTGTACATGTATGCATGCAATTTACCAAAATGCATCAAACTGTACATCTAAAATGTAGGTGAATTTTATTACATGTAAATTATGCCACAATACAGATGTAAAAATTAAAATGAAGGTTAAGTAAAGATGTTTCCAGACAAACAAAACATGAGAGAATTCAATGCCAGCAGCTGTAAACCAAAAGAAACACCATGAAGTTCTTCAGGCTAAAGGAAAATGATATCAGATGTTAGCGTGGAAGAGCACTGGAAAGGGTAAATGTGTGGTTAAATGTACAAGAATGTTGACTGTTTACATCAAAACAATAATAACCCCATTTGTAGAACTAAAATACAATACAATGGTAACAATAGCTCAAACTGTGGGAGGGTGATAAATGCAGTTTAACTGTTGCAAAGTTTCTTGCCTTATTTAGGAAGTGGTAAAATCAAAAGTACTTACTTAAGGTAGACTGTAATACATCAAGAAGGCATATTGTAATCTCTAGGGTAACCACTAAAAGAACTATTGTAAGAATGTGTAACTAAAACATGAATAAAGAAGAAAAATGGAATAATTAAAAATGTTTTCATAATCCAAAAGAAGGCAAGACAGTTGGACCCCCAGGAACCTGTTGCGATCCCGGGCCTGATCCTCGGCCCACCTAGGCCCCTGCCAGCTACACGGGTCCTGGGGGAGTGGGAGGGAGGGAAAGGGGAGCAAAAGTAAAGGCCGGACCTCCGGGACGGCACCCCTGAGTGGTGGCTGGGGAAGGGAAGGAGTTCCTACACCCAGTGGGACCTACCCACGGTTCCGGGTCCAGCGGGGATGGGGTACACCCTGGAGGAGACGGTGGGGGGGAGCATGAAGGAACAGAAGGGAACGAGGTGAGTGCTTCACCTGTCCACTTAGGCACCAGGAAGGCTGTTGGGATCCCAGGCCTAATCCTCTGCCCTTGAAGCCTCCTTCCTGCTGCGCAGAGCACAAGCCCCACCCCTACACCCCCACCCAGGGCCCCACCTCTACACTCAGAGACCCCCTCCCACAAGCTGGGCTTAAGCCCTACCCACACACCCTCACTCAGGGCCCTACATCCAAACTCTGGAACCCCACACTCCAGAGGCCCTTCTTTCCATGTGCTGCCTCTCCCCTTCCATGCAGGTCCGAAGCAGAGGCCCCGTGCCATGCTCAAACTTAACCCGCCACCTGCCTAGGTCCCACCACACCCTAAACCCCGCCTCTGCCTAAGTTCCACCCCCCACCTAAACTCCACCTCCACACCCAAGGCTTTTTTTTCCTCTTTTAGATTGGGATTCTGTTTTACCTTGTTGATTCTTTTATATTTTTATTTTTCCTAATAAATCTTTTACTTTTCTAATTTTATTTTATTCTTTATACTTTGTTAGTGAGCTCTCCTTTTGGTGTGTTGCCCCCCACATACTTTTTTTTTTTCCTTTTTTCTGCTGTGGTTTTATTTTACCTGGTTGCAGTTGTTTCAATTATAGTTTTATTTTTCCTAATATATTCTTTATCTTTCTAATTTTATTGTATTTTTTATTCTTTGATATTGTACTGCTCCTTTTTTTCTTTCTTTCGTCCTTTTTTTTTAACCATGCCATGAAGCTTGCAGGATCTTGGTTCCCAGGCCGGAGGTCAGGCCCATGCTTCTGTGGTGGGAGCTCCAAGTCCAAACTGCTGGACTAACAGAGAACTTCAGACCCCACAGAATATCAGTTGGAGTGAGGCCTCCCTGAGGTCCTCATATCAGCACCAGGACCCAGCTCTATCTAACTGCCTGCAAACTCCAGTGCTGGACACCTCAGGCCAAACAACCAGTAAGACAGGAATACAGCATCACCCATCAAAAAAAACAAAACAAAAATGAAATGACAAAAAAATATGTTACAGATGAAGGAGCAAGGTAAAAACCTACAAGACCAAGTAAATGAAGACAAAATAGGCAAACTACCTGAAAAAGAATTCAGAGTAATGATAGTAAAGATGATCCAAAATCTTGGAAACAGAATGGAGAAAATTCAAGAAACATTTAACAAGGATCTAGAAGAACTAAAGAGCAAACAAACAGTGATGAACAACACAATTACTGAAATTAAAAATACTCTAGAAGGATTCAATAACAGAATAACTGAGGCAGAAGCACAGATAAGTGAGCTGGAAGATAAACTGGTGCCAGGGAGCAGAATAAAGAAAAAAGAATGAAAAGAATTGAGGACAGTCTCAGAGACCTCTGGGACAACATTAAACACACCACCATTCGAATTATAGTGGTCCCAGAAGAAGAAGACAAAAGAAAGGGTCTGACAAAATATTTGAAGAGATTATAGTCGAAAACTTCCCTAACATGGGAAAGGTAATAGTCAATCAAGTCCAGGGAGCACAGAGAGTACCATACAGGAAAAACCCAAAGAGAAACACACCAAGACACATATTAATCAAACTATCAAATATTAAATACAAAGAAAAAATATTAAAAACAGCAAGGAAAAAGCAATAAATAACATACAAGGGAATCCCCATAAGGTTGACAGCTGATTTTTCAGCAGAAACTCTGCAAGCCAGAAGGGAGTGCAGGACATATTTAAAGTGATGAAAGGGAAAAACCTACAACCAAGATTACTCTACCCAGCAAGGATCTCATTCAGATTCGATGGAGAAATTAAAACCTTTACAGATAAGCAAAAGTTAAGAGAACTTAGCACCACCAAACCAGCTTTACAAGAAAAGCTCAGGACCTTCTCTAGGCAGGAAACACAAGAGAAGGAAAAAACCTACAAAAACAAACCCAAAACAATTAAGAAAATGGTAATAGGAACATACATATCAATAATTACCTTAAATGTAAATGGAATAAATGCTCCCACCAAAAGACATAGACTGGCTGAATGGATACAAAAACAAGACCCGTACATATGCTATCTACAAGAGACCCACTTCAGACATAGGGACACATACAGCCTGAAAGTGAAGGGATGGAAAAAGATAGTCCATACAAATGGAAATCAAAAGAAAGCTGGTGTAGCAATTCTCATATCAGACAAAACAGACTTTAAAATAAAGCCTATTACAAGAGACAAGGAAGGACATTACATAATGATCAAGAGATCAATCTAAGAAGATATAACAGTTGTAAATATTTATGCACCCAACATAGGAGCACCTTAATACGTAAGGCAAATGCTAACAGCCATAAAAGGGGAAATCGACAGTAACACAATAATATAGGGGACTTTAACACCCCACTTTCACCAATGGACAGATCATCCAAAATGAAAATAAATACGGGAACACAAGTTTAAATGACACATTAAACAAGATGGACTTAATTGATATTTATAGGACATTCCCTCTAAAAACAACAGAATACACTTTCTTCTCAAGTGCTCATGGAACATTCTCCGGGATAGATCATATATTGGGTCACAAATCAAGCCTTGATAAATTTAAGAAAATTGAAATCATATCAAGTATCTTTTCTGACCACAACACTATGAGACTAGATATAAATTACAGGGAAAAAATCTATAAAAAAAGTACAAACACATGGAGGCTAAACAATACACTACTAAATAACCAAGACATCACTGAAGAAATCAAAAAATACCTAGAAACAAATGACAAGGAAAACACGATGACCCAAAACCTATGGGATGCAGCAAAGCAGTTATAAGATGGAAGTTAATAGCAATACAGTCCTACCTCAAGAAACAAGAAAAATCTCAACCAACCTAACCCTACACCTAAAGCAATTAGAGAAAGAAAAACAAACAAATAAAAACCCCAAAGTTATCAGAAGGAAAGAAATCATAAGTATCAGATCAGAAATAAATGAAAAAGAAATGAAGGAAACAATGGCAAATATCAGTAAAACTAAAAGCTGGTTCTTTGAGAAGATAACCAAAATTGATAAACCATTAGCCAGACTCATCAAGAAAAAAGGGGAGAAGACTCAGATCAACAGAATTAGAAATGAAAAAGAAGTAACAACTGACCCTGCAGAAATACAAAGTTTCATGAGAGATTGCTACAAGCACCTATATGCCAATAAAATGGACAACCTGGAAAAAATGGACAAATTCTTAGAAAAGCACAACCTTCCAAGACTGAACCAGGAAGAAATAGAAAATATAAACAAACCAATCACAAGCACTGAAATTGAAACTGTGATTTAAAATCTTCAACAAACAAAAGCCCAGGACCAGATGGATTCACAGGCAAATTCTATGAAACATATAGAGAAGAGCTAACACCTATCCTTCTCAAACTCTCCCAAAATATAGCAGAGGGAGGAACACTCCCAAACTCATTCTACGAGGCCACCATCATCCTGATTCCAAAACAAGACAAAGATGTCACAAAAAATAAGCCTACAGGCCAATATCTCTGATGAACATAGATGCAAAAATCCTCAACAAAATACTAGCAAACAGAATCCAACATCACATTAAAAGGATCATACACCATGATCAAGTGGGGTTTATCCCAGGAATGCAAGGATTCTTCAATATATGCAAATCAATCAATGTGATACACTATATTAACAAACTGAAGGATAAACACCATATGATAATCTCCATAGATGCAGAAAAATCTTTTGAAAAAATTCAACACCGATTTATATAAAAACTCTCCAGAAAGTAGTCATAGAGGGAACCTACCTCAACATAATAAACACCATATATGACAGACCCACAGCCAACATCATTCTCAGTGGTGAAAAACTGAAACCATTTCCTCTAAGATCAGGAACAAGACAAGGTTGCCCACTCTCACCACTATTATTCAACATAGTTTTGCAAGTTTTAGCCACAGCAATCAGAGAAGAAAAAGAAATAAAAGGAATCCAAATCGGAAAGAAGAAGTAAAGCTGTCACTGTTTGCAGATGACATGATGCTATATAGAGAGAATCCTAAAGATGCTACCAGAAAATGACTAGAGCTAATCAATGAATTTGGTAAAGTTGTAGGATACAAAATTAATGCACAGAAATCTCTGGCATTCCTATACACTAATGATGAAAAATCTGAAAGAGAAATTAAGGAAACACTCCCATTTACCACTGCAACAAAAAGAATAAAATACCTAGGAATAAATCTACCTAAGGAGACAAAAGACCTGTATGCAGAAAACTATAAGACACTGATGAAAGAAATTAAAGATGACACAAACAGATGGAGAGATATACTATGCTCTTGGATTGGAAGAATCAACATTGTGAAAGTGACTATACTACCCTAAGCAATCTACAGGTTCAACGCAATCCCTATCAAACTACCAATGGCATTTTCCACAGAACTAGAACAAAAAATTTCACAATTTGTATGGAAACACAAAAGACCCCAAATAGCCAAAACAATCTTGAGAAAGAAAAACGGAGCTGGAGGAATCAGTCCTGGACTTCAGACTATACTACAAAGCTACAGTAATCAAGACAGTATGGTACTGGCACAAAAACACAAATATAGCTCAATGGAATAGGATAGAAAGCCCAGCAATAAACCCACACATGTATGGTCACCTTATCTTTGATAAGGGAGGCAAGAGTATACAGTGGAGAAAAGACAGCCTTTTCAATAAGTGGTGCTGGGAAAACTGGACAGCTACATGTAAAAGAATGAAATTAGAACACTTCCTAACACCATACACAAAAATAAACTCAAAATGGATTAAAGACCTAAATATAAGGCCAGACACTATAAAACTCTTAGAGAGAAACATAGGCAGAACACTCTATGACATAAATCACAGCAAGATCCTTTTTGACCCACCTCCTAGAGAAATGGAAATAAAAACAAAAATAAACAAATGGGACCTAATGAAACTTCAAAGCTTTTGCACAGCAAAGGAAACCATAAAGAAGACGATAAGACAACCTTCAGAATGAGAGAGAATATTTGCAAATGAAGCAACTGACAAAGGATTAATCTCCAAAATATACAAGCAGCTTCTGAAGCTCAATATCAAAAAAACAAACAATCCAATCTAAATAGAGGCAGAAGACGTAAACAGACATTTCTCCAAAGAAGATATACACATTGCCAACAAATACATGAAAGGATGCTCAACATCATTAATCATTAGAGAAATGCAAATCAAAACCACAATAAGGTATCACCCGCACACTGGTCAGAAAGGCCATCATCAAAAAATCTACAAACATTAAATGCTGGAGAGGGTTTAGTGAAAAGGGAAACCTCCTGCACTGTTGGTGGGAATTTAAATTTTAATTTAAATTTTAATTTAAATTAAATTGATACAGCCACTATGGAGAACAGTATGGAGGTTCCTTAACTAAAAATAGAACTACCATACGACCCAGCAATCCCACTACTGGGCATATACCCTGAAAAAACCATAATTCAAAAAGAGACATGCAGCGCGAAGGGGCGGGGCACGGCGTCGGGCACAGGGCACAGCGCAGGGCAAGGCGCAGGGCGGGTGACGTCGACGCCCGGCGGGAAGACGGTGATGGCGTGAGAGTGACGGGGGTGAAGGCACCCGCACCACGCGCTCCTGCCCGGACCCAGACATGCCGGTTCTGGTGAGGCAGAAACTTGAGAGGAGCCGTCCTCTCCCTGAAGCCTCGTGGTGGAACAGCTGTCTGACCCGTTGAAAGGGAAGGATGAAATCTCTTCACAGGCACACGATGTGAATGGAAGAGGCCTGTCACTATGCGAACAGTACGGCACTCTGAACACAGACTAAAGACAGCTCTCATCTCAAAGAACCCAGCGCTTGTGTCACAGTATGAGAAGTTAGATGTTGGGGAAAAGCGTCTGATGGACGAAGCCTTCCGGCCAAACAGTGATTTCTTTGGACCCATTACTTTGCATTCGCAGTCAGACTGGATAACCTTCCATCCTGAGGCTCCCCAAGACTTTGAAGAGTTTTTCAGTGATCCTTACAGAAAGACACCTTCTCCACAGAAGCACAGTATTTATATACAGTGCATTGGATTGCTAGGAAACACCAGAAGTATCAGTGAAGAATATGTGAAATGGCTCAAGGGCTACTGTGAAGCATTTTTCTATGGCTTGACGGTAAAACTCCTAGAACCAGTTCCTGTCTCTGCAACCAGATGTTCCTTTAGAATCAATGATAACACGCAGAACCTACGGATTCATGCAGGGCAGATCCTGAAGTTCTTAAAAAAGAAGAAACCTGAAGATGCTTTTTGTGTTGTGGGAATAACAATGATCGATCTTTACCCAAGAGACTCCTGGAATTTTGTCTTCGGACAGGCCTCTTTGACAGATGGTGTGGAGATATTCAGCTTTGCCAGGTGCAGCAGTGATTTTTACAGCTCACACTACAAAGGCAAACTGAAGAAGCTGCAGAAGAAATCTTCAAGTGACTACTCAGTTTTTGATAATTATTACAATCCTGAAGTGACTAGTGTTTTGCTGCTTTGGTCCTGTAAGACTTTAACCCATGAGATTGGACATATCTATGGACTTCGGCACTGCCAGTGGCTCGCATGCCTGACGCAAGGCTCCAACCACTTGGAAGAAGGTGACCAGCGTCCCCTCGACCTTTGCCCCATCTGTTTACTCAGAGTGCTATCGGCTTCCACCTTAAAGACAGATACAAAGGGACACGGGTTCCAGCCCTGGCCCGGGAAGATCCCACATGCCGCGGAGCAACTAAGCCCGTGCGTCACAACTACTGAGCCCATGAGCCACAACTACTGAAGCCCGCGTGCCTAGAGCCCATGCTCCGCAACAAGAGAAGCCACCGCAATGAGAAGCCCATCCACAATGAAGAGTAACCCCCGCTTGCAGCAACTAGAGAAAGCCCGCGGGCAGCAATGAAGACCCAATGCAGCCAAAAATAAATTAAATAAATAAATAATAAATTTACTTTAAAAAAAGACATGCACCATAATATTCATTGCAGCACTATTTACAATAGCCAGACAGGGAAGCAACCTAAGTGTCCATCAACAGATGAATGGATAAAGAAGATGTGGCACGTATATACAATGGAATATTACTCGGCCATAAAAGGAAATGAAATTGAGTTATTTGCAGTGAGGTGGATGGACCTAGAGTCTCTCGTACAGAGCGAAGTAAGTCAGAAAGAGCAAAACAAATACCATATGCTAATACATATATATGGAACCTAAAAAAAACTGGTTCTGAAGAACCTATGGGCAGGACAGGAATAAAGACACAAATGTAGAGAATAGGCTTGAGGACACGGGAAGGGAGAAGGGTCAGCTGGGACGAAGTGAGAGAGTAGCACTGACATACATACACTACCAAGTAAAATAGATAGCTAGTGGGAAGCAGATGCATGGCACAGGGAGATTAGCTCGGTGCTTTGCAACCACCTAGAAGGGTGGGATAAGGAGGGTGGGAGGGAGATGCAAGAGGGAGGGGATATGGGGTATACATATGCATATAGCTGATTCACTTTGTTATACAGCAGAAACTAACACAAAACTATAAAGCAATTATACTCCAATAAAGATGTTAAAAAAAAAAGGCAAGAAATGAGAAATAAAAGAACAAAGCACAAGAGGACAGATAGGAGAGAAATAGCAAGTGTTAGACTTAAACTGTATCATTAACTATTAATTATTTTAACTGTCAATGGTCTATGATCCAATTAAAAGACAAAGTTTGTCAGAGCAAATAAAAACACAGAAACCAGCTGAATGCTATTAACCAGAGCCACACATTAGAGAGAAAGATGAGAAAGATTGAAAAATAAAAGGATGAGAAAAGATGTCCTACCCAAATACTAATCAAAGTAAATCTGATGTTGTGAAATTAATATCAGACAAAGTAGATGTTGAGGTAAGCAGTATTGCTAGAGGTTAAAGGGGACATTTCATAATTAAACATATTTTAAAATATTACCCGTTTCTATCTTCCTTTCTTTTGTTAAGTGCTATAATTTTCTAATAATAGAATAACTATATTCAGGTAAGATGATGACTCCCAAATGCTGTGTCATTTCAAGCACAAAAATATGATGAAACTAATTTTTAAAAAATTATTGCCCATCTATGCATGCCATTAGACTTTTAAGAGTGACACCTTTGAAAATGTTAGGACTATTACATTTGCTGATCACCATAGATTTTATTTGTTCCTATATAGCATTAATGTGCAAAACTACTTATTGCATCTGTCCTGTTTAATAGTCTGCTTCCCTTCCCTCTTTATTCTTCTGAAGTCACGGGTAATGAATTCACTCAGAAAACAGGAGTGAGTTAGCACTCATCAGCTATTATGTGTCTTGATGACAGTTCGGACATTACCTGTCTTTAAAAAAAATAACTGCTGTAGCTTCGCGTTCAGCTATTTTTTTCTGGACATGCATCTAGCTTCTAATATACCCTTAAACAGAAGGTAATAAATGTAAAGCTATAGAACTTTGTATAAATGTCAGGTTCTGTGATTATTTTTCACCAAACTCAGAACGCCATCATTCAGAAACCACATATGATTCAGTGAGGTGCTTTTGCTCATAAAAACCATTTAGTTTCTCTCAGGGAGCTGTAGCCAGAGGAAGAGACATTCTCTAAATATTGAACCAGGAGCTGTTCAGGTAGAACACTGTAGAGGACACACAGAATGTGTCCATCGTTCAACAACTTCATTTGAATCAGAACCAGTAACAAAACAACAACAAAATGGAGGGGCCGTCATTTCCAAGCTTTGATGTCTTCTAAGCTGGTGGAGCTAAAATTTACTGTAACTGTAGGCACACTGAAACCGGGAGATCTGAGAAGGTGTGGCCACGGTGTAGGGCCCTCAGAGGAGGGAGTGGTTATCAAAACGCAGAGGAAGCATCCTGTTTAGAGAGGAGCTAAGACTTTTGGTTGGTGGAGCAGGAGAGAGCTGGGGAGGGGAGCAGAAAAACCTTTGCCTTACTCTCCTTCCTTTTTCACACCTCCTGCCAATAATCTCTACTGGCCAAACACAATGGGAAACCAGCAAGCAAGTTGGTGCAGCCTTTGTGGGAACAGAGTAAGATAGAGAAGTGTATAGAGGAGGAGCACAGGGAAACTATCTGGCACGGGGGCTGTCGCAACTGTCTAGATGAGACCACTTACTGAATTTGAATCTCAGCTCTGCCATAAACTGTGCTGTTTGAATTTGTGGAAGATGCTTAACTGCTCTGAGCCGCAGTGTCCTATTCTGTTAAAATGAGAGGAATATCCTTACCTCACAGATTATTGTGAGGATAAGGTTAACGTGTGTCATTTAGTGCAGTGCCTGGCACACAGTAAGTGCTAGATAAATAAGTTACTTTCCCTTCTTCGTTGAACTTATACTCTGCTTGACTCTTTTAAGCCAAGCCTAGAGATCTACTTTCTTTTTAACATTAGCATGCTTTAGAAAGATCCTCTTATTCGTAAAGGCCCTGGGGAAGAGTTAGGATCATTCCTATGTCAGATACATTACGGTTATAATTGCTTTGGATCATGGTATTATTTAAGCAGAAAAACATTTATTTTTAATTCCTCAGAAATGCTGTGCATACTACAAGGGACTAATTTGGCCCTTAGCAAATAATTCAACATAAATTACCACCTATTTACCAGAAGCAGCAGTTTATTTCCTAAGACCGCTAGACACTGACATCAGCTGTACCCTATTTGTTTGTGTCAGGTAATGTGATACTCTGCATGCAGAATACTTCATTGGATAGCCTTTGGGGGAAGCTCAGAAGATTTTCTATAAGCCAATTGCTCATTCCAAGGATTAGAAGAACATTTCTTATTGTAAACTACACACAGATTTGCCAGGTCATTTCCAAGTTCTGATGGAAAGTCTATAATGTATTCTTATAGTCATCTAATGTCTTTATCCATGATCCCGCAGGCTGGAATGTTTTCTGCTATTCCATTCACCCAGAGTAATTCTAAAACAATGATGGTTGCCTCCAGAGGAGTCTGGAGCATGCCCAGACTACAGGCTTTCCCTGTGGGGTGCTCTGATGAGGTGGGTCGGGAAACTGAGGGTACTGAGTGCAGTGTTGAGAAAGACCCACAAAATGATAATAATGCTTACATGTGTATCCACTTCCCACTTAGCAATTTCACAGCCATTATGCCAGTTGAGGTGGGTAGGATAATTACCTGCTTGCTCTTTTCAGATGAGAAAACTGACTTTCAGGGAGGTTAAGTAGCTTGCCCAAGGCCTTCCAACAATTTGGGTTGACACAAGGATTAGAATATAGGTCTAAAGAACTTGTCTAGGGATGAAAAAGCTAAACGTACATCCCAGAGTCACTTGCTAACTGCCTGGTCTCTGTAAAAGAATGAAACAAAGGCCACAAGAGCTTTAACAGTAAAAAAAGAAAGCAGAGTAAAGTTTATTTCTTTGCCTGACAAGAAAACACTCATCAGTTAAAAAAAAAAAAAAAATCAGCGACTAGTTTGCTGAGGGGAAAAAGTCAGAATTTGTAAGTGCTTTAGAAAGGTAGAGGGGATTCAAGGTGGTTATGCTAAGTAAGTGTTGAAAACTAATTCTTTGGATAGAATGGAGCCAGACCCTAGGTCTTAACATGATCCATTAAAACAAGCCCCACTGTCCATTGATATGGAGAATCTTTAGTTAGGCCCAGTGAGGGTCTGGTTGAGGGCTCACTAGAAGTTGATGTTCCTTTTTCAGCTTCAGCTGGTTACAATAGTTAAAGACGGCATTCAGTTTTGACACCTTCTCAAACTCTCAAAATTCTCAAATATTTATCGGAATTACTCAGAGGGCTTGCTGAAACAGATTGCTGGGGCTAACCCCAGAGTTTCTGATTCAGTAGGTTTGGCATAAAGCCTGTATTTCTAACAGGTTCCCAAATGAAGTTTTGTGGCTGTCCAGGGTCCATGATTTGAGAACTACTATCCCAGACACATGATGCTATAAAGGGGGAGTTTTCATTTTATACCTCTTTGATATCAACGTCCTCTTTGGGATCTAACTACCAGATGACTCCTTTGCACCCAGGAGGGACGGAGGTCTCTTCTGATAATAACCTTCATGTTCAACTTACAGAAGACCTGCCTTTTCTTCCATCCATAGTTTTCAGAGGAACTATTTTTATGGGGGAGGAGGGGATAAAGAAATTGCTCATAAAATCTAAATTCGGAAGACACATGGGAGCACATGTATATGTATAGCTGATTCACTTTGTTATAAATCAGAAACTAACACACCATTGTAAAGCAATTATACCCCAATAAAGATGTTAAAAAAAAAAAAAAAAAAAAAATCTAAATTCAACACACCTTCATACCACAAACTTTATCTATTCATTTCCCTTCCTGGTGGGGAATCAGTAGTGAATTATTTGACTTGCCTTTTTAAAAAATAGCATTACATGCATTGATTCAATCTCATTACATTTAGTTTGCTTTTATTACCTTACCCTCCCTGATCAGTAGTCACATTTTTCCATCCTCATAACCTTTTCCCATCTGATTTTTGATGAGTGTACAATCTGATTTATTTCTGCTGTGATTCAGCTTTACACTTCTCCAAGCTTACAATTCTCCTTGTAAGAATCCAGTGTTCTCCATTTACACCTTCACTGTTCCTTTGTTAGGCACATATCCTAAGTAAATAGTAGTTATTTGTGTACCTGTTTGTGTCTTCCAGTGGACTGGTGTCTACGGAGAGAAGGAGCTTATTAGAAGGCTTTGTTTTCCTCATACCACTAGTCCAGGCCCTACTCATAATAGGTGCTTAATAAATACTGGTTTCAATTTGTTGGCAGGTCTTAATGAGAATATGCCTTAGCTGATTCTTCTTTTTTAATTCATATAAGTAAAATTCACACTTTTGGGCATACAGTTCTGTGTCATGACAAACATAAAAAGCCCTGTAGGGGCTTCCCTGGTGGCGCAGTGGTTGAGAGTCCGCCTGCCGATGCAGGGGACACGGGTTCTTGACCCGGTCCAGGAGGATCCCACGTGCCGCGGAGCGGCTGTGCCCGTGAGCCATGGCCACTGAGCCTGCGCGTCCGAGCCGGTGCTCTGCAACGGGAGAGGCCACAACAGTGAGAGGCCCACATACTGCAAAAAAAAAAAAAAAAAAAAAAAAAAAAGCCCTGTAACCACCACCACAATTAAAATACAGAACAGTTCCATAACCCTAAAAACCTCCATCATACATGCTGCCTCTTTGTAGTCAAAAACCCCGCTTTCCCTTAGTCCCTGGAGCCCACTGGTCCGTTCTTTGTCCCTGTAGTTTTGCCCTTCCTGATTGTTATATAAAGGGAATGGTGCAGTGTGTAGACTTTGGATATGGCTTAGTTCACTTAGAAAAGTGTTTTTGAGAGTCCTCCATTCAGTGACTGTATCAGTAGTTAATTCTTTGTTGCTGAGTAGTGTTCCACTGTATGGATGCTCCACAGTTTGTTCATCCATTCACTAGCTGAAGGACCTTTGGGTTGTTTCCAGTTGTAAATATTTGCATACAGGTTTTGGGCGAACATAAGTTTTCATTTCTCTTGGATAAATAACTAAGAGTGGGATTGTGGGGTAATATGATAAATCTATGTTTAACTTTTTAAGAAACTGCCAGAGTTTCTTATAAGGTAGCTGTACCACTTATCAGCAATATATGAGTTCCTGTAACTTTGTCAGTTTGTTTTGCTTTAGACATTCTAATAGATGTGCGGTATTTTGTCATTGTGGTACTAATCTGCATTTCCCTAACAAGTAATGATACTGAGCACCTTTTCATGTGCTTATTTGCCATCCATGAATTATCTTCTTTAATGAAATATCTGTTCAAATCTTCTGCCTACTTTTTAATTGAGTTGTTTGCTTTCTTACTGTTGAGTTTTGAGAGTTCCTTATATATTTTGGATAAAAATCCTTTGTCAGATATGTGATATGGAACTATTTTCCCCAGTCTATAACTTTACAAAGCATTAAATTTTGATCAAGTTCCATTTATTAATTTTTTTCTTTTGGGAATCATGCTTTTGCTACTCTAAGAACTCTGTGGCTAACTTAAACTCACAAAGATTTTCTCCTATGTTTTCTTCTCAAAGTTTTATAGTTGTACCTTCTTATTTAGGCTCATGATCCATTTTGAGTTAATTTTTGTATAAGTTTGGAGCATGGTTTGAGGTTCACCTTTATGTATTTGGGCATCCAATTGTTCCTGCACCTTTTGTTGAAACAACTGTCCTTGCATTGAATTGCATTTGCCCTTTTGTCAAAACCCAATAGACCATATTTGTGTGGGTCTATTTCTGGGTTCTCTATTCTGTTTTACTGATCTGTATACGTATCTTTTTACCAATACCACACAGTTTTTATTTAAAAAGACTTTTTAGGGCTTCCCTGGTGGCGCAGTGGTTGAGAGTCTGCCTGCCGATGCAGGGGACACGGGTTCATGCCCCGGTCGGGGAAGATCCCACATGCCGCAAATCGCCTGGGCCCGTGAGCCATGGTCGCTGAGCCTGCGCGTCCGGAGCCTGTGCTCTGCAACAGGAGAGGCCACAACAGCGAGAGGCCAGCGTACCGCAAAAAAACAAAAAGAAAAAAAAAACATAAAAAGACTTTTTAGGAAGTCTTGTAACCAGGTACTAAGAATCCTTCAACCTTGATTTTTTCCAAAATTGTTTTTATTACCAACCCTCCCTAGTCGGTCCCCAACAAGGGTCTTTCTGCCTGGTGTCACTCATGCCAATAGAATGAGACCCAGTTCGGTTCAGAAGCAAAGGAAATCTTTATTCTTCGATCAAAGATAGGAGATGTGAGCTCACGCTCTAGAGCACATGCTCTCCCCAAAAAAGGCCAGCAGTGGGCGGGGCTGCTTTATATGGATCGCCTCCGTGGGGGAAGGGGGCGGAGCTCTTACTTGGCAGGTGCTGCTGTGCAGCTCACGCGCCAGATCACCCCAGACCACAGTACGGGCACAGCGTCTCTGCACACGGTCCACCGGCGCTGCCGCTGCCAGGGCCGCTGCCGCGCCGCCGCCGCCGCGCCGCCGCCGCCGCCATCTTGAATTGAGTCAGGTGCAGCTTCCCTGCACTCGGCCTGCTGAGCTGAGGTATTGGCGCAGCCATTTCACACTAGGAACTCTGGTCTTAAGTGCTGGGTGCAAAGCCTCTGCACGCTGCCCCCCCCCACCCCCCATGAGCAAGTGAAACTAGACAAAGCACAAAGGAAAAGGAAAAGGTAAGACTTTATCTTACTACCCAGATTCTATTTTTATTGCCTGGGAATTGTTAATGGGCTTTGCCAGTGGCAAATCTCTCCTCTGTCTTTTGTCCTGCTCCTCATTCTTTAGGGGCACTGAGGGGTGCAGGTCCATCTTCTGTAACTGCTTTCTGCTGAGGGCAAGGAGCGGAACTTCTCCTCAGCTGCTTTTAGATACATTTGATGGTCACCAGACGTCAGCCCTGGCTGTTGGTATCCCTGAGTGACCACCTTTTGTCTAACCTTTTGGAGACAAAGGGCACCAGACAGTTTGAAAAAGTAGTGGTTACCAGTGGGGAGAGGGAAGGGGGAGGGGCAATATAGGGGTACAGGAGTAAGAGGTACGAACTATTAGGTATAAAATAAGGTACAAGGATATATTGTACAATACGGGGAATATAGCCAATATTTTATAATAACTGTAAATGGAGTATAACCTTTAAAAATTGTGAATCACTATATTGTACACCTGTGACATATAATACTGGATATCAACTATACTTCAATAAAAATAAATAAATAAATAATACATGGCCCAAATACTAGCAAGAGAATAATGGTCACATGTCAATTTTCTTTCCTAAAAATGCAGGTATCTAGGTCTTTTGCCTGTAGGCAAAAGTGTGCCCTGATGTTGAGGGTCACTGCCATGGCCTGAATATCCCTGGTCACACTTTTGTTGTTTTTTGGAAGAGAAGCTTTGGGTCAGAGAGAGGTTCACATGAGTAGTCAAGGGGATTCATTGCCCCAGGTTGTTTCTCCAGAGGTTGGGGCTCAGGGGCCTCTTTGCTAGAGTGTGATGTACCCATGGAGTGATCCCGGCAACTTCAGGTTGGAAAGGGTGGTTAAGATTACCAAGTGGAGTCTGTTCTCCTTAGGAGTGAGTTGGTCTTGCAGACTTCCAGCTTTCTAGGTTTTTAGGTTCACCCAGGCTCCTGGCCAGAAGGGGTGCAGGGCAAGGTCAGTGGGTGGAGGCAGCACCTGGTTTTACCATATTTCATGAGGGCTTTCATGGTTTCTCCTATCTGGAGGGTATACTTGAGTTGTTCCATTTCAAGGGGGTTAAAGTGTCCCTTGTCTCAGGCTTGGGAATGGGTCTACCATACATGAGTTCAAATACACTAAACTTTAACCTATCTCTTGGAGTTAACCGAATACCGAGCAGGGCAATTAGAAGCAACTTAATCCAATTTTCTTGAGTTTCCTGACATAGCTTGGCTAAGGCCTGTTTCAAGGTCTGATTGGATCTCTCTACTACCCCTGGTGATTGGGGTCTCCAGGCTGAGTGCAAGGTCCATTTTATGCCCAGGGCACTCGTTATCCCCTTTGTCACTTGAGAGACAAATGCTGGACCATTATCACTTTGTAGGGATCCTGGGAGCCCAAACCTGGGGATTATCTCTTTTAATAATAATTTAGCCACTTTGGCTGCCAGCAGAGAACACTTCTACCCACCCTGAAAACTATGCGCTAGCACCAAGAGATACCTGAAGTTGCCTGATGCTCTCAGCATGACAGTGAAATTAACCTGCATCTTGTCCAGGATATGTTTCTCTGGTCTGATGGACCTATGTGGGGACCTCTAGGGGCTCTGGTGGTGGGGTTGTTCACTGTGCAGATGGGGCAGGTCTCAACTATCCGACTGATTATACTTTTCACGCCAGGAGTTACCATGACCTCAAATGACCAATTATATAGGGCTTCTCTCCCATAGTGAGTTCCTTGATGAGCCTCCCTGACGGCTTGACAAGCTGCAGTTTAGGGAAAGAAGTATTGCCCATGTTCATCAGGTAGGCACACATGGCCTCCTGGATCTCTATTGAAGCTCCATTTTCAGGCTCTAATTCTTCCTTTGTGTAGATTGGGGAATAATTGGATGGATCTGGCCTTCAAGGTATATGGGGTAGTTGCCAAGTTACTGTTTCTAGGGCCACCCTTTTGGCAGTTGCGTCTTCCTTGTTTCCCTTTATAACCTCTGCATCCGCCTTTTGGTGACCCCCTGCAATGAATCACTGCCACTTTTTGGAAGCTGTACTGCTTCTAAGATTGTCAGTATGCTTATGCCATGTTTCACCTGTTTATTCTCCACAGTAAGCATACCTCTTTCCTTCCAAATAGCCCTGTGTGTGGGTGTTTGTAGGATGGTCTATGCATACTGAGAATCTGTGTAAACATTTAAGATCTTCCCTGACCTGAGCTCCAACGCTCAAGTGAGGGCTGTCAGCTCAGCCTTTTGGGCTGAAGTCCCTGGGGGTAGTGCCTCTATGACTTTGGTCTGGGAGGTTAATGCGTATCCTGCTAGTCTTTTACCCTCTCCCATAAAACTGCTCTGTGAACCATTCCTCTTCGCAATTTGGGAAAGGATCACTTCCTAGGTCAGGGCAAATAGATAATGTGTATGGTTTCTACACAGTCATGCTCCAGGGGCCCCATTTCTGTACAGTCACCCTCGAGGGTAGCAGGATTTAGCATGTGTCAGGTTTTCGTGGTAACAAGTGGGTTGTCTAAAAGCATAGCCTGGACTTGAATCGACCTTCTGGGGAATAACCGTTCTGTTCCCTTAGAAGTTACTAAAGTGTGAACCTGGTGTGGAGTCCATATAATGATTGGCTGACCAAACGTTAACTTTCAGCCTCCTTTAGCAGGGTCGTAGTAGCTGCTACTGCCCAGAGGCAAGGAGGCCATCCCTTAGCAATCTGATCCAGTTGTTTAGAGAAATAAGCAACCACCCCAGTAAGGGGTCCCAGTTTTTGAGCTAATATCCCAAGGGTGATTCCTCTTCTCTCGGGAATGAAAAGGTCAAAGGGTTTAGCTAAATCTGGGAGGACCAGGGCAGAGGCCTGAAATAATTGCTTTTTTAATTCTTGAAAGGCCCCTTGGCATTCTGAATTACATTCAAAAGGATCATCATCTTTTCCTTTGAACATTTCATATAGAGGTCTAGCCATTAGACCATAGTTAGGGGCCCAGATAGGGCAAAAACTGACCATCCCCAGGAAACCTCTAAGCTGTCTTCTAGTTTTAGGAGAGGCAGAACTGAAAATGGCTTATTTTCTTTCCTGGGGTAGGCTTCTCTGACCTTCTGTGAGAATGAAGCCTAGGTGGGTCACACTAGTTTGTGACCTATTGATGGGCCAACTTTCCCCATCTCCCAGCTGGTATTGGGGCCAGGCTGTATTACATAGAAGACTGAATGTTTCTGCACGATGCACCCTAACAGGCTGTCCTTCGGTATAGTGGACGTTTGGTTCCCCATACCTTAGAAGCTCTGTTTTGGATTTGTCTCCCACTACTGAGGGGGCGGTTGGAGTGATTTACTGGCACACATTTGGCACATGATTTGACCCGAATAAGATTTCCAGTTCAGGAAATTTGGAACCAGCACCAAACTGTTAATGGATTCCTCGAAAGACCAAAATACGAGATGTCCAAATGGCATGGCCTCAATATAACTGGGGGTCTCCCTTGAATTTGTAACGGCCTGTGCTTGAGATAGTTAGTCCCCCCTCAGTCAGCACATCCCAGAGGAAGTTAGACAGGACCACCTCTGGGCCAGAGCAGCTTAGCCACATTAGTTCCTGACCCACCTGGTCCGTTAGGGAGTGGCACAGCTATCTGAGGCAGCGGTCTTCTCTTTCCTCCTTTTGGCCAAAAAGTTTTCTGACTTCTCATCAGGTGAGAGCTAAAAACATGAGGGGTTCCCACAGGGTACTCACTGGATCACTGGGGAGGGGAGCCCCTGGAACCTCGGTCAATAAAGAATCACCCAAGGTTCGCCTCATAGGCAGAAGAGGGCAGAGGTCAGGTGGTGGGTGTTTCCTGTTCTTGTCAGCAGCTCACAGGGCTTCCCGATAAAGGAGTTCCTGGTCTTATGAGTGGCTCACAGGGCTCCCCAGCCCAGGCTCCCCAGCCCATTTCAGAGAAACTCGTGCTGGAATTGGTCAAGTCACCAGTCGTACACCTACACTGGGACCCTTTCTCACTCAGGCATCCCTCGTGGCTTTCCCTGAACAACTCATTCCATTTTGTCAGGCGGTCCTTATTACCTGGGCCTCTTCCCAGTCTCACCTTTGCGAACCTCCCAAAGCCTTCACCATCCTCCCGCTGGAGCCAGGGTAAGCCTGGAGCCTAGTGGATAGGTGCAGGCAAAAAGGCCACAGTCCATCCCACCTGTGGTGTCAAAATTTTTTCCTGATCCTTTTGAGTCGGTTCCCAACAAGGGTCCTCCTGGATGGTGTCATTTGAGCCAATAGAAGGAGACTGAGTTCGGGCCAGAAGCAAAGGGAAGCTTTATTCTTTCATCAGAGAATGGAGAGGTAACGAGCTTATGCTCTAGAGCACTTGCTCTCCCTGAAAGGCCGTGGGAGGGGCTGCTTTATAGGGATCTCATCAGCAGGGATAGGGGTGGAGTTCTCGAGGGTCCAGGCACAGCTGTGTTGCCCATGCTCCAGACTGCAGTGCGGGTTCAGCATCTTTGCACACGCACACCCACAACTGAGGTGTTGGCGCAACCATTTCGCACTAGGAACTCTGGTCTGGAGTGCCAGGTGCGAGGCCTCTGCACGCGGCACCCCCTGAGCAAGTGAAACTAGACTAACCACAAAGGAAAAGGAAAAGGTTAGACTTTATTTTATTACCCAGATTTTATTTTTATTTCCCAGGAATTGTTAACAGGCTTTGCTGGTGACCTTTTTACTATTTTAATTTCTTTGCCTTTCCATATAAATTTTAGAATCAGGTTGTGAATATACGCAAAAAATTCTACCCTCAGTTGATTCTTAACTTATACCATTTACAGTGGCTAGCCTATGGTTCTCAAACTCCAGTGTGCTTAGTAATTATAAAACGCACATGCCTGGGCCCAACTCTGAATATTCTCATTCAGTAGTTCTGCCTTTTTTTTTTTTTTTTTTTTTTTTTTTAGTTCTGCCTTTTTTAACACTGTCCCTAAGGTGAGCTAATGTAGGTGGTCATGGACTATGATTATGTCCTAGCTTCCCTGGAACCTAGGAAATGCTCCACAAGCTTTGAGGAATCTTATAAATAATCCACAAACTTGGTGAAAGGACACAGCATTGGGTTCACAGGTAAACCTAACAGCTGTTACTATACGTTATACAATATTGTGGCCAGTCAGTATTGTCCAACCAGTGCTGGAACACAAACCAGAACCTCGCAGATGTCTAACTACCCTGCTTTAGATGATGAGAAAAATGATGTGGATTTCCTTATCCTGTGAGTAGCTCCTCTGTGGTAGGTATTCCATGGACCACTTCCATGAACATTTTCTTATACTCAGGGCAGAATTCTTAAACCATTCTCAGACAAGGAAAAACTGGATTGGAGGGATTCACAAGGTAAGTGAGAGAGTTGCAAGGAGAAGCATTAATCAAATGAATAGATTCTCTAGAGAAAAATTAGATTAATGACCGTAAATGTTACCTTTGTTGTACATTGAAATACGAATAGACCAACTTGCCCAGGGAATTGGACATTCTTGTTAATTTAATTTTCTGGGTAATGGGAGATGGAAGGTTAACTGAAAAAACCTTCCAGTAGAAAAATCTTTCTAAAATGAAGTAGTGTACTTTCCATGTTAATTTATTACTAAGCATTCACTGCTTTGCTTATTTCCTAAGGGTAGGAAATAACAATTTACAAAAACCAAAGTGAATTTAAGAGGCTTCTCACAGGTCCCTAGACCGAGAGACTCACTGAATAGTCCTGGCAAACAGGTGGGAAGAAATACATTATTGTAGAATGCCACTGGGGAAGTGAACTCCTTTCCAGGTATTAATTGCTTTGCTAATAGGCCAAAGCTGCTTAGAAAGGGGGAGGGGAAAGTAACAATTTAGAGGAAAACCAACCTTCAGTCTTAAAAGAGCCTTCTCAGAAGCCCCAGAATCAGTAGCCCTTGTGAAAAGGTCTGGCATATGGCAATATTGGTTCCCATTGGGAGAAGCAAACAGGAGATCCCACCACCCAGCACAGGACACTTCTTGGTCTTAATTTTATCAAGTAACCACCTATTCTTGACTCTTCCTTTAAGTCTTCTTGAGGCACCATAGGGAGGCTTGATGAATCTTTCACCGGGCAGTGTAGTCTAGGGGTTCCTATGTGGGCTTGGACCAGGATGCCTACATCTACACCCTGGCTTCACCTTTTGTTGGTTATATGACCTTGGAAAAGTCGTTGCACTTCTCTTTCCCTCAGTTTTACTATCTGCACAATGGATGAAACAATAGTACCTACCTCATAGAGTTTTTTATTGTAATTAGCAAATGGGTTCATGTATAATTATAAGATATGCAGAATAGTCCGTGGATAGTAATCAGTACTTACATGTTAGCCACTACTAATAATAACATTCTTTATTTATGAGGAAGGATTTAAGACCAAGAAAGCATACATTCTGAGGCAGATGTTGTAGGACTTGGAGTATGGGTGCTGTTCCTCTTTTTGCCTGAATTGCTACCATATATTTGTTGTATATAAACAAGGTGGTCAGGTCTGCAGCATAGCTGCAGCTTTCCCTGCCCAGTTATGCTTCTTCCCTACTCTCCTTTCACAGGTGTCAGACCTACCTCCCAGTCTGAAACCTTTCCCTGCCCTAGACTGCTTCCACCCCCTTTATCTTGACTCTTGAACTCTTGACTCTGTCCCATTATGCTTCCCGGAGGACCCAAACTGACACACTGGGCTCATTGGCCCCCAAGAACACCTCCGAGGACAGAGCCCCCTGGGCCCTCTCGTGAGAGGCAGTATCTCACACTGAATCCTCAGCAATGAACCCTCAGATAGTGGACACTGAGCTGCTGGATGGGGAGGGTTACAGGCAGAGGACTGAATGTACCAGCACTATCTTAGCTCTTCCACTTGGAAGTTGTGCCTTTGGAGGATTAAGAAGACTACTGGAAGTGAATAGGTATCTCAGAAGATGGTGTCAATATTTCTCTTCTCAACTCTGATTTATAATACCAAAATGACAGATTCCTGGTGAAGCAAGGGACGCAGGTTAGGAAGATTTAAAAAAAAAATGTTTTAGGGACAAAGCTTACTAGCCAAAGGGCTCCACATGAAGTTTGAAGGGAAGGGAGAAAAAGGCTCAAAAGAAACTTCTAAATCACATGAATAGAAGTTATTATGAATGACATAGAAAAAAGATTCATAGTGGGAGAAAGAGAAGCCCAGTTATTCTAAGAAAATAACAGAGAACCAGACTGGGAATAATATTTAAGGCTCAATTATTCATGTTTCAATGTATAAGGAAATACAGTATAACTGACAGTTTAAGATAAGCAAATTGTCCCAGGTTGGATTTCTCAGGAAGCAAGCACTGAGACAGAGATTAGCTTGCAGGAAGTTTATTAAGGAGTGCTCTTGGGATTAATACCTGTGAACTGAAAGGAAAGAAGCAGAACTGATCAGAGGGAGAAGTGGAGTTTCTGTGCCGTCTCAATGGAATGTCTCAGCCAACCTTGTTGAGGATGACCCTCAGAGCTATCCTGAACTGAGGCAAGAAGGCCTGGCCTTTATCCCCACATCAGTCAGTCATGGGATGCAGGCCACCCTGGAAGGGGCATGGCCTTGGGAGATGAGGCAGCTCTCCCTAGCTGAGACAGTCCCCGAAGAGACTAACAGGTGAAGACCAGCTTCAGTGTCATTCCCAGTAGCTTGAGTAATAATTCCTTTATTCCTGAAGGGGAATGGGTGGCATATCATAGCATCCACCTCACAGATAAGTATAATTTCGTAGATCTTACTGAGACTTGGGGAAATGAAACTGGTTTAAGCAATGAAATGGTATGTTTTTCAATGTAAACATATCTGATAAAAATGGATGTATAGTACCACCATATATATATAGTGTCAAAACTGCAAAGGTATGGAATCCGCAGGTACAGTGTACAGCACATGGAGAGGATTAAATGAGAGTGATAGAGTACTGTCGTTTGTGGGAACACGCTAAGAATGCCAGGCTCAACAGGGGGATGCTTCCCGAAATCAAATGATAAAAATGTCACAGAGGCAGGGAGTAATATTGTTATTTACTTCAACTACTTGGATGGCTGTTCAAAATCTCTACAACAGTCTTAGAATTTAATACATCCTTGACTTGCCTTCCTAATAATTTCATCTTTCAAAAAGTACAAGAAGGAATGAAGGGAACGGCTATGCTAGACTCCATCTGACCAGCAAGGAAGTATTTGTTGGTGATGTTTATATGATAGAAATCTTTTAACAAACATGAAATAAAATGCAGTCCTTGCCTTCCTGAAGAAGAAAGAAAGGAATCATGTCATTCTAGAATCTGTAATAGAAAAAAAAAAAAAAAAAAGAACCTTTCATCATAATAGACATGTAATTGAGGCTTTAGGAAAACAAACTTCAACAAGTTCATAGAAATATAAATATAACCCCAAGGCCAGAGGCAGTAAAAAGGACGTTGGTTTTTCTTAATTGTGAAACTGAGAAAAATTAAACATTGTACTATACTGATTACCTGCAGAAGCTAATATGATCCAACATGGAGTTCTCCAATGAGTCTATGTTTTGAAATGACACATACAAAATATGAAAGAAAGGTCACAAACCAAGATGAATAAAAAAGTTATAAAAACATTGTAAGAAAGTGACAGAAGGTAAAAATCCAGAATGAGGTGAGGAGTGCTAAATGGTAAGGACCACAGAAAGGGCTTTAAAAACACACACACAGTTTGAAGCAAGATGAAGGAACGGATAAGTTGACTGCTTAGAGAAGATTCTGTTAAACGATAACGGAGAAAAGGCAAAACTACTCAATTGCTTCTTTCTTCTCCAATAAGGAACATGATCTTCAAACTGAGAAGGGTATAATAGATATCACAGAGAATAAATTGAAGCCCAATCTCAATGAGGAGAGAGTCAGAGAGAACTGGTATGCAGGCTTTGCAGGTCTCAGGGAAATAGAAAATAGGACAGGTGCCAGAAATCTAAGCCAGGCAAAAACACAGATTTTCTAAAAGAAAAAATGGATTATGGAATCTATAGAGTGAGCTTAGCATTACTTTCTGCAGTATTCTAGAATGCATATTACATAAACATTTGTGAACTAAGTACTGAATTAACTTCATGTTATTTTCCGATAGAGCTAAAAGATAGATAGAATGTAAGAATACCAGGCATAATTAATCTTTTTTCAGCATGATATTTTGCAAAGATGCTCATAATAATTCATTTGAACAAGATGGAGGGATGTTGCCCAGTTTGTACACTGGTTAGAGGGATCCACTGCTGACCAGACAATTGCATTCAAATGTCTGTTAATTGATCCATGTCCATCATAGAGGAAGGCCTCTAAGGCTGTAATGTGTAGCTCTGTACATGTTCTTTTCCTATTCAACACTTTTTTGGGAGGGTGAATATGAGGACACTATAAAACAGAGTAAAGAGAATATTGTGAAAAGAATAAGAAATTCATAGAAAAGGAAATAGCTCCTCAGCTGCATTAGGAATTGGAGCAATTCAGGTTAGTAAAAATTAAAGGAATTTGTACTAATCAATGTTACTGAAAGTGTGGGAGAATGCTCCCCTTGTACACATTGGCAGGAAGATACATTGGAAGGCCTTCTTGCAGGACAATTTTCGCATTTGTTATCAACATTTGAAAAGCATATACCTTTTCAATTCCATTTCCAGGTACATAGCCTAGAGAAATTCCCACAAGTGTACCCAAAGAATCAGGTACAAGGTATTTGTTACAGTATTTTTTTAATAGCAAAACGGAAAGGCAAGTTTAATGTCTATCAACAAGAGGAAAGTTAAATAAGTAATACACATCCCGACAATGGAACACTGCATCAGATAAAAAAATGACTAGTATATGTAAATGCTGAAATGGAGAGGACTCTAAAATATATTATGAAATGAAATGGCAAATTTCAGAAAAACAAGTACAGTATGATATCCCACAAAATGAACTATTTCTAGGAGTAAAGAAGTGCATGGGAAAAGTCTTGAAGAATACATTCCAAGCCACATTGGGTGAATGCCTCTGGAGAGGAACATGGGGTTAGAGGAAGACAGGCCAAAGGGGATGTTCACTTAATCTATGGTGTTTGGTTTTGTGCAACGTTAATGTGATTTAGCATGGTACCGTAAAATTAAAAATACATTTAAAATTTTAAATTAAAAAATTAGATAATTTTAAAAATATATAATATTTTAAAGAAAAAAGGCACCAAGGCACTACTCTGAAGACATGTATCCTCTGCGCTTGCTAGTAAGTCACCTTGCTGCTCTGAGCTTCAGGGCCCCTGTGAGAAAGAGAATGAGCACTTCCCTGAGACATTGATGATAAAACGAGATAAAAACAACAAGGTTTCACAAACTTCACAGTGCAATGAAGTTTCTTATAATTAAGGTATATCCAAGTTGAAGTTTCAGTGGACCAGGGTTAGGAGGGGAAGCAAATAAATTGATCGAAATAGGGTTGAAATTATCTTAATGAATTGGAACAATTGGCCTCACACAACCAGAATAATGGACTAGGGAAGAGTATAAACTTTTATTTAAAGGTTCAGAACATGAATTGCATAAGTGCAGGATATAAGAAACCTAGTGTTAGAATCATCATTGTAGAAGCAGTTCTACGGTGTAGATGCTAAAAATATAACATAATTTCAAGCCATATTAGGAGAAGCCTTGGGAAGAGAGATGTGGCCACAGTTGCCACTTGGGTCATCCACTGAGATTGACTGGTCTAAGCTTGTTGACCAGTTTGAAACACTGAAGTATGTATCATACGGGACCATAACAGGTTTCTCTGAACTTCTCTTCATTGAATGCCATACAATTTAGCATTTAATATTTCAATAATTTTCACTGTTGTTCCCATTATATTCTAAGCTCCTTAAGGGCACACACCACAGATCATACTTTTTCATTCCTTGTAAAACTTGGAGGAGAACTGAGCATATAAAAGACATTTAGTAAATATTGAACATAATAAAACAGATTTTAAAGACTGAAGAGAATGCAGGCCCTGCATCTGTCATTCCGAGATCAGTGATCCCATACATGATTCTAAGAGTAGATGTAAGGCAGTGGTTGTACCTCTACTGCTAGTTGACTCTCTTGTTACTTTTATATGACCTTGATTTCTTGGGGTGTTCTTTTTTTTTAAGCAGAGTACAGTGGAAATTTCAGTGGATTCATTACTGTATCATATTACTAAAGGTTTTATGTGCAGAGGATTTTATGTTACAGGTGACAGAAATAGCTAAGCCACCTGTAAGAATGTGAGAATAAGTTATCCATCAATCAGAAACAACTGGGGAAACAGCTATTTAAGCAAGGAAGCCCTTTATAGAGTTTTATGAGAATTCAGACAGGTACAATTTTTCTCTCTGTTAAAAAAATCCACTCAGGGTACTAATTTTAGCTTTCTCAGAGTTGTGATACTCTCAAAGGAGGAAATATGTCCATTGGGATATGTAGAAAGGTGGGAGCAGTTTTTATCACTTTGTGTTGTTTCAGTGAATCCTTCTTTCCTAGCATCTATCTGTGATTTGTCTCAGAATCAGCTGATATACTTCTTAAAAAGATATATATGACTTGGTCTCCCTCCTTCTGGTCTGAAATGGAGCCCCAAGTTCATGAATTTTTACGTGTTTTTATGATGCATGGCCAGGAATGAAAAGAACTTGGCTATCGCTATAGAAAATAAATTTTGAAACCTTAATGATATGTTTCTCCTACTGTCCTGTTTTAAATATTGTCTTCATCTAATTCAATTAATCAGTGATTTGGGTTTGAGAAGAAAACAAAAGGAAATATATTCTGGAATTTTACTGGTGAGATGAGAAAATAAGGTCAGGCATGTGCCACAGTGGGGATGGATATATTTGTTATTTGGGATCATGGCAGGGAACTGATAAAACATGCAAATAGGATAATTGGGGAGAGTTTAAAGAAGCTATTTACAAGGTGTGGAGAGGATAGGGAAGTCACAAGGGGTGGGTAAGTGCCCCAGCTAGCAATGGTGGGAACCACTGAACCTGGAGGGGCAGGAGAAAGGAGTGATGGCCAGAACTCCAGCTGTAGGAGAAGATCACCCAACAGGGGCCTTCAGGATAGAAACAACCTGCAACTCAGCCAGAAGGGAACTGGGGTAATAAACGCCCAAACCTTGCCCTTCTGCTACCTTCCCATCTTCTGCCAGCCCCTCCCACTGGCCAAACCTAACTGGAGGCAGAAGGCAAGGAAGCTGGTTGATGAAGTACACATAAGTCAGCCTCTCGTGGCACAGTGCAGGGTGGAGAAGGATGGAAAATGGATTTAGAGGAGTAAATGGAGAATATCTAGCACAATGGATTGTCCCCATGCACCCCGATGAACACTTCCGCTTCTTTGTTTGTTTACCAATTTTAATTTATTAAATGTAGAAAACATTGGCAAACTTTCTAGTTGCTTGGTACCTGATCATTGTTGAGATATTTGGGGAAGCTTCCATGTTCAGATCCCTGGCTCTACAAGATAGAAAACAGAAAACTAGCTTCCCCAGCCCCTCATTTGCAGCTAGCTTGAGGTGTGAGCTGTAGTACATCAATTAGACATAACAAAGCACAGCAGATTCCTGCTTGAAGAAAGAAGCTTTGCATATTTTGCTACTCAGGATGGCAGGAGAGGTGACTGGCTTTCAGAATTGGTAGGGTTACAACTGATCTCCCATGACTGGAGGAGTACCAACACACTGCACAATTCCAGCAGGTGTCATTTAAAGCATGGTGTATTCTACACAGAAATAGCACTGATGCTAGTGGCAGTTGTAGTTTCAGTAAAGCCAAGTTCCTCTAAGCAACTAGTTCACTGTAGCATCCATTGCTCAGTGCTTGAAACAGTAGTGGTTTTCTCAGCAGGCTACTTCTAAAGTTTGGGGCCCTGTTTCTGGAAGCTTATTCTCAGGCCTGATTCTAGCCTTCCCAACGATTTTGTGAGCTACACAAAACCCTAGTAATAAGTTATTTTTCTGTTTAATCAGCTAGAGTCACGTTCTGATGCTTGTAACTGTGGACCTTGAAATACACGCTACTTCTTTTTTTTATATAAATTTATTTTATTATTTATTTTTGTGTTGGGTCTTTGTTGCTGTGCGCGGGCTTTCTCTAGTTGCGGTGAGCGGGGGCTACTCTTCCTTGCAGTACGCGGGCTTCTCACTGCGGTGGCTTCAGTTGTTGTGGAGCACGGGCTCTAGGCGCACGGGCTTCAGTAGTTGTGGCACACGGTCTCAGTAGTTGTGGCTCGCAGGCTGTAGAGAATAGGCTCAGTAGTTGTGGCGCACAGGCTTAGTCGCTCCGTGGCATGTGGGATCTTCCTGGACCAGGGCTCGAACCCGTGTCCCCTGCATTGGCAGGCAGATTCTTAACCACTGCGCCACCAGGGAAGTCCCCACAATACTTCTATTTTCATTTCTATTCTTAGTTTTTATTCTCCTGTATTTATCTAAATTGGATACAATATGACCATGTGAGCGATAGAATAAGGAGCATCCTGGCTAACTGCTTTCTGTCTGAAGCAAGAAATGCTGGTATGCACATATTTGTATTTGAAAAAAGCACAGTAGATTGAAATTGAGACCTTATAACCTGGATGTGATTTGTTCTGTGAAATGCTTCTACTTTGTAAATAATTAAGCATCGCAGTAGAACTCATTTATCAAGTATCCTAGTTCTATCACTTCTGATATATGCTACAGACAACTTTGTTGGAGAAATACAAACCTCGGAGAACCCAATTACTCAGGCTCTAGATTTGCTACCAGAATACCGTGTAACCTCGAGCAAAAGCTTTCTCTATGCGTCTCCTTTTCCAGGTCCAGAAGTGAGAGGTCCACGATATGTGATCTTTGATGTTCCTTTGAACTCTAAAATCCCATGATTATATATCTTCCTCAAGATCTTAAGAGAATATGCTTAGCTTTTTCTGGATTTTAGGTCCTGAGGGACCACAGAATTTTCAAATCAATTCAGGTACTGAGCTCTAGATTCTGTAAGAATAGTTTAACCCTTGACAAAGAAAATCTTACTCTATTTTTAGAATCAGCAAGTCATTCTAACTTTGCTAATTACAAAAATTCCCATTCATACCTTAAACATTACAACCCATGGCCTATGTTTTAATTAATGGTCACTTTGTCACAGAAAATTGAAAGCTTAGCATGGGAGATTTTTAAAAACAATTGCTGGACTTCTAATAAGATGGGACAGGGAGTTCACACTTTGGCATTGCTATTCTTCCCTCAAATACATGGTAAAGATAAACTATGAAAAAGAAAATAAAAATAACATTGCAGAGTTCAAGGGGGGAAAAAAAAGATTGCTGTCTCCAAGGATGAGAAAAAAAACAACAATACCGAAGAGTGAGTAAGGCTAAAGCCATGGACCTTCCAGTCTCCAAGTCCAGAATTAGGTGGTGAAGGCTGTGTGACTGGAAGTCTACTCCACTTGGGACAAGGGACCTCAATTAGGATCATCACCTTAGCCAGAAACTGCCTGAGCTATGAGTTAGGAGAGTCTAGGTAGCTAGGAAGGTGAGAGGACACAGATCCAACCTTGAAAGCAGGAAAAGAACCAAGCCACATGTTGGCCTGGTGACTGGACCTGAGGTATCTCTGACATCACCATGGCCAAGAGCCCTGAACGGCCTTTATAGAATCTGGTTCTGAAACAGAATTCCAGGGGGCCAAGTGAAGAGACAATCACAAAACCAATGAATTTGGAGAAGTAGACACAGGAAAGGAGGAGAGAAAAAAAAAGAGACTGAAAACAAACAATAATAAAAACATTTCAACCCAAAATTAGCTTGCAAATCAAAATTCCAATAGCCATGAAATCTAATCCTAAAAAAATAAAGTCAATAAAATATGAAATCAGAACATGAATTCACTCCAGAAGGAAATTAATTGTAATGAATATATAATGAGTATAACAAAATGGTTAAAACAAGGAAGCTCAAAGAGATAAATAAGAGAATAACAGTTATAAAAAGAAGCAGCTATTATGGAACAAAAACAGGCATAAATGAATCAAAAACAGTTGGATATGCAAAATGACCAAATAGAACTACTCTTCAAGTAGCCCCTCGAAATTTTTAAATTACTTAATAGACAGAATGAACTCTAGACTCAGTGAAGAAAGTACTGGTTACTGGAAAGCTCACATTGAGGAATTCACCCTAAATTTAACACGGAGAGACAAAGAGTTTAAATATACAAAAGAGTGGTTACAGGCATATACTATGAGTCTCAGAAAAAGAGAATGAAAAGAACGACAGCGTAAGTTGCTTCACATAAAAGTAATGGCTGAGAATTCTCCAGAGCAAAAGAAAGACATAAATCTTCAGATTGAAAGTTCACTCTTAGTAAGGAAAGGATAAATAAAAATAAATCCCCACCTAGGAATGTTGTCACGAGACTTAGAACATAAAGAATAAAAGGAAATCTTAAATGTGCCCCAAAACGCCACAGATTATTATAAAAAAAAAAAAACCCACAGATTATCAAACTTCTCAGCAGCAACATTAAATACTACAAAACAATAGAGAAAGCAGTCTTCAAAATGCTGAATGAACAAAACTTTCAACGTAGACTATTATATTCAGCCAAACCACAATTTGAGTGATGAAGAAAAATAAAGATATTTTCAGACACACAAAACTAAAACTATTTATAATCCACAGACCTCCATTGAAAGAACTTTTGCTTTGCCAACCAGGCTTCCTGCCCATCTCTTCTTCAGCAGTTCTCCACCCCAGACCACTCCTACCTCACTTTCCTCCCTGCTTTTGCCATGCTTGGTGCCCTGATAGTGTACACACCATTAACCCTTTCCCTCTGGTCTCTCTCTACTCTTCCTCACTTTACTGTCCCCCTCCTTTGACCTGGTTCTCATTATCTCCATGGTACCAAGCAACTGCCGTCTCCTGCATCTCACCCTCTAAGCCAACCAGCCACATATCTGTTGCTGGATTTTCTGCTATCTTCTTCCCTAGAGCATGCAACCCAGGCAACCTAAGCCTGGAAGCATAAGAAAGGCTTCCCCGTTATCCTTTATGCAATTGGGTTAGTGCAGGAGGTAGATGAAATATGTAGAAATAAGAGTGCCAGGGAGAAAAGGAAGAGGGCCAGGTCATAAGAAGAAAGATATAACAGGAAGGAACACTGAGAATTCCAACTATTGCTATAAGTCATGCTCCTAAAATCTCTCTCTCTTTCCACTGGGGGATGTATATGTGTGTGTGAGAGAGAGAGACAGATAGAAAGAGAAATGAGATTGAGATTTTGCAGTTTTTAAATACATGTGTCTCAATTCGGGAGTAGCTAATACAATAACACTTTAGTTTCCTGACCATCTTGGATAGGGTTTAATGGAATTTCCCATCTAAACATGAGTCATTCTCATTTGTGCTGTGAAATTGCCACAGACAGGGATCCTTCCACAAAAGAGTGCATTGACCTAAGGCCTGATCTTTCCCCAGTGCACAGTCTTACTGGTCAAGGCCTCAATTCTCCATCTACAGTCAGGCAGCTTGATCCGTGCTCTGCATGCAGGAGCACCCTGGCTTAGCATGTATGCCTTCTTTTCAGTTTCTAGGGTTTGCATATTGTTTTGAGGGTGGTGTTTGTCTATGGAGGTTTTTGCAGTAATAAAGGACTGTTTTATTTCAGGCCTCTTGACCAATTTAATGGCCTATTAAAGCCACCTAACAACTTTTAAAGAGGCTTCACAGAAATAAAATTAAGACCATTTCTGTTGACTTTGGCACACTGAAATTTAATTTCCCCAAAGCATCGTATAAGTAAAGAGCAGAAAACTTCCAAATATGACAGGAACTGACAGGTATTATTTTTTATTGATGAGAAATATAAGAAGTAGATTCACTCTAAAAAGCCAAGTAATTTGAGAGTTCTAATTTAAAAATAAGAGATTAACATGTGCACCATTTTGCAGCAGATTTTGCAAATGAAATGTCTTTTTGAGGCATTTATTTCTCTTTTCTTTGATTATAGAGAGGCAGAGGGAAAAAAATTCAGGTTTTTCTGGCATTGCCTTAGAGATGGCCATGATTAACTTTTGGAGTCTTATTTTTTAACCTGCTTTTTTTCTCAATACATATAATAATTAGTTTAATATATCATAAAATTTTCTTATGAAATTCAATATTACTACAACATAACATTATTTTATAATTGTATAATATTCCACTGTGTGACCATATCTTAATTTGTTTAAAGGAGGATTCTCTTTTTGGCTATTTGACTGTTTCCAGTTTCTCACAATGATAAATACTGTTGCAACAAATAACCTTCTACAAAGTTTTTTTTATTTTGCACATCTTGGATTATCTTTTTTCCTTCCTGAAGGCTGGAGTAAATGACTTGAGAGAGAACTTTCAAGTGCCAATTTTCTTCAAGCTCAGGCTCTCCCAGGAATGTTGACCTTCTGGGTCACAGTGGTATCAATTACCGGAAGGCTTGATGTTAGTAGTAAGATGGTGCATCATTCTTAATGGACAGGCTCATGGTTAGTAAACTCTTCATTTCCATCTTGAAACCCTAGATTTGTTTTTGCCATTCTATTCAAACCAATTTAAAAAATCAAAAACAAGTCCTGAACTAACTCACAGGCCAGATTTTTGAAGCAGCTGAAATTAATTTTGATGTGTTTAATATGAGGTTGGGAACTGTTCTCTGAGAATTGTTGTTTTTAGGGTTTTTGTAGCTGTTCCTATGCCTTCCCAATGCCAATTCATTGTTAAGTGTACCAGATCTGTAATGTACATTTTAATTAACTCCGTGGTTGAGCCAAATAGAAATCTGCAAAATGTGATTGAAATTTTGGAGACGCTTGATGAGCATCTTAACACATAGTTCAGTCCTATTTAACATGAGTCAGAAAAAAGGCATCTTTGGCTCACGAATCTGCCGCCCTTACATTAGCAGTCACTCAAATCCCAGCAGGCAGAAAATGAAGTCACTTTGGACCAAAGCCTAAGAACACAATGACTCAGAACACAAAATCTTCATCTAGGGAGGAGTTTGAACATAAACAGTTTCACTAATGTCCAGGGAGTTTAAATTCTACTTCTAGTTAGGAGGACTATTACAAATAGCAAAAAAAGTAGGGGAGGGAGGAAGGGGGATAGAATTTTCTATTTATCTGTTTCATTTGATTATTTCTCCTTTATTGGTGCTTTTTGATAGTACAATATCTAAATACATAATCATGGAATACTATAGTTCTCATAATTTCATCATCAATAAAAAAAAGAGGAAGAAAATGTAGGTTTATTCAAGCTGACCTAATTACTATAAAGTAACCTTGATAGATTAAAATAAAATCTTTTTTTCTGAATATAAATAATATTCTGAATATCTTGGGTTTCCAAGGTACAGCAGCTGAAAATTAAGTTTATGGCCTTTGGCAAAAGCAACGTATCTTAAGATATGTCAGATTTTCTCACTGAAAACAAATAACTAGGGAAAGTGGGGATAATGAAAGCATAGAATTTCCAAGTTAATTCCTAATATTTTTAGCAGTCCTGACCCCAGAAGAATTATAATTGGTTTTTAATAAAGGCCAGTTCAATAGCATCAGTGTAGAACGTGATGTTCATGGCACCTTCCATAATCATGGCTTGTTTTCTTATAAACCTCTATCCTTCAAGTTGTAAAAATCGGATAACGCTGCCTGGCTCATTAATAGTTTATGTGCGTTCAGACTAAAAGGATGCCAGAGAAAGAAAGACAAGCCTTCAGAAGGGTTGGGAGAGGAACCCAGAGAAGAAACAGAGCCTATGCTGAGAGCCTGGGGGCATGTGGGGCATGATTTCAACCATACCCTCCACCCACACAACTGGGCCAGAGGAACCTGTGGGGAGCACAGAGTGAGCGCAAGAATAAAAGCTCCTTCATGTTCCCTTTTTATAATGGAAATGAAGGAAACCATGTGATCTTCCATCATCCATTTGTAACTCAAGGTGAATTAGAGTTGGGAAATTAACAAAAATGCCTAGGGTCAATGTGCTACGACTCTTGGGAGAAAGAGCAGAATCAGGATGTAATAAGATGAGTCTGGGCTTATTGCCAAGCTGGCCAGGCTACAAGGATGGGATTGGACTTCTCCCTGAGGAATATGAGCATACAAGTCACCAGATGACAGGGCCCCATTCCCTGACTCAGTATGTAGAAAATAGGAACCACTGGGGAAGGTTTCAAGGGGTGTTATATACCAATAAGAATAAACAACACCAGCACTCTAGAGTTTACAGAGCACTTTCAACTTCTTTTTCTCATATCTACTCCATGGACTCCTCACATTTCCAACAATGGTAAACTCTTAAGAGAAATGATACCGGAAATAGTGTGTAATTCCCACGTTACCAGAGAAAGATTCAGTAAAGGGTTCCAAATAAACTCATGAGAGAGCCAGGTTCTGAGGGAGTAGTTAGCACACAACAGAGTGTAGCACTCTGGACTTGCTGCACTCTTGAGCTCACTTAACAGGCTCAGTTTTGTTCTGCTCTCCCAGGGTATTCAGAGAGAGAGAATGTTCCACTGTTTGTGAAGAAGAACCCGTACGGGCCAGTCCTACCCAGACTGTGGTAAAGAGATACCAGACGGGGCTGGGAAGACCTTGCTGCCTACAAGCCTTCACTCTCCTCCTAGGTGACCACATGATATTTCCAGAGGAAATATATCAGATATTTCCATCTGACACTATTTCCACTATTCATCCACTTTCCAATCAAGTGGGTAAGTCAGTGACCAAGACTGAACTCTCTCCCATACTTCAGATTCCCAGTGCATGGTTTAGCCCTGGGAAAGAGGGTCCTGCATTGATACAATAACCCTCATGAAGTAGGGTTACAAGCAATATCTAGTTTTGCCTTCAATATCATAGCTCTGTGTTTTACTAACACAAATCCACACCATCTATAGGGGACATTAAATCCTGGAGAACCATCTGAGCCGAAGCCAACAGCTCTTCAACGTTATATTCATGACAAGGCTCTAGAATTTTACAGCCAGGTTTGGCCTTGCCCCATTGTGAAAGCCTATGACCCTAAAGGGCCCTGGACCAGGCATGCAGCAGCACCAAGTGTGGGTCCAGCAGTCTGAGCTCTTTCAAGCATTAACTCATTCATGGAGAGGAGTTCTTAGTTTTAGAGAATGAGGGAAGCATTCAGTGGAGGTATCTTGTATCTCTCCCTGCTCAAGCTCATTCAGCCCTAAAGCCCTGGAGGTAAGTGGTGAAGCCCCTGGGACTGCTGGAGATGGCTCTGGAGTTCTCCAGGCCTTGGGGTTAGGCCTGTGAGTCAGTAGAATGCTAACCTGAGGTTTGGTGGTAAGGGAGCAACAACCCTTGGGGACCCTATGAAGCCAAATGGGTGGCAAGCAGCGCTCGGAAGGCTCCCTCTGAGGTCCTCCTGAGCAGCTTGGGTTACAGGATGGAATTTCTCTGGGCCTTTCACTGTTCTAGCTGCCACCTCAGTCTTCCGTGAGCATTCGCAAAAAGAAGACCCAGTGAGGGTGCTTCAGCAAGAGAGAAGCAATGACAGAGAGGAAAAAAAGGCAAAGAGAAAGTTGGAGAATGAGCAGTTTAAGGGGATGCAGGAAAGAATGGAGGGAGGACTGAGAAAGAGTAGTTACCGTAGCTGTACCCCCTCTGTGGCCCTCAGCATCCGGTACTATTTACATCCCACATTTTTAATTAATTTATTTATTTTGCGGTACGTGGGCCTCTCACTGTTGTGGCCTCTCCAGTTGCGGAGCACAGGCTCCGGACGCGCAGGCCCAGCAGCCATGGCTCATGGGCCCAGCCGTTCCGCGGCATGTGGGATCGTCCTGGACCGGGGCACGAACCTATGTTCCCTGCATCGGCAGGCGGACTCTCAACCACCACGCCACCAGGGAAGCCCCTACATCCCACATTTTGACCAAACCTCTTAACAAAGATTTTTGCATTAACAGGTAGGTGTCCTTATTTGTGTTTCATAGATGGAGACAGGAAGGGTGAGGACTGGAGTGTCCTTCCTCAAGAACACACAGTGTCAAGAGATTTTCCCAGCTCCTCGTTTGTCCGCTGGCCTCTGGAGACTAAAATGCCTATTGATTACCCTTAACCACTTTATGTCCTGTGAAACCTCTCCCTTCAGTGGGTTCCAAGACATAATCTGCCATAGCTGTTCTGTGCACTTCTTAATTAGAGAGGATTGTAGCATTGTTTTTCCAGAATTGTACCAAAGCATCAGAATAATGAAAATAAATGACAGAATCTGAGAGACAGAAGCAACTCTTGAGATCATTGTGCTCAGTCTCCTCACTTTCTAGATTAGGAGCCTGAATGCAGTCCAGAGAGGTGAAGAGGTTCACCAGAATCACCTGGCTGCGCACGGAAAGCTGGAACTGCAATGTAGATATCTTGACTTCTAGGAAGCTATCTACCCAAGAGTCTTACCAGACACAGATTTGTTTCTTTTTTTATACCCAATCCCAAGTATTTAGCATTCCCAGAGCATTCCTAATGGGTGAACCATAGCAAAGAACTCAGTGTGATCCAAAGCACTGATTTCTGGTGTTTCTTCAAGGGTGTTTTTGGCTTTCAATCTGTTAACCATAAGGAATATTGAATTTAGCAAAATACATCGAAGTTTTCTACGCAACATGTTAAGAACAGCTGAAACCAATTAAATGCTAATCAATTTTACCCTGTCTGATGCAGGATGGAAAAAATGTTCCAGAGGTCTCTCCACCCCGAGATGTTCTTGGCAATGGGTCTCTGTGCTGTGGGCCCCCTCCCATCTCTCTTAGTCATGTACACTCAGAAGAGGAGACCTGGCCAACTCCCTTCAGTACTGGGAGGAGAGTAGAACCCAGCACAGACTTTCCCTTGAAATGAAAGTTCATCTTGGGAAAAGAAGTCTGCAGACTCTGGGACAATGCACATCACGACTGTGAGAATAGAAGGGATTGAGGAAGGCAGTGAAGTCCAACCACATCTATCAATCCTCTGTGACCACCTCACGGAGTTTACTGAGGTCTCTAATACCTTATCTCCTGATGCTGCTTTCCCCAGACCCCACCTTCCTCTATGAGAAATAGGCAGCAAAGCAGACGATGTCCAAATATGACAAACTGGGGTTTGAATTTTGGCTCTGCAATTAATAGATGTGAGGTAAGGCAAGTTATTTAACCTCTCCTGGCCTCAGTTATTTACTTATTGGTTAAAATTGAGTAGTAATACCAACTTTTAGAAATTAAATGAGTAATGTTTCTAGAGTATCTGATACATAGAGGATGAGCAACAGGTCTTCTAATTAATTATTCATAAACTCTCTTTCCTATATTCAAGTCATTTCAGTCACTTTTCTATCAGCCTAGTTCAGTGTCTCACAGTGTGTATGTGTATCTGTCTGTCTGTCTGTCTGTTGACTATCCTGCTCTATCTGTCCTGGGGACAGCTAGATGAGAATATGTGTATTAGGAAGCCACAAGCCAAAGGGTCCTGATCCACTGCTTGTGTGCAGAACTGGGAACATATCATCCTCGACTTTGCACAGGGTTCTGTGTCCAGGGTAACTATCATCTTCTATCCCCAAGGTCTGAAATTCAGCGCCTCTAGAAGATACCCAACATTTTCCAATTCACAGCATCAGTCTAAACATATATATTTTTGAATATGTTAACTTTCATGATCCTATGTCTATAAAAATATCTACATGGGTAGATAAACATATGTATCAAATTATATCTTTATTTTATTTACTTAACTTTTTATTTAAATAAACTCACCTCTTGATTAATTAATTATATTTATATTATTAATCTAAAATATTTTACCAACTTAGTGCTTTTACTCTTTTGTATTTGTGTAAAGGGTAGGAGTGAGCAGGGGGGAAATGGTGTGCCTGAGTCAGATCACCAAGTGTTTATTAAGACTTCAAAGAGACCCAGTGACTTCTGCTTCCAAGAAGATGGAAGAAATGTAATTTTCCCTATTGCTCCCACTAAGCACAACTGAAAACCCTGGACATAAAATATAAAACAAATATAAGAAACCTCAAAAAGGTGGAGAGAGGACAAGACTTCTGGACCCAAGGAATGGCATGGTGGCAAATTCCCTGGGTTTTCTCTTTGCCTCGCACAGACTGTTATGATCCCACGGTCTGAGGTTCTGTTCTTTTTTTTTTTTAAGTCTATTTTTTTCTCTATTGTTCAGATTGGATAATTTTTATGGTTCTTTTATTTCTCTGTTTCTTTCCTTTGAAAAAAAAGTGAACAGCATCTCAGACTGTGGGATCATAACAAAAGATCTAACATTTGTGTCATCAGCGTCACAGAAGAGGAGAAAGAGGATGGGGCTGAACAATTATTGAGAGAAATAATAACTGAAAACTTCCCAAATTTGACAAGAGACATATATTTCCAGGTTCAAGAAGCTGAGCAAACTCCAAACAGGATAAACCTAAGAAACCCATGCCAAAAACACATTATAATTAACCTTCTGAAAACTAAAGACAAGGAAAACTTGAAAGAAGCCAGAGAAAAATGACACCTTATCTATTGTAGAAAAATGACTTGTATAACAGCAGATTTCTCGTTAGAAATCATGAAGGCCAAGGGGAAGTGGCATAATGTTTTTCAGGTGCTGAAAGAAAAGAACCTTCAACCCAGAATCCTGCACCCAGTGAAAATATCCTTCAGGAGTGAAGGGGAAGTCAAGACATCTCAAGTGAAGGAAAACTAAGAGAATTTGTCACCAGACCCATGTTAAAAGAGTGGCTAACTGAGGTTCCCTAAACAGAAAGGAAACAAAGAAGGAAACTTGAAATATCAGCAAAGAAGAACATAATAAGCGAAATTATGGTAAATACAATGGAATTTTCTTCTTCTCTTGAGTTTTCAAAATTATCTTTGACAATCAAAGCAAAAAAATTATAACACTGTCTGATTTGGTTCTAAATGTAAGATATTTAAGACAATTATAAATGGGGGAGGGTAAAGTACACAGAGGGAGGTAACACTTCTCTAACATTACTCAAACTGGTAAAACAATGACACCAAAAGACCAGTAAGTTAGGTAGATACAATACTTAGAGCAACTATTTAAAAAGCTATGCAAAGAGAGACACTCAAAAACACCACAGATAAATCAAAATGGAATTCTAAGAAATGTTTAAGTAACCTACAGGAAGGCAAGAAACAAACCAGAGAAACAAAAACAGAGAGAAAACAAAAATAAAATAGAAATAATAAAAAGTGTTCAGGAGCTCAGTGGGCACACAGGTATACAAACCAGCACACAAAATGCTGGGCTTGCTAAGCCACCACTACTACCTGCCAGTAGGCCCAGCTTCACCACTACCACACTCACAGGCCTGCGCCTGGCTGCAACCAAGTGCCATCCGCCACTGATGTGGGGAGGGGAGGCATGTTTTCCAAACTAAAGTTGACTGCACAGGCCCATGGTCTCACTCATCAAGGTTGGAAACGTCCACTCACCTTTTACCTTCATGGTAATATCCTTACAGTACTATCAGCTGCTGAGTGACTACAGGCCACCACCCCTAGGCTACACCCAGGGAACTGGGAACAGCCAAGTACCTCAGAGCAAATATGCAGAGCAGCTGACCATCAAAGGGTTGGGTAAAGTGATCAGACCCACCTACACTGAGGCATCATCCACCCTCGAGGACTGGTTAGGGAGTGCTTGGTTGAAACAGAATACAATGCCAGACCCTAGTCACCGTGTTAGTTTTGAAAGGTTTTCCATTTTTTTTTTTTTTTTACAAGATGGGAGGTTACAGTTGTCTCTTCTGTCCAGAAGAAACATGTTTTCAAAATAGTAACAGTTTGAATTTTTCTCCCCTTTTCCCTCTCATGGTTCATTAGGCTCTGAACCCATAGAAGAGATTTTGCAGTTAATTAGAATTTGCATTTTAAGTAGTTTGGAACTATTCGGGTTTTTTTAAAGCATCGATTAAAAAGATGCACATAAAAGTTGTTATCTACTCTTCTGGCAAACTGTAGCTTGCCTCCAAGATGGCAGTATGTCACTTTAATCTTCTCTGTTGAATTCATTTATGTAGCCCAAATTCTTCCTTGTTCCTTTTCATAAGCCAATACCACTCTAAGGATTTTGTTTTTAATGAATACTGACAGCTCACTTTATTTTTTTTAATTTTTATTTTACTGACAGCTGTACAGTATAGATTCTACATAATAGAACTTTTTTGCTTAAGCACTTGCATGGCTATCAATGCTTTGAAGTCAGTTTAAAAAGTCACAATTTATAAATACAGAAAAAAGAGCAATCAACCCAACAGCAATTTTTGTACCAAGACTGTCTGTAGATTTCAGTACTGTCTTTACTGTAAGCTGATCAAAACATCTGGAAAAAAAGACTAAAACTGCTTTCATCTTCGTGTGTATTTATTATTTGACATAAAAAACTTATTTTCATTAACAAAAAATTAAAATAAATAAAATTAAATGGAAGATTAAGGCCCCTAACATATTAATAATTACTAAACACAAATGGTCTAAATACACCAATTAGAAGACAGAGATTGGCAGACCAGATTTAAAAACATGACCCAGCTTATATGCTGTCTGTAAAAGACTCACTTCAATTATGATGATATTGGCAGGTTGAAAGTAAAAGTATGGAAAAAGATATACTATGCAAACATTAATTAAAGGAAAGAAGAAAGTAACAAATAAAGTAGACATCAAGCAAAGAAACTTACTAGAGACAGAATGGGACACTGTATAATGAGTCAATCCATCAGGAAGATAGAGTAATTTTAAATATGTTTGCACCAAGCAACAGTGCTGCAAAAACCAATAGAACTGAAAGGAGAAATAGAGGAATTCTGAAGGAAGAGCAGATTTGAATCACTAGAGATTTAGAAACCAGAAAACATGACAGGACCAGATATCAGTAAAGATGGACTTTGTACAGATGGGCTAGGCTGGGCCCCGTGAGAGACAGAGTCAGCTACATAGGATGGCACCTGAGGATTCTGGTAGAGTGTGGTATGCATGATGATTTCAGGAGGCATATCACTGAAGGTTTTTTTTTTTACTTTATACCTAAGTATTTTAATGTTATTAGGGAAAAAAATACCTGGGCACAGAAGGTAGAAACATGTTTACACAGGCCACCTAGATTAACACTTTGCCATGAATTTTTCAGACCTTCATGTACTAAACATTTCACCATGACTTTTTGGAAGTAGGGATAGTAAGAATAACTGCTCCTATCGTCTTTCCCATAGTGGTCTTGGTAGGTTATCATTCCCACATTGAGATTGCATCCAAATTGGCATGGGCTGTCAAGGTGTCCCAACTGTGTCATACCACCAAGCAGGGGCACCACCCGCTCTTAACCAAGGAAGCATCTAAGCTTAGTGGTAACATCAGTCACCAACTGGCCAAACTTGAACCTAGACCAAGGAGTTTTTCACATGTTTAAAATAAACTCTTTTCTTGTATGCATTTGAAAACAAAATTATATTTACTACTTGATTGTCATTTTTTTATTTTAATTTTTTAAAATATAACTTTTGTTTTTGCAGTGTGTGTCTCAGCAGTATATTGAACAAGTATGACTGAGACACGATCAAAATTCAACTTAACGTTTTGTTTCCCAGGTCTCCTTTAAACTTGATCCAGTGGGAAAGCTTTTTTTTTTTTTTTAACTACCACTGGATAATATCCCAGCAGGCCCACTGTCTTTTTTTCCACTAGCTCGCTCTTAGGTAAAAGGCAGTCTTACAGTCTTTTCTGTTCTAACTCAGTTTTAATCTGCTGACTTGAATGTCAAGTCCTAGATATTAGCCAACTCTTCAACCTCCTCCCCGTCCCCTGGGCAAGGCCTCTACTCGACAGCTGCCTGCCTTCCAGGAAGGCAGTGTGGTTGGTTTCTGCTCTTTCCACTCGCTTCCTCCTACATTTGTTAGCTGCTATTCTACTTCTTCCCAGGTTAGAAAAGGGGAGGTCAGAGAGAAGAGAGGTAGAGGCTCTAGGACAGTATTTTCTGGCTGGTGGCTGAGGGCTCTCTTGGCCAAGTAGGTCACACCTGAGTTCTTCTTGCCTGGGCACTTTCATGTAGATTTCTATCTCTCCCCATGGCGGGGCACTTAAGTATTGCTAGTCCTTTCACAGCCCCTAAAATGACAGCATTCCCCTCTAGCTTCTTTTTGCTGGAGTTCCTCCAGGACCCTAGATGATCTGACGCAACTTCTCTTTATCCCAAGTGGCCCACCTCTGGTCCATGGGAAACAGTAACACCTTCCTTGTCCCCAAAACACTGGGAATGCAGCCCACTCCTAACACAGCCACTTCTACCCTTCCTTAGGCAGGAGTTGGTTGCAATTACTCCATCTCCCCTAACAGCGGGGAACATAATCCGTAGCTCTCTGTGTGGTCCCAAGGAAACTTGTCACTCTAAGTCTGAAGAAGAGGCAGTACCCCCTTTCTTGGGTCTCTGCTATAGCACCAGACCCGCCCTGAAAGATCCTCCGCAAATCCTCCTCTCCCTCCACACTTTGACTCATTTTAAATATCATTGATCTGGCTAAGGGGTACAAAAATCATGGAACCAGTTCTCCACAATTTCCTATGTAAACTTGCATATGAGGAGTCCATCTTACACTAACTTTGGCAATATATGCTGCATGTTACATTGGAGCCTCAGTCAAAAACCATGGTTGGAAACCACATTCTAACATCCTCCTATATTTATTTGTATGATTACTTTCTATTTAAGGAAAGTGATACCAGTTTTCATTTATGATAGGGTTTATTTTTTAAATTAATGTATTTATAGCGTGAGTTGATATTTTTAACTATTAAGTGATAAAATACAGGAGGTAATATAGATAAGGCTAAAACACAGAGACAGTATATCAGTAATAGTCATCATAGATTATAAATCTAAGGTATTTTATAGAGATTAATTCAGTAGAAGTGAGAAGAATACATTGGAGGAAGGAGAAAATGGGATTTTTTCCCATAAATCCCATAAGTCCCCAAAATACAAATACACAATCATGAAGAAGACAATAGATAGCACAGGGAACATTTGGGTATAGAATGCCTTCTGAGAGTTAAGGTATAACACGGGCTGCAGGGTACGATTATGTCCTTTGTTTGCCATATTCTCTGACTTTTGAGGAAACTGCTCTGTCCCTCCCAAATGCATATAAAATAAAAGCAGTACATTCAAAGGGACCTCAGTCCTTAGCCACAGTTGATTGTTCCAGGGCAGGAAATTGACTGGAGTTTGGCTAATTATACTCCTTCCTTAGGAATTTGGAATTAGGACCAACAGATTACAACTCAGTTTAACTATCCTGCAGGAATGGATTAACCATTAGTGTGCTGGCAAATTGTATTTCTGAACTTGTGAAATGGACAGCCCTCATCTCAGAGCCTGATGATATGTGTTACCCAAACTTGTGAAAACTAATGAGTGAAAAAAACCAGAACTCTGATTTTTACATTTATAATGAGAAATATAATGATCCAACAAACTAGATACTTTGGCATACAGATCAGCATATCCTGTCACTGCTTAATCTACATAAGTAGCCAAGTTATTGGAAAGTTCTTTGAAATCAGAACAAGGGATGCTAACTCAGTGAGCATAGTGGCTGGTGTCTGGACCACAATAACATGATGCATCCATCCCATCTCCTCCAGGGGGATATGCAACCTTGGCGGGGGCGGGGGGGGGGGGTCACATCCTGTGTTCTTTGTATCTGGGGGCCTTTTATTCCACCCCATGCTGAAAATACTTTGTCATACCATTGCCAGCTAACACCATTTTAAATTGGCATTTTGTTTTTTAAATATGCCAAATGTGGGAGGCTATATAATAGTTCCCGAAAAGATATCCACATCCTAATCCCTCGAATCTGTGAATATTACCTTATATGGCAAAAGAGGTCTTTGCAGATGTGATTACATGAAATATCTGGATTATCTAGGTGGGCCTAAATGCAATCACAGTGTCCTTTTAAGAGTAGGGAGATTTGATGCACAGACAGAAGATGGGAAGGCAACATGACCCCAGAGGCAGAGATGGAAGTGACTGATGTGGGCACAAGTCAAGAAACTGTGACAGCCACTAGGAGCTGGATTCTCTCCTAGAGTTTCTGGAAGGAGCACGGCCCAGCATGGCCCTGCTGACACCTTGATTTTATCCCAGTGATACTGATTTTGGACTTCTGGTCTCTAGGACTGTAAGAAAGTAAATTTCTTATCTTTTTAAGCCACCAAGTTTGTGGTAATTTTTTACAGTAGCCACAAGAATCTAATACACCAATAATTAATGGTTTCAGCTTGAGAGGCAGCCTTTCTCTTACAGATGACTTTACATGACTGAATTCTGATTCATTATGTGTGTGAAGTAAAAGAAACTGACCTTAGTGACCATAAGCAGAAAAGGCAATTTGTAATAAGGGTCTGGGGGAGTCTCCTGAAGCCTGGAGGCGAGAGTGCAGCTGGACCTCAAGAACAGATAGAACTAGGCAACCTGGGAGTTCTTTCACAGCCTCTCCTCTCCGCTCCTTTCTGAGCATCTCTCTGCTTCGCTGTCTCTCTTGCACCATAAATGAAAAAGTCAGATAATATGCTCTGCAAGCTCCCTCTGGCTCTAAAATTTGATGGAATTCTATTGAGTCCTGTGTGGTAAGTGATGGAAGGAATGGAAAGTCAACGACGGTGGGTGTGAGGAAGCAGAAGTGCCACAGAGAAGGTAGCTACAGGGTGAGGCTTAGAGTACGGAGTTGGAATCTCTTAGGGCCCCATGAGCTCACGGGCTTGGGCAACTGGAGGAGAGATTCTGACAGGCGGCTTGAGGAGGGTGTTCACTCTGACACCATAGTTTTAAGCAGGCACTATCCACTCATACCTAATGGATGACAGAAACTCTAGCTAGGTCGTTGCTTACCTCTAATTAGCATCGATTATTTATGAATTCCTTCCCCTCATTTTATAGGAGGACACTTTCATTTTTTAATAGAAATGGGTCATACTGCCCCAGTCTATATGTGTTTTCCCTCAGAGCACTTCCTATGGCTTTGGAGGAAAGTTCAGTCTGGCCTTGGAACCACAGTGTGACAACTAGACACGTCTTTGCCCATGCCCTTCACCTAGATAATCACACCTGCTCACGTGACACCTCCTCTGGGACCCTTTCACTGACTCTGTCTTATTAGGAGCACCCCTTATATGTACCCAGAGCCCCCCTTACTTGTTATTAAGCTTATCACCCTGGCTGGCAGTCAGCTATTTACTTTACCACCCTGTGGTTCCAAACTGTGCCTTTTCCACGTACATCTCCTGTGCCTAGCACAGAGCACGGAACATGGTAGAGACCCCACAAATGTTGAATGATGAGAAGGTCAGGTGTCCATTTACCCACCTTAATTATGTTGGTCTTCTGATAGAAACCACTGGCCCCTTCCATGTTTCCTGCTTTCAAATTGTGACCCCTTTTATATTATAATGAACATTTAATCATGAGATATAGTGAAAAATGAGATGCTTACTACCCTAAACAGGGAGAAGTCGATGTTTTCTTAGATTAGCCTGATTTTTTGTCCACAAATATCTAAATGAAGTTTTTTTTTTTTTTTTTTAACATGGCAAGTGTTCAGGGAAACATAGGAAGGGATATAGGGAGGAAAACCAGCCCTTCCTGCTCTCAACTTAGACCCTGAAGGGAAGCCTTCTAAGCATCCTCCCAGTATTGTTACAGGATGACATGCACTGACCCACTCCGAGTTCCCCTTGTGGCTTTCTGTCTCACGTTCCTATAGATTGGAAAGCAGAGTGCATTCATTTTGAGACTTCAGCTTAATGTGCAACATTCTAATGATTAAATCCATCTAGAGAAACATCGCTCGTTGCCCGACTGAGGTTATTGTTGTGTGGTTAGCACATATTTTCTGAGCATGAAAGGAAAGGGTTGATGTGTGGAGCCTCAGAAGAAGTATCTTACTTGGCACCTGCTCCAACTACTTCCTCAGGACCACTCCACCCCCAGGCAACCTACCTTCTCTCAGAGGTCTCAGTTCCTATCCAGAGCCTCAGGAGTTTAAAGGAGCCATGAAGCACCCCAGGGAGGGGCTCCCACTCAGGAAGAAGGCATTCTTTTCCCGTGAAACTAGGCGAAGGAAAGAGACTCCGTTTTACACAACTGGGAGTATGACTTCCTTTTTTTTTAAATACTAAGCAGCATAGACATAACTACTGCTTCTGTCAAGGCTGCACTGCTACTTCCAATACCAAAATGAGTGTCTGGGTTGGAGGAAGAGGATGGAAGCGTAGGCGAGGTCGTGAGGCAATGAGGAAGAACCCCTCGCTCGACTCTACAGAGCCAGGCCTTTGCCGATGTGCACACGTTGACATGCTGCCCTTCCAATGCTTCTTGTCACTCTAGACCAGTGGTTCTCAACTGGGAGCAACTTTGCTCTCCAGGCAACATCTGACAAAGTCAGTGGACATTTTTGTTTGTCACAACTTGGGAGGTGTTACTGGAGTCTAGTGAGTAGAGTTTAGGGATGCTGCTAAAATCCTATAGTGCACAGGACAGCCCCCTACAACAAAGAATTATCCAGCCCCAAATGTCGATAATGCCCTGCTCTAGGCACTTTGACTTAGTGATCTTATTCCTGTCCACGGCAGCAACCATTTTTCCGAACTCCAGCCCAGAACAGCCTCCCGAGCTTCTGCCTTACACAACTGACTGCTTGGCGGGTATCTTTACCTGGAGGTCTCAAAGGCTCCTCAAACACAACAGACCGAAAACTCATCTTTATTCTCGTTCAACAAACATAAAGAAGCACTTGCTACATGATAGGCACTATACTCATGGTGGAAATATAGCAGTAAAGAAGATAGGCTCTCTGCCACCTTCAAAATTCTGGTTTGGTGGAATGTCTAAGCAGTCAAATAGGCAATTATAATAGTGAGTGAAAAGTGATCATTAATTCAACAGAAGACTAGGCTTTAGAATTGGTGGGAACTAACACTCAAATATATAGATGGTATGCAAATTCAACTCTACTGTTGTAGGTTTAAAGGATACAGCTGTCAGCAAAAGGATAAGAGATATCAACTAGAGATGCTTGATAAGTATAAATTCTTGGATCTCCTCTGGACCCTCCTGACACACACTTTCTGTTGGTGACCAACAGTGGCCAATGTGGGATGGGTGTTGGGAGATGGAGTCCTGTCAGGGAATAGAAAGCTATGAACTCAGGGCACGTTACCCTGAATGTGCTTAATAACCTGCATTGGTTATAATTTCTGTTTTATTTTTTCCTCTGCACGTCAAGGTTCAAGATATAATTTCTTACTCTGCCACAAGTGCCATGTTTTTGCCTTATCCAGAGGCTATATAATAATAAATAGACTCTACACATGGGACATGGCACTGTTTTTACATAAATCACATTTAGCTTGAGGACATGGAGGATCATTTAACTACTATAACATAGGCTTAGAAGGATTCAATGTGGCAGACTATTAAATGGTGCTTTAAAAGGGAGAATCTAACTCATGCTTGGAGGTTAGGGAAGGACTCCTGGGAGAAGTATCTCTAAGATATGACCTGAAATACCAGGAAAAGTTATACAGATGAAGGTTATGGTGGTTTGTGTGTTCCTGGAGACTTTCACTTTTCTCAGTGTAGGTGAGTGTGTGGATTCCCCCAATTTCTGTGGATGCCATGATTTAGATACCTACCCTCACTCTCGGCCCTGGCCCTCTGTAGTCCCAGCTTTCTTCTCTTCCCCAACGCCCTGCCCTGCTGCTGAGGTCCCCACTGCCTTACAGTTGGACCTGCCTACATACAACCTGGTTGAAACCACATTTTTGTTTTTTAAGTGTGTGGGTTTATTTCTGGGCTCTATATTCTTTTTTATTTTTTTTGGCTGCATTGAGTCTGTTGCTGCGTGCAGGCTTTCTCTAGTTGCAGTGAGCAGGGCCTATCTTTTATTGCAGTACACAGGCTTCTCAATGCAGTGGCTTCTCTTGTTGCGGAGCATGGACTCTAGGCACGCAGGCTTCAGTAGTTGTGAGACGCAGGCTCAGTAATTGTGGCTCACGAGCTCTAGAGCACAGGCTCAGTAGTTGTGGTGCACGGGCTTAGTTGCTCCGCGGCATGTGGGATCTTCCCAGACCAGGGCTGAAACCCAGGTCCTCTGCATTGGCAGGTGGATTCTTAGCCACTGAGCCACAAGGGAAGTCCTGAGACCACATCTTTACTCCCCAACTTACCAGCTGTGGGACATCAGGTGGTACCAGGTTTCTCACCTGCATCATTCCCCTCAAGAATGTAGCACCTCAAATTACCAAAGGTCTATTGTTCCAGAAACAAGTTGATAGAGTTCATTGCATTTATTGGTCTGTCTCTCACCTGTTTCCCCTTCTAAAGTAGTTCTCAAGTGTGCCTTCATATTTGAATAACATGAAGTTTTAAAAAACTACTAATGTCCCCAGAGATTCTTACTTAATTAGTATAGGATACAGCCTGAGCAGCAGGAGTTGTTAAATCTTTCCAGGTGATTCTAATATGCAGCAAATTCTGAGGACCACAAAGCCAATCCACACCTGCTGGGCCCACAGCACAGAAGCAGTGATCTGATTTCTATGACCCCACACCTGCACGCTGCCCAAATCTGCCAGGTGTGTGCCTTTTCCATCTGTTTCCAGTAGTCCTGCCTGGGCTAACACAGAATTGTCCATTCATAATGCTCGACTTGGAACAGTGTTATTGATTTCCCCCCCAAAACAGAGTCTCTTCAGTTTCCTCCGCAACCATTCTACCCAAGTGCAAACTTACTTCTGCTTCCCCCACAGCAAAGGACTGTTTATCTGCTTATTGTGTTCCCCTGTGTATTAGTTCATGACTGCTGTAGCAATTTACCACAAACTTACTGGCCTAAAACAACACACATTTATTCTCTTACAGTTCTGAAGTTCAGAATCTGAAATGGGTTTCACTGGGCTATCATCAAGGTGTAGGCAAGGGTGCATGCCTTCTGGAGGCTCTAGGGGAGAATTCATTCCCTGGCCTTTTCCAGCTTCAAGAAGCTACCCACATTCCTTAGCTTGTGGCCTCTTCCTTCATCTTAAAAGCCAACAGCATAGCATCTTCTAATCTCTCTCTCTATCTGACCTTGCTTTCATCATCACATCTCCTATTCCCTAGTGATTACATTGAGCCAACTTGGATAACCCAGAATAATCCTTTATCTCAAGGTCCTTAATCATAACTGCAAAGCCTCTCCTACCATGTAAAGTAACACATTCACAGATTTCAAGAATGAGAACTTGAACATCTCCGCAAGGCCATTATTTACCTACCATTCTATGTTTGAGGCAGTCATCTTTTTGTAATCTGTCAGCTTTCAATTATCTAGAGGTTCTGAGAGCCTAGAAGATGTGGGCATTGTAACAGGACTTCAGTTTGCAATAAAATGAGAAGGTTGGATTACGCTAACATGGTGGGCAGTGGTGGTAGCAGTGGTGGTTTTGCCCCCCAGGGGATACTTGACAATGTCTGAAGACATTTTTAGTAGTCACAAGTATGTATGGGAGTGCTACTGGCATCTAGTAGGCAGAGGCCGAGAATGCTGCTAAACATCTTACAATGCCCAGCATAGTCTCCTAAAACAAAGAATTATCTTTGCCCAAAATGTCAGTAGTGCCAAAGTTGAGGAACACTGAACTAGACCATCCCTACTCAGAGTGTATTCAGTGGACCAGCAACCTTGATGTGACCTAGAAGCTCTTTAGAAATGCAGAATCTCAGGCACCAGGCTGAGAAAATGCATCTTAACAAGATTCCCAGGTGATTCCTGTACCTATTTTGAGCAGCCCTGACTAGAGCAGTGATTCCCAACCCTGGCTGCACATTAGCGTCACCTGGGATGTTTTGAAAAAAGACACTGATGCCTGAGTCCAAACACATACCAGTTAAATCAGAAACTCTGGGTGGGGGCGGGGCGGGGGCGGTGGTGAACCAGGAACTAGTGTTTGTTAAAAGCACTCCAAATAATTGTAATGTGCAACCACGATTGAGAACCTCTGTTTTATGATCACTAAAGCTTTGTTATTCAAAGTGTGGCTGGTAGACAAACAGTATTAGCATCACGGATGAACTTCTCAGAACTGCAGAATCTTAGGCCCCATCCCAGACCTCTCGAATCAGAATCTGCATTTAAACAAGATCCGAGGTGATTCGTATTCATATTAAAGTTTAAGATGCACTGCTAAAATTCCTTCCAGCCTGAATTTGTCAATGTTCTCCAGAAAAACAGAACCAATAGGAAGTACAATGTATTTATAGAAAGAGATTTATTATAAGGAATTGGTTCACATGATTATGGAGGCTGACAAGTCCCAAGATCTGTGGGGTGAGTCCACAAGCTGGAGACCTGCAGAGCCGATGGTGTAGTTCCAGTCTGCAGGCTAGCAGGCCCAAGACCCAGGAAGAACCGATGTTTTAGTTCTAGTCCAAAAGCAGGAAAAAGCTGATGTCCCAGTTCAAAGCCTGTCAGGCAGGAGGAATTCTCGCACTCAGGAGAAAGTCAGCATTTTTGGTCTATTCAAGCCTTCAACTGATTTGGATGAGGCCAGCCCACGTTAGGGAGAGCGCTCTTCTTTACTCTATCTACAGATTCAAATGCTAATCGCATCCAAAAACACCCTCACAGAAACACCCAGAATAATGCTTGACCAAATGTTTGGGCACCCCTGGCCCAGTCAAGTTGATAGACAGAATTAACTTTCATACCACATTAAAAATTCCAGGGCTTCCCTGGTGGTGCAGTGGTTGGGAGTCCACCTGCCGATGCAGGGGACACGGGTTCATGCCCCAGTCCAGGAAGATCCCACATGCCGCAGAGCGGCTAGGCCCGTGAGCCATGGCCGCTGGGCCTGCACGTCCGGAGCCTGTGCTCCGCAACGGGAGAGGCCACAGCAATGAGAGGCCCGCGTACCGCAAAAAAAAAAAAAAAAATTCCATTTGCTTTCAAAGTATATAATTCAGGCTTCACTAAGCCCTCTAACTGTATCCCTACATGGAAGAAACTATTCAAAAATCCTGTTTAAACAATGCTCTTCTTTTTCAAAATACTGCATTTTTTGTGACTATATTTAGCTGTGCTGCTCATAGGTAACCATTTCATTTTAAGCAACTCACAGCTTGTTAGCTTCCAAGGACAAGGATTTCTAAACAAAGTAGTGTGTGGAAAAGCACTTTCCCCTGAGAGGCAGGGGTGTGGTTAGCTGCCAGAAACTTGGCCAAAACTTGTTTGGGAAAGTGGGGTCTGTAACAGAGACACACCCAGATGGTGCCAAAGGGAGCAGAGAAATGAGTTACAGAGCAAAGAAAGGCTGGGAGGCAGCCCTGGCGACTCTACTTGAATTAGAATGAAGGACTTCAGAGAGCTGTTGGTGGAGGTCTGAATTTCCAGTGGTCAGTATAGTCTGTCAGTCAAGTCTCAAAGTCGGTTGTGAGCAGCAAAACTTTATCTTTTTGGACTTCCTTGGTGGCGCAGTGGTTAAGAATTTACCTGCCAATGCAGGGGACACAGGTTCGAGCCCTGGTCTGGGAAGATCCCACATGCCACAGAGCAACTAAGCCTGTGCACCACAACTACTGAGCCTGCTCTGTAGAGCCCACAAGCCACAACTACTGAGCCAGCATGCGACAACTACTGAAGCCCGCACAACTAGAGCCTGTGCTCCACAACAAGAGAAGCCACCGTAATAAGAAGCCCACGCACCACAACAAAGAGTAGCCCCTGCTCGTCGCCAACTAGAGAAAGCCCGCACACAGTATCAAAGACCCAATGCAGCCAAAACTTAATTAATTAATTTTTTAAAAAAATTCATCTTTCCATCTAAACAGGATGAGAATAATGGAGTGAGCGGGGTAGGGGTGGGGGAAACACATTTATCTTCTACAAAATGTAAAAAGGAAAGGAGAATTGGGATATCTTTATATTATCTAATTGAATCTTTGAAGTAGGAATTACTATATCCATTTTATAGAAGACAAAAATTGAGGCTTTGAGAGATTAAGCTACCTGTGCAAGGATATAGAGCTGAAAGTGGGCTAAGCAAAGCTTAAACACACAGTTTTCTCTAATTGCTGTTCATTATGCTGAAGGCAACAGTTATGGGTTGAATTCTGTGGCCCTCCATATGTTGAAGTCCTAACCCCTGGTACCTCAGAATGTAACCTTATTTGGAGATAGGGTCTTTATAGAGGTAATCAAGTTAAAGTGAGGTCATTAGGATGAGTTCTAATCCAGTATGACTGATGTTCTTCTAAAAAGGGGAAATTTGGAAACAGATGCACATAGAGGGAAGATGGTGTGAAGAGACATAGGGAGAAGATGGCCATTTGAAGTAAGGATAGAGGCACGGAACAGATCCTTCCCTCATGACCCTCAGAAGGAACCAACCCTGCCAACACCTTGCTTGCAGACTTCCAGCTTCCAGATCTGCAAGATAATAAATGTCTGTTGCTGAAGCCACCCAGGTTTTGGTAGTTTATAACAGCAACCCTAGCAAACTAATATGGTGAATCTATAGTAAGGATTTAATCAAGAAAACAAAATCCACATCAGTTATTTTTACAGAAAGAATTTAACTGAAGAAACTGATTAAGCAGGTATTGCAGACTGAAAGGTAAAAGAGAATTCAGGAAGCAGCTACCATCCTAGGGCAAGGGGAAATGGGTTATCAGAATCTAGAAGCTTAGAAGAGTGGCCCTGCTGAGCTGGGGTTCAGACATGGGGGCTGCCTGTTAGTGCTGGTGCCTCTGGAGCTCAGAGGAAGGACCCGCCAAGCTGGAACTCATCTCTGAGGAGATGGGGCCAGTGGCTGGGGCTGGCATCTCCAGGGGGATGGTTCAAAAGTGTGAAAAATATGGAAACCAGAACCCATTGTCATCGACATGGTGAACACCACTTCCTGGGGTGACACTGACAGGAACAGAAAGCAGAACAGTTCCAAGAATCTCCTCCAGCCTTCCAGTCTCCCTTTAGTATCCCCTACTGTCAGGGTCACAGGGAGCCAGCCAGTCAAGGAGAAGTGTGGCTTGAAGACATCTGTCTTATTATAAAGGTCTAGATGGTTTTCCTTCAAGAGGACCCTGCTCACCGTCCCTCCTTCAGTCCCATTACTAGTCAGCCTAGAACTTGACAAAGCTTACCTGCACCATCTGGTATACCAGCACTTTATAAAATCCCTGAAACACATTTGTCATCACATTGCTCCTCTCCTCAAAAACTTTTAGTAACTCACTGTTGTCTCTATAACCCTATTTTCTCTCAACTTTGACCAGGCCCTCAGCCCTGACCAGCAGTGATTTCACTTGTCTTTACTAAATGCCCTTTCTCATTCTCTGTGTTGGCGACTCCACACACCTTCCACAGCTCTTTCTCCAGCCTATCCCCCTCAATCTCAGCAGTTGAGATAATTTGTCACAAAGAAAATGGGCCATCAGATCGGAACCCCTCGATTTCTCTTTCCTCTTCCTCTAAACTCACCTATCGTGGCCACAACTTTCCTCCTTCCTGCCTGGCCCAGAGGAAGAGATTTCAGTCCTCCTATCTCAGGCTAAGGTCCTCACCTCCCTGAGCCTCAACCCAATCCCTCCTGCCTCTCCCCAGGCCTTGCTCTTTTGTCTATATTTTTATAATCTCACCCTCTCCAAGAGCTACTTCCTATCCACCAAAAATATATCCAAGTCTTCTCCCATCTGAAAAAAGGGTTCCCCAAATCCAGCTCCCTTTTCATGCTCTCATCCACACATATCTTCACTTCATCACTTTTCAGTCACTCCTCCACCTGTGCATACTGGCATCTGTCACTGTCACTCACCTAACACCTTCCACTAAGGTCAGCAATGACCAAATAATCAAATTTATTTTGTACTCTCTTACCTGATCTCTTGGAAGGTTTTATGATGGTTTTTTGTCTTGGTTTAAAATTAATACACAGTCATTATAGACATTTGGGGGAATACAGAAAAGAATAAAATATAGTAATAAAAAAAAAGTTCTGAGGGGGTTCTGAGAAGCCATGGGGCATTTATGAGACAACTGGGATTCTTGGAGTAAAAAATTAAAAAGGAGAATAGGAATTAAAAACTGTTCAGAGGTCACAAAATATTTACACTGAAGTCTCAACTATTGACATCTTTGGAGAATAGTTCTGGATAATCCAGCATTCTGAATACCTAATGCTCATCCCTTTAACCATCAAGACATTTGAATCTTATCACATAAGGCTAAAAATCTGTTTTAAAAATAACATACCCCCCCTTCTTCAACAGAAAATAACATACAGAGTTTAATCTTTTATTGATGACTTAAGGTCATCATATGGTGAGTAGAAATAATAATAGAACTATATTTGTTTTCTGCCTATTATGTGCCAGGTCTGTGCTAGGTGTTTTGCCCATATAACCTGAATGTAATCTCATATAATTTGCACACCTCATCTGTGTTTTGTAAATGGGCAAACTGAGGCTCAGAGAAGTGAAGGAGATTGTAAACTGCAGCCCACCTTCTAAGTGGCAGGGCCCTGTATTTGAACCTAAAGCCTTAGGTTCTTTCTGCTACACCAAGCTGCTGCCTGGTGGGCAGGAGGTTGGGTTGGGGAGCGCTGGGTTCAATTCTGTACCTTCCTGGAGATTTGGAAAAGCCCGTGGTCTGCTCTGTGACTAAACTACAAAACCTTAGGTAGACTTTTTTCAGTAGAAAGCAGATAACAGAGAAGTCAGTTCTTGGCTTCTGTGTTTCAAAATAGTCTTCATATTATTTTGCTAGGGCTGCCATAGCAGAATACTACAGACTGGGTGGCTTAAACAACAGAAAGTTATTTTCTCACCGTTTTGGAGCCTGGAAATCCAAGATCAAAGTGTTGGCAGGTTTGGTTTCATCTGAGGTCTCTCTCCTTTGCTTGCAGATAGCTGCCTTCTCTCCATGGCCTCATGTGACCTTTTCTCTGTGTGTGTGCATCACTGGGTGTCTCTGTGTGTCCTCATCTCCCCTTATAAGGACACCAGTCAGATTGGACTAGGGCGCACCCTAATAGCCTAATTTTAGCTTAATCACCTCTTTAAAGGCCCTTTCTCAGAAGACAGTTACATTCTAAGGTACTGGAGGTTGAGACTTCAACATATGAGTTTGGGGGAGACACAATTCAGCCCATAATAATCTTTGCAAAAAAGAAAAAAAAAGTTTTGAGATCTAAAATCTTGCCTTTTAGTTATCAAATGCTAATGCACCAAAAGATTTAGGGCATAAAATCATGTCACACTGTTATTATTATGTCATATTATTAAATTATGAATCCCATATTTCATACTTGGATTAGATTCCTCTGAATTTCCACTGAGCTCTAAGACACTGATCAATTACAGCTCTGGTTACAGAAACAAAAGAGAAATTTAAGACATGCTGTCTTTACACTGATGTCCCTAGACAGCACTGATGTTTTAAATGTTTATATCTGATTTTTGTTGTATTTCTGACTCTTCTGTTGCTATCATGCTAACAGCACTTTTTCTTACTGTTTGCAATATACAGCTAGATCCTCCTGTCACTTACCAACCCCAATCTAGCCTAGAAACTTGATAACTTGGGTGTGTTTGGATATGTAACAAGAACAGATAAGCTTTATTGAAGGCTTTAAGGGGCTTGCCTATGAACGGACTCTTTGGTGTATGTCTTCTGTGAAACCTGTTTTCGTGACTCTGAGACTTTGCTACTTCCTATCCCTAGCTGTGTTTTGATTAAGTCCAATCCAAGTTTCAGGTAGAAGAGATGTCACCATATAGTAGAACCTTTGCAAGGGAAAATCTTTTCCTCTTTCCACAGAGGAAAACCTTGAGCTTGGCAAGGGGAACACAGGGCTCTATTTAAACCCCCCAATTCATGAATACTTCACTGGCATACAGAGTGGATACTGTGACCCAATGTCTTCTCCTCCTACCCACCCACACACTTTCTGCTATCCTTTGTCCAATCTGCATTTGACCTAGACCTGAAGTTGTCATTGTCTCAGGGTAGATTTGTTACAACAAAATGCAAATAACAAGTCAGTTCTTAGCTTTGGGGTTTCAAATAGGCTTTGCAAGAAAAAAGGGGTTTGAGATCCCAAAGCTTGGCCTTTAGATATCAAAAGCTAATAACAAAAAAAATTCAGGGCATAAAATCATATCAAATTATATATTATTAAATTGTGAATCCCATGTTTCTAGGAGAGCAATATAGAAAGACTCTCTTTGTTAGTTCTGGTTATTTTGTAATTAAAGAAAACAACCAAATAAGCTATTTCTGTATAGGTACTCTAGTAAGAATAAAACACTATGTTTTAAAAGAAAATGTGCCATAAACAAGAGGCTAAGAAGACTTCCAGGGGAGGGTCTATGATCCAGTCCACCATCCCAGGGTTGCACAAGAGGAAAGAGAAAGAATGTCAGCTAGTAACTTGAGAAAGGCCCTTGTGCCCTTCCACAAGCTAAGCCAGGAAGGAAAATGAACAGACCACTCAGAATCCTGCTGGGGAAATCTGAGCCCAGGGAGGGGCAAGACTCTACCCCTGTGGGCAGTGGAGCAATTGCAGGGTCTGGCCCTAGAGAAGGTGTGGGCTGAGAGGCCAGAATCTACCTCAGAGAGTCCCTATGCACGGAGGCAGCAGGTCTGGACCCCAAGAGCAGGAGGGCTAGGAGGACCAGAGGGTGAGGGAGATTATTGGAGATGCCAGGCATGCATCAGTGGTGATGACCCAGGGTTATAGCCCATCCAGTGCATTCCCCCAGCGGGGAAGAGGAAAAACACTGAACCCGGGGAGCAAACTCAGACTCTGCTACCAGGTAAGAGGAAGGCTGAAGATAGGAATTAAATTCAGCATCGAAAAAGCACAAATGTTACTCCCCTAGGCCCTAGCCCACACCTGAGTTTGTGGCCTGAAGAATATGTTCCCACTGCACATGTGGTTTACCCTTCCAAAAGCTGTAAAGTAAAATTGAAAATTATGCTTCCAGTTAATACTTTTATTCCGCCTCGACTCCATTGAGATGCAGAAGCTAGCAGTCTGCAAGGCACGTTCTCCAGTTAAGCCACTCTTCCCGATCTCAGCTCATAGGAGGAGGCTCGTACATGCCCCCACTGCACCGGTTACCACAGACTGGCCAGGGGGCTTCATTGGAGCCCATTTTTTCAAAAGGGCCAGAACAACTCAAGATAGCTTAAGCAAAATAATAATAAGAAGAAGAAGAATTTATTGGAAGGCTACCAGGGTATTCCATGAACCTCAGAGACAGAAAGAAGAGGTAGACCTTACACTAGAACCAGGCCTCTGGACCCAGAACCAAGAGATCAGGAACGCACCCCATGCTCCCCATTTCCCAGGGATCTCAGACTCTCTCCCCTCTGCATGTTTCTGTACCTTTGCTTCTCTTATCTCTCTCTGAAGTACAGCTTTCTCTTCTGTGTATGCTTGGCCCCTCCACCCAAGATTAACGTGCAGTTTCTCATCTCAGAGCCTAGGAGAGATGCCTGGAGGCTCAGGAGCTCATTGTAACTCAAGGAGTTTTGTTTTAATCTTTTTAAAGGGGCTTTTCATTTTCCACTACAATCTTTTCCAGTGTTTAAAATTTTAAACCAAAGAAAAACTGAAATAATAGTACAATGAACATTTGTATACCCTTCAGTTAGATTTATTAATTGCTATAACTCTGTGATGTTTGCTTTCTCTCTCTGTATAATATATACACATATATACACTTTTTTCCTGAACCATTTGAAAATAAATTATGTCTATCATGAGATGTGATTCCCAATTTCTTCTTCATGTATCTCCAGAAAATAAGAACAATCCGGGAGAGAAAATTAGGTTGACTCAAGCACCAAATCAGCTCTCCCTGGGTCAGGTGTCCCATCAGTTGTGGTGAGGGGTCACAAGCCAGCTCTGGGGGTCCATCTCTTTTGTTGGGGGGGAAGTTCTCAGAGGAGAGCATGACTGGGTGGGTACTCAAAATGATTCTACTGCATCCTCACTAATTCTTATCCCTTTTAGATTAAGGTGATATATATTTTATATATATATATAAAATATATATACCACGTCACGAACCCTTGAGATTGTCTATGAATAGCTGAAACCACAAAACTGAAATCCACGAATGACAAAGGTCTACATCATTTTACAAATGGCTCAAATCTGTCCCTGCTAAATGTCTGTAAAACATTCTGCTCTAGACCATTTCCAGCGATGGAATTCTGATATTGGAAGGTTCTGGAATAAAGTACTTGTATGCAGGTTCAGTACCTATGAAAAAATAAAATAGTTAAATAAATAGCTAAGTAGTAATTAAGAACTCACTCTGTGCTAGGCACTAAGTGTTTTACATACATTATCCAGTTCCATCCTCATAAAAACGCTGTGTGATATTATTATTCGTCACGTTTTACAGATGAAACTGAAGAGCAAAGAGCTTAGGTAACTGGCCCAATCAGCTAGTAAGCTGCAGGTCTCTCATACACTGGAATCTGTAGTCTTAACCACTGCTCTGTATTCAAAAGCATAACTGTGCCCTGAATGCCTAAGGAAACTATTAATTTTCCCCTCCCCCTATAGAGAAAGAAAACTTGAGCCCATTTTTTCATAACAAAGGATGGAAATGGCCCCAATACTAAAACTGGGTAGTCTCAGACAACCCTTATCATTTTTACTGCAGGAAGCTCACCAGGGAACAATCATCACAGAGTAAGTATTCTTGTGCCATTTAGCACTATCTCTGAACAGCCCCAAATACTCCAAGTTCAACTAAAAGGTCACATGCCAGTTAAAGAGAGGTTATCCTTTTCTTAAGAACGCCGTGGTGTTGGAATGAAACCATCCTTTGTAATCACAGTCCTGCCTCAGCCCACATGTCAATGGGAGTCTCTGAAGTGCTTAGCCAGGTGGCAGGCACTGTGTCTCCCACACTATCTGCTGTGAGGGCCTTTCACAAGAACATTCTGGGCTAGGCAGTGTGTCCATGGAGTATACTTCTAATTACCCTCATCCTTGCAGAGACCCAAAATGTTGACTCGATATATTTAGTCCACAGACAAATTGATAACTACACTATATTCCTGCCTCTGGGCCTGCTTTGAATGCAGGGGTTGAATGTTGCCTCCCACTGAGCCCATCACAATGGTTCAGCTCACTGCTCAGGTCTGGTTTAGGGCTTCTGGGGCTCATGTCCTCAGAGGCCATTCTCAACTTCACAGCCCCTGCTGGCAGCCTTATCAAGAGGAACCCTTGCTTCAGGCCGTCCTGGGTTGGTCCTGCCCGGGACGCCACAGTTATGCCATAGGAGATCATCACTCTCTTTCCTGACATCCATCTCATAGAAGAGGAAATAGTCCCAACATATTGAGCTTTTCCCAATAAGTCCTTATGACTCAACCACACAGATAAGTTTTAAAATTTTCTTAAGCCTACTTATGTTTTCTAATTTTGAGGGAGTGGAATGTGTTCTGAAACTTCCTTTTTGCAGTGTAAGTTACTACTTCCTGTTATTGACCTAAATTGTACTCTTTCAGGTTTTCCTTGGATGCTCTCTAGTACAACTCTTTTAATTTTAGTTGCCAAATCTCTTTGTAAAGGGAAAATTTACCCCCTTGTCTGCTAGGCTCTTTCAGGCTGCTTGGGAAAAACACACCCTTACTGGTAAAGGAATTCATTGCAAGGATACATGAGAATGTGAGCCAGGAGGCATCCTCTCCATCTTGACCGTAGACTTCCAAAACTGAGGAGCACACAGGCTTCACAAAGACCTGGAACAACAACTCAACATTGCTCACATTCAGTCTGAGCTCTAGTCACCCACTTTCCCTTTCTCCATCTAGCATTTATTCTTCCAAAGACCATGGATGGGATCATTTTGTCATGCCCCACCCTAGTGCTCCCCTTATTGGTCACACTCTGTGACTCTTGGTCTAGATCCTGTCCAACTGCGCTTCGCAGCTTTTGGCTCAAGGAGAAATCTCTTGTTTCATCATTTATGGCCAGGATAGCAGGATAAACACATGATAAATAAATCCAATTTGAAAGAAAGGTGGGAGCATGACAGACATTTGAGGCTTCATGGTGTATCTCCCAATTTATATTTAATAAGTTCTGTTTTATAACCTCAAGTTTTCCTTAAAGCAGGAAAAACTACAGACACTGGCAAATTGTGGAGATTAAAGAGTTAACATAGCAGGCCTGAGACTGCTATCCTTAGAAAGTCCTGATTGCAAGTTTGGTCCATGGCTGGCATCAGGAAACTTGGATTTCAGGAGGGTTCCCACCATTCCCAGAAACGATGAGAGTGGTTCATTGTGCCTAATCTGTGCAAACAGTATGGCTTATGCTGAACACTTGCTTTCCTTTTAAAACTCTGGAATTCTGGTAGGACCAAGCAGCGTGTGCCTATATGACCAGCTCCCAATAAAAGCCCTGGTTGCGAGTCTTAATAAGCTTCCCTGGTAGACAATATTTCACACTTGTGCCAATTTGGGGCTGGAAGAATTCCATGCATTCTGAGTGACTCCACTGGCAATAGACTCTTAGAAGGCTGCACCTGGTTTCTTCTGGTCTTTGTCCCATGTGCTTTTTCCCCCTTTGCTGATTTTGCTTTGCATCCTTTCACTATAATAAATCATAGCTGTGAACACAACTATGTGGCCAGTCCTGTTAGTCCTCCTAGCAAATCATGGAACTGGGAGTAATCTTGGGGATCCCCCAACGCACAGTCAATCTGGTCCACAGATTTCCATTCATACTGAAGTAGCACCATTTCCTCACATTAAAAAATAAACTGTACGTCTATCTGCAAGGAAGAGATATTACATTCTCCTCCTTCCCCTCCCCCATACACCCATTACAGCTATTTAAGTCAGTAACTTGAAAGAGTCAGCTTTCTTTGGAAGAAGCCATAAGTGCCTAAAAATTTAATGAGGGCAAAGAAGAAACATCAAGGGGGCAGACCCAGCTGGAGGGGGCTTCCAGGCAGCATCTCTGGTAGGTTCACTCTGAGTCGTATTCAGGAGGCTACTGGCAGCATTTCTATTTACCATGAAAAGCCAGTAAAAATGAACATTTTCTGCCACGTTCACACATCCTAAATGAACCAAGTTCTTCTACTGCATGACCTTCATGTGCAGGTCAGTTCCTTTAACCAGCTGCATTTATTCACTTCCATTTTTAGGTTTTGCTGGTGCATTAAAAATAATACCTAAGGATCTGAAAGAAGCCCTGTCATTGCTCAAAATACCTGATTTACTCCCGGGGAGTAGCCCAGACCCTGGAAGAATCTCAGTCTGTGAGGTTTTATGATAAATGTCAGTGGTTATGCTGATTATAGACTGTTCCACCAACACTAGGCAGGGGAAGGCATTGCTTTTCAGTGGGGAAAAAAATATCATAAACTGCTTTCTACAAAGCCCATGGCTGGTGCGTTAGCATCCTGCTTCTTACCCCAAGGGTGGGAGTTAGGAGAGAAGAAGAGAGAAAAAAGAGGGAGGGAGGGTAGTAGAGGGAGGGAGGTTAAAAGGGGGAAAAGAGAGGGAAATGAAATTGCCAGAGAATGAGGAAGGGCTCTCTTCAGCCTTGAGCTCTGGCCATGAAAATGTCCTGTCCCTAGGGGTCCTCTCAGGAGAGTCCCAACCTATCCATAACCGGCGACTGCCAATTAACTTCGTGGCACCACCGAGGCTACCCTCTCATCCAGCCTAGACCAGGCCCACTCTGACTGGAACATGTAGGAGGGTGGGCCCATCATTCTGATCAAACACGCAGCTTTTCCAGTCTCCACATAAATTCCAAAGGCAGTTGTTTACTCCTTCATCTGGATTAGGGGAGGGAATATCCAATGTCCCATGTCCCAGAGACAAGTCTGTTGTTCCTCTGCCCATAACCCTACACGTCCTCATGGTGTCCCAAGCTGGGAAAGAGCCCAGGAATCTGGCCGACTACCTTGTGGTGGATATTTGTTGTTTTAGTCCGCCCAGTGTCCTTTCTTGGGAAGAAACCCCTGCCCCATACCATGTGTTTTGGGAAGCTGTTAATCAGAATGTGCTGCCTGCTATAGGGATGGTATCATGACCCAAATACAGCCTAGCACAGGACCAACCCCTTGACAATATGCTTTGTCCAAGCACATGGTAGCGGTGGGGGGAACATGACACAAACAGGACCAATGAGAATCCTTCCCTGGGTTGGATGCACACGACCTTGGGAAAATACACACTCTCTTCTTGCTGTGGTACCAAAGCTGGGAGGAGGATGCAATTTGGGGACTTGCACTAGCCATCTTGTCAGCCATATGGAGAAACTAAAACTGCAGAATAAGCTGAGAGTCTGATGAGAGAAAGAGAGAGAGCGAGCAAGTACTTATAGCATTGAATACTGTATTCATTTCCTGGGGCTACCATAAAAAATTACCACAACCTTGGTGGCTCAAAAGAACAGAAATTTCTTCTCTCCCAGTTCTGGAGACCAGAAGACTGAAATCAAGGTGTGGGCAGGGCAGTGCTCCCTCTGCAGGCTCTGGGGGGAGAATCTGTTCCTTGCCTCTTCCAGCTTCTGGTAGCTGCCAGCATTCCCTGGTGTTCCTTGGCCTGTGACTGTACCATCTCCCATCTCCACTTCCCATGGCCTTCTCTGTGTGTCTCTTCTCCTTTGTCTGTGTTGACTATCCCTCTGCCTATCTCTTATAAGAATGCATGCGATTGCATTTAGGGCCCACCTGGAAAATCAAGGATAAGATCCTCCTCCCGAGATATTCAACTTAATCACATCTTTGCCATATAAGTAATATTCACTTTTTTGCCTAAAAGGTAACATTTGCAGGTTCCAGAGATTAGGAAGTAAATAAATCTTTGTGGGAGTTGGGGGGGGGGAGCATTTTTTTAGCCTACCACAAGTCCCATTCAAGTCTCTGAGACCTTATTTCTTGCCAATAAGTTCCTTCTTGTCTTAGGCTAGTATAAGTTGAGTTTAATCACTTGTGTTAAAGGTATCTTAAGTGATACACATCCCCATGTCTGCAGCAAGCTGGGAAAAACACGGAGGAAGCAGCCTAGTGCAGTGGACAGAACATCTGCTCTTCTGCAAGTGTTTGCGAAAACCATTTCCTTTTCCCAACTTTGATACTTCACACCTCTTACAAAGATTAGGTTTAAAGGACTGTTGCATTTGCATATGCTAACTATTTTGTTTTAAACACTCTGTACTTATATTTATGGCCTGATGATCAGTTTTTTGATGATCAGGGACTTTTTTCAATTATGATCAAAAAACTCAACCTAAGAGGCTTGAGCAAAACCAAGCAGACAACAAAGCTAAAAAATCTGGGGCTAATCAGGTACAGCTCAGTTTGAGGCTCTGATGATATTATTGTGCTCCATCTCTTAGCTCTGTCCCTTTACAATTGGCAGTATCTCAGGTCCCAGGAAGCGGCCCCTTGCAGCTTCAAACTCACATCATCTTGTACCCTGGCCAGTGGAAGAGAAAGTAGCCTTCCCTGATGGGTAGAACAGAAATCTTGAAATTGGATCTCATTGGCCCTATTGGTTTGACTTCTGTCAGATGTCTACTGCTGAACTGTGGCCAAGGGAATGAAAGGCATTACCTTACCCTAGAGATCATTGCTTTAGCTCTAGAGTGGACTAGAACACAAGGATGAAGAGTGGAAGAGGAATGGTATTCTAGAGGGATATGCAATATGGTTACCTGAAGTGGGGTGAAAGCATGCTGGCTGCAAAAGGAATAGATGTGTACTTAATATCAGAGATTTTATGATATAAATTCCTTTATTTTTTCAAATGAATAGGCCTGTCAAGCTCATGATAAATATCATAAATCATAGTTTTGTGAAAACAATATGATAATTTATACTACCAATTCACAGAATTTTCAGAAATTAACTTGGAGAAGATTGTGTGAATCTAGCACCTCTAGACAGGGTAGAATAGGCATACATATAAATTACACATTGTTCTGTGTATGTAAATAAACACATAAATATGTAATATTTCCCTAAGTTGGTGATGAAAGCGTCTTGTCACGGGTGCTCTCAATGATTAAACAAAATGTCACAATGATTTGATTAATGTCACAATGAACGTGATTAACAATAATAAATATTGCATTCAATTCTAGAAATGTTCTTTTGGCTTGAGTGTGAGATTTAGTTTTCTGTAGCAGTGGTCTTCAAACTTTATGGTGACATACCTCCAGCAATAACAATGGACTAAATATATACATTATAAAACATACACAAAATATAAAATAAGGAGATGAGTTAAAGACAAAATAATCAACATTTAAAAAACACATCATTTTACTTATTAATGGTTGAAAAACTTTTATGCTCTCATTGGAAAAATAATAATAATAAATTTAGTGAGAGTGGTGTTTTTATTTTATTTAGAAAATATTTGCTTAACGTTTTGTGACAGAGACAATTGAAGGTCTAATCCTAAGTCCAGTTTATTTTGATACTTGGTTTGATGACCGTGAAAGATGAAAAAGATAACTCATTTTTATAGACAAAATTGTGTTTACCCAGAATTTATATGTTGAACCCCCAATGTGGCTGTATTTGGAAATAGAGCCTTTAAGGAGGTAATTAAGGTTAAAAGAAGTAAGAAGGGTGGAGTCCAAATCCAATAGGACTGGTGTCCCAATAAGATGTGTCATGTGAGGACACATCAAGGAGGTGCCCATCTGCAAGCCAAGGAGAGACACCTCACCGGAAACCAATCCTGTCAGTGCCTTGATCTTGCACTTCTAGCCTCCAGAACTGTGAGAAAATAAATTTTTGTTCGGTAAGCCACCCACTTTGTGGTATTCTGTTACAGCAGCCCTAGCAGACTCATGCACTCCAAATGTTCATAGATCAAATGGGAGATGTGCATCAGTGGCCCACTGGCAAAATTATGACAGTGTTATAAATCAGTCATGCAAAAGTTTTGTCTAAATTTGGCTAGTAAATTTCCATCTGCTCCAGAAATCAGTTGTTCTTCAAATTAATTGAAAGTTGTTACATATTTAAACTTTTCACAAGTGAGTAGATAAACTATCAAAACTCTTTGCTGGGAGATTTTTTAAACAGGTTAGAAAATTTTGTTGAATTTATTTATTTATTTTTAAACATCTTTATTGGAGTATAATTGCTTTACAATGTTGTGTTAGTTTCTGCTGTATAACAAAGTGAATCAGCTATATGTATACATATATTCCCATATCCTTTCCCTTTTGCGTCTCCCTCCCACCCTCCCTAACCCACCCTTCTAGGTGGTCACAAAGCACTGAGCTGATCTCCCTGTGCTATGTAGCTGCTTCCCACTATCTATCTGTTTTACATTTGGTGGTGTATGTATGTCAATGCTTAAAGTTTTTTAAATGTGCATACATGAGAGTTTTTTATGGTGCCACACCTTTTTTGTTTGGGACAACAAAATCACCTAACAATGAAACATTTCCAAATATCCGATTTCAAAGTATTTTCTCCATAGCACAAGTTTGTTTTTGTTTTTGTTTTTTTGTGGTACGCGGGCCTCTCACTGTGGTGGCCTCTCCCGTTGCGGAGCACAGGCTCCGGACGCGCAGGCTCAGCGGCCATGGCTAACGGGCCCAGCTGCCCTGCGGCATGTGGGATCTTCCCGGACCGGGGCACGAACCAGTGTCCACTGCATCGGCAGGCGGACTCTCAACCACTGCGCCACCAGGGAAGCCCACAAGTTTGTTTTTAAGAGCAATTACTTTCTCACTCATTATTAGCATCACAAATTTTCCACGAAATGGTAGATTGTGTGTGGATTCTTTTTTTTAACATGATTAACATGATAGGTAACCTTGTTATCACATAATAAGACAACAAATTTAGAACAGCTGTCTTTTTTTTAACATCTTTATTGGGGTATAATTGCTTTACAATGGTGTGTTAGTTTCTGCTTTATAACAAAGTGAATCAGTTATACATATACATATGTTCCCATATCTCTTCCCTCTTGCGTCTCCCTCCCTCCCACCCTCCTTATCCCACCCCTCCAGGCAGTCACAAAGCACCGAGCTGATCTCCCTGTGCTATGCGGCTGCTTCCCACTAGCTATCTACCTTACGTTTGGTAGTGTATATATGTCCATGCCTCTCTCTCGCTTTGTCACAGCTCACCCTTCCCCCTCCCCGTATCCTCAAGTTCGTTCTCTAGTAGGTCTGTGTCTTTATTCCTCTCTTACCCCTAGGTTCTTCATGGCATTTTTTTTTTCTTAAATTCCATATATATGTGTTAGCATACGGTATTTGTCTTTCTCTTTCTGACTTACTTCACTCTGTATGACAGACTCTAGGTCTATCCACCTCATTACAAATAGCTCAATTTCGTTTCTTTTTATGGCTGAGTAATATTCCATTGTACATATGTGCCACATTTTCTTTATCCATTCATCTGATGATGGACACTTAGGTTGTTTCCATCTCCGGGCTATTGTAAATAGAGCTGCAATGAACAGTTTGGTACATGACTCTTTTTGAATTATGGTTTTCTCAGGGTATATGCCCAGTAGTGGGATTGCTGGGTCATATGGTAGTTCTATTTGTAGTTTTTTAAGGAACCTCCATACTGTTCTCCATAGTGGCTGAACCAATTCACATTCCCACCAGCAGTGCAAGAGTGTTCCCTTTTCTCCACACCCTCTCCAGCATTTATTGTTTCTAGATTTTTTGATCATGGCCATTCTGACTGGTGTGAGATGATATCTCATTGTAATTTTGATTTGCATTTCTCTAATGATTAGTGATGTTGAGCATTCTTTCATGTGTTTGTTGGCAGTCTGTATATCTTCTTTGGAGAAATGTCTATTTAGGTCTTCTGCCCATTTTTGGATTGGGTTGTTTGTTTTTTTGTTATTGAGCTGCATGAGCTGCTTGTAAATTTTGGAGATGAATCCTTTGTCAGTTGCTTCATTTGCAAATATTTTCTCCCATTCTGAGGGTTGTCTTTTGGTCTTGTTTATGGTTTCCTTTGCTGTGCAAAAGCTTTGAAGTTTCATTAGGTCCCATTTGTTTATTTTTGTTTTTATTTCCATTTCTCTAGGAGGTGGGTCAAAAAGGATCTTGCTGTGATTTATGTCATAGAGTGTTCTGCCTGTGTTTTCCTCTAAGAGTTTGATAGTTTCTGGCCTTACATTTAGGCCTTTAATCCATTTTGAGCTTATTTTTGTGTATGGTGTTAGGGAGTGATCTAATCTCATACTTTTACATGTACCTGTCCAGTTTTCCCAGCACCACTTATTGAAGAGGCTGTCCTTTCTCCACTGTACATTCCTGCCTCCTTTATCAAAGATAAGGTGACCATATGTGTGTGGGTTTATCTCTGGGCTTTCTATCCTAGAACAGCTGTCTTTGTATCAGACAAAGGTTTGAGTTTTCAAGTTCGACAACATTTATGGCCTCTGCCCCAAGGTAATCTGTGAGCCTCAATGTAGTATAAAATGCTTTCATAGTCATTTCCCATATCATTACTAAATATTAAAATATTCTGCTCTGTTAATTTATAAAAGAAACCGCGTCCGTGACTTTCTACAGCATATGCTGTGCAGCGCTGGCCTCAGTCTCTTTGCTGCAGGAGCTCATCTGTGAATTGTGCACTGCAGACTCCCCCTGTGAGGGGAGCCGCGGAACCTTACCCTGAATCCTTCTTCCACTCTGTTCAAAGCAGCCGCTCTTCTGTGGCTTCACATACACAGTTCTTCCAGAAGATGTTGCTTTCATTAAAGAAGTCATTTAATATTAAGAATGTATCTTTTCCAGCACTATAGCTTTCTGTAGTTGCTCACACACAAAAAGCAGTTCTTTGTTGATTTCATTATTGAAACAGAATCTAGCCAATCTTTAATAAGCAATGAAACATTTGAGGCATCCATATTTTCATCACTATATAGCAACTATGGATGGTGTAATTTGCTCTAATAATTGTTTTTCCTGCTGATCTTCAGGAGTGTGTGTGTGCGTGGCTTTTTGAATTTTTTTTGCCAATTCCAGTGGTGTGTGCTGACCAAAAAATGCATTTTAACTTGTTATTGTATTGTTTTCCATGTACTATTTCTACTATTCCTGATTAGATCAGTAATTGTTCCCCCTCAAGGTATGTCTTTTGCTATTATGTAAGAAACCCAAAAGAGTGTCTGTAAATATTTAATATCAAATTGAGTGAAATTTTCTAAAGTACTGAATTGAGTACTGCATATCTTCGAACATCACCCCACCCCACCCCCCAAAAATGATAGGTATCTGTCTCAATGTCTTTATGTTCCAGATACCTGGTTTCTAAAGTTCTTGGTAATCCTAAGTACAACATTCCTAACAAATAACTCAAAGCATACTAGGCATGAGGATATCACTAATAATAATGAAAGTGAATCCATATTTCACATAGTCTTATTGTTACTTTTGTGTTTGACTCATTGTCAGATCTAATTAAGTCGTTTGTTTTTATCTTGTTAATGTGTCAGTCAGTGAGCTCTTTTCAGAAGTAGGAAACATGTCAGCTCTGACCTTTTCTTATTAATAGGAAGAAGGTTTATCCTCAATTTATGGTTCTGTTCCTAAAATGTTATTTTGTTTTGCGGTACGCGGGCCTCTCACTGTTGTGGCCTCTCCCGTACGCGCAGGCTCAGCGGCCATGGCTCACCGGCCCAGCCGCTCTGCGGCATGTGGGATCTTCCCGGACCGGGGCACGAACCCGTGTCCCCTGCATCGGCAGGCAGACTCTCAACCACTGTGCCACCAGGGAAGCCCCCTAAAATGTTTTTAATCTAGCTCAGTTAAAACTAGATCATATAATATGTAAATCCATTTAAGTGGGCACACTGCAGTATAACACAATATGTTAAAGGAAACGATGCCGTCATCCCTTTGTGGGGAGAAGGCCCACTCTTTCCTCATGGTGTTTGGCAACAGGACATAACTCGTGACTGTCTGACATCGGGACTAAATATGGGCAACAGAGTCTGTCTACATATTTGCAAAGTTAATTTCTATTTTTAGATTGGAAATAAGTAAAAATAGACATTCTAATATTTTTTCCCATGTCCTCGGGGGACCCTGCACCCCAACTTTGGAGAGTACTGGTTTCACAGTGTAGGTTGGTGATTCGTTGCTGCAGCGGACATTCTTGGCTTGGTCCCAGCATTCATTCCTGCTTTTCCTGTCAACATTACCCTTATTTTCTTTTGGGTGGGTCTTCATTGGCTCAAATTAGCCCAGCCCAGCCTCCAATCAAAGTGACTGGTATGGAGATGTCAAGAAATTCAATTTATGCTTTCTTTTTTAAAAAGTGAACCCTAAGATTTTGTAGCAGCTCCCAAAAGAGGCTCTCTCCCTCACCCAGATGGGGTAGTCCAAGGGCGTGATGAGGCTGGCACTGAAACCAGTTTACCACCCTGAGAGCATAAACTGGAACTCTCAGAAGCCACCATATGGAACCCAGGGATGAATAAAGATTACTGAAGGTAAAGAGGAGAGACGGCAAGAAACAGGATCCTTGCTGACCTTATTTGCAGTCCGGATGAAGGCTTTCCTGAAGCCAGACTTACCCCTGGATCTCTCAGCTACTAGGTGAATAAATTCTGTTTAATTGCATAAGCAATTTAAGTTGGCCTCTTTGTCATCTGCAACCAAAAAATTCATCAGTGATACAGCTATCAACTCCTTTGTTTTGTTGTTATTGTTGTCGGTTCATTTTGTTTTGTTTTGTGTTTATTATAGAGAGTCAAGTTAACCATAGTCTGTAGCACAGAATTATCATCAGTATCTGCGAGGTCCTTCCATTGAATTATTCCCCTAGCAGCACACATTAATTATAAGCTTATGTACCAGGCACTGTTCTAAGTAATTTACATATATTAACACATATAATCTGCAGAACAATCCTATGGAGTTACTATTATTATTATCCCTGTTTTACAAATGAGGAAACTGAGACCAGAGGTAAGTAACTTGCCCAAGGTTACTCAGTAAGTAATAAAGCCAAGATTTACTACCAAGGCAAATTTGAACCAAGGTAACCCAGCTCCTAAACCCATGCTCTTAATCACTACAGTATACCAGAAAGACTACACTCTGCACATACTAACATTTGGCATTGTCCAACTCTCTAATTTCTGCCACTGTAATAAGTGTAAAGTAATATTTACCATTTCTTATGTAACTTTGGGCAAGTTACTTAAACTCTCTGTGTCTAAGTTTCCTTACCTGTAAAATGGAGGTAATAAAATAATACTGATTTTATAGGGTTGTTGTGTAGTTTAAATAATGCCAGTGACTGTGAACATCTTTTCTCTACTTGTTGGCCATTCAGGATTCCTTTTTTTGAGAAACTGTCTGTTCATACCCTTTGACCATTTTTCTACTGAGTTTCCTGTCTTTTTCTTATTGATTTGCAGGGGTCACATATATATTGCAGTTATGTCCATTTTAGATATTACACATCTCGTTCTAATCTATCACTTTTCTGTGGTGCCCTTGTTTAACAGGAATCTTTAATTTTGATATAATCAAATTGATCAATTGTGCTCCAGATGTGGAGAGAACGAAGACATGAAAAACAATGTTTATGCCCTCAGCAACTTAAGATCTGGCTGAAGAATCAAGACTAACAACTATTTTGAACAAGTGTCAGACACCATATAACAATATGCAATAAGATGCCAAGTTGTAAGTCTATGTAATCAACTATTAACCTCGGAAAAGTACCCCAATTTTTTTTTACTTGGAAAGTGGACACAATAAAAAAATACTTTTCAGTTTGTTGTGATAATTAAATTAAAAAGACCTGGCTCTTGTGGTTAGTGCCTGGCATATGATACCAACTGCAATTCAGATGCAAAGCAGATTAATGAAATAATAATGGCTACCATTTATGGAGGGCTGCTACCTGCCTGGCACTTTCTATAAGATACCATATTTAAATTTCACAACCCCCTGCAAGGCATTATTGTCAGATGCAGAAACCTAGGTTCAGAGAGCTTCAGTAATCTGACAAAGTCACACAGCCAGTAAAAGGTGGCAACAAGATTGAAAGCCAGGTTCATTTGACCTCAAACCTCATGTGCTTTCCACTATGCCAAGTTATTGCCAGAAAAGGTACCAGAAAAGCAATGAAACTTTACTTGGATCCTGAAAATTTTTTTAAAAAGACAGAATTTGAATAGACAAGAGGAAGAAGGAGGAGAGGAGACCATGCCAGATTCTGAGAGGGTGCAGTGCATGGGCCAGGGATGAAAAGTACTGTAAGTTACAGGGCAGAAGCAAAACTTGTACAACATAGTGCCCTTCAGTCCCAGCACAGAGATTGGGATGGGTAGCTGGTGGGGGAATGCCTATTCCCTACTTCTCTTACTTCCATAACGAGGAAGCAGGAGTGCATTTTCTGACGGAAGCTTGAAGGAGGAACTAGGGATGTGTCCCTCTGACCCCTCAATTTCGGGAAGCAGGCCTGCCTCAGGAAGCATGTATTTTCTGCTTTTCCAGAAACTGTAAAACTGCAGTCAGTTTTATACAAGCAGACTTTCCAACTCTGTTTGTGGCTGGTGGGATATGTTCAATTCTGGGGTGAAGTACAAGCAGGTCCTTGTCCCTGCAGATCTAAAGCCACTGCCACCATTCCAGTTTTTACCAGGGACAGGCTGACATTTTGCTTTCCACCAGTCTGACTCCTGCAGCTATCTCAATGGATTCTGAACTTGCATGGGCGATATGGGTGTTATTTGAAAGCCCCCTAAGACCACAACCGTCGGCACTCAATAAACCATGGTAAAAGAGTGAATGTGACAAATTCAGAGGACAATGAGAAGATGGCCTGATGTGAGCAGAGGACATATAAGTAGCTTAAGTAAGGTTAGATGGATGACTTACAAGAAAGGCTTTTGGATTTGACGTGGGAAGAGTGCTTAAGTTTCTGAGCAGGGGAAGAGCACGAGGAAGACCGTGTTTATGTAGAGATAATACAGCAGTGCGCTGCAGTGGAGACTGGCAGGGGAGAACTTGGAGCTGGAGGGAACCAGAGGTGGTTTCTATAATTCCTAAGTGAAAGAGGATGAAGGTCTGGCCTAGGGAAGTGGAAATGTGAATGGGGGTGAAAGGATGAACAGGAGATCTCGAAGGAAAAACTCTCAGGATACGGTCACAACTGGGGTCTGAGAAATAGAGATAACGTTTTTCAGGGAGGTGGATGAGCAGGCCCGGAACTGGTGGGAAGTGGGTCTCAGCCTTGGGCACATTAAATCTGAGGTGTCAAGTTGGTTTGCTCTCCGCACCAGGGACACCGGGCGCACAGTAGGAAAAAAGCTACAGTGGGAGCAGTTTGCGGAGTCAACGCTGTCAAAGACGCATCACGCATTTGAGGACCTCTGGGAAGAAGTTGGTGGAGATGTGAAGTATGAACATAGAGGGTGCCCGGGATGACCGGGGTGGGAGTAGGGACACAGGTGAAGCTGGGAGGAGGAGAGCAGGGGGACCCCGGTCGCTCCTGGGCTTGAGGGAAGGACGGGATGAGGCTGCAGGCAAACGCTAGAATCAGGATCTTCTCAGCAGAGGAGGATGGCCTCCGCCTCCCACCCCCCTCGCCAGGAAATCCACAGTTGAACCCAAAGCAGCTTTCCTCAGGCTGGCTGGTCTTCTGGGCCCCGCGCCCCCCTTCCTCGCGCTCTGGCGACAGTGATGCCCTGGACCCGGAGCTGCGGGGGTCCCTCTGCACCTCTGGCCCTCTCTCTATCAGCCGTAGGGGGCGACTTCAGCTCCCCACGCCGCAGGGCCTTTCCCCCCAGGTTCCCGCCCCAGGGCGAGCCAGGGCCCCCAGCATTACCGCCCCACCTGGCCACCGCCGCAGCCCGCACTCGCAGCCTGCCCGAGCTGCAGCAAGCCAGCGGCCCCTCCCGGGGGTGGGGTTTCGGCTCCCACACCCACACCCCCTCCGCCTTTGTTGCAGTGTCCCCCAGGACCACCCCCTCTGTGCCTCGGCTTCCACGTCCTGGGGGCTAAACTAGGGGCCTGGGTTTCGGGAAAGGGGTTCGGCGGCGCCAGGACGCTCGCGGGCTCCAGGACGTAGCGAGGGGCTGGGAGGAGGGAGCGGAACCCTGAGCCGCGGGGGCCGCTGCTGCAGAAGGGGGAGGAGAATGGGGAGGAGCTGGGGGGCAGGCTGTCGGGGAAGGAGGGGTCTTAAGGGGCGGCGAGGCCAGGTCGGATTTCCTCTGAGGCTGGCGATCGGCGAAGCTCCCACCTTCCCTTAGAGCTCGCTGCAGCCGCCTGCCCCCGCGCCCTCCGGAGACCGGAACGGGACCATGGTGAGAGCGGGGTTTGCTGCGCGGAGCCGAGCGCACTGGCCCGACCCCTCTGGGCGGCCGAGGGTGGCCGGGCGGAGGGAGCGAGCCTCCGAGGCACGAGGAAGTTTCCGAGGTCGACACGGGGCCCGGTGCCTTCACTCTCGCTCTTGTCTTTTCCGCAGATGTGGACACGCTGGCTCGCGCTCGCGCTGGTGGCGGTCGCCTGGGTCCACGCCGAGGTAGGTGAGCCTCTGAGGAGGTCCGAACTCAGGCGCCGGGGCCGCTGGGGTCTGCGCGTCGCGCGGGCGGTGCGTGCGTCCAGGGGATGCTCTCCCCGGGTAGGACTGGGAGTTTCCATCTGCCGGGTGAGGGGGGCGCTCGGAGCAGAAATGCTGCTTACAAAACTTAAACCTAAAAATCAGGAAAAGTAGTTTGGGCCGTCAGCGGGAACCCCCCCGCGGCTAATATGGAGGGAGAGTGGGGAGGGGGAGAGAGGACGAGCAGGGCCGATTGGGATGCAGGCGGCAACAAGAGCAGGAGCCGAGTTTAAAAAGGCGCCTGAGTTCTTTCCTTCACTTAAGAGGAAATTGAGAATAGTTGGAGACTTTTCCCTTCCGAGTCTGTCTCCTGGGGGAGGGGGGTCGGGGGATCGCAAGAGACTCTTTCTTTAGGGCGGGATATTTTTTTTCTTTTATAAAGTAAAATGATGACTCTCTGGGTTTTTTTTTTTCTTTTTTTGTAAAGTGCCCTCGGATTTTGCGTTATTATCAGAGCCAAATAACGGCCTTTTAAAATCTCAATTTTTTTCTTAAACTGGCGTTGCGCAAGTATGAGTGATCCATTGCTCTGCTCTCTGAGGGCTTTGCGTTTCCAGTCAAAGTATTTCAGCGCCTTTTGGGTAATGTTTTCTTTTCAACTCCAGTGACCTTCCTGAGACACTACAAACAAACCAACAAACCCTTCGCTCACAAGCCCCTCCATTAACTCAAAGGTTTATGGACAGAAAATAAACAATTATAAATTCCCTGGGCTCTAGTCTCCAGAAAAGTGAGGTCAGAAACCAAACATTTGATAATTATGGCAGGAAATGTGGAAGGAATTAAAAAGCATGAGGGAGAAGAAATGGAATGTACATTACAAAAGAAATAGCTCCCTGGTGGGTGGTTATTCTCCCTCTTTGAATTTTTTTTCTTCATATTACAGTTTAGCCCCACCCTTAGTATCACAGCTTGACTGCCCAGAAAAGTCATAAAAGCCTGCAAGGTCTTCCCGATTAAAAAAAAAAATACACATTATACTGAACTCTCATTTAATTCACTACCACACTTTTGGTTGATCTGGAAACACGTGCTGTTTTTACTCACAATGAAATAAAAATAGCTAATATTTTTTGGATATCTACTTTGTGTTGTAATAAAACTCCATTTGAGTGATGGGGAAACTAAGTCAGAAAGGTCATGTAATTTACCTAGTGTCCTAAGTTGTTAAATGGTAGGAGTGGGATTTGAACACAGTCAGGCATCGCACCCCAGGCTCTTAACCACTGTCTCACACAAGGACTTCATATTTGCTATGTACTTCTTATATAGCAGACATTGGTTGGGCTGCATGCCTCATTTCTTTTAAAGCTTCCCAGAACCTTGTAGGGTCAGTTTTTTATCCACAATTTACAGAGGAAGAAACAGGTTCCGGAGACTAGGTAACCTGCCCGAGGTCTCACAGCTAGTTCTTAGGAAGGATCTGAACCCAGCTCCTTCCACTGGTGGAGCTCATCTTGAACTCCAGATCTGCTTCTAATGCATTTTGTTCTCCAGGGTTTGAGTTTGAGGGAGGATCCTTCACTGGCTGATTTAGTCCTGGCTGAGAAACAGCCTTCCATCCCTGCTGTTGCCCTCAAAAGGCTGCTGTAGTCCGTTGATGGACGAGGTGAATCCCTGGTTTGTTTTACTGCAGGTTTAGGAATTGCCAGCTAGTGTGTGAAATCGCTCTGTGAACTGGAGTGCACATTTGAGGAGTGAGGATGCCATAGGTTCACTCACCGCAAGGCTCTGTAGCCCAAGGTCTGGGATCTATTCTCCCAAGCTGTTTGTACTATACGCCCCCCCCACCCCCCACCCCCAGTGCATTGCAGGGAAAAGCTTAGCCCTCATAGGAAGTTCCCCCAACAGCAATTTCCTGCTTGAGGTGGAAGAGCAGAAAGTACTCTCACAGAATTCCCAAGACAAAATCGTGGGGAAAGAGGCAAAATCAAGAAGTGCTGAGGCATGAAAACGGAGGAAGTGGTGCAGAAAGAAGGTTGTGAACTCAGGGTATGTGAGGAGTAGGTATGATGTAGCTTTCATTTCATGACTCCATATTATTAAGGATTATTTTTTTTATCAATACAATCTCTTGGTATCTGACCCTGGTAACATTTGGCAAGTTTTTAATCAGTGTTTTAATAATAATAAATGAAAAGGTAGATTAGCCCTAGCAATTTGGGTATTACTTTCAGCATTTTATCGTGTAGTTAATGGTGCTTTTGCAGTGGAATTTTTTTCCTTGTTAGCTGCAACAACATATAGCAAACAAAGCCAAGTAATGGTATTTACTGTTTTTATTGACATGAATTCACTTTAGTAGACTTTAGGGCTGAAATCGTACAAATATTGTTGAACTTTTAAAATGAAATTTAAAAAACAAACTTAGTTTTCTTGGTGCTTTTTGATTTAATACAAGCACAAGGATTCAATTCAGCATATTTTTAAAGTATGTGATTGCACAACAAATTATGCTGATAGTTGAAGAAGCCAAGTCTTTGGAATAGTAGTAGACCTCTAGAATCAGGTATCCCTAGCTTGAGAAAAGGTGGTTGTCGTCATTATTAGTGCCAGTCTGTAAATCCTGTTTGGTTAGATTCAAGAAACTATTAACAAATCTCATTAAGGAAAGTGTTATATTTTTAATGTTTTTCATGGTCTCTTGGCACCTCAGGGTTGATTTTTTGACTGCTTCCTCTTTTTCTTTCTTTTTGTCTTAATACTTAAGGCAGCCTCCATCAAAATTCCATCCCATCCACTTGAGCTCACAGCCATGTACTCTTTAGAGTCTGCTTGAAACGGGGTGTTGGCACATATCTCTTGATGAGCATATATTAGTATCTGCAATGGACAAGGAATGGGGGGTTGCAGCGGCAGAGCAAGCTACCTTGTTTCAGAATATTTTGGGAGGGGGCTAGGTGGGCCTGCTCACTCTTCCTTCACCCATCCCCCTCCCATTGAGAATTACTGCAGTTCACTGCGAGGTGTGGATAGTGGAGGCTGGGAAAGGTTGCCATGTGCCCTTGAGTCTCAGGAGGTGGTGGGTATGAGTCTACTTTAACACCAAAAGGCAGCGTTGGCAAGTGTCCAAGCACACTCCACTCTCCGTTGGTGGTTATCTCTGCTGGCACTCTGATTTCCAACATTCAAGGTCTATAAATTCATCATGATAAGTCACAAGTACAGGAGACTGATTCACAAATCAGAACACTCATTCCAGTAAGGGAATACTTAACCTATGAACTGTGAGTGCATCATTTAAGATAATAGCAGCAAGAACAATAACAATTATACAGATAGGCAAGAAGATTCCTAGGGCATTGTCCCTCTGAAGCCAGGTTTCATAACCTCATTTATACCCTGTTATCAACATACGGTTAAGCAACCACCAGGGGTATTATTGGCAGATGTGGGGTCTCCTCTTTATTCTTTACAATTATTCTAATAGTGGATTCAGGAAGGCCTAGAGTGTGATTTTCCCATTTTGCCTTGATTTTCCCCACATCCTCTGACTGCTTCTTGAAGCTACGGAAAAAACTAGGATTTTAATATCCATCTTGTACATTAACCACTATCTCTTGTATGTTTATCCTTTGGCAAATAAACTCCTTGCTGTGATTCTGGAGACCATTGTTAGAAATTGGGATGTTAAAACATGGCAGTGACTCTGCTGAATAGCCAAAACAGATGGACAAGCACCCTGCAAATTGAGGCCCTGGATGTTGAGACTGTCTTTAGAAAGGACCTGTCACAATTCCCATAGACATCTCTGGATTGGGTAATGGAAAGCAGGAGTCCATTCTCAGGCTCAGAGGAATGAGTTTGGGAAGAGCTGTGAGGTGGGGGCATGGGCTGCTATGAATGTAATGTCGCAAAGAAGAAAATAAAGTCTTCAAAGTCAGTGAGGTAGGAAGACACATGTTTCCAGGAGAACAGGGAAAGGATGAGCTGTAAATGCCAGTGGTCACACATGGAGGATTGAAAACATCATGGTGTCTTTTTCCTGCTCCTTTTCAAATAAATGGACATCCAGACAGAAATTTCTAGTAGCCACAAATAGTATTAGCTTAAGGACACCAGATATTATAGGACTGAAAAACAACTTATACTTAGATGGGTTCATTTTGTAAGCTATGTGACTGATGTCCTGTAGGTCAAATGCATACTTTTCTCTAAGGTTCCATCTTCTGTCACTTGTGACTTTGGCTTGGGGTGCTTTCTCCAAGAGTGAGTCATTAACAGCACAGGCCTTCACTTCACGGTGCCCATCAGTCAGTATTCCCTGATGTAGGCTGAGCATGCCCTACACAGGACAGAGTCATGGATGTCATAGCAAGCATAGCTATGTCAGAGTCATAGCAAGACATGGTCTCTGCCCTCAGGTTGCTTACAATCTAATGGTGGGCCGTTAGATTTAAACTGTGGCAGCTATAACGTATATTATTATAACTACATGATGAACAACCATCTTCATTATTATTATTGCTTTTTTTTACATTAACAGGGACTTCCCCTGATTTTTAAAGTTATTTTACATTAGTACAATGCACAAATCTTTAATGTATAGTTTGATGAACTTTCACATGTGAATATACCCATGTAGCCACCACCCAATCAAGACTGAGGGAGCTGGTACAGTAGGGAGGCTGTGAACTCAGGGTGTGTGGAAACAGTTAAAATGAAAAAAAGTGAGGTATAGATATGATCGAGGTTACGTTTCATCACTTGATGATCATTAATTATCATTTAATTAGTCCAGTCTCTTGATGTCTGTCCCTACTAACATTTGGCAAGCTTTTAGTTCATGATTTAACAATAATGAACCTTTAATAATTCATGAAAAGGTAAATGAACCCTCTCCATGTGAGACTTGCACTTTGGATATTATTTTAAGCGTTTTTAACTTGTAGTTAACAGTGCTTGCAGTAGAAAATTGTTTTCCTTGTTAGCTACAAAAACATAGCAAACACAGTTAAATACAGTCTTTATTGACATGAATTCATTTTAGCAAACTTTGTATAGCTGACTTGACTGTTTTGCTGATGGATATTTCAGGGCTCCATATAATCTACGCTGAGAAACCAAATCAAGGAAAGAAAAACTCAGATAATTCTGTTTGACCACTTTGCCCTGGTCATTATTACTTTTAAAGGGACTCTACATAAGATGCCTATCACATTATGAAAGCTAAAAACTTAAAGCCTACTACATACCTAACAAGAGGAAAAGAGTTAAGAGTTAACAGCAATATATTCCACTAAAAGTTATGTTTACAAAAAATTTAAGGCTCCGGCAAATGATTATCATTTAAATTAAAAAGCAGAACACCCCCCCCACTCCAATGCCTATCCTCACAACTATGTAACAATTTATAGAGAAGTATGACAAAATGTCTTAAAATCCATCATGAGGATTCTTGTGACATCTCACCTTTTTCGAGAGGAATTTATCCTTCTAATATATGCTATTTTATTTAAATAAGAAAGTGCTATTTTCTGATAAAATATGGAAATTAAATATGTTCATAAAAAGCTCAGAGAATATAGAAAAAACTAGAGCAACGAATAAAGTTGCCCATAATTCTACCACCTAAAGATAAACTAGCCCTTCATCCCTCCTTTCAGAGAAATTATCAAAATCAATTAACAGATGTATGTGATATGCCTACTAGACACTGTAAGCAGTGAAAATTGGTGCCTCCCAACACTATGATAAATCGCCTGCAGAGATGGAACAAACATGGTGTGCATGTCACCACTACCCTCTCCCTTACCCATGGCAGACCTCACTAATCAATCAGAATTCTTCCTTCTGAGCCTTTAGGAGGTTAGAAAACCCTTCTCAGCAATGCTGTAGACAGCCACTAGCAGTTACTCTGTGTGTGAGATAAAAGACATTTTGCCTTTTCTGCTGGAAAAGTCAATCCAATTTGACAGACATTGGTATATCTTTAGCCAGAATTAAGATGATTAGAAGCCAGAGTTTGGGACTATGTGAAACAACAACAACATGGGGTAATAGGTGATGGAACTAGGGTAGCAAATGGATGAAAATGTCGAGAAAACAGCAGTTTGTTCCTGGCTCAAGCTTCTAAGTTCTCTAGATGAGTTCGACCACCTTAAACATGTAAGCCAAACTCTCTAATACTGGCCATCAACAAAAATATGAGAATTTTCTTGGCTCTTCTGCTGGAGTAAATAGTTGTTCTTGCTAAGGCTCTAAGAGCTGCTGCTGTCATAGATAACAGCTTCTGCATTAGCAGCCGCCTGGCAAGAAACTGCTAAATGGAAAGCTCTCTGGGTAGTTGGAGTACAAAATATATCCTGTAAATCTGCATTTTCTGCTGTGGTTGGAGGATTTCCATGTAATCTCTTTGCAGACTTTTTATATGCTCATTTGGAAGCCATCACTAGTAAGCTATTCCCAGGATTGTCTGAATTTATGACCTTTAAAATGTTTCCTGTATAATCCCAGACACTATTTGTGACCAACTAAGCTGTTGCCAAAACAAGTCATGTGACACATGGCAAAAGCATGATATGTTGCAGGCCCGGTTTATACGTATGTGTGGCATGGGATGTTGGCTTGAGGTAGGGAAAATGTCTTTTACTACTTTTTATCGTATTCAAGATTTAAAATCCTGTGTCTGAGGCAAAATTTGTCTTATTCCACAGTCTGTCATTCTGTCCCTCAGTGATAGTAAATGAATGTAATTTATTGATCTACAGCAGTGCCAGTTATACCAATCACTCTGCACATATACTGCTATTAAGAATAGTGTGGAACTAAAAGCAGTACCATGTTGGTCCCTGTTCTGAAGTAGCTGCTACCACCTTAGCTACTGTACAGCTCAAATGGACCTGGCCGTTAGGGGACCAAATCTTTGGCATTCACAGAAATTACCACCCGCTTCCTCACCTCTTGCTGCTGGTGCAGAAATCCCTGAAATGCAGCTGTGGGATGGATGCCTTCTCAGAATTTGAGAGGCTCCAAGGGAGCTGCTGGGGCCATTTTCAGGCTGTTCACCTTGACCACTTGACCAGTCTGTCCAGTAGGTGGCAGCTTTTTGTGTGGAACTTCATCTGAAATTGTGTCTGTTCCTGGAGTGCTAGCGCTTTTCTCTTATTTCTTGTTTTCATGTCACTCAAGCCTTCTACTGAGTTCCTTTCTTCATTCTCTTCTCTTGTTCTCATATCTGGGTGTTTCCAAGTCTTACCTTTTACATGGACCCTGTTACAGAACTTTCTTATTAAGAAGAACATAGTGAAAGAGTCCTTGATTTAGAAGTCCTGCTCTTTCCCTTTCTTGCTAATGTTACCTTTTTAAAGCCACCTAATTAATATCTCTGACTTGCAGCCTCAGTTAAGAGCAAGGGCTTTGGGGTAATGAATAGGTTTGAATTCTGGCCTTGTCGAGCTGTGAAACCATGAGCAAATTACTTTACCTCCCTGAGCTTACTTTCTCCATTTGTAAGATGAATAATGGCTAGACGTCTCTCTTGCCTATCAATCCAATTAGATAATAGAAAAGCCTCTTCTCCTCATAGCACACAGCCAACACCAAACACTTGCAAAAAAGAAGTGCATCTTAAGAGTCCCTACTGGGCACTGATAAAGAATGTTTTTAACTCTAATGATTTCAACAAGAGAATTCTCAGTTTACACATTAACATTCACTAGGCATTGTCTGTATTTGTACAACCTGTGCACTGGCTCAGGTTGTTGTTCTGTTCACTGATTTATCGTTGAGAGGAAGTATAGCGTAATGGTTTAGCACTCAGGCCTTGAAGCTATATTACCTGAGTTTAAATCCTAGCGTAGCCCTTATTAGCCCTGTGAACTTGGGGAAAATACTTAACCTCTCTGGGTCTGTTTCCTCATCTATAAAATGGGCTTAATATGGAGTATTTACCCCATAAGTTAGTTGTGAGAATCAAGTAAGCTATTCCATGTAAAGCAATTAGAAGAGTGGTTTGGCACACAGAGTACAGTAAATGTTAGCTATTATTATCAAGCTTGTGGCATCTCTACTTATTGGAAGAGCTCCAAAAGCTATGGTGTGTGTGTGTGTGTGTGTGTGTGTGTGTGTGTTTGCACACTCGCATGTGCTCATGGCTGGCAGAACTCCCCTTGCTTCCTTTATTCTCTCCAGAGATTAAGGATCACCTTTCAAAAGACAACTAGAATATTTATTTCAGTGGATGCTTTGATGCCCAGAATTCATATCAGAACCCTTGCCTCTACTGAGCCAATCTTGCCTTCAAACTTCCAGCATTTCCTCTGTGAAGCCACAGCTCTGTCATTCCTCCGGGAAAAGAGTTAAGGACTCATTGAGCACCTTCCTGGCACAGGCAGTGCATGTTGTAAGCCAGCATAGGTTTTTCCTGAAGACTGAGTGAACAAGGCAGAGAACTGGAAAGGGAAGAAGAGTGAGAAAAGGCAAAAAAGAGAGGTGATAAAACTCCCCTGGAATTTTTCCAGATTCAGTTTTTCTCCTGTGTCCACCCTTCTTACACATGGAGGTGGCCACCAGATATCTTGGATTTTTTGTGGGATTTGTCATTTGCATATTCTTGCTGTAGTCCCTGTAGCACAGCCTGTCCCTGTGCCACAAATACTCAATTTGGGGTTTAGAAAATAATGATCAGGCAAAGGAATAGAACTCTTTGCTTTCACTGTTTGAAAAATAAATACCGGGCTCCCCTGGTGGCGCAGTGGTTGAGAGTCCGCCTGCCGATGCAGGGGACGCGGGTTCGTGCCCCGGTCCAGGAGGATCCCACGTGCCGCGGAGCGGCTGGGCCCGTGAGCCATGGCCGCTGAGCCTGTGCGTCCGGAGCCTGTGCTCCGCAACAGGAGAGGCCACAACAGTGAGAGGCCCGCGTACCGCAAAAAAAAAAAAGAAAGAAAGAAAAATAAATACCTTCTGTCAAAGACAGGGTAAGAAGTATCCCTGGAGCAGGCTGATTTGTCCGTTTGGGAACCAAGGCAGTGCTTCGGGTGTTTTGCACACAAATTTGAGTCCTCTGCTGGGCGCTGCTGTGTCTGGCAGCCAGCCCTGACTGCAGCCTCACGTGGCCACCAATTCCCAGGCCCCGGAGCCTGGTTTCTTTATTGCTCCCTGCGTTGCTCTCTTCATCTTTTCCCTCTGCCTTCTTGTCTTTCCTTTTCTTTCTCATCTCCTTCCTCCACCATAACAAAGAGGTCATCGTGGAGTGTTTGGGCTGCATTTTCGGAGCTGCCAAAACATACACAGAGCACCAGGTTCACATTTCATGCAGAGAGAAAGCTGCACAAAATCTTGACGCGTTATTTTGCTTCAACCATCTGGGACAAAGTAACAGTTCTCCAAGTAAACTCGAGGAAGGAAAGGTTTCCTGTTCTCTATCAGGCACTGAGTTAATGCTGGTGACTTAAGACACAGGCCTGTCCTCAAGGAGCTTGCGGTCCACTGAGGGAGGCACACAGGACGGAGTGACCCAGCATGGTAAGTGCTAGGACAGGGCTGACAACGTAACCCAGCACTGGGGGTTGCGGGAAGGCCTCACAGAGGGTGTGCCCCCAAGCTGAGCCCCAAGTATGAGTGGTGTTAGCCAGACAACAGCAGGGAGAGGGAAGGAGCCTTATCTAACTCTCACAACGTGATGATGCTGTTACTATAATCTTCATTTATCAGTGAAGAAACCATGGCTCAGAAGATCGTTAGTTACCCCAGATCAGTCACCTAGTAAATCGTAAAGCCAGGATACAAACCCAGGACTTCCAACTCTCAAGGAAGGCAAATACCCTGTGTTCAAGTGTGCTTAAGGTCCACTGAGTCTTATTTCTGAATGTGACTTTGAAAACAAAGACCTTTTCTCTCTAGGTTATATGGACTCAAAAACAACTGCACAGGCTCTGTCATTTAACTCTTCATGCTCTATCAGCTGCAAGTGCCTGGATCAATACTTGAGGCCTGGTCATGGTCATTCTGGCCACATCGACATGGGCATGCCCTCACCTTGGTTCGGGTCCAGGTGCTTCTTTGACCCACATTGAAGTACAGTATAGTTGTTCCATCAGAGCACTTGCCTCATAATGGTCAGTGACTCAGGAGCTGCTTTAAAACAGTTTCTTTGTCCTTCAGATGTATTCACAACGATTCCACGTTGAATAAGACCAAACTGCAAGACAGCTCTAAGACTCCAGCTAAGTGTCTGGGTATGGTTGTTCAGACTGTCGACTGCACAAAAGTGGCTGGCCAAGGGAGCCACCTGGGCTGACTCCGTCCTGCACTCTGCTTACCAGTCTCTCTGCCCTATCCTGGGCCTTGTCTGCCCACCCAGAGGGAGAACCACCTTTTTTCTAACCGATGGTGCAGAGCTTCCCAGACGCAACATTTTCTCTCAGATATAAGATGCTTATTTGACTATGGTGGCCATTTCTCCTCTGTACATTTTGTAAATTGATATCATTCAGAGTCTTAGAAAGCTTTCATAACAGGCCTCCACCAAAAGCCAGTTCTGTATTTTTGTGGATTTTCCTCATGGATTACCTAAGATGATACAAATGGAAATTTTAAAAAATCTGTCCTTTTACAACCAGAAATGTGCTACTTTTGGCTCTTGCCCAACTCAATTTAGTTTGGGAACTATGATTCCCCAGGAATTGAGAAAAGCATTCCTAGCTTCCCCTGGATTGCTGGATTAGCACAACTTCCCTCAGCCCACAGCTGAATTCCAGCGCCGAGGAAGAAACGTCTTAGACAGAGTGAACTCCCAGCCTGGAGCCTGTCAGAGGTTGTGTCATGTGTTTGCCTTAGCTGAATAAAAAGCAAGCAGGCTTTCTGGCCTTACTCCCCCTCCTCCCCACACCCCCCTCTGGAGAGGCCGGTTAAAGTCTAGACAGTGTCTGCTTGGCAGTGAGCCTTTTCAGCACAGTCTGCACAGTTCTGCAGCTCTGACTTGGATTGCCTCTCTTCACTCATTCCCTGCCCCCTCGCCCCCGCTTTCTTAGCCTTAAACTGTCTCAGGGGACTGGCATGAGCCTCACATGTAAGAAGCAGGTGAATGAAGTTATGAGACCGTCAGGATTCAGCTGTCTTGAGAGGTTCAGAGTTGAGAAAATATCAGCAGTGCTGGCTGCAGCTGTGGCTGAGTTTACAGAGATTCCGTGATGTGAGCCAGCTTCCAACAAGCCTCCATTTATTGGCCAGAGATGGGCTGGAGGGAACCCAGGACAGGCAGTGGCACCCGGGTAATGAGCCTTGTGCGGTCCTTGGTGGAGTGAACTTGGGCAAGTCACTGGGCCCCTCATCTGCAAAATATGGGGGTTAGAGTAGGGGAGCTCTCAAACCCGCTCTGAAATCCTATCCATATAAAAGGAGGCAGACATTTTAGGTTGGATTGTCAAAGTATTCTACTTAATGGAGTTAAGATGTTTGATTAGCTCTTGTCTTAATTGACGGCCCAAGGAGGAGCAGTTTGAAAGAGAAGCTGGCCCAGGAATGGGAACAGAGAACGAGTAAAAAGCAGGAGGCGTTTTGTGTCCCTTGCTTTCTCCTGTGTGCATTGAATGAAATATAAACGGTACGTCACGTGGCACCCGAACAGTCTTCATGCCCAGAAATCCCAGTTGCTGTCTATTCTACAGAAAGGAATCACTTGATTTTTCCACTTTAGAAAGCAGCTAATCCACAACACTGGGCAAGAAATTAAGGATGCTGGGTCTTCTTGGGGTTGAGCAAGGAATCTTTTTTTAAAAAAGAAGACAACCCAAGATTCCAAAACGTGCAACTTGAGCTTTTACTGAACTTACAAAAAAACAAAAACAAAACTTTCTTCTGACCTTTGTAAATGTTCACATTTTCTTTTCAAAATAATGATGCAATATTGAAACAGCTTACAAAAATCGTTGTCTGAAAGCGTTGCATGGACCCTATTTTGTTTTCCAGAACTCTTCTTGCCTTCTCACCATGTTGCCTGGCCCATGACCAGGATCCTGGGTTTCCTCAACAGGAATTGATGAAGTTCCTGCCCTGGTCCCCATGCCTTCTCTCTAAATCGGTTCAGGGCTCTTGTTACAGCTGAAGGCACGGCTCTTTGGCCTTGACCTCAGTGGTTAAATCAAGTGACTTGAGAGGGTGAATGCAGTAAGGAAGCAGAGGCCAGCACAGATGTTTTAGTCCTGTTTAATGCTTGGTACCTCAACTGCACTCTAGTTCCTGAATCCCACTAGACAATCCCAGTATGCTAAACTCTGCTGACCTTTGGTTCTGAATTGGGGGGCCAGCCCAGTGCTGTCTGTGGCTTTCCTAATAAGGCCACTTGTACAGTGTCAGAATTGAATCCAAATTGGCTGTTCTCCAGGGTAGACTATATACACAGAGACACCCATAAATTTTACTACTTAACTGACTTAAGTTTCACTACTTGGAGAATGTGACCATCTACTTACTAATAGACTACAATACACTCCCCTCACAAATACACTCCCCTCACAAAAACAAATTCCTGTGGAAACTAAAGAAGAGAAGCATATATGTTATTAAATTTCCCTTAATTTGATTGTTGTGTTTAATCTAGTTTGGTACTTAACTTCTGTTATAATGTCCTGATTTCTTTCTGAGCCTAATGATATAGATCAGTGTTTATTTTTGTGGTTGTGAAGTTTGCTTGTTAACTTAATCAATGTATGTCATTCATTCATTCATTCATTCCCTACCTCATTCCAAGAATAAGAAGTATGTTTTTCTTCTCAAATTCTATGGCTAGCATGTCCTACTAGTTTTTGTTAGGGTCACGCTAAATAGACATTTTCCATTTTGGTAAAGGACTCAAGTTTATGGCATAACAGTTGCAACAGAGAAAAATAAAATGGATGGAGAACTTAAAATTCCTGATGACTCACCACCATACCTGGCTCATCTAGATTTTAATGTGAAATTGACACACGAGTGTGGAATTCCTATTAGAGCAGCTACAACCTTTGAAGCAGAATTCCAGATGCCTGCACTGAGCCCAGACTCAGACATACCAGAGTTCCCGTCATTGTCAGGGTCCCTATCAGGAGGACCCAGGTGTGGCTTCTGGGGGGCCCAACCCAGCTCGCAACACCTTCTTGGGAACGGTGGCAGAATTCACAAATGCTCAGAACAGTCAGCTTCACTTTTCCAAGGGCATTCCCATCCTTGGGTCTTCACCATATGCTGTGATTACAATGCTACAATTAATTGGAGCAGGCTGAGGTCTACATCAGAAGCAGGAAATTCACCTGGCTTCTCCTTAGAGTCCTTAGGATCTTTCAGGAATCTGTTCGTTTGTGCTTTGTCCCCCCTACCCCTCCTCTAGTCTTCTGTCCTTGGCATTTTCTTTCATTTCTTAGCCTGTGTGGCCTTGGCCTTGCCAGCAGCCACATGCAGAGAAGCAGACTTCCCTAGTTTAGCTCTTTATTTTAAGGGTAAAGCCTTTCACTTTATGCATTAATTGGCGTCTGTATCATGTTGAACAAAAGAGTAATTTTCTGCGTGGCATCAAGGGCTGGCTAATGATCAAAGAAAACCCCAGCACAAGGATATCCACTTCAGGTAGGAGTTTGTTTGGGATTTCTCAATTTCCTTTCCTGGGGGATGGGACTAGAAGGGAGAATGGGATTGGGAAGTGTTTTGAGCAGAGGCCAGACATTCAAGTCTTTGCTAAATGTTGGGTAAAATAAATTCAGTACTCACTGCAGACTTATTTCTTAATAAAATTTTCTAAGCTGTCTGTGGGCCGTATCGTTTAAAGGGCAGTTAAAAAGTTAACAGTTTTCTCTCTGAGAAATACAACTGGAAAAGAGTCTGTGTTTTTCTTTGTTTTCTGTAAAAGAACGGGTATAATATAACCTGGATGATAATAAGAAACTGTATTTTTTTGTTTGTTATATGCCCTATCTAGGCTTTCTCTTTTTTTACATAAAAATAAAGAAACCATGAAGGTGATATGAAATCCTGTAAGAACAACCAGCGCTTGAGGATTATTAACCCTGCTATGTTGGTCATTTGACAGCTTAGGTAATTGCATTTTCCCTCTAAATTCCCTTTACACATCTGATCAAACAGAAGGCTCTTCATTTCTTGCCTAAGTTGTTTCATTGAATTGCTGTGTGAATTAGAGAGCAAGCTGGGTTCCTCCCTGGGGGCTATATTTGCGTTGGTGATTGGGTTATTTTTCTAAGTAATGCTATCATTATTTGGCCTAGGGTAAATAGCATTGTCATTTAGTGACCATAATTACTCACATTACAGTGGCCTGGAGTGCAAAGACCTCCTCATTCCCCAATGATCTGTTTAACTCCAGGAAAGTCTTCTCTCTAACCAGGTTGGTGAAGTGAGCGTGTGTGTGTGTGTGTGTGTGTGTGTGTGTGTGTGTGTGTCTACATTACCAGTCTGTGGATTTACATGTGACAACAGCCATATTCAGAAAGTCATGACATTCTCTTTGAGGGAGAGACAAAGGATTCTAAGGCCAAGGGTGTTCAAGGCATGGAACTGTCCTAAAACAGTTTCTTGTTTAGAAATGCGTGGAGTAAATAGGAAGAAGGAAAGTAGTGTTGGGGAAGACTGCAGGGAGAGGAAGGAGGCGGTGATGGGCGTGGGAGACGCTCACCATTAGCTATAGTTGGGTACGTAAAGGAAGAAGGGGTGATAAAGTGAAGAATATCTGGCTTTTATCTTAAATGCTTTGTGAGGAAATACTGTGAGTGAGCTCTGCTGATACATACGATCAGAAAAGAAAGGTGACTTTTTACTAAATGAATGTGTGGACCATAAGCAAAACTCACAACAGCAAATGATAATGCACAAGATGTAAATTAAAACAGTGCGTGTATATAGTGTGTATAGCAAGGGAGATAATGGTACAAAGTACATTATGTAAGGTAAGTGCTCAATAAATAGTAGCTGCTATTCTCTTGTTGCTTGAATTCCAGGGGAGAGTAGAACTACAGGGGGAGACATACAGAGCCTAAACCCATGTTTCTCAAACTGAGTACTGAGTGATGTTAATATATGTGCTTGGTTAAATGGTCTTTTAGTTGCAAGACTTCAGACCCTTATAACGTTCCTGTGCATTATTTATCTTCCTCTCTAAAAGAAAGTACTATAAGCAATGTTTTCCAGACATTTCACCACAGAAAACCATTTTGAAAAATACCATAAATATTTAAAGGCTAGTGGAACAGTTTGGAAGTATGGGTCAATTCTAGACAGATTTCCATAAGCAGAGTCTGTTTACCCCAGGTCTTAGTGAGCTTGGTGAACTCACTTCCTAAACTATAATTCAATTTCGTGAAGAAGGCTTGGGACTCATCGGGATCCCAGGGCCAGTCTGACAGAAGATTCTTCTGAGCCTGACTCTAGACTGGACCATTGGCATGTCCATGTCTATACCTACCTAGAACTGGCTGGGGTTTTTTATTATCAGCTTGAAGTATCCAGGAATCTTCCTTTTGATTTTTCACTTGCCCCATCCGTACCCAGTCAGTCCATCAGCAAATTCTGTCGGCTCTGCTGTCAGAGTATATCACCTCTCTATTGACTGTTCCGTCTCCATGACCACCACCTTAGTCCATGCCGCCATCATTTTGTACTTGGGCTATTGCAGTAGCATCCTAGCTGCTCTACCCCTTTGCCCTCTAGCTTTCTCCATCTACTTCTCTGCACAGCAACCTGAGCGATCTTCATAAAGCACTTATATAATCACGTCACTCTTCTATGTAAAACCCTCCACTAGCCCTCATCTCATTAAGAATAAAATATAAACTTCTTACCCATGCCTACAGGGCCCCACATGCTCAAGCCCTTGCTTGCTTTTTCTAGCTCACCTCTCATTGCTCTCCCTGTTGGGCCCTGTGTCACAGCCACAGTGACCTTTCTTCTGGTCCAGGAACATGACAAATTCCACCCTGCTTCAGAACCTTCACACTTTCCTTCTGTCTGAATTGCTCCATTCATCCCTCAGGTCTCGGCTCGAAAGAGTGTTTCCTAACCACTCGATCTAAGTGGTGACCTCTCTCCCAGATTTCTCTGTCAAACATACTCTGTACTCTTCTAAACATTCATCACAATCTGAAATGATCTTGTTATTTGTGTTTACTCACTGTCCTCCCTCTAGAATATGTACTCCTTCAGGACAGAGCCCTTCTTTCTCCTTTACCAATGAATCCCCAGCACCTGGAACTGAGCTTAGCATATAGTAGGTGCTCAGTAAATAATTTGTGGAATTAATCCACTGGCCAAATGTATTGATCAATGCACTCAAATATCTCATCTGCAATATGAGAAGATGCATAGTATCCTGCCCACCTCAATCATTTCTGTGCCAGATTCTGCAAGTATATTGTGCACCTGGGAAGGTGGTTGATAGTACGTGTCCATCAACACCTTGCTTAACCTTGGACATGGTAGTAATGCTGGGCTTGCTTAGTCTGAAACCTGGATTCTGATTTCTCAGGTCCAGGTAAAGTTGGAATTTACACAGACACTAGCTGAATAGTAAATATTTTTATTCTTTCTTTCCATGATCAGCAATTCTGATTTAACTGGGCCTTATTCCCAGAGTAAGCATATGTCCCAAGGAATGTAAAATAAAGCATTAAATTCTGTTTTCAGTGATTCTTTGCCCCAAGGCCTCTGGTCATTTTGTCTTCTGACCTCACCATTTGCTGAGACCTTTACTTTTTGGGAGGCTTTCTGCTTTTGTTCTTTCTTCTGTTTCATTTGAATGGCACCTGTGATGTCCCCAGTATGGGTAAAACAATGTATCTGGATTTCCACATTAGAAGTCTTCTCTCCTGGGGAAAGTTCCACCAGAGGCACAGTGGCCAGTAGTGAGTGGAGTCCCAGGGAACAGACCAGCCCCTTATCTGCAGTTTTACTCTCTAAACTCTTCTGCCATTGACCCACAGACCACGTTCCCGACTTCGGCTGCATCTTGCTCCACTTTTCAGTGAAGTCATTTCAGTGTGTGGCATTTCTCTCGTGTTCAGTCAGTTAAAAATGAAGGAGAACAGAGCTTTAAGAACTATACCGCCACATAATACTTGGGAATGTTTTTACCACAAATGATAATCTGTGTGTAGTTACTGAGCTAGTGGGTTTGGGGTAGAGTTTCTAATGCAGTCCTTAGGGAAAACAAAATGAACAGAAAAGGAGGTCTTTGTGCATTGTTGGTATAGCTTAAGGGTCTCACAGGATTTTAATCTCTGCAAAAATAGGGAGTTTGCTACAATGGAGCAGGATACCTGGCACATTCCCACTAGTGGGCCTCCTGTCGGCTAAGGCCTGATTGGCCAGCACAAGTAGGTTTTGCAGCTCCTTTTCCGCAAGCTGTGGCTTCCCAACTGCTCCAAGGAAAGAATGCAAGGCAGGAGTATCTCAAGAAGAATAGAATGTGCATGTTTTCATTGACTTTAATCTCAAGGCACTAAAAATGTGTGTGTGTGTGTGTGTGTGTGTGTGATATTATTGAAAGCTGATGGCAACAGTAAATATATCAGTAGAGCGGAAAAATGAAAAAAAGAGTTTTGAGAAATATCCACCTCATTGTGAAAGTTGTCCATGGACTTCTATGCAGAAAAAAAAGCGTATTTAAGTAAAGAGAAGGCTCAAAATATGTAGTTTAATTAGCCCTTTAACACTGTTTCATGAGATAAGCCATACAGTCCTAAAATAGGAGGTAGCAAACATTTTATCTTCCTTATAGAGGAGACCAGAAGGGTGAAGTGCCTTGTCCACAGGCATTGAAAGCTGAGTCAGAATTAGGCTTAAGCGCCCAGGATGCCTGTCCATTTTCAAAGGACTAGGTACTCTTTCAGTTTCCTGGTCTCAGACGCAGCCCAGCACGCTGCCTTCCCCGCGGGATCAGATAATATCTGTTGACTTCTGTAATACACACCACTTCTAAAACATTCCCAGTTAAAGTCTTAATCTCTCTATCTAAACTCTCCTCCTCGATTCAGCTCTCAGTAATGTCAGAATTCAGAACTTACTGTTTAGAACTGTGCTGTTCAGTAGGAAAAGCACTAGCCACAGGTGGCTCTTGAGCACTTGAAATGTGGCCAGTCCCATTAAGATGTGCTGTAAGTATAGAATACATGCCGGATTTCAAAGATTTAGTATGAAAAAAAGGAGTGTAAAATGTCTCATTAATAATTATTACATGCTGAAATGGTAATCTTTTGGCTATATTGGCTTAATAAAACAAATTATTAAAATAATTTTATCTGTTTCATTTGGCTATTTAAAATATGGCTACTAGAAAATTTTAACTCATTTATGAGCCTGGTGTTATATTTCTGTTGGACAGCACTGCTCTAGACAGTTGTCACCTAACCATATGTTGCATTTAGCCACACATTGTCTTGACTTAGCTCTTATTAGATTGTGTTGTTCTGTTATTTAAAATTCCATCTTCTCACCTGAACTGTCACCAGCTTAGGGACATGGACTATGCTTTATTGTTCCTTGAGTCCCAAGCATCTAGCATGATATTTGGTATTTTGTTGCTTGATTATTCCATATTTTGCTGACTTTTTCCAAAATAGGTTTTGTCCAATTCCACTCTGGACAATGATAAGGAAGTGCAGATTAAATTGTGTTTGGAGTGTAGCTTTTTTCAAAAGGATTGATTTTATGTAATTCTTAATTCATTCCAGAAAGATTAACATTCCTCTAAACTGGACTATTAAAACCCAGGAAACATGCAGTGGGTGCTGGAATTTCCTGACACTCCTGCCCAGCAGAGAGCAGCAGTGTTAATTGATGATTAAGGGTCATAATTGCCACCTAAAAATCTTGGGGAAGCTCTACATTAAGCTCAGAGATTTTGAGCCCCATTTTCCAGAACCTGTCGGGGTATAGGTCCAGGTAAATAAGGCACATTGGCCCCAGTGGCTGCCAACCTTGAACCAGGGTTGAGAAGAGAGGGCTGCGACCAGCCGTGATTGCTAAGTAACTGCCAGGAACTCTGACCAGATGGCTGTGATTTCCAGAGTCCCTGAGAAAATACTAGGGGATGCACCCTGGGTGGCCTTACCCTTTAAACATCCTACAATTTTGTAACTGAGGTTGTGGCTGGACCACATGCTTATAATTTCTAGGCTGGCTGTATTATACCTAAAATACAGTCATTTCTGCTGGTTGCCTGGGAGAGTCTGACCTTTCGCTGGGTTTTGTGACCAGAGGATCCCTGAGCCACTGCTTTTGGTTCTGTTGTTAAGGAATATTTAATAATGCACCTTTGGAAACCTCCCCTCTTCAGGGGGAGATTTATTAGGTCTCACTGCTGTGGAATGATCCCACTCCATTGACCGCATTATTGCCGTAAATTTATTAGGACCGGCTCCCTTTGGCAACGATGCGTGAAATTAATGATTGTCTCTTTAGAGAAGTAGTTAGAAGGATTTGTAATGACAAAGATTCTGAAGTAACAATGGTCTCATCTGCCCAGGTTCCCCAGCTTTGCAGCAGCAGAACCCCATGGATATCCTCATGTGGCAGTTGAATCAAGGGAGATTAAAGCTACAAGAGGCAGCTCAGGCCCAAAATAGTACTTTCTTTGGGTTTTTCATCTTTCCTAGGTTATGCCCTAGGAAAACCGAGTACCAAAATCTATAGCTGGGTTTCTAGGGTCTCATAGACACCAGGTAAGAATTCCCACATTATAAAATGAAAATAAGCATTTTCCACTTGGGCAGCCTAATAATTAAGGTGACCATGTGTCACAGTTAATGCCTGTTGTCCAAGTAATCTATTTGAAAGTTCCCCCTTTTACTCTCAAAAATGTCCCAGTTTGGCTGATAAAATGTATCATAGTCCTACTATGAGCACGTGTTCCCCCACTCAAGCTCACATACCCCTACTTGCCCTCAGCACTCATCCAGCATCCCCCTCATAGAGGAGCTAGGCTCCATAGTGATATATAAATTAAACCTGCAGCCTCCTTCACTGGTCCTCAGACTCAGATCCAGAAAGCTCCTGGGGCCAGAGACCGCCCAGAGAACAATATCACCTGCACAAACTCTTCCCCAAGAATCAACTTCTTTTGGATGCCATCTGAAAGTAGCCCTTCATTTGCATGTGGAATTGCTCTGGGTATGTACCCAGCCGGTGGGAAGTGAGGAGGAACTGGGTAGGGAGAGTCCTCAAGAGTCTGGGAGTGGGTAGGCTAGAGAAACAGACCCTGCTTGTGGAGCCTGAGGGTGATGACCGCCACCTGCCTCTGGCATTTCGTTGGAAGATTGTATTCCTCAGACTCCAGGTTTTCCCCCTACTTCCCCCCCCAGTGCCCCCCTCCCCCTGCCCCTGTCTGGCAGTTGCCATGACAACACAATGTCTGAGCACTTCTAATTACATCTGTCTATTTCTCCTAGAACCATACCGAGCCACACATATGGAGACTTCATTTAGTCCAGAGTTTCTTGCTGGGTTTTAACCCCTTCTGCATTCCCTGGGCTGGAGAATAATTGCCAGGATGCTGCAAACTTGACAGATGCTTTTCAGCTCCACTACCCCAAAAGATTCCCAGGGCTTTGTCTATGTCTTTAAAGAGCAGACTTAGGCTGCTCTGCTATGCTGGGTCTCTGGGTCTCTCTGTTCTATTTTGTTCCAGTCAACCCTGCCTTCTTGGCTTTCCCCCCACCCTCTTGCCCGCTCCATTCTGTCAAATGGTCTCAGCTCTTGGTTGGACATCACAATTCCTTTTCCCCAAGCACCAGGGGAAATAAATCACACGGGCCCAGCTAAGTCTTTGCCCTGCCCTGGCAACTCATTTCAGTGTATTCCAGCCCACTGCAAGGTCAGCCTAGTGGATGAGCCAGAGGGGAGTGGCTAGAGATATTCTCAGACTGGAGGAGGGGAAGAACAAGGCAAGAAGCCTCTTTTTCTCATGTAGGAAGACTGACCATCTTGCCTTCCTTCTACCCATAGGGCAGTGTCGGGTGGGGTTCCTGAGAAGAGGTAACACAAAACAGCTGCCTTGATAATAAGCCCATTTGCACAATTTCTCTTGGCCTCTTCTCACGTGCTTCTCTTCATGTCCACTTCTCCCTTTTATAGGCCACCTTGTTGGGCTGCTCTTGGGTGGCCTGTACGCTACACTCTGAAGTCCCACCCAATTTTGCCCTCCCTGAGGGACCTCATATTCCCGCATCACCTCATCTTCCACCCTCCCTCCCTCCACCAAATTCTCATTCCCTCAGCGTATCAGCTAGGTTATACATTAATTGTGAACAAGGACATGTCTGAAAGTCATTTCAGTCCCCCATTGTTCTCCTGTCCACTTTATCAAAACACACATACACGTGCACCCCAATGTCTTTCTGTGGGTCTAAGGCAATCTCTAATTAGTGAAATTCCAAGCTAAATATTTATGGCCTAGTGGAAGAGTTGGGTCTTGATCCTATTTCCCCAAAAAGACTGGTCCTGGAAGGGGGCAGCCCCAGGAGGGAAGCTGGCACAAGGGCTGGCTTTCTGCCCCTGCTCCAAGTCCTTAGGGCAGTGGGGTTCAGTCCCCCTTTCATACTTTCAACGAAGGTTGACTGAGTGTCACAGGGTGCTATGCCAGGACCTGTGACAGAACTCTAAAACATAATCCTTGTCCTTTAGAAACTTATAGTTCAGCTGGGAAGACAAAATCTGCACAATTAAAAGTTTTTTAAAAGTGATCAAAAGGAGTTCATACAGAGAGGGATGAATGTTCAGAGAAGGAAGGAGGAATTCATACCAATCAAAAGGAAAAAGTCACTGAGGATGGAGTGGTGTAACTTGAGCTAAGCTTTGAAGGACAGGAAGAATTGGGGCAATCCAGACGATAAATCAGACTTCCCCTCTCACTGTTGTGGCCTCTCCCTTTGCGGAGCACAGGCTCCAGACGCACAGGCTCAGCGGCCATGGCTCACAGGCCCAGCCGCTCTGCAGCATGTGGGATCTCCCGGACCGGGGCACGAACCCGTGTCCCCTACATCGGCAGGCGGACTCTCAACCACTGCGCCACCAGGGAAGCCCGGTGACATTATTTTTTTAGCTGGTCCTGTGGGACGTTCTTTGCCCATCTGAAGGTTAAAGAAGCAGATAACAATACCTCATGGTGCTGACATTTTCAAAGGGTAATGAGTTTTCTTTTCAAACGTAGTACCTCAGTTGCCCCATACCCTTTATTTTAGTCTGCTTTGGCCACCTGCTCTACTCACAGACACCTCCTGAAGTGCCTATAGCCAGAGGACCTGAGAAATGAGGATTCCTGGAGGTGAGAAGGCCAAGTAAACAATGAAGTCACCCAGAAGAGAGGAAGAAGGCTGAGCCACGTGCCAAAGACCTGCTTAAATGTGGCCAAGTAGGTGACAGTGTTGGCATTGGTGCCAGATCATGTGAACCACCTTGGAGAGCAGTGGATTGCCTTTCAGTTTTAGGGAGAGCCATGTGCAAACTGGGATGATGGAAAGGAGCCACAAATGGTTATCCCCCAGTTCAGGGAAGGTACCCAAGTTCTCTGCCACATTGGATTCCTTCCTTAGGAGTTATGTGATATCAGGAGCTACCTAAATTGAGAAGAGCCCAGGCCAAAAGGGCTGGTGAGGAGAACTTGTAGCTCTTAGCCTGTATTCATGTCTCTTCTGCCTTCCACCAAAGCAGGGGAATAAATCCTGTATTCCACTCAGAAGTCCAAAGAATGTGAATTCTCTTTTGTTCAGGGCTTGGGAAGCCTGGGGAGGTGGAGGGTTGGCTTGCTTGGGAAGGAGTGCCGGGAATGTGTGGGGATGTTGGTCCAGATGTGGCCAGCACTGCAGGGGACACTTCTAAAACTGGCTCTCAGAACTCTTCCACAGCTGCCCTAGAGCTGTCTCCCTTCTTTAGTTGAGGGAATTGGGACTTAGGTGTGTGCGTTTTTTTTTTTAACCTTTAATCAACCATTTTCCTTGAACTACATGTGGAAATAATTAGAGCATGAATGCTGAGTAAATGTAAGTCCTGGCAGTCCCAGACATACTTCAGTGACAGGTTCTTGGCAGGAATGAAGAATTGTGAATCTCATGTGAATTTCCTTTAGCCATTCTCTCCCTTCTTTTCTTCCTTTTTTTTTCTTGCAAGGCAAACACAAATAGAATAAAAATGTTATTAATGGCATTCTAGGGGAGTAGAGGGTTCCAACCAGTTAAGAGTGAAATCAGGCCACTCAGTTGGGGTCCCATTACTGCTCCCCTGATTTCCTCTGCCATGATCCAGGAGGGAATGAAAAAGCATTGCTTATGAAAATCCTTTGACTATGAAATCCAACTTTAATTCCCCCACCAAAGCCCGGCAAAAACCGTGAAACACCCTCAAGAGGGTCTATACATAACCAACATCTTTAGTTTAGTTTAGGTTAGTTTCCTTGGGAGATTAAAGTTTGATACTCAGGAACATCTGAAATGGTAAATTCCTGTGCTTCCTAGGTAAGAGAATTCTAACAGTTTAAGGGACTTTGGCATCATCAACAACACTTACATTTTATAGATGGGGAATCTGAGGCCCAGAGAGGTCAAGCACCTTGCCCTAAGTCACACAGTGTGTTAGAAGCAGAGACATGTCCAAGGCCTCTCTCCAGGCTCTTGCACCAATTCTCTTTACATAGGACCTCACTGCCTCTGCCTGGTCTGACGCCTGGGTTACTGATTCAGGTTTTAGCAGAGGTTTAAAAGTTTTTTTGTGGGTTTTTTTTTTTTTTTTGCCTACTTCCCAATGTTTGCCAGAGCATTTCTCATGCAGTGCCATTCATCTTCCATTTCTAGGAGCTCTCTGGACTTCCTGGTTTTGCTCCCAGTTTTCTGCGTGTGCCTACTCTGCTTTCTTGGCTGGTCCTGCCTTCACAGCCCCCATACAGTTGTGCAGGCTCTTCACTGCACAAGGAGGTGAGGGCGGCTGAAATCCAGCCTGCACTCTGCTTGCCAAGCCCTGTAACCTGGCCCGGTGTTGCATCTGCCCAAAGGGGAAGACACGTTTTCTGATTTGCACAAGGACCCCATGGGCAACCTGCCTTCCTTTCTGCTGCTCTCTGTGCTCATCTTGTCCCTTTGTCTCAGTTGCCCTCAGCCCTCCATTCCCACCCTTTCCTCCTGAGCTCATTTGTTCTCATCATCTACACAGATGATGTCCAGATGTGCACCTCCAATCCTTTATTTTCAACTTCGTGGGATGTTTTACTGTCCCTTTAGACTAATGTCCATAACTAACTCATCATCGCCTGCCCCTCTTTCATTCAGCCCCTTCCCAGGGCTCCACTCTGACAGACACACCAGCAGCCTTCCAGGCCTTCAAAGCCAAAGATCTTGGCAGCTCCCTGGATTTTCTCCTTCCTCTTTTCTGTCTGGTATGTTGCCAGATCCCCTTGTTCTTTAGAGATTGCTCTTGGATTTCTTCCTTTCTCTGAATCCATGTCACTGCCTTCCATGAGACTTATCACCCCAGACTCTTTCTAGCTGGTTTCCTTGTGCCCCCAATTCCTCCTGACCTATTTCTTCCCACATACCACCACCCAACTGTTCTTAAAACCCTCCTGCTAGGGTTTCCCTGGTGGCGCAGTGGTTGAGAGTCCGCCTGCCGATGTAGGGGACATGGGTTCAAGCCCTGGTCCGGGAAGATCCACATGCCGTGGAGCGGCTGGGCCCGTGAGCCATGGCCGCTGAGCCTGCGCGTCCGGAGCCTGTGCTCCGCAACGGGAGAGGCCACAACAGTGAGAGGCCTGCGTACCACAAAAAAAAAAAAAAAAACCCTCCTGCTCAGAAACTTACAGATTTTCTGCCCAGATCCTACCATTCTTCAGGACGAGTCCCACCTCGTCCATGACACCCATCTCCTAAGGTCAGCCCCATTGACTTCAGGACTGCATTGGTCTGTGTGTGTTAGTTTCGTCTCCCGGACTACGTTAGAAACTTCGGTGAAGGCAGAGGCCATATCCTGTACTCTTTTAGAGTATATGCCACAGGACTTGTACCATGCTGGTCACAGGCTGTTATCCTCTTTTCTTTTTTTTAAAATAAATTTATTTATTTTATTTATTTATTTTTGGCTGCGTTGGGTCTTCGTTGCTGTGCGCAGGCTTTCTCTAGGTGCAGCAAGCAGGGGCTACTCTTCGTTGCGGTGCACGGGCTTCTTATTGTGGTGGCTTCTCTTATTGCACAGCACGGGCTCTAGGCACGCAGGCTTCAGTAGTTGTAGCACGCGGGCTCAGTAGTCGTGGCTCACGGGCTCTAGAGTGCAGGCTCAGTAGTTATGGTACATGGGCTTAGTTGCTCCACGGCATATGGGATCTTCCCAGACCAGGGCTCGAACCCGTGTCCCCTGCATTGGCAGGAAGAATTTTAACCACTGCGCCACCAGGGAAGCCCCTGTTATCCTTCTTGTTTGTTATTATAGGCATTATCAAATACGCTTTCTGAGAGGTTTAAACTCCTTGCTTTGGCTTTCACTGAAGAAGACTAGAGGACTATCCATACCCTCTACTTTGTCCTTTAAAATGGGCAAGTCTCAGGCAGATGGTTGGAAAACAGAAAATGATACCATGCTCACACCTAACAGACTAATTCAGGGTGGAGAGTGGTCTGGCTTAAAAGTTTCCATTCAGGGTTCTGATAAAACTGAAGGGTGAAATTGTGAAACCAGGGAACTTACAAAAAGCACCCTTTAGGAAGACTGCCACGCTATCTTGGGAATTCCCAGGGGTCACTCTGAAGACTGTTGACAGATAGTGGGGAGCCCAGGAGCCCCTGTCAGAGTGACATCATTGCATGTGCCTGAGTTGGGGAGATAGCATGGCACTCCACAGGAAGACACCCAGCTCATTGCTGTGGACCATGACCTGAAGGCATGGGAGCAGAAATGCCTACCTGCCTCACACACAGCTCAGAGTTACAGCCTCCTCACTGCCAACAGGGATGAATACTCCACCCTCATAGACCCTTGTGAGATTATTTTCAGTCCATGTGAAAGGGCCTAACATATTGCTAACTCTGTGCTTACTAAATGCCACTATTTGTTTATGCTATGACTGGACAAGACCACTGCAGAAAACTGAACTTACCATTATATAGAAACCAAGCATCCAGTCTGCCATGCTCTATCTGGGCCACCTCAAAAAAGTCCTAACATATGGAGGGGGAGGCATTCCAGAGATGGCAGATGAGCAGCTGGGAAGGTGAAAGGGCTTCCATATGAAGATGGCAGTGTAGATCCTTGTGTGACAGGGCCAGCACTTAAGAGAATGTGACAGAATCTGTAAAATAACAAAGACAGTGGTTAAGGTAAACAGCTTTGTCCCATTTGAAATTTGAAAGTAGGCATTTCCATGCACACAATACATTTGGGGGGTGATGCAGCCCTTATTTTGATATCATGAAGCTTAGCCATGCCTTACCCCAAACATCCTGAGTGCATTGTCGCTGGCCACTGACACTGACACCAACCTGAAGAACCCCAAATGACATTTAATGTAAAAAACGTTTACTGAGCATTTTTCTCTGGCAAGACAATGTGGTGAGTCTGTGGGAAGCCAAAATGTGCAGGCGTTTAGTCTACTTGAGATATACTTTGTGTGCATAAAATATTAAATAGGGCTCTAACAGACTAAAGGCCTCAAAGCCTTCTTGTTTATGGTGAGTCAGATTGACTGAGAAGCTAATTAAGCTTCATTTTCGGTCCTTTTACTTGTAAGGCCCACTTCCAAAGCCCTGTGCCCAATTTTGCAGTCACAGTGGTGTATTCTTTTGCTTAAGGGGGGCCCCTCAACTTGTTTAAGCTTCAGGCCCCACAAAACCTGGGTCTGGCCCTGGTGCCTAAACCTTAAGATGAGGGATTGGCTGTGAGCACCCACGAGGGAGGGACAAACACAGTGCCTATTGCCAAGCGCATCAGAGCAGCTGCTAGAAGTCACTCCTTCCTCCTCTTTCCTGGAATATGTAGGACGCAGCAACACACTCCAGAGAAAAAGAATCAGAGAATTGAGCAAGGTCACCTGATGCTCCAGCCATATTTCAGGGTCCTGAAGTGGCCTTGCTTTCTTCCTGGCTTTCTCAAGCCTGTGCTACTGGGTTCCATTCCAGAACGGCCGTCCCAGCCTGTGCCCCACCCAGGTCTCCTGCTCTCCCCAGTTCTGTGAATTCCTTTGTCCCCAGCTCTGGTGCTCAGCATATCTGAGGGGCCCTGGTGTTCCTGTGAAGTTTCCATGACTAATTCTGGCAAAGCAAGGAGAGCCTTTCTCATGTCAGCAAAGCCGCTCTGTCACAGAATAGTGGCAAGGGGAGCCAAAATTCCACCTTGGCATACGTAAGGGCTGTTTTTTTTTCAAAAAGAAAGTTGGGAAGGAGAAAAGGGATGGAGGGGACAGAGCCAACCCAGTTCACATTAGTGAAATGATGATGGTATATTAAGCTGACAGTTTTATGGCTTTGCTTATAAGCTTCCTCCCCTGCCAAAGCACACTGTTCTTCCAGAAATTGTTTTACTTCAGAAGACTTCTTTTAAACATTCAAAGCATATTTTATGTTCAGGCTTAGTGCTGGTCAGCCCAGAGACTCAGACACCCTGTCACCTCTACTGGTGGTTTTGCAAATAACTGGTTTTCCCATGGCTTGCAAAGGACCTTTTTCAAGTGCAAAGATAATTTCTGTTTTGTTTTTTTTTTTTTTAGACCTTGGATCCAAGACAATACCTTTTCTAGCTCTGATTTGTAGAGAGGCAAAGTGGTTCAGTGGAAAGAGGACTGGAAATAAAGTCTGGAGACCTTGGGCCAGGACCCAGGTCTGTACCCATGAAGTCTTGGACCAGTCAATTCAGCTGTGAGCCTCCATTTCTTCTTTATCACAGGATGTTACATCTGGAGGGACCTTAGAAGTAACCCCTGCCTGCCTATCCTAAAAGGTTTGGAAAATAAAAGTAACAGTAAAAATTACAGACTCGTCAAAATTGCTATTCAAACAGAAAGTATCATTATCACCATGCAGTGGCTCAGAGAGGACGTTTTTCCCTGGTAAAAGTCAGCAATGTTCCCGGTCATCTTTTACCAAGGGGAATTTGAAGAGTGCAGAGTAACATGAGACCAAACCCCTAGAGCATGGCTTGTAACACATAATGAAAACAACATAAAAGCAAGTCAAGGAGAGGATGTAGAAGGATAAAGCTAGAAACTTGATGTTTCTCCATAGGGAGCAAGTATTTTGTTGATTTTTCTCAATATATCATGGTGGCCTCACTTCCAGAACACATTCCCTCTCTCCACTCAGTCACACAGGTATATTCAGACAACCGGTTCACATACCTGCGACCTCACGCTCCCAGAGAATATTCAGATGCCAACGTCGTCATCTCTACGTAGATGAAATTCTCATACAGCTTTGGGACCTAATTCCTAAAATTTTTATGGTAGTAAAGCAGACAATTTTCTTTCCATTGTGAGAACTGCACTGTGTCTGTGACTCCTCCCTGTACCAGCCCTCGTAGCTGTACCCTCTCCCTGCAGCTCATTTGACTGTTCCCCATAAGGGATTATCAAGACTCTGGGGTCAGGCTGATCTGTGTTCCGGTTCTGACGCAGCTCTCGCTAGTTATGTGGACTCTGCACATCACAGAGCTTTTCTGAATCTTATAATTCCTCCCTGTCTGTTACATGGAACTAAAAATATGGAAACCTACACAGACGTTGTGAGGACAAAGAGATCTGTGAAGAGCCTCACTCAGTTTTAGGTGCCCTGATTAATACTAGCCCTAGGCCCTGGTCACCCCCCACAAGATTGCGGCCTTACACCTGGCAGGTTTTTGTCTCCAGCCTCTCTCCAGGCTGCCCTGCACTTTGAGTCGGTATTTCCAAGCTGGAAGGGACCAGACGCAATATTCGAAAGCAACACCTTCATCATGTCACCTGCCCCGTCCCAAACTTCCCAGGGTCTTCACTGTGCATCAGATCCATGGAGAGCCCCTTGGATCACCTGGCCTGACCCGCCCCCTGCCACCTGCGAGCCCCCACCTCATCTCTCTCTTCCACCACTCACACACCAGGCAGCCATTGTCCTGTACCTTGAGCATGTTCCTGCCATGTTTATCCCCTCTCAAGATGTTCTCCCCCACTCAGAATCAGTCACTCAGCAGACGGGTAAGAGCACCTACCGCTCTGAGGAACTTCTCAGGAGCCTCAGGGATGCTCCTGACATCCCTGCTCCCAGAGAACATAGGGCTTGGAGAAGGGCTTTCAATGACACAAAGAAATTTTTCTTCCTTATTGATTTCTACATGACGGCATGCCTGTGAATGGGCAGAATAGGGGGCTGGTGTGCTGTGAGGGCTTCATGTTAGATGTTTTTTCCCAAGTCAGCAAATCCCTGGTTCTTGGTGTCCTGATGCCCTCAGGGCACCCGCCCATTCTCCCACCCCGCTTTGTCACATCTCGATTGGGAGGACAGAGCTGGGAGGAGCTGCTGAAGCCAAAGCTGCGCTTCTGCATTGCAGCTCCAAGCTCCGTAAGACAAAGAGAGAGATTGCCCCCTATTGACAGATGTGCCACCTGCAAAGAGGAATGCTGTTTAGCTAGCATTTCTCTGTGGTCTTCAGACACGATAACAGGGTTGTTAGGCCCTTGGTTTTTTCCATTCGGTCAGTGCTGCTCTCAGTATTATCATTCAGTGTAAGGAAGGATGGTTGGGGACTTGACAGCCCAAGGTGATGACAGCATCACGGTGGGAAAATTGTATGAAAATCAGTTGCCCTCTGTAATAACGGCCGCTTCCTGTTGTGTGGCAGGCACTGTGCTGCATGCAGTACCTCTCATATAACCCTCCCACAGTCCTCATGGGGATTAGTGTTCCCATTTTACACACTAGAAACTGAGGTTTAAAGAGAGTACCTTGCCCACAACCATGGCAAGTAAGGAGCAGAGGTGGGAGGTGGACATCAAATCTAACTCTGTCATAGCCTTAAGCACTTTCTCCTGACATTTGCTAATTATGCAAATCAAATCCCCATCATAATTTCTTTAATTTTCAATCTTATAGATATGAAAATAAATCAAATATAAAAGAATAGTTTTCCCTTTGGTTGGGTAGAACCCTAACTCTGCCACTTTCTACTTATTTAAGCTCTTAAGGCTTAGCTCACTCATCTATAAAATGGGGATAGTTATGATGTCTGATTTATGGTGTTGTCGTAGAGCTTAAATAAGATCCTGTAAAATGAAATTCACTTAGCAGGGCGCCAGGCATTTATAATAGGAGCTTAGTCATCTATTGTCTGAAGATCTGGGTTGGAATCCTAGCTCCTCATTTTTAGTTGTGGGACCTTGGGCAAGTTACTCGACCTTCCCATTTTGTTTCCTCATCTATAAAATGTGGTTAATAATACGCATGTTTTTGCAGGGCTGTCCACAGTAAGATGAAATTGTATGTATGAAAACGCTTTGTAAATTTTAATAGTACTATTCAATTATTAGTCATTATATTTTATGTAAAGGGTATCTGTTTCTTTAAATGGGTTTTTGAGAATTATTTCTGAAAAATGACTTGGGTTGAGTTCGACCTATCAGTAAAAGCTTTTATTTTTAATACTCACTAGAAACAAACATAAGATGAAAATAGGCTCTGTAAATGCCACAGGTTATTCTTCAGGAAACTCTATAATCATTAAAATGAATAATACTTAGCAAGCAGCTTGCTTTACAGTTTATGATGCAGTTCCAAATATATTATCTCATTTCATCTTCACAAGGTAGGGCAGGTATTTACCCCTATTTTACAGATGAAGAAAGCAAGGCTCAGAGAATTGAAGTGACTAATTATGGACATACAGCTAGTAAGTGGTAGAGGCTTGTGGGACTGTCTGCTGGTGTGTCTTTGAGTGTAGGCATATGTCTGAGCATGCTTTTTTATGCAGTAGTGTGTCTTTAACTCACGTGACACACTCACTGGGGGTATATATTTGGCTGTAGCCCTCAGCATGTTGTTTCATGAAGGGGGAGAGGAGAAGGTAGTCTTACGTGAGATTTTTTTTTACACTGGTCAGCAATAGCCTTTTCCTCTTCATTTTTAGAGCTGCTTGCCATTCCCAGGGAGTTTCCAAGAGGGCCCTGCCTGGAGAATATACTCGATTTTATCTCCAGTCCTGGTTTAGGAAACAACAGCTCTCCAGTACCCCCAGCCTGCTGGGAATTACTTCCTCTTTCTTTGCTCCCTGCCAGCTTTATTGAATTCGCCTTAGCAACATCCAAAAGAGAATGGGTTTAGCAACAGCTTGTGAACCAATGAAATGTGAGCATGGCAAGGGTTTCTAGACCAATGGGAGCCCTGCATGACGGGCAAGCTGGCTCAGAGAGAAAATAACCTAGAGTTTGCAAAGCAGCCTCCGGGTGGCAGCAGACCAACTTGTATTGGACATACCCTCTCAGCCCTCAACATCCACTTTGTTTATTGCTTTCTTTGACCTTTTCTTGGATGTAAAACATTTACCGACTATAAGAATTTTACAGTTACAAGCTTTGCGGGTGTGAGTTTTCTGCATGACACGGCAGACATGGCCTGAAGGATGGAATCTTAGGTTCCATCCCCCATCTTTACTGTAGCCAGTCCCATGACCCCATCCCAGCCTCTGCCATCTTTGCTGGTTCTTCCACGGCCAATGCTACCCCAGTGGGCAGAAGCCTGGAGGCACTGGTGACTGCCTACCCATGCAGTCAAGAAAAGGGCTCAAGAAATCACATTCTCCGTCGTTCAGCCTCCACTACTGCTGACCTGAGTGGCAGATGAGGTGGGGCTAGCTTTCTGCCACCAATTAATAGGAGGGAAGGACTGTGTCACTGACAGATTAGTGCCTGTGAACACCCACATTGTCAGTGGCACAGACTGGGACCATTCCCTGCCTTGTCAGTTTTGCTACACATGTCTGAACACGAATGTCTGACCACAAGTGGTTTGAGAACAGTTCTGTCTGTCATGTGATTCTTTGGCCCTCTTGGTCTTGAAGCCAGAGGCAGATATGGGCAGGGGCTGCGTAAGACCATGTCGAATAATAGCAGCTCCATGTTTCCAATGGTTTAGCCATCCTTCTTTTGCCTTTTGAGATGGCAGTGCCTTGAACACTGCTCAGTGAGATTTTGGTCCTTCAGGTATCTGTATTTCTCTCAAGCATTTCCACTTCTGCCTAGCTTGCTCTTCTCATCCTGTAGGAGTCAGTTAAGGCATCTTATCTTCAGAAAGTCTTGTTTGAGTCTCACCTTCCTGTTGTTAACACTTCCTCATTGCTTTCTAGAGGTCTCTTTATTCTGTTTCCTTGGATAGCCATGGAGCTTCTTGAGGACAGGGACTATGCCTTTTTATCTCCAGTCCTTAGCCTAGTATTGGCATTTATTGGGTGCTCAATAAACGTTTTAGAAGAAAGGAAGCCTGCAAGAAAGAAGCTCTTGCTCTTTGAGAAACAATCTTAGAGATTCATAGGGAGCTGGGCCTGAGAAGGAGCAGTGCCAGCAAGACGGATGCTGGCTGTTGGGGAGAACTTCTGGCTGTTTAGGACCCTTCAGCACCAGGAGCCTCGACTCTAGGCCACGGCCCGAGCCTGAGAGATAATCACCACCATTGGCTCATCCGGAGATGGGCTCATCTCACTGACACAAGGGTTTCCTTGATGGTTTTGTGTTTTAGGAGGAACCAAGGAGCAAATCCAAGATCTGTGCCAATGTGTTTTGTGGAGCCGGCCGGGAATGTGCAGTCACAGAGAAGGGAGAGCCCACCTGCCTCTGCATTGAGGTAAGTCCCGAGGGTGGGAGCCAGAGTGTGGTTATCTCGCTGGAGCTACCAGTCTGCAGAGCAGTGCCAACGATTTCATCATCTTTATAAAAGCACACCTTGTCTATCTGAGAGAAGTGAAATTTTTATCTCAGAAGTTAAAAATCAGATGTGAATGTAGGGATATTTTTCCTTTTAAAAAACGTTTAGCTTTATAAGAGTTTTAAATTACAAAATTAACAATTGCTTTTTATAAGTCAAGTAGTACAGACGTTTATGCAAACATAAAATTAATAATCTTCCCCATAACCCTCAAATCCCATTAGTCTGAAATAACCAGTGTAAACAGTTTGGTGTATATTTGTTCCACACGGGTTTGTTTTCTATGCAGCTATAAACATATAGGGTTTCCCCCTATTTTATACAAAAATGGGATCGTAATATAGACAGATCTAGATATATGCAACTTGTATCTTATACTCATTAATATATAACAACAACCCTCTAGGTCAGCATATATAGTTCTAACTCATTTTTTAATAGCTCAATATTTAGTGATGTACAGGAACCAGATTTATGTAATCATTTTCCTATAGATGGACATTTAGGTTGTTTCATGGGTTGTTTACCACTACAAACAATGACATCTTTCTATAAACGTTCTTACATGCTGCTGGCTTTATCTCTGTAGGATAAAGAGTCCCACTGGGGCGTGCTAGGTCAAAGGATATGCATATTTTAAAATACTAGATGGAATGCAGATTTCTCAGGTTTGGTTTTGTTTTTAATGAAGTTTAAAAAACAAAGTGACCTTTTAAGAAATACTTCTTTTGTAGGCAGGATTCTTGCTCTTGGCAAACATAAATAACCTGGATGTATGCCCTTTTTTCCCCTTTCTGTCAAATGAACCCAAGACTGGAAATTCATCTGTAATTCTACAAGTAAATACACCCACCTTAGTCCCCTGTTGAAAGATCCTGACCCATTGTCCCAGAAAGGAAGTCCCCAACTCAGAAACCTGCAAACCAAATCTGCTGGGGACTCTGGGATGTCCTCACTAGTGGTGTTCCTGGCCACTACGTGGCCATTTAGGGTCCAGAAACCTGGTGTCTAGCCTCAGCTCGGCCATATATCATTGTGTGATTTTAAACAAATTAGTTGCCACTGGATGCCATAAAGACAGACCATGTTTGGCTTTGCTCAGGGCCAGCACATGGTAAGAACCCAGTGGTAAGTATTGGTTAAAAGAAGTTTGTCTTTCTGGGCTTTGGTATTCTGGTCTATAAGTTGGAAAGGTTGGGCTACTTTCCAGTTCCGGGGTTCTGTGTTCTTTTACCACAGCTGCTCATTTTTACTTTAGTGCCTTTATTAGGTCTGAGCAGAACTTGCTCCCCCCTTACCCCTTTCAAAAACCATGGAAGTCTCGGGCTTCCCTCCTGCCAATGCAGGGGACACGGGTTCGAGCCCTGGTCCGGGAGGCTCCCACATGCCGCGGAGCAACTAAGCTCGTGTACGACAGCTACTGAGCCTGCACTCTAGAGCCCACGAATCACAACTACTGAGCTCACGTGCCACAACTACTGAAGCCCGCCCGCCTAGAGCCCGTGCTCCACAACAGGAGAAGCCACCGCCCACGCACCACAACAAAGAGTAGCCCTCGCTTGCTGCAACTAGAGAAAGCCCGTGCACAGCCAAAAATAATAAATAAATAAATTAAATTAAATGAATTTAAAAGAAACTAAAAAAAAATCATGAAGTCTAAAGAAACTGAGCTTGCCTGTCACAATGGCACTTTATATAGTATAGCCAAGTAGAATCAGGTTGCCAAGTGAACCTTAGTTCATTTACTATGTAGTACTTCACAAAGACCCAGGCACCCCCTGCCCCTGCCTCACAGCAACTGTTGTGAGATTAGGAGAAAAACAAAATACTAAATAAAGCCAGAGAGCAAAGATTCTTGTAGCTAGACCCTGGAATAAGTGAAGAATTGGGGTGATGGGGGTAGGGAGCTGTATGTGCTCAGTCTCTCCACATTCCCAGCTCTGGCTGTTTTGTGTCGTAGAATGTTGGAATTTAGGGCTTACCCAGTGGCGCAGTGGTTGAGAGTCCGCCTGCTGATGCAGGGGACACGGGTTCGTGCCCCGGTCCGGGAAGATCCCACATGCCGCGGAGCGGCTAGGCCTGTGAGCCGTGGCCGCTGAGCCTGCGCGTCTGGAGCCTGTGCTCCGCAACGGGAGAGACCACAACAGTGAGAGGCCCGCGTGCCAAAAGAAAAAAGAATGTTGGAATTTTAAGGGATCTTAGATCATCCAGAGACATTGATTGACTTTCTACAAAATGATAGAGTGATAAATAATCCAGATTCCTGACTTCGAATAAAATGCCCTTCCTGCTAATTTGATAGGGTTGGAGTAGGGGGGATTTATTTCTTTTCATTGAGTAGAAGAGATGACCCTGGGCCAGGATCAGCACAGAGCACCACGAGGGGCTGCAAGGTGATGTGGTCCCGCTAACAATGAGTGAGGTAAGGTCACTGATGCCAGAGCTGAGGCTCCCTGTTGCCCTGGCAGGTTAGAAGGCATCTCTGCTGGTGGGGACTCCCCTCACAAGATGGCTCTGTGTGCGTGTGCGTGTGTGCACGTGTGCACACACAACTCAGCCCTAACTGCACCAACGTCCTCCGCGGTCTGTTTCAGCAATGCAAACCTCACAAGAGGCCTGTGTGTGGCAGCAACAGCAAGACCTACCTCAACCACTGCGAGCTGCATAGAGATGCCTGCCTCACTGGATCCAAAATCCAGGTCGATTATGATGGACACTGCAAAGGTAAAGAGTGCTCTCATCACCACATCACAGCTCCAGCTGGGGAGCCATGGAACGGAGCAGTGTCTGGCTTCCTGGAGTCCTTTCCACCCTGAGCATAGTGCCCAAAGCTGTGGAGACGACCCAGTTGCTTGGAGAGGCACCCCCTTGGTGCTCATGAGCCTGCTGGGTTTGCCCTGGGTGGCCCAGGCCTCTGCCCTGTGCTTCCTGAATCAGATTCCCAATGTGGCTTTCAGTGCTGTCTGGAGATGGATAGTGGATAGGGAACCACATCAACAGTCAATAATATGGTAGCATTTAACTGAATTCTGTACCTTTTTAGAAAGCAGATAAATTTCACATATCCTATGCTTTTAAAATTTGGGCACCTCTCGGCCCTGATAATATTATATTTCCTCTAATTCACACTCAAACCATTGCTATTAAGGTAAGAGGGAAGGGGTCCCAAGCTTGTTGCTACCGAGACACCAGCCGCCTGGCCAGCCTTGAACTTCCTTGGAGAAAAAAGAAGCTGTTTCCCACATGTTGGCCTCCATTTCTTTGTCCATAATGATTCTGTATGAATTCTCAAACCCCCAGCAGCACCGCGCCCCCCGCAAGCTAACAATAGGAGGTGTGATATCAGGAGGGTAACTCAGTGGCCTCAAAATGTCAAACAAAGCAGGGAAGCAAAGATCCCCAAACGTGGGACCTGGAAGGAGAGGATATAAGGACTCAAGACGAAGTGATGGAAAGATATAAGTGGCCCCTTTAATGTGGGCAGTTTTAATCCTAGCAATACACAGAAATTTCTTCACTTTGCATTATGCATTTTCTCCTTTTGTCTTGCAGAGAAGAAATCTGTAAGTCCATCTGCCAGCCCAGGTGAGTGCCTGTTTCTTCTACGGTGTGCATCTTAGGGAGGAAATCCCATGTTCCACAATCCCTGCCAAAGCTCACAAGATCTTCAGTGTGTCAGAACTTGTGACCCAGAACTGGTCACTCCTCAACATAGCTCACAAAAGCTGCAAAACTGCATTTTTTTGTGCTTGTCATGGGAAGCAGCTGGTTGGGTCAGAATGTTGGCTGTGTTTTCCATTTTTGCTGAGTAATGATTGAACTGCAAGGATGGGAAAGCCACCAAGTCCCTCCTTCAGTGCTCTGTGAGACCTGCGGGTGTCACAGAACAAGGAGAATCAGATAGGACACTCGTTTTGAAAGGGGTGATTGGAAATGACAGTGAGACTCTTTCCATGGTTTTCTATGAATACAAATTTAAAATTTCCTCATGATTTATAGTTACCAGACTCCTTCAGCATACACTTTTCCTTAGATCCTCACAATAACCTTGTGAAGTAAGTAGCTTTTACTATAATTACCTTATAGATGAGGAAATCTAGGCTCAGAGAAGTTAAGTAAATTTCCCTGAGTCACACAGCTAGGAAGTGGCAGAGTGGGGGAAAGTGCCCATAGTTTCATTTCCCTGGCTCAGTGCCCTTTTCACATCCCAACATGTGTTGCCTCCAGGAATTCCCTTTTGCCAAGGCTTTCCCTTCTATGCTTCCCCATCCACTGGACTCTCAGCCCCACGTGTTGTTGCCATGTGGCTTACAATGAACAGCTGTCCAGAGCAGGGCTTCAACGTGCCCTTCCTTGGCCTCATTTTCTGTTGTTCATAATAAAGTATAAAATTTTAAGTGGGAGAAGTTTTTAAGTGAGAGAGACGAAAAGCTATATAGAAAGAATCAGAAATCCAGTGCATAAAGAATTGTAATGTTTTCACTTATTCGTTTATTATTTCAGCTCATTTTTGAGCCAAGAGAGCTGTTCTATTGATTGATTGATTTTTTTTTTCCCCTCAGCTTCCTAAAGTTAATGAAAATGTCCTTTGTTTTTCTTTCTTTTTTCTCGCCTTAGCAACATAATCTCTGTTTCAACATTCTCAAACTTTATATTTTTAGACATGAGCTTGAATCCTGGGTTAGATACTCTCTAGTGTGTACCCTGGGCTGACTCCTCTGTAAATGTGTGTGATAATCCTGTCTCCCTGGATTGCTGTGAGAATTCAGTGAGATGACACATGCAGATTCCTGGGCACTGAGTCCCCACGTGCGCGGTGCTGGGTGACATTGGGGTCCTCACTGCTCGGCTGACCTCCCTCCCCTTTCCTGCAGTCGTTTGCTATCAGTCCAACCGCGATGAACTCCGGCGTCGCATCATCCAGTGGCTGGAAGCAGAGATCATCCCAGATGGCTGGTTCTCTAAAGGCAGCAACTACAGTGAAATCCTAGACAAGTACTTTAAGGTAAACCAGAGTTGGAGTCAAAGACTGTTCAGCCCAGAGAAAGGGAGTCTTCCTCTCCCATTACCTGATCACATCTTCCCAGACCACAAGGAAACATAAACCTGCCTAGGGTCCCTAAGTTTCTTCATAGATCATTCCATGAAGCTATGACAGACAGTGGGACTCCAGGAGTCCAGCCTTTGGGATCTAACACACATGGGCTGCTCCCTTTGGGCAATTAAAGCCACAAAGGTCTTGGAGAGCCTGTCCATGAAAAATATGGCCAGGCTGTATCCCCATCCTCCATATGACACCTTGTAGAGCTGCCTGCCAATACCCAGACCCAGGCCACTTCAGCCTCTTTCCCACCCAGTTTGGCTTTTCTCTAAGTCTTTTTTTTTTTTTTTTTTTTTTGCGGTACGCGGGCCTCTCACCGCCACAGCCCCTCCTGTCGCGGAGCACAGGCCCCGGACGCGCAGCCCCAGCGGCCATGGCCCACGGGCCCAGCCACTCCGAGGCATGTGGGATCTTCCCAGACCGGGGCACAAACCCGTGTCCCCTGCATCGGCAGGCGGACTCTCAACCACTGTGCCACCAGGGAAGCCCTTCTCTAAGTCTTTAACTTGACCATCCATGGCCTGCAGAGTTTCTCTTCATCTGAGGAGAGTCAATGGACTGGTGTTTCATGGGTCCAGAATTCTTCGTGAACCTAGATATTGCTGTTCCCATTGTGTTTAGCTGAAGAAACAGATCGTTCCAGTTGGAGGGAGGAAAGATGCTGCTTTCAAAGAGGAAAACGAGGGAGGGAATAGTGTTTAGCAATGAGTAAGGCTGCCATGATGTGGAGACCTTTCGGAGAGCTTGAGACAGTTGTTGGAAGAAGCAGTTAATGGCGCTCTTCCTGCTGACTGATAAGGACATAGTCGCACACATAGGTACATCACACTCATAAACATACCACACACAGAAACACAGACGTACACACACCACATACAGAGATGTGCATGCCACACAGAGACACATCCTACACACACGTTCAGGTGCCCTCATTCCCACACCTGCACAAAAGACCCCCTCACTTACAGACACACACATCTCTGGGTAGATGCCCTTGGAGGCTCATCCCCAGACGGACGCCCTCACATGCCCCCAGGGTGTGTCGCAGGCCTAGCCAGCCCGGACGCGGGGGCAATGCACACACACACAAGGGACTTCTTGGCACCTCTGGGCCACTGAATGTGGTCAACACCTGCCTAGTCTGTGGCTTCCTCTTTCTAACTGGCATCATGGACCCCACAGATGGAAACATACCAGGTTGGGTTGAAGGAGGATATTGGTCATTTAGGACTTCATTTGCGTTACCGTCCTTAGGTAGAAGTTTCTCTCTGTGACAGAAAGTAAATCTCTCTGGATTCCAAGTGTTTGAGAAGAGAAAGCACAGCCTCTCACTCTGTCTTCTCTCTCAACTACTCCCACATTAGAGAGCCCTGGGGGCAGGGGCGTTTCCTTGTCTACAGAAAGGAGCCAGGAGAGTCAGACAGGAGCAGAAGGTTACTTAAAAGAAAATGATTTTTCAAAAGCCAAGTGAACAGCACCTGCTGGGTCGGTCGTGAGCAGTGACTTTGCCATGGTCATTACAACCCAGGAGCCGTGGGGCCCAGGACGCTCTTTCCAGGAGACCTCCTGGGACCTTGTAACCGTTCTGGTGGCCCCTTGATGGCACCCTGCCGTGGGCATCACTGGCAGCTGCTGTTAATTTGATTCTCAAGGACCAGGGCCACACACCCCCTCCACACATCTCCACCTCCTCTGGCAGTAACTCTCTCTAATAGGCTCCCATCTAAACACTGCAAGGCCACTTGAGAAAGTAGCTTTTCTGTAGGGCATTCTCACGCTAACCAAGAAAGCTTACTCCTGACTGACAAACAAACGCTCACTCTCCCCAGTGTCTTCCGAGAAAACAGGGTTTTCACTATCTACTTGTTGATGATTATCAAAGAACCCTATGGTGCAATCTTCAAAGGGAGGCTTCTTCCCACTAGGCAGACAGCTGCCTGTTGCTGAGAGATCAGTATCTCACAGAGACTGTTTCTAAACCAGTGAATTGCCCTCTAGCCCAGTCGGCATTCCTTACCTCAAAATCAGTTGCAAAACAAATCTAGTCAGAATTTGGATAAGACCAGAATCAGACTCTCATCTCAACTGGTGTTTCGGTCACAATTTTTAGACAAAAGCGTAACAGAGTGAAGAGGGGAAGACCAGGTAGAAAGAGCCTTTTATGACCGTGTCACACACACACACACACACCCTGAATTCCTGGTGGCCACGGCTGAAATTGGAGCCAGGGTATAAGTATAGTGACCAGAGATCTGAGACCTTTTCCTAGGAATTAGGATGAGAATGATAACTAGGGATTAAGCAAAGGCCTACAGGGTTGTTTTATACGTACCCGTCATGCATACCACGGAAAGATTTACAACCTTAGTGTAGAATGCACATGACACATGAGTCATGCAAGGAGAGTCAGTAGCTGTATCTTTCCCTTCCACCTGGTCAGACTTTTCTTCCAGAATCCCTTCCACCGCCTGGGAGCCACTTTGAAAGTAACATGGGGGTGCAGATTATTTCCCAGGGTAGCAATATGAGGCAGCCTAGGGAAAGAACTTTGAAAAAAAATTTTTTTCCACTAGAACTATTTAGGAGAGCAGCAGTTATCCAACTTGGACTTTGATCAGAGCCTTGAAATTGCCACCCTCCTCCTGCAGCTAGGGCCTGGGCATCCTGAATTGTCCCAGACGGCTAAGGTCTCAGTTTAGCATCTTGCCAAAGGGAGGACAGTACTGAGCTCCCTACACCCTTGCCTTGTGCTCATGGCGTGTGAGCTGGGTCATGAGGACAGGCTGCACCATCTACAGTGTAGCCTGCAGCATAGGGTGGAGGGGTAGGGGGCTTGCACCACCTCCACGGGCAGGTTATCAATGCAAATAACATGCAGGGGCCTTTGCCTTTGACTTCTCACTGATGAGTTCAGCTCGGTGTACCAGTGTAAGAAGTAAGCACTGAGAGCAGGCCAGGGAGGCTGGAATTCAAGCAGCAAGAAATGGTCCTGTGATTCCCAAAGTGAGCTCTGAGGGTCACCTGCACCATTGTTCCCAAGCAGCTTGTTAGAAATACACATCCTGGGCTCCGACACAGATTCTGAGTCACAAGTTTGTTCCATGATCATTAGGGTTTGAGAACATGGAGTGGTGGAGTGAAGTCAAGAATGTCTGGAACAGGGTCAGGGACGCGGCTACAGAGACCTCTTAAGCACCCCCAGGCTCCTTGGACAGTGCAGGCCTAGGTTCAGGCTGCCATCCTGAGCAGGGTCTAGGATTGAAAGGCCCTCAGTGACCTCTGCCCAGACACTTTGACTCTCTCATCTTGGGGCACAGGTGCCTTCCTTCTCTGCGTGCCCCAGGGCTTTGAGCCTTTTTTTGCTCAAAGGGCAGAGCAGGGTTGGACAGTGTCAAGAACAAGATGAACCAGAGATGGGTCAAGCTGAATGGGGGAATGATAGAGCTGGGGTTTTACAAAACATTTCTGAAAGATCACCTTGTCCCCTTTCTAGAACTTTGATAATGGTGACTCTCGCTTGGACTCCAGCGAATTTTTGAAATTTGTGGAGCAAAATGAAACTGCCATCAACATCACTACCTATGCAGACCAGGGGAACAACAAGCTGCTTAGGTGAGTGGAGTGAGCGGGTAAGGGAGAGGCCCACGAGGGAAGGCTGGATAAGAGGAGAGATTTGAACCCCTTCCTACCTGCACAGGAGCCACCAGTGTCAAAGTCAATGTGAAATAAAAAGCAAAATAGGGATTCTGTCCTGGTCTCTTCTGTGAACGTTATGATATCTGATCAAGTAGTTACTGTTTTTGGCCAGAAATTGCAAGGAATGGAAGAATGTAATTTTAAGATAAATGATCACATCAGACCAAAGTTGTTTCTGAGTGTCATGGGTGATGTTTAATTTTCTTAAGGAATTACTTTAATGTTCTATTTAACGATAGGTCTAAAATAGCTTTAGTCCTGATTGTAAGATAACCAGTGCTATTTCATGTAGAGGACTCTAATTGTTACAAATGTAAGCACGTTCCTCTCCTTTTCTGGTATTATTCCAGAGTAAATATTAATAAAAATTAACCCCTAAGAAACTTCTGGTGTGGTTCCAGTATACTGGTAAGAATTAAAAATAGGAAAAGCACCTATTTGTTCAAAAGATTTCAAAGCATGAAACCCAGATTCTAGGATTCTTTCCTAATAATAGCCCATGACCTTAAAGTATAATATCTGTAAATCCTTCATATTTTGATAACCTGAAATGAGGTAATATTTTACAAGTTCAACATCTGATCCCCATAATATCCCAGTGAAGGAGGGCTCCTCATTCCCAGTTTACAGATGAGAAAACAGGTGCGGGAAGGTTGAATAACTAGCCCAAGGCCATTTGGGCTGTAAGTGGTTGAGCCAGGACTCAAATCCAGGCCAAGGGGAGACGGAGGGAGCTGGAGTTCTAGAAAACTTTTCTGAAAGATCTCTTTGCAGAAGGGTGATAGTGGTGATGCTGGCTTCAACTCATGTTCTTTCAAATCACACATGCATTTCATATCATCTGTTCCTACCACTTCTGTTTGATTTTTCTAGTTGGGTTGACTTGACATGCATAGCATGGGGAAAGGCAACTGCTAGTGGAAGGTATGCAGGTGGTGAAACATTTGCCAATCCAAGTGGACGAAACCATCCAGGAAACTCTAGTCATCTTGGGCATATTTGAACAGCTTGAGTGATCTGACATCCCATGTAATAAACTAAAGGTTGGATGCTTACAGGAGTCGGGTCGCATAATGGTTGTAGGAGGTCAGTGTAGAAATGTTCTCTTTAAATAGTCCCCTTGGCCGCCTGCGGAGGCCTAGGTCTGTGTAATCCTGATGCTTATTAATTCCTTTCTTTGGGACTGAAGCTGAGGTCTTGCTGACACGTTTCTCCTGTGTTTCATTTCAGAGGACTCTGTATCGATGCTCTCATTGAACTGTCTGATGAAAATGCTGACTGGAAACTCAGCTTCCAAGAGTTCCTCAAGTGTCTCAATCCAGCCTTCAACCCTCCGGAGAAGAGTATGCCTAAGCTAAGAAATAGGGAGGGGGTTGTAGGGAGTGGGGACATTTAGAGGGGGCCAAGGTAGAGGGGATCGTGGAACTCTGCAGAGCTTACTAAGAAAATTCCCTTCCACGATTCTGGACTGGGCGCCAGCCCAGCATCTCCGAGCTGAGATTCAGGTCCAAAAATCTTCAGGTTGTTGGTGGCGTTTGCTCAGATATGGTGCCTCTGAGGGACAAGCAGGTCTTGTCTGGGAAAGGGGTAACATGCACAGACTATAGCCAAGACGTCCTGTTCCACCCTCGCCCTAAACTCTTGCCTCTTATTTCTGGTCCCACAGAGTGTGCTCTGGAGGACGAAACATATGCCGATGGAGCTGAGACCGAGGTGGACTGTAACCGCTGTGTGTGTGCCTGTGGAAACTGGGTCTGCACAGCCATGACCTGTGACGGTGAGCTGTGCGCCTCACGCAGAAAGAAGGGACGGCACGGAGACAACTTACGTCGTGAAATCACCATGAGAGAAGTCAGGGTGGGGATGGTGGGGAAGAATGCAGTGGCTGGGTCCCAGCAAGGAAACTGGGGAGCAAGAGACTGGCTCATACTTGTAATGTCAGAGCTCTCACAGGGCAGCACTGAGGGCAAAGCACTTATGCCAGATGCATTATGTTGGAAAGTCACTCCAGAGGTTTGGAACAAGAGAGGTTCGAGACCCAGGACAAGATCAAATGTTGATAAGAGATTAGAATGGTCATAATAATAAAGAAAGCAAATGCATAAGAGTGAGAACTACATGCATTTCTTCTAAGCACTTTACATATTAACCCACTTAATCCTTATGACAGCTTAGGAAATCCTGTATGTCAAAGACTTAGGTGGTTGGAAGACAAAATGACTCTTGCTTGCCATCCATGCCAAGCAGGAGAAGGAGGCATGTTCATAGACATGTTTGAATTAACAGCATTGGGTCCCCCAAAAAAGAGAAAGTTGAGATAGTTGAGACATGGGCAGGGTGGGTTGGGAGATAGAGATGTCAGGGAGAGTTTGGGGAGGAGGGGGCCGTGCACAAGCCAGCATCACCACTATCACCCTTCTACAAAGAGATGTTTCAGAAAAGTTTTCTAGAACCCCAGCTCCATCCGTCTCCCCTTGGCCTGGATTTGGGCCCTGGCCCAGTCACTTACTACCCACGCACATTACTTTGGAGGTGTCCATTGCACTGGGACACTTTATAGTTAGAGAAATGTGGGTAATTCACCTCGCCTTCCATATGGTAAATGGGAAATGAAATTGAGAGCCTAAAAGGTAGATGTTAGTGGGGATCCCTAACTGGCCTCCCTCAGCCACCACTGCTCTGAGCCTTGGTTCTTCTTACAGGAAAGAATCAGAAGGGGGCCCAGACCCATACAGAGGAGGAAATGACCAGATATGTTGAGGAGCTCCAAAAGCACCAGGTGAGTTGCAGCCTCCACGCTGGTTCAGGTATCCCTGTTGCCACCAGGCCCTTCCACCACTCAGACACTGCCTAACTCCCCAGGTGACCAAGGAGATGTGCTCTGTCCCATACATTAGGTCCCGAACGATATACCTGTATACCTGTATTATGCAAACCATGATACATATAGCTCCCTGACGGAGTCCTCGTGGGGCCAGTATGCCCCAACAGATGTAGGTTACAACTTGGTACATTGCTTTATAAGTTAGAATCAGCTGAGTGGTGGTTTGCAAATGTGTTGGAAGTGGTTTGCAAATGAGCATAGTCTAAAAAACCTCCTATTTCTTTTCACCACCAGTGCCCAGACCCAAAGACTGTGAGCCTCTTGAGGGCAGGCTCTATGACTTGCTCACCATTGTAGCCCTGCATTTAGCACAGGGTCTGGTGTACAGTTGGCTCTCAATGAGCATGAAATTAGTGGATTTGGGCCACAGCAGAAAGGATTTAAGTTAAATGCCAAGCTAGCTAGAACATAGCCTGGAAACTTAGAGATTCTGCTTCCTAGAGACTTGAGAAAATAATAAATCAGTATTCTATGTCATTAAGTTGAAGACCTTCTTGGCGAAAAGGTTCTTAGCAGAATAGTGATCCACTGACATATTTTTCTGAGGGCCTAGGGAGAAAACATGGATATGCTGGACTTCTGAGCCTGTCTTTCCACTGGTTTACCTGTAGTTTTAACAGAGGATGTTGCTCCTTGAATCATCTGTCTGTAAACTGGGTCTGGTAATATGGGCCTTCTCTCTGACATATAAGTTTTTAAGGAGTATAATGGTCACAAGAACTATTGACATGAAATATTTGAATTGAAAGTCAAGAATTATTAGTGTTAATAATAAATTCCAATATTTATTGATGCTTTTTCATATGCATTGTCATTATTGTCACTGATAGTGTAGAAACCTCATGTCATTTTTTAAAACAAATGCAGAAGCTCCTAGCCCTTTGTTTTTCCATATTTCAGCAGCCTTGAGCCTCCAGATGAGTATAAACCCTTAAAAGCAGAAAGAACTTAATAGGAATTCCTTTCATCTAGGGTGGAGAAATGATCAGAGTAGACAGTGGGGAGTGAATGATAATAGCTAACATTTTTTAGCGTCTCTGTTTTATGTGAGTTGCCTCGGAAGCAGACGCCAAGGCAAGGACTCAAGTACAAATAGTTTATTTGCGAGGCAGTCCCAGGAAACACCAGAAGGGGAGTTGGGAAGAGAGCCCAGGAAGGGAAGGAAACAATAAAGAGTGCGTATCCAGGCACGTTACCACTGGGAGCAAGTGGAGCTTAGTCCTGTTGCAGAACTCCAGGAATAGTTACTGTGCACAAGGGAGCAGGGAGCTGGGCTATGCCTGTATGAACTCCCGTCAGCCATTGGCTGAGAGCAGCCACCGGCAAACATGAATTCCCTGGCATTTCTGCCCTGTCAGCATGTGTGGGCAGAGCAGGCTCCAGCAGCCAGAGAAAGCCTCAGGCAAAGAGATGCAGCTGCTGGCAGTAAGAAGCCAGGCCAGTGTACTGAAACGTTAAAGGCACGGGCTATGGATGGGGCACCGACAGTGTGTACTAGATGCCAGACACTTGTTTTTTATTCCCTATTTAATTTTTTTATTGAGATGTAATTCACATACCATAAAACTCACCCATTTAAAGTATACAATCCAATGGTTTTTAATTTATTCACAAGATTGTCAACCATCACCACTGTCTAATTCCAGAGCATTTTCATCTTCCCTAAAAGAAACCCCATACCCATTTGAAGTCACTTACATTCTCCCCTCCCCCAGCCCCTGGCAGCCACTAATCTACTTTCTATTTCTATAGATTTGCCTATTATGGACACATATAAATGGAATCATATGATATATGGCGTTTTCTGTCTGACTTTTTTCATTTAGTGTAACGTTTTCAAGGTTTATCCTTGTTGCAGCATGAATCAGGACTTCATTCCTTTTTATGGCGAAATAACATTTCATGGTTTGGATATACCACATTTTATATATCCATTCATCAGTTGATGTATATTTAGGTTGTTTCTACTTTTTGGCTATGGTAAGCAATTCTGCTATGAACATTCTTCTACAAGTTTCTGTGTGGACTTATGTTTTCAGCTCTATTGGGTATATACCTAGGAGTGAGATTTGCTGGATCATATGGAAACTTTGTGTTTAATCTTTTGAGGAACTTCCAGACCGTTTTCCAAAGTGACTGTACCATTTTATATCCTCACCAGCACTATTCCAATTCTTCCACAAACTCACCAACATTTGTCATGGTCGTTATTTTTTATTAGCCATCCTAGTGGGTGTGAAGTGGCATCTCATTGTAGTTTTGATTTTCATCTCCCTAATGACTAAAGATGTTGAGCATCTTCTCGTGTGCTTTTTGGCTATAAGTAAGAATGTCTTCTTTGGAGAAATGGGCTACTGGTATAAGAGGTAGTACTCATTTTGTAGTTGAAGACATTGAGACAGAAGATTTCATAATATGCCCAAAGTCCCCCAGAAAGTCACACAGCCATGATTCAAGCTCAGGCAATCTGCCTCCAGAGCCTGTTGCTCTTTTGTGTGTGTGTGTGTGTGTGTGTGTGTGTGTGTGTGTGTGTTTGTTTTTTGGGCTGCATTAGGTCTTCGTTGCTGCCTGCAGGCTTTCTCTAGTTGCAGTGAGCGAGGGCTACTCTTCGTTGCGGTGCGCAGGCTTCTCAGGGCTTCTCATTGCAGTGGCTTCTCTTGTTGCAGAGCGTGGGCTTCAGTAGTTGTGGCACGTGGGCTTAGTAGTGGCTCATGGGCTTAGTTGCTCCGCAGCATGTGGGATCTTGCCGGACCAGGGCTCAAACCCATGTCCCCTGAGTTGGCAGATGGATTCTTAACCACTGCGCCACCAGGGAAGTCCCGAGCCTGTTACTTTTAATGCTTCTCCCAACTTGGATTCAGAACATTTTGTAGCACCTCCATTTAGCATCCTTTTCTTCATTTCTTCATGAATATAATAATGTCTGACGTTATTGTTTCATAGGAGTTTAAATGGGGTCAGCTCTTAATTTAGCAACAGTCCCTATACAGCCGTGTCACGAGTAAGACATGATCCTTGTCCTCAAGTTGTTCATCATCCACAGAGGAGATAGACAAGTAAACAGAACTCGGCATAAGCATGTATCTGTCATGCTATGTAAAGTCTTGAAGACTAGATAAATGCCAATATTTTTTTTTTATTCCATAATGCTTATTTTCTCTTGCTTCTCAAAGGAAACAGCTGAAAAGACCAAGAGAGTGAGCACCAAAGAGATCTAATGAGGAGGCATCTGGGAAAGGTGTCCAGAGCCTGGCACCTTCTCTTCCACTTCAGCGCTGAGTCCAGTATACGCAAGTGTCTGCTACAATCGCCAAATCACCAGTATTTGCTTGTATAGCAATGAGTTTTATTTTGTCTATTTGTTTTGCAGTAAAGGAAATGGGGGTGGCTGGCTAGGAGGGGAAGGGCCATAGCCTTCATTTCTAGGAGTACTTTGAGAGAAACTGTAAATGGTGCTCGGGGGCTGGAGGGAAACTGCATCGGTGTTGGGAGAGTGTACCCAGATCTGGAACACTTCTGAGTCTACCACAGCTGTGAACATGCTGCGGGGGGTGCAGGCAGTGAGAAAGAGCTTAGCAGGCTGTCCCCAGAGGGGGGATTTGGGAAGCTCAGTGGAGAAGACTGCATTCGGCTTCCAGCCCTTCCTGCTGCCATCAGCATAACAGACCTCTAGCATCTGTGCTTCTCCTCGTGGCCCCAGCCACTGGCTCTAGATACACGGCCATCCTCCTAGTTACCCAGTGTCTGGGAGGGTGCACCCAAATGATGCAGATACTTGTAGACTTTGAGCCCCTTAGAGACCTAACCAAAATTTTTAAAATACTTTTTACCAAAGGTGCTATTTTTCTGTAAACTTTTTTGGCAAGTTGATTTCATTCTTCAGTTATTATCATTATATTATTGTTGTTGTTGTTTAATATTTTATTTTCTTGACTAGAAATTAAGCTTTTGTAATTATTTTTCATTAGTCCTGCCATTTCAGAGGTGGGAGAGTTTGGGGTTCTTCCTTGTGCAGGGACTGCTATCACCCGGACTCCCCCCCAGCCCTGCCACATACTAGATGCAGCCCAGAGTTTGCCCCCTGGCTTCCAGTGGGTCAGCAGTCTGTCAGAGGATCAGGGAGCACCTCAGACAGCAGCCAGGAGAAGTGTCTCCATACAAAGCTTTTAAGATCCAAAAAGCTAATTTGTTTTCATCCATTCTCATAGATCCATGCAAATCAGTATTCCAAAGGATTGAGACCAGTGCAGCTAAGCAAGGCTTAGATGTCCCAGCCTATCAATACGCTCACTGATCCTCCACTAACTAGGAGAGTGACTCTGTCCCTGTCTCTTCCTATTTCTGGGCCTCAGTTTCCTCAGCAGGTAGGAATGCATTAAACTTTTGACTTGAGAAATTGTAAATTCTGTGGTTCTGATAATTGGTCCAGAAGGAGACAATGTGATTTTCCTCCTTCTGCTTTAAGATAAATGAAACCTTGTTGTTATATAAGAGTCAGACAGCCAAAAACAAGCTGACCAAATCTGACCTCGGTCTGAATGGCCCCACGGGTTGTGCTGTGATGTAGAGCCTTCTGGTAAAGCCTGCCCAGGAAGAGAGTGGGAAAGAGAACCACTTCACTTTGTCTTCACTTTTGCATTTCATCTTTAACCTTCGTGGGAACAGAAATGGCTTTCCCTTTAGAGATGAGGATGAAAGAAGGTTTCACATTTCGAGAGGGAAAAAAATGGACATTGAATCTTAAAACTGTGACTGGGGAGAAGTCAGTCATTCCTGTGTCTTTCGGCCTCTGTGATAATTAACTCCACTCGATACGATGTTTAGGATGCATTTGGAATAACAAAATTAAAAACTTGACATAAGATCTCATTTTCAGAGAGCAGATTACAGACCACCAAAGGGAAATGATGTAGGCTATACTACACAGGCAACTCTGAGACAGTTGTGCTGAAAATGGAATTCCTTCTAAACAGGTTTCCTTTTTCTCCTTTGAAAACATTCCACTTTGTTTAGAATTCTGAGCTTTTGTAAATCATCCCACTTAAAAGCTGTCTTCCAACCCAACTTGTGTGGTCTGCAATGTACCTCCCTGTCAAAGTGCCTTGGAGAACTCCCAACAGCACGCCTTGATCAAGATTTGCCAGCCCTTGGACACTATGGAAGAGAGGGCAGGAGTACCAGTCTGTTTAAAGCAAGAAGGCAGAGTGTCTCCTCACCAGTTACATTTAGGTCAGTGGTTGCTATCCAAGACGACCCTCCCCTGCAACATTGAATTCCCAAGAGCAAAATCTGCATTCCTCCTGTAAATAGGGAAGCTGCTGTCTGCACCATAGGATCATGTGATCTGACAATCATTCACGGAAAGCTGCTAAATAGCCTAGTCTGGGGAGTCTTGCGTGAAGCTTTGCATGGAGCAAATAAACAGGATTCAATTGGGTTCAGTTCCTCCAGCTCTCTAAAAGCACAGGGCTTAGACTGCAAGCTTCCTTGGGCTTTCTCTGTGTGTGTATGTTTTTTATAAACATATTACAGCATCTGTTAAGATTCAGTGTCCATGGAAACCTTCTCACATGCCATGACTCTGGACTCCATCACTGCTTTTGGAAAGCAGGGCTCCTCCACCTGCTAATAAGCCCATGTGGACCAGTCTGAATGTCTTCCCTTTATACTTGTGTTTTTAAACAGTCAAATTCCAAGAAGCAATTTGGACAGGTTTCTGTTGCCTGTGTATTTGTGAAATGTATTTGTATTTAGTAGGCTTCCTTATTGCATTTAACTTGTTTTTTGTTAACTCTTGATTTTTTTTTTTTTTTTGGATACTATTGATAAATAAAGAAATTAAAATAATAGTTGTATTGTTTTCTTTCCCCCAAATTAAGGCCAAATAAAGTTGCAAGAACATTAACCATTTACCTCATAAAAGTAGATTTGAGTTTCAGGAGGCTTAAAAAAGGCCTGAAAAGTTTCTCCTAATCTCGGGACTGCAGCTGCAGGGGGAAAGGTTTACTCAAGGACTGATAGAACAAGTTTATTTAAAAGAATCACCAATGGTGGGTCTGGGTAGGAAGTAATGAGAAGTCAGGAAACAGTATTGGGTAGAGGTTAAACTAAATGACTCCAAAAACTGCCATGGACCTTATGAGACTGAATGGCATCGGGTGAGGCTGGCTGCAGGTAAACCTGTATGAGAAGCCAAACAAACCTGGGAAGGTGGCACAGGGAGCATGTGAAGATCTGGTAGGATAATCTTAGTGGCTGTTTACCAGGTACACGTGTATACCATAGGGATAAGCATTTCCAAGTGGACTGAATGTTGGCTAGTTAAGACCCTCTGCTTTGCTCTATCTTGGAGACACATGACCAATACTAGTTCTCCATCTCCCTGTCCAAGTGATTCTTACAGATATCATGTACTCCCCACCAGCAACAATTAATTCTGTCTTCCAAGAGAACTCATTACAGTTGGTTTAAGCTTTCTTAATTTTAGTCATAATGTATAGAAGTCTTGCTTCTCTCAAATTATAGCCAGGTCACCTTGATTGGATTTGGAGTGTTATTCAAATGCTAATCAGATATTAAAATGTCATCTCTGGTTGTATTATTGCTACAAATTACTGATCCCATTAATCACCGTTTGATTCTTTAAACTTTCATTCTCAGAATTCTTAAACCCAATTTGAAGGGTACCTTGTCCACAACCACTTTTAAATGCTGGCTGGCCTCTCCCAACCTTCTACCATGCTCTGGGAGCACTTCTCCTGCTATTACAGTATGCATGTGTTCAGGAAATGAAAATGAATTAAAGGAGCCTGAAAGAAACATAATTTAGAAGGTAAGTTTCCTATAATCAAAATGTAACATTATGAGCTCTGTAAATTAGAACAAATTACTGTGATTAACTTCAGTTTTGGAGTGCCTGTGTCAAGTCCCCAACAGTCCTCTTAAATTACTTCTGAAATAATGGGGAGGAGGGAGTAAAAAATGTCTATTGAACGAGTAGATCTAAGCAGATGCCCTCAGAGCCCTGGAGTAAATGTAGCATAGGTGGAAGACATGAAGAACGTAAACCCTGGGCTACTGCTGCTGAAGGCTGATTCATGAAGTAACTAGGAAGTATCATGTTGCTGTCTGAATGAGAGGTCTTCCTGTCAATAGGAGTTCACTTTTAAAAATTATTTAACACATTTCTTATTGATAAACTAATACATGCACATGGTAAAAGAAAAAATTCAAATTGTATCAAAGAAAATACAGTGAAAAAAATTCATCCTCTTAGAGGGTGTGTACACTTAATAAATTTGCTTATAATTGCCACTTGTCCTTCAAAGAGGTTGCATGCATTTACCTACAATTGCACCAAAAATACATACACTGAGCATATCTATTTTCCCAAATTTTTGCAAGCACTGTGTCTTCAAACTTTGGGGTGTCTAACAGAGGAAAAATGGTAACTCATTGACTTATTTTTAATTATTTTATTATTCCTTATGTGAGATTGAGCATCTTTTCGTGAATTATTGGTCCTTGTTCTTTTCTTCCATTACCTTTGTTCATTTTCTGTTGGTTGTTGGCCTTTGCTTACTGGTTTATAATAGTTCTTCATGTATTATTATTAGCCCTTTGTCATGAGGGTGGCAAGATCTGGCAGTAGTGGACCAGATAGAAGGCTACTTCAGGAATGAGGTGAGAAATAGTGGTGACTTGAATTTTAAGATAATGGCAGTGGGGATTAATAGAAGGTTAATGAGGTAACATTGACAAGAGCTGGCTAATGACTAGCTATGGGAGTTAAGGAGGAGGTAATGGTCATGAATGACCCTAAAGTTCCAGCTTGGATGACTTGGTAGATAATGGTGCTGTTTTCTAGCGTTGGTAAGAGAGCAGGAGAAACCAGTTGGCTGGGGAAAGGAGGAAGGAATGGGAGATGATGAATTCAGTTTTTCACAGGTTGAATCTGAGTTTGGAGGTATGAGTAGTTGGATAGGAAGGTTTGGGAAGAGATCTGGGCTGGAGATAAAGATCTTGGAATAGACAGTATAGAGATAGTGTTCCTTTGTGTAGACAAGATGGCCTATGGAGAATATATCAAGTGAGAAAAAAAAGAAAATGTTGAGTTGGGAAGGTCCATAATAAAGACAGAGAACCTTTTTGAGAAACTCTGGGTACATGTATTTCTCCTGCTTCCTTGTGGCATCGTTAACAAACAGTGTACACAGTTAGAAAAATGGTATAATGGGTTGGATTCATAGATGAAAACAGCATGTAGAGAGTTCAGCTGGGAAATGGTACCATGGATTCTATAGAGAGGTCAAAACTGAGAAGGAAACACCATGAATGTGTGGAATGGAGTAATACAACTTGCTGGAAAACGGGTTAAATGAATTTAGGAGAAAGGAACAGGAAATGCACCCTGATCATGATCACTGGAATGCACAGGTCTTAACTGACCTGATGTGGTCAGATAAGAAACTTAGGAAACTTGACAGTGTTAGGGTCTGTAAAAATAATATATTGCCAGGAAAATAAGAGGCAAGATTGTTAATGGATAAGAATAAAATATTTAACCAGGAAACCTGTATAAAATTGTCAAGAGGATGATGAAAGGAAATTTCTGCCGCCAAAAGAGAAGGGACTTTATCCTTCTAGTGCCTTGCCTCATTTTAAATTATATTAAGTTAGCAGAATTTGTCATTTTCCAAGGAGCAGTGACAACTCAAAACAAAATGCTTGCTCCAAAATCCTTCCACTAGACTCCATAGTTAAAGCTGGCAACCAGTAATATTTATAACTTCATATATTCTTTGTCTTTCATAAATGCCATTCTTAGTTTCATGTTTCAACTTCTTTCTAATTTATCTGTATCATAACATTGTTCTTATTGTGACTGATAACTTACTGAGAGACGATATCATGTAATGTTTAACAACCAGGCTTCCTGAGTTTATATCCTGGTTCTGCCTCTGCCCTTTATATTCCAGGAGTTATTTGATCTCTCTGTGTCTCAGTTTCCTTTTTTTTTTTTTTTTTAATTTTTTTGCCTTCATCAGGTCTTAGTTGCAGCACGTGGGATATTCGTTGAGGCATGCGGGATCTTTTGTTGCGGCACACAGGTTCTTCATTGCGGCACACACTCGTCTCTCGAGTTGTGGCGTGCGGCTTTTCTCTCTCTAGTTGTGGCGTGTGGGTTTTCTCTTTCGAGTTGTGGTGTGCGGGTTTTCTCTCTCTAGTTGTGGCGTGCGGGTTTTCTCTCTCTAGTTGTGGTGTGCGGGCTCTGTAGTTTGTGGCACACGGGCTCTCTAGTTGAGGAGTGTGGGCTCAGTAGTTGTGGTGCATGGGCTTAGTTGCCCCGTGGCATGTGGGATCTTAGTTCCCTGACCAGGGATCAAACCCACCTCCCCTGCATTAGAAGGCAGATTCTTTACCACTGGACCACCAGGGAAGTCCCTCAGTTTCCTCCTTAAAAGTGGCATAACAAGAGTACCTACCTCATTTTGTTCTTTTTTTGAGGATTCAATGAGCTAATGTATATAATTTTTTCAAATAGTCTCTGGCACATAGAAAGTGCTGTGTAAATGTCAAATTATCACCAATTAGTTTCTATTATACATTCTTATAATTCTCACAATGACTTGGTGAAAAAGATATTTTACAGATCGGGAACAGACAGTTTGTAAAGTTTAAGGAATTTATGTAATACCACACAATGTGCAAAGAACAGAGTCAGGATTCAAACCCGGGTCCCTCTCATACTCTTTCTACTTTGCCACCGTCTTTCCCTTTATTTTAAAAATTATTACATCCACATGAGCCATTAATTCCTCATTCGTGTTCTCTAATTATGTAACTGCTGAGCACGTATAAGCAATTAATAAGTTTTTTCATTTAGTTCTAATAACTGTCTGCACGTCTTCTCACTCTTAAGTGAGTGCGGATCAGGCTGGGCCTCTGAAGTTCCCCGAGGCGTGATCCACAATCCAACTTGGTTTCCCCAGAAACGATGCATCCAGGAGTCATGCCAGCCAGTGTGGGACCCCAGCAACCTCCAGCATACACCTCAGAGGTTTGGCCCAGTAAACCTCTCTGAGGTGCCTGCTTTTTGTGACATTCTATATGGACGTTTTAGAAGCAGATATGTGTCTTATCTCCATCAAAATTATTTTATCACCTGAGTCCAGTAATTCAAAAACTTTGGGTTTTAACCCAATTAAAATCTCTGGTTCCTGGATGATTTTCTGAATTCCCTTTTCTCTTACATGCCTTTTTCTCCTCTCTCCCATAACCTAAGCTTGATTCCTACAAGGCCCAGGACGGATATCACCCCCATCCCCTTCCAAAAGGAACAAAGAAGGAGATTCTGTACAGAAAGCATAGAGATAGGAGAGATTTGGAAGGTGAGTTTTAGGAATAATAAAGACTCTGAAATCAGTTGGGCAAATCAGAAACGTTCAAGAGTGAGTCTCACCTTCTTTGACTTTCCAAGATTTCCATAGCCTTTGCTCAGTTATGCTATGTAAAAGAAGGCTTTTACAGATACAGTGATTCCCATTCATAATCAGTTTTAGGAAGATGTCTCGCTCTCAACTTCGTATCAGCAAAGTGCCCATGTGATAATATCGGTACCAAAACCCAAAAAATCTGGCTTAGAGAAATCCTGCTCTGCCCTGAAGTCTCCAACAAATCGTCTGTCACTGCAGCACCACATCAATGAAACATACACAGAGTAGAAAGTTCATCAGGTTTTTGGTCATCTTTCATCTCACAGTAAAGATTTTAAAATTTTATTCAGAGAACTTGACATATGAGAGGCATGAGGTCAAATAAAAGTAAATCTTATAAATAAGAGAATTAGAGATAAAGAAACAAGACTTTATAAATATACAGACCTAAGAAAGACAAAATAGGGGCGCTCCTATAGTTTTAGTCAACATCCAGTACACTGGACCTGTTACCTCCTTATCTTTTAGGTTTATGACAGGTAGGTGCCTAGGACAAAGAGAATATAGTCCACAAGAGAAAACCAGGAGCTCCAGTGGCTAAAGGCAAGACAGTTTGGTCCTCGGACAGATATTATTCAAATCTCTTAATAGTAGTCATATGTACGGGGATACTTTCTCCCTGTAAAAAAGAAAGCAGGCATGGAAGGCTGGAGTTTTATATTAGAGGCAAACCCTGCATTCAGCTACAGTGCATTCCTGAAAGTCACACAGGAAGGAACAGTCGTGAAAAATGAGTTCTCTCTGTTCCTCCTAAGAGCAGTAGCCCTCAAATAACTCATTCACCATTAGTAACTCTCCTTCATTTTTAAGGCAAAATCCTGGTTTACTCATTCATTAATTCAACACTATTGTTAGGGGAACAATGACAGAAGCAAAAAGAGAAAAGGGAAGTGAATGGGATATTTCCCACTAACTTTCAGAGAGAGGGGAGATACAGAAGCAAAATAGGCCCAGGGCTTCGGAATATACTATACTACTGTGTCTGTTAGGTTTGTGGGACTGAGATACATGTCAGAGGAACTGATACCATCAGTCACCAGATCCCACCGCATTCCAGTATACACCGGAAAGAATACATCCCAGGCCAAGGAATGACTGCAGAGTCTGCCTATTAGATCTGAGCCTGCAGGGGGAGGAGGGAGGAAGATGCTCCTGATGTGTCCTGAGAAAAGGAACAACAGAGTTGTGCGTTTCCATTTCAAGAGTCAAGGTTATTTTGCATCTCTGGGGCCATGACGATGAGACTCAAAAACTAAGAGCTAACACCACCTATTCCAAGAGCCTACTGTGTATCAGGAGCCAGAAAAGAGGGATAGAGGAACATGGCTCCTGCTTGTGAGGGATTCGCAGTCTTGGGACAAGACTTAGATGACTTAAATCTGTTCATGGAGTGTATAATCTTAGATACATAAATGCTGGGTGGTGTAAGAAAATAAAGTATATGAGCTTTGGATTCAGAAAGAACGGATTTGAATTCTAACTCACGTGCTTATTAGCCATGTCCTTGGTCACATTCTTTGCCGTCTTGCTTCCCTCACACAGGAGGGGGACAGCAATAACAGCTACCTTGCAGGGTTGAGGCAAGGATTTAAAATGACATGTAAAGTGCCAGGCACATGGTAAGAGACTGATAAAGGGCAGCTATGCTTATTCAGCCTGTCACATCATAAAGCTGACGCCCGTAGCAGAGGGAGAGAAGCCTTACCAATAGGAACAGACACATCGATCGGGATGAAAGCTGTAAGTTCCTGAAGTGTGGTCTTTTTTCAAACACAGAGAAACTCCCACCTCCCCACCTTCTCTTGCCCCAAGCTACAACCTTCTCTTCCTGAGTTTCTTTAAATCTCCAAAGAGCCCAGAAGTGCCTGATATATTTGGCATTTGGTAAATATTACTGAATAATGACTTCTTTGTGGGGAAATACACCCTGCTTTAACTCACTTACTTGGGTACTTGCAGATGATTCTGAAAGGCTGGTTGTTCACATCTGTCTCTGTTATGTGGCAGACATATTTCTCATTTAACTTGGCCGGGTATTTCAGGACAGAGAACACCCGGTAGAAGCCATTCATCTGCTCCTCCAGGACCTCCACGGTACTGTGGTTGCTCAGGTCCCTCTCTGCCCGGTCCAGCCAGGTCACACTGGGCGTGAGGTACCAGCCCCTGGAGACGCACGTGGCCACATCCTCATCATTGATCTTATCAAACCGCACCTGGGGCGTTTCAGAGTCTGGTTGGAAAAAATAACAAAACAATTAGTTCCTTTTTTAATTCCAGCCCCAAGAGGATCAGGCTAGCAGAAATCTTGCCCTGAGTTTTTACATTAACCCTTATGTAGGCAACACATCTTGAGGTTCACCGTAGTTAAAGTTTTGATCCAGGCACAGCGAGAGAATATCAGGATACACACATGTGCCTGCCCTCCAGGTCTCATCTACCACTGCTGTCTTTATTTTTGGAACCTTCCTCTACATGAGGGGGTTCATTTCAGACTCTCTGCTGAACTCAGATAGCCCTGCTGAGGATCATAGAAGATAAATGACTCTCAGCACCACCCTGGCATCTCTTCCAACTCCTACCCAGAGGAATTCTGCCATGCCTCCCTCCACCTTTGTGAGATCTCTGATGAGGAAAAGACCACTCTCCATGTAATCCTGAAAAGGGTGAGGATCCTTGGGGCACTATGGAGATCCACTGGTCCAGTCCAATCTTACATTTTAATAGTGAGAAAATGAAACCTGGAAAATCTAAATGGTTTGTCCAGAGTCACACAATTAGAACCTGGGCTTCCTGACTCCCAGCACAGGGCTCTCTTCTCACCAAATCACACATCATATCTCAGAGTTTTCATGTAGGAGTCTTTTGCAACATTTTGGTTTTCCAGTCTTACAATTTGTTTAGTAAGTTTGGGATGGGACCAGGGTTTTGGATTTTGGGGTTTTTTTTTTATGTTTTGTTTGCTTGTTTGAATGAATGAATGATGTAGTCAGGTACAGATTAACACCTTTGGTTCAGAGCAATATTTTTAGCTAAGATGAATTGACATGCCAAATACCTGACTCTCATAATGGGAATAAGAAGTACCTATAATGATTTGAGTAGAAGAGAAAAAGTGAGAACACAAGAAGAGAAAACATGTAGTTTATCTTTGTGAACAGAAACAGAGCTTGAAACCAAGTTAATCCAATAAATTCCCTTACCTTCTCCTATTAGCTTAATTGTACTTTTGCCTCTTCCATTTGGTGTGATGGCTGAGCATTTGTAGATAGCTTCATCCGTGGAATCCACATTTCTTAATAAGAGTGATAGAGTCCACTCAGAAATTTCCTCCCGATCCACGGAGACTTTTCCCTCATACAAGGAGTTTTGGTCCTCTAGTTGCTCTGTGTTACTGCTAAACTGGTAAACCAGCTTCGAGAAAACTTCCCAAAAATCATAGTACCTAAAAAATTGGTAATATTCTTTATCATCCTCTACCTCATACTCCTGTCTTATGTCTTCTCTCTTCCAAGGAAACTCAAGCTTTTCTGTGCCCTCCACAAAGGAGAAATGACAGGAAAGGGTAACATCAGTGAAAGGATGGGCCCGCAACTCTTCTGTAGACACTGAGGATGTCAAAGAAGAAATGAAGTCAGCAAAGTATTTGTAAAGGCCAGTGAACACTGCATCAGGTAGGGTTTAATAACAGATAAAATAAATCACTCTAGCTATGTCAAACAGAAAGAGGTTTAGTACAGGGAATTAGACATTTACAAAATCATTGGAAGCCTAGAGGAATGAGCCCAAAGAAGGTCACGGAAGGTAAGACATGCAATGTCTTATGTGTTAAGTCCTTCCCTGAATTATGCTCAGAACAACAGGCTGAGCTGGTCTGCCAGTGGAACTGCTGCCTCTGCCATATCAGGAAGCTGGTAAATCAGGAAGTTGTCACTGCAGGTATTGGCTCCAGAGTCAAACTGCACCTGCTAGATTCACACTGGGAACAGAAAGGATGCCTCATGCACTATCACCGTTCTCCTCACTTAAATCAGTGGCTAACTTGGTCCTTTAGCAAATGTATCTGATTGGCAGAGCCTACGTCATTTCCAGAACCCAAAATACAAAGGAATCTTGGAAATACAGTTTTTTACTCTGTAGTCTCAGCAGCTCAGGAAGGCAGGTTAAAAAGGCAAAAATAGAATTTCAGTAAGTCAGTCTATTCTACCTGCCACAAATGTCTACTGGTCTGGGCAGAGTTATCAACAGAAGGGGCTGAGGGCTGTGGGGAATATAGCCATGCACTATGTACCATTCATAGAACCATGACCTAGAATAGAATCCTGATATGTTAGAGCTGAAAGAAAGCTTAGAGGTCATCTGATTCAATCTTTCCAAACTATTTTCCCCAAAGCCCACCTCATTGACAGCCAGGTGAAAGACCAAATCAGTGAGATCTGCATTCCTTTATCACTTCAATCAGAAAAATCCCTCTATAATTTAATTTATAAATGGGGCTTCCAAGTAAGAATTCTTCTGTCAAGTGTCTCTGCTACTAAAAGACAAAATTGAAACCCAGGGAGCAAAGTTGCTTGGGGTCACAAAGTAAGATACTGTTAGCACAACAGAAAGAAACAAGACGTCTCAGAATTTAAAAAGAACCTTTTGGGTCATAGTTTTCAAACTTTTGAGCCTAAAAGACTTATTAAATTCCCAACTTGAGTAAGACAGAATAATGAAACTTCTGCATTATGAAAGTAGGGACTCCATCTCTTTTTTCTCCTAGAGACACTATGCAAGTAAGAAGCATCATAAAGGAAGAACTTGTCATATAAGCCTAAGTAAGGATATTGTTTGATATAATGAAGTGAGATCAAATAGAAGAAAGAAATACGTGAGGCACCAAGGAAAACCCAAATGGTGAAAGTTAATAGGCAAGGGAGCTTCTAAGCCATCAGCCCAGCAAAGAGCAGCCAGAGAGACATCTGGTAGGGGACATTCCAGCTGAATAATAGATGCAATCTGCTCATTTCAGCAGTGGCAACCACATGGCTGATGATGGCGCTGGGTATAGACTGTACACAGAGGGCAGAGACCATATCTTAACCACCCTGTTTCACCAGTGCCTAGCACAGGACTTGACACAGTAGAAAAACATCAGGTGTAATGGTAAATTTTATGTCAACTTGACTGGGCCACTGGGTACCCAGATATTTGGTCAAACATTATTCTGGGCATGTCTGTGAGGGTGTTTTTAGATGAGATTAACATTTGAATCAGTAGACTGAGTAAAGTTGACTGTTCTCTCCAATGTGGGGGGCCCTCATCCAATCAGTTAAAGGTCTGAAAAGAACAAAAAGACCAGCCCTCCCTTGAGTAATAGGGAACTCTTCCTGCCCAGCTGTTTGAACTGAGACTTTGGTCCTTTCCTGCTCAGACTTGAACTGAAATATAGGCTCTTCTTGGGTCGTGAGCCTTCGGACTTGCACCGGAAATATACCATGGGCTTTCCTGGGTCTCCAGCTTGACCACTGTAGTTCTGGGGACTTCTCACCTCCATAATCACTTGATCTCTTTATATAGATTTTATTTGTTCTGTTTCTCTGGAGAACTCTAACTAATATGTTGGGTAACATTTAAGTTTTTCAATGTCCTAGGCGTATTCAAAGAGCTTTTCCTGAACTAATTCATTTAATCTGTATACTAACACCGAGGTAGGTACTGCTGTTATTCTCAATGTACTACTGGGAAAACTAAGGCACAGTGAGTGAGGTGAAGTAAGTTGTTCAGGGACACGGCTAGTGAGAAATAGGGCTATGATTCAAACCCAGGCAGTTTGGCTCCAGAGCCCTCCATCTGAACTGGGTTCTGTCTTCTAACAGTAGGCACTCGTTCTAAGTTTGATGAATGAAAAAACGACTGATGAAATAAATGACTGAATGAATATAAAGAAGACAGATGACAATGGAAAAAAAGGAGGCAGGGAGAAACAACTTGTCTACCCTTTGGAAGGATGGATTTGCATACCAAAAAAACTAAGTGCTTTCCTGCTCAGATTGTTATTTGTCTGACGTGGTTATAATCAAGAAGCAGTGGATTACAAGTACAAAAAAATCTTGGTAGATTTGTAAATCCAAGTTCTAGTTCTAAGTTTTCTTTATTAGTCATTTGGAATTGGGCAAGTCACTTAATCTCTCTTATGTTACAGTTTCCTTATGTGTAATTAGGGTAAGAACACCTGCCCCAGGGCTGTTATGAAATACCTTGGGATCTTAGGGATTGTTTTTATATGACATGGTTTAGTCATTTTCCAGAGGGACAGAAGGAGTGGACCAGTTGGGTGGATACCTTAGTAAACTGCCCCTCTTCCCAAAATCTCTCATAAAAATATGAGAGGTCCTTGATTCTAGCTTTTCAGTTTATATCCAGGAGGTCTTCTACAGCTGTACACTTTCTGTCCCCAAGGGAAAGGGTCTCAGACTCAGGAATCCAAAGGCTCTAGCCAATGAATCATGAAACAGGATCTGCCAATGATGTAATTGTTAATATAAAAGCCAACTTCTGAGTGATGTGTCTGCAGATGGTCCTACTTGAATCTGAATAACTCTTTTGTCTATTTCAATCTGTATTATTTCTAGACCTTTGTATCTTTAGCTTCCCAAGGCCTAAGAAGCTGAGGCAAAAGCTCAGCAAAAAGTTAATAATATGGGAAAACACTTTGAAAACTATAGAAAGATACTACATCTAAAGCACCTAATATAGTACCTAGCACCTAGTATTAGGTTGTCACTATTTCTATAAAATATAAGATATTATTAGAACTAACACAGCTTTCTCTTTCTCACTTACATATATACCCATTCCTTTAATCTGTTTGGTTGGGTTGTTCCTAACTATGAGTGGATTACCATCTCACTTTGCCTTACTGCTCCCTTCTGCACACACACACACACACACACACGCACACACACACAGAGGAACCAAGCATCAAAAGAAAAGAGCCAGTAAATATAATCTGGGTGGACCAGGCCTTGCACTAACTCCTAAGTAGATCTCTGGATGCATCTCCTGAGGATGCCTTCCAGCTTCTGCCAGCTTTAAGAGACTGGCAGAACTGCCGTAGGTCCCTGAGACACTGCATATACCTAAAACGGATTAATGTGTTTGACCACTTTTTGAGTAGTTATATTGCAGGATTGGGGTATATGTTTTTTTAAAGAAATTTTTGCATACATATTTTTGGCTAGCTGAATTACATTAACATTATCAACATCTATATACTATTCATCTCAACATTTTTGAAGAAATGAGTATAAAAATTATACAAACTCTGTGTGGACTGCCCATCCAGATTTTTCAGGACAGACCTGATCTCAAATATTCGGTGATGCTGCACTCTGAATCCGCACTTATCAGGCACTTGAAGTGGAGAGGACTGTCTAGATTTTTTTTTAATTGGGGGAGTTCAAATTATAGATGTGAATAGGTGTAGCTATCCAGATATGGCCTCAGATGGGCAATTCAGATTGGCAGTGGGGGTGGGAAGGCTTTTCTCATTTAAAAACATGAAAATAGAATAAACAAGAATGCTTTACAATTTGGGTCTGTTATATTTGCCCATCTGTCTTCACCATTTCCTGTTAAACACATATAACATTGTTACTCCCATCTAAAAAAAATGAAAAGACTGAGGTTCAGAGAGATTAAGTAATTTGCTTGTTTTTTTTTTAATCTCCAAATCACTATTTCCCTCACTATCCCCAAAGTTTTCTCAGAAATACCCACAAAGATTTTTTGAAAAGTGACTCATCTACATTATGAATAAGTAGAAGTATGTTGACAGTCACCAAAAAGAAAGACATTCTGTAAGGAACAAAAAGAAAGGGAGAAAATTTGCTTCAGCTGAGAAACAGTGAGAAGCAGCAGAACCTGCTGGGTCCAAGGAAGGCCCCAACCAACAGGCACCACCACCAGACTCCACGCCCACCAGATGCACTCTCAGCAGACAGAGGCTTCCAGCACTTCAACATTCTGTGTGGGATTGTCCACTGAGTCAAGTTCACCCAGGCTGATTCTATGCAGATTTGTTTGACTGGCTATTTGAACCTGGAGCTCTATTTCTGTAATATGCAAATCTATCTCTAGAGGTGAGTCACATTTGAATTCATCTGGATCAGAGTTAGCCCTGAAATGATGTTTGAGGGATCAGTGACAGCTTCCCAAGCAATTGTCATTGATCTTTCTGGATGTTGCTTGGGGAGAGTCAGCAGTGGGGGAGATATAACTAGTAGATATACAGATGTATCTGGGAAGTTATGGAGCGATGCTTCCCCAAACAGAGAAAAATGACCAAGAGACAGTACTAAACACGTCTGCCCTGCCAGGGCTGCACATTAATGGAAATGGTACTAACAAGCCTGGGACATCTCTGGAGGCGGTGGGAGAAAGATATCGGGGAACAGTCAGCCCCTTTAAGAAGCTCTGACATAAATGTACATCTACAGCAGGTAAAGGCAATCTTACGGTCTGGATGCTGCCTCCCTCTCTGGTCTCATCTCTCACTACTCCCCCACACCTCAAGTTCCACCAGTGCCATCCCTGAGTCATGGTGCTGTTCAAAGCCTCTTTGCCTGGCACATCCCCCATCACGACCGCCCTCATCTGCCCTCCACTACTCACTTAACATTCAAAATTCTGCCTCTTCCTATAATCTGTTAAGGAGAAAAATAAAACTCCACAATCTCCCAGGTCTGTGATACATTATAATAATAGCTACTATATATCAAATGTTAACAAATGCCAAGTTTAATCTTCAAAATAAGCCTATAAAATGGGCACTATTATTATCTCCATTTTTTCTCTTTTTTACTATCTCCATTTTATAAGTGAGGAAAATAAGGCATAGAGAGGGTAAATAATTCATCAGGGGCACACAGAACAAAGACACTCATCTTTCAGGTTAGCCGAAGCCTGTCACGTCACCTAAATTCTGTCTTGACAAACCCCTGCACTGTCGCCACATACCATGGGAAGTCCCATCACCCAGGGTGCCCACCAAAAGAACAGGAAGCTCCTGGCCGATGAAGCAGATGGCTTGTGGAATATTACAATAAGTCTCTTTCCTAGAGGCCTATTGGACCTTGGAGAATATGTGCTCTGTGGGTTGAATATTAACAGATACAGAATTCTTCAGAAGAACAAGAGGATAGAGGAGCCCCTGCCAGCAGATGTCCAAGTAAAGCATTTCTGGGGTCATTGGGACAAGTGGAAAGATTCTTTGCCAAAAATATGTACTCTGACTAGGAATATGACTAGTGATTGACAACAACTACTGATTTAGAAAATATTTCTCTGTGGTATATGTAGGAAAAAATTTTAAAGACATATCTAAAATAATAAAAAATATAAAAGGTAATATGCCAGATAGCAGCTACTAGAGCTACAGATAGTCAATAGAGAGAGACTGTAGTCAAATGTCATAGAGATAAAAAGTTGTAGGAATATAAAATACCTTTTCAACTCAATGAAATTTCATTATCTATTTCCAAGATTGAAAGTTTTGCATCATTATTAAAGACATAAAGCCTTCCTAATTCCCCCACCTCAGTGAGATATAATCTTTGCTCCTCCATAATTCCACTGTATTTTTCCACTGTATTTTGCAGTACTCTCACCCATTTAATAGAGCGTATTTTTTAATGATTCTAGTAGTAACACATATTCATTGTTTTAAAATGTTAGAAAAATGGAAAAGAATAAAGAAGAATACTACAACCACTTTTAAGTCCATCCAGACAACCACTGCTACCATTTTGGTAGTACGTACACATACTCAGTATGTGTAATTTTTTTTTTTTTTTTTTTTTTGCGGTACGCAGGCCTCTCACTGTTGTGGCCTCTCCCGTTGCGGAGCACAGGCTCCGGACGCACAAGCTCAGTGGCCGTGGCTCACAGGCCCAGCCGCTCCGCGGCATATGGGATCTTCCCGGACCGGGGCACGAACCCACGTCCCCTGCATCGGCAGGTGGACTCTCAACCACTGCACCACCAGGGAAGCCCAGTATGTGTACTTTTTAAGAGAGCTAAATTTGTATACAGTTTAGTGTCCAGTTTAATTTTCCTCTTGACACTGTTTTGTAAGCATTTCTTCATCATTGAAAATATCCCTATAATCTGGTCTACTCTGTTTTATAGTTATGTGTGTGCATATCTTATCATGCCTACTAGACTGTAAGTTCCCTAAGGGCCTGCCTAGGTCCTCTTTGTCTTCCATATGTTCATCGTTGTGTTCCATATGTCGTAGAGGCCCAATACGTGTTTATTGCATTAACTAAATTAAATTTAATTTGGTGTAACATTCTTACAAATTTTCACTCTATAACAGAAAAATGAAAAAAAAAGAAGAAATTCATACACTACTAAAGATGAGCATCAACTATGCCAAAGCAGAAAATCCAGCAGTGCAGCCCGGTATTGTCTCCAGGGCTTGTACCCTTTTCACCTCTCGTCTACAGAAAAACTATGAGAAGACTATGAACTAGCTTGATATAGAGGCACATGTGTAAAGGGACCACATACAGTTGGAGTAGATACCTAAATACTTCAGTCACATTATCCAACATTTGACTCTCCAGTTCACAATCAAGGCCAACACTTTCTCGCAAATAGTCTATTTATTGAAAGAGCTTACCTGTATCACAGCCGGTCCCTCTGATCAGCCAGGTGAGAAGCAAGTGAGGTGGAGTCAGCATGTCTTTCAGAGGGATGGTTGTGTGGCAGTCCCCAGAGACAAGGCTTGGTGATTCTGTTATTACCAAGCTGTTGCAGCAAAAGCTCAGCAAAGAACTTTGTGAGATTTAATATTTCTAATGGCTATATTTGTTGGCTAAAAAGTGCTTGCAAGGTATTATGGCTGAAGAGCGGAACTAGTAGAACACCATAATGTCCAATATTGGAGAATCATTCTACACGCAGTTTTTAAAAATCACATTTTTGGAGAATAATAACACGGAAAATGCTCACTATACAATTTTTAGTGAGAAAAATCAAAATACAAAACTTATTATATGTTTATACACATGCATAATTTCAACTTTGTGGGAAAAAATATGTGCATATAAAAAAGGGAGGAAATACACCAAAACGTCAGCAGTGGCTACTTCTGAATGGTCAGATTATGTGTGATTTTAGTTGTTTTCATTACACAGCTCTGAATTTTCTGTAATGACCTTTTACATTTACATTACAATAAATACTTTATAACTGGAAAAAATAATGAAATGGACAGACAGAACTTACACACATAATGCGGTTCAGAGAGTGAGGGTACAGGAAGGAGAGCAAATGAGATTTATTCTCTATTCTCTTCCTCTTAGGGATGAGTACAGCTTGTGTCTCCTGTTTAAAACCTTTTTGATTAACCTTTAAACTCAAGTTCAGTGGTGGCCAGCTCTTTATTAGGGTGCCTTTCCCTCTCCCATCACCACAGCAAATGAATTACTGGGTCTGGGTCTCAACTGGATTGCCCTAGTTCTTACACTCAGCATGCAACCCAGGTGAACTACAGACAAGGGTTTGAGGGAACACTTGGCAAGTAAGATAAAGACATAAACAGGAGGTCTTCTGCTGGGGATCAGTGCCAGAGGCATCTGGATCCCTGACCTCTTCTGACTGCTAATGAAGCAGTTAGTTCCACCCTTTGCATCTCCAGAACCTCTCAGTTCTAATCATCTTTAGTGGTTGAGTGAAGGCAACACCCATGAAATGTCGAAGTGAACTTAAAGCTACACCCACAAACATGAACTGTTGAAGAATGTCGTTTTTTTTTTTTTTTGAAAGCTCCTACAACATCTAACATAGAGTTTTTACGCAGTTGCTCAATAAAATAACTGTGGAATGGAACATAATGGAATGAAATAATTGTGATCAGTTCATATCACTTCTCTAATTCCTGTTATGGGGCTTGAGGCTTGGTCTATTGGGCTGGCCAAAAAGTGCCTTCGGTTTTTAAGTAAAAGTAAAAGACACATTTTTCATTTTCACCAAGAACTTTATTGAACAACATATTCACCCTTTTGTTTCACTACCTTCTGCCATTTTTCAGGCAACTTCATAATTCCATCTTCCCAAAACTTTTTACCTTTTTGAGCAAAGAACTGTCCCAGGTGCCTTTTACAGTCTTCCAGGGAATTGAAATTTTTCCATTAACAAAATTTTGTAAAGACTGAAGTAAATGGAAATCCGAAGGTTCAATGTCTGGTGAATATGGCAGATGAATCAGAACTTCCCAGCCAAGCTGTAACAGTTTTTGCCTGATCATCAAAGAAACATGCGGTCTTGTGTTTTGCTGATGGAAGATTATGTGTTTTCTCTTGACTAATTCTGGATGCTTTTCGTGGAGTGCTGCTTTCAGTTGGTCTAATTGGGAGCAGTACTTGTTGGAATTAATCATTTTGTTTTCTGGAAGGAGCTCATAATAGAGGACTCCCTTCCAATCCCACCATTTACACATCACCTTCTTTGGATGAAGACTGCCTTTGGTGTGGTTGGTAGTGGTTCATTTCGCTTGCCCCACGATCTTTTCTGTTCCACATTATTGTACAGTATCCACTTTTCATTGCCCATCACACATTTGTTTTAAAAATGGAACGTTTTCTTTACATTTCAGTAGAGAATCGCCCTCAGAAGTACAGTCAAATAGGTTTTTTTCACTTAACTTATGTGGAACCCAAACATCAAAGTGATTAACATAACCAAGCTGGTGCAAGTGATTTTCAGCGCTTGATTTGGATAGGATATTTTGAGTATGTCAGCTATCTCTCACATGGTATAACATTGATTGTTCTCAATTAATGTCTTGATTTGATCACTATCAACTTCAACTGGTCTACCCTAAATCTCCAGCATGAAACTTCACAAACCACTTTTGACACATTCGATCAGTTACAGCACCTTCTCCATACACTGCACAAATCTTTTTTTGCATTTTGGTTTCATTTTTACCTTTGTTGAAATAATAAAGCGTAATATGCTGAAATTGTTGCTTTTTATCTTCCATTTTCAAAATGAAAATGGCTACACAAAACTTCACCAATTTTGATGTCTTTTTTTAAATGCACGTTGATATGACAGCTGTCACATACAATCTAACAAAATTGTTATGAATGAAGTTAAAGAGAACTAAGTGCTACTAGAGCCATCTTATGGAAAAAATGAACGAACTTTTCGGCCAACCCAATACATTTGATTTCCCCTCTGCGGCAGAGGAGAAACATCCTGATGTTACTACAGTCTTGAGAAATGGGGAAGAATACTTTGTCTTCATATATAAAGCTCTTTCGACAGGTGCCACACTCCATAGACTCCCCCAAGCCTGGGAGTTTTTCATGCATGTCTACACAAGCTAATAAGGAAATGGGATTTCAAGCTTCCAGTAAGGAAAGAACTAGAGATGCTCTCTTCACCTGGTATTCACACCTCTCCCACCATGATCTAGACCAGCTTATCATTTCAAGCATTACCCTTCCTTTATACGAAATAATAACAGTACACCTTAGATTTGGGGGGCAAAGTTACAATTTAAAATATTTTCTCCCATTATTCTCCAAAGTGCACCAATACCAGGCAATCGAAACAACCAGCACCAAGCACCTCAGCCGTCAGACCCTTCACCGTTTCCCAGACATAAGCTTTCCTTCTTGTTTTTGCCATTCTTTCTCAAGAAATATTCTTCATTTCTCTCCAATTTCGTATGCCACATCCCATCTCTACCAAAACCCCACCACCCAGTGAAGGCTTTCCTAACTGCAGGAGCCTGAAACAGTCTCTTTCCTCTGAATTTTCATAGTATTTGTTTATGCCTCTATTCGACAGTTACCAAATGCTACTTAATATTTTAATTGCTTTGGGTTTATAACAGCTTTATTGAGATAAAATCCACATATCATACAATTCATCTAGTTAAAGTGTAGAATTCAGTGGTTTTAGTATATTTACAGAGTTGTACGACCACCATCACAATCAACTTTAGAATATTTTTATCACCCCAGAAAGAAACTCTGTACCAGTCACTCCACATGCCCCCCTCTCTCCAGCCCCTGACAAACATTAATCTATTTTTTGTTTCTATAGATTTGCCTATTTTGGACATTTCATTTAAATGGAATCATACATCATGTGGTCTTTTGTGACTGGTTTCTTCCACTTATGTGTTCTCTCATAATGTTTTCAAGATTTACCCATGTTGTAACACATATCAGTACTTCATGTTTATTGCTAAATAATATTCTATTTTATGGATAAACACTTTTTTAGTCCATTCATCAGTTGATAGAAATTTGGGTTGTTTCCACTTTTTGGCTATGATGAATAATGCTGCTATGAACATTTGTGCACAAGTTTTTGTTGGATATATTTTTTTCAGTTCTCTGGGATACATACGTAAGAGTGGGATTGCTGGGTCATACAGTAATTCTATTTTTTTAACCTTTTGAGGAACTATCAGACTTTTCCAAAGTGGCTGCTCCATTTTACATCCCCACCAGCAGTGTATGAGGGTTCCAATTTCTCCACATCCTTGTGAGCACTCATTATCTATCTTTTGGTTTTAGCCATCCTAATAACTGTGAGTGGTATCTCTTTGTGGTTTTGAAACTGTGCACGTCAGATTGGGACTTGAACCCATGTGCTGGGACTTGAACCCGGCCAAAACTCACAGTCTTCCAACTGAGATCACACACCTGGTTTCAGGACTTAATGAAGCTCAGGCTCTTGATGTCTCATTGCAGAAAGAATTCGGTGAGACACAAAGTGATAGGTAAGAAGTGAATTTATTTAGATAGAAACACACTCCACAGACAGAGTGTGGGCCACCTCAGAAGGTGAGAAAGGCACCAGGGTATGGGGTTTTCAGTTTTCATAGGGATGGGTAATCTCATAGGCTAATGAGTGAGAAGAGTATTCCAGCTATTTTGGGAAAAGGCGAGAATTTCCAGGAATTGGGCCACCGTGCGGCGAGCCGCTTCTGACCAGCAGAATGACGAATCACCACACGCTAGATTCTTCTCGCATCACACTTTATTGGAGTACAGCTTGGTTTCGGGCGGATGGAAGGAAGACCCCGTACGCTCGAGCCTGTCTGCTTATATAAGGGCTTAAGGACTCGTGTAAGTCCCTGATTCGTCCGTATGGTTATCGCATTTCGCAAGCCGGACTTTGGATAGGCCACTGCTTCAAAACCTGATTAGCATATTAGGTGCATGCGCCCTAGCGGCATACTTAGCGCATGCGCAATGGCTATCCAGCCGCGCCCTACATCTCACCCTTTTTTCTTTTCGACCATTGCAGCGGACATTGACCTGTACCAGTGCTCATACCGGGGTATGTACACGGTGTACCGGTAGTTTCCGCTTGCATTCGCAGACACCCTCCTGCGTGCAATGCTCGCAATCGAACTGAAGGGTGCAAGGGCTGTCTTCACGTGGCATGGGCTCCTCATGGAGGTGCAATGGTAACGAGACCTCTCCGTGCAGAGGCAGCCCCTAGGGCCGATCCCCTATAGAGGTGCAATGGCGGCAAGGCCCCTCTGTGCAAGGGCGATCATATGTTTTTTAGGGTGGAGAGCCAGGCTGCGGGGGACTCGCCTTCACTGATGGCCACAAGCGCCTGAGTGAGCATTATCCTATCTCGCCGGGTTCGAATGCGAATACGACAGACCAACCAGAGACACAACACTATCCCAAACAAACAGCAGGCTGCGAACAGTCCCACACCCACCCATTCCTTAAAAAAGGAAAATGCTCTAGCTAGCCATGCGGTAAATTCTCCAAGAGTCACTGGATCCACTCTGGTTGCATTCAGCTGCAGGATATTCAACTTCTGCTTAAATATCATCTTCTCCGCCTCGCGGGACCAATTTCCCTTTAGGAATTCTCCAATCTGCTTGCTCTTATTCAGAGCACCCAATCTGTGCTTAGTGGCCTAGCACAAGCCGTATTCATCTCACAGCTAGTGGAATACAATACTGGGAGAACGGTACTTTGAGAATGAACGGGGATGGGGACTGGCCAGGTTCGGCTAATTCCCCAAAACGTCTTGATCTCCGCCTTGAGCAGGGGGAAGCTCATCAACAGCATCCAGCCCAGTGTCACTCCTTGAGCGCTCCACATCGTTCTTGGGATTATCTTCCACGACTCTTGTTAACCTTGTCGGGACCCAAATCGGATCTTGATCCTGTGGAAAAACACAAAGAGATCCCCTGGATCGCGTGACAACGCGATCCGGGCCCTTCCATTGATTGGACAACACATCTTTCCACATCACTCTGCCGTAATCCTTTTGTTCACGTATCATATGGCGTTCAGCAGAAGTTTCTTTCTCATCATGTAAATTCAAAAAATTAATAGTAAATAAGGCAAGCGACAATTTCTGCTTCGGGGTGCAATTCTCCGCTATTCCCCCTTTTTGTTTTAAAAGCAATTCTTTAAGTGTGCGATTAGTTCGCTCTATTATACCTTGGCCTTGTGGATTGTAAGGCAGGCCCGTAACATGTTCTATTTGCATTTTTTGACAAAAGAGAGCAAAGCTCTTGGAACTATAAGCTGGGCCGTTATCTGTCTTTAGTTTAGCAGGCTTGCCCCAGGCTGCCCAGGCTTCAAGGCAATGAGTAATAACATGTTGAACCCGTTCTCCAGAGAGAGGGGTAGCATGTACCACCCCGGAATAGGTATCCACAGACACATGAACATACTGGAGCTTCCCAAAGGAGGGAACATGAGTGACATCCATCTGCCACAGCTCGTTTGGGGACAAACCTCTGGGATTTACACCAGTCTTTTGGGCCGGCAAAAATTGGGCACAAGTGGAACAAGACTTAACAATATGTCTGGCCTCGGCTCTAGTAATGAAAAACTTCTTTCTCAACACTGCAGATGATACATGATATAGCTCATGAAATTCTTGTGCTTGCTGCTTTTGATCCAAGGATAAGAAAACACGCGTTGCCATATCAACTTGTTCATTGGCTTTTGCCATTGGACCAGGCAACAGGGAATGAGCCCGTATATGGGTAACATAAAAGGGGTGTTGGCGGCGCAATATCTGAAACCTTATCCCGGCCAACAAGGATGCCACTGTGCTGGATGATCGAATATGGGGGGGTCACTTCAAGATGTTTCACTGCATTAACCACATACAATGAATCAGAGATCAAATTAAAGGGTTCTTGAAATCGTTGAAAAACTTCCAAAACCACATGACATTCCACCACTTGAGGAGCATCAGGTCGATAGTCTATAACGACAGGATGCTGACCCTGAACCATATAAGCCCCTTTTCCGGATTTTGATCCGTCCGTATAAATGGTCAGGGCATCATTTAGTGGTCGCTCTACAGTGACCCTTGGAAAAATGACAGGTTGCTGGATAATGAATTTCAAAATTTCACTCTTGGGCAAATGGTTATCAATAGTTCCAGAAAAGGTATAAATAAGTATAGACCACTCAGAGGTGGTAGCAGTTAATATTTCTATTTGATCTTTAGTATAGGGAACTACAAGTTTTTCCGGCAACATTGCAAAGGCGGAAACACATTGTTTAATACCCAAGAAGGCAACCTCAGCAACCATAGATGGATAGTGAGACAGCGTCTTCATCCCCAGGGACTTGGTATGGATCCAAAGCAAGGGCCCATCTTGCCAAAGAACACCTGTTGGAAATCCTAAGGTTGGAAGAACACACATCCAAATAGGCAAGGTACTGTCATAACGCTGTAATTGTGCTTTCATAAGAGCCTGTTCCACCTTCTGAAGAGCTGTTTGGGCCTCGGGGGTCATCTGACGCGGGGAATTAAGATCAGGATTACCTTCCAATACAGCAAACAAGGGTTGTAATTCAAAGCGAGTCAGACTCAAATACGGTCGAAGCCAATTAATATCCCCAAGCAATTTCTGAAAATCATTCAAAGTTACCAAACGGCTGGTTCTAAGTTCAATTTTTTGAGGCACTATTTTGGTTTTGTTTATAACAGCTCCTAAAAAGTTAATGGCATCTCCCTTTTGAATTTTTTCAGGGGCCAAATATAAACCTCTATTCTCTAAACTCACAGATAAATCTCCCAAGACCTGCTCAAGCAGTGTCATGCTAGGGGCTGACAGCAAAACATCATCCATGTAATGAATAATTTTAACATCTGGGAACTTATCCCGTACTGGCTGTAAGGCAGTGTCAACATAAAGTTGACACATGGTGGGGCTATTGGCCATACCCTGAGGAAGCACGACCCATTGATACCTCTTATCAGGCCTTTCATGATTAATTGAGGGTAATGTAAAAGCAAACCTCTCTTTGTCTTTGCTATTCAATGGAATGGAAAAAAAGCAATCTTTTATATCAACGGCAATAATGGGCCACCCCTGTGGGATGGCTGTCAAAGCCGGCAGGCCGCGTTGTATGGGTCCCATGACCTGCATTTGTTGATTTATTGCTCTTAGATCATGGAGCAAGCGCCATTTCCCTGATTTTTTCTTAATAACAAAAATAGGAGTATTCCAGGGTGACTGAGAGGGTTCTAGGTGTCCCAATTGTAATTGTTCCTCTACTAATTGCGATGCTGCCTCCAACTTTTCTTTAGACAACGGCCACTGAGGGATCCACACGGGCATTGTGGTCTTCCATGTAATAGGAATCATTAACTCAGTGACCCCTGAGAAAAACCCAGCCCCCTGCGACAGGGGTTTCCCTGAGCTTCTATAGGAGCAGCAGTACCTTGTAAATTTTTTCCTATCCCTCTGCCTGGTATAAAACCAGACCTGAGCATCATTTGCTGTGCAGCCTCGGAATAATCATTAGTAAGTTTTAATTTCATCTGGCTTTGCACATCCCTTCCCCACAGATTAAGTGGCAATCCTTCAACCACAAAGGGTTGAAACTTCCCATTCTGATCTTCAAAAATCCAGGTCAGTGTTTTAGAGCTAATTTGGGGTGCTTTGGCGTATCCTAAACCCTGTAAGGTCTGAGAGGTCTGTAAAGGCCAGGATTTTGGCCAGTAGGTGGCAGTAATAATACTGCGATCAGCTCCGGTATCAACCAGACCGGAAAATACCTTTCCTTCTATAATTAAATCCATCATAGGACGATCATCAAGAGACAATGATAAACAGGCCAGATCAACCCCAGCAGATCCAAATCCGCGATCTCCTCGGTCCTTGGAGCGAGCAGGGTATTTTTCATGAAGAGATGGCAACACCAACAATTGGGCAATTCGATCACCGGGATTTATAATAGCTACTCCTTTTGGGGATTGGCACATGACCTTAATTATTCCAGTATAATCAGAATCAATTACCCCGGGTAAGACTATGAGCCCTTTTAGAGCAGAGGAGGATCGGCCCAACACCAATCCGACCGTCCCTTTAGGTAGTGGTCCTTTCATATCGGTCTCCACGGGCTGTACACCCATAGTCATTGTTAGTACCATTCTGGAGGCGGCACGGAGGTCCAACCCTGCGGATCCTGACGTGGCTCGCCTCGGGGTTTGGGTGGTTGGAAACTCACATTCTCGTGGGCCCCAAAAATTTTCGGGCCCTGAGACCGGGGGCCCTTCATCCCGTTTTTTGAACTGGAGGCATAAGCATTCCCTGAGTCTGCAAACGCTGTAGCGGACGGGATGGGTTGTCCATTAATATCCTTAACGGATCTACATTCATTTGCCCAATGCTTCCCTTTTTTACATCTAGGACAGGTTCCTGGAGTCTTTTGAGGTGGCATATTTGGTTTTTTGCTCATTTCTCTACATTGTCTCTTAATGTGTCCAGGCCTCCCACACTGGAAACAAACCCCTGATTTTCCAGAGGGCTTTGCATTATTGGTGGCAGCCATTACTGCTGCCGCTAACCCAGCATTAGATAAAGGCCCTCCAATTTCTCTACACATCTTCATCCATGCCTCCAAAGACTTTCCTTTAATAGGTGTTATTGCCCTGCGGCACTCCTTTGTGCTTTGTTCATAAATTAGCTGTTTTACTAGCGGCAGAGCATCATCTACGCTACCAAAAATCCTTCCTGCAGCTTCCATCATCCTAGCTACAAAATCAGAAAATGGCTCGGTGCTTCCCTGTATAATCTTAGTCAAATTCCCTGTAACTTCTCCTTTATTTGGGAGGGCACGCCACGCTTGCATGCCAATCTGGTTTATTTGGCCATAAACCTCTACCGGAAACACCGTCTGATTATTTAACCACTGGCCCTGTCCTAGCAGCATCTCGGCATTCCAGGCAGGTTGCCCATTGGCGGCATTCTCTCTCGCCTGGCTGTACGCCAAGTCAGCCACAATTGATTTCCAATCTAAATATTGCCCCATGGACAGGCAAGCACGAGCAATATCATGCCAATCTGTGGGCGTCAATGCATTTCGCGTAAGGCGCTGCAATAGCATCAAGGTATAATTAGCAGTAACCCCATATCCCCTGGCAGCCTCTGCAAGATCCTTAAGTATTTTATGATCCACCATCTCATAATATCTTTGACGCGTGGCTGGGTCTTCAAACTCCGGAAAAGCTGTGGGTACCTGAGACCAGACTTCTCTGGGTATGAATGTACACTTTGGCGGTTCCCGAACCGCAGCACCGGGGGGGCGCTAGCAATAAAAGCGGAAGTCTGAGTACATGTTAAAGCTTTTGATTTAGCAGAAGCACAAAATGGCGGACGAGCACCCGCAGAGGCACAAAATGGCAGACGAGCACATGGGGAACTGCCATATCGTCCTCTTTCATATTCGGCAGCTGCTTCTTCTAGATCCGCCTCCTCCTTGGGATTCAACTCATCCTGAGACAAATAAAGCGCTTTAAATTCATCTAAAAGTGGATACAATCCTGGCGTTGCATCCGATTTTTCTATTTGTTTTTCTCTTTTTCCTAGGATTCTTAGGCCTATCTACCGTAGTCCCTATATTTTCACTTTCTGACGCACTATCTTGATATATGCTAAGAGCTTTACGGCCCATCTGTACAGTATCTTCGCATTTCCCTTCTCTTAAGCACGAATGTATCATTCTCCATAACGGAAACGTGCCTCGAGAGAGCTCCCCCATTTTGTGACGATCAGCCAAGTCCTTCCCCAGTTTTTCCCAAGATGGAACAGTCAGGCTTCCAGACACCGCAAACCATGGGGTGGCACCATCAATATCCTGCAACAGTTTACTAATAGTTTTATGTGAAATCTTAAGTCCTCGATCGTTCAGAAGGGCTTGGATGGGCTCATGGAATCCAACGGTTGGTTCCGCGGATGAACTATTCCCCATAGTTCACTCTCATATATGAGCAACTTGCTAAAGCGGGAAGATCTCTGACCTATCTAATGGCCAGGGGAGACACACTCGGTCGGGCTGATGGCACCGTAGCCACACGCAGACAAAAAGTGCGACAGCTACGAAGAGAACGAAAGCGAAAATAAAAATCTCGGGCTCTATTGCAGCAAAAAACATACCTAAACTGGACTACTTAACGGCGGTTCACTCCGTGTGTCGAGTTCTGAATCGGTCCTCCATGCGGGGCGCGCAGGTTCCCGGGTTTCGGCACCACTTGCGGCGAGCCGCTTCTGACCAGCAGAATGACGAATCACCACACGCTAGATTCTTCTCGCATCACACTTTATTGGAGTACAGCTTAGTTTCGGGCGGATGGAAGGAAGACCCCGTACGCTCGAGCCTGTCTGCTTATATAAGGGCTTAAGGACTCGTGTAAGTCCCTGATTCGTACGTATGGTTATCGCATTTCGCAAGCCGGACTTTGGATAGGCCACTGCTTCAAAACCTGATTAGCATATTAGGTGCATGCGCCCTAGCGGCATACTTAGCGCATGCGCAATGGCTATCCAGCCGCGCCCTACACCACCGCCCACTCTTTGATCAAGGTTGGTCTTGGAACTGTCATGGTGCCTGTGGGTCATTTAGTGTGCTGATGTGTTACAGTGAGGTATACTGAGGCTCAAGATCTAGTGGAAGTTGACTTGTCTGCCATCTTGGACCCATTTGGTTCTAATCAGTTTATGTCATGTCCTTGGGCTATGTCATTCTTTCAATGCCCTGCCCCCTTCCCTCCTGTTTCAGTTTTGATTTGCATTTGCTAATGATATTGAGCATCTTTTCATGTACTTATTGGCTATCTGCAAATCTTCTTTGGAGAAATGTCTATAGATTTTTTGCCCAATTTTAAATTGGATTATTTGGGATTTTATGGGTTCATGTTTACTCTGTTACTATACTATAAATCCCTCGAAGGCAGTGATTGTATTTCAACAAAATCATAAACTTTGGAGTCATATTCTACTATGCTGGTATCCAGCCCCTTCATAACTGTGACGTGGCAAGTTACTTAATTTTTCCACACCTCAGTTTTCTTGTCTGTAAAATGGGGATAATACCTTACAGAATGAGTATGAGAATTAAATAAAATAATGACTACAAAGCCTCTAGGACAGTGCCTGGCACTGAGAAAACACTCAATAAATGTTAGCCATTATTTTTGGATATACATCTTTAATGCATAGTTCAGCTTCTTACACATAAGACGTGCTCAATAAGTATTTACAGATGAATAAATTGGGGACTAGAAGTATTTTAGCTTGTTTATAGTTGTTGTTATGACCAGCTATCTATGAAAAGGTAAAACAACCCAATTATGGAACATAGGCTGAACAAGTGGATAAAATTTAAAAGATGTATATATACTACCAAAGGTAAAATAGATAGCTAGTAGGAAGCAGCTGCATAGCACAGGGAGATTAGCTCTGTGCTTTGTGACCACCTAGAGGGGTGGGATAGGGAGGATGGGATGGAGACGCAAGAGGGAGGAGATATGGGGATATATGTATATGTATAGCTGATCCACTTTGTTATACAGCGGAAACTAACACACCATTGTAAAGCAATTATACTCCAATAAAGATGTTAAAAATAAATAAAAGATGCTTAGCTACTCAAATTCCCAAAACAATCACCAAGGAAAACACCTCAACTGGTGTGAGAAAACCCCTACATGAAGTGAATTCAATGGAAGTAGTCATGAGGATGCTTTTATATCTCTCACTGAAAGACACCCAGATCCAAAAATGTCATGTCATTATTTGAATCTTCAAAATAAAGAGAGCCCATACTTCAGTAAAGACTCATTTGGGGAAAGGTATTGAGGAAAGCTTAATCTACCAATTAATACTGATCTATCAATTCTATAGCAAGAATACACTGGAGCAGAGGAAGGAACCTGCTAATAACCAAACTGTAGACCTTAAATTACAAAACTGTCTGCAGATTCACTCTAGGCTCCTGTAAACATAGAGGCGGACTCCTCCTCATGATGGATTGAAAGATTACAGCTCCCTCTGCCTTCAATGCTGCCTGGAACAGAGAGTAACTTGTTTGATATTTGGACTACAGCTGGTAGGAAGATGGCAGAACTTTAAACCATCCCAGGCCAGACTGGATAAGCCACTCTGAGAGTGACTCAGCAATAGTAATAATCCAAAACCCTGCATGCCAGGCTAAGCAATTGTCCTTCATCTGATAATGAAGAGACATGGGGTTAGGAGAGGTAGGAGAGAGATAGCTTGAAATAATAAAAGCAGTGCTTCATCAGAGGTAGCTGGAATGGAGGTAGGAGTCCAGTTTAGGAGGGATGAGGTCATGATATATAACTTGAAGATAGACAGGGTAATAGGCATAAATCTTAGATGTCAAGACCAAGGGCAAGGAGAGTTCACACCAACCTCTCAAATTCTAATCCCCCAAACATTGCTTGGCCCAGAACAGAAAACCATGGTTTATGCAGTAAATTGTGCCATCATAGTAAAGTTTGTTCTCAACTTTGTTCATCTTTACCCTGATCATGATCTAAAAAGGGGGAGAGGGTAATAGTTATAACAATAACTGCTATTACTATTATTGCTAATAATAGTCACTACTTATGGATTATTTACTTCATGCTACATACATACTAAGCTAAACTCTTTAGATTTAACCCATATAATGACCCCACCAAACAGACAATAATCAGATAATGAGATCAAGGCTTAAAGAGATTAAGTAACAAAATCAAGATTAAATAAGAGAAATTTGATTTCCAGAGGTGGGATTTGAAACCTGTATCTGATAAACGCCAAAGCCCACACTTTATATACTTAGTACACTGCCTCCTGGCTAGTATGGTTTATGAAAGGATTCTTCACTCAGCTTATTCTTGTTTCTTCTGCAGTCAATTGGGCAATAGTGGCCATCCTAGTCAGGTATACCAAAGCCTATTCATGCATTTATTTTCTTCACTTACTATTTACTGAGTGTCTGTTATGCCTCAGGGGCAGTGCCAAGGTAAATAGACACAGCTCCTGCCCTTAGGAAACCTGGACAGGGTGGCTGAAGGAGGACCTGCTCTTCATTTGGTCTCCCTTTTTTTCAGTAACACTCTAGTCAGGAGACTTATCCTGAAACAGTCAGTTTGACCCAAAAGTGACTCAATGGTGAAGTTTTGATAAGTGTGCAAGTATGCCATGTTTCTTCCCAACTCCCTGTAATCCATCTCCCTTTCCCTAGATAACTCATCATGTCTCCTTTTCCCTTTACACTTGCTGGTGCCCCAACTGCATCCATCACTGTGAAGGTTCACAAGCCACCAAAGCTCCTTCACCTCCCAGGGAGTTTTCAAAACTCTCCAAGCTCACTGGACAGTTTCAAGGCCCACTGTAGTGTTGAGGGATGCTGCTTTATTTAGACCCACCTGGCTTCAACAAAGAGATGCACCCATGGTAGCTGAGATAGAGTTCTTATAATGAGCAATGGCGGGGTGGGGGGGGGGATCCTCCCATATCTCCAAAACTTTCTACCAGGTAGCTTTATTCTCTAATACTGAGACTATTTCTATCTCTTCCGCCTTAATTTCACCAGTTTGTGACCTTAACTCTATTTCTGAATCATATTTGAATTATGTTTTCTCATTTTACATTACATTCCCATCAGTTTATTTTTATCACAGACACATACACATTTTTAAAAGCATAAAACTGGGGCTTCCTTGGTGGCGCAGTGGTTGAGAGTCCACCTGCCGATGCAGGGGACACGGGTTCGTGCCCCGGTCCGGGAAGATCCCACATGCCGTGGAGCGGCTGGGCCCGTGAGCCATGGCCGCTGAGCCTGCGCGTCCGGAGCCTGTGCTCCGCAACTGGAGAGGCCACAACAGTGAGAGGCCCGCGTACCGCAAAAAAAAAAAAAAAGCATAAAACTATATTACTTTACACATTTGCAATTTTCACATATTAGGTTCCTGCCAGAATGTAATCTTGACCCAAAATAAGGAAGGTCTCATTTTTAAAAGGGCCCTTTCAAAACAGGCTTCAAATTCAGGACACTCCAGCGGTTTTAAAAACATTCCATCCCTGGTTTAAACTCACAATGTGTAACCTCCCACAGCTATAACTCAATCAGAAATTAAGGTGAAGTTTGGCAGGGGGTGGGGGGCGGTAAGAAGCATAAAGTTTCTCACACTAACTGGAAAGAAAAAAGTTACTTTATCCTCCTTTTTAGGAAGAAAGCAATTTAATGGCATCGGTTATACACAATCTTTTAACGTTTTTGTGCATGACTTTGTAAAAAATACGCTGAATATTTTCACTTCTATTAATGACTTTAAAAAATTATAAAAAGTAATTTCAGAAAAGACTGAATTTAGGGCAAGGCAAAAAATATGTTAATTAGAAGTACTGAGTTAAAGCCAGAGTGTGGATTTTCCCAGTTACGTTGTAGTTTTAACCTAAACTAAAATCTCAATGCTTTCTGCCTTCTTAAACTGATCAATTAATCTGAGCTATCTCAAATTAACGAAAACTTCTCCATGGCCCCCAAATTCATTTCTAGCCACTAAAACAAACCTAAAAACCACAGAAGTGCTTCTACAGCTAAAATGGCGAAACGTCCTTATTTGACACCTCCTTTTAAAACGGTTTAAAAAAAAAAATGCTGTAGGGCAAGCAGGGCAACGATTATCCATATTTTATGGATGGAGAAACTGAAATCAAATCCCATATCCGAGGAAACAAGGCTATTTAACAGCTGAACCCGAGGTAAGATCCAAGAGTTCTGATTTCTAGTCCAGCTGCCTTCGCACTTCAAAGTCGGCTTGGTTAATCCCGGGACTTGAAATTCCTGGGGCTTGCTGTCATGGAGTTGAATCACCACTAAATTCCTGTGTTCTTGCTTAATCCCTCAGACCAGGGGCCCCACTCCTAAACTGGAAACCAAGAGGGCGGGGCACCGTGACGTGCGAATCCTCAAAGCCAAATAGCAAAACTGTCCTCGGGCTGTTTACCGAGGCGGTCCTGGACTCCGGGGACAGGTCACCAGACTCCAGGGACCGACTCCAGGGACCAAAAGCCGCGGCTGCCCAAACCCGGCCGCGTTCAGAGGGTAACTGGGGGCCGCCTGGTCTCCGCCCCCGCCGGCAAGCCCGGTCCGCGCCGCGGGCCGCGTGAGGCGGAGCCCAGCCCCCGAGCGGCGCAGCCCGGCCCCCGAGCGGCGCGCGCACCCCGCCGCTTTGCGTCGCGTGACTCGGCGGGGGCGCGCGGACTTAGCGCGCGCGCGCGTCCGCCCACCCGCCCACGCCACTTCCGACGCAGCGCTTGGTTCAGGTTCCGGGACGCCGCCGAGCTCCCGGCCTGTGGGTAGCGCGCGGCGCTCTGCGGAGGCCGGGATGGAGGAGGCCGGAGCGGTCGTGGCCACGGCCGGGGAGTCCGAACTGAACTTGTCCCGCCTCACCGTGTCCCCCGAGACCCTGGAGTCGGAGCTGGAGGCGCGGGGCGAGGAGCGGCGCGGCGCGCGGGAGGCGCTGCTGCGGCTGCTGCTGCCACACAACCGTCTGGTGTCGCTGCCGCGGGCGCTGGGCAGCGGCTTTCCGCACCTCCAGCTGTTGGACGTGAGCGGCAACGCGCTGACCGCGTTGGGGCCGGAGCTGCTGGCGCTGCGCGGCCTGCGCACGCTGCTGGCCAAGAACAACCGGCTCGGCGGGCCCGGCTCGCTGCCCAAGGGCCTGGCCCAGTCGCCGCTCTGCCGCAGCCTCCACGTGCTCAACCTTAGCGGGAACTGCTTCCAAGAGGTTCCAGCCTCGCTGCTGGACCTGCGCGCGCTGCACACCCTCAGCCTCGGTGGCAACCAGCTTCAGAACATCCCAGCCGAGATCGAGAACTTGAGGAGGTGAGCGGGTGCCTGCCTGAGAGTAGGGAGGCCCGGGGCGGTGTCCGGGAGCCCCGGGGCCCCGCGCCAGGTCTTGGGGCGCCGTTCCGTTGTCATGTACCTGTCTTAGTCTAGGCTCTTCTTCAACTCTTTGGCTGTAAGTATTGCCCTGCCAACTCAGGGAGTTGTAGTGAAGATCTAATAAGATCGTGGTCGTGACAGCATTTGGTTTGTTGTGTTTGTCCTGTGCAGATCTTCCAGGCAGTTTTTCTGTCGTCTTCTGGGGTCTGGGGGAGTGATCCCAACTGAGTACATACTCAAACAAATGTAAGTCTGAGGTTGCCTCTTGCAACCTTGCTCCGAAGGTTCCTTCCTTGCTCCGAAGTCTTGGGTGGTTTTCCATGCCTGTAGATCAAATTTATGTCTTGCAGCGTGACAGACAAGGTACTCCGATCTGATCCTTGCTTTCCACTACATTTCCTGCTCCATCTTCTCTGTAGCGATATCAGCAAAACTATTTGTGGAATTCACTGAGCTGTGCACTTTACCGGCACCTTATAAGCACTGACTAAATATGTGTTGAATGGATAAAATGCCTCTGTGTTGCTGTTCCCTTTGTCTGGAATGTTGCTTGCATCTGGCAAACTCGTGTTCATCCTTCAAAACCTGTTTTGAGTGTCATTTCTTTGTTTCCTTTCTTTACTGCTTCTTGGACAACAGTTAATTATTGCCTAAACTGTACTTCTTCTGTACCTCCTTCACCCTGCCATTGCACTTATTGATTATAATTATTGCCTACAGATCTGCCTCATCTACTAGATTGTTCGGTAAATATATGTTGAATTAAATGGAAGAAGGAAGCAGAGAAGCAGGGTAACAAAAGTCCCCTAAAGGTGCCCTGCAGGGGAGTGAGAAATAAAGTAAGAGCAAGTGTATTGTCCAAAGTGAAAAAAAAGAATCTTCTATCTGTAAAATATTTTCACATCCTTTATTGAATTTTCTGAGATAACAGAATATTAGAGCTGAAAGGGACCTCAGAGTTAAGTGTAGTGAAAAGAACATTAACCTGAGAATAAGAGCAAAGGAAACCATAAACAAGACAAAAAGACAACCCTCAGAATGGGAGAAAATATTTGCAAATGAAGCAACTGACAAAGGATTAATCTCCAAAATTTACAAGCAGCTTATGCAGCTCAATATCAAAAAAACAATCCAATCAAAAAATCGGCAGAAGACCTAAATAGACATTTCTCCAAAGAAGATATACAGATTGCCAACAAACACATGAAAGAATGCTCAACATCATTAATCATTAGAGAAATGCAAATCAAAACTACAATGAGATATCATCTCACACAGGTCAGAATGGCCATGATCAAAAAATCTACAAACAGTAAATGCTGGAGAGGGTGTGGAGAAAGGGAGACCCTCTTGCACTGTTGGTGGGAATGCAAATTGATACAGCCACTATGGAGAACAGTATGGAGGGTACTTAAAAAACTAAAAATAGAACTACCATACGACCCAGCATTCCCACTACTGGGCGTATACCCTGAGAAAACCATAATTCAAAGAGAGTCATGTACCAAAATGTTCACTGCAGCTCTGTTTACAATAGCCAGGACATGGAAGCAACGTAAGTGTCCATCAACATATAAATGGATAAAGAAGATGTGGCACATATATACAATGGAATATTACTCAGCCATAAAAAGAAACGAATTGAGTTATTTGTAATGAGGTGGATGGACCTAGAGTCTGTCATACAGAGTGAAGTAAGTTAGAGAAAACAAATACCGTATGCTAACACATATATATGGAATCTAAAAAAAAAAAAGGTCTTGAAGAACCTAGGGGCAAGACGGGATTAAAGACACAGACCTACTAGAAAATGGACTTGAGGATATGGGGAGGGGGAAGGGTAAGCTGTGACAAAGTGAGAGAGTGGCATGGACATATATACACTACCAAACGTAAAATAGATAGCAAGTGGAAAGCAGCCACGTAGCACAGGGAGATCAGCTCTGTGCTTTGTGACCACCTAGAGGGGTGGGATAGGGAGGGTGGGAGGGTGGGAGGGAGGGAGAAGCAAGAGGGAAGAGATATGGGAACATATGTATATGTATAACTGATGCACTTTGTTATAAAGCAGAAACTAACATACCATTTTTTTTTTTTTTTTTTTTTTGCGGTACGCGGGCCTCTCACCGCTGTGGCCTCTCCCGTTGCGGAGCACAGGCTCCGGACGCGCAGGCCCAGCGGCCATGGCCCACGGGCCCAGCCGCTCCGCGGCATGTGGGATCCTCCCGGACCGGGGCACGAACCCATGTCCCCTGCATCGTCAGGCGGACTCCCAACCACTGCGCCACCAGGGAAGCCCTAACATACCATTTTAAAGCAGTTATACTCCAATAAAGATGTTAAAAAAAAAGTAGAGCCTAAATCTATGCTTGACATGTAATAAGCACTAAATAAATGTTTATTATTGTTAAAAAAAAAAAAAAAGAACTCTTGGTGTCCCAGCCTTATGCAAGTCACTTTAACATATCCTGACTACAGCTTCCTAATCAGCTAAATTAGGCATTTGGACAAGATGTCCCTTTGTTTACTCACCAACAGATTTTTATTGAGTACCTACCCAGTGTCAGGCACTGTCCTAGGTGCTGGGGTGGGGATACAGTGGTGAACAGGATCCTGCCCTTATGGAGCATTCTAACAGAGGAGACATTAAACACCTGTTAACTTCATTATTTAATTACAGTTGTTATAAGTTCTGTGAAGAAGTACAGAGTGCCTTGAAACAAAGTAACTTAGTTTGGTCTTTGAGCAAGTAACATTTGAATTGAGCTTTTAAAGGAAGAGTAAGAATTAACCAGGAGAGGGTGGGATGGGATCAGTCCAGATTGAAGGAACAGCATGCATGAAAACCCAGAGACAAGAAGGACTGAGGCCAAAATTTTGAAAGGAGGACATTGTACTAGAGCATAGTGAGGAAGTGACCAACAGGGAAAGTGGCAAATATAAATTTGGACCAGATCCCAGGCCATGTCATATCTCGAAGGCCATGGTAAAGCTTGAATTTTATTCTAAGTACACATGGAAGAGTTTTTAAAAAGCACATCTGTCTTGTTGCTGTGCAAGAATGGAGCGGGGAGCAGGTGGAGAGATGAGAAGACATTTTGAAGGCTGGATGGAAGGAGGCTATTCTAGTAGAATGAGAGATGATGGTAGCTTATACCAGGGTGATGCTAGGAGAGATAGTAAGAAATATTGATAGAAGGGTTGGAGAGAGATTTAGATGTAAAATTGTCAAGCCTTAGTTCCTTCTAATTTTGATGTTAATTCCAGCATTCTCATTTGAATTTTTTTAATATACTAAGAAAAACTTAGAGCAAATATTACCATCACATGGGGAGAAAGGTAGGCAAAAATCCCATTTATTGAATCCTTACAATGCAGTAAGCCCTGTGGTAGGTCCTCTAAATATGCTTTTTAATTTTCACAATGACTCTGTGACATGAGAAGAAGAAACTGAAGCCCTAAGAAGTAAAGTCTTAAGATCACAAAGGCAATGAGTGGTAGAACTGGATTTGACCTTTGGATCAAACTGGATCTCTGACTTCAAACCCATGAATTTTCCACAGTGACAGAGTAAGGGCTAGAACCTAATTCTTCTGACTTCTGTTCTGTTGAATATGTGATCAGGAGGATTGGCTAAAGCCATTTTCCTGATTGACCTGATTTTCTGGGCTGTTTACTGTGGTTTTTGGTCATTGTACCTTTGTCTTCAGTTGTATGTAGGCTCTTTTATGTCATTGTTTTCATTCTTCAGTTGTCTGCTCTATTTCTCTTTACTGATAAGAATCAGTAAAGGTTTAGGTTATATGCTCCAAATATAAACTCTAGTTGAATGTAGTCTGAAAGGGTCATGTAGGAATATACTCTTAGAAGTAGAGACAGCCTAGGCAATTGGCCTGAGTCACCCCCTTCTTTTTACAGATGAAGATACTGAGATTTAGTATCAGTGACTTGCTTGAGGCCAGATAGCGACAGGGAGATTCATGTGCTTCAACCCTCAAAGGCTGCTTACTACTTACTACTAAAATAATACATTAAAGCTTCAAAAATGTAGAGGTAGAGGTTCAGTTACTCAAACCCTAAGGTACCTGCCCAAGAACACCATCTTCTCTTAGAATATACGTGGACTCCCTAGACCTCATTGGTAACATTGATGTATATTGTTTACTATGCCATGTTGCTTTTAAAACCAAGTGAGGTGTTTCTGGGCATTTGGAATCTATCTACCCTCTTTAACGGAAGTTTAAAAAATAATGCAGAGTATATAATCCATATAGAGGTCCCCTTTCTCCCCACCCTCCATCCTTCCAGGAGGGAATAACAAATAAATACTCCTAGCTTAATTGGTGTATTTGATCCTCCAGATTTAGCAGGGTATTTTCATGTATATTTTCTGTATTCTGTTGATCCTTTTCCCTGGTGGTAAAATTTTTAAAAAGTGGTTTTTGAAAGATGATTTTAAAGTATAACAAATAAGTAGATGGTGAAAATCTTACTTTTATGATTAACTTCATTCCCCTGGAGTAAATTAGGCTCAGTGTGAATCATGAGGTTGTGGGTGTAGATTCTTTCCATCAAAATATGAGGTTCTTCTTCAACAAGTAGGTATAATAACTTGCTAGTAGATGGACAAACTTGGTTTTGTCTTACAGTGTTGGAAAAGTAGGTGTAATTCATATTTTGACCTGTTTCTTTTTCTGAACTCTTAACTTTTATTCCTCTCAACTAGCTCAGACATTAACTGAGGAAGAGCTTAATAACTTATCACCCAACGGGTAATAGACTTTGTTAAAGAAAACAAAAGCTCCAGGATTCTTTGGCATCCAGGATGCTAGACACTGGGAGAGTAGGTTTGAGCACAAGTGAGTTTCGTTGGCTCCATTCCCCACAGTCTTTTCTTCTCAGGTAAGAAGAGATTTCCTTCCTTTTTCTGTTCATGATGCCTCTTTCACTGTCTGCCTGATGTGGTTTTAGAAATTAAAGATATGAGAATTGTGATGGAAATAAAAGCTAAATATTAATGTCCTGGACTGTTTTGAAGCTAGTGTGCAATAGGTTGATATCTTACAAAAGAGACGACTCAACCAGATGATAAATAGAATGCAGCAGTAAAGTTTAAATAAAAACTCTTTTCCCCATTTAGAGTCATATTGAGTTTTTTTCTGGCTCTCAATTCTTCCTTCTGACTTCTTTCAATGCCTTAGTGTGGGGCAAGAACCAAGAGATGATTCCTCCATTTGTGCTTCTACTTTTGAACATATAACGGACTTTAAAATCCTGTAGTGAGTATATTTGAAAATGATTTAGTATGGGGATGCTGTCTCAAGAAAACTACTTTCTTTATCCACAGACGTATGGTTCTTATCTTTCTGTGTTTCTCTTATTTTCTATTTTCTGCCTCTTTAGGTACAAACCTGTCTCACTTTAATTCCATCTCCCTTTAACCAATCATAACGTGGGACTAATGTATATGTATATTTTTGTTATATTGAATGTCATTTTTGTTTGGGTGGAGAAGCAAAACATTTCCTCCTTACACCTGTGGTTAAGTTGATTGGCACTAAGTGGACCCTAGTGTATTTTTCCAGTGGGTCACTGGCCCTTTCTATAGGAAAGGTACCCACTTCAGTATCCCTAAGGATTGGAGAGGTGAAATACTTTTCAGGAAACAAATTTAAGGTTGGTCTGTTAACCTTAGACAAAAAAGAAAGGAAGAATTCTTCTCTAAATTTTGTGAATGATTTTCATGTTTTTTGTATTTGTCAAACATCAAAAGAATAGAATTGTTTCACGTCTGATTAACAGAGGTGTAATTTTGACAAATACACGAACTTTTAAACACTACGGTTTTGCTTTAAATTCAATAGTTTCATTTCTCCTTATAGAAAAGCATGTTTGGAAACAGTAGAGTGTGTTTTAGAAATTTAATTCCCACAAATCATTGAAAGGCTTTAAGTCCAAGAACTTTGGAAATTATTTGAGTTTCAAAGTGGTACATAAGCCTGAAAACGTAAATTTAATATACTGGTTGTATACTCTAGTTAATGATACCCATCAGCTGCAAAAGAGATTTATATGGTTTTGAAGTCATGAACTTGGTTATATTTTAGAACATCAGATCTTTCTCTGCCAAAGTCACAGTAACAACTAAGGTTTGGCGTCCTTTCTGTCTGTTTACCTCCCCACCAACTCCAGAACACTGAGAGAAGACATTGAGTAGTGACTGACCACCAGACACTAATTTCTCTTGGTTCCTGACTTAACCATATAGGAAGGGCAATATTTATATTTGCTCTCAGACTCACCCTTCCCTTTCATCACTTTCTTTACTTTTCTCCCTCACTAGACTGAATTGCAAGTTGTTATGTAACTATTGAATCCTTTATAAAAGAACTTCCAAGTTTGCTAAAAATTTTTCCCAACTGTCTCGTTAAAATTGTTTTCTTTCCAGAGAAGTTTCTGTTTTGGACTCCAAATATTCGTTTCTACTCTATTCTGTTCTATTCTAGTAGCTCTCATCATTGAAAAATAGAAATTTCTCAGTAACTGAGTAGTAACTTATAATCTGTAAGCTCAAAAAATCCTGCCTAGGAACCTTTTTCACCAGTGTTTAAACACTTATATGTAGGGGAATTCAGTTTTGTATCCAGACCATTGATTTTTGCCACAAGGTAATCCTTAAAGGAGAAAAAAATAACCTATCAGGGTTAAGTGTTCTGCTTGCTTTTACTGAGCATTGTAAATCTAAAGAGAGAAATGCAGTCTTGAAAAGATTTATACAATAAGAAATAGTAGCATTAATATATTTTTATTTTTTTCATTAATATATTTTTAGAATGACAAAACTTCAGATTCAAATTGGCTTTTTGAATCACCACACATCAAGGAAGGCTGAGATTATGAAATACAGATAAGAAAGTCAACAAATGGAAGAAATTGTATCTGAGAAACTATGTATAAAGGCCATCTGTAAAGGACTTTAAAATAAGTTTGTTTCCTAACTTCAGAGAGATAAAGGAGGGAACTTCATCAGTGAAAGAAGAATAAGAAGTTTTAAAACTGACAACTATGAAAACCCCAATCGGAATTTCTAGAAATAAAAATATATAATTAGGAACTCAGTGGGCTGAATGGTAGACTGGAGTCAGCTGATGCGTAGTGAATCAGTAAGCTAAAAGATCTTACTGAGGCATTCTGGAATGCAGCACAAAAAAATAAAGAAACGGAACATATGAAAGAAATGTTAAGAGAAATGGAAAATAGACTCTGAAGTTCAAAGTGCTGTTTGCTAGGAATTCCAGAAAGAGAATAGAGAGAATGTAGGAAAGGCAATGCCAGAAGTAATAGTAGCTGAGAATTTCCCACGATTAAAGAAAGAGAGCACTCTGAACTGGTATCTTGACACATCATAATAAAACTGTAGAACAAGAAGGATAAAGAAAAAAGACCCTAAAAATTCCTAATAAGAAAAAAAACAGATTACCTACAAAGGAATATGGGCTGTAATAAGATAGTAGAACAGTATCTTCCTCCTGGTAAGGAAAAGTAACTGTCAACCTAGAATTTTATGCCCAGCCAAGCTATTACTCAGGTGTGAAGGGAAAAAATAAGAAATCACAGACAAAGCACTCAAACATTAACAACTGTGAGTCCTTACTGAAAGAACTTCTACAGGCTGTACTTGAAGAAAAATGAACTTGAAAAGAAATAGCAAGTGCCCAGAACAGTGGTGAGCAGAGAAATTGGTAAAACATATTGATGACTGAGTAATTATTGATTGGGAATAAATAAATTTCAATTTATTTTCAAATCAAGGTAGAACTAATCATGGATGCTGATATGAAGATGACAGAGAAGTGAGCATGGTTGTATATTTGGGAGTGAGAGGGAGAGCAAAGGAAATTGAAGGGGCAACTACTAGCAAAATACATGTAGCATGTGCAATTCAAAATAATGGAGCGGGACAAAAGGAAACTTGATGAACACAGCAGAAGGCAGACAGAAGAGAAAAAGATATTGAGATATACCATGGTAAATAAAACACAAGTGCAAATGTATCAACAGTCAGGTTGTGCACTGTTTACAAGAGTTACACTTGAAATACCCCAATATGTTTAAAGTTAAGGTGTAGAAAAAGATGTACGAAGCAAATCTCTATCATTTCATACCTGGACTCAACTGCCTTAGGCTCCAGTCTGGTCTTCCTGCTTCCACTCCTCCCATTGCACTCGCCTGTCCCTGCCACTTTTCCTGCTGTTTTTCAAACAATAACCAAAGTGATCCTTCTAAAGTGTAAGTCAAGTTACACAACTGGCCTTTGTTCAAACCCCTTCTACCTAGGATAAATTCAGAATCCTTGCTAAGGCCTGAAGGGCCCTCTGTGATCTGGCTTTCCCAGGCTACCTTTCTGACTTCTCTGACCACCACTCTCCCCACCTCTGTCACCCTGATGTACCCACACTGGCTGTGTTGCTCTTTCACAGCACACCAAGCTTTTTTCCACTGCAGGGATTTGTACTCACTCAGTCATTCCATTCAGATCTCTGTTAAAGTGTCATCTCCTAAGAAAAACCTTTTCTGACCACCCTATCTACAGTATCACTTCCATCAACATCTGATTACCTGTTTTCCTTTGTAGCACTTAAAGCTATCTGGCATAATATATATACATTCATTGATTTACTGTCTCTCTCACTAAAATGTAGGCTTCTTAAGGTCAAGAACTTGGTCTTATTTACATTATATTCCCTGGAATAGTGCCTGGCACATGGTCGGTGCCTAGTTCATATTTATTGACTATATGATATATAGTAATGTTATTCAATTTTAAAGAAGAGGAAACTGGGGCATAATGAGATTTAGTAATGGGCCCAAGTTCTCGTACTGGTAAATGGTGGAGCTAGGATTAAATAAATACTAACAAAAACAGGTAGGCAGTATTGATAATCAGAGGCGATAGATTTTACGGCAAAATGGATTAGAAGGAAGAATGAGAAATGCTTCATGTGAATTAAGGAACGATGCAACAAGAAGGTTTAACCATCATGAACCTGAATGTATCTTCAATATAGCTTCCATATTTTGAGGAGAAAGAGAGCAAAAATTGACAGAACTATAAAGGGAAAACCATGGTTCAGGTAGGAAACTAACCACCAGAGTAAGAAGGTGAAATAATGAGACACTATAAAAAATTTGAATTGCACAGCTAACAGGCTCAATCCTAATAACTACACATTCTTTTTACACCTATAAAATGTGAACAAAAATAGACCATGCTCTAGACCACAGAGGAACAAGGTTATGCAGAACATATGTTTAACAACAACAAAGCTCTCAACAAGCTAAGAGAAAGCCGTATAACCCATGAGAAAAAGGGGTAAAGGATAGAAACGCAATTCTCTAAAGATGTACGAATGGTCAAAACATAAAAAGATGCTAAACGTCACTAATAATTAGAGATCACTAGTACAGAATGGTATCATTTTTCACACCAGCTAAATAGTAAAAAGTAGAATAAAAACGTTAAAGCAGGTGATGATATTAAGTGTTGGCAGGGCTGTAGGGTAAAGAGTGCTCTTAAATGCTAATTGTGGATTGTAATTAGCTATAACTGCAGGGTAATTTGGCTTTTTCTTTTAACATTACAGCTTGTACCCTAAAATCTGCCACTTCTCAGGCCCTTCTCCTGGAACTCTGATTTACTGGATCTGAGCAGGGCCTAGATTTTGTAGCTTTAAAAGTATCCCAGTTAATTCTTATCCTGGAAGTTTGGGTAACAGTTTAGTAGGCTGTTTTTCCCTACATTTAAAGGTGTCTTAAAAGAATGATAATGTCTACTGAGCAGATTTAACAGGAAGACAAAAGTAACATAGTTATGGGTAAGATCTATATGTATACATTTCATTGATATTTATATAGTAAAAACTGATTCTGCCACCCCCCCCCCCCCCCATCAACTGAAAAAATCTTTTGGAGAGACTCTCTACAGTCATCACCACAAGGAGCAGCAGTACATTTTGGTGCAATATATGCTATGTCTAAAATGTTGTTAACTTATTGTTAGAAAACAGGATAATTATCTAGAACTTTAATTTCATAATAGTGGCCAGTTTTACATAATTTAGTTAGCCTCCTGAAGACTGCATTTGCCATAATAAGAGCAAAGAAGAAACATAAACTTCAGCTGTGTTTTTCTACTCTTCAAAAGAAAAAGCTAGTGGTTTTCCCCTTCCCATTGCCTAGTAATGCATTGAATCCAAACCCACCAGCGCGCATACAGGGCTCCTGTAATTTGGCCTTTATCCAGCTGTATCTCTGGGTTCCTCAACATGAATTCTCTTCTTATGTGTTAAAAGGTATACTCATTATCCCATAAAAACCCTTCTTCCGACCTGGAGGTCCTCCTTCCTCCTACCCTAAATGGGCTAAATTCATAGTCCAGCTGAAATCACAACACTTTGGGGAGCCTTTCCAATCAGAACTAATGTCTTTTTTTTTTATTTCTCTACTTTTTAAACTCCTATATCATTTATGGATTGTTCTGCTTATTTTGGTATTTTAATCATGTTATACTTATTTGGGATCTTGTTTTGCATTTAATTATAAATGTGGTGTGTCTTGTCTGCTTACCTATAATATAAGCTCCCTGAAGATTGCATTATTCCTCCAGAGACCGTATAGCACATAGAAAGCCTGAGTAAAACATTTGTGGAATGAATAAACGATATATGTTCATTGTTATGAAGGTAATGGGGTACTTGTTCAAATTTTGGTTTTTTTTCATTTATTTTTGCAGTTTAGAGTGTTTATATCTTGGAGGAAACTTCATCAAAGAAATCCCGCCAGAATTAGGAAATTTACCTTCTCTAAATTACTTGGTATTATGTGACAACAAAATCCAAAGTGTGCCTCCTCAGCTTTCACAGTGAGTATTTTCAGGCAGTTTATGTACACACAGAGATACATGCTTAGGACTTATCATCCTGCATTCACCCACATGATTTGTATGTGGAAAAGAATTAAGTGTTCTCAAAGTAAATGATACATGAGAATGAAAGTTCTGAGGTGTGTTATGAATTGGGTGGCTTATTTTTAATTTTACTTTTAAATGCTCTGATATATTCCTCAAAATCGTTGAGCCTCTTTTCTTTTTTTTTATTATCTTTTAAAAATTTTATTGACGTATAGTTGATTTACAATGTTGTATTAATTTCTGCTGTACAGTAAAGTGATTCAGTTATACATACTTTTTTTTCATATTCTGTTCTGTTATGGTTTATCACAGAATATTGAATATAGCTCTCTGTGCTATACAGTATGACTTTGTTGTTTATCCATCCTATATATAATAGTTTGCATCTGCTAATCCCAAACTCCCAATCCTTCCCTCCCTCACCCCTCCTTCCCCTTGGCAACCAGAAGTCTGTTCTCTGTCTGTGAGTCTGTTTCTGTTCTGTAGATAGGTTCGTTTGTGTCCTATTTTAGATTCCACATATAAGTGATATCATATGGTGTTTGTCTTTCTGTTTGTCTTACTTCACTTAGTATGATAATGTCCAGGTCCATCCATGTTGCTGCAAATGGCATTATTTCATTCTTTTATAGGGCTGAGTAGTATTCCATTGTGTATATATACCACATCATCTTTATCCAGTCATCTGTTGATGGACATTTAGGTTGTTTCCATGTCTTGGCTATTGCAAATAGTGCTGCTATGAACATAGAGGTGCATGTATCTTTCTGAATTATAGTTTTGTCTGAATATATGTTCAGGAGTGTGATTGTTGGATCATATGGCAACTCTATTTTTAGTTTTTTGAGGAACCTCCATACTGTTTTCCATAGTTGTTGAGCCTCTTTTCTGTAATCAAAAATAGAGTATTACTTTGGCATAGATTCCCCAAGGTTTTATGGGATTTTATTGATTTATATTTGATATGAAGCATTCCTATCCTAATGAGATAATGTGAAGGATCTTTATTCCTGTTGCATTTAAAATCTTTCCTTCTTTAGGTATCTGAATGATAAAGCATGCCAAAAATAAAACGCTTTAAATCTAGCATTTAAATCAGCTAACACATCAGAATACTCTCTAAGTATTTTAAGCTCTCTAAGATTCCATGGGCAAAAGTCCTTCATGACATATACAAGTATGGGCTCTAATTTAGTTTCAGCACCTTTTAATTTTACTTCCATTGACCTTAATCTTAATTGCTCATTCTTGCGAGGAAATTGAGTCCTTCCCTTAACTTTATGAGTAGTTTTCTTGCTTATGGTGGTTGATTTTTGTATTGCATTCATTCTAGGTTGCATTCACTTCGTTCCCTCAGTCTTCACAATAACTTGCTGACATACCTGCCTCGAGAGATCCTCAACCTTATTCATTTGGAAGAATTGAGTTTGCGAGGAAATCCATTGGTTGTTCGTTTTGTTAGAGATTTAACGTATGATCCTCCAACTCTCCTGGAGTTAGCTGCACGGACCATTAAAATTCGAAATATTTCCTATACTCCCTATGATCTTCCTGGGAATCTTCTTAGATACTTGAGTTTAGCCAGCAATTGCCCAAACCCAAAGTGTGGAGGTAAGTTAATTCAGTGTCCTTGTTTCCCATTCATTTAGTTACTTTTAAATTAATGATCTAAATGTTGTTTTAATTAGCTGTCTTCTTTCAGAGAAAGGCAGTTTGTTTGTTTGCCTTATTTCACCCTTTTACCTTCCTTCCTTCCTTCCATCCTTCCTTCCTTCCTCCCTCCCTTCCTCCCTCCCTCCCTCCCTCCCTCCCTCCCTCCCTCCCTCCTTCCTTCCCTCCCTCCCTCCTTTTCTTCTTTCTTTCCTTATTTCTTATTTTCATGGTACTTCAGGATTCATACACAGGGAAAATACCCAGAAAGTCTCATCTTTCTTGGAACTGTCATAGGATAAGGTAAATTGGTAACATGAGAGGAAACAGAAAGCATAAACAGTTCTAATTGCTTTAGAAGAGTCTCTAAAATGTTTGGCCACCTTTCATATTTATTTGAAGGACATTTTCTTAGACTCACCATTCTGAGTATCAGGTACCTTTATAGAGTACAATTCAAGGTGTACGAGAATAGGCTGAATGTGTGCCAGTTTCAGAATGTACCCTGGAATTCTCTATTCTTTTAAATCCATGCTTCAAAATTTCTTGAGTTTAGAGCATTTAGAGAGAGCTAAACAAATAATATAATGTAAGACAGTGTAAAGTAGGAATCCAAAATACTGTTGGAAACCAAAGGAGGGAGAGAGCACGTTTATTAGATCTAGAAAAGATGAGACAATTCTTGAAGTATGAGTTGAATTTTGATATGGTTTGATTGAGGATAGAAAACTTTTCAGATGGAGAGAGTAAAGTTGGAAACAAAACAATATGGGGCAGAATGTTGGATGAGTAATAATTTGGTTCAAATGTACAGTTAAGGGAGTAATGAGAGAAGAGTAAAAGATACATTGAGGCCAGATTGTGAAGGGCCTGAAGTGCCAGTGTGTGGAGGGGAGTTGGTGAATGATAGCAGGTCATTTTATTTTGGCTCTCTCATAAAAGACTACTTTTTTAAAAATCCAATTTAATGGGGGTACAGAAAGGTTTTTATTATTGTAGGATAATTGTAGGTGCCAGGGAAATGCTGCATAAATACGATCAGAGCCAGCTGAGGTTTTCCCCAGATGTCCCGTCAGGCCTTGAAAACAGTTATAATGTTAAACAGAGAGAAGGTGATTTAAGTTTCTCAAAGAATATTAAAAGGTAAAAAAGTTACTACTAGTTTAAAAAAGAAAAATGACACTACTCTGAGCCATTTCTGGCCACTTACTTTTAGAAGTAGAGACTGCCGTGCCAAGTTAGAAGTACTTAGATTTTCTCTGTGAACTCTCCTGAAGTTGGCTTTAGCAGTGGCAAGAGACAACACTCACACCAGACCTTCAGGCTTCATAGTCTGTATCTAATCTCTTGGAATCTATCCTTTTCTAGAAATAAACCTCTACAGGAAGTCTCTTTTCTCTCTTAAATGGTTTCTTAATGAGTTCTTTAGTATACTGCCGTGTTATTTGTCTTAGGAACAAAAATACTTTTTAAATTATTAGCTTAAAATTTTGAGATAATATCTGAAGTGAACCATTGATATTTTCCCCCTCAGATTCCCTAGTTACTGAACTCTAAGTTAAACAAAAGTAATTTTCTATTTTGTGAGATATTGCCTTTGTATAGTGTGAGATCTTACAGATGACAAGATAGTATTATACTATTTTAGCTCTTGGTAACTATAATTATTTTATTACTTCCATTTGTTTCAGAAAGCTAACTCATTTGGGGGGATTTATTGTTAATGATTGATCAGTTAACTGAATCTGTCTACTTTTCTGAATTGTTCAAAGTAACATACCATGAATTTCCCTTTTTAAACTATGAATTATACTTACTACAGGATCAAAAAATTAGAAAGTTAATGGAGAAGTAACAGAAAAAAATTTAATGGGAGAAAAATTGTTTCTCCTTTGCTTGGACCACATCTTTTTATTTTGGTCCCTTATGTGATATACAGAGTAGTTGGTGCCAGAGGAGTCCTAGGTAGAGTATAAACGTTGAGATTCTTCTCCAGAGAGGTGATGGGACGCAGGGTTCTAGCAGTTCCGGTTATACTGCAACCATTGTGACAGCCTTCATGGGTTAGAGATGTGCAATATCTAGTAGGAGGAGCAGCTAGAAGCCCACGAAACAGCAACCTCTGCTTTCCTGTCATCTCTAGCTGTATTTTTACTTAGCTGAAGGACCACAGTTCAGGAGCACTAAATTAGGACTCAGAAGAGCTGAATACTAGTTTCAGTTTACTTAGCAATATATAATTGCATGAAAGTCAAGTGTGATCAGTAGTGAAACAGCTTTGAAGCTGTAGATTTTAGACCCTGTGGAAATAGGATGACATTTTGTTACTTTTAATTTTTCCTTCCCAATACATAAAGACAGGGGTACTAAAAGTCGTCTCCTTTCTGCAAATTTTGGGTATAACAACTAATTCTTTAAGATCATTATCAAGACTCTAGGGTAGTACCAAGGAGGGGCTTGGGGGATGGAGACAGGGCACTTTAGGTATCCTGTAATCTCCATCAACCACTGTCCACCAAGTCACCCAGAGAAAACAAGCCAAGTAAATAGTGTCCTTTTTGTTTGTTTGTTTTTTGTTTTTTGCAGTACGCAGGCCTCTCACTATTGTGGCCTCTCCCGTTGCGGAGCACAGGCTCCGGACGCGCAGGCTCAGCGGCCATGGCTCACGGGCCCAGCCGCTCCGCGGCATGTGGGATCTTCCCGGACTGGGGCACGAACCCGTGTCCCCTACATCGGCAGGCGGACTCTCAACCACTGCGCCACCAGGGAAGCCCAATAGTGTCCTTTTAACGCCAGCTCTCTTTGAGATAAATCTCCTAGCCTTCTCTTTGTAGTCCATCCCTAAGACCTTCCAGTACTTCTATAAACAATTATGGGAGCAGCCACTACCTCTGCTTAAGATTCTCAAAAGAGAAGACTATAAGACATTTCTTCAGAATGCTGGAGATAGGGTTGAAAAAGAAAATGTGGGTCTTTGCTTTGTAATGATTACTTTGTCCTTATTCCTTCTTCTCTCCAGGAGTCTACTTTGATTGCTGCGTCAGACAAATTAAATTTGTGGACTTCTGTGGGAAATACCGTCTCCCCCTGATGCACTACCTGTGTTCACCGGAATGCTCTTCCCCTTGCAGCTCTGCCTCTCACAGCTCCACATCCCAGAGCGAATCTGACTCAGAAGATGAAGCCAGTGTGGCTGCACACAGAATGCAGAAAGTTCTTCTTGGTTGAAAAGGGAAGCAGGGCGGTGTGAAACACTAAAAGACTGAGCAGAGGTGGTTAGAAAAGAGAATAGACTTGGAAGTTCACTAGAAACCGTACCTTCATCTTAAATGTCCATGACGGAGTTGGAGATGGTGTAAAAGATTTTGTGTTTCTAGCCATTCAGCAGGAATGAGTCCAGTTCCATGTTTGGATTCTTTTAATATAATTCACTCTGAATGGCAGTTTCAGATTTAGCTGATTGTTTGCAGTTTTCACTCAAGTTTTGCATGAATCACACGGCAGAATGGAACATCCTGAAGAGCAGTGCTATAATAAACCATGAGTGTTAACTTGTGATAGTTGATATGAAGATAGAAATGATCAAAGATGTCATCTTTACCAGAGTTGTCCTTGAGTTTAGGTTGAACACTATACCGTAACAGGATTAGCCCTACATTCTTGTATTGCCCATATGTCTAGATTACAGAGTTATTCAGATAAGCTCACAGATGGTTACTTAGGACCTAAACCTTTCTCAGCTACTGACTGGTAAAGTAAGGGATATAACTTTCATGTGGGGTTTTAAAACTCTTCACTTCTGCTCCTTTGTTCTATATGATTGTTGTTACCCTTGTATAATCCAGCAATGACTGTAATAGTGCCTTAATCATAACAAGGATTTAGAAATTTATTCAAGAAATGATACCAGAGCAGCCTATAACCTGACATACTATGCAGAACACTTTAAAATATGCTTTAACGGGACTAGGTAAACAGCTGTATATCTGACATCTGAGCTCATAGCCACCTTAACTTCATTTTTTGTTTAAACAAATCACTTTTATAATTAATGGGAGGCCACGATCTTGATCAGTCTGTTCATCATAAGACAGAATAATAGTTCTGTTTTGTTTTGTTTTTGTGGTATGCGGGCCTCTCACTGTTGTGGCCTCTCCCATTGCGGAGCACAGGCTCCGGACCCGCAGGCTCAGCGGCCATGGCTCACGGGCCTAGCCGCTCCGCGGCGTGTGGGATCTTCCCGGACCGGGCCACGAACCCGTGTTCCCTGCATCGGCATGCAGACTCTCAACCACTGCGCCACCAGGGAAGCCCAGAATAATAGTTTTTAATGGAAAAATCTGTCAGATTTCTTTTAACAGAAAAGAGATGTAAGATAGGAAACTTCTTTATGTCTTGCGTTAAAGGAGTGGGAAAATGATTTTAAAGGTTTTAGCAGTCCAGTATGACTCCTTTGCCTGTGTGTACTGAACTGTAACTTCCTCTCATTTTAAAGAAAAACTAGAGAAACATTACAAGTGAAATAAAATTGGGCACAGCAGTCATTGTGTTTTTACACAATAGAAGAGTTTCCAAAACAAGTTTAACCATGGAGTAGTTTTTGAAAATAATACATTGATAAAATATTTTAAAAGTATTAAATATACCCTTAAAGTACAGCAGAAAAATGGTTTCACAAATTGCCAGTAGAAATGACAAATGTTTACTAACTAGTATGTAGTAAAAATTGAGTAACAGTACAACTGTAAGTTGACATTGTAAAATAAAATACATAGCACACATTAGCAATCGTTAGCTAACTAATCTGTAATAACGTAATGGTTTGTTGGTAAATACTACCTGTAGAGTAATACAAAGGTCAGAAACACATTGGAACATCAGATGATCTCCCTTCTGACTTCTGGCATTCGTGACTGGGGCACACCATTTCCTAAAAGCAAGTTGTATAATAATGATATGTACATATGTTAGGTTTTTGTCACATATATTTTTTATTTTAGAAGAAAATATACTGTAGGATAGTTTGTTTGTTTATTATATGTTAATTCATGAAACATCATGAGAGTTTCATGACTGCAGTTGTGAAACGCTGCTATAGAGTGAATCCCTTCACTCTGTTGTAATAAGATTCTTTTTTCCTTTTGATCCAGAAATTTTCTGACTGTAGAAGTAATGTAGTATCTTTCTACTGCCTAGCAAAGTAGTACATGGGTGATTATATCATAAAATGGAAGTAATAAAAAGTCTTTGTTTACTTCTCCATTTGAGCCACAGCAGGCTGTGTATTACAAAATTATAAAAGATAAAAGATGATTTAGGCAGTATCTAAATGATAAAGCCCAAAGTGTTTTGTAAGTAAGTGATTTAGGTAAGATACATAAAATATTTTCATAGAAAATAAATAATGTATTCATAGTAAAATAAATTGATAGGACCAAATTTTTCTGGCTTAAACTCCTCGGTTTACTTCCTAATTAATTACCAGTTTGATCTAAGAAACAGCTTGGGTAATCTTCTAAGAGTTAGTCTTTGTGAAATAAACAGGTAGATATGTAAATAGATGCTTAACCTTGCCAGAAGATACACTGATTGATTTTTTGCAGATGTAAATAGATCCAACCAGAAACAGTTTCTAGCCTTTGCTGTGTAATGTAGATATATACATTGTATACAGCAAAATGTCTTTCACCAAAATGTTTGTTATGCTTCTCTATATGTACATTTGAAAATCTCTGATCAGTATGCAGCTCTCTTTGGTGACTTTTACTGAAGTCTACATTTTAGCTGTTAGTTTTATCTTTTTTTAATCTTTGACCTAACCTTTTATAAGAGCTGCTAATAATTTCTAAGCTTTCCCGTATCTTTTCTCTACCTTCCCTGTTTTCATAACTGGTGACTGTAGAAATTAACCAGAAGTGAGTTACAGTTCCAGAGTCATATAGCTAACTATGTATTTAAATTGAAAGTCTCTCTAGTTGCTGAGTCACTTGTTTGTGTGTAAGTTTTTGATACTCCTCTACTTGGACAATTTTAGTGACCAAAACTTCTGTGGATAAAACTACTTAACCAAAGCATAAATGTGTTTAGAATGGAATTCTTCAGTGCTAATATTTGGAATTGAAATGGATACCTTGAACATTCTTAGTAATCTTTATTCCTAGAATCCAATTCTCTCAGTGTCACCAAACTGAGTCGGTGAAATGGTCCTAGGATTTTAGGAAATAGGAAGATTAGCTACTATAACGTTTTGCTTCCATGGTGCCAGGGATTGGCTGACCTGAAGATAAGCTAGTCAGGGTTCTCAGCATTCTCTGTATTTGTGTAGTAGAGGTAGATCTGAGGGTTACTGTTCATATTTTACTTCTAAATGCTTCCTGGGGGAGTCTCTTACTCTCAAATTCTTGATATTTGGAACTTAAAGTTAACAAATGTAAAAGTAAAGACTTGTATTATAAACTGTACCTCAAACTTGAGAAATTTTTGTACTAATGTAAAGTTAAAAGCAGTCCACACTAGTGCAGGGTAATACTGCAGACCAGTTCTACCAAACATTGTAAATACCAATTTAAACAAAAGAAGACAAGGGAAAGGCTGATGGCTGGAGTGTAAAATGAAATAAATCTTTAAAACCCACAAAAGGCAGGGAAAGAGAAGTCACCAGACACCCAAGGAGATCCCTGAGCCAAGAAAGTTTTTTAAAGTAATACTGAATTGTTTTGAAATTAAGTGGCCCACTAACTACCATCTGAAAGCCTGTTTATCACTAAATTTCTTCAGTTTCTGCTAGTGGGAGATTGTCCACATCCCTCCATAATGAAGGGCTAGCAAATCATTGGATTTTCTTACACCCAGCCTTGCTCTTTCCAAAGGGAGAAAGTAATACCTCATTAACCTGGAATTTGTGGTACACCTTTGGTTAATGTTTACCTTTTCACTATGTAAAAGAGAAAAAATACTAAGCAAATGATTACTGCAAATTAAGTTTGATCTTAAAAAACATTTTAGCAGTAGCTATTTATGAAAAAAAAGTTATTCTAAATAAGACCCTTAGTGGGCAGAACTTTTTATCAGTTATAATATGTATATATAGTATATAAAATTAGTTAAGCTGCATTTATTTAGAAATACCTAATTTTTACCTAAATGACTCCCTTTATTCTCATCCAAAGTAGAGATTTTATTATGACAGTATAACTATCACTCCCCATTTAGTCCAAAATAGTCAGTTTTGAAGTTGTGTTGAGCATTTAACAACAATAAAGGCTGCTGTATAGGTTTTAGGCAACGTGACCTAGAATTCATAGTTCTGATCCCCGCTGTACAGAAAAGAAGTATTTGACCTTCACTGTTCCTGTATTAAGCACTATGTAACATTAATCTGATGAATTTAATAGCATCCAATTTTGTGTTTTATAGTCATGATCTTTTTAAAGGTAGCAGTGCCTTCAGTTGTGCTTTGAAAGTATGTGCCTTAAATCTTCCTCGCTGGAGCCAAAGTTTGGGGAACTATGTCATTTAATAAGTTGTGTGTGACAGCCTCATGACGCTTTGCTTTGAGTTGAAGGAGAATGACTGTGATCCTGAAGGACTCCTTCCACTAAAACTAGACCTAATGTCTCTGAGTCTAGGGCTTTTGGAGAAGGAATCCCAATCATACATACTGTCATAGAAGGATTAGAGTCCCTGAAATAAAATCAGTGAAAAAGTATATTCTCTTTCATATAAAGAAAATATATCTGCTACCACTAAGGGATGACAAGTTCCTAACGAATTCATATTAATAGCATCATATAAAGATATTATTGCCATGAAGCCTAGCACGTTTTGTGCTTTCTTTGTAATACCAGGTTAAAAAGGGGGTATGGTTTAATATTTTTGCATGTAAGTATCCCCATTCTTTTTATGTCTCTACTTGGTTCATATTTGCTAAGAATTGATGTAGAAAATAACAGTTCACTAACAACAAACATGACACATTATTGAACACTCACAGGGTAATATTGATTTGGGTGCTACTAGACTTTTACCTAGCACTTGCTGGTCAGTCTCAGTTTATCGTAAGGGACAGTATTCAATCTAGTAAATATTAAAATTTGTTAGTATGAAGATTATTTATATACCATTATACTAGAAAGCCATGGTTGGAGGGACTATCTGCATTCAACAGAAGTTACTTTCTTCCTTTTGCTGTGAATAAATTGGGTAAAACTTTTATTTTCAATTCCAGTTATGGGAAGAAACTGGGGATAAGCTTGACATCACTATTGCTGGCACTACAAAAGCATTACTAAATTGGTTAATTCTTCTGTCTACAACTGGTGTTTTAAGAGAATCCTTTCACTAACTTAAATGGTTGACAATGATGTGTTACTGAGAAGGATTATTAACCTCAACAATCACTTTACAACAATTATGGAGCAAATGGTGTGCCTGCAATTGGTGTCTGTTGCATTTCTGAGCCCACTTTGTATTCATGAGAAACAAAAATATAATGGGAGAAATATTTTAACCAGTATTTTAACTTTTTATAAAGTTTGAGACTTTATCAACAAAGGATATCAAAAATATATGTACTTTTACTTTAGTCAAATTATTTTTTATTACCTGATTTCTTAATTTTCTGTATTTGCATTCTTGTGACTTAATATCTGTATCTGTAGGTATATATATATATATATATTTAAAACAATTGTAACAATAAATGTAATTCAACAGTGTGACTCAATTACATTTTATTTTAGGGACAAGATATAGTTTATTGCATCAAATTTATGTATTACCTTGTAATGGTAAATGCTCTAAAAAGAGTATTTAAGCTACTTCAATTCTATACCTCCTTTTTTTCCCCCCAGGACACACAGAAGAATGTGATTTAATATTAACCCTCTGTGTGAATTTTGCCTTATCAAACATTGTGCCTTATTTTATTAAAAGTGTTTTGTTGGAATCTAATTCTGTATTCTGGAAAAGCAAAAGTATTTTAGTTTGAATTGACAAGCATTTACTTAAAAAATCTAAAATCCTTATACTGTTTGGTTTTTGCCTGATTACTTGCTATACCATTGCTCATCTATTCATTGAATTTTTTCAATACATGAATAATGCATTAAGCGTGTATTAGTATTTATACTCTCTGTGCTAGATGCAAAGGATGAAAGATGAACTAGACCAGATCCTTTCTACCATAGTTCCTTCTGCTTCCACAGTCTTAACAGACTTACGGATGCATACTCTAAAAAAAAATTGGTGAGGTCACATTGCTACTGAGGGTCAGTTACTTCTTGCATTTAGTCCAGAATCATACAATCTTGATGCAAAGTAGTATAGTATTAACTGAGCACGTTGATATTGCAGTACTTAATTAGTGCCATTATTTTGGTGACCCTAGAACACTTGACATATTTCTAGATTCCAGAATTTGGAAGAATATCATGGTTGGTTATGAGTTGAGGTAAACAGAGTGGGTAGGAAAGACACACTCTGCAAAACAGCTGATGTTTCAGAATTGCTGAAATGGAAAAAGCTCAGCACTTCCCTGGTTGGTATATAGGAAGTCCTCTTGGTGAAGATGGGCTCAGAAATTTGAGGGCAGAGGAGAAGAAACATTGGGTGTAACTGATCTTTCCTGAGAATAAAACTGCTCCCTAACCTGCCCTGTTGTGGATGTTCTCCTTAGAACAAGTGTTGGAAGAAACTTCTTTAATGGCTTGTCTAACTCTGTAGAATACTACATGGGACGCCAGAACATTTCAGGGGCTATGTAAGACTTGGATGTGTCCCGTTCATAACATCAGTCATTGCCAGCTTCATGAGCAGTTCCATCAGCATGCCCTAAAATGTTAGAGCTTAAGGAAACCTCAAAGGTCTGAAGGTAACTCATGTTTGAGAGATGAAAAAATTTAAGCCCAGAGAGATGTGTTCAAGACTTCACATGGTGGACTAGAGGGGTGGGATAGGGAGGGTGGGAGGAAGACGTAAGAGGGAGGAGATATGGGGATATATGTATGCGTATAACCGGTTCACTTTGTCATAGAGCAGAAACTAACACACCATTGTAAAGCAATTATACTCCAATAAAGATGTTAAAAAGAAAAGACTTCACATGGTGGAATCTTGAATCCAAGCCTCTGGATTGGTCAGTGCTGTCTCCACTACAGTATGCTGCTTTCTTTAATACTCTGTCGTGTGACAGGAAATCAGTAACAGCATGGGTACCGCATCGTAATTTGCCAACGGGCATCAAAGTGATGCTGTCCACACCATCTCTTCAGAACTTTACATCTAGTGGGAAACCTTAGATAAGAGTAAATATCTGGGGCTTCCCTGGTGGCGCAGTGTTTGAGAGTCCGCCTGCCGATGCCGGGGACATGGGTTCGTGCCCTGGTCCGGGAAGATCCCACATACCGTGGAGCGGCTGGGCCCGTGAGCCATGGCCGCTGAGCCTGTGCGTCCGGAGCCTGTGCTCCGCAACGGGAGAGGCCACAACAGTGAGAGGCCCACGTAGCACAAAAAAAAAAAAAAAAAAAAAGAGTAAATATCTGGGTAGCTCGTTATGTTTACAAAGCATACTCAAGAGTCTACCTTATTTAATCGTCATGACACTGTGAGGTAGGACTAGACTTGGTGAAATTTGTTGGTGTGGTTTTGTCACACCCTTTCCCCTCCTCTGAGTTTGAAATCAATTAAGAAATTGACACAGATTTGAGAAAGGGATATAAATATCAGCTTTATCAAATCCAAATTGAACTTCTATGTAAATTGAGTATTACCAACCAAAATCAGACTCCCTCTACTTCCAGACAGCATTTCACAAGACTGACCCTAACACACCACAGATCCAAAGGAGGTCAAGTCAAATCTTAAGCCTTGTAGTGCTGCCCAATTAGTATTTCTCCCACAGGGTGGAAAAAGATCTAAAAAGATTTCTTCTGGGCAGCTGTTCTCAACCCTGGTTGCACTTTAGAATCACTATGGGAGCTTTCAAAATATACAAAAGTTGGGCCCATCCCCAGACCAATTGAAACCTGATCTCTAGAGGTGGAGTCTGGGCATCAATAATTATTGATGCCCACTGAGCTCTTCTCTGTGACTCAGTTACCCAGCAAGGATGATGATTCTTTTGTGAAAATCCCTTCATGATAACTTGAGGTCAGTGAAGTAGGATTTTTACAGATGAAGAAATGGGCCCAAAGTGATTAAGTGACTTGCCCAGGTTCTCTTAAGGTAAATCGTGACAGAGCTGGAGCTATAATCCATTCATCTATTTTTAAAAAATAATTTTTTTTAATTGAATGCCTACTTCAGACCAGGCGCTGATTACTAATCCAATGTTCTTTGCTTCTCCCTGTCAGTTACCTTTTCTTGAACCAAAATGTAAGATGGATGTACGTTTGCTGGACATAAGATGGTATATTCAAGTGGAATACTGAATTGGCTGTATTGAAGTCAGCTTCAACTAAATCGGAGTACCTGCCGAATCATGGAGCACAAAAGCAGCAAAACAGATCAACGTGACTAGAAACATTCGTAAAAGGATGGCTTGGTCAAATATTTCAGGATAAAGCCACAAGGCAGGAGACAGCCTTTCCATGGGCGAGGAAAACCTCATCAAGTCACTATACACTGCTTCTTTTGACCACAGGTAAACAAATGGCTAACATCCTAAGCAGCGGTGATGAACAAGTTGACATTACCACGAAAGATAAGAACATGTAGACACCTGCCTAGAAGAAAACACTATAGTTCATCCATAAACATAGATTCTCTTGCTAAGAAACAGTAAGAAAAGCTCAACTCAACTACACATTTTTATAAGCACTATGCATAATTTCTACCCCAGTTTCTTTTAGGTCTAGCTATAAGATTACATGATTATTTCATTGCTTAAATCTGAATAGTAATGCAATCTTAAGACCTCTGTAAATACATGGGAGACTTAAATGGAAAAGTAAACTTGCTCATGATGCCATGGAAACTCAAAGAAAAAACATTCTTAAAATGTTACTATGGGTATTTTCTTTCTATGAATAAAGACAGGATTTAATGTTGCTTTGGGTTTTTTTTAAGCTGAATTAAATAAAGATCTGTGAAATAAGTTTAACTTCTTGGAAATTAAGCTTATGTAACAGCTAGAAAGCTTCTACAATTTTAGAATTTTGTCATTATTTGTAATTTTAACCTGTTTGTAAACTCAACAATGATCTCTGAGTTTTTTCCTTACTTTGGGTCTACAATTATCTGTGTTCAAAACTCCTTTCCATTTTTGTAGCTCTCAAATATTTATAAGTTCTTGGCTTCACTCACCCCACCCTTTTTAATCACCTCTATTTGGGTCTTTTAATCTTTCCTCCTAAACCAGTGCACAAGCAGCCAGGGGCAGTGTTAGTGGAATAATGAGAACTTTGCCCCTGAATCTGCAATTAAAATTCTACCCTTTAGATTACTTCCAGGGGTTCGTTGTAGTGGATAAGTCAATAGGCAGATTTGAAACAAACTATCTGTTTTTTATTTCTGCTGAGGGCAGCATCTCATAAAAGAAAGATGTGTGTAAATGACCAATGGATAAAAACGAATCAGATGATTGCTAGATACCTATGACAAGCTTTGGTATGACTGTAATTACATTTTTAACCCTGGCTGAAATTGAACAGTACCGCCTGCAGAGGGAGAAGGAGTTCAAGGCCAAGGAAGCTGCAGCTCTGGGATCCCACGGCAGTTGCAGCACTGAAGTGGAGAAGGACACCCAGGAGAAGATGACCATCCTTCAGACCTACTTCTGGCAGAACAAGGATGAAGTCCTGGATAACCTCACCAGGGAAGCCCGTACCACGTCTTCTTTATCCATTCAGCTGTCGATGGGCATTTAGGTTGCTTCCATGACCTGGCTATTGCAAATAGTGCTGCAATGAACATTGGGGTGCATGTGTCTTTTTGAATTATGGTTTTCTCTGGGTATATGCCCAGTAGTGGGATTGCTGGGTCATATGGTAATTCTATTTTTAGTTTTTTAAGGAACCTCCGTACTGTTCTCCATAGTGGCTGTATCAATTTACATTCCCACCAGCAGTGCAAGAGGGTTCCCTTTTCTCCACACCCTCTCCAACATTTGTGGTTTGTAGATTTTCTGATGATGCCCATTCTAATCGGTGTGAGGTGATACCTCATGGTAGTTTTGATTTGCATTTCTCTAATAATTAGTGATGTTGAGCAGCTTTTCATATGCTTCCTGGCCATCTGTATGTCCTCTTTGGAGAAATGTCTATTTAGGTATTCTGCCCAATTTTGGATTGGGTTGTTTGTTTTTTAATATTGAGCTGCATGAGCTGTTTATATATTTTGGAAATTAATCCTTTGTCCATTGATTCATTTGTAAATAGTTTCTCCCATTGTGAGGGTTGTTTTTTCGTCTTGTTTATGGTTTCCTTTGCTGTGCAAAAGCTTTTAAGTTTCATTAGGTCCCATGTGTTTATTTTTGTTTTTATTTCCATTACTCTAGGAGGTGGATCAAAAAAGATCTTGCTGTGATTTATGTCAAAGAGTGTTCTTCCTATGTTTTCCTCTAAGAGTTTTATAGTGTCTGGCCTTACATTTAGGTCTCTAATCCATTTTGAGTTTATTTTTGTGTATGGTGTTAAGGAGTGTTCTAATTTCATTCATTTACATGTAGCTGTCCAGTTTTCCCAGCACCACTTATTGAAGAGACTGTCTTTTCTCCATTGTATATCCTTGCCTCCTTTGTCACAGATTAGTTGACCACAGGTGCGTGGGTTTATCTCTGGGCTTTCTATCCTGTTCCATTGATCTATAGTTCTGTTTCTGTGCCAGTAACATATTGTCTTGATTACTGTAGCTTTGTAGTATAGTGAGAAGTCAGGGAGCCTGATTCCTCCAGCTCTGTTTTTTTCCCTCAAGACTGCTTTGGCTATTCGGGGTCTTTTGTGTCTCCATACAAATTTTAAGATTTTCTGTTCTAGTTCTGTAAAAAATGCCATTGGAAATTTGATAGGGATTGCATTGAATCTGTGGATTGCTTTGGGTATTATAGTCATTTCCACAGTATTGATTCTTCCAGTCCACGAACTTGGTATATCTCTCCATCTGTTGGTATCATCTTTAATTTCTTTCCACAGTGTCTTATAGTTTTCTGCATAGGTCTTTTGTCTCCCTAGGTAGGTTTATTCCTAGGTACTTTATTCTTTTTGTTGCAATGGTAAATGGGAGTGTTTCCTTAATTTCTCTTTCAGATTTTTCATCATTAGTGTATAGGAATGCAAGAGATTTCTGTGCATTAATTTTGTATCCTGCAGCTTTACCAAATTCATTGATTAGCTCTAGTAGTTTTCTGGTGACATCTTTAGGATTCTTTATGTATAGCATCACGTCATCTGCAAACAGTGACAGTTTTACTTCTTCTTTTCCAATTTATATTCCTTTTATTTCTTTTTCTTCTCTGATTGCCATGGCTAGGACTTCCAAAACTATGTTGAATAATAGTGGTGAGAATGGACATCCTTGTCTTGTTCCTGATCTTAGAGGAAATGCTTTCAGTTTTTCACCATTGAGAATGATGTTGGCTGTGGGTTTGTCATATATGACCTTTATTATGTTGAGGTAGGTTCCCTCTATGCCCACTTTCTGGAGAGTTTTTATCATAAACGGGTGTTGAATTTTGGCAAAAGCTTTTTCTACATCTATTGAAATGATCATATGGTTTTTCTCCTTCAGTGTGTTAAAATGGTTTATCACATTGATTGATTTGCATATATTGAAGAATCCTTGCATCCCTGGGATAACTCCCACTTGATCATGGTATATGATCCTTTTAATGTGTTGTTGGATTCTGTTTGCTACTATTTTGTTGAGGATTTTTGTATCTATATTCATCAGTGATATTGGTCTATAATTTTCTTTTCTTGTGATATATTTTTCTGGTTGTGGTATCAGGGTGATGGTGGCCTCGTAGAATGAGTTTGGGAGTGTTCCTTCCTTTGCAATTTTTTGGAAGAGTTTGAGAAAAATGGGTGTTAGCTCTTCTCTAAATGTTTGATAGAATTCACCTGTGAAGCCATCTGGTCCTGAACTATTGTTTGTTGAGAGATTTTTAATCAAAGTTTCAATTTCATTACTTCTGATTGATCTGTTCATATTTTCTATTTCTTCTTGGTTCAGTCTTGAAAGGTAATACTTTTCTAAGAATTTTTCCATTTCTTCCAACTTGTCCATTTTATTGGCATAGAGTTGTTTGTAGTAGTCTCTTAGGATGCTTTGTATTTCTGTGGTGTCTGTTGTAACTTCTGTTTCATTTCTAATTTTATTGATTTGAGTCCTCTCCCTCTTTTTCTTGATCAGTCTGGCTAATGGTTTATCAATTTTGTTATCTTCTCAAAGAACCAGCTTTTAGTTTTATTGATCGTTGCTATTCTTTTCTTTGTTTTTATTTCACTTTTTTGTGCTCTGATCTTTATGATTTCTTTCCTTCTGCTAACTTTGGGTTTTGTTTGTTCTTCTTTCTCTAGTTCCTTTAGGTAAGGTTAGATTGTTTATTTGAGATTTTTCTTGTTTCTTGAGGTAAGCTTGTATATCTATAAACTTCCCTCTTAGAACTGCTTTTGCTGCATCCCATAGGTTTTGGATCATCGTGTTTTCATTGTCATTTGTCTCCAGGTATTTTTTGATTTCCTCTTTGATTTCTTCAGTGATCTCTTGATTATTTAGTAACGTATTGTTTAGCCTTCATGTGGTTATGTTTTTTACAGTTTTTTCCCTGTAATTGATTTCTAATCTCATAGTGTTGTAGTCAGAAAAGATGCTTGGTCCGATTTCAATTTTCTTAAATTTACTGAGGCTTGATTTGTGACACAAGATGTGATCTATCCTGGAGAATGTTCCATGTGCACTTGAGAAGAAAGTGTAATCTGCTGTTTTTGGATGGAATGTCCTATAAATATCACTTAAATCTGTGTGGTCTATTGTGTCATTTAAAGCTTGTGTTTCCTTATTAATTTTCTGTTTGGATGATATGTCCATTGGTGTAAGTGAGGTGTTAAAGTCACCCACTGTTACTGTGTTACTGTTGATTTCCTCTTTTATAGTTGCTAGCAGTTGCCTTATGTATTGAGGTGCTCCTATGTTGGATGCATATATATTTATAATTGTTATATCTTCTTCTTGGATTGATCCCTTGATCATTATGTAGTGTCATTCCTTGTCTCTTGTAATATTCTTTACTTTAAAGTCTACTTTATCTGATATGAGTATTGCTACTCCAGCTTTCTTTTGATTTCCATTTGCATGGAATATATTTTTCCATCCCCTCACTTTCAGTCTGTATGTGTCCCTAGATCTGAAGTGGGTCTCTTGTAGACAGCATATATATGGGTCTTGTTTTTGTATCCATTCAGCAAGCCTGTGTCTTTTGGTTGGAGCATTTAATCCATTCATGTTTAAGGTAATTATCGATATGTTCCTATTCCCATTTTCTTAATTGTTATGGGTTTGTTTTTGTAGATCCTTTTCTTCTCTTGTGTTTCCCACTTAGAGAAGTTCCTTTTAACATTTGTTGTAGAGTTGGTTTGGTGGTGCTGAATTCTCTTAGCTTTTGCTTGTCTGTAAAGCTTTTGATTTCTCCATCATATCTGAATGAGATCCTTGCTGGGTAGAGTAATCTTGGTTGTAGGTTCTTCCCTTTCATCACTTTAAGTATATCATGCCACTCCCTTCTGGCTTGTAGAGTTTCTGCTGAGAAATCAGCTGTTAACCTTATGGGAGTTCCCTTGTATGTTATTTGTCATTTTTCCCTTGTTGTTTTCAATAATTGATCTTTGTCTTTAATTTTTGCCAATTTGATTACTATGTGTCTTGGCGTGTTTCTCCTTGGGTTTGTCCTGTATGGGAGTCTCTGCACTTCCTGGACTTGGGTGGCTATTTCCTTTCCCATGTTAGGGAAATTTTGACTATAATCTCTTCAAATATTTTCTTGGGTCCTTTCTCTCTCTCTTCTCCTTCTGGGACCCCTAAATGCGAATGTTGTTGCATTTAATGTTGTCCCAGAAGTCTCTTAGGCTGTCTTCATTTCTTTTCATTCTTTTTTCTTTATTCCATTCTGCAGCAGTGAATTCCACCATTCTGTCTTCCAGGTCACTTATCTATTCTTCTGCCTCAGTTATTCTGCTATTGATTCCTTCTAGTCTATTTTTCATTTCAGTTATTGTGTTGTTCATCTCGGTTTTTTGTTCTTGAATTCTTCTAGATCTTTGTTAAACTTTGCTTGCAACTTCTCAACCTTTGCCTCCGTTCTTTTTCCAAGGTCCTGGATCATCTTCACTATCATTATTCTGAATTCTTTTTCCTGAAGGTTGCCTATCTCCACTTCATTTAGTTGTTTTTCTGGGGTTTTATCTTGTTCCTTCATCTGGTACGTAGCGCTCTGCCTTTTCATCTCGTCTATCTTTCTGTGAATGTGGTTTTTGTTCCACAGGCTGCAGGATTGTAGTTCTTCTTGCTTCTGCTGTCTGTCCTCTGGTGGATGAGGCTATCTAAGAAGCTTATGCAATTTTCCTGATGGAGGGACTGTTGGTGGGTAGAGCTGGCTGTTGCTTTGGTGGGCAGTGCTCAGTAAAACTTGAATCCACTTGTCTGCTGATGGGTGGGGCTGGGTTCCCTCCCTGTTGGTTGTTTGGCCTGAGGCGACCCAACACTGGAGCCTCCCCGGGCTCCCTGGTGGGGCTAATGGTGGACTCTCTGAGGGCTCACGCCAAGGAGTACCTCCCAGAACCTCTGCTGCCAGTGTCCTCGTCCCCACAGTGAGAGGCAGCCACCCCCTGCCTCCTCAGGAGACCCTCTAACACCAGTAGGTAGGTCTGATTCAGTCTCCTGGGTCACTGCTTCTTCCCCTGGGTCCTGATGCGCACACTACTTTGTGTGTCCCCTCCTAGAATGCAATCTCTGTTTCCCCCAGTCCTGTCGAAGTCCTGCAGTCAAGTCCCACTAGCCTTCAAAGTCTGATTCTTTAGGAATTCCTACTCCCACTGCTGGACCCCCAAATTGGGATGCCTTACGTGTGGCTCAGAACCTTCATTCCAGTGGGTGGACTTCTGTGGTATAAATGTTCTCCAGTTTGTGAGTCACCCACGCAGCAGTTATGGGATTTGATTTTCTTGTGATTGCCCCCCTCCTACCGTCTCATTGTGGCTTCTCCTTTGTCTTTGGATGTGGGGTATCTTTCTTTGGTGAGTTCCAATGTCTTCCTGTCGATGATTGTTCAGCAGTTAGTTGTGATTCTGGTGTTCTCACAAGAGGGGGTGAGAGCACATCCTTCTACTCCGCTATCTTGAACCAATCTTGGTAGGATTTTTTTTCACTAATTTATTATTTTAATGTCTGGATGTCAGAACACGAGACCAGGTTGGCAGGGCTGGAATCTCCGGGAGAGAGTCCATTTCCTTGCCTTTTCTCACTTCTAGAGGTTGCCTGTGATGCCACATCACTCTGACCTCTCCTTTCATCCTCACATTGTCTTCTCTCACCAATATCCAATTGATAGCATCATATTGTTTCTAGTTTTTTGTTGCTATTGTTTTTTTCTTTTTGTTACTGCTGTCTTTGCTATTACAAATAATGCTGCAGTAACCATCCTTGTATATATAATGTGTCATACATTAGCTACTATATCTTTAGTCTCAATTCCTAACTGTGGAATTCCAGAATCAAAGAGCATATGCATGTAACTGGTTTATTTAAAAGACTCTCTTCTTTGTAGAGTATAAACGTGAAATGGTTTTGCTTCTCAAACCATCATTTTCAACTGTTATTTTGAATACCCTTCAGGCTTTTAAGGCATCTTGAGCAGATTCCATAACTTTCCAGTCCATTTAAAACTTCAAAGTTGATTCAAAGCTCTCCGTTTTCCTTGAGATACTTGGAAGGGCTCCTTCAATGAGAGAAGCAGAGGAAGAATGGTGGTGGGAACAAAGCAAACACTTCTTGACTTTAATTGTATCTTGTTGGCTGTGCTGTTTCTCTGGCTGACCAGGCAGATAGTTGATGTTATTTGTATGGCAGGCATCAAGATTTTTGTGTGTCTTGTGTCTTGTGAGGCCTCCTTCTCTGTTGCACAGTCCCCAGTGTGGGCGACATGGCTCTAGCTCAGCTTCTTCCTGAGCTCCCACCACTGGACCACTAGGGTCCACTTCACAGCTGTTGCTCCCTGAATGGGTAACCTTCTTGGATGCAGTACTGGAAAGATATTTCAAGCCCAGAAACCTTGTATAGGGTCCTCTCCTCTCAATCCATAGAACAATAAAGTCCCCTTGCCACCTTGGGGTCCACACTCATTTGGATTCAGGGAGGGGAAAACATCCCTCCTTTCCTCTCACAAAGAAGGGAAAAGACTCTCATGGTGATTACGGTAGTCTTTTCTCACAAGACCACCACTCATCATTCATCCCACTCTTTTCCAGTCTTCTTAACTTGACTCAGCATGGTTGTTGAGGTGTGTTGATGATAGTATTGCCAGTTTTGCTTCCTTCCAGAAGCCCTAGGGAGGTATTTGACCCCATCTTAAGGTAATCAGTTGATGGCTGTCTTAAAAATGTATATATATATATAGATATAGATATATATAGATATAGTTTTTCTTATCTAGTGTCTAATAGTGTAAGCTTACAGTTTTAAATGCAATTTAGGAAGAGAAAAAGTCCCTCTCAATTTCTTGTTACATGCATTTAGCTACTTACAAATTACTCTCCAAAAAGGTTATATTGATCTACACTACAGTCAACAGCAAATGGGAATGCCTGTTTACCAAACCCTCCCTAATACTCCCTTCAACATCTTTGAAGACCAAAACTCCTGGTAGAACCAAACTTCTCAGTTTACTTTGTCTTCTGCAGGAGCAGGAAGAAAAAGAAATCGCAGTGGGAATACACAGCCCCAATTCCCCTGCTATCATATGAGTATTTGCTGTGTAGATGTTGGACTATTTTATGTGGATATACTTGACCTCTAATAATTAGCTACAGAGTAATGTCTTGCCTCTGTCAGCCCTGAGAACAGGTACTAACAGAAGGCAGTGGATCTGTTGTGAATACTGAGCCTGGAGGGTAGAGGAGAAGCTAGCACCCCTTGAGGCTAATGTTTAGTTGCCTAGGGAGAGACCCCCAAGGGGGTTGTATTTTTTAAAATTTAACTGGCCTTTTTCCCCAAGTCCTGGGAATCCACCTCCAAATCCTTGAAATTTTCAGAGTGATAAAAGTGTCTTTGTTATTTGTGGTTGGCTCCCCAGATCATACCTGATAGTTTATGCTAATGAACACCAATTTGCAGCTGGTGTTTGTAGTAAAGACAGTCTTATGGGGGACTGTACCCTTAACCTGTGAGGTTTGCACTAACTCTAGGTAGTTGGTGTCAGAACTCCGTACACCAAGGGAGAATCTCTAGGCAAAACTAGAACTGTGAGGTCTAACAACCCTCACCCTTGCGGAGAATCTACTTCCATGACAAAAAGAGTTAAGAAAATTAATTTCTATTTATGTTCATTACTAAAGAGTCAAACAGCTCTGTGGCCTAGCAAAGAGATTATCTGCCTAGAATGTCTTCTTTTATCTCTGCTCTAAACACTTGGCCCAGGGGGCTACTTCTACAGGCCAAGCAAAGAGAATAGTAGGTTCATCAGGGATCATAAGTTATTCAACTACGTGTCCCTCTCTGAGAACCTACAGTGGTGCTTCCCTATGATAGATACTTAAAATAATAATAGTGTTGGTAATAATAATTTAGTGAAACAGGAAGGTCCACCTCTGGTAGCCAGAGGGCTTGAGAATCATCCATCTAATGGGTTAAAAAGAAATAGGGGCTTCTCTGGTGGTCCACTGGCTAGACTCCACACTTGCACGGCAGATGGCATGGGTTCAATCCCTGGTCGGGGAACTAAGATACCACATGCCACACAGCTTGGCCAAAAGATAAAAAATAAATTAAAAAAAAAAAAAGGAATAGACCAGGCCAAAACAATGAAGACTGAAAGGAGATGTGATAAAATGTTTATGAAATCATGAAGGCTGTGGATGAGATAACCAAACAATGCTTACTCTCCATTATAACCAGACAATGCTTACTCTCCATTACATTTCAAAGTATTTAAAGCTTGAAGCAGAAAAATTGAAAGCATGAAGTATACACAGTGGGAAATGGAATGAGAGAATCCATTACTCAGTGAAATAGTGCAAGCTAAAAATATCTATAAGGTTTAGAGGAAACTTAAGAGGGACAAACCAAAATAGATTATTTCTTTTATTTCTTATTTTTTAACTTAATTTTTATTTTATATTGGGCTATAGTTGATTTACAATGCTGTGTTAGTTTCAGGTGTACAGCAAAGTGATTCCGTTATACATATACATATATCCATTCTTTTTCAGATTCTTTTCCCATGTAGGTTATTACAGAATACCGAATAGAGTTCCTCCCTATGCTATACAGTAGATACTTGTTGATTATCTATTTTATTTATTTTATTTTTTTTAAACATCTTTATTGGAGTATAATTGTTTTACTATGGTGTGTTAGTTTCTGCTTATATCCCCATATCTCCTCCCTCTTGCATCTCCCCCCAACCCTCCCTATCCCACCCCTCTAGGTTGTCACAAAGCACGGAGCTGATCTCCCTGTGCTATGTGGCTGCTTCCCACTAGCTGTTTTACATTTGGTAGTGTATATATGTCCTTGCCACTCTCTCACTTCGTCCCAGCTTACCCTTCCCCCTCCCCATGTCCTCAAGTCCATTCTCTATGTCTGTGTCTTTATTCCTGTCCTGCCCCTACGTTCTTCTTAAGAAAAATTAAAATTTAGGAAATTTATCATAACTTTCTAAGGTCACAGAGCAGAGCCAAGCATTCACACAACATGTGCTTAGAATTCACTCCAAAAGTAGAGCCCTCTGCTGAGTGGACAATGGAGATGACTCAGTCTCATCTCCCAAAAGGAGTGGACCCATTACATCAGATCCTGGTTCAGCCTGCTTAGGATTCTTGGCCTCATTCCATTGCCCAGTCATGCTGGAACTCTTTGTCCTGCCCTCAGATGTCAGTTTATATACCCCAAAAGAAATCATTTCAGTCTTCTCTACTGGGTCCCTGACAAACTACCATTTCTACTGGCACTCTCGCATACTCTGGTGGGAAGGAATACTGGACAAGTTTCGGCAGTTTGTCATTATTTATTGAAGAGTCCAGCTCCAGGCCAAAATCGTATGTGTGATAGTTTAGAACTGATCATTGAAAATTACAGGGCTTTACCTGGCAGGCCTCACGGGGCGAAGCTGCCCTCCCCACACCAGACTTGATGCACTGCCAATCCATTGCAATTTTCTGGAGGGGTTGTGGTCAAGGACTCAGCCTTCCTTCTGCCTAATCCAACCAGCCATGGTCATACACATATCTACATTCCTAACCCAGATGTCTCCATTCAGAGTCCTCCTTGTTGGGGGCCTTGGCTGAAGCACTTTTCTCTACTTCGAGTCAGTACCTTTGCACTACTAGCCCTTCTCTCTCTCTCCTTCCCCCTGGCTCACAGATCCACAAAAAGGCAGGGACATTTTGTTCAGAGCTTCTTGACAGTGAGATGATTGCCCCTGTGTGTACTGCATTCACCTGAAAAGTTTTAAAAATATGTACATTAAGAGCCTAAATGCCCAGCAGTAAGGACTGTGCAAATACATTTTGGCCCATTTATAAGCTAGAACACTGTGCAGATGTTAAAAGTGGTAATGGAGATAAATGAAAGCATGCTTATCATAGGTAGTTCAAAGCAGCATATACTCTCTATTTGCATTTGTGTAAAGAAAAAGTATGCAGACAAAACAGTTACCAATGGTTACCTCCACATCGTTACCAATGGTTACCTCTGGGTGATGAGGTTATGCATGTTTGATTTTCTTGCCTATCTATATTTTTCTAATCTAGAATGACTATGTATTATTTCTGTAGTGTACATACTCCTTGAATGAGCAATTCTATACCTAAGAATTCATCTTAAGAGTATAATTTTAAGCTGCGTGCAAAGATTTAGCTAGAGTAATGTTTAAAGCAAAGCTGGGTTTTTTTTGTTTTTTTGTTTTGTTTTTTTTGGTACGCGGGCCTCTCCCTGTTGTGGCCTCTCCCATTGCGGAGCACAGGCTCCAGACGCGCAGGCTCAGCGGCCATGGCTCACGGGCCCAGCCGCTCCGTGGCATGTGGGATCTTCCCGGACCGGGGCACGAACCTGTGTTCCCTGCATCGGCAGGCAGACTCTCAACCACTGCGCCACCAGGGAAGCCCCGTGTAAATGTCTTGATTGGGTCATTTCAGCGAAAAAGTAGAAGCTACACAAATTTTATCAATGGAGAATGCTAAAACAAATAATGGCACATTCATATAATGGACTACAGTACTGAGCAACTGTTAAAAACAATGAAATAAATTCTTGTGAGCTAACATGAAAAATGTCATGATATATTCTTAAGTGAAGATATATCTGTATGGAGGAATTATGAAATACATTCTAAATTTTATATTTCCATACTGTTTCTGTAACCTTACCACAAGCACCTATCATCATTCTACTTCTGTCTCTATGAACTTGACTATGCTAGATCCTGCATATAAGTAAAATCACACAATATTTGTCATTTTGTAACTGGCTTATTTCCCTTAGCATAATATTTTCATCCATGTTGTAGCGTGTATCAGACTTTTATTCTTTTATAAGGCTGAATAATATTCTGTTGTATGTGTATACAATATTTTGTTTATCCATTCATCTGCTGATGGACATTTAGGTTGCTTCCACATTTTGCCTCATGTGAATAATGCTAGTATGAACACAAATATACAAATATCTGTTCGAGTTCCTGATTTCAATTCATTTGGAAATATACACAGAATTGCAATTGCTGGATCATATAGTAATTCTACATTTCATTCTCATCATCTAGGGTTTCTTTCTGAGGTAATAAAATTATTCTAAAATTGACTATGATGATATGATGGTTGTACAGATCTGTGGATATACTAAAAACTACCGAACTGTAAAGCTTGAATGGGTAAATTGTATGTTATGTGAATTAATAAATTTGTTTTTTAAAAAAGCAAAACAGACATTTGCCTAAGAGCACTAAGGATGAGCCCTTCTCAACTTCTATCCCCAAGAAGTGCTGGACAACCAGAAAGCTTCTCAGCCTCAAAGGACTGGCAGCTTGCGTCAACTCTGTTGGATTCTGGACATCTAGTTTCAAGGAGTCTTATTATGCTCATTAAAACTCTCCCTCTGGCTATGTGGGGCCACAGTGCATTAAACATTTGGTGACAAAAGTAGTTTGCAGAATGTCCATTTTATTAATTTAATTATTCTTAATATAATTTAATTATTCTTAATATAATTAAGATTCTTAATATTCTTAATTAAATATTCTTAATATATATTCTTAAATAATTCTAAATATTCTTAATATAACACTATATTAAGAATAATTATATTAACACTATATTAAGAATATTAATATATTCTTAATATATAATATATATTATATATATTATATATAATATATAAGAATATTAAGAATATATTAAGAATATAGTGTTATATATATATATATATAACACTATATATATATAGTGTTATATAATATAGTCACTATATTAAGAATATAGTGACTATATATTAACACTATATTAAGAATAATTAATATAGTAGTTAATTATAGTAGTAGTAGTTAACTACACCTGTAGTTCCCACAGGTGTTCCTCTCTGTATCTTGTTCCTGCCTGTTCCACAGAACTGACTGTTTGACAAGTAACGCCTAGGAGACAGGTTCCCTGCTAAGACTCATAATGGCAACCCTTTCCAATGGCCACCCATCATCCCAGCAAGCACCAACAAAAGATGTCTATTACCTTTTAAAGGCTTACTGGAGATTGAAAAGTTAACCTAAGAGTCATTTAGGGGCATGACTATAACATGAAAAAAAAAAACTAAAAATAATCTACTAATTACTGTGACTCAGTCCCTCTGGTTCACACAAGACCAGTATCCACAAATATAAGGACCAGAAATCTTCCCACTTGCTTTATAGGAAATCATTCAAGTTGTGTTCCTGAAACAGTTCTTACCTGTTGTGTTATTGGAATTCTGGAGAGCATCTGCCCTTCTTTTTCAATAATGATGCTGTTGCTGGTTTTATTTCTTGGGATAGATTTCTGACATCAGCATCATCTTTAAGTTTTTTAGGTATGAATATTTACTTCAGCTCTCTGAGCCTCTTTATTCATTTTAAAAATGAGAATGTTGAACTAGCACATTTCTAAAGTCATTGCCAGTTTTGATATTCTATAACTGTGTACCAAGTAAATTGTAGAGGAAAGTATTTATTTGGGGGACATCTTCCTCCTCTTAAGACATTTAGAGCCTCTATTGGAAACTTTTCTTTCTACCTGGAGCCACTGACACTTAACCATTAGGCTCTAATGCCTCTGATTAGGCCAGAAATCAAGAAACCACACAATCTAGTTCCAATTACCTGTCTAGTTATCTTCCATTGCTTTGCTCAAATATCCCTCCAGTTTTAACAAAAATGGACTGCTTGCCTTGATTCCTGCCTCTGAGTTCGTGCTCATGTTATTTCCTCTACCTGGCATATCTTCTCCCATCTCTGCTCTTTGAAATCTTATCCTTCTTAAATGAGGTCAAATTCCCTTTTCTCTGTGAAGATTGCTCTGTGTGGTCTTTGAAAGCAGAAACCATAACATATCTGTATCCTTAGTACCTATCACAAAACCTTAAACCAGAAAATGATTCCAAAATATTTTATGATGATATTCTCATTTGAATTGTTATTATTTGTTTATGTCTTAGATCTACAGTACTACAAAACTACAAATTTCTTAAAGGGCAGGGACCATGTACATAATCCTTTGAATTCCTCATAGCTCCTAGCAATATATTGTACAAAATGAACACCAATAATTGGAGTGCTAGAAGGAGAATCATACCCCTTTTGCCTCTGAGTTCTGAAAAATAGAAATATAAATCCAGGAACCAGACTATAATTCAAATATCAGCTTTTTTTTTTTTTTTTTTTTGGCTGTGCTGTGCAGCTTGTGGGATCTTAGTTTCCCAACCAGAGATTGAACCCAGGCCCTCGGCAGTGAACATGTGGAGCCCTAACCACTGGACCGCCAGGAAATTCCCCAAATATCAGCTTTTTATGGTAATGTTAGATTGGAGAACACAGCCTGGATTAGAAATCAAAATGTGTTTCACACTCCTTCCTCCCAAACTGAACTGAACCACCCAAGCACAGGCAGAACTTGTACAAACACAGGCCATCTAAAGAAGCAGGGTCTGTTCTAGTTAGTCTACCATATGAAGAAGAACGTATACCTCCTGTGAGCAGGATCATTCCACAGAAAGTCAAAGAAGGACTTGGCTATGTAAATGCAAAGATCCTTTTACTAAAATAACAATCACACAAATCATCGTATTTCCCGTAAGAAACAAGTGGGAGGTGAAAGAACAAAGGATTGACACTTTCTCCTTAACACTTCTGAGAGAGCAGAACTATGTTTTGGACCAAGGCAAGAAGTTACAGAAAGGGAGAGGCTGTTATCTCCTACACTTGATAGGTAGTTGTTGAAAAAATAATAACAAAAGTATGCATGGGGCTTCCCTGGTGGCGCAGTGGTTGAGAGTCCGCCTGCCGATGCAGAGGACATGGGTTCGTGCCCCAGTCCGCGAAGATCCCACATACCGCAGAGTGGCTGGGCCCATGAGCCATGGCTGCTAAGCCTGCGCGTCCGGAGCCTGTGCTCTGCAACGGGAGAGGCCACAAGAGCGAGAGGCCTGCGTATCGCAAAAAAAAAAAGTATGCGTGCCATTCTGATAATAATCCATTTTTAGAATGTACCATTCACAAACCAGCCACAGCCCTCTACATGGTAGTGCAAATTGGAGCCAACCCTTGGAGGTCAATTTGAGGTCAGGCAGGGAGCATCTTAGGGAACTGAGCTGGATGCTGAGTCTTAAGTCTTTTTTTTTTTTCTGAGTCATGATTCTTGATGCTACTAGTTGGTTAAAGTGTGGGAAGCCTGGAAATTCTGGTGGCTTTCAAGTCAATTTCAAGGTAAAAATTCTGGGACCTTATTTTAAATTCCTTGTGGAACAAAATTAAAAGGGAGTCAAGATGAGGAGCTGAGAGGGTGAAGTATGGAGGGTATCTTTTTCTTAAGAAGGATTAGCATGAACAACAGGAAGGGGAACCTTTAGGGGCTTAACTTGGTCAGAGTTCCAGTGCTAACTTTAATCCATTTTGGATTTACTAGACAAAGTTTTCAAGTCAGCTATTATAAATATGTTCAAAGAATTAAAAGAAATCACACATAAAGATTTAAAAAAAAGAATGAGGATGATGTCTCACAAAACCTAGAATATCAATAAGGAGACAGAAGTTATTAAAATAAAAGAACCAAGTTAAAATTCTGAAGTTGAAAATTACAAATGAAATAACAAATTAGAGGGGCTTAACAGCAGATTTAATAGGTAGAAGAAAGAGTCAGCACGCTTGAAGATAAGTCACTTGAGATAATGCAATCTGAAGAACAGAAAGAAGAGAAGAGAAAAATGAAGAAAGCCTCAAAGACTTGTGTGACACCATCAAGTGTACCAACATAAGCATAATGGGAGTTCCAGAAGGAGAGGAGAGGGAGAAAAAGGGCAAAAACAATATTTGAAGAAATGATGGCTTAAAACTTCCCAAATCTGATGAAAAGAATTAACCTACACATCCAAGAGGATCAACACACTGTAAGTAGGATAAACACAAAAAGATCCATACCTGGACACATCATAGTCAAACTTTAGAAAACCAAAGATAGAATCTTTAAAGCAGAAAGAGAAAAATGGCTCTTCACATCCAAGGGATCCTCAATAAAAATTAACAGCTGACTTTTCATCAGAAACTATGGAGACCAGAAGGAAGTGGGATAACATATTCAAAGTAATAAAAGGAAAAAACTGTCAACCAAAAATTCTATATCCAGCAAAACTGTCCTTAAAAGTGAAGGAGAAATTCAATCATTCCAAGAAAACAAAAACTGAAAGAGTTTGTGGTTAGCAGATCTGACCTCAACAAATGCTAAAAGAAGTCCTTCAAGCTATAATAAAAGGACACTAGACAGTAGCTCAAATCCACACGGAGAAATAAAGAGCACTGGTAAACATACTACACAAATAAATACAAAAGACAGTATAAATATATTTTTGTTTGTAACTCTCTTTTCCTATTTGATTTTTAAATAAACTGCATGAAAAAAGTAATTAATTTTAAAACTGTGTTGATGAGCTTATAGTACAAAAAGGATACAAATAACTTGTGTGAAAATAATATCACAAAAGTGGGAATGGAGCTATACTGGAGCAAAACTTTGTATGCTATTGAAATTAAGTTGGTCTTACTCCAAATTAGATTATTTTAAGCACAGATGTTAACTACAATGCCAGGGCACCCACTAAGAAAATTACTGAATACATACAATTGAAAGAAGCAAGGCAAATCTGAGGATTTTAGTGGCTGGGATTAAGGACAGTTATTTTAAGAGAGTGTCAATCTAAAATTCAAGATTCAAAAAATAAATAAAATAAAAAATAAAATTCAAGATTCAAATTCCTGGGACATAGAGTCTATCTGTTCTAGTGTGGGTCATGCCCACTATTATGTTCAAAAGAGTGGGGTTGCAAGATTGGCAGACCTCTAGAATTACATGGGAGGCATTTCCCCACATAAGTAGGTTTGGGCAAAAATAAATAAATAAGTGGTGACCACTAAATGAGTTAACATTTTGTTAACCATAATTTTAGTGAATCAAAATGGTCTATTTAATGTGACTCTGCCAGATAATAATATATAGCAAATTTATATTATACTATAAACAGAAGTATATTTGTGAATGGGGCAATGTGATTAATAGTGACTGAGTATGGGATTACAGAGTAGGATGGTATGTCAAATTTTTTAAATACTGAAATAGAAGATTGGTTTCCCAAGGAAGTTTGAAACAGCAAAATCTATTTTAGTTTCCTAAGTGCTATGTTGACTTGTTATAAGACGTGTGATATTAACTTGACACCAACTGGAATTAGTTGTAGTTGGTTTTTAAATTCCAAACAAAGTTAAAAGATAAATGAGAGATTGGGGAAAGTACAATACTTGCAAAACATACAACATATTAACATACAACATATATAGGATTACTATCTATAATATACAAGAAATTCTTACACTTTGAAAAGACCAGTAACTCAAAAAGAAAAGTGAACTAAGTATATGATTAAGCAATTTACAGAACAGAAAATCCAAAAGGGGAAAGAAAGAGAAAACATGAACAGCTTCACTAGTGGTCAGTAAAATAAAAATTAAAGGAACAACAAATTATCACTATTCACTTACCAGAATGGCTAAATTACGCAAACTACATTGTTACAGTCTTTAAGAAGGCAATCTATTAACATTTTAAATAGACCAATCTCATACCTGGGAATCAGTCCCTCAGAAATTAAAGTACCAGGGCATTTGGATATACACAGAAGGATGTTTATTGAAATGTTGGTGGCAGTGACAATTTTTTTAAAAAGAATTTGAATGTCATGAATAGGGAAACTTGAATAAATTTTGGTACATCCATACTGTGGAACATTATGCAGTCTCTAAAATAAAAGAACGAATCAGAGCTATACCAGTTGAACTGGAAGGATTTATATAACATTGTTTAATGAGAAAAGCAAGAAGCAGAGAAATGTTTACAGTATAATTACTCACTTTGTAAAATATATAGATAGATATCAATATATATGGTTATATTAGCATGCTTAACTTTTTAAATAGTTGAGAATAAGGGAGAGTAGTGAGGGGAGAAAACTAAAACAGAGGGTGTCCTAAACATAGCATACATGAAATCATTCCATTTGTGCATATATGGTGGAGGGACATATGCATAAAGATATTCATGAAAATACGATCATCAAAACATTAACAGTGGTTATTTCAGTGTGTTGCGGGTTAACTTCCTTCCTTATACATTTAAGTATTTGAATTTTTACAACAAGCACAGTTTATATACAACCAAAGAATGGTTATTTATTTTAAAACGTGTGTGGCCAATCGCCATGGGGGATGAAGTTGAGTCAGAAACACCTCCTGCCTTGCAAGCTCTGACAGTGGGGAGACAAGAAGACAACGGCCAGCTGTAGCATACAGACCAACTTAGTGAGTGCTGTAACAGAAGCACAGAGTGCTGGGAAAGGGAATTATTTGATCTCCCAGATCTGACTGGGAAGATCTGGAAGAACTTCGTTAAAGGAGAAGGCAGTCGGGTCTTGAAGGCTTGGGAGCAATTCAGCAGGTAAAGAAGGGGATAATGAGAAATCCAGGATAAGGGAACAGAGTGACCAAAACACACAGGGGCATTAAACAACCAGGGTATATTCAAAGAATGGCAATTGGTGCAACTCAGTATAACTGGAACACAGGTGTTGAGTGGACCGAAGGTTGGAAAGGTAAGCTGGTTTCCAATTGGGAAAGTAGTTTGGACTGTATTCCAATTGCAGAGGGGGTTTACTGCAGGTCTGTGGCAGAGGAGGGGAGGTATGTTTTGCTTATTTTGTCAGGAGAGCAACATTCTTAGTTCTGTTTTGGGAGTGGGGAGAGACAGGAGGCAAGGAAACTTAAAATGATTCGGGCCAAGGTAATCAAAGTCTAACAGGAGCAGCAATATGGGAATGCAGAGGAGGGGAAAGGTTCCAGAAACATTTCTGAGGTAAATAGGGCAGGCCTTGGTGGAAGATGGAAAACCTTCTGCACCTGGCCAACTGAGGGCTTGGGGATACTTCAATTTGAGAAAAAGAACACTGGGACTGAAGGTGGGGACCACGTTGGAAGAAAAATTCCAATATCTTGCAGAATATGGTGAGAATAATGGGCTAAAAAGCAAGGAGAAATTCTGAGGAAAAATAAAAGCCCCACAGAGATGGGAAGGACAAATCCTCAATCTGAACCACGGAAGTGAAGCCCTGGTTCTGGTCTCTTAAGTCAGCTGTCCTAAGGAGAAGATAAACCCACGTGCCTTCTTAACTAAAGCAGCCCCCAAGGAGGAGGATCAAATTGGTTCCGCTCACTGTCCGCATGTTCCAAATGAAAGGGCCTGGCCGTATCGAATGAGAGATCTGGGAAGAGTCCTGGATAAAATCTCGGACATAATTCCTGCTCCTGGGAAATAGAGCCTAAGCGTCCTCCTCCCCGCTCCGCCGCGGAGTCCCCAGGGGAAGCCCCGCTCACGCGCAGCCCGGCGCGGCGCACGAGTCCGCGCGGCCCCGAGCCGTACGGGGCCGTACGGGGCCGTACGGGGCCGACCCGCCCTCCCGGCCACAGCGCCGGGTCCGGCGAGGCGCGCGGGGCGGTGCCAGGGGAGGGGCAGGAGGCCCGGCCCCGCCCTAGCCGGCCAGGGGCGGCCCCGAAGGCACTGTGCACCCAGTGCGGATCTCAGGCCCCGGCGCCGCCGTCCCACCGCCTCAGCGCCCGCCTCCCGGCTCCTGGCTCGGAGATGGGCGCGGCGCCCTTTGGTGCTGCCCCCGCCCCTCCCCGTCCCTTCCGGCCCCGCGAACCCGCGAGAGACCCGGGCACCCCGGGCGTCCCGCCGCCGGCCGCGGGCTTGGCGCTCCTCGGCGGTCCGGGACCTGGTGAGGTGAGCAGCGCGCCCTGGAGGATCCCAAATTAGGGAGTTTGCAGGACCTCTCTGTGGACACGATATATCCACAAAACATTAAACACTTAAATTCTAAAGTGGAAAGGGGGAAAGGGCGTTCTCTCCTCTCCAGAATCTGGGCAGCTTCTTTGGAAACGGTAAAGAAACTATCTTAGAAATTGGAGGCGAGCCGGGGTCCCTGACCAGGGATGCCCGTGGCAGCTTCCTGAGAAGAGAAGGGTTACTGGTATTTGTCGGGAAGAGGGGCTACGGCTGTTTGTTTTGTTAAACGAACGACAGTCTGCTGAATCGGAGGGATCCGGGAACAGCGTGTAGACCTCCCAGAGCCTCCTCACCGAGCTTGTCCCCAAACCTGCCTGGTGGCGGAGGGCGGGGGCACGTGCACCCCAGGGTGCCGGGTGGCGGATAGGGTGGACTCCCTCACGGGCACTGTGAGGTCCTGAACAGAGAAAGTTTTATTGTACTGCGGTCTGTCGAGCTGCCTTGTTCTGGGCAGAGGAGAGTCGCCCGGGAGCTGCCGCATCCTTGTAGCTGTCTCCGAAACTAGAGGCCACTTGTTAGAACTTGGATGGTGTATGTCTAGTTATACGTGCTACACTGCGGAATATGAACCGTGAGGTTTTTCTTTAAAATTGAGATTTGTTGTTAACATTTTCGAATAGGAATCTGTGGGGGAGAGACGTCATTACTTGCTCTCTTACTCTTCCCTTTGTTGGTTTCCCAGGTACATGCGTGCATGAATAATAGGCAAATTATGTCCTAGCCTATAATGAAATGTCTTTGGTGTAGTCCTTTAACCAGGATATGGAGGGCAACATTAAATTATTGCACCCCTAAGTGAAAGATTTTCAGGTGGGGATTAAAAGCTGGGAAATTTGTTGATATAATTGTATGAGGCAGCAAGGCCTGCAAAGGAAAACTAATTTTTCTCCACCAATGGCTAAATGCAGCATAGAAGGCCTCCCTGCAGGCTGGGTAGCAGCCAGCCTTGCAAAACAGTAGCTTCTTCCCCTGCTGCAGTTGTAGCAAATGTGTAAATGGCTAAATAAATGGAGATAAATGGCTGAGGAAGTGGTTGTACATAGTGTAAGGCAGTTTGAGTCTGGAGAAGAAAATGCCTTGGCAGCCTTTGCTTGAGTTAGGGATCTCTTGGGAGGGGACTGGTGCCTCTCTGGTCCCCATTTTGCCAATCTAATTCCACTTCAGGGCCACCACTGTCTCTGGAGTGCTCCCTGTATTCCCCTTTCTCTTACCCCTCCAGCTTTTAGCTTTTCCCTGTTCCCCCGTAAAGGCTAGTAATGAGCTTGGCAGAGGCAGAGTTATGGTGACCTGGGGATAGAGAACTTCCAAGTCTGGTGAAAGCAGAGTTGTGGCCTAGGGGAGACTCGGGGTGGGTGGGGTGAAGCAACTTCCAGCCTAGACTTGCAGCCTAGAAGGCTCTCAAAAGAGTGGGAGGGTAATGATGGAGGGAAAGAGATTCTCTGGGGAGGACAGTAGGTGCTAGACAGTTTGTTTCCTGCTGAGGGTTTTACTATTTCCTTTTTGTTGTTTGACCATAAGGGCATTTCCAGATGGAGTTGGGAGAGTATAGAACTTCTCTGAAAAGTCCCTCCTTTTCCCAAATTTGTATTTCTTTCAACTCCTTTGTAGGTTTTCAGAGAGTAAGTGAGGGCAGGGAGAGAGAGAAGAAAGAAGCACTGAGGCTCTGCCTTTCCACAGAGACAATGGAACGTGGACTGACTTGGGCCCAGAAGGTGGATTTGAAAGTTGAAACGAATGTTCCACATTTAGTTAAAAATCAGAGCCTTTATTTTGCAGAAAGGCATTGAGAACCATAACACTTACCTTTAGTTACTGATGAGCTTTGCCTGATAAAGGATCCAAGTTCCTACCTCTCTTTTTTTTCTCCAGCATTTTATTGTGAAAAATTTCAGACGTACAGAACTCGAATCAGAAGGTGGTTAAGAAATAGATGAGTGAAAGATATTGACATTTCGGGGTGGGGGGAGGATCTTATTCTTCTGACTCTTCCCTAAGAATCCTAGGCACATCTCTTCATTGCTTCCTTTTTCCCATTCTTCAAACATCAGTTGGATGATCTCACTCCCCTGCTTAACACCCTCCAATGGAATAAAATCCCTCACACTTGGAAGAAAATCCAACTCTCTACCAGGACTTAGCAAAGCCCTATGTGATCTGGCCTCTTTGCCCTTCTATTCTGTCACTCTCCCCTCACTTTACTGTCTTCCTTGCTTTTCTTTGCCTGAACACTCTTCCCTCAAATACTGGCAGTGCTTCTTTCCTCAGTTCATTTAGGGTTCTTTTCAAATGTGACCTCCTGCATCAGGTCTTCCTTGACCACCTGATCCCAAACTTCACTTTGTCACTCCCTGTCCTCTGACCCTGCTTTAGCTTTCTTCACTGTACTTACCATTACCCAGCATTAAATAGTATATCTGTTTCTTTATTAATCATCCATATAGCCCCCACTCAAATGTAAGCTTCAGTAAGGACACGAAATTTTTTGTTTTATTCATGGCTATGTTCCTGTTTGGCATATTGTAGGCAATTAATAAATAATTGTTGAACTAATTAGATAATTAAATGACACAGACAAGACATTGCCTCCCATAAGGGTTACAGAACCCTTGGTAAAATATTAGAAGTCCTTGTAAGTAATTCAGGTTAATCAATATTTTATAGGTAGATGGTGATCCTAGAGATCAGTGGCCACTCTTATCTCCACAGTGCTTTGAAGCTGAATCCTGTGTTAGAAGCTGGGCTAGTTTTGACAAACCCTTATCCCAAACAAGATATAAAAAATTTCAATCCTAGAAATTTACCCCTTGCCCCTTTCTAGTTACTCCCAATCCCCAGAAGCAACTTTTGTTATGATTTCTTTTATCATAGATTAGTCTTGCTGGTTCCTGAACATATAAACGCATTCACACAGTATGTACTTTTGTGTCTGGCTTCTTTTTGCTTGGCACAATGTCTGTGAGATTCAGCCATGTGGTTGAGTATAAAAGTTGTTTATTTTTATTTCAAGATAGTATTCCACAATATGAGTATCTACCTTCTATTTATCCTTTCTCTTATTGATGGACACTTGGGTTGTTTCCAGTTTGGAGCTATTTTGAATAAAGCTGCCATGAACATTCTTATAGAGTCTGCCTCATTTTGGCTTCTATGTACTTCTTTGAAAATCTTTGTGCCACCGGTGCTGAGAGAAGTATGGCAAGGTTATGGTGGCTATGACCGATGTGGCAGCCTGCCTGCAGCCCAACAGTGCCCTTCCTAGACAGCCCCACTGGGTGCTGACTTCCACTGCAGAGGGAAAGCACTTGGAAAAGGAGTGCGCAGGCAAACTGGGGAGCCCTCCGGTGCACTTTCAGTGTTTCTAGATCCTTAAAAGAGACTGTAGAACGCCTGCCGCTATTGCTGTTGTATTCACCTCCTCCTCTCAGCTCCCCATCCCAGTACAAGTTGACTCTAATTAGCCATCGAGCATTCTGTTCTCGAGGGGTTTAAATATTTATGAGTAAGAGTCTTGTTCAGAGCCTGATAAAATATTTATGTGTTTCCATGGGGCATTGGTTTCCATCTAGACTTCTCAAGGTGTTTTTTTGGAGACACTTGTCATAATCATGAGCTGCTCAGACAGAGACAGATGATACAGCCAGAGAACATTGGTAATACTGAACCCACCTTGCTTTCTAGGGATGGGGACAAATGAGGCTTCAGAAGAATGAGCATTAATAATATCTGGATCGGGAGAAAGACTGACAACAATGACTTGGGAAAAGCAGGGCCTGTTAATGGAGTGCCCCTGAGGGTGTGAGTCCAGAGGCGATGGTGGAAAAGAGCTTGTCAGCGTGAGGAGGGATTAATTAAGATGGAATGCATTCGTTCCAAATAGAAGAATAAAGAAATCAGCCTTTAAAGGGCACAGTTCCTTTGACAGCAATGTAGACAAGGCCTGTATAAGGCAGCTGTGCTGAGTGCTATAATTATCACACCTGCTATGAAAATATGGGAGAAGGAGTGGAGACTAGCCAGCGTTTCCAGGGGTGGGGGGGCCGGGGGAGAAAACTAGCTATTTCAGGAGGAGTTGTTATTTTCATCCAAGGAAGAAGTGCATTTTGAGTCAAGTTTTGAAGGAGGTGTGGCTCTCTGACTGGCAGCTGTGGTGTGGAAGGGCATTTCCAGACAGACAGAGTAACTTAAGCAGACATTTGAGTCAGGGCCAAAGTGCTGGTGTGGCTTTGAGTGAGGTGAAGACGGGGGTCAGGGAGGGGTAGGGCAGGTTGCAGTAAGAGGTAGAGAAGGAGAGCTAAAGGCCAATGGTAAAGGACACAGGGGCCTGGACTTTAGTCTGTTCGTTGTAGGGAGCCATGTAACTTTTGATTGGGTCGGATTTTGAGCAATTCTTGGGCAGTGCCTCCAGCCCAAGCAAGGCCTTGAGGTCTGTTTATGTCCAAGGCATTTCCAGAATATTCTCCTGTGTCCAATCCAGTCTAGAGACTTTGTACAATCTACTCTAAGGGATGTAAACAAGAGAAGGTCAGATTCATTCAGTATACTCCTGGGATTAACCAGAGACAGATCTCACCCATCACACAAATACTCAGAATGCTCCAAGTCAAACTGAATTCATGGGCTGTATGCTGCATCCTCTGATCTCTTTCATGGCCACTTTGCCTCAATGGGAGGGAATTGAGAGGGTCTAAGTACCCCTTTAACACCTGAACCTATATCTGGGTCAGTATACTTCAGGCTGGGTTGCCAAGCAACAGAGGACCAAGCGATGAGGCCGGCAGACCATCTCTGCAAGATTAAGGCCTACTTCAACCCGGTTCCTGGGCTGTGACTAGAGAGGCAACTGGCAGTAGAGGGTTGAGGCCATGCAGATTGACAAACCATAGACAGGACTGCTCGGCCACCTTCCACATGTGTTCTCCCGTCAGATCACAGATTCCTATTCAAAAGTGCCTCAGGATGTTTATTTTTAATCTGTAATAAAAATAAGGAGGTCAGGAGGGGTGTGAAACCTCTCGGTCATCTCCACTTTATGGTGTTTGTGATAAGGAAGGGAGAATTGTAGACGTGATAGTCTGGGGATAGTCAGTCTTCAGTGCTGTGGTGAGGAACTTTGCATATGTGTAGATTAGCTGGAGAGCTCTGGAGTTCTGATGGGGAGAAGCGATTTCTTGGTGTGAGGACAGAATAAGGCATGGGAGGACCTCTTAGAGAAACTTCATGATTCTACCCAGGACCTTGCTATTTGGAACTGCTCTCTTGCTGCTGTGGGTACCTGTTCTAGAGTGACATTGGGAACACCCAAGAAAGAATTCTCTGAGCCTTCCCACTGCCGTCTGTCTATGCTGCAATGTCAGACTATCGATCAGCACTGTCAGCTCATCATCCTGATTTTCCAAGGGTGATTGGGGAGACCTTGGGAGAGGAGGCAGAAGCGAAAGTCTTAACTAGGGAAATGGCAAGACTCCGGACCAACAACGTCCTTCTTGGTTCTTATTTAAGACATTCCTGATTTTGTGCATGAAGTGGAATCTTCCAAGGGCCACATTAGCTGTAGTATTTCCTCTGAACAGGTGAACAATGTACATCCTTAATTGAGTGCCTTTTCCAAATGGACATTTCAGTGATTCTGTGTTGTGCCCTGGCTGGTGATGGTTGCCTGCTTTTGGATGCTGTTTAGATAAACCCAGGAGATTGGAGTGAAGAGGAAGCAAGAAAGATGATGGCAGGAGACAGCAAAGGGAAGAGAGTAGTGACCTGCTGGGGTCCTAGGCAGCCAGTTATCTGCAAATGAAAGACTGGGATGAAAGAATATCAAATAACCACCCATGGGAATCTTTATGTGCAAATATTGCTGCCTTCCAAGGCAGCTGTGAGGAGAAAAGAAGGGTGGAGACATGAGGCTGCTTTCAGTCAGTTTGAGGAATATTAATACAGGCTTGACACACCAGAACACATAGCCACACCACAACCGTGCAGATCCCAGCAGTAATACAGTGTCCAAACCCCCTTCGTGCTTCCATCACATTCTCTCATATTCATTCATAATATTAGTTATGTATGTGAGACATTTCAGCTGTACTTGCAAAGATACACAAATGCAGACTGACTTTATAAAGTAAGTATAAAGATAAAAAGAAACTATTCTAAAATATTACCAGCAGTGGGATTATAAATGATTCCTTTTCTTTTTTTAAAACTTATCCCTATTTTCCATGATTGCTGTTATAAGTATGGATTTCTATGATAATCAGCAAAACATTAAGTAAAAATATCTTTTAAGGGTCTAAGTAGGGAGAAAGAAGAAGAGGCATAGATGGAGGACAGTAGGATTGTACAAGAATAGAAAAAAAAATGTTGGAAGATGAATGAACAAAACAGTTAATTCTTTTCAGGCTGCTAACTTCTGCATATTTTTTTGTTCATTATTGAATATCATATCTCCTGCCCCCTGCCCCAAGGATCTGGAAGCTTCTATTAGCATGAAACCAAATTGCAAATACTAAGCCAAGTGTCGTACCTCCAAGGCCTTAATGCAATCCTGTGGGTGACAATTGGAAGTCCCACAACTGGCTTACAGATGTCGACCAAGGTGCTAACATAGAACACTTCAACCTGGGTGGCAGCATCTTTTCCACAGAGTTTAATATTTATTCCTGCAATGGCCGGGCCAGCCTTGTGCATCTCATCTCTGGAATATGGAACAGGGACCAACAAAAGCTGTCTGTAGTTGGAGTAATGGGATTTTCTTCCCAGACAAAACCCTGTTCTATTCTCATCCATGCCTCTGCCTGCTGCTCAGTGGCTCAGGCAACCCCTTGGGAAGGTCTGCAGCTGAGCCTTTGGAGAGGTAGATGTAGTTTTCATTTCACAACCACTGGCCTTTTCTAGAGGCACTGTTGAGTCTGTGCTTTAATTGGCTTCTACTAAGGGACACGTGGTGAGGCCTCTGTCCAGGAGCAGAAGTTGCTGTCTACCTTTACCCACCAGGATCAATTTAAAGCAAATGCCAGAGAACTATATACCCCACTGAACTCTGGGGTCTGGCATTACTTGTAATATTACAGTCTCAATAAATCCTTTTTATATTTTTAATTTATTACTTTTTTAAATTATAAAAGTAATACACACTCATTATAACAAGTCTAGTAAATAGCAGTATAGAAAGAAAATGTTACTAATCTCCACCTACTTTCCTTTCCGTCTTCCTGACAAAACCACTTCTTCACCCCTTTTCTATTTTCAAACAAACATAGGTAGAGTCATTTTCTATTTCATATGTAAATGGGATCATATAATACAAATTATTCTGTTTCATTTTATTATATTCCTTTATTCATTTATAATATTCCTTTGCAGAAAAGTTCCGTAATTTTTCCCATTATTTTTGTATTGATATTCTGCATTTTCCTCCAGTGTTTTTTTGTTTTGTTTTTTTACACAACAAACTATGCCACAGTAAACATTCTACATATATCCTTACATTTTGGTTTTTATTTCCATAGGAAAATCCCCCAAATTGGCATTTCTGGGTCAAAGGGAACATACCCAATTTTACTGCTCACTGTGGGTTTCCCCTACAGCAGTTGTTTCCCTCCCTCCTTCTGTCTTGCTCTCCCCTCTCCCACCGCCTTTCTCCAGGGGAGCCTGTGTATTTAGGCAGGAGGGCCCTGCAGTGAGACCTCATCCTTGCCAAGTGTGGATTATATCAGCTCAGTGGGGAGCAGGGTCTGTAGTGTCTTGGTTGCATTGTGTCTCTATTGCTTCTGGTTGGCCAGACTGTTTACAATTCCCCTCGCTCATTTATTCCATGCTGAGGAATTATACATGGTCTTCATCTGTGGCAGGAGCAGCATGATCAGTGGGGAGGGGGCCGCTTTCAGAGAGAATAAGCTGTTACAATGCTTTCTCACAACGCGATATCTGCTAATGTTTTTGTTATGTCCTTCCCTTAATAGTTGGATTGAGAAAAGTTCTTTGATTCCATCCCGGTCTTCTCCCTCTATTTTGAGGGATTTGGGATCTGGGGATTTTTATGAGTATATAGTCAATCAACTACAATTGATTACTTGACATGAGGATAATTAGTTGAAAAGGTAGGGGTCTCGGAGCTTAAGGATCAGTGCCAAGCAACAGATGCGAACATTTTTAAACAAATGATTTTACTCAACCTGGTATTAGTAGTGAGCTTCCCAGGACTAGTTGGCTTTCATTTTTATTTTTGCTCTTGTTTGCATGTAAAAATTCAGTCTAGCCCATAAGACTGGAGAGGAGTGGGATTCCTCACCATACCAGGGCTGGAGAAAATATCAGAGAAGCATTAAGGGAAGCTGGTGAGTATGAACAAGTGAAATATAAATGGTGAACTGACAAAGTAGCAAGAAGTATGAGATTTTTAAATCCTCAGCTGAAGGCTGCTGTGTAGGCCTGTGAGTTCATGGACACCCTATGGAAATCTGTGATCTCTAATCTATATTACAAACCCAGTTGTGATTCTGTGTTCAGAATGCAAACATAAGCTAAGTGGAGGGAATAAAATCATGAAGTCCTGTGGCAGACATTTTGCTGTTGGCTTCTATAACACATGCTGCAGTTTTTGCTCAGTAGCTTTGAAATGGATTTTTATGTCCTAGATTGAAAACTAAAGAAAGAAATGAAAACCAGAATAGAAGTTATTGTGATTAATTTCTAAGGAGAAATTTTAACTTTAGGTTGGACATATATAAACCTGAAGCATAAGCATCATCTTTTGTGTTAATACTTTTAACATCAGCTTTTATTTTCAAGTATGCACTGATGGAGTAAAATAATGATAGTTAAACCAATCCCTATTATAGGTTTGTCTCTTATAACTTAGGGATTCTATAATGTATCTTAACTGGTCTCACAGGTAATAGTAAGGATAGTTATGTCTTATACTGTTTGCACTGTGATTTGCATCTGTAAAGATTATCTTTAAACAGTTTGGTCTTGACAGTAAAAATAATTTAAGGTTAAACATATTACAAGACATTAAGCATCTGCTTCTGGCCATAATGGTCCACCTGGTAAGTAGACAATTGCTCCCAGAGGGGACATCTAGAAAAGCTGGATTTCAAAAATCTATTTGAAGGCGTAAAAGACCTACCAAGGCAGCCAGTGCTCGAGAGCTAAGACCTTAGAAAGAAGAGAAATTCATTGAGTGCCCTACATTCTAGGTTGCATTTTTCCTTGAGACATTTACCATTTAGTAAGTAGCATGTGTGGAGAAGCTAAGAACCCAAGCAAAAAGCAGCTGCTAAGACTCAGAGAAGCTGAGCAGAACATTCTGCAGCCTGATAGGGCTGGGGAAGGAAAAAAGGGGGAATTCAAGGATACTAAGTGAGCCGGGACGTAAGAGGCCATGCTCATGGAAAGAAAAGAGGCACAGAGGAATCAGCCCGATAAGTTTGAACCATTTTCCTTATAAGTCATTCACCAATGTATAAGTAGCACAGACCAAGAGGTAAGAAAGCCAAACAGAAAGCAGGTGCTGAAAAGCTAAGGTAACCAGAGCTATTACAGTCTTACTGTGCTGGGGAGATTAAAATGGTAGTGTTAGGCCCACCAAAGTGGAAGGGCCTGAAAAACACTGCAACAATTAATTTTATGTGTCTATTTGTGTCGGCCACAGGATGACCAGATACCTGGTTAAACATTATTTTGGGGTGTATCTGTGGGGTGTTTCTGGAAGAGATTAGCATTTGAATTAGGGAACTAAGTAAAGCAGTTGGCCTTCCTCAATGTGGATGGACATCACCCAGTCTGTTGAAGGCCTGCATAGAGCAAAATGGCTGAGGAAGGTTGAAATTTCTCTGCCTGACTACTGAGCTGGGACATCGATCTTCTCTTGCCCTTGGCACTCCTGGTTTTCAGGCTTTCGGACACAGACTGGCACCTACACCATCAGCTCTCTGGCTCTCAGGCCTTTGAACTATACCACTGGCTTTCCTGTGTCTCCAGCTTATGGATGACAGATCATGGGACTTCTCAGCCTTCATAATTAATTGTGTGAGACAGAACCTTGTAATAAATCTTTTTAATTTATATATAAAATATTACTTCTGTTTCTCTGGAGGACCCTGACTAGTACAAATACCCTAAGCTTTTGGTTGGGACTCCTGAAGGACTGTGCCTGAGGAGTTAGCCCAGAAATAGACCTGATCTTATAAACAATTGAAATCCAGTCCCCAATCAGATTAGCCACTGACTGGATTAACATGATCAGTTTTGGCTCCAGCTGGAGTAGGTGCAGGAGCGTGGGGGCCGCGGTGGGTGGCCCGGTGGCCTTCTTGCACAACCCCCAACCCCCTCGCCCGGCCCCTCGGCCAGAGCCCTCCAGGAAACCTGTTTATTGCTCTGAAGGCCTTCAACTGATTGGATGTGGCCCACCCACATTGTGGAAGGCAAACCCTATCAAACCGTGTGTCCTTGCACTGCACTCATTTAATGACCTTGCCCTTTGTTGCAGCGTGCAGGATCTAGTTCCCAGACCAGGGATCGAACCCCGGCCCCCTGAATTGGGAGCACGGAGTCTTAACCACTGGACCACCCTATTCTTGTTTTTAAATACGGTCCCCTCCCTCTCTCAATTGAAGATAAGCTTGGAGCAAAGGTGTCCAGTAGAAATGTTCTCAAAAATCCTGGGCATGTTCTCAAAACACTTTTTTTTTAACAGCTATTTAATTGCCACTGTACTGCCAAGGATTAAATCAGTTTTTTACTTTGCTTCTTCACAATGTTTTCCTTATAAAAAATTAAAGTAAGTAAATGACTGCCAGGTGGAGAAAACTGTCTGCTAAAGAATTGTATAAAGGCATCATAATGGCAGTATAAAAGAGTTGATCTTGGAATCAAGGCCTTGGGTTCATGTTATAGCATCTGCTACTTTCTAGCCATATGACAGTGATTTTATCTCTCTGGTTTTACAAAGTGGCCATACTTCATGTTACTTCTTGTAATGGCAAGAAAAATAGACCACAGGGTGTGAAGGGTTACAGTTAGTCCTCTGGTAGTTCTCTGGTTTCACAAGTCTTTTCTAAAGTTCTTAGAATGATTAGTAGGAGGTAATATTCATGTAATACCACCAGCACTGTGCCTGCTTAATAGAAGACACTCAATTATTTCTTGAGTAGAGTTAGTTTCAGTTGACACTATGCCCTTTAAATTTGAAAAAAGCCAACTTATTTTACCATATACACAATTGTTTACTGTTAAAAGTGTTTAAATTAATTGTACCTTTGGTTACATGTTGAAAAACAGAACTGAAATGTTAAGTGGTGACCAAGTAATTATACTTCCATCATGCTAATGTTGTAGGAAAGAATAAAGAAAAATCAAACAGCAAAGGCATACCCAATAATTAAGTTGCACAATTAAAGGTTAATATTTTCTCAACACAAAAATGCAAGTTTCTACTTCATCCTACTCTCTTACAGTTAATCTTTGATAACTCGAGACACACTGAAAATATTAAAGCCAACTAGGTCTTAACTGATTACATTTTCCTTAGTAAAGGTGGAAGTGTAGAGAATTGTTCTTAGTACCACTGATACAAATAAAATTGGCTGGTTATTAGATGCCTTTCAGTGTAGTGGTTATGGTATATGAAGCTCTCTTGCCAGTGAAAGTTTTGTCCAAATCACTTCCTAGTTGCCTCAAAATCCCCCACTTGTTAAGTTCTCCTTTCCCTATTCTCACTGGTTTTCTACCTTCATACCTTTTTACGAAATAAACATTTTCTTCCAACTAAAAAAAAAAAAAGATAGGGGCTTCCCTTGTGGCGCAGTGGTTGAGAGTCCGCCTGCCAATGCAGGGGACACGGGTTCATGCCCCGGTCTGGGAAGATCCCACATGCCGCAGAGCGGCTAGGCCCGTGAGCCATGGCCGCTGAGCCTGCGCATCTGGAGCCTGTGCTCCGCAACGGGAGAGACCACAACAGTGAGAGGCCTGCATACCGCAAAAAAAAAAGATAATCAGTTTTATTCTAACACCCTAACAGAAGCTAAAAACATATCCTTTGGAAAAGAGATAATGATCCAGAGCTTCTGTATTCTTAACATATGGTCTCTGATATTAAGTGAAATAAAACAAAACAAAACAAAAGGGGGCATACCAAAATATTCTTTCCAGAATACGGTGCAGAAAGGGAGAATGTAGAGTCCCTGAGCTGAGAAGACAGTTTCAAGTCTAGGGAGACCAAAGGCAGCTGGAGTTTGCAAAACGGAGTATTGAAGAGGAGAAAGCTGCTCAGAGAGAACTCCAGAGATTCTCACAGAGTATACCTCAAGTACAAAGCTGAGTACTAATGAGCACATGAGTGTGAGGAAGCTACCTAGGGAGGGAAGAAGAACCACTCAAAAGGATTAGAGGAACCAGTACTTGCCAGTCACACAGGGCTGGGAATAGAGATTTCATCAGGAAAAAGTGCAAGCAAAAAGACAATGGAACAACATCTTTAAAGTACTGGAAAGACAAAAAACAAAAAAAACCCTTCAACCTAGAATTCTATGCTGAGTGAAAATATCTTTCAAAACAAAGGCAAAAGACTTTTTCAGATATATAAAAGCTGAAAGAATTCTTTACTGGCAGATGTTCACTACAAGAAATGTTAAAGGAAGTGCTTTCAGCAGAAGGAAAATGATACAAGGAGGGAATATGGGTATATACAAAAAAGTGAAGAGCACCAGACATGGTAACTACATGGGAAAATATGTAAGATTTTTATTATTTAAACTTCTTTTAGGTAAAATTGACAGTTTAAAGAAAAATAAAAACAATGTATTGTGGGGTTTATAACATATTTAAAAGGAAATGTATGACAATGACTGTACAGAGGCTGTTAGTGGAAACATGGAAATATATTCTTGGTCACATTCTTATACTACATGTGAAGTCATGTGATATCACTTGAAGGTAGACTGCAATAGGTTAAAGATGTATCTATAAACACAAAAACAGTCACAAAAAAGAAGTATAACTAATAAGCCAAAAGAGAGATAAAATGGAATCATAAAAAATACTCAATTCAGGGCTTCCCTGGTGGCGCAGTGTTTGAGAGTCCGCCTGCTGTTGCAGGGAACATGGGTTCGTGCCCCGGTCCGGGAAGATCCCACATGCCGCGGAGCGGCTGGGCCCGTGAGCCATGGCCGCTGAGCCTGCATGTCTGGAGCCTGTGCTCTGCAACAGGAGAGGCCACAACAGTGAGAGGCCTGCGTACCGCAAAAAAAAAAATAAAAAATAATTCACTTTAAAAAAGGCAAAAGAGGAAAAGGGAAAGAAGAATAAAAAACAATACAATATGATACATTTAAACCTAAAAATACCAATATACCAATAACTACTTTAGATATAAAGGATCTCAACACCTCAACTAAAAGGCAGGAATTTCCAGATAGGATAAAAAAGCAAAGCTAATTATATACTGTGTATGAGAAACAGACTTTACATATCAAGACAAAAATAAATTAAAAGGGTGGAAACGTTTAACCGTGTTAACACCAATCAAAATATAGATGAGTAGCAATATTAGTATCAGATAAAGTAGATCGCAGAGCAAAGAATATTATACACCTAATCACAGAGCTCCAAAATACATGAAGTAGAGATGATATGACTTCAAGGAGAAGTAGACAAATCCATAATTGTGGTCCAAAATTTCGTTAGCTTTCTTTAACGCATGTAGCAAGAAGACAAAATAATTAAGGATATAGAAGAAGGAAACAACATAATCAGCTCGACCTCATTGATCTAGATATAGAACTCTAGATATTGATATAGAGCATTTTACCTATTGACAGCAAAATATTCATTCATTTCAAGTACACATGGAACATTTATCAAGAGAGACCGTATTCTGGGCTGTAGGACAAGTCTCGATACAGTTAAAAGGATTCTAGTCATACAAAGTATGTTCTTGACCACAGTAGAATTAATTAAGAAATCAATAATAACAATCTTCAAATATTTGAAAACAGTAATGCATTTCAAAATAGCTCTTAAGGCAAAGAAGAAATCAAAAGGGAAATGAGAAACTAGTTTGGACTGAATGAAAAGTTACATGTAAAAAGCAGTATAGGTATACCTCATTTTATTGCATTTGGCAGATATTGAGTTTTTTACAAATTGAAGGTTTGTGGCAACCTCTCCTTGAGCAAGTCCATTGGTGCTATTTTTCCAATGGCATTTGCTCACTTAGTGTCTCTGTGTCACATTTTGGTAATTCTTGCAATATTTCAAACTTTTTCATTATTAGTATATTTGTTATGGTGATCTGTGATCAGTGGTGTTTGATGTTACAATTGCAAAAAGAGTACATCTTGCTGAAGGTTCAGATGATGGTTAACATTTTTTAGCAATAAAGTATTTTTAAATTAAGGTATATATGTTGGTTTTTTAAGACATAATGCTATTGCACACTCAGTTGACTATAGTATAATGTAAACATAACTTTTATATGTGCTGGGAAATCAAAAAATTCATTTGACTCACTTTGTTGTAATATTCACTTTATTGTCATAGTCTGGAACTGAACTCTCAGTATCTCTGAGGTATGCCTGTACTTAGGTGGAAATTTATAGTGCTGAGGACTTACAAGAAGAAAAGTCTCAATGTCCTCAACTTCCATCCCAAGCAACTAGAACAAAAAAGAGTAAATGAGACCCAAAGTAAGCAGAAGAAAGGAAATAATAAATATCAGAGCAGAAATCAATAAAATAGATACACAAAAAAGTAGAAAAAATCAAAGTGAATGCTGATTTATTGAGAATATCAATAAAATCAGTAAGCCTCTAGTGAGCCTGATCAAGATAAAAAGAGAACAGATACAATTTACTAACACCATGAATTAAAGAGGTGACAACACTACAAATTCTATAAACATTATAAACAGCTTTCTTCTAATAATTCCATCAACTTAGATGAAAAGAACAAATACCTTGAAAGACACAAACTACCAAAGTTTATTAAATATGTCTTAGAGTTCGTGAAAGCCCACATCTATTAAAGAAAAAGTCTTAGCAAACTAGAAGAGAATTTCCTTAACCTGATAAAGGGAATCTATGGAAAACCTACATGTAACATCATATTTAATAGTAAAAGACCTCGCTCCTAAGATCAAGAACGAGACAAAGATGTCCACTGTCACCAATTCTATTCAACACTGTTCTGGAGGTCCTAGCCAGTGCAGTAAAGTAAGAAAAAGAAATGAAAGGCATCCAGTTTGGAAAGGAAGAAGTAAAACTGTCTTTATTTGCACAAGACCTGATCATCTATTTAGAGTATTAAATGGAATCTACAGAAGAGCCACTAGAACTAATGAAGAGTTGAGCATAAAAATACAGTATCAATATACAGACATCATTTGTGCATATAAATACCAATGTTGAACAATCAAATTTGGAAGTTAAAAAAATAATAGCATCAAAAATATGAAATACTCAGGGATAAATCTGATAAAAATTGTGCAAGACCTATATACTGAGAATTACAAAACCTTATTGAGAGAAATTTAAGAAGACCTAAATAAATGGAGAGATATACCTTGTTCATGGGTGCAATTGATTGAATGTTTATGTCCTCCCCAAAATTTATATGTTGAAATCTTGTCCTCAGTGTAATGGTATTTGGAGACAGGGCCTTTGGGAGATGATTAGGTCATGAGGGGGAAGCCTTCATGAATGAGATTAGTGCCCTTATAAAAAGAGGCCAGAGAGCTAGGTAGCTCTCTTTCCATCATGTTAGGATATAACAAGAAGTCAGCCATCTGCAGACTGGAAGAGGACTGTCACCAGACCATGATCATGCTGGCACCATTATCTTGAACTTCTAGTCTTCAGAACTGTGAGGAATAAATTTATGTTGTTTATAAGCCACTTAGTCTATGGTATTTTGTTATAGCAGGTGAGCTGAAAGACAATGGGTTAGAAGGTTCAATATTGTTAAGATGTTAATTCTCTCCTAATTGATTCAATACAATCCCAATCAGAATCCCAGATGACCTTCTTGTAAAAATGATAACCTCACTTTAAAATTCATGGGAAAATGTGCAGTATCTAGAATAGCCAAAACAGCTTTCAAAAAAGGAACAAAGTTGGAGGATTATTGCTCTCTGTTCGTTATTTTGAATGCAAGAGTGTTTTCAGAGGTTTATGCATATGTCAAAACTTATCAAATTGACACTTTAAATATGTGCAGTCTATGGTGTATAATTTATACCTCGATAGAGCCGTTTATTTAAAAGCCTACTAGGAAAATGGGATAAAATACAAATGCAAAATATTCTAAAATACCCCAAAAAACCCATAGGACAGATTGAGAAAGTAAAACAAATAGTAACATAATAGATTTTAACTCATTTATGTCAGTAATTATCTTAAGAATAAATAGAATACTCCAGAACACATATACACTACCAAATATAAAATCGATAGCTAGTGGGAAACAGCCACATAGCACAGGGAGATCAGCTCGGTGCTTTGTGATCACCTAGAGGGGTGGGATAGGGAGGGTGGGAGGGAGACGCAAGAGGGAGGAGATATGGGGATATACATATATGTATGGCTAATTCACTTTGTTATAAAGCAGAAACTAACACACCATTGTAGAGCAATTATACTCCAATAAAGATGTTTAAAAAAAAGAACGAATAGAATACTCCAATTAAAAGACAAAGATTATTGTACTAGATAAAGAACAGACATATTAAAAAGGATTATTAAAATGTTATAATTGGTGACAGAGTTTTTCATAGCCTTCATCATTTTTTTTTTTTTTTTTTTGTGGTACGCGGGCCTCTCACTGTTGTGGCCTCTCCCGTTGCAGAGCACAGGCTCCGGACGCGCAGGCTCAGCGGCCGTGGCTCACGGGCCTAGCCGCTCCGCGGCATGTGGGATCCTCCTGGACCGGGGCACAAACCCGTGTCCCCTGCATTGGCAGGCGGACTCTCAACCACTGCGCCACCACGGAAGCCCAGCCTTCATCATTTTAATGCACCATGCTTTACTTGTGGGTAGCCACAAAGAAATGTTTGATTTATGAGACCAATATAAAGAGAAACCTTAATTAAAAAAAATTCTATCCCTAGCTTCACCTGAGTTGTGGTTTGAAATGAGCCTCTTCACTTGACATGAGTGGGGTTTGTAGGAGGGGTTAATGGGTGGGCTATGATTCCCCCCTCCTGATTCCGTATGTAAAGTATTACATATTTATATATGTTTTTCAGGAGAGGATCAGTAGTTTTCATCAGTATTTCATGTCCAAAAAACTATTTCAGAATCGTGGTTTGAAGAATGAATAAATTGGGTGCTGCACTAGCTGTCTAATTTCTTTTCTTTTTTTTTATACAGCAGGTTTTTATTGGTTATCTATTTTATACATAGTAGTATATATATGTCAATCCCCATCTCCCAGTTTATCCCCCCAACCCGCCTTCCCCCCTTGGTGTCCATATGTTTGTTCTCTATATCTGTCTCTATTTCTGCCTTGCAAACTGGTTCATCTGTACCATTTTTCTAGATTCCACATATATGCGTTAATATACAATATTTGTTTTTCTCCTTCTGACTTACTTCACTCTTTATGACAGTCTCTAGGTTCATCCACGTCTCTACAAATGACCCAATTTCGTTCCTTTTTATGGCTGAGTAATATTACATTATATATATGTACCACATCTTCTTTATACATTCGTCTGTCAATGGACATTGAGGTTGCTTCCATGACCTGTCTACTGTAAATAGTGCTGCAATGAACATTGGGGTGCATGTGTCTTTTTGAATTATGGTTTTCTCTGGGTATATGCCCAGTAGTGGGATTGCTGGGTCATATGGTAATTCTGTTTTTAGTTTTTTAAGGAACCTCCATACTGTTATCCATAGTGGCTGTATCAATTTACATTCCCACCAACAGTGTAAGAGGGTTCCCTTTTCTCCACACCCTCTCCAGCATGTGTTGTTTGTAGATTTTCTGATGATGCCCATTCTAACTGGTGTGAGGTGATACCTCATTGTAGTTTTGATTTGCATTTCTCTAATAATTAGTGATGTTGAGCAGCTTTTCATGTGCTTCTTGGCCATCTGTATGTCTTCTTTGGAGAAATGTTTATTTAGGTCTTCTGCCCATTTTTTAATTGGGTTGTTCGGTTTTCTGATATTGCGCTGCATAAGCTGTTGATATATTTTGGAGATTAATCCTTTGTCCATTGATTTGTTTGCCAATAGTTTCTCCCATTGTGAGGGTTGTCTTAATGTCTTGTTTATAGTTTCCTTTGCTGTGCAAAAGCTTTTAAGTTTCATTTGGTCCCATTTGTTTATTTTTGTTTTTATTTCCATTACTCTAGGAGGTGGATCACAAAAGATCTTGCTGTGATTTATGTCAAAGAGTGTTCTTCCTATGTTTTCCTCTAAGAGTTTTACTGTGTCCGGTCTTACATTTAGGTCTTTATTCCATTTTGAGTTTATTTTTGTGTATGGTGTTAAGGAGTGTTCTATTTTCATTCTTTTACATGTAGCTGTCCAGTTTTCCCAGCACCACTTATTGAAGAGACTGTCTTTCTTCCATTGTATATTCTAGGTGTCTAATTTCTTAGTACTTCTCTGAAATTAATTTCTAGTGAATGATTCAAGTGATGTGATCTGTATGTATGTACATGAGCCTCATCACAGTAGCTTGGAGTAGCAAGTTAAAGGTTATTCCAAGGATTGTGTGGTTCCACACAATCTGATGAAAGCCTTATGTTTCCTTAAGTAGACTCAGGTTCTCATGGAATGATTCTCAGATCAACAGGTGCAGCATCACCTGGGAACTTACTAGAAATGGACTTTCTCAGACCCTACTGAATCAGAAACTCTGGCAGTAAAGGGCCTGCAATCAGTATTTTTTAAGGCATTCTCCAGGTGAGTTTGATGTGCACTAAAGTTTGGAAACCACTGGGTGAAACTATTCTTAGAAAAGTCTATTTCGTACCCCCTGCTTTCAGGCCAAGTTTAGGACATTTTGATAAGGAAGTGGCTGCAGAATGAACAGTCCAGTGTCAATAGCTTATATTTTCCATCTCTTTATCCTCAAAGAGCCTGAATCACTGTCACACAGTGTCTTGGGTTGCACAGCAACACTGAGCAACAGTTCACAGAAATCCAATGTCCAGATAAAACTGGAATTTGCAGACACAGCGTGTGAGTTCACTCATAAAAATTCGAACCAGAAGGCTTTTCGGGAATGAGTCCCATTAATTCCAAGGGCCTTGGATCACTGCTGCTTTCGAGGAGTAGAACATTGTTTCCTCAACAGACTGAACCTCAGGAACGAAGTGTTATTTACCTTTTTCTAGCTGTACGGCATCCTCACAAGCATCCTTTAAAGAAGTACTCAGTATCACCATGGCTCCGTTGGCAAAGGTAGATTAATGAATTCACTCAGCCTATGTTCTGGGTATCCAACAGGACTGAGGTCTCAGCTATAGCAGCCTAAAACCTGAGCTGTCCAAAAGCAGCCTCTGAAACCTTCAAATAATCATTCTCTCTGGTCCTTCTGTTGCCTGAAGCTTGATTTGTCGTGACACCTTACTGTTTCGCTGATGAGAAATAGCACAGAGCACTTCACAGCAGTTCTCATTAAAGGAGGGCAGCCAAGTGGAATTCATTCTTGGCCCTTCATAATTTTCAAGTGAGAATTTTACTGCATATTAATGAACACTAATTGACATTTGTGACTGGTTTTTATGGAAATCATGCATATATAATTTGCATGATAGTACCTAAGTGCAACTCTGAGAAGTTGGTGAGGGTTTTTGTATGTTGCTGGAGTTTTTTGTTTTTTTGTGTGTTTAATTCCCAACTCCAATCCCTGGCAGTAGTGTGGAATATTCACATGTCTCTAGGATCCGTCTATAAGGCAGTAGTGGCTCACAGCCCAGTTCGTGTGGTTGTGCCAGTTTATACCTGAGAGTACAGAGGGTCACAAAACACATCAGGGCAGGTCTCTGAAAGTAGGAGATGCTCCCACAGTAGTCAGGGGGATTTTCCAGCCCTCCTTTATAAATCAAATCTCCTGTTTCTGCTGAGTTATAGGAGTATCTCACTGTCCTGAGGATTGTTCCCAGGAGTATAGGACTCCTAGCCTATATAATGTTTTCTAAACATCTCTGGGTTCACTTCACCAAATATGTACTGATCACCAGGCCCTGTGCTAGGTGGTAGAGCAAGACCACGTTGTCTTGTTCCCTGCTGCATCCCTAGGTCTTAGTGACCAGCCCATAATAGTTGGTCAGTCAACATTTATTGAATTAACGATCATGGTCTCTACCACTGGGGATCTATAATTCAGTATCCTTACAAAATCTGATTTTAAATACAATATAAAGACCGTTACTCTTCATGTTAGAAGAAACAATGATTTAGAACTTGGGATTCTGTTAGAAACTTTAGAGAAACAAGATAGATAACCTTGGCTATATGATCCAAGTCTTTTGTATAGACGACCCTTCTCTATTGTGGAAATGAAAGAAGCCAATATTTATTGACGATCTAGTATATCAGTTCCATGTGCATGCATCCTGGACATCATATGATTTAATCATAACAAAACCTGTGAGGTGTAGATAGTATTATCCTCATTTCACTGAGGAGGCAGCTAAGAATTGGAGAAGTTAAGGGACTAACCTAAGACACCACAGATATAAAATGATGGAGCTGAGAGTTAAATTCAGCCTGGGCTTTGTCCATTGCAGTATCACTCATTATACCCAATGGTCCTAGGATGTGTGAAATGAAGCCAAACTCCATGTACTGGGATGGAGGCTGAATTGACCCCGGGACCCTGAGGTGTGCCCTGCGTTCAGTTGATCTACTGTTTACAGTAAACCTACTGCTTACAACACTGTTGTTCAGATCCTGTGGGGGACCAAGTGACAGTCTGATTCACTTTAATTCTACCAAGCAGCCAGAAATATTTAAACACTGTAAGCAGAGGGAGAAGTCAGATTTCATAGAAGAAAATTTACAAGTAATATCAAATTAAAAGGTTGAGTATGGCCTTCTGTAATGTTGAACAAAAATGTCCTACAGATTGCAGAAAAAATCACTGACTGTGCGCTGGGAAGCTCTGGAGAGGAGAGGCTTTAGAACACAGGGATTAGGAAAGAATGGTGGGATAATCCAAGAATTCATACAGAGCCCAAGGATCCGAAAGGTTCGTTTTCTCTAAGACTCACATTAAAGTGGTGAATCAAGTCCACTCTCCTTCACCCTACCCTGTCCTCTTCCCAACCCTGTCAAGGGACAGTGATTCCCTTCTGCTTCTAAACTCCCCTAAGAGGGATGTATTTGGAGCAGCTGTCTCTCCTCCCCTTGATCTTCCCTCCGGTGAATCAAGATTCCCTGCACGAGCCCTGCTCCAGGGTCCTGGGGATGATTATTCAGAAACCATGAAAGTATGTGGAAAACTTAACTGGAGGCACTTCAGAGGCTTTAAAAGAGAACTTTTATCATTTCTCCCTCTTTTATAAGGCAAATCTGAGGTTCTGAGAAGCAGATTAATTCAGTACACTTTACATTGTTGGGGAGAAAATGTACAAGTTCCAAAACTTATACTCTTCCAAGAGAATATTCTTTCCCCTTCCACAGTGTTCCTTTTTTCTCTCGGACCTCCTCCACAAACTTCTAACTACAGCCTTAGAGCTGTTACCCCTATGGCCCTGCTCTCTCCAGTTGCCTCCACTGGCCCTGCACACATTCTGTGTATTCACATCAAACTTGCCTTCCTGCTGGTCACTATTCCCATCCGGCACTCCCCTGTATACACACACCGTCTCCATCTTCCCTTCCCCAAGCCCAGGCCTTTGCCCCAGATGTTTCAAGTGCGTGAAAGGCCAATCATAACTTCCTTTAAAGGACCTTTAAAGTAGTATAGAAAGACCACTGAACTTGGGACACCAAGATTCTCTTCCTAGGCTCACCATGTGATCCCTGAACCTCCCAACCTCTGTGGGGCAGTTTTCTGACCCATAAAATGGAGACTGGACTTGATTATATCTGAGGTTGCTTCCATCTCCAATATTCTGTGACTTCACGTACTTTCCTGACTGAACTGTCTTGTTCATAGACACGCAGTACTTTTCCACCCTAATCTCATGCTCATCCTCTCTTAGAAAGAATTTACAACTGTAAGCCATCTTCTGTGTTGAGGATCTCTGTGGTGGGCGGTTGTTAGGGGAGGTTTAATCCCCTCCGCCCTGTGTGTACTTGTCTGCTGCCTCCACAAAGAGCAGTGTATGCTTAGGCAAGAGACATGAATTTTACTGTTAGTATAAGTGACCCATATGCAGCATGTTTGGAAATCTGCTACCAGAACATAACACAGTGCATTCAAAAACAATTAAAATGCATTTTACATTCCCTGCTGTTTATAATTATCCATGTATCTGCTGCCTATATTAACATAGGTAATGTGGAGGTAACACTTGAGACAATACTAATGCCAGAAGGAACGTTAGTATCTAGTCAATGCTATTGGTGGTGGTTTGAATAGATATATTTTTTATTAATTTGCACGTGGTTCTGACTTACCTCTTCTTCATGGATAACCTGAGGCTGAGATACTTCAAACAATGTATCTATTTGCTCACATTGGGTAGAAACATTGGTATTACTTCAGCTGTCCCTTCTGCTTTTAATATAAAGCATGTATTGGGTTGAAAAATGAAGGAATAAGGAAATCCAGAAAAAAGGAAAATAGTCATAGGATAATAAAACGAGCCAGAAATACCTAACACTGCACAGTTGCTATAAGTGAACCACATATTTGATTCCAAGCTTCCCAGCAGCCAAAAGAGAAAGAAATGTACTACTCATGACATGAAAATGTTCCAGAAAAAGACAACTTTTCCTGGTATTTGAAAGGAAGAGAAATTTCCACCATCTGTCCTCATGGAGGAGCCACTAAGTCAGTGTTGTAGACCACACCTTCGACAATATTTTACTAATACCTACAATGCTAATTTTGTTCATTTATTCAATAATCATTTATTGCATGCCTACTACGTGCCATATATGTTTCAGTGCGTTACAGTTATTGTTCTTTTTGATGCTCAAATTATCCTGTCATTGACCAGTGGAAGCCTGTTGACTCCTGCATCCCTTTGACATGATTCTGTACTCTCTGTAGTCTGATAATTTTTCATGCTCTAGTATGACAAAATGTCCCAGTTTCATCTCATATATTTCCAGCTCCATAACTTAAATTGACTATTTCACTAAAGAAACCTGATTCCTTTTAGTGAAAAATGGTTTTAGACACTACAATCTGGGCACTTGGAGTGCTTATTGTTGTTGTGTTGTACTTACTTCCAAACTTCAGTTAACAGACTAGGAAATATGAATATTTTAGGAAAAGAAAAATTTTGAGTCCATACTGATATTTCCCATTTAAATAAAATATTGAGAGATTTTTAACTTATTTTATTTTATATGCATATTTTTTTCTCTTACTTTGAAATTCTTAGTTCCCATTGACATGAACATAATTACTTATTTGCTTTATCTAATAGGTAGATGTGTGTATGTGTATATGTATTTATATCCATCTATATAAAATAAGGACAATACCCACTTAATGCCATTTAAGATTTCTTTGTGGTTATTTTTTGTCTTTCGGGTATATAATCAAATTACTTAAAATAATAATTCTCTATGTGGTTATGTCATTAACTTGATGATAATAATTTGTTTCAGCTTGCTTTCTAATTTTTAGACATTTATTTTCTCTTTGATTTAATTTTGTTTTTTTTGAAGTTTTGAATTTTATTTTATTTATTTTTTATATAGCAGGTTCTTATTAGTTATCCATTTTATACATATTAGTGTATACATGTCAATCCCCATCTCCCAATTCATCACACCACCACCACCACCCCTGCCACTATCCCCCCTTGGTGTCCATACTTTTTTCTCTATATCTGTGTCTCTGTTTCTGCCCTGCAAACCAGTTCATCTGTACCATTTTTCTAGGTTCCACATATATGCGTTAATATACGATGTTTGCTTTTCTTTTTCTGACTTCACTCTGTATGACAGTCTCTAGATCCATCCACGTCTCTACAAATGACCCAATTTTGTTCCCTTTTATGGCTGAGTAATATTCCATTGTATATACGTACCACATTTTCTTTATCCATTTGGCTGTCGATGGGCATTTATGTTGCCTCCATGACCTGGCTATTGCAAATAGTGCTGCAATGAACATTGGGGTGCATGTGTCTTTTTGAATTATGGTTTTCTCTGGGTATATGCCCAGTAGTGGGATTGCTGGGTCATATGGTAATTCTATTTTTAGTTTTATAAAGACCTTCCATACTGTTCTCCATAGTGGCTGTATCAATTTACATTCCCACCAACAATGTAAGAGGGTTCCATTTTCTCCACACCCTCTCCAGCATTTGTTGTTTGTAGACTTTCCGTTGATGCCCATTCTAACTGGTGTGAGGTGATATCTCATTGTAGTTTTGATATGCATTTCTTTAATAATTAGTGATGTTGAGCAGCTTTTCATGTGCCTCTTGGCCATCTGTATGTCTTCTCTGGAGAAATGTTTGTTTAGGTCTTCTGCCCATTTTTTGGTGGGGTTGGTTTTTTTTTTAATATTGAGCTGTATGAGCTGTTTATATATTTTGGAGATTAATCCTTTGTCCATTGATTCGTTTGCAAATATTTTCTCCCATTCTGAAGGTTGTCTTTTCATCTTGTTTGTAGTTTCCTTTGCTTTGCAAAAGCTTTTAAGTTTCATTAGGTCCCATTTGTTTATTTTTGTTTTTATTTCCATTACTCTAGGAGGTGGATCAAAAAAGATCTTGCTGTGATTTATGTCAAAGAGTGTTCTTCCTATGTTTTCCTCTAAGAGTTTTACTGTGTCTGGTGTTACATTTAGGTCTTTAATCCATTTTGAGTTTATTTTTGTGTATGGTGTTAAGGAGTGTTCTAATTTCATTCTTTTACATGTAGCTGTCCAGTTTTCCCAGCACCACTTATTGAAGAGACTGTCTTTTCTCCATTGTATATCGTTGCCTCCTTTGTCATAGATTGGTTGACCATAGGTGCGTGGGTTTATCTCCGGGCTTTCTATCCTGTTCCATTGATCTATAGTTCTGTTTTTGTGCCAGTACCATACTGTCTTGATTACTGTAGCTTTGTAGTATAGTCTGAAGTCAGGGAGCCTGATTCCTCCAGCTCCGTTTTTTTCCCTCAAGACTGCTTTGGCTATTCGGGGTCTTTTGTGTCTCCATACAGATTTTAAGATTTTTATTCTTATTCTGTAAAAAATGCCATTAGTAATTTCATGGGGATTGCATTGAATCTGTAGACTGCTTTGGGTAGTATAGTCATTTTCACAATATTGATACTTCCAATCCAACAACATGGTATATCTCTCCATCTGTTTGTATCATCTTTAATTTCTTTCGTCAGTGTCTTAATAGTTTTCTGCATACAGGTCTTTTGTCTCCCTAGGTAGTTTTATTCCTAGGTATTTTATTCTTTTTGTTGCAGTGGTAAATGGGAGTGTTTCCTTAATTTCTCTTTCAGATTTTTCATCATTAGTGTATAGGAATGCAAGAGATTTCTGTGCATTAATTTTGTATCCTGCAGCTTTACCAAATTCATTGATTAACTCTAGTAGTTTTCTGGTGTCATCTTTAGGATTCTCTATGTATAGCATCATGTCATCTGCAAACAGTGACAGTTTTACTTCTTCTTTTCCAATGTGTATTCCTTTTATTTCCTTTTCTTCTCTGATTGCCATGGCTATGACTTCCAGAATATGTTGAATAATAGTGGCGAGAGTGGACATCCTTGTCTTGTTTCTGGTCTTAGAGGAAATGCTTTCAGTTTTTCAGCATTGAGAATGATGTTTGCTGTGTGTTTGTCATATATGACCTTTATTATGTTGAGGTAGGTTCCCTCTATGCCCATTTTCTGGAGAGTTTTTATCATAAATGGTGTTGAATTTTGTCAAAAGCTTTTTCTGCATCTATTGATATGATCATATGGTTTTTATTCTTCAATTTGTTAGTATGGTGTATCACATTGATAGATTTGCATATATTAAATAATCCTTGCATCGTTGGGATAAATCCCACTTGATCATGGTGTATGATTCTTTTAATGTGTTGTTGGATTCTGTTTGCTAGTATTTCGTTGAGGATTTTTGCATCTATATTCATCAGTGATATTGGTCTGTAGTTTTCTTTTTTTGTAGCATCTTTGTCTGGTTTTGGTATCAGGGTGATGGTGGCCTCATAGAATGAGTTTGGAGGTTCCTTCTTCTGCAAGTTTTGGAAGAGTTTGAGAAGGATGGGTGTTAGCTCTTCTCTATATGTTTGATAGAATTCACCTGTGAAGCCATCTGGTCCTGGACTTCTGTTTGTTGGAAGTGTGATTTTTAATCACACTTTCAATTTCATTACTTGTGATTTGTCTGTTCATATTTTCTATTTCTTCCTGATTCAGTCTTGGAAGGTTATACCTTTCTAAGAATTTGTCCATTTCTTCCAGGTTGTCCATTTTATTGGCATAGGTTTGCTTGTAGTACTCTCTTAGGATGTTTTGTATTTCTGCAGTGTCTGTTGTAACGTCTCATTTTTCATTTCTAATTTTATTGATTTGAGTCCTCTCCTCTTTTTCTTGATCAGTCTGGCTAATGGTTTATCAATTTTGTTTATCTTCTCAAAGAACCAACTTTTGGTTTTATTGATCTTTGCTATTTTCTTTGTTTCTATTTCGTTTATTTCTGCTCTGATCTTTATGATTTCTTTCCTTCTACTAACTTTGGGTTTTGTTTGTTCTTTCTCTAGTTCCTTTAGGTGTAAAGTTAGATAGTTTATTTGAGATTTTTCTTGTTTGTTGAGATAGGCTTGTATAGCTATAAACTTCCCTCTTAGAACTGCTTTTGCTGCATCCCATAGGTTTTGGATCATCATGTTTTCATGGTAATTTGTCTCTAGGTATTTTTTGACTTCCTCTTTGATTTCTTCAGTGATCTCTTGGTTATTTACTAATGTATTGTTTAACCTCCATGTGTTTGTGTTCTTTACGTTTTTTTCCCCTGTAATTGATTTCTAATCTCATAGCATTGTGGTCAGAAAGATGCTTTATATGATTTCAATTTTCTTAAATTTACTGAGGCTTGATTTGTGACACAAGATGTGATCTATCCTGGAGAATGTTCCGTGTGCACTTGAGAAGAAAGTGTAATCTGCTGTTTTGGGATGGAATATCCTATAAGTATCAATTAAATCTGTGTGGTCTATTGTGTCATTTAAAGCTTGTGTTTCCTTATTAATTTTCTGTTTGGATGATATGTCCATTGGTGTAAGTGAGGTGTTAAAAGTTCCCCACTATTTTTGTGTTACTGTCGGTTTCCTCTTTTATAGCTGTTAGCAGTTGCCTTATGTATTGAGGTGCTCCTATGTTGGATGCATATATATTTATAATTGTTATATCTTCTTCTTGGATTGATTCCTTGGTCATTACGTAGTGTCCTTTCTTGTCTCTTGTAACATTCTTTATTTTAAAGTCTATTTTATCTGATATGAATATTGCTACTGCAGCTTTCTTTTGATTTACATTTGCATGGAATAGCTTTTTCCACCCCCTCACTTTCAGTCTGTATGTGTCCCTAGGTCTGAAGTGGGTCTCTTGTAGACAGCATATATATGGGTCTTGTTTTTGTATCCATTCAGCAAGCCTGTGTCTTTTGGTTGGAGCATTTAATCCATTCACGTTTAAGGTAATTATCGATATGTATGTTCCTGTTACCATTTTCTTAATTGTTATGGTTTGTTTTTGTAGGTCCTTTTCTTCTCCTGTGTTTCTCACGTAGAAAAGTTCCTTTAGCATTAGTTGTAGAGCTGGTTTGATGGTACTGAATTCTCTTAGCTTTTGCTTGTCTGTAAAGCTTTTGATTTCTCCATCATATCTGAATGAGATCCTTGCTGGGTTGAGTAATCTTGGTTGTAGGTTCTTCCCTTTCATCACTTTAAATATATCATGCCACTCCCTTCTGGCTTGTAGAGTTCTGCTGAGAAATATATATAAGGAGTTCCCTTATATGTTATTTGTTGATTTTCCCTTGCTGCTTTCAGTAATTTTTCTTTGTCTTTAATTTTTGCCAGTTTGATTACTATGCGTCTTTGTGTGTTTCTCCTTGGGTTTATCCTGCCTGGGACTCTCTGCACTTCCTGGATTTGGGTGGCTATTTCCTTTCCCACATTAGGGAAGTTTTTGACTATAATCTCTTCAAATATTTTCTCGGGTCCTTTCTCTCTCTCTTCTCCTTCTGGGACCCCTATAATGAGAATATTGTTGCGTTTAATGTTGTCCCAGAGGTTGCTTAGGCTGTCTTCATTTCTTTTCATTCTTATTTTCTTTATTCTGTTCCATGGCTGTGAATTCCACCATTCTGTCTTCCAGGTCACTTATCTGTTCTTTTTTTTTTTATTTTTTAAAATCTTTTCTTCTGCCTCAGTTATTCTTCTATTGATTCCTTCTAGTATATTTTTCATTTCAGTTATTGTATTGTTCATCTCTGTTTGTTTGTTCTTTAATTCTTCTAGGTGTTTGTGTTTTAATTCTTCTAGGTCTTTGTTAAACATTTCTTGCATCTTCTTGATCTTTGCCTCCATTCTTTTTCTGAGGTCCTGGATCATCTTCACTATCGTTATTCTGAATTCTTTTTCTGGAAGGTTGCCTATCTCCACTGCATTTAGGTGTTTTTCTGGGGTTTTATCTTGTTCCTTCATCTGGCATATAGCCCTCTGCCTTTTCATCTTGTCTGTCTTTCTGTGAATGTGGTTTTTGTTCCACAGGCTGCAGGATTGTAGTTCTTCTTGCTTCTGCTGTCTCCCCTCTGGTGGATCACCAGTATTTTATTTTTGGAGTATCTAATCTACTATATTTTTAATTTTGTTATTGCATTTTAATCTCTAGAATTCTGTTTGGGTTTTTAAAATATATTCTCCATTTCTCCTTTCATTTTGTTTATGTTCTGTTTTATATCTTTGAGCATATTTATAGTAGTTGTTTTAAAGTCCTTATGTGGGCTTCCCTGGTGGCGCTGCTGGTTGAGAGTCTGCCTGCCGATGCAGGGGACGTGGGTTCATGCCCTGGTCCAGGAAGATCCCACATGCCGTGGAGCGGCTGGGCTGGTGAGCCATGGCCGCTGAGCCTGCACGTCCGGAGCCTGTGCTCCACAACAGGAGAGGCCACAACAGTGAGAGGCCCGCATACTGAAAAAAATAAATAAATAAATAAAAAGAAGGCCTCATGTGCCAATTATATTATTTCTGTATTTTTTTTCTATTTTTTGGCTGCTCTGCACAGGATGCAGGATCCTAATTCCCTGACCAGGGATCAAATATATGCCCTCTGCCGTGGAAGTGCGGTGTCCTAACCTCTGGATTGTCAGGGAAGTCCCTCTGTATGTTTTTATTGAATTTTTAAAGTGTATTGTTATTTCTTGCTTCTTTGCATGCCTGGTAATTTTTTATTGATGATGGACATTTTGAATTTTATGTTGTTGAGTGCTGGCTCTTGTATTCCTTGAACCAACATTGTATTTTGTTCTGGAATGCAGTTAAGCTTTTTGTGGATCAATCTGATCCTTTTAAGGCTTACTTTTGAGCATTATTAGGGAAGGTCCAGAGTAGTTTCTAGTCTAGGGTTTATTTAGTCCCATTTTTTTCTGAGAATTGTGTCCAATGTCCTGTATATTATCAGGTCTCTCCACTCTGGCTGGTGGGAACACAAAGTATTCCCAACCCTGTGTGAACTCCAGGAAATGTTCAGCTACTGCCTACCAGTGGTTATTTCTTTCACTTCAAGTAGTTTCCTCTCACTCATGCCTAGATCAATACTCAGAAAAAGACTGAGAGGATCCCCTGCAGGTTTCCAAAGCACTCTCTTTCTTGGTATCTCCATCTTCTTCATTACTCTGCCTCACAGATTTGTTTGCCTGATGTCCCTAAACTGCAATCTATTCTCCTTACCTCAGCAAGACTTCTGGGCTCTCTTTGGGTTTCCCTCCTTGTGCTGTGACCTGGGAACTGCCTTCAGGCAGTAACTGGGGATCAATTATTGTCACTGGAAGGATATATTTATTTATTTATATTTCACTCTATATCTGTCAGTCAACTGTAGGTTCACCTCATTTGTTTTCCAAAGTCCTGTGAAATCTGTTATCCAATATCTGGTAAGAGTTGCTTTGTATATTTTGTGTGGTTTTCGAGGTGTTTACAGCAGGACGGCAATTCCAGTAGCAGTTACTTCTTCATGAACAGAAGCAGAAGTTGTACCAACTACAAAACAAATTTTTAAAAGACAGTAATTGTAGGACTAGCTTTTCAATAGCCAGAAATAATGTGTAGAAGAATAGGGTAGATTTTTGTGGAAAGATATGGGGGCTGTTGAGAGTTGTGAACCTGTAAAGGACCATCTTGCTCTTTGGAACAGTGTAGTTGATGCAGTATCTGTTTTGCTGATCCTAATCACCGGGCAGGATTCTGTCAAATAAAATGTAAACCCTACCATTTCATCTTCTTGGGCCTGCTACTGTCTGTGGACTAGACAGTTGACCTCTATAGACTTTGGTGGGGGCAGGAATTGCTCTTGGAGGAGCCTGGCAGGCCTTTCTCTTCGTGCCTTGGATTCTGTATCTATCTTATGGTCAAATGCCTCACTATTATCCCCTCTGACACACTACTTCCCACCCACTTTCCCAATCATTCAATACTTTTTGAAATCATTCAACTCTGTCCTCTCAATAACTAAGCCATTCACTTGTTTCACCACTTCTTCATGTGTGAATCTCTGTAAATGTGTGCTAATGTTATAATTGAATGCCTGCCCCGTGGAAGAGCCTAGAATCATGGTTTATAAAGTTCCTACACTGGATATCCATGGACTGGAGGGGTGCCTAAGCGTTCAAAGTTCCATGCCAGTGAGTTCAGTCTGTCCAAGGTGACCTTTAGAATGTGCTCAGAAATTTATGTTCAGCTGGACAATCCTATCATGTTCACAGAATCTCCCAAAGATGATTTGGGCTTAAGGTTGTTAGCCCTTCTGAAATCCACAGTGTTGACCAGGGTTTCTCTACCTTAGCATTACTGACATTTGGGGCTGGGTAAGTCTTTGTTATTTGGACCATTCTGTGAATTGCAGGATGTTTAACAGCATCCCTGGCTTCTACCTACCACATGTCAGTAGCACCTTCCTCTCAGTTTTGACAACCACAATGTGTCCAGACACTGCCAAATGTCCTCTGGATGTGCAAAACTGCCCCAGTTGAGAGTTACTGATATAGACATACTGTTGTGGGCCACACTCCAGAGATCCCATAGATGTGAAGCTCTGGGAACTAAGCATGAAGAAACCTAACAGGCCATTGGTGTCTTCTTGGGGTGAGGTCAGTCCAGGGTGTCTACCCCATGCAGGGTATTAACTGGGAGGACATTGACCTTTCAGTTAAACTCCTGGATTTGAGTCCCGCCTCTGCAGATTTGGAGCAAGATTCTTCACTTTTCTGCTCTTCAGTTTTCTTATGTGAAAATGAGGAGATGTCTTGTTTACCTCACATGACACAGTTGTGAGAACAAAATGAGGTTTTACACATATACACACACACATCTATATGATGTAAGGATACACAGACAGGGACTTAATAATGGTTTAAATGTAAGTGTACTTATTTGCCAGTATGATTAAAAGGGCAATATAGGAAAAATATATTTTTCAATCCATCATATAGTCCTCCCTGTGGCTTCCAGTATTGCTGTATGCTAGAAAGCACAATAGGGGATGTCTAACTTTTAAGAAAAAAAAATTATCTTTTTAGCAATTAAATTTTCAACTAAATTAAGATGCAAATAGTCAGATTTTTATATTTACTCCTTAATTTTGCATTCAGTAATCTGATCAGACTTCACAAGAATTTAAATGTCTTGACAGGAGGTAGTGGCTTTTAGTTCTCTTGGGATTTCATTGTAATGAGCCTGGTAAATAATTCAGGAAGATATGAGAGGCCAATATATGGGCAGCACCTGGTGCTATATTGTTCCTGTCTAAGCATGCAGAATCCAAAGATGGCATTCTACACCAGTCACTATTGTTCTGACTTAAACACAAGTCCTGTATTCAGCGGCCATTGGAATAATAATAATTGATTTTTTTCCTCTTCCAAGTTTCCTCCACAATAAAAGAAAACTGTGCTAAGCTGTTTCAGAAACACAAAGCAGAAGTGGCATCCTTTTTTAAATTCCCACTGGTAAAATTTCAAATCTGTTTCTCTGTTACGGGGTAGATTGCTTCAAAGTATTGGGGACATGTCTGCCTTTTCTGCTGGAGTTAATTTAAGCCTCTCTACTTTTGAGCATTTCTACTTTTGTTCTGCAAGGTAGAGCTTTTTTTTAGATCACAGTATTCATATTGCAATCATCTTCTGAGAGAAATAACACCATCCTCTGGCCACTTGCTCACTCTGTGGGAATTCTTAGAACCCTCAGTTTCTCTCCCTGTTACCTGAGTAGCCTACCCCACTTCTAGTAGTCTGACAGTTAAAAAATAAACAAACAGAAAACTCTTGGCAAAGGGCTTGCATATCCTTTTGAGATCCCAGCTGACTGGGCATAGAATGTTCCTCCCTTCACTGAGCTAACAGGAGTGAACAGGACCAACCGACAGACAATGTATGCAGACAGTATGGGACACCTGAGCCTACCACCACCCAGGATCAGACAGAGCTTAATCCCTAAGTTGCATAGAAAGATCTTTGAAGGGCGGGGGGCGGTTTCCACTAGGGAAAAAAAGAAGATGTGTTCACATATTGAAACTAAAATTCTTGTAGTGCTGGACCATAAAAGGGATCAGAAGAGGGACTGTAGAGCTGTATATCTATAAATTGTTAGGTGTGCTTTGTCTTTGTTTTTAAAGTATTGTTTATTAAAGAGGTTTTGAAATATATTTATTTAAATATATACTGTATTTTAAACCTTTGTTATATATAATGTATATAACTACATATAATAAAAATATATAGTTAAAATGTGTAAAATATTTTAAACCTCTGTAATAAGCCATTTACATATATGTGTGTGTTTGGGTTTATTTGTGTGTGTTATATATAAATAACATTTGTTTTTTAACAGGCTTAATTGCTTTCTTCTCCTTTGAGACCTGTGTGAGAGTACTTGGAGCAGCGACTGCCATCTGGTGGCAAGCCAGAATCATCGCCGTGTGTGACTTCATGGTTACTAAGATGCCCACTCTTGACTCACATGGTCTGCACTGGCAGCAGGGGACGAGGAGAGCCTGGAGGGTGTCTGATGAAGGAGCTTAGTGAAATAACTCTCCACTTCCACCTGAATGGATTGTTCGTCCCAGATTCCGCACCAGGAGCCAGCTTCAAAATGGCACCTCTGAAGAAAAGATTTGAGTTGCTCTTCTGTTTTACTCAAAGATCTTCTGGTTATCTACTGGTGGGTAACCAAGACTGTGAATAAGCACATACCAAGAGGGGCATATGATGACATGGAGCCTGAAATAAACTGCTCTGAATTGTGTGATGGTTTTCCTGGCCAGGAGCTGGAGCGGAGACCCCTTCATGATCTCTGCAGGACAACAATCGTAAGTGAGCAGCCATGGGGTGTCAGGGCTGCTTAGATGTACACGTTGTTGTTATTATTGTTGATGATGGTAGTAGTGGTGGAGGGGGGAGAAGTACGAGGAGGAAATGCTTATGCAGGACATTATGTCCCAGCTCTGGGGGTGATGGGGGCAGTTCATGTTTGATCTATAGAAGAGCCTTCGTTCCTAACAGCTTCTCTTCATTCTGTTCTCAGACCTCTTCCCACCACAGCAGTAAGACCATTTCTTCATTATCTCCTGTCCTCTTGGGTGTTGTTTGGACTTTCCTCAGCTGTGGACTTCTGCTGATAGCCTTCTTTCTTGGCTTCACAATTCGCTGCAGGAAGAACAGGTAAGCAGCCCCATGCCTAGTTTCTCATATCTCGTTGCCTGAAACATGAAACCCAGAGTGTTAGTGTCATTTTGGCAGCATGAGCTGCTGGCTGGTATCAGCAAAGCTTGTGTTCTACTGTGGCATTAAACTATGTGAGAAGCTGTCCCTGAAGGAGGCCTGGCCTTGCAGTACAATTCCCTCTTGAGAACGAGAAAGGTCTGGCCCACTCTTGTGCTAACTACTACAAGGATATCCAAAGAAGAGAATGAAGAGTCTCTCCTCATAAAGGATGGTGAGATCTTTCCGAGACGATGAGGTATTTGTATTAAAAATAGAGAGCACGCAGAGAAATATTCCAAGGCAACATTAAAGTTTATGGCAGCACAATTGGAACCAGTCTGGGTAAGCTAAGGTTTCCGTAAAGATAGTGAAGCCCCACTACCTGGCTATTCTGCTAGGCAATTGTGACTGGTTGGAAAGTCGCTGGCTCATCCAGGTAAGGGCGTATGGCACCCAGGACTGACAAAAGAAACAAAGTGATGGCTTTTTTTCTGAAGGGACTTGCAGAATCTTTCCTTCACTGGTATCCAGTCCTTCCCTCAAGGCCCACCCCATCTCTCCCACTCTGTGCCATCCTCCTGCCCCGGCTATCCCAGGCTCCCTCCTGAGAAGCCCTGCTCCAGCCTTCTCTCCCTGGTCTACAGGTGATTTCTGGATGCAGCCCATGTCAGATTTCAACAACCCCCTCAGAGATGCCAAACTCGCCTGTCCCCACAGCAGCCTGAAACTTTGTGGCGATCAAGTGTATTACGCTCCGTTGCCTGGGTTTGGCACTCAGATGAGGGTCAGTCAGTTGGATTTGTCTGCAGGCATTTTGGGGTGCCACTGGCCATCTGAGGCTTGGAGGACATGGAACTGTTAGGCAGCAGTGGCTTGATCTGCTGGGTCAACCTCAGCATGGCAGTGAGGAGTGGCACTTGGCCCTGGGTGCACCCTGAAGCTTCCCCAGCCACTTTTCATTCTGTTCCTCAAATACACTAAGCCCACTCCCATCTTAAGGCCTTTGATTTACTGTCACTTTACTGTTCCCACTGCCTGACAGTCTTCTCCAGATCGTCCCATGACTAGTTCCTTCTCATCTGATAGGTCTTGTCTCAATTGTCATCTCTTCAGGGAGGATTTCCCTGATCATCCTATCTAAGGTAGCATCTCTACAGAATGGCCACCCAACCCCCTACGTCTCATGCCATATCCCATCACCCTGTTTTATTTTCTTCATAGCAAGTATCACTCTCTGATAATACCATATTTATTGATTTACCTGTTTATTGTCTGCATCCCCCACCAGAATGTAAAGTCTGTGAACACAAGGACCTTGTCTGTCATGTTCACCACTGTTTCCAGCATTTAGAACAGACTGGAACGTAGTAAGTGCTCAGTAAATATGTTTTCAGTGATCCTGGGAGTAAGGAGATTTAAATCCCAGCAGTAGCTGCTGCCAAGAAAATGACTAGGAAAATCACACATTCCAAGGTTAGAAAACTATGGAGTATACTATTTTCAGTTACAACACATTTCTATAATGCAAGTTAGTACCCAATTGGCAAATAAGAAAATAACATCATTGGTTCATATGTAATTTTTTCCCCAGCTAATCAATAGTTTAAAGCATCCAGGGGCAAGCTTTCTTACAGTTAAAGAAGGAAGCCTTAAGCTAAGAATACTGTGATAGCAGTGCAAGCAGTAGCTGGTTTAATGGCTTCAAGAACTGGTATTCTACCTACGATGTGACGCTATCTGATGAAGTTGCAGGAGTAGATGAAGACATGAAGACATTTCCCTCGTATTTAAAAACAATTGATTGCTGAAGAAAACAGAGATCCAAATTAGATTTTGATGACAATGTTATCTATTGGAGGTGAATGCCCTTAAGGACCTATGTCTTGCAGCTTTAAGGCTGTAAAAATCAGCTGTGATCCTGGGTACAAGTGGTAGTGGACATTTACTGAGTACTAGTATTTTAATTGAGATAATTATTATTTTTTATTAGTATTCTGGTTACAAAGTTAAATGTGTTTCATATGTTATGGCCCTACATTATTTTTCCCATAAGCCATTACTTTTATCCACAATTTTGTAGAATGCGAGGTTTTTTTAAAAGCATTTATATGTCTGAACACTTGTAAACAGTATTATAGTAGAAGCACCTATATTTGTTTCATTCTACTAAAGACTTTGTTCCTTGTCTTGCTTGCAGCGGGAGCATGACTTGGCATAAAAAATAACATATTAAGAGGCACTGTGAGTAAAAACACATTTTGCAGTTAAGTAGCTTACAAGGTCAGACAAGGAAACATAAAATAACCCAGTTTCAAAAGTGCTTTCTTAAATAGTAAAATTTGTTCAAAGGTGCAGCATCACAGTTAGATGCCTCATTTCACTCCAGTTCTGTGGTCTCTAAATTTGTGAATGTGACTCTGTGTGTGCATACACATGCATGTGTGTGCCAGAGTAAGAAAAACATTTTAATAAAATAAAAATAATGTAGCAATGTTCAAGTTCAGTCACCAATACTGCATTTTTGATAACATTTTAAAATGTAGTCTACAAGGGAAAATCAGTAAAGATACAGAAGACGTGAACAACTCCATCAACCAACTTGACCTAATTGACATTTGTATAATCCTACACCCAACAGCAGCAGAATACACATTCTTTTCAAGTACACACAGAACATTTACCAAGATAGATCATCTTCTGGGCCATAGAGAAGATCTTATTAAATTTAAAAGGATTCAAATTATACAAAGTATGTTCTCTGACCAGAATGGAATTAAATTAGAAATCCATAACAGAGAGATCTCTGGAAAATTCTGAAATATTTGGAAACTAAATAGAACACTTTAAAATAACCCATGGTCAAAGAAGAAATCAGAAGGGAAACTAGGAAGTATTTTCAACTGAATGAAGGTGAAAACACAATATATCAAAAAAATTTGGATGCCATTGAAGCAGTACTTCAGGGGAAATTAGAGCACTAAACTCCATATTATAAAGAAGAAAGATCCACATTACAAAACAGGAAACAAGAGCAGATGAGTCCCCAAATAAACAGAAGAAAGGAATAATAAAAATCAAAGTGGAAACTTATAAAATGAAAAACAGAAAAGCAACAGATAAAAACAGCAAAACCAGGCTTCCCTGGTGGCGCAGTGGTTGAGAGTCCGCCTGCCGGTGCAGGGGACATGGGTTCGTGCCCCGGTCTGGGAGGATCCCACATGTCGTGGAGTGGCTGGGCCTGTGAGCCGTGGCTGCTGGGCTTGCGCGTCCGGAGCCTGTGCTTCGCAACGGGAGAGGCCACAACAGTGAGAGGCCCACAAAAAAAACAAACAAACAAAAAAAAACAGCAAAACCAAAATCTTTATGAAGATCAATAAGTTTGACCAACTTCTAGACCAAGTGACCAGGAAAAAAAAAGAGAATATATAACTACCCAAGTAAGGGAGAGAGAGCTGTCATCACTAAAGATTCTATAAATATTAGAAGGAAAATAAGTTAATATCATGAACAACTTTGGTAGGCAGTCTCTAAAATTGTTCTCCAATAAGTCCTACCTCCTGGTAGTCACAATATTGTGAAATCTCTTCTCCTTGAGTATGGGCTAGACTGACTGATTTGCTTATTAGTCACTTGGGATAAGGTTACAAAAAGACTATGGCTTCCAACTTGGATCCCTCTCACTCTTTCACTCACTCACTCTGAGGGATGCCACCATCCACTTTGTGAGCTGCCCTGCAGCGAGGTCCACATGGCCAGGAGCTGATGTTTCTAGTCTGTGGCCATCAAGGACCTGAGGCTTATTAACAGCCATGTCAGTGAGCTTCAAAATAGATCTTCTGAGTCCTGCTAAGAGCAGTGTGAGTAAGCCTGGAAGCAGATTTTCCCCCAGTCGAGCCTTGGAGGACTGCAGCCGTGGCTCACCAAGGGGTATACTTGTGAGAGACCCTGAGCTAGAGGCACCCTGCTAAACTGTGCCTGTATTGTAGAAATGTTACTAGTTCTACACAAAGTCTTCTAAGAAACTGAAAATAAGGAAGCATTTCCTAACTTACTCTAATAAGTTAGGAAACAAAGAATTTAGAAGAGAAAAAAACTATAGGCTCATGAACATAGATCCAAAATTCTATACAAAATTTTAACAAATTGGGTACAACCAATATCAAAAGGATAATTCATCATGACAACGTGAAGTTTATTCCAGGAATGCAAAGTTGTTTTAACATCCATATATCAATCAACATAATACACCATGTTTACCAACTAAAAAAGAAAACCATATGATCATCTTAATAGGCATAGAAAGAGCATTTGACAAGGTTCAACATCCATTCCTGATAAAATCTCAACAAAGTAAAATAGAAAAGAACTCCCTACTATTTTTTTTAACATCTTTATTGGAGTATAATTGCTTTACAATGGTGTGTTAGTTTCTGCTTTATAACAAAGTGAGTCAGTTATACATATACATATGTTCCCCTCTCTCTTCCCTCTTGCGTCTCCCTCCCTCCCACCCTCCCTATCCCACACCTCTAAGTGGTCACAAAGCACCAAGCTGATCTCCCTGTGCTATGCGGCTAGCTACCTATTTTATGTTTGGTGTGCATTGGTGGTATAGTGGTGAGCATAGCTGCCTTCCCTACCTTTATTTATTTATTTATTTATTTTGCGGTACGCGGGCCTCTCACCGTTGTGGCCTCTCCCGTTGTGGAACACAGGCTCCAGACGCGCAGGCTCAGTGGCCATGGCTCACGGGCCTAGCCGCTCCGCGGCATGTGGGATCTTCCCGGACCGGGGCATGAACCCGTGTCCCCTGCATCAGCAGGCGGACTCTCAACCACTGCGCCACCAGGGAAGCCCCTTCCCTACCATTTTTAATGGTAGAAGACTAAATGCTTTCCCATTGTGACCAGAAGTAAGATGTCTGCTCTCACCAGTTCTATTCAACAGTGAAGGTTTTAGCCAATGCAAAGAGAAATAAAAGTCACCTGACTTAGAAAGGAAGAACTAAAATGGCTTACCTTCAGGTCACCTGATCTATATAGAAAATTCAATGGAATCTATTTTTTAAAAAAAAACAATTAGAACTAATAAATTAGTTTAACAAGTTTGCAGGGTACAAGATCAATGTACAAAACTCAACTGTATTTCTATATAGTAAAAACAATTGAAAAGTGAAATTAAAAGTAATGCCATTTACAGTAGCATAAAAAATATGAAATATTTAGGGATAAATCTAACCAACAATGTGAAATACTTGTGCACTGAAAACTGCAAAACATTGCTGAGAGATATTAAAGAAACTCTAAATAAATGGAGACATATTGTGTTCATGGGTTAGAAGACTCAATATTGTTAATTCTCCCCTTAATGATCTGATTGATTTAGACTAAACCCAATCACAATCACAGTTCAGCTGACCTTTTTTTGTATAAATTGACGAGCTGGTTCTATGATTCACATGGAAATATGAAGCACCTAGGAGAGCCAAAACAACTTTAAAGAAGAATAAAGTTGGAGGACTAGGACCACCTGATTTCAAGATGTTAACAAAGCTACAGTAATGAAGACAGTTTGGTATTGGGTAAAGATAGACATGTACATCAACAGAACAGATAGAATCCAGAAATAAACCTATGCATATATGGGAAACTGCTTTTCAACAAAGGTGCAAAGGCAATTCAGTGGAGAAGGGACAGTCAGTCTTTTCAACAAATGGTGCTGGAACAATTGGATACCCATATGCAGAAATGAACTTTGATCTACATCTTGTGCCATGTTTAGAAATTAACTGAAAATGGATCATAGACCTATCTATTAAATCTAAAAAAATCTAAAACTGTAAAACTTCTCAAAGAAAGCATAGTATAACAATTTTGTGACCTTATAATAAGCAAAGATTTATTAGGTACAACAATAAAAGTAAAATCCATAAAACAAAGCATTGATGATTTGAACTTCATCAAAATTAGAAGCATCTTCTCTTCTAAAGAGAAACTTAAGAAAATGAAAAGAAAGCCACATACTGGAAGAAAATATCTGCAAGTCATGTATCTGATGAACAACTTGTATCCAGAATATATAAATAATACTAAAAATTGATAATAAAAGAAGCAATCCAACAACAACAAAAAAATGAGTGAAAGGTTTGAACAGACACTTCACCACAGAAGATATATGGATGGCAAATAAACATGTGAAAAGATAGTCAACACCATTCGTCATAGGGAAATGCATATTAAAACCACAATGAAATACCACTACACACCTATTAGAATAGTTGAAATTTTAAAAGACTAGCTAAATTGGCATATACTGCTGGTGGGAATGTAATATGGTACAACCACTTTGGAAAACCGCCTGAATGTTTCTTTAAAAGTTCAACATATGGCTACCATATGATCCAGTCATTCTGCTCTCAGGTTTTTACCCAGAGAAATTAAGCTATACGTATACCATACTTGTATACCATGTTCATAACAGTTTTATTTGTAATAGCCAAAAACTGCAAATAAAAAATATCCATCAACAAGTGAATGGATAAACAAATTTTGGTATATCCGTACAATGAAATACTACTCAACATTAAAATAATTATTAATATTTGGAACAACATGGATGGATATCAAAATAATTATGCTGAGTGAAGGAAGACAGGCAAAAAAAGATTGTATACTATATAATACCAATTATACAAATTCTAGAAAATTAATCTATTGTTAACTAATCTGTAGTGATGGAGATCAGATGAGTGGTTGCCTGCAGGTTGGGGGTAACACAGAAGAGCAGGAAGGAGGGATGACCAAGGGGCATGTGGAAACTTTTGGGGGTGATGGTTCATTACCTTCATTGTGGCGAATATTTCACAGGTATATACATATATCAAAACTTAATCATATAATCCTCAAAAATCATACAGTTTATTGTATGTCAGTTACACTCATTAAAACTATTAAAAATGTAGTCCATAAACATTCTTATTTTTTTGAGAAGGTTCTCATGAGTGAAAAAGTATACCATATTTGGTGTCCTGTTCCAAAGGGCCCTGCTAGGTGACCTAAAACCCATCTGTGAAGTGTGCTAGGTATTAATGACTGATATGGGAGAATGCACTCTTTTTTCCTAGATTCCTCATGCAGTTTAATAAGGACCAAATTAACTCTTGGAGCAAAGTAGACCTTTCATGTCAAAAGGGAGGCTCTCCTGGTGCCTCCTCTGAAATGCACAAAACAAGGGCAATGTCATAAGTTTTGCATGAAGATAAACTTGTTCAATTAAAGGACTATCTTTTATTCTAAGACCTTATCTCACTGCCATTTGTGATAATGATTTAGATGGTAGTTATTTACATATTGTTACTTCTCAGAATTGAAAGTAGCATTCCCACAATAATCCCCAGTAGCTGGGGTTTTACTACCTGGGAAATCAAAAAGTTTGAGTAATAAGAATTGTGTAGGGGGGCTTCCCTAGTGGCGCGGTGGTTAAGAATCTGCCTGCCAATGCAGGGGACACGGGTTCGAGCCCTGGTCCGGGAAGATCCCACATGCTGCGGAGCAACTAAGCCTGTGTGCCACAACTACTGAGCCTGTGCTCTAGAGCCCATGAGCCACAACTGCCAAGCCTGCGTGCCGCAACTACTGAAGCCCGTGCACCTAGAGCCTGTGCTCTGCAGCAAGAGAAGCCACGACAATGAGAAGCCCGCACACCGCAACGAAGAGTAGCCCCCACTCACCACCACAGAGAAAGCCTGCACGCAGCAATGAAGACCCAATGCAGCCAAAAATAAATAAATTAATTAATTTAAAAAAAAGAATTTTGTAGGGTATGAGGTTTTGCCCTACTTATAAGTTAACAACTTAGCCTGTTACTGTTTTATGCTAGCAAAAGACACAAGACTCTTGGGTCAGAAACAAAGTACTTCATTACTCATGGTAGAAAGCAGTAGTCAGAGCTTCGTGTTGGGTTTGTACTGGTTCCCATGCCATCAGTCCCATGGGGATGATGCAGGGCCCATGATGGATGATACTTGCACACACAGGGGGCTACCATTAAAGGAAAGGAACCTAAGCCTGGGGAATTCATCACTTTTATAGTGAATCGTAACAAGCCTATTCTTTGTCTGGGGGGTGGGGTATGTTACCTCATCTCTCAAGGTTGCTCACTGCAAACACAGCCCTGAGAAATGGTCTAGTTAAGGAGCAGTCAGGGCCTTGCCTGTGGCCATACCCAGCAAGAATGTATTTCTGTGGTGCCAGTTGTAACTTCTCATTTTTCATTTCTGATTTTATTGATTTGGGCCCTCTCTCCTTTTTTCTTGATGAGTCTGGCTGAATGTTTATCACTTTTGTTTGTCTTTTCAAAGAACAAGCTGTTAGTTTCATTGATCTTTTCTGTTGTTTTTCAGTCCATATTTCATTTATTTCTGCTATGATCTTTATGATTTTTTTCCTTCTACTAACTTTGGGTTTTGTTTGTTCTTCTTTAGGTATGAGGTTAGGTTGTTTATTGGAGATTTTTTGCTGTTTCCTAAAGTAGCTTGTATCGCTATAAACTTCCCTCTTAGAACTGCTTTTTCTGCATCCTATAGTTTTTGGATTGTTGTGCTTTTATTTTCTTTTGTCTTCAGATTTTTAAAAAATTTCTTCTTTGATTTCTTCAGTGATCCATTGGTTGTTTAGTAGCATATTGTCTAGATTCCACATGTTTATGTTTTTTTGCAGTTATTTTCTTGTAATTGATTTCTAGTCTCATAGTATTGTGGTCAGAAAAGATGCTTGATATGATTTCAGTTTTCTTAAATTTCCCGAGACTTGTTTTGTGGCCTAGCAAATGATCTATCCTGGAGAATATTCCATGTGCACTTGAAAAGAATGTGTATTCTGCTGCTTTGGGATGGAATGTTTTATTATATATATAAATATAAAGTTTTTTATATGTGCTCCTATGTTGAGCACATATGTATTTATAATTGCTGTATCTTCTTGTATCAATCCCTTGATTATTATGTAATGACCTCCTTTGTTTCTTGCTACAGTTTTTGCTTTAACATCTATTACGTCTCATATAAGTATTGCTGCCCCAGCTTTTGTTTGATTTCCATTTACATGGAGTGTTCTTTTTTCCACCCCCTTGCTTTTAGTTTTGTGTGTCTTTAGATCTGAAGTGAGTCTCTTGTAGGCAGCATATATATGGGTGGTGTTTTTGTATCCATTCAGCCAGTCTATGTCTTTTGATTGGATCATTTTTTTTAACATCTTTATTGGAGTATAATTGCTTTACAATGGTGTGTTAGTTTCTGCTTTATAACAAAGTGAATCAGCTACACATATACATATATCCCCATATCTCCTCCCTCTTGCATCTCCCTCCCACCCTCCCTATCCCACCCCTCTAGGTAGACACAAAGCACCAAGCTGATCTCCCTGTGCTGTGCGGCTTGATTGGATCATTTAGTCCATGTTCCTTTAAAGTATTGATAGGTATGTACTTATTGCCATTTTGTTAACTGTTTTGTGTTTTTTTTAGTTCTTTTTTGTTCCTTTTTTCTTTTGTTCTCTTCCCTTTTGATTTGAAGACTATCTTTAGTGTTATGTTTGGGTTTCTTTCCCTTTTTGAGAAGAAGACCATATATTTTATGATTCCATTTATTAAAATGCTTAGAATAGACAAATCTATAAAGACAGAAAGTAGGTTAGTGGTTACCTATAGCTAGGGAAAAGCAAATTAATACTATGAGATATACACCAAATGACTTAAATTTTTAAAGATAAAGATGCAAAACTGTGAAATTCTTGTCTGCTCATGGTGAGAGTGCAAATTGGTACAACCACTTTGGAAAGTGATTTGGTATATCTTCTTTTTTTTTCCTGTGAAAATTTTTTTTCTCCCAGGTTTATTGAGATATAATTGACATATAACACTATATAAGTTGAAGGTGTACAGCATTATGATTTGTTACATACATCGTGAAATGATTATCACAGTAAGTTTAGTGACCATCCATCATCTTGTATAGAAACAAAATTAAAGAAATAGAAGAAAACTTTTTCCTTGTGATGAGAACTCTTAGGAGTCACTCTAGGCTTTCATATGTAACCTACAGCAGTGTTAATTATATTTACCATGTTGTACATTACATCCCTAGTAGTTATTTTTCTTATATGGCATATTTTCTAAAATTAATAATTCATATACCTTGTGATCCAGCAAATCCACTTCTAAATTATTCCCATGAGAAATGTATGCACATTTATACCAAAAGTTGTATAAAGAATATTCACACTAGCATTATTTGTAGTCACCCCAACTGTCCTTTAACAGTAGAAGGAATAAATGTTATGGTACATTCTTGCAATGAAATACTATTCAGCAATGAAAATGAACAAGTTATTAAAACCCAGAAACATGACCAAATCTCATAAACAAATTTTAAAAGCTAGCCACAAAAGAACATGTACTATATGCTTCCCCTTAAATACATTTTAAAAGCAGGCATAACTAAAGTATAGTGTTAAAAGTCAAGCTAGTGGGAAAAAAAAAGTCAAGATAGTGGTGTACCTTTAGGGAGGAAGGAAAGGGTAATAATTATGAGTGGAGGTTTTGAGGTATTGAAATGTTCTTTTTCTTGACTTGGATGATAGTTACATAGATGTTTTCTTGGTAATAATTCACTGAGCTAAACATTTATAATTTGTGCACTTAAAAAATACCTTTCCTGGTCCAAGATTCTTTTTTTAAAAAGTCAACCTCTCAGGTATCTATAAGTGTAGAAGTCATGAACAGGAAGTGGCAATGTCTTCAGGAGACTGCTGAACATGAGGACAAAGAGTCAGCTTCTAAATACCTTCCTCACATAATGCCAGATGTCCACGTGTTCAGCTGCTTCACCATAATAGCCTTTCTTACTTTGATCAGATTCCTGCATCAGGATTTGTTCTTAAATTTCCTGTTCCCTTGGCTTTCGTAAATGTAGCTGAGCATCAGATTTTCACTTAATTTGGATGTTAACAAGGTTAGACAGTAATCTGACATTAATCAGTCGCTGATCCTATTCTATTCCTTCTTCCATCTCTGTCCCACTAAAGAGCTTGCTTTCTGGGGGGAGGGAAGTTTTCAGACAGTAGACATATTTCAGCTCATATTCTGAACTTTGCCGTGATCAATGGAGGAAGATGCTATTCCTGTGTGCGTGCATGCACGCGCACCCGTGTGTGTGTGTGTGTGTGTGTGTGTGTGTGTGTGTGTGTTAGGAGGAGGTGGTGATCAGGATGCTAATCTATGCACAGTGACCTTTGCTTCTATCTGACTGAGCAGATGTAGGAATTAATCATTGTCACTCCTGGATGCTGTGGCTGCAGCTGTCCCCCACTGCCTTTCTGTCCCTGATAGATTTATTAGTGCATTTTGTTTGCTGGAAAACATGCCTCAGCAGAGTAGAACTGGCAAATTAGAGAAGCTTATCTGTGAATATAATTTTCTAGAAACATGTTTTTCCTGCACATCGTACTTATGTACTCTAAACTCTTTAAAAGAAGAAGAAAGAGAGAAAAGAAAAACAAACTGGTAATATTGTTTATGTAATATCTGAACAGTTATGTCTCATCCTGAGAAATTTCACAGTGGACCAGTAACATTACTGTATAGCCTAGGATTGCAAAGAACTGATTGTCTTCTAACCTCTATACCCTTCTTCTTTTTGTATCTGCCCCCCCACCCATTAACTTTCAACTATCAGTTTGGTCCCACCCCTGGAATCTGGGCATAGTTTGGCTGTAGGCACAAGAAAATAAGTGGTGTAAATGAGCACTAAATTCATATTATAGCAGGCCCCACTAACAACTTTCAGACTGTAACTAACACTCTCTGGACCCCAGGCATCCCCGCTGTGTAGATATCCCTGCAGCCTCACCAAATCCAACCCATGCCAATATTGACACTAGTCTGGATGGAAATCAAAGTAGCCACACCATTTTGGATGTTGAGAGTCAGCTCCAGAATGCAGTATAAATTTCCTAGATCTGGCCTATCTATTTACTTAAAAAAATTTTTTTATTGGGGTATAATTGATTTACAATGTTGTGTTAGTTTCAGGTTACAGCAAAGTGAATCTGTTATACAAATACATATATACACTCTTTTTTAGATTCTTTTCCCATATAGGCCATTACAGAGTATTGAGTAGAGTTCCTTGTGCTATACAGTAGGTCCTTATTAGTTATCTATTTTATATATGGTAGTGTGTATGCGTCAATCCCAGTCTTCCAATTTATCCCTCCCCTTCCCACTCCCTGGTAACCATAAGTTTCTTTTCTTTTTTTTTTTAAATAAATTTATTTATTTTATTTTTGGCTGCGTTGGGTCTTCATTGTTGCTCGCGGGCTTTCTCTAGTTGCAGAGAGCAGGGGCTACTCTTGTTGCGGTGCACAGGCTTCTCATGGTGGTGGCTTCTCTTGTTGCGGAGCAAGGGCTCTAGGCACGTGGGCTAGTTGTGGCACGCAGGCTCAGTAGTTGTGGCTTGCGGGCTCTAGAGCACGGCTCAGTAGTTGTGGCATGTGGGCTTAGTTGCTCCACGGCATGTGGGATCTTCCCGGTCCAGGGCTTGAACCTGTGTCCCTTGCACTGGCAGGCGGATTCTTAACCACTGTGCCACCAGGGAAGCTCCCATAAGTTTATTTTCTATATCTGTAAATCTATTTCGGTTTTGTAGATAAGTTCATTTGTAGTCTTTTTTTAGATTCCACATATAAGCGCTATCTTATATTTGTCTTTCTCTGTCGACTTACTTCACTCAGTATGAGAATCTCTGGGTCCATCCATGTTGCTGCAAATGGCATTATTTTGTTCTTTTTGTGGCTGAGTAATATTCCATTGTGTATATGTACCATAACTTCTTTATCTATTCCTCTGTTGATGGACATTTAGGTTGCTTCCATGTCCTGGCTATTGTGAATAGCACTGCAGTGAACATTGGGGTGCGTGTATCTTTTTGAATTACAGTTTTCTCTGGATGGCCTATCTATTTTCATTTTCCCCCTCTCTCTTATCAAATCAACATGCCCTAGGGCAGAGGCCAGAGTGGAGCAGCCAGTGTCTATTTAGAGTCTGTTCTTTCCTTTCCTGGTGGCATACTGCCTGCTAGAATCCTAGACCTCTCCCTTAGATACCTACACTAGCCTGTAGTATATCCTCCCTTTCTGGTACAACCCCTCACTCACTGGGTCCTCTGCTAATTTTCTGTACTTCCTGACCCTGCTTGGCGGACTTTGATTCTCACTCATACTTCACTATTTTGTTGACTCTTTCTTTTTTTTTTAATTTTTTTTGAAGTCTTTATTGAATTTGTTACAATATTGCTTCTGTTTTATATTTTGGTTTTTTGTCCATGAGGCATGTGGGATCTTAGCTCCCCGACCAGGGATTGAACCCACACCCCCTGCATTGGAAGGCAAAGTCTTAACCACTGGACTGCCAGGGAAGTCCCTTGTTGACTCTTTCTTCTGTATTTCTCTTCCTCAAAGTGATGTCCTGGTTTTACTTTTTTAAAACATTTTTTTAATTGAAATATAGTTGATTCACAATGTTGTACCAAGATCTCCTGGTTTTAGACATCCTTGCATGTTCAATCCCTAAATTACCACTGCTTCTTCTTCCTTTCATGCTCCCAGTATCTGGTTTGTGTGTCTTAATCCTATGAGTCGGCCTAGACTCCTGAATTCTGGTCTAACCTCTTTGGCCACCATTTGAGCCCCAATTCTTACCAGCTTTCTGTCTCTGATAGTGATACCAAGCACCTTATTAGGAGAAGACAGGTTAATCCTCTGGATATCAACCTTAGTATTTGGTCCCATCTTCCCCCCTGCCCCCAAAAAACAAGCTATCCAAGTGTCCATTGACAGATGAATGGATAAACAAAATGTGAGATGTACATGCAATGGAATATTATTCAGCCTTAAAAGGGAAGGAAATTGACATATGTTACAACATGGACGTATCTTGAGGACATTAAGTGAAATAAGCCACTCACAAAAAGACAAATACTGTATGCATCTATTTATACGAGATATCAAGGGTAGTCAAACTCATAGAAATAGAAAATAAAATGGTTGTTGCTAGGGGCTGAGGGGAGGGAGGGAGAAATGGGAAATTATTGTTTAATGGGTATAGAGTTTCAGTTTTGCAAGTTGAAAAAGTTCTGGAGATTGGTTACACAACAATGTCAATATAATTAATACTACTGAACTGTACACTTAAACAGGGTTAAGATGGTAAATTTTATGTTGTTTTATTGTATGTAATTTTATTTTTATTTTACCACAATTAAAATCGTTTTAAATTTTAAAGAGAAAAATTAAAACTCCTATTAGTAGTAACTTATTTTGATAAAATACTCTACTATAGGGCCATTTCCTTAAAACTGTATTTTATTGCCTGTACTATCTTTCAGGGGAATAATGATAATGATCATCCTTAGATCATTACCTGTTTTGTGAAGTTGTTACTTTATTTTTTATGTCCTAACTTTACATTTCTGAACCTTTAAATGGTATCACCTCTTTCAAGTATTCCAGGATTTCCTTCTAGTATACACAAGATCTCTTTGTGATTTAATAGGTTTCTATGACATCCCCATTGGGCTTCTCCTTTCCAGGCTGCAGAGTGGTTTGTCCTCATTCTTTAGAGACCCTGCCACTCAGCTTTTCTTCTCCAGAATTTATTTATTTTCCTCATATCCTTCTTTAGTAAAGGTGACGAAAGCCAGATGTTTCCTTCTGGCACATTGTGATACTTTACCCTGGGCTTTAGATTCTTACCAGAAAGGGAAGGAGGTGGCCTAGTTTTGTGTGAGATATACAGCAAACAGTAGTAAAATAGAAAAGTTATTGGCAAGGAGAGTCTTTCTCAAATCTCCACGGGTAAGAATTCCTCAGACACATAAGTTAACAATAAGAATATACTTATTCTTTTGAGATATAATTCACACACCATGAAATTCATCTTTTTTAAATTAATTAATTAATTTTTGGCTGCATTGGGTGTTCGTTGCTGCTTGCGGGCTTTCTCTAGTTGTGGCGAGCGGGGACTACGCTTCGTTGCGGTGCACGGACTTCTCATTGTGGTGGCTTCTTTTGCTGTGGAGCACGGGCTCTAGGCATATAGACTACAGTAGTTGTGGCACATGGGCTCAGTAGTTGTGGCTTGCGGGCTCTAGAGCGCAGGCTTAGTAGTTGTGTCTCATGGGCTTAGTTGCTCTGAGGCATGTGGGATCTTCCCGGACCAGGGCTCGAACCCGTGTCCCCTGCATTGGCAGGCAGATTCTTAACCACTGCGCCACCAGAGAACCCGGAAATTCATCTTTTTAAAGTGTACAATTCAGAAGATTGGACAGTTATCATCACTATCTAATTCCAGAATAATTTCATTACTCTGAAAAGAAACCTCATACCTGTTAGCAGTCCCTCCCTATTTCTTCCCTCCCCCAGCCTCTAGCAACTACTAGTCTAACATCTCTATAAATTTGCCTTATCTGGACAATATGTATAAAGTCATACAACATGTGGCCCTTTGTATCTGGCTTCTTTCACTTAGCATAATCTTAGCATAATGATTACAGGGTTCATCCATGTTGTAGTATGAAGCAGCACTTCATTCCTTTTTATGGCTGAATCATGTTCTGTTGCATGAATATTCCACATTTTGTTTATCCAATTATCAGCTGAGAGATATTTGGTTATTTCCCCTTTTTTGTCTATTATGAATAATATGCTGCTATGAACATTCATGTATAAGTTTTTGTTGTACATTATGTTTTCCTTTATCTTGGGTGTATGTCTAGGAGTGGAATTTCTGAGTCATGTGGTGGCTCTGTGTTTACATAAATGCTGAGCTCTTTTCCAAAATAGCTCTAGCATTTTACAGTCTCACTAGCAATGTTTGAGGGTTCCGGTTCCCTCCACATAATTGCCGACACTTGTTATTATCTGTCTTCTTTATTCTAGCCATCCTAGTGTGTATAAAGTGGTTTTGTGGTTTTGATTTGCACTTCTCTGATGGCTGATAATGTTGAGCATTTTTTCACATACTTATGGATCATTTGTGCATCTTCTTTGGAGAAATGTCTATTCAAATCCTTTCACAATTTTAAAAATTAGATTATTTATCTTAGGAATATAAACCAGTGATATCTCAAACTTGGTTTATATTAGAATCTCCTAGGGAGCTTTTAAAAATCCTGATATCCAGGCTTCACCCTAGACCAGTTAAATCAGAATGTCTGGGAGTGGGACAATAGCAGCAGTTTTTTCCAACTTTCCAGGTGATTCCAGTGTTTGAGAACCAGTGCCTTAGACTAGATGACCAAGCTGATGATACCAATATACAAATGTTAAAGATTTAGAAACTTAGAAATTATGCCAGGTATTAAAACTTGCACTAAATGTGAATTGTAAAAAGTCTAATCAGGTCAAGAGGTAGAGGTGAGCTTTTTAACAGAGATTTTTGATAGAATGAACTTTCCTATAACAGGAGGTTTCAAACCACCTACAGTTAGAAAAATGTCCTGGCTGTGGTTCTTGCCTTGTGACTAGGCATTGGTCTTAGGAGGTAACCATGGGTGAGCCAATTAAGGTGAGTTATCATGACACATTCAATCCATAAGCCCAGAAAATTTATCTCAGTCATTCAGTGTTCAAAGGGAAACTATGACAAAATATGAGTATTAGCTAGGAGAAAATTGAAACATAGGCTTTGAAAGTCATAAGGAGATTGGAGACTGTTTTAAGAGATTCTATTGAAAATAACTGAGTACTTCCAGTTAAAAGAGTAACTGAGAATTTTAAAAAAAGAAAAAAATCCAAGCACTTAAAAATGTGATAGTCACAATGGTTATTGTGGTGGGAAAAAGACATCTCTCAAAGACTGTAAAAAGCTACCCAGAAGAGATCAGGGAGTCCACAGAGTATGTCAGGTTAGGTACAAAATAGGAAAAAAGACTTTGAGAAGCACCTTTGAAGAGAGTCCAAAACACATAAAGGGATTATTTAAATCTATTAAAAGGAAGAAGCTTAGAATAACAGTGGGATCTTTTGCTGTTAATAGTGGGGCACAGGGAGTGCTCAGAGACCAAAAGACAATAGTCTAAACTAATTATGTGCCTCTGAATTTCTTGAGAAAGATACCAGAGTGATTACTACATTCAAATTGCCTCCTATGAATGAATCAGTAGTAGTTGATCAAATAGTTTTCTCTGTTTTGCATATTTCAAGTCAGGTAGACAAATATTGATTAGCCACTGGAAACTGTTGACATTCATCTTGAGACTTTTGAAGGCCTCCAGAAGAAATTTTTCTCTTAGTCATGCCTTTCTCTGAAGCTATTGCCCTGGCCCTCTGCTTCCTGTTACCACCAAGCTTCTTAGAAGAGTGGTATTCAGCCACCTCCACTTCCTCATCTCCAGTGCATTCTTCAACCCATGCCCTGATTCCAGTGAAATGGCCTTTGACAACGTCGTTAAATCAACTCATCTCTTTTTAGATGCCATCCTGTTTAGCCTCAAGCCACGTTAACACTTAACCATCTCCTCTGTTCCTCCTTTCTGAAAACTTCTCTGTTCTTCACTTTACCATACATGATTGTCCTGGTTTTAGCTCTTTGCTTCTTACCAGCTGCTTTCACTGGCTCCTGTATTCCACCTACCCGTTTCATGTTGATATCATCTTCGGTTCCAGTCTTAATTCACTTCTTAGACTATACCCATCACCTGGTCTTAATCCCTCCTGTGACATATCCCGAAGCCCTGCCTTTTTCAAATCCCACATTCTAACTTCATAGTTGATATTGTTAGATGGATGTTCCTCAGTCAGTTCAGATTTGGTGACCAAAAAACAGACTCATACCTTACCACTAATCTTTCTCTACATCTGTGTATTTCCTGTCTCCATTAATAGCACTACCATCCACATTTCTCATTCTGGATTTCCTTGTCTCCCTACACATCCAGTTAGTCACCAAGTCTTAGACATTTAATCTCTGAAATGTCTCTAAAATTGTTCTCCTATTATCCACCTCTGTTGCCCAAGTGTAGTACTGATCTACTCTTCATCTGAATTCTTGCAGGAGCCCCCTAACTGGTCTTGTCCATTTCCAGTTCAGCCTTTGCCCTCTTGCCAGCATTTTTTTCTTCAAACATAGACTTCTATTGCCTACCCAACTCCTAAGGTAAGCACTTAAGATCTTTTGTAGTCTGGCCTTAATCTACAATTTCTGTTTATTCCCTTTAAATTAAGTTGTACTTGCATCATACAAGATAATGGCCAATCCTAGAGCATACCATGCACTTTTCATCGCCCAGCTTTTGCTCATGCTCTTCCTTGTTTCATGACTCTTCTCATTTTTCACCTGATAAACTCCTATTCATCCTTTAAGACAAACTCTTGTCCATCAAAATGTGGGCCCTGGACCAGCAGCATCAGTAGCATCTGGGAACTTGTTAGAAATACAAATTCTTGGCGCCCTACAGTAGACCCTACTGAATCTGACACTTTGGAGGATGATGACCAGATCTGTACTTTAACAGGCTCTTCAGGTGATTCTTACCAATTCTAAAATTTAAGAACCACTGTTCTAAGGCACAATTCCTTTATCAGTATCCACAGCACTTTGCATATACCATGGTAGTTGCTCCATTGTTTCATAATCATATTTACCCATCCACTTATCTATTTCCTCTGCCTCATATTGAGTCCTCAAATTCAAATACAGTATTTTTGTTTATTTCCTAGCACCTGCCAGTGTCTGGCATACAGGAGACGCTTGATAAGAATTTGGAACCTTAAGCACACTCTACTCCCCTCCAGGATTCGGTCCTGTCAGAGTGCATACAAACACACAGTGCTGATAATCAGAAGGTGTCCAAGGTTTCTACTCTTAAAAGCTGACATGTGCCACACTAGCCAAAAGCACACATACTGACAAGACCAAGTGTCAGCAAGGATACAAAGAAGCTGGATCTCTCATACATTGCTGGTGGGTAAAATGGTACCACTACTCTGGAAAACAGTTTGGCAGATTTGTACGAAGTCGAACATACACTCACTGTGTAATTCAGCAATCACACTCCTGGGTATTTACCCTAGAGAAATCAAAACTTATCTTCACCAAAAAAAAAAAAAACTGTACACAGATGTTTATAGAAGCTTTATTTGTAATAATCAAAACCTAGAAACAATCCAAACATCCTTCAACAGGTGAATGGATAAACAAACTGTGGTACATCTATATAGTGGAACACTGCCCAGCAATAAAAGGGAACAAGCTGGGGCACTATGCCGAGGGAAGAAAGCCAGTCTCAAGAGGTTACATACTGTAGGATTCTATTTATATGGCATTCTCAGGAGATGAATTTATAGTGATGAAGAACAGATCAGAGGTTGCCAGGGGTTATGGTTGGAGGGAAGGGTGTGACTTGGAGCGGGTAGTTGGAGGGAGGTTTTGTTTTGTTTGCATAATGGAAGAGTTTTGTATCCTGATTATGGTGGTAGTTATCAATGCATTAATCTATACATGTGGTAAATTTCATAGATCTACACACACAAAGAGTGCATGTAAAAACTGGTGAGATTCGAATAGGGTCTATAGTTTAGTTGATAGTATTGCACCAGTGTTGATTTCCTGGTTTTGATAGTGTACTCTAGTTATGTAACATGTTATCTTTGGAGAAAGCTGGGCGAAGGGTACAGGGAAACTCTCAGTTCTGTTTTGCAATTCCCTGTGAGTCAAATAATTTCAAAAGAAAAAGTCTTTTGAGAAAAAGAAAGCACAGGGATTTCTGGTGAAAGCTAAATTAGAAAGCGCTGCTTGACACAACTCTAAAATGGGCCCCAGGAAGGGAGACGAGTTCGTTGCCCAGTGGAGATGGGAAAGGAGGGAAGTGGAGTGGAAATTCCTGTCTTGGAGACTGTTTGGTAGGACGTGGCCCAGGCCTGTTACCTCTCTCCAGTGTGACTGCAGGCTCCTGCTCGCTCGGGGAAGAGTGAGTACTGGGGTGGAGAGGGAGGTGAAAGCTTCCTCCTCAGCAGTTTCCCACTTGGGGAGAGTGGGAGGAAAACCTTTCCTCAATAGGCCTAGGTGGGAAAATGGAAAGAGGGGTTAAGAAATGTTGCCATCCTGGACTTCCCTGGTGGTCCAGTGGTTAAGACATTCTGCTTCCACTGCAGGGGACATGGGTTCCAGCCCTGGTCAGGGAAGTTCTGCATGCCGTGTGGTCCGGCCAAAAAAAAAAAAAAGTTAACATCCCTTAACAAGGTTAAAGGTGTGCCCAGTGAAAGATTAAATGGCATAAGAACTCAAGCTCTGGAATCAAACTCCACCTCAGATCCCAGCTCCATCACTTATTAGGCATGTGACTTGATCACTTTAATGAACTCTGCTAAATCCCACTTCTCTATTTAAAAATAGGAGTAATGGGACTTCGCTGGCAGTCCAGTGGTTAAGACTTTGCACTTCCACTGCAGGGGACATAGGTTCGATCCCTCGTTGGGGAACTAAGATCCCGCATGCCGGGTGATGCAGCCAAAAAATAAAACTAAAAATAAGTTAAAAAAAAATTTTTTTAATAGGAGTAATGATACTGTGTATCTCAGAAGGCTATGAAGATTGCATTAGGTAGTTTATGTAGAGCACAGCCTAGCACATATTAAATATATAATTGATGTTGCCTACTCTTTTTAATATTATTCTGTATAATTATCAATATTCTAAGTAGTATAGAAAACATGTATTCATATGATTCTGACTATAATGTAATTTTTGATGATCCAGAGGCACTTCAGGATCCTTCACTACTTCAAACATCATGAAATGAGCACTTAGTCCCTGTATGTGTACACACAGACAATTTAACTTAAAGGTGCTAGTTGTTACTTTCTATCACAGGCTTCTTATCTGCTTTTTACTTTAGGTACATTATCTCTAACCCATATAGCACTCAGGAGGATAAACTGAGATGAAGAAACCGCCTTGGCATGGTGAGACAGATCACCCATCACACACAGCTAGTCAATCTAGTCAGTCCAATTTCAAAGCCACGCCTTTTCCACAACTTTATGTTACCTCAGTATTAACCTCAGTGTTAATCCATGAAAGCTGCTTAAACATACACACAGACTAACACTTGTTCCTTTCACATCAGATTACAGGACAGAATATGCAACTCCTGTCAGCCTAAGGCAGATACTTCCAGGCCATTGCTGGGGCCAAGACTTGAACACTAGACAATGATGGAAACCAAGAGCCCAAAGCCAGCTGTAGCAAGAATTCAGTCTGGGGTTGCAGCCAGTAGGTCGAGCCAGGAGTCGTAGGGAACCCTGCCAAGGTCTGAGGTCCAGGCCGGCAATCAGAATTGGAAGAGGCAGGCAATGCCCAGCAGAAGGCACTCCAGGGAACTCAGACTACCTCTCTATCTCCTCTTGATGGTAAATTCCAGCTAAAGGTGAGAAGGCAGAGGTGAAAACCCTGAGCCTGGAATTTCCCTGGTGGTCCAGTGGTTAAGACTCTGCGCTCCCAATGCAGGGGACCCGGGTTCGATCCCTGGTCAGGGAACTAGATTCTGCATGTGGCAATGAAGAGCCCACATGCCGCAACTAAGACCCAGCACAGCCAAATATATAAACCAATAAATATTTTAAAAAAGAAAGAAAGAAAGAAAAGAAAACCCTGGGCCTGCCAGAGCTAGTGCAGGACGTTAGAAACCAGGGTCGGGAAGGCCCTAGCAGAAGTTCGTTGATCAGTTGGATGGACACAGATCCCAGGTGGCTGGGGTAGACTGGAGGGAAGTGAGAGAACACCAGAAGGAACCAGGAGTCAGGACATCTACATTAGCTGTCCCCACGTGGTCCCTGTCTGGCTGTAAAACTGCATACTGGTCCCTTCATCTTAAAATAAGGGAATCAGGTTCACTCAGTGGTTTAAGCCATGTTCCTTAGAACCCTAAGACTCAAAGCCTGTCCTAGGTAATTTGTGGGGGGCAGAGTGGTGGGGAGCAAGCAGGTCCTGCCTTTCTAGAAGTCTCCCTTTTTCTCTTTGGAGTACTCTTCCAAGACTCATGATTTATCCAGGATAAGAGACATTTAATAGGTTTCCACCAGGTTCAGGGCCCTGTAGATGGTGCTGATAGAGACAAAGCTGAGTAAAACCCAGTCCCAACATCATGAATTCCCAGATTGTGGCCCAGTGGGGAATGATTCCAGCAGTTGTAGCTGTTGGGGATTTCACTCAGATTCACTAAGGCCCAAAGTTCTAACACCACAAACCTGAGGATGAGAAAGAAGGGAAAGAGGGAAAGGAAACCTCCCCAAGATGGCAGGCCAGTCTTTGGTGCCTCAGAGAGATCAATTTACATGTCACCTGGTAAATGATAATATTCTGGTTCACAGCAGACGCCCTGTGATGGGGTGTTTCACGTGGCCAATTGTGCTGTGCTTTATGCTCTACTTAAAATCAGGGCATCTGCTCTGTCCTTTGGGAAGTGCTACAAGTCTCCTGCTAGGAATTGCTCAAGGCCTTTCCCACAGCTAAGGGGAGAAAGGAAGTTGAAATCACTGCTTCATAAATTATAGCACATGCCTACCCTCTAGGGTCTGAGGTTATATGACAGAAGAGGACATTTTGTGTTTCTAGTGTTTCCCCCTCACCAGCATTTAAAAACACATTTAAAATATATTACAAGTGCATGAGACATAGAAACTAATTTTTTAAAAATCTGTGTGGAATGTGGCCATAATACTCCTAATTAAAACCATACAAGCTCCTTTCTAGTAAGGGTACCCTTTGGTACTCTTTTTTCCCTCTCATCACCAGCTTATCTTGAATCTATCAGTATGCTTTTTCACCACTGTCCTAAACTTGAGCTGGTATAATGAAGTAATTAATGGGCATTGGGTCTTATATCTAAATATTGACATTTCAGCTTTAAAAATATTTGCAAGGCTGCATTTTAAAATTGATCCTTAGGCCTTTTTATATTCCGTGAGAGCTGTGCCTTTTGAAATTTGTATACTAGAAATTTATATTCATAGTCACATAAAAATATCCATATTAAACATACATTCATATACATAGATTTTGTTAAAGTGCTCAGTGTATACTGAGAAAATAACTGGTAATATTAAATTAAATTTTTATTCTATTTTAAAAGGTGACAGAATAAGCAAATTGTCTTTGCCATGAAAACATTAGAAACCAGAGAGGTAGAATCCTAATGAGCTGAGGACAGAAATTAGATCTCATTTGCTTTCCTGTCTCCAGTTCTTCTTAATACCTTGACAAGTAGATATTTAAGAATTGTTGAATTAATGTCTGATGCAGAAAGTTTATTAAAAAGATAATAATGAATAAAACATGGAGACAAGAAGATCATCTGTTAAAGGGAAATTTAGGGGCAGGATGTATACCAAGTTTTCTTTTGCACTTAATCGCTAAATATTTTGATGCATTGATTGAGACATAAATTCGAATGCATCTCTGGTAACCAGGTCAGCCTATTGTTCCTGCTTAAGTTAGAGAAGCAGAAATGCAAAGGGTCCAAGGGGGGCAAGCGGGGGGTGGTGGTGAGATGAAATGGGAGACTGGAAGCGACATATATACACTAATATGTATAAAGTAGACGACTAATAAGAACCTGCTCTATAGCACAGGGACTGCACAGTAGAAACTAACACAACATTGTAAAACAACCATACACCCCCCCCAAAAAAAATCTTTTGAAAAAAAGAAATGCAAAGTGTGACTGGCTTATTAATAAACCAGAGCAGGGAAAAGAAATTTGCTTCTGGAATAAGTTGAGAAGGGAAGAGCTGGAAGGGGCCCTAGATTTCATCAAGTCAAACTACTGCTAACCATTTGGCTCTTCTGCAGGCAGAATGTCCCTATTCATCTAGTTCCTCCCCAGCTTCAGGGCTATAGGCCTGAATTGACAGAATAGTTGGTAGGGACCTTGGTCTCTCCATGTAAAACAAGGCTCTGCAAGCGCTTAATGGCTACAGGAAAGCAGGCACATTTAGAGAGGCCAGGCCCACTCAGGACAAGAAGCAGGGCTTAGTGTTTTAGTTCATGACAAAACATCATTTACTGCCTGCAAGGATGTAAAGAGAAGGCATGCATTGCAGCCTAGCTGCAAGCAGCAAATCAGGATCAGCGGATTTTCTGAAGTCAGAATGGGATGCGTGTTGTTAACCTCTGAGCAGATGTCACCTGAGACCCTGTAGCCTATGTGGTCATGAAGATGAGGTTTCATCCATCAACAGTCATGTCACTGGGCCTACATGGCCCTCGACACATGATGTAAGAGACATATTCGACAAAGGCATTTCCCGGGGGGATTCTCCAAGATGAATTCAGCCAATGGAAAGGAATCTTTCAAGTGGCCTGATTTCACTGGAGACAAGTGAACACATATGCATGTGTGCCTGTGTGAGTATACACATCCCCAAGATGCTGCGCTTTCCTAGAAACAAAGAATGGGAGAGCGAAAAGCTTCACAAGCATCCCATTAGGATCCTTTCTCTCATTTATTTTTAGACTCCCTAGGCACCATGCTGAGAGAGGAAGCAGAGGAGGGGGTCACCCAGATGACGCGGCTTTTCAGTGAGGGTTTGGGGGCTGGGGATTTGCCAGGTGGTTAAAACCCTATGTCTGTGGAAGTCCACGGCACGTAAAATATCTTGGCCCTTTTGTGTTCAGTAATGCCAGGGAGTTTCCAGCCGTTCTAAGAGGGACCAAGGGGATCCTCCTAAAGCTCCTACCATTACCCAGAATGTACCCCTCTTGCCTTAGCACCCATTGAACCGGCTCTTGACTCTCCCTCTGACTGTCAAGGATCTCTGCCACTTTATGGCCAATTGGCACACTTTGGGAGGGATGAGAGCCTCCTTCCTCCACCTAACAGAGGAGAGCATTGCCAGGGAAAAATGAGATTAGGGAAGACAACAAAGAAAGGAAGAAACAATGGGCCTTCCATGTCCATTAATGAGTTCATTCATTCATTCATTCATCCATCTAACAAATGATTATGGAACACTTGCCATTTTCCAAAGCCTGTGCTAGGGGCTGAAATACAGACAAATAAGAAACATCCTGGCTTTTGAGGAGTATAAATTGTCTAGTGGGACAACAAAATCAATACAACTGTCGTGTAATATAACACAATTGTATTGATGCACATATACCCTGGGGTAGTATAAGGACGTGGAGGAGGGCACCAAGCCTAGACTGAGGGCATCATCCAGACAGACACGTGCTCCTATTTCTTTGAATCCAATGAAGTGAGTCACTCAAAGGAAATATGAAGAAATAACTCATAGAACAAATAAAAAGATTGACTGGTAGTACAGTAAGCTTGACTGATTGATTTTGGTGGCAACGGTCTACAAGGTTTTACAATCTTCCCCCACAGCAGTCAGCAGCCTGGATGTAAAAGCAGACAGTGAACTGTAATTTTTTTTTTATTTACTGTAGTTGATTTACAGTTTATGATAGTTTCCAGTGTACAGATTCTTCTGCATTACAGGTTATTACAAGATACTGAATACAGTTCCCTATGCTGTACAGTAAATCCTTGTTTATCTGTTTTGTATATAGTGGCGTGTATCTGTTAATCCCATACTCCTAATTTATCCCTCCCCCGCTTCCCCTTTGGTAACCATAAGTTTTCTATGTCTGTGAGTCTGTTTTGTAAATATGTTGATTTGTATTATTATTTTTTGCGGTACGCGGGCCTCTCACTGTTGTGGCCTCTCCCGTTGCGGAGCACAGGCTCCCGACGCGCAGGCTCAGCAGCCATGGCTCACGGGCCCAGCCGCTCCACGGCATGTGGGATCTTCCTGGACCGGGGCAGGAACCCATATCCCCTGCATCGGCAGGCGGACTCTCAACCACTGCGCCACCAGGGAAGCCCTGATTTGTACTATTTTTTTGGATTCCACATATAAGTGTTATATGATATTTGTCTTTCTGACTTACTTCACTTAGTATGATAATCTCTAGGTCCACCCACGTTGCTGCAAACGGCAATACTTCATTCTTTTTATGGCTGAGTAACATCAATGGATTGAACTTTTGATGCGAGTTTTGTCGAGCAGGTGCAACAAAAGGGCCTGTTTGGAAAGGGAATTGGGTGTTGTTGAGAGAACAGTCCCAATAACCAACCAGAGGTTTGAAATTGAGTAGAGGAAGGAAGAGAGACTGTGAGAAAGCTAAAGAACCAAGGAACTGAAGGTCTGGAGGTTGTCAGTGGGCAAGTGTATTAGATGTAAGCCTATGAGAGTAGAGGGCTGAGGATAGGAGACTCATTCATTCATCAAGTATTTATTGGGTGATTTTAAAAATTAATTTTTATTGGAGTATAGTTGCTTTACAATGTTGTGTTAGTTTCTGCTGTACAGCAAAATTTATTGAGTGATTTTAATATGTGAGGTGGTGTTATAGTGCTGGGAGTACATCATGAACAATTCTAATTGGCAGGAGAAGACAATAAACAACAAGAATAATAAATATGTAAATTATGTAACATGTTAGAGGTAATAAGTACTATGGTGGGATGGGGATGGAGAGAATAGTGTGGGGTAATAAGGATTTAGTATCTAGTGGAAGAGTGTGATTTTAAGTGGGATTGTCATCATAGCCCTGGTTGAGAGGGTAACATTTGAATAAAGATACGAAGGGAGAGAGGGAATGAACCATGCACATATGTGAATTAAAATATTCCAGGCAGGGAGCACAGCCACTTTAAAGCCTTGAAGTGTGAGAGCACCTGGTGTTTTCATGAAATAGCAAGGAGGTGTGTGGAGTGGAGTGGGCAAGGGAAAGAAGTAGGAAATGAGGTAGAGAGATAACGGGGACCAAATGTGTAAGCACTGTAGACCCTGGTAAAGACTTTGGCTTTTTTCGAGTGAGATAGAAAGCCATTGCAGGGTTCTGAGCAGAGAAGTGACATGATCACTGTGGCTGCTATGTTGAAAATAGAAGTCGGGAGGGTCCAGAGTAGAAGCAGGGAGACCAGTTAGGAGGCTAGTGTAATAATCCAAATGAGAAATGCAAAGTCAGACTTTGATCAGGGTGATGGCAGCAGAGGTGGTGAGAAGTAGTTGGATTCTGGATGTGTTTTAAGGTTAGAGCCAATAGGATTTCATGACAGATTGGATGTGGGAGGTGAGCTAGAGTCAAGTATGACTTCACGATTTTTGGTCCAAGCAAATATAAAGATGAAGTTGCCATTATCTGAACTGAGGAAGGATGTAAGAACAGGTTGAGGGGGGAGACCAGGAGTTAAATTTTGGATGCATTGAAATCAGAGATATTGGCGTTTCAATTTTCTGAAGTGGAACCATTCTGAATGATCATAAGACCCAGGGTGTGATCCAGGGTGTCTGAAAGTGGAATAAAGTGAAGTTGTTATGATTAAAGCCTTTAAACTCTGGAAGTTGAAAGGTTAATGAAATCTCCTAGGACGGTCTCCTAGGATGGTGGCCCAGGCAGGAGAGGAAGAAGCAGCGCCAGGCTGCTCTCACCCTTAAAATACAAAGTTTGAATATAAATAGCTACAGGTCACACAAATATTAGTTTGAGGTGTTCAGAATTTGAATTGAACTTAATACATTAGAAATAAGCAAAATGATAAGTGATCACATTTGCTGAAACACACCAGACAAAATTATGGTAAAACCGTTTGGAACATATCCAGATGAATTAGATTTATAATCCCATTGTAGCGTGGATCAAAAACAGTGGACTGAAAAAGAAATTCAATAAATTTCACAATTTAATCTTAATTGTTTTATTAAAAAGCTTTTTGGGTATGTTTTTAGATATGTTTAAAGCTCAATGATACTATTTATATCGACTCATGTAGCATTTTAGAAAGCATGGCCCTGTGACATTTTAGGAAAGTTTTCTAATAGTACCAGCAAGCCAAGAAGTACCCTCAGCCCCATTCACAGGCTATGTTTCCAAACTCTGTCCTTAACATCATTAAGAAGAAACAACAGGATACCAGTGTCTCTATAACTCCAAGTATAATGAAAGACCAAGTTCAGAAACTGATATTTGATAAAGATTTTTAGAACATCATACTGGTAGATGTCATTTATGCATCTGAATTCATTAAAGACTTTGAAATGATAATACAGGTTTATATAGGTTCTGCAGATATAAATGGATATTTATCTCTATGTGTTGAAACCTTACTTGAGAAGAGAGAAATCAAGAAAACTCTTGCCTTATATTGCCAATCAGTAAAGGAAGTAAAAAAGATAATGAGGTAGCTATAAAATCCTTTTTTTAAAAAAAATGCCACCTTGTTTCTGACTGTCAGTAACCCAGTCTGGGCTTTTTGTCTCTTCATAAATGAAACACAAGTAATCTAGATGGGCCTAGCTATTTATAAGTAGATAATATTTAAATCTTCTTCCCTTGTAGAAATTATGTTTGTGGTTATTAAAATATTCATTATATGCAGTCTTCATCTTTTAGTTCAATAGAAAAATATAAATGATATAGGTGGTTGAATTCCTATCAAAGTAGCAAAGACATTCTCCAGACTTGCATAATTCACCTGCTGAATTGGAGATGATTCACCTTTCAGTGACTTCACAGGTGTTAACTTGGCCAAACACAATAGGTAAATCATCTTCTATTCATTTTTTTTTCTGAGGCAGGTTTTCAGTATCATTGTTTAGGAAAAATATCAAAACATACATATATAAGTCCATAACATGTCCATTTGAAAATTAATTTGCATCAACTTCTGAGATGTGAAGACTATGTAATGTATATTTTGTTTTTTAAAAAAACTAAATTGAGTTCCTCCTAACTAAATCAGGAGGGGGAGGAATTCTAAATCAGGATTCATGCAGTACTGAATTACACAAAGGAGACCTGATTGTACAGTGGTGTTCAAATAAAATGGTCCAGAGAGGAGTTGAGAAAGAAACCTACCGTACATCAGTGATCTAGACAACACAGACGTGTGGCTGTGAAACCTGGGCATTTGCTTGGTGAGAACCTCATCAGATATTCATAGCTGATGCCTAGGAGTTTGTGAGAGGCCATGGGGAAGAACAGCCTCAGTTCTTGGTCCTGCAGGATCCCACCCAGTGGTTTTACCACCGCCCAAGCTTCTGGCTGCACTGAGTGGCCAGTCCCGGTCAGCGGTGCCCTCTTTTCTAAATCAGTGTCAGCACTGGTCTCTCTAATGTATACTTTTCTTAACAAATGCTTTGCAAAGCTGCTGATAATCATTGTTATTTTGGTATACAATATTCAGCACATATTCCCCCTTCTTATGGGAAGAGACAAAGAAACTAGGGAAGATTACTCTAAGCCCACAGTTTGAAGACATGATGACTGAGGAAGCAATCCTGAAGGAAGAAGTGGATAGGTAGGATAGGGCTAAATCTTAAATGGGGATACAGGAGACTTAAGGTAAACAATAGAAAATTGTTCTTTATACATGTAGTTCTCTTGGTAAGTGATGAAGGTGGTATTTTAAGAAAATAAGTGTGAAAGCAATACGCAAGATGTATTAGGACAGGGAAAAACTGGTGTTACAGAGAGCTGAAGCTTACACCTAAAAATCTAAAGATTAACATTTTGGCATCGCCTTAGAGTATTCAAAGAGTTTTAGCACACACCTCATTTGATCCTCACAGTACCCTGTGGGTGGATACAAAAGAAGATATTATCTTCATTTCACAAATGAGGAAGCAGGAACCTAGACTAGTTAAATGAGGCTATGAAAGTCACACAGCTGTGACTGGCTGAGCCAGGATTCCCATCTCATACCGACTCCAGTTCCATTTCTCCTAACACGACTGTATCCTGGATAAATGTGGTAGCAGGAATGGAGAGTGAGGGATAGCTCAGAGAGCTTTTGAAATAACAAGTGAAAGAAATTGGCAATTGATTGGGTAGAGGTGGAGAAGGAAAAGGAAGAGGGAAAAGGTGATTCCCAGGTTTCTAAAGCCTGGAAGATGATGAGGTTAACAGTATCATCAGCTGTGTTGGCAACATGCTTGCAACATGCTTGCTACATGCTGGGCCCTGTGCCACACACTTGGCTACATTGCCCCTTTGAATCCTCACAACTCTTTGGTTTGGGCAGGAGGGGAGCGTGTATTATTATTATCCCCATTTTACAAGGCAGTTGTTCTCACTTTTAGAGGAAGAGAAAAAAGTCAAGATTTTTGCTCCAAGACTGGGTAAGGCTCAGCTGGACTCATTGGCTTACGGTGACCGTACTTGGGGCCTGAGTCGCAGACAGAGGTTTGGTGTTCTTGTATGTGTGGACGTAATTATGTTGCCGGCTATGAAGTAATCAAGCTGGGCCGATGGTGGTTGTGATGGTTCTAAGTACAGCATTGCCAAACTGTTTGTTTAATGCCTCCTATGTACGTTGCCTGTCTTTAAAGTAGGCTGTACTAAGTAGCTGGTTTTGCCTTCGCTCTGGCCTTTAAGGTGGTCAGCCAGGTAATCCAGGTACATAGATAAGAATGCTTTTCCCCTTTGTTACTATTTAAAAATAAACATATAGGGAACTTCCCTGGTGACGCAGTGGTTAAGAATCCGCCTGCCAGTGCAGGGGACACAGGTTCGAGCCCTGGTCCAGGAAGATCCCACATCTTCCCTTAGATCTTGTGGAGCAACTAAGCTTATGCGCCACAACTACTGAGCTCGTGTGCCACAACTACTGAAGCCCGCACGCCTAGAGCCCGTGCTCTGCAACAAGAGAAGCCACCGCGATGAGAAGCCCACACACCGCAATGGAGAGTAGCCCCCGTTTGCCGCAGCTAGAGAAAGCCCGCGTGTAGCAACAAAGACCCAATGCAGCCATAATTAATTAATTAAAGAAAATGTAGGTGAGTTTAAGAAAAAAATAATGTATAATTACCAAATGACTAGTTGTATAAATATTGCATTTATGCAGAATACACTATTTAGACTAAAACTCTTAAGTACAGTTACATTACTTCTTAACTGTTACTAGTTATTTTTATTTCTTAATTGTTATCAATCACAGTCCAATGTAAACCTGCTTTTCTCCTTAGGTTAACCAATTCACACATTTCTGTCTTGTCCCAGGTCTCTACTGGTGCCCAGGATTTGTGTCAGACCATGATTGTCCACATTTCCCTATAATCTTCAAAGTGCTCTATAACCTCATTTAAAAATCACTTAAGAAACAACCCTTCCCAAATTTCCTGCTTTCAATCCCTGCTTTCTCTTCCTCTCTTGGTCAAACAGAGAGAGGAAAACAATTTACACGTCAAATAAAGTAAATAGTGGATGAAAATTTCCCCAAAGTTTTGTCAAAAAGTAGTTTACCTTACAGCTCATTTTATTTTATTTTTTAATTTTATTTTTTTATTGAAGTATAGTTGATTTACAATGTTGTGTTAGTTTCAGGTATACAGCAAAGTGATTCAGTTATACATACATGTATATATTAATATATGTATTATATATATTATTTTTCAGATTCTTTTCCTTTATAGGTTATCACAAAATATTGAGTATAGATCTCTATGCTATACAGTAGGTCCTTGTTGGTTATCTGTTTTATATATAGTAGTGTGTATATGCTAATCCCAAACTCCTAATTCGTCCCTCCTCACCTTTCCCTTTTGGTAGCCATAAATTTGTTTTCTATGTTTGTGGGTCTATTTCTGTTTTGTGTATAAGTTTGTTTGCATCATTTTTAATTGGATTCCATATATAAGTGATATCATATGATATTTGTCTTTCTCTGTCTGGTTTACTTCACTTAGTATGATCATCTAGGTCCAGCCATGTTGCTGCAAATGGCATTATTTCATTCTTTTTTATGGCTGACTAACATTCCTTCGTATATACATACCACATCTTCTTTATCCAATCATCTGCCAATGGAAATTTAGGTTGCTTCCGTGTCATGGCTATTGTAAATAGTGCTGCAGTGAGCACTGGGGTGCATGTATCTTCTCAAATTATGGTTTTCTCCAGGTATATGCCCAGGAGTGGTATTGCAGGATCTTATGGTAGCTCTATTTTTAGTTTTTTAAGGAACCTCCATACTGTTCTCCATAGTGGCTGTATCAATTTACATTCTCAACAACTGTAGGAGGGTTTCTTTTTCTCCATACCCTCTCCAGCATTTATTATTTGTAGACTTTTTGATGATAGCCGTTCTGACTGGTGTGAGGTGATAACTTCATTGTAGTTTGATTTGCATTTCTCTAATAATTAGCGATGTTGAGCATCTTTTCATGTGCCTTTTGGCCATCTGTATGTCTTCTGTAGAGAAATGTCTATTTAGATCTTCTGCCCATTTTTTGATTATGTTGTTTGGTTTTTGTTGTTGTTGTTGTTGTTATTGATCTGTATGAGGTATTTGTATAGTTTGGAGATTAATCCCTTGTTGGTTGTATCATGTGCAAATATTTCCTCCCATTCTGTAGGTTTGTCTTTTTGTTTTGTTTATGGTTTCCTTTGTTGTGAAAAACCATTTAAGTTTAATTTGATCCCATTTGTTTCTTTTTCTTTTTCTTTCCATTACTCTAGGAGACGGATGGAAAAAGATATTGCTGTGATTTAAGTCAAAGGGTGTTCTATGTTTTCCTTGAGGAGTTTTATGATATTCGGTTTTACATTTAGGTCTTTAATCCATTTTGAGTTTATTTTTGTGTATCGTGTTAGAGAATGTTCTAATTTCATTCTTTTACATGTAGCTGTACAGTTTTCCTAGCATCACCCATTGAAGAGGGTGTATATCCATTGTATATTCTTGCCTCCTCTGTCATGTCATTAATTGACCATATGTGTGTGGGTTTATTTCTGAGCTTTCTATCCTGTCCCATTGATCTATATTTCTGTTTTTGTGCCAGTATCATACTGTTTTGAGGACCATAGCTTTGTAGTATGGTCTAAAGTCAGGGATCCTGATTCTTGCAGCTCCATTTTTCTTTCTCGAGATTGCTTTGGCTATTCAGGGTCTTTCATGTTTCCATACAAATTAAAAAAAATTTTTTCTAGTTCTGTGAAAAATGCCATTGGTGATTTGATAGGGATTGCATTAAATCTGTAGATTGCCTTGGGTAGTATAGTCATTTTGACAATATTGATTCTGCCAGTCCAAGAACACAGTACATCTTTCTATCTGTTTGTGTCATCTTTGATTTCTTTCATCAGTGTCTTATAGTTTTTGGAGTACATGTCTTTTGCCTCCTTAGGTAGGCTTATTCCTAGATATTTTATTCTTTTTGATGCAATGGTAAATGGGATTGTTTCCTTAATTTTTCTTTCTTATCTTTCGTTGTTCGTGTATAGAAATGTAATAGATTTCTGTGTATTAATTCTGTATCCTGCAACTTTACCAAAATCATTGATGAGCTCTAGTAGTTTTCTGGTAGTATCTTTAGGATTTTCTATGTAGAGTAACATGTCATCTGCAAATAGTGACAGTTTTATTTCTTCTTTTCCAACTTGGATTCCTTTTATTTGTTCTTCTTCTCTGATTGCTGAGGCTAGGACTTCCAAAAGTATGTTGAATAAAAGTGGTGAGAGTGGCCATTCTTGTCTGATCTTAGAGGAAATGCTTTCAGCTTTTCACCCTTGAGTATGATGTTAGCTGTGGGTTTGTCATATATGGCCTTTATTATGTTGAGGTAGGTTCCCTCTATACCCACTTTCTGGAGAGTTTTTATCATAAATGGCTGTTGAATTTTATCAAAAGCTTCTTCTGCATCTATTAAGATGATCATATGGTTTTTATTCTTCAGTTTGTTGGTGTGGTGTATCACACTGATGGATTTGCGGATATTGAAAAATCCCTGGGATAAATCCCCCTTGATCATGGTGTATGATCCTTTTAAAGTATTGATGGATTCGATTTGCTAATGTTTTGTTGAATTTTTGCGTCTATGTTTATTAGTGATATTGGCCTGTAATTTTCTTTTTTGGTGGTATCTTTGTCTGTTTTTTTTAATTAGTAGTTTACCTTACAGTGCATTTTTAAAGGCTCCAAACTGTATCTCTTTAGGTATCTACCTGCTAGTTATTTATTCACTAGACTGCATAGAGCAGTCCCTTAGCAACCATAAACTTCATGGAAAAATGCTAACTCTTCTCTGATACCACCTGTTTTTAGGAAGTGACCTTCTTTTAAAAGACTTGGAGTTATACAAGCAAGAAATACCAGAATTTAGTTCTTTTTGAAAATAAATTTAAATAAGTCATATTTATTTAATTTTTTTAAAGTTTTATTTTATTTTATTTATTTTATTTACAGATTTGTAAAGTGGTTTCTCCCCTATGGCCTTTTACTCTGAGGCTGCATTGGAGATTATTCTGGCCCACTCCCAGGGCAAATGACATGACTGTAGGTGTCTTTCTTCCTGGTTTCCTGTAGGATTGTGAAGATGTCCAGTCCCAATCTGAACATTGTGACCTTATTGGGCAGTTGTCTGACTTACAGTAGCGCTTACCTCTTTGGGATTCACCATCAAGGTGCTTTAGCAGGAAGGTCAATGGAAACTCTCATTCAGGTAGGTGAAGTCTTCAATTTTGTTTTGAATATGATGTGGGTGGTGGTTACATTTATCCTTGCTGTGGACACTTTCAGAGGCAATCCCTGGAACGTTGAGTCAGTGAGGTCCACTTTCTGCCCCAGGTCCTCTGTGGACTGAGGCTTTACAGATCAGAATGTATGGAGAACCACAAAGGATTCTCTCCTGCCTCTTGCTTCTGTCCCTTTCCGCCTATAGGTAAGACTGTCCATGTTGTGCATTGGGACCTCCCTTGTGTTTGGCCCCATTCTGGGAAAGAGCTGGCGACTCTACAAGGTGTTTACCCAGAGGGTTCCAGACAAGAGAGTGGTGAGTAGGCAACAAGTACACAGTGCTTGATCACAGACAGCAGCTCTACTACTGATTAAAAGCTAGAGAAACTTGTGCCAGATTACTGGGTCTGGCCCTTTTATGATGATCTGAAGTTCCTGCTCCTTACTTCAAACCTTGGAGTCACATGGCCGGTGTCAGTGCTATTGGGATATAGGTCTTTAAACAAAGGTTCTGCTTCATATGCACCCCAGGCCCTGGTACTGCTCTGGGGGATGTGTGAGCTGGCCCATATCTGGCACCAGTTTGAGGGAGAGCAAGATGCCCAGAGAGGCTGTTGCTTGGCACAGGTGTGAGCTGAAAGTGGACAGAGGGAGAGTGATTACAGAGAAGCTATAGCAGATAAGCAGTTATTTCCCTCTCTGGAGCCTGATTCTTTTCCATTTAAGAAGGCCATTCTCTGCACTAAGAAGGATGAGCCTGGAGCAGTGAGCAAGGAAGAGCATACCCATTTCAGTAGATAGAATCAACCCTAGAAGCTATGTGGCAGCCAGACCACCTACATTTGCCTGACATCAGGTGTCATCCTAACCACATTCCCCCATTTTATCAGGTTTCCTGATAGAGCTGCCCACACCTCAAAGCCAGATCATCAAACCCTTTGTCTATGTAGGCACTGCCCAGACCTAACATATTACTCAGTTGGAGTTTACTTCTCTGGACTGACAAGACTTTTTTTTTAGCAAACATTGTTAAATTATGGTGAATCAAAAGCTCCACTGTGAGTAACCATACATATGAAAAAGTTTGCCTAAAGGACAGTAAGTTCATTCATCCCTCTAGAACACTAATTCCTTTTTAAAAAAATAGCTTTATTGAGGTATAATTGACCTCCAATGAACCGCACATATTTACTGTTTGATATGTTTTGACATATGTATACACTGTGAAATGTGGGATATAATTTACAAGTTTCCTCATGCACCCTTGTCATCTCCCTCTCCTGTCCAATTCTTACATCCCCTGTCCCTGTCCCCAGGCAACCATTGACCTGCTTTCTGTTACTATAGATTAGTTTGCATTTTCCAGAATTTTATATAAATGGAATTATATAGTATGTATTTTTTTTATCTTTCTTTTACTTGGCATAATTATTTTGAGATTCATCTATGTTGTTACTTGCACCAGTGGTTCTTTTCTTTTTATTGCTAAGTAATTTTCCAATGTGTAGATGTAACTACAGTTGGTTTATACATTCACCTATTGATGGTTGTTTGGGGCTATTAAAAATAAAACTGCTATGAATGTTTGTGTACAAGTCTTTGTGTAGACATATGCTTTCATTTCTCTTGGTTAAAAACCTAAGCGTAGGGGCTTCCCTGGCGGTGCAGTGGTTGAGAGTCCGCCTGCCGATGCAGGGAACACGGGTTTGTGCCCTGGTCTGGGAAGATCCCACATGCCGCGGAGCGGCTGGGCCCGTGAGCCATGGCCGCTGAGCCTGCACGTCCGGAGCCTGTGCTCCGCAACGGGAGAGGCCACAACAGTGAGAGGCCCGCATACCGCAAAACAAACAAACAAAAAAACAAAACCTAAGCATAGAATGATTGGATCATACGGTAGGTATATGTTTACCTTTTAAAGAAATTGCATGTCTGTTTTCCAAAGTGGTTGCACCATTTTACATTCCCACCCACAGTGTATGAGTCAGTCCCTTTCCTCCACATCCTTCCCAACATTAGACTTTGTTGGTCATTTTCACATTGGTCATTCTAATAGGTATGTATGGTAGATTCTCATTATGTTTTAATTTGCATTTCCCTGATTCAGTGTTGAGCATCTTTTTATATGCTTATTTGCCATCCATATACCTTCTTTGATGAAGTATCTGTTCAAATCTCTCACCTATTTTTTAACTTAGTTGTTTGTTTTCTTATTATTGCGTTTTGAGGGTTCTTTTTATATTCCAGATACAGTCCTTTATCAAAGATTTTCTTCCAGTTTGTGACTTTTCATTCACTTAAGAATGTCTTTCACAAAGAAGATGTTTCTAATTCTGATGAAGTCCAGTTTACTACTTTGTTCTTTAATGGATCATGTTTGGTATCAGATCTAAGAAACTTTTGCCTAACCCAAGGCGCCAAGTTTTTCTCCTATGTTTACTTCTAGACGTTTTAAGAGTTTTTGTTTTTACATTTAGGTCTATGATTTATTTTGAGTTAATTTTGAAATATGATGTGATCTGTGGATTGAAGTTCATTTTTAATATATGGATATCCAATTGTTCTGGCACCATTTGTTGAAAAGAGTGTCCCTTCTTCACTGAATTACCTTTGCACCTTTGTTGAATCTGTTTCATTGATGTCATTGTTTATTTTGACACCAATACCATATTACTGTAGCTTTATGTTAAATCTTTTTTTTTTTTTTTTTTGGCTGTGTTGGGTCTTCATTGCTACGCACGGGCTTTCTGTAGCTGTGGCAAGCGGGGGCTACTCTTCATTGTGGTGCGTAGGCTTCTCATTGTGGTGGCTTCTCTTGTTGCGGAGCATGGGCTCTAGGTGCATGGGCTTCAGTAGTTGTGGCATGTGGGCTCAGTAGTTGTGGAGCACGGGCTTAGTTGCTCTGTGGCATGTGGGACCTTCCTAGACCAGGGCTCAAACCTGTGTCCCCTGCGTTGGCAGGCGAATTCTTAACCACTGTGCCACCAGGGAAGTCCTATGTTAAATCTTGAGTCAAGGAGTATTAGTTCTTCTCTTTCAGTGTTGTTTTGGCTAATCTAGGTCCTTTGAATTTCCATATGAATTTTTAAATCAGTTTGCCAATTTCTGCGAATTTTTTGCTGAGATTTTGATTGAGGTTGTGTTGAATCTGTAGATCAAATTGTGGAGAACTGATTTCTTAACAATGTTGTGTCTTTTAACCCATGAACACAGTATTATTCTTCATATATTTAGGTCTTTTCTAATTTCTCTCAGCAATTTTTTTGTAGTTTTCAGTGGAGGTCTTTCATATCTTTTATCAAATTTATTCCTAAGTACTTTATTTTTTATGCTGTTATACATGTTACTGTTTTTTATTTCACTTTCCAATTTTTTGTTGCTAATATATAAAAATACAATTGATTTTTGTAAGCTGATCTTACATGCTGCAATCTTGCAAAACTACTTATTAGTTCTAGTAGCTTTTGTGCAGATTCCATCAGATTTTCTATATAGATTCATATCTTCTGTAAAAGAAATTTTCTTTTCAATCTTGTATGATGTCACTGGCTAGAAACACCAGTACAGTGTTCAATGGAAGTGCTGAGAGCAGACATCCTTGAGTTGTTCTTGATCATATGGGGAAAACATCCTATCTTAGTCAAAACTAAGAATGATGTTAGCTGTAGTTTTATCATAGATGCCCTTTATCTAATTGTGGAAGTTCCCTTCTATTCGTATTTTACTGAGTTTCTATAAAGAATTAATGTTGGGTTTTATCAAATGTGTTTTCTGTATCTGTTAATCGTATGATTTTTCATTTTTAGCTTGCTCATATGGTGAATTACATTAAATGATTTTAGGATCTCAAACCAACCTTGCATTCCTGAAACAAACTCCATTTGGTCATTATGTATTACCCTCTTATATTGTTGGATTCATTTTCATAAAATTTTGTTTATAATGTTTGTGCTCATGTTCTTAAGGTATGTTGCTCTGCAGCTTTCTTTTCCTATAAAATCTTTTTCTGGTTTTCTAACAGGGTAATGGCAGCCTTGTAGAATGAATTGGGAAGTATTCCCTCCAATTCAATTTCTGGAAGAGTCTGTGTATAATTATATAATTGTCATTTACTTATGGCATAAGTATTTCATTTACAATAGTGTGCTTCCAGTTCCCCACTCTCCAATCTTTGTGTTGTTTTTACTTTTACATATGTTATAAGCCCCACACAATTGTTATTAATTTTTGTTTAAACAATCAGTTATATTTTAAAGATATTTAAATAGTAAATATCAATCATATATTTTTCTATGAAGTTAACATTTCCAGAGCCCTTAATTTCCTCGTATATATCCCTATATTCATCTGGTATTATTTTCCTTTTACTTCAAGGATATCTAACATTCTCATGCAAGTGTGCTAATGCTGAATTCTTTTGGCTTTTGTTTATCTGAAAAAGTCCTTATTTCACCTTTATTTTTGAAAGATATTTTCTCTGGATATAAGATTCTAGGTTGATATTTTCTTTAGCTGAAGATTTCCCTCTACTGTTTTCTCACTTGTCCTTGTATCTCATGAGAAATCTGATGTCCTCCTTATCTTTGTTCCGCTATACGTACTGTGTCATTTTTTGCTAGTTGATTTGAAGATTTTCTCCTTATCACTGGTTTGGAGCATTTTGGTTCAGCAACTGATTTGTTTTTATCTTACAAACACCATGAATCATGTAATTAGTTGTGCTTCCTTCTTTTCTTTGGTTGTCAAAAATGCAGACCCATGTTTCTGCCCCAATTCTTGAATGGTATGTGCTCTCCTCACCTGAGCATTCATCATAATTCTCCTTATTGTCTCTTTCCTTAATATTTTTCATCCTGTTGCTGCATACATTTTTTTAAATCTTATTTTTGTAACCACAAAAATAACACATTCTTTTTGTATTAAGTCAAATGCTTCACATATGTTTAAAGAAAATGCTAGTAATCTCTCCTCCACCACCATCATCTCTCAGTCTGACCCTCCAGGTTAATGGTTGTTAATAGTTTTATGTAAAATTTTCCACATCTATCTATGTGCTATATAAATATATAGAAATAATAGTGTATTTATTTTATAATATCCCTTGAATTCCTTTGTGGGAAAAGGCAGGATATGGAAGGGACAAACAAATGAAAATGTTTAATGTGCTAATCTATGCACATAGAAATCACTGCATGTGTTTAGTGTCTGTTTCATCTCTGATGGCTGGATTTGAAGCCCCTTTGAAAGGTTAACCCTGGAGCCTCTATCTCAGAGCACAGAGGACTCTCTAGCCCCTGTGTTGTATAGCCAGTGAGCAAAGGAAAGTTATGACCTTGACTCTTTTGCAGATAATCAAAGACCTGCAGCTCCTGGGGTTGGTGGCAGCCCTGGTGGTAGCAGATGTGGTCCTGCTTATGACGTGGGTGCTGACTGATCCCATCCAGTGCCTCCAGATTCTCAGTGTCAGTATGACGGTGAGGGGCCCAATCCCTGGAGAATCTAGTTCCTGAACTGGAGGGACTGGCTTCTGTGGGTACACGGGGGTCATTCTCCCAGTAGCATTCACTGTGTGGACATCCTCCCAACGAGAAGATAAATGACCCAAAGAGGCTGGCGAGTCAGGAGCTGTGGCCACCATGAACACCTGCCTCTTGTCTGCAGGGTCTGCTCCGCTCCCACTGCTCCTCCCGCCCCAAGTGTTTTCCAGCAGCAACCGCTGAGATGTCAGCAAACAGAGATCTGCCTGGCAGTTATCTCTGCTTCTACCTTATCAGTAATGAGAGTTTTCAGCTACAGAGAGCTTCTTTACCCTAACTGTTGAAAGGTAAAGGTAGTATTTTGAGGTGTTCTTTGGAGTCAGTCAACCCCAATTCAAATCCAAGCTCTACCACTTACCAGCCTTGGGAAAGTTATTTAACCTGTCTAAGTCTCTATTTCCTCATAGGTAAAATGGAGATAATAATACTACCTATTTCATAGGGCTGTGGTGAAGATTAAGGGAAACAATGCAGGTAAAGGACTCAACTGTGCCCAGTATATAGTGTTCAGTTAATAGGAAGCATTATATCTCCAGCCTAACAAAGGAGCTGAGGAATACAGGGGAATCTTGACAGTGCAGATTCAATATTGAAGGTTTTAACTGTTAACAAATAGCAGAAAGAGGATGTGAAATAATTTGTAACTTTGCTGATGCACTAATTTGAATCACTGTGGTAGCAAAGCACATAACAGGGGTAAGCCCTGCTGGCACCAAGAATCCACATGTCAGCCCAACTTTGTCATCTTTTCCTCCAACTCATGGTTACTCTCATTTAGATTCTAATGGAGTCACCTAAATGTTATAGTTTTTACATATTAAGGGAGAAATTATATGCTATAGAGGATTTCACAAACTAGAATGTTTACAAAGATCTGCTGTGTATGTGTGTTCCTGGTAACTGTGGGTGCCCTCATTCCTGACTCTGTGTCCCTTCTAGGTGACAGGTAGAGACGTGTCCTGCTCTCTGACTAGCACACACTTCTGTGCTTCCCGGTACTCTGATGTTTGGATTGCTCTCGTTTTGGGATGCAAGGTTGGTAACTTCATCTCCTGGGGATACTATCTCTCTGTTACCAACAAAATGGTTATAAAGAGGAATTATAGGAATTAATGAGGTGATTTCTGCAAAGAGTACTGAAATCAGAAGAGACCTCTATTGATGCATACATCTCAAAGCCATGACCCTTATTATTTCTGTACTCTGTTTTGAGGGTCACGTTTCGAAATCTTTGGACTCCTTCATTGAGTCCTCCCCCAAATCATGTGGAATTCACCCACTGTTTCTCCCATTTCTTGGTCTGTTTTTTTCATTGATTTGTCAATACCAGTTTTCTCCCCAACTACCTGCAAGGGGAATTATAAGGAGACATTCTAGCCAGCTTAACCTATTCTCTTAAGTGCCCTTATCACTCCTCTTGGGTCCTTCTTCAAGATTTGTGTCAAGGTAACCTGCTGCCTTCCACTTGCCTAACTTTCTTGCTCTGATTGGAAGCATGGTTGGCCCTAAGACAAATGGCAACATCCATGGTGTCCTTTGAGTGGTTCCAGCTGCCTCAAAGTGTCTCCTGTACGGCCCTGAATCTCCCATCATTCGACTCATTTATCTCTGTTAGATGGCAAAAGGAGGATATTGTTTCCAGAGGGTACAGGATACTATACAGGGCACTAAAGGAGAACCAACTATCCTGTTAGCTGGTTTTCAGCTTGGAGGGACAGAGAATCTGGCTTGGGGCGGGGGAGGGGGGGAGTGGCATAGGGCAGGTCTGTTTCAATGAACAGGCGAGCCCTGCATGGCAGGAGGCTGCCTGCTGAGTATTAGGAGAGAGGGGCCTGGTTGATTGATTGCTGGCAGAGGAAAAGGAGGTCTTGTAGAAATAGATGGCCTCTAAAGGTAAACTTTACTCACTTCACCACTAGGAAAGTGTTCAAGTGGTTGCTTCTGAGAAATAGGCCTGAGGATGGGCAGGGCTGGGACAGGGAAATGTTGCTTTTTAACCATGTGCATGTATTACTTTGATAGAAATATTTTTAAGAGAAAATGGTAGGAAGTGAATAGCTTTTGATCTCTAGTTTCTTACTAGTGGTTAAGAAAATGAGTTTCAAAATATGACAGAACAGGGTTTGAATAATGACTCAGCCCCTTCCTAGCTGACCCTGAACCTCATTTGACCTCCCTGAGCTTCGATTCCTTCATACGTGAAATGGGGATGATGATAACATCCTCTCAGAAGGGGTCTGAGTTTTGAAAGGATTAATGCATGTTGAGTTTTCGTTCACTCCTGGCCCATAGTAAGAGCTAAATACATGTTAGATGCTTTTATTATTAATCTTCCACTGCCCACCCCTGCCCCCAGACAGTTTTGAAAGCACCGTGCCTTTCCCATTCTTCGAGCCCCTGTAGAAGAGCACGTCCTTCCCGGCACAGAAACTCAGCACTTCCCCCATAGCAACTCCCTCTGCAAGTCAACTTGATTTATTTTCTCCATTGCCTTTTATATAATCCCATTTCCATTTTATTTCACTGCAATATCTTTCTATAGGACAAAGAAAGAAAAAGGGGAAAGAGTGCTGAGCCATCAGGAAGGTGACTGAGCCAGGCCCCCATGGGCTCCCTGTTCGGGCAGCTCCTGAGGAGGACCCCAAATCTGCACATTAAGTCCCTGGACCGCCACCCCACGCTTCTTAGCAGTGAGGGCGAATGACACACAAATATCAGATGTGATTCACTCAGACACGAGTCATGCATGTATAGATGCTTTACTCATACCTGATTCACTTTTGGAAAGAATTTTAATGGAGTTAAAGCATTTTAATAGAATCAGATTTAAGCATTTCGGAATCATAGAATTAATTTTATTTGCCTTTGATTAAATTACTAATGATCTAACGCTGCCAAATGCCGCCTGATGGCGTCAGTTATCCAAAAGTCAGGCCCCACTGGCCTGCTGACTTGTATGTCCTCTAGTCATTGAAGATCTCAGGGCGGCCACATTTGGCCCCCTTTGGGACACTGAGCATTCGGGGCACCCAGACAGCATCTCTGCTGTGCTTACTCCTTCACTGTAGGCACAGCCAGTCCTCCAAACAGTTGTCTTAAGGGCCATCCCTGCAGATGGAGTTGGTCAGATCGTGTGATTTCAGGGCCACTGGCAGGTACCCTGCTGATACCTGCCCTTACTTTTATTATTAGTTCTCCCTCTGAGTCCCTGTAGTTCCCACCCCACCTCATCCCCCGTGGCAGCTTCATATCCTGTGTCATAAAACATTGATATTTGGGTGCTTGCCTTAAATTTCCCAACCAGACTGAGCTTCTTAAAAGCCAGAACCATGACTTCCACTTGGCAACACTGCTTCCTGCCCTACACCTACCCCAGCACAGAGCTTTGCCCCGAATCAGGCGAACATATGTTGAATCTATATATTATGTATTATTGATTAAAGCTTTGATTTCTGTTTAAATGTAGCTCCTTCTAGGAGAGGCAGCACTTTAAGAAGCTGTGAGCCATTTTCTGTGTAGTACAAATGAGAAATCTGAGAGCGGGTTTACATTCATGACAAAGAGGAAAGAATAGGGCCCTGGGTTCTGGGGGGGCGGGGCAGGGAATGTCACAAAGAGGGTGAAGGGTATAGATGAGGCCTTTGCTGCCTGTGCCTGTCCCACGGTCCTGTCCAGGTCCCAGCCTGCCTTTGTTCTCTTCTTTTTTCACTCTTCGTCTCCCATAAACACCCACTGGCACAGAGCTGCTGCTAGCCTATAGAGATCCTTTGTGTGAATTAGAAAAAGGCATCCCTTCTGGGCAGATGCAGTCTTGCAGGTGCAGGGCTTGGCAAGCAGATGGTGCCTTTGGGAACATTAGAAAAAAGAGCCCCTTCCTCCAGTGCTTCCCCTGCCGTGGCACATGGCTTGACAAGGGGACCACAGGGCTATTTCAGCTTCTGCATGCCCCTCAGCTCCATGCAGTGCAGAAGCACACAGTGGATGCGGAAGCCCTCACCACCAGCAGCATGGTGCACCCCTTGCCCTCCCAGTGCCTGGCAGTCCTTTCTGTAGGGCTCCGACCTGCATGTACCATCCTATCCTGTACCTCATCCTGGCAGAGTCCTCTCTGATGGCTGACTTGCTGACCTCTGATAAACTAATTCTCAGAGGAGAGGAAAATGAAATTTATCACGCATACATGAGGTGTAAGGGGACGACCCTAAGGGTAGTCCCAAGTGCTTATCTTAGTAAATCCTCCTCATAGCAACCCTTTAAGGTAGGTATTATTATCCCTATTTTACAGGTAAGGAAAGTGGTCCCAGCCCTACTGCTCTTGGACCCCAAGCCTGATATTTCACTTCTCTGAGCCTCTGGTTCTTCTCCTCTTTGTCCAGGGCCTGCTGCTGCTCTATGGGGCCTACCTGGCTGGCTTGACTGACCATGTCAGCTCTCCTCCTGTGAATCAGTCTTTAACCATCATGGTTGGGGTCAACCTCGTGGTGCTGGCTGCGGGGCTTCTTTTTGTGGTCACCAGATACTTGCACTCCTGGCCCAACCTGGTTTATGGACTCACATCTGGAAGTATCTTTGTTTGCACAACCACAATCAACTGCTTCATCTTCATTCCCCAGGTATGCTCTAGGGAGAACTTGGAGGACCAGTCCACCCCATCATTCCACAGACTTTGCTGGGTGTGATAAATTGTTCACTTTGTTTCCTACTGAGACTTTTGGGTGCCATTGATGAGAGAGTCAGAAGGAAGGTGGGGTTCCTAGTGAGCTGGCTCCCTCTGTTCTTCCCTCCTCGCTGTCCTGAAGGAGCCACTCTGCTCCCGGTCGGTAAGGAGGGCTGACCAGAGTAGCCAAGTAGTGGCACCGCTTCTGCCCAGGTGGGTGCCTCACAGACCTGCTTTTCTACCCACCCTCCAGTCTGCTGCATGCATCCCCAGTTCCCCCTTCATCCTGATAATGTCATTTCTTGTACTAGCCTGGCAGTGAGGAACCTTTCCTTCTTTCCTGTTTGCAATTGCACATTCAGAGAAAAGTGCATTTGGGTCTTTATGAAATTTAAAATGCCTTTTCTTTCTTTTTAATAAAAAGAGGAAAATGTAGAACCTTCCTTTTCTTTTTACAATAAGGAAAAAGTAAAAACTAAATTTAAAATGTATTTCTTAACCATAATTCAAAAAGAGGCATGTACCACAATGTTCATTGCAGCACTGTTTACAATAGCCAGGACATGGAAGCAACCTAAGTGTCCATCAACAGATGAATGGATAAAGAAGATGTGGTACATATATATAATGTAATATTACTCAGCCATAAAAAGGAACGAAATTGGGTCATTTGTAGTGAGGTGGTTGGACCTAGAGTCTGTCATACAGAGTGAAGTAAGTCAGAAAGAGAAAAACAAATACTGTATGCTAACACACATATATGGAATCTAAAAAAAAAAAAGGTTCTGAAGAACCTAGGGGCAGGACAGGAATAAAGACGCCGACGTAGAGAATGGATTTGAGGATATGGGGAGGGGGAAGGGTAAGCTGAGACAAAGTGAGAGAGTGGCGTGGACATACATATACTACCAAATGTAAAATAGATAGCTAGTGGGAAGCAGCTGCATAGCACAGGGAGATCAGCTCCGTGCTTTGTGACCACCTAGAGGGGTGGGATAGGAAGGGTGGGAGGGAGACTCAAGAAGGAGGGGATGTGGGGATATATGTATATGTATAGCTGATTCACTTTGTTATAAAGCAGAAACTAACACACCATTGTAAAGCAATTATACTCCAATAAAGATGTTAAAAAAATAAAATAAAATGTATTTCTTATTATGAGGATTAAGAAAAAATCAAACAAGGGAGGAAGATAGAAGGAGAAATATCCAGACAGCAAACAGAAAGAAAGGGAGTCAGAGAGAAAGGTGAAGGAATCCATAAGCTCTGAAAGGAAAGAGATGTTAAATTATTCACGTTATGCCCCAGGGTACCACTGAGCCACATACATCCAAGTTAATGAGCTTGGCATTAAGCAGTGTTTTGTGTCCCTTCTAGTTCTCTTTTTCTTCCTCCCGAGGCTTCCCTCATCCCACGACACCCTCACTACCCTTTCCTTGTTCCCAGTGCAGTTACCAGTTGACCATGTATGACTTCTCCATGAGGGAGCTAGCCGGTAATTAAAGTGTTGCCTGATGGAGGGTGGCAGTGTATTTATAAAAGTGAAGAGTGCACTTTGAGGCACGATAGTATGGCACAGGCAGAGGCCCTTTACTCTTTTTCCCTTGCATAAATTCTCATTAAAATACTCAAGAGGATGAACAGATATGGAAAAATCTGTAGCAGCAGCACTAAAAATCAAGGATGGGGGCTTCCCTGGTGGCGCAGTGGTTGAGAGTCCGCCTGCCGATGCAGGGGACACGGGTTCCTGCCCCGGTCCGGGAAGATCCCACGTGCCGCGGAGCGGCTGGGCCCGTGAGCCATGGCCGCTGAGCCTGCGTGTCCGGAGCCTGTGCTCTGCAATGGGAGAGGCCACAGCAGTGAGAGGCCCGCGTACCGCAAAAAAAAAAAAAAAAAAAAAAAAAAAAAAAAATCAAGGATGAGCATTGCCTCTGAGCCAGAAACTAGAGGAATTTTTGTTGAATCTTAATGTTATAAGAACTGGATTGAAGGAAGCCTTTGAGAGCTGAGTCTTATTTGTCTAGGATGTAGCAGAAAAGGGCTATGAAATGCCAGGGCTGTTCCTCCCTGGGAGATGGGTAAAAGAGAGTGGAGAGGAGACTTTTGGGAAGCCCACTCCTTAGGCCCTGGGGCCAACATTGTTGATTGGTAACCCATCCACCCATTGCCAAACCCTTTGTTCCTCGATTCATCTCTACTATATAGTCTGAAAGAGCTAAACACTTGCTTTGCCAGCCTTCCTTATAGCTAGGTGTACCCATGTAACACAGTTTTGAACACCAAAGGTTTTCTGGGAGGCTTCTGAGAAAGCTTTTGCTTTCCTAAAAAGAAGCTATGGGGGTGGCTGGCATCGCCTCTTCTACTTTCTTCCTACCTTGAATGTTTTTGATGCTTGAAGTTATGGCAGCCGTCTTGTGATGATGAGGGAAAAGCCAAGAGAATGTATTTATTATATACCAGGAAACTATAGCTTTTCCCACGTAAGACTATAAATTCAGGGGGAAAGGATCTTTGAAGAGATTCTGCAGTTCACAATAAAAGGACCACAAATTTCTGAAGATTTAGAGAAGCTACCTTCCTCTGAAGTAAAATAGAATGTTTTTAGAAGGTATCTGATTAGTCTTATCAATAGGATTCAAAGGTTATTGCCCCTCTTTGACTAAAGCAAACCATTATGAAAATGACATAATCTTAGATCATGAAATATTGAATAAGGATGAAAAAGATTGTGTTAAATTTAAAACGCCAATAGAAGCATTGAATAGGCAGCTGGACATGGCAAAATACTGAATTAGTGGGTTAATTTAAGGAAACAGAAAACAAGGACACAGGAAAAAAAATGAGAGACTAGAAAATATGGAGAGCAGGTCTAAGGATATGATTTAAAGCTAATAGGAGTCTCTGAAAGAGAACAAGATAATTTAGAGCAGAAGTAATCACCAAGGAGCTATTTATTAGAAGAAAGCTTTCCTGATCTAACACAAGACCTCCATCTGAAAATTGAGTGAATCAGTAAACTCCCTGATGTGGCCCTACTTGGGTTTCCTCTCTCCCCCCACACTCGCCTCTGTCCCTCTTGTATCCTAAGCCTCACACACAAGATTTCCACTTTCCTCCGTGTTTAAATCCTCAGGACCTGGGACCATAGTGATATTCAGGGGCACTTCCATCTTATACACAGACATAAAAATACAAGATGAAGTTGATCTTGGAATCGGTCTTCCGGGTTTGAACTAAGGACAGGCACTTGGTTTGTTGAAGTGGGAGTGGAAATGGAATTATTGGGGCTGGGGTACCGGAACCGGGCAGATGGACTGTGTTGGCCTTTCTCTTTCCTTCTCTCTATCTCAGTTCTCCTAGCTGTCTTGAGCTTCCTTTCTCATACTGTATCTTTTCTATTTTCTCTCTCGTGCTTTTCCTCCTCTTGAACTGACCATGATCTGAAACAAAAAAATATATTTTATAGTCAATTGTATTTTAGGTGTAGGAGGTAAATTGTTTTTCAAAATATAAAAGTAACTGAGGTTTTTCAGGTTTTCTGTGTGCCCCTGAATTGATTTTCCCCTCTGACTCTGTGGCCTTTGGTTGAAGAAATATTCTCCCTGTGAGACCAGAGACTGGATATTCCCAGGACAGTAGGACAGCTGAGCAGATTTGGAGAAGTGTGTGAGGAGAGCCACAAGGAGAGGGAAGGGAGCAGGGAGGCAGGCTTCTTTCTTGCTACTGAGCCTTCAAACTGGACTGTGATGGGAGGGATTTATGAAAGCAAAGGCACAGACACCTCAAGGGCAGGTAGGCAGTGCCAGAAAGCTGAGTGAAATGGACGATGTGACTGAAGAGCTAAGTGGACTAAGTAGCCTTCTCCACAGGCCCTCAGGAAATGCCTAAGTGTTTACGCCAAACGCTGAGGTCATCACCAGTAGTGAGCCAGCCTCTGCTTTTGTGACTTAGATGTGACCCATCCTCCCCCACACACACCCCCCTCCCTCCACCTCTGAGAGGCAGGTGGGTCCTGAGGTAGGACATTATTTTATCCTCTAAACCTGCAAAGTGTTTCATCTGCTCCTCCAGGAAGGTACTCATGACTTTCTACTCTGCCTTATAGTCCTCTGTAAATGTCTCAGCACCTTACCAGACAGATGAGCTTTCTAAAGGAAAGCTTCCTTCATTTGTCCATGTATCTGTCCATCCAAATATTAACTGTTGGGAACAGGCAGTTAAACACACGGCCTCACTCTAGGTCTAGTTGGGAGCTGACGTGAAAGGATTTATAACCCTTGTGTTATAGTGTTTGAGGATGTTACACGATGTCAAGGAAGGGGTACCCCAGCCTGTCTGGGAACTCGGTAACCGTCTCAGAAAACGAGGTGCTTGGGCCCACCTTGAATGAGGAGTAAGAAATGTTCACAGCTCAGACTGGGGAAGAGCTGTGGGTGGCATTTCCGACGGGGGAAACCCTCTGACAGAGGCAGAGAGGTATAAGAGAGAAGAAGAGGTGTTTGGAACACCATGAGCCTTTGCTCTTTTCGAAGCACAAATTGAAACAAGGGGAGAGTGGCAGGAGGTGAGAGAGGCACATGGGGTGAACTTCTGAATGCCCCGGTGCACCCCATTAAAGACCCGAGACTTAATCCCACTGCTTGGTTTCCTATTGCTGCTATAACAAATTCCCACAAACAGAGTGCCTTAAAACAATACACATTTAATGCCTTATAGTTCTGGAGGTCAGAGATCTAACATGGGTCTTATTTGGCTGAAATCAAGTTGTTAGTAGGTCCGCGTTGCTTCCGGAGACTTTGGGGCAGAATCTGTTTCCGTGCATTTTCCTGCATTTTCTTCGATCCACGGCTCCTTCTTCCATGTTCAGGGCCAGCAGCACAGCATCTTCAAGTCTCTCTTTCTGACCTCTCTTTCCATTGTCACATCTCCCGTCCTGCCTCCCTCTTATAGGGGCTCTTGTGATGACACTGGGCCCACCTGGATGATCCAGAATAATCTCCCCATCTCACAGTTTTAAACTCAATAACGTATGCAGAATTCCTTCTGCCATGTAAGGTAACATATTTACAAGTTCCTGGATTGGGAGGGAAGCGTCTTTGGGGGGCCATTTTCTGCCTGCTACACACACATACCCAGATGCCGAGAAAATAAGACGCCCTGTCCTTCTGAAGGAAGGGCCGTGGGGAGGTCCTGAAATTATGACCTAAGGGTCATTTCTAGCCATATTCCAGAAATCCTGAAGATTCAAGTCTTAAGGACCAGGACCTTCACAAATGGGGAATTAAGGGGGAGGGGGTTGGAGGGCCAGGGGGCTTTAGTCAGGGGCCACCCTGGCTCCACCCAGCCAGCTTAGGGTGAGACAGACGAAAAGCCTTGGAAGTGCCCTTACACCAATGTTGAGCAGTTCCTCCAGCAGCTCTGCAGGGAGGGCTTGGTCTGGAGGTGGTGGGGGGAGAGAAAGGAAAAGCTATGCTGCTAGGGAAATGAGGGGGCCCTGAGGAGACATAGAGATAGTGCAACACTGCTAGGGCCAGTGCTAGGAGAGCAGCGCTGGCGGTCAGCGCCATCCACCCATGGCTGTACAGTGACCCTGTAGTGCTGGGCTCCAGTAGCTCCTGAGCAGGGTGTTGAGAGGACAGCACCCTGGGGAGGGGGCCTTCAAGAAGGGCATCTGACAGGGCGGTTCCTGGCCCGACCCAGCACAGGTCACACAGACTCCTGGTACCATGAAGGACTCATGCTGAGTTAACAGAGGACCCAAGAGGACTTGGGCAGAATGTGGTGTTGAAATTGATGGCAGAATTTAGAATCCTATCTGAGATTTACCAAATTTAGGTTACTTTCCATAGTCAGAGCTCAGTAAATGTTTGATGAGCGAACAAAGACATCCCAGGATCCCTGTGAGGTTCCCCACAGGTATCTCAGCATCATTTCTAGAGCTAAGGTCCCAGAGTGCCCAGCGTCCATCACTAGGGCTCTTAATTATGAGAATCCCTAAGGGAAAAGATGCCTTCAGCACTGTGGCCTCCCCTGGCATCACGTCCCTAGCATTCGCCAGGAGGAGACAGTACCCCACGGGCTCAGGAGCGTGTCCCTGTTTGTGAATGTTCTCTGTTCAGTCCCATCCCTGTTAAACGAAACCAGCCTGTGCATCCATAGACTGGTTCTCAAAACCAGTATCTCCCGAAAACCGTTCCCTAGGACCCTCACAGTTGACAGTCTCTCTCGTCAGCTGTGTTGAGGACGTGCAGTGTGGCACAGTGCCCTCGTTACAGCTGTGACTCTGATGCTAAGTAGCCATGTGGACCTAGACAAATCATCCTGCTTCTGAGTCTTTCCTCATTTGTCAAGGAAAGAAGACAGATCGCAGACCTGATGTTCTATCGTTTTTATTCATTTTTGCTGACATTTGTGGTTTTCTGTTTCTCTGAGCCTTGGGTTAGAAGTCCTCTAGAGGGAACAAACGTGTGGACACAAGCAAGGAAGGCAGGGGTGGGGGTGGGATGAACTGGGAGATTGGGATTGACAGGTATACACTAATTTGTATAAAATAGATAACTAATAGGACCCTGCTGTATAAAAAAATAAATTAAATTAAATGTAAAAAAAAAAAAAGAGTCCTCTAGAAGGAACTGGGTTTTCTTTTTCTTTTTTTTGCGGTACACGGGCCTCTCCCTGTCGTGGCCTGTCCCGTTGCGGAGCGCAGGCTCCGGACACGCAGGCTCAGCGGCCAGGGCTCACGGGCCCAGCCGCTCCGCGGCACGTGGGATCTTCCCAGACAGGGGCACGAACCCGTGTCCCCTGCATCGGCAGGCGGACTCTCAACCACTGCGCCGCCAGGGAAGCCCGGGCCTGGGTTTTCAATAGCAGTAAGCACACCATCGCTCAACACATGAGAATAATTAAGAACAGCTGCATACAACTAAAACCAGCGTCATCTGAAGTACAGTGTTTAGATCGCTTAACCCTGTTACAGCTCCTAAACTCTGGCTTGAGAATGTGCCTCTAGAAGTCCACCTCAGCTCTGGTTTTCTTTGCCCAGTCCAGCAGTGGGTTGGTAGATGGGTCCAGCCGATGGTTCTGTTTCATCAACCTGTCATCTTCTTCCTTTGGCATTTTTTAAATGATATGACCTTTACATTCTCTAAACCTTCTGTCATTGCTGTCTGTGAACTTTCCAGAGTAAAGTACATTTTGAGGAGAGAATAGTTTGTGCATTTATCTGTGATACTGTCATTCCTTGGTGTTTTTGAGGAAGAGTGAGAGAATGTGTTTCTGGGTGTGTAATTAAATAAATAACATGTGTTCTTTTATCCAACAGCTGAAGCAATGGAAGGCATTTGAAGAGGAAAACCAAACAATCAGACGCATGGCCAAATATTTCAGCACTCCCAGCAAAAGCTTGCACACCCAGTATGGTGAGGAGCAGAGTTGCCACGTTAGAGGAGAGAAAAACTCCATGGAGAGACTCCTCACAGAAGTAAGCGAGACCCTGCCTGCTGGATTCTCTATAAAGAACTCCAGTCATGCATTGGTGGGCCCCATATGCCTCATTGCTAACATTCTTTCTCCTCCTCCCATTTCCCCAATTCCTAGCCATTCTGGTCTCCCTTAGCAGCAAGCAAAACCTCAACATTTCCCCAGTGCCCCTCCCATTGCTGACCCTCACCCACTTCATTCATTCATTGGACAGATGTGTGCCAGGCATTGTGCTAAGTGCTGATGAACAAAACAAACAGAGTCCCTACCTTCATGGAGCTCACAGTGTAGTGGAGGAAATAGATACGGATCAAGTAGCCATATAGTTACAAATGGTGATAAGAATTATGAAGGGAAAAATCAGAGTGGGAAGAAAGAGTGGTGAGGACAAGGGAACCTAATTTAGAGGGGTCGGAAAAGACTCTCTGAGCTGAGAGCTGAAGGTTAACTACAAATTATCCAGGCAAAGAGTGCAGGGAAAAGCATTCCAAGTGTGGGGAACAGCATTGTAAAGGCCCTGAGGAGTAGTGGATGCTAGCTTCTGCTGTGTGATACATTCTTTCTTTACATAGAGTAGTGCCCTTGTTTCCAAGATCCTATGGGGCTCCTTACTGTCTTTTCCAGGTGCTAACTAGAAATCTCAGTCATCCTACCAGCCCAGAAAATTAAGAGGTGTCTAAAGATGGGGAGGAAGGATGAATAGAGCTTCTGAATATCGCAGTAGCACCAAGGCAGAGACAAGGGAGCCCCCAGTCCTCTTTCTTCTCTGTTCTTCAGCCAGATTTGGCACCTCTCCCAGAACTGGACAGAGTGATGTGGGCTTGAAGAAAGCACATGGGAAAGCTTGAGGCTGCACTGCCTCAGAGAGGAGGCATGGGGCCCAGAGGAATTAGCCAGTTTTTTCATACTAACTAAATTATATTCCATATTTTTGTTTTAGTAGAGAACATACCTGAGTAGGTGCTATATGGGAAATTATGCTTTTTCATATTGGACTGACACTGGGTGCCAATAGTCCCTATGTGAAAGGATGGTGTGATGGGGACCTAAGGAACGTAACCAATGAAGGGATTCAGCTCCCCAAGCACCCTCAGTCCCTCGCACCATTCCCTTGGTCTGGACCTTTTTTTCCATCAGAGTAATACTTGTCCTTTCTTTACTATTTCTTTACTATTTATCAAGCATTCAGGACCTTTTTTCAGAGCCAGATTTCTTCCCACCTGGCAAGGGAGTAGCATTGCCATTGATACTCTCTGAAGTCTTCAAAGAAACATTTTTTTTTTCAGCTAAACAGAAGGCCAGAAACTTGGCGAGAACACCCAGGATGGTTTTCATTCACAATCAGCTAATGTTGGAACAGCCAAGTGGCCTGACTCTTTAGCCTTATGGTAATTTGTGACGTTCTTTTTGTACTCCTGCCATGCTACCCTGTTTCCCATGCAGTGACTGAATCCGCTCTACCAAAAAGATGCCTTGAGTCTGCAGAGGCAGGGCCCTAATAGGGAGCAGAAGCTTAGGTAGTAAAATGCTGGACTCCTGTCCCCGACACCCCACACCTGAACACCTTTCCCAGAGCAGCCCATCCCAGAGCCCTGCGGCAGGCCTAGAGAGTTTCTGGTATCTGAATCCCCAGCTCCAGCACTGCCCAGTGGATGAGCACAAGGATCTCTCCTGCCTCCGTAACCCCAGCTTCTCGGCTGCATTTCCCTCCTCTGCAGCCCCTCTGCTGCCCCAGTGTCCTCCTCCTACTTTCGCACCATCTGGGCAGTCCATCTTCTCATTCTTGCCTCCCTTTCCCCATGGCAATGGTCCCCAAAGGCTGTTTGGGGCAGCATCCATCCCTGACATCCCAGCTGTGTGGAGGCCAGCTTCCCAGAGCTTGAAGAACCTCCCTTCTACGCTCTGCAGCAGAGGAAACTCGCCTTTACTTTTCTTCCTTGAAACACAGAAAGAGGGGGAGATTCCATTTCTCCCTGTGGCCTGCACCTTAGGAAACATGCCTGTGGATGTTTTGCTTCCCTGGGTGTGCCCAAAGTGATCATCAATAAGCTCGTTTCAGTGCAGCTGCCATGGTCAGTCGGATTTTGGTCTCACCGTGGCCAACCACGCTGATTACTATGCGGCCATGGTGAAAACAGAGTCCCACTTCCTCTTCTGTAAGAAGGGAGATTTACTGCTTAGGCTGACGTTTCTAAATCTGTCACCAGCCAGCTTCAGGTGTTTGGTTTGCTAGAGAAGAGTAGTATTCCCAACTCAAGGTTTATACTGTTTTCCTATACTCTAAGGAATTTGTGGATAAGGCACAAAAAGGCAGCACTCATATGGTAGTTCTATCTGTAGTTTTTTAAGGAACCTCCATACTGTTCTCCATAGTGGGGGTACAGGGAGATCAGCTCGGTGCTTTGTGACCGCCTGGAGGGGTGGGATAGGGAGGGTGGGAGGGAGGGAGACACAAGAGGGAAGAGATATGGGAACATATGTATATGTATAACTGATTCACTTTGTTATAAAGCAGAAACTAACACACCATTGTAAAGCAATTATACCCCAATAAAGATGTTTAAAAAAGAAAAAAAGGCAGCACTCAGAGTTCACTTGCTGGGGTAGCTGTCATCAGCTGACGGTCCCCTCCCAGCTCTGTGAGGCGGTAGGGCCTCCTGAAGCCAGCGTGAGAATGTACCAGGTGGGCTTCACGAGGAAGGGCGGTGAGGAGGAAGAGAGGTGGGGTCCCTCCAGCGCAGCCAGCGCAGTCACCCCCGTGAGATGCTCAGAGAGATACCTGGCGCCACCCAGATATCATGAAGAGCCTGAGTGAATGTCTTCCTGTTACTCACCCACTCTGCTCCTGGCGAGTCCTTGAGTCACCTACACTTCCGCGGCAACGCCCAGCCCTTACCGCCCTGTGGCTGAGGAAAAGGGAGAATGAGCGGGCAGGTGCTCAGCTGCAAGTCCTTCCGCTTATTCACCAGTGGCTCGCTGGTTCGGAACTCTCTCCTGAGGATAAGAGAAGTCTAAACCGGGATGAAACTGGGAGTACCAATAATCAGAAAGATCACCTTCCTGCTTATAAGTAGGGAGCAGTAGGTTTGCCTTGGAGTTGCTGCCAGAAGACTCTTGCTGGACTAGTTTACCTAGTTTACTGTTCCCTCAAAGGTTCACTTCTGGGCAACTCTTCCATATCTACTTGAGAAGAAACCACAAATTCAATTCATAGGCAAGTTGCGTCAGGAATCCGAAAGGAGGGAAACATCCTTTTACTTCTAGGGCATAATAAATGGACACCCAAATGCTCATCCTCAGCTTCGAAAGAGGATGACAGCAGAGAGGCAGCATTTTGGTATTTGGACAAGCACTTCTTACTATCTTCTCCAAACTCTCGACCCCGTGTCATCTGCCCCAAGACCCATCAGCTCCCCACGATGATCTCTCTCCTGCTCCACTACTTTTGAACATCAGAAATTCCAGAAGGTGGACATCAGGTCTAAACCAGACGAAGGATGCTCAGGGCACACCCACTGCTGTTACTCTTCCTCCTACTTTATGCCCCATGGTCCTGCAGTTAGAACAGGCACATCTCTGCAGCTGTCACCTGCCAGCCTCCCGGGCGCTGCCTGTTTATCAACTGACAGCCATGCAGCAGGTAGGCAGCTCACTAGCAGAACTGCCCAACTTCATTTATCTTCTGGGCTCCCTTCTAGTTCTACTGAATCAAGCTATCAGGGACTTAGGCCCAATAATCCTTTTTTTTTTTTTTTTGAGCTTCTCCGGTAATTCTGATGCCTGCACTCCTTTGGGAGATACCGACAGCTGATAGTGCCACATTGGTAGCTTTGGCCTCCTACCCACAAGTTCCAGCCAAGGGAGGTGATAACACCAACCTGAGATTCTCATTCCCCACTAAACCGCACCCCCCACCCCTGGCTCCAGTCTTTTCACTTTGGCCCAGGAATCTCCATCCTTCTTGTTCTTCCCATTTTCTAGGCTGTTTATTTAGCAAGTGGCAAAATGCTTGTTTCCCTGTTCCGTCATCCCCTTCAGAGATGCCTCAGGGTCATCTGTATTTTGCAGAAGTGTGATATACCCAGAGTTGGGCCATCCCCAACATTGCTCTGACTGGTGTCCTGCAGGGTGACCGGAGCCCCTGTGTTCTGAGCAGAGTTGAGCGGGTGCTGCAGCAGCCAGCAGGCAGCTGGACTGTGCCTCCCCTGACCGCCCTTCTCGCAGACAGTGCCACAGTCTGGGGATGAATGGGGAGACTAAGATCACACAACAGTGAATCATAGTAAACCGTTACTGAGCACACATGGCAGCTATTGTGCCAAATGCTTCGTATGCATCATCTCATTTCACCTCAAGGAGGGACCTCCTCAGAGCCTAAGATCACCAGCTAATACGTGGAGAAACTGGGATTTAAACCAACGTCTTCTGATGCCACCCTTTCTCCACCATGGGAGACAGTGTGAAAGCCCTCAGCAGCATCTTTTGTTGATGGTTTTGCTTTTGTTTTACAGAAAAATGCCGTGATTGAAAGCCTGCAAGAACAAGTAAACAACGCCAAAGAGAAGCTGGTGAGGCTGATGTCAGCTGAGTGCACCTATGACCCCCGCGAAGGGGCTGTCCCGTCTGCCTCTTCCCACAGCAAGGACATCCTGGCTGCAGCCCCTCCCCATAGCCTAGCAGCTCAAGGGTCTTTGAAATGTCTCCCTGACTCTCTGAGTGATACCAGCCCGGCCACCCAGGACCCCCAGAGTACCTCAGCACCCGCCTCAGGTGTACAAGGCGTCAAGGGGCCTGTGGAGGACACCAGCCCCTCCCCGGAGCAGAAGGAGAAAATTGCTGCCTCCCAAGACTTTCCTGACCATTTAAATTTGGGCTGCAGCCAGAAGCCGCGGGCTGAGCAAAGCCAGGGTGTGGAGAGAAGAGACCAGGTACCCATGGCCCTCCAGCAGGGTCTCACGCCAGGTGGAGAAGGCTCTGTTCCCCAGAGACAGGGGCAGCTGGAGAACTCAGAGGCGCCCCAAGCGCGACCGTCAAGGGTGAATTCAGTGATCAGGGAGAAGCTTCAGGAAGTCCTCCAAGATCTGGGCCTGAGCCCTGAGGCTCCCGTCCCCTGTCCCCCATCCTGTCCCCAGCAGCCCTGGAAGAGCAGTGCCTGCCGCAGCCCCCAGAAGATGCCCCTCTCCAAGGAGCTGGGCTTCAGCCCGTACATGGTGAGGAGAAGGGGCGCGGCACAGCGGGCTCGCTCGCACTTGCCAGGTTCTGTGCCCTCCTCTGTGGGGCGTCGGGTAAACAGGGCTGATTCTGGGGCACGCACTGGGCGAAATGTGCAGGACAGGGACGGCCCCTGCCTGGACCCCCAAACTGCAGATTCCAGAGTAGCAAGACCCTCTTCTGGGAAGCCTTTACTGCTCCCAGCTCCTCAAGGCAAGGCAGACTCCCCGGAGGGCAGCAAACAGTGCCAGACAGAGCCCCAGGGAGCCGAAGGGAGCCGCGCAGCCCTTTCTCACCAGCCTTCTGGTCCTGGCCGGGTGCTGTGCCCAGCTGCCCCACGCCAAGCCAGAGCCTCGCCGGACCTGCCTGAGCAGCGGCTGCAGCGGTCCCCAGCGCCCCCAGGCTGCCCTTCCCTGTCTCCTCCACACAGCTACCTCGACACAGAATCCAGCAGCTCGGATGAGTTCTTCTGCCGCTGCCACAGGCCCTACTGTGAAATCTGCTTCCAGAGCTCCTCTGATTCCAGTGACAGTGGCTCGTCAGACAGCGACCCTGAGCCTGCTGGGAGGCTGGCTTCCTGGGAAAAGCTGTGGGCCCGCTCGAAGCCTGTCGTGAACTTCAAAGATGACTTGAAACCCACACTGGTGTGAACAGCAGAGCAAGTCTGGACATAGAGCTCTGTCCGGGACAAGCCATACCATGGCCTGTTGTGGCCTTCGGGGAATAGACCAGTGCCTTGCATTGGACCGGCCCTTACCATGTTTCAGCTATGCTCACTTGAGCACTGTGGTACCTGGAGCACTTCTCGATCTATACAAAGAGGGGTATTGCCTGTCTTGTTCCTACCTCACCGCATTCCTGTAAAAGACTCCAGCCGAGTGCCCATAAAGGATACCCTTGGATAAAAGGTGCTAAATGAGCACGGAGGGTCTTCTGTCCTGGTCAGCCTATAATGTACAGAACTCTTCATATATACCAGATGGATGGCTGGGTGGACAGACAGATGGAGAAATGGAAGGAAAATTTCTGCAGAACCAGAGTTGTGAACTGTGATCCATCAGACTGGCTTTTTGGTGGCAGACCTGCTAGGAAGACATCTCCTGCGTCTTTGGGTGGCCCACTCTTGGCAGGGGGTTGTTTTGTTTCTGCTCAGCTTTGTGAACAGCACCACCCCTAGGTCCCAGCTTCCAGCCAGACTCAGCTCAGAGCCAACTGTACACCTCTATTTGGTGTTCATGTCTTTATACCATTGTGGCACCTCAGCATCATCCCTGAGACAGTCAGGTGTCCATGGGGCCACAGGTGACGCAGATCTCTCTCCTGGGCTCAGATGGCACCGGAGGCCCACCACGTTGACTTTGTCAGTGGTGCAGTTTTGCAATAGCAGGAAGCACGCGCTGACAATCTCTGTTGAGGTTGGGGAGGCCCTATTGGTCAAGAGGAGGCCAACTAGGGCTACATGACCACTGATGGCTACATAAACCTAAAAGCAGAAAATGGAAAATAGAAAGGAAGAAATGGGGGAGAAGGTAGGAAAGAAAACAGGTTTTGAACATTTACCTTGAGTCTAGCATGGTACTTGGAAATATCAAGTACTGGTAATTCCTTATGATGACCCCATGAAGTAGATACTCTCGTTCCCACTTTTATAGATGGAGATGATGAGGCTTAGAGAACTGAGGTAGCTTCCCCAGCGTCACATTGCTGGAGAGGGGCCCATGGAGAGGCCCATGTGAGACTTGGCCACAGCTCACAGGACTCCAAGTGGATAGACTTCCCTGGGGCACATCTCTTCCCTTGTTCTTCTGGGAGTGGCGGGCAGAGCATGGCAGGCCAGACAGCAAAGCAGGGGTAGTGTAGGAAGCTGCAGTGCACTCACCCTGCAGTCCAGGATGACAAAACTGGGCCCCTCACCTCGGGAAGCAGCCCTCCACTGCCTCACTGCCTCGGGCCCACTCACGCCTCCCACGGCAGCCGGGGAGTTGGTGAAAGATAAGTGCCAGGATCTCATCTGCTGCCGGAGCCACACGGAGAACACAGCTGGGTCCACTTCACTTGTTGCTGAGCTAGTTGTTGTTTACAGGCTGTTCCCTGCCCGTTCACTTGTGCCTGCATCTGTGTGTGTACTCATGCTTGTGTGCAGGAGTTTGGGCCTCATTAGGTATGTCTGGAGGGGAGCACATGGCTTTAAATGTCTCACAGAAGATGTATCACAGACTCTTGGTGGCTGCTGACACCTTGTAAATCTCCAGACACTGGACCAAGAGGCCCTCCTGGTAACACAGCTTCTTCTGTTGTCTACTTTTAAATACAAATATCATAATTTATTCTGCGTGTGGGCTTGTAGTTTCTGCTTGTGCCGTTTGTATGCTGTCCAAGTGAGACCTTAATAAAAGAAATGGCTCTCAAGGCAAGTCTCTAGAGAAATTGTAGTTTGGGGCTGGGGAGGAGGGGCACAGACAAGACTGAACCACCCAAAGGAGTGGAAATGCAGCAGCCATTAGAGTTGCTGCTGGCTTACCCTGGGTTCCAGGTGTATCTTCTACCACACCTCCATTTGTAACAGATTCTTCTGTGGTCTCCCCGTGCAGCTTCCTATCCCAGAAACACCTGCCCCAGTGGGTAGAGGAAACTCTGGAGACCCTCAATTCTTCCCACCCACTGGGGATCCTGTGGTCGGGCTTCACCTCCTTCAGCTCCTTTCCTCCCAGTATGTCACCGCTAGCAGCCTACTGTTCAGTAGTGTGGAATATGCAGGCTCTAAACCTGGCAGTGCTTCTCTCACTCCCTCTGCTCCTACACCCTCAGTTCCCTCATCCCAGCCCTTCCACATCTCCATCTCTCTTCTATCTAGACTTTCTTTCCCCTCTTTGTGCATCTTGTGAATGACTCATCCCTCAAGGCTCAGGTAGAGCATTCCCAGGTAAAAATGACATCCCCTAGTTAAATGAAGAAAGATGTTTTGGGGACCATGCTTCACACTTAGTTGTATAGAAGCTTCTAGCATCCATTTTTCCTAGAATAACTTTGTAACACTTGCTAGACTTTGTTGAAAAGATGGAGAATCTACCCTATATTTTCCTTATTTATCATTTGGTTTGAAAACTGTATGCCAAGCACCACAACTTCCTGCCCCAGAAAACTGTCTCCAAATCTATTGCTGTGTACTACCTCCGCACCCACTCCTCACCAGCTTCTTCCCTAGATCTTTTACTCAAGACCAGCTAATCCAGTGATGAAATTCTTGGAAGGATGAGTATGCCATGACTTCTGGCCTGCTCTTGATTGTTACGCTCTTGAAGAAAGGGCAGAAACTTGGTGCAAAGAAATCCTAGAGAAGTAAACATTGCCTCTGCTGTTGTCATCGGGGCTATGCCTGTCTTTGTTGGTCGTAAGGTCTGGCATGAAGCCCAGCCTGCTTCTTACCCAAGTATATATTGCTTTGCTGATTGAAATCTTAGGGTTGGAGGTGTCCATCCTGATCCCAAAGTCTGCCCCTGTCTCTGGCCCGGGTCAAACTCTCTTTCCTTAAAGGATCAACTTGGCCTCCCCGGAGCTCAGGAGAAAAGAGCATCAGATGTAGGAGGCATGTTTTTAACGAACCATTTCACTTTGAAAACGGTAAAGAGAAAAGTCAATGCACATTCCACAAAAATCTCTTCTGTGTCTATATTTATTTTATTATATTTAGATGTGTCTCCTTCACAGATTGCAAGTTCCTGAAAGCACTGAGTGTGTCTTCTGCATCTTTGTATCCTCAAGAGTAGCCATCAGAGAGCTTTGCACAGAGTATGAGCCCAGTAAATGTTTGATGGATGGATTTCTGGGCAGATAAGTGGGTGAAACAGAGGAAGACAAACAAAGGAAGGCAGAGAACCTGTAATGCAGCAAAAAGGGAGGCAGAGCCATCTGGCTTCACTGCCTTTCGATGAGGTAAGAGCAAGAAACAACATCACTGAAGAACCCAGAAGTAACTGAATTCTGAAAAAGACAGTACTTTACGTCTCTTAGAGGGAGGTGAGGTAGAGTGACAGAGTTACTGGAAGAGAAACAAAGTTACTGTGTTAAAGGTGTTCTCTTAAAGATGCTTTCCTCACAGGCTTGTAACTAAGTAGCCAGCAGTACTAGCAGGAGGACAGTCTGTTCATCTTTCTCACCATCATCTTCCTGAGTCCCCTTTCCCAGAGCCCCAAACAAAACAGTTGTCTCTGTTCCCTCTGGCTGCTGCATGTCTCCCAGTGACAGCCTCTGGGCTTTGTTAAGGGAGGTCTTAATGCAGAGATGGCAGCTTTGGGACTGAAAGCAGGAGAGAGGTTACTTGTCCTCAAGCTTTGCTCTTCCTCACATCTGGTACCCACTCTGATCTCTTCCTCTGTGAATTGTTTCTGATGTTAGCATCCCCAGCCGAACTGCATTTGAATAAGGAAACATCTTAGAATGTTCGGTTCACTATCAAGGTCACAAAGAGAAAAGAAATGCCAGTGTCATGAGGCAAAATAACCTGTTACGAGTTTGACAAGATCTGGGGTCAATGCTTCCCAACCCTTTTCATTCTTTGACTTACCTTTGGATGTCTAAATATACTAGCAAGACACGTAGGTTCAGAGAATAAGTGCTTGGGAAGGGCCCTGGAAAGGTCTGTGGGTGACTAAGAGAAAAGCAAGAGGGCATGGAAAAAGGAGGGAAGGAAGGCAAGAAGTGCAGAAAACCGAGAGAGAGATGAGGGAGATGGGGTGAAGGAGGAAGACAGAGAACCAAAGGCACCCTGCTTAGCTTTGTCCGTGGACATTGCCTCTCTTGTAAATGAATGTGCTGGTTCCGGTCCGAGCTGAGAGAAAGTGGGGCTCACTTCTATGAAGAAGGGCAGGGAAACCCTTGCAGAGCCCTTTCTTTAGTGTATATGTAACCATTGGTTCATTTCTCTACTTTGCCGCTAGACCGTGAGCTTCTTGAGCCTGCAACTTGTTATAATTATCTGGGTGTCCCCAGCACCCAGCACTGTGCCTGGTGCATGGGTTGATGCTCAGCAGATGTTTGTCAAAAGAAATCAAGAAAAGAGTGGCCTCGCCAGAACTGTCTCAAGGGGGACCCCAGGGAGGCCACTCATAAGAGCTGAGGTCACCTGGGAAGCAGAGCTTAGATGTCTCATCGCGGACTGAACTACAGTGCTGTTGATTCACTGAAGTTTAAATGCTCTGTGATAGTGCCCAGACCCTTTCTCAAAAGAAGGCATTTCAGATGGGCTCTCTTCTCCACTAAATTTTGTACAGTAATTTTCCCCATGAACTGCCAGGGCTTAGAGTCACTCATGTGACTGTGTGACTTTCAGCAAGTTGCATAACCTCTTTGTAGCTCAGTTTCCCCAACTGTAAACTGGGATAATAACACCTACCTCATACAGATATGAGGGTTAAATAAGTTAATATTAATTATTGATTTGAACTCTGCCTGGCACATAGTAAACAGTATATAAGTGTTTGTCTCAGAAAGTTGTTTGGGAAACACAGCTTTATATTTTAAAAGCCTCTTTATGTTTTCTTGCTTTATTCCAAGTTTCCCATTCCTGTGTTCAATTTGTTCCTGATGGAAGGGTCTTCTAAACAGATCTGGTAACGTGAGGATGGCCCACTTGTAGTACAGCAGAAATTTCTCCCTGAACCCCTTCAGCCCATTTCTAGGACAGCAGAAATTTCTCCCTGAACCCCTTCTAGGTCAGGTTCACTTACTGTGGGGTGAACATCCACCTGTAGGACTCAAATATTAGGGCAGGCCTAGGGAAAAGTACAGTTGAAAGTCAGGAAATCTGATTTTTTAGGGTGGAGCCAAAGACAACTATTTTCCTTTACAGAAATATTATGCACTTTATAATAGACAAAAATATATAGGGTACCTACTATGTGCCACTTAATACTTGTCTTATTCGAGACTTAAAACAACCCCACAAGGTAGTTATTTCTGTTTTACAGATGAGGAAACTGGAACTGGGAGAGGTTGGGTAACTGGCCCAAAGTCACACAACTCGTTAGAGGCAGAGCCAAAGTTTAACTGAAATCTGACTTGATTCCAAAGCCCTTTTAGGACACCCCAACGCTGGTTCCAGAGCATGTGCTACAGGCGTGCTACCAGAAGACAGAAGGAATTTCAACCTGGCAGGGCAGGGACCCAGACTGAGGTTTTCTCAGGACACCAAGGTTTCCTTAGGAAAAGCAAGCCGGTCCGGTTCTGTAAGCCTATTGCAAAACCCTCCATTGCTGAGTCACTGAACAGCATGTTCACGGCTGGAAGGGAGCTTTCTTTTTTTTCACATCTTTATTGGAGTAAAATTGCTTTACAATGGTGTGTTAGTTTCTGCTTTATAACAGAGTGAATCAGCTATACGTATACATATATCCCCATATCTCCTCCCTCTTGCGTCTCCCTCCCACCTTCCCTATCCCACCCCTCTAGGTGGTCACACAGCACCGAGCTGATCTCCCTGTGCTATGCGGCTGCTTTCCACTAGCTATCTGTTCTACATTTGGTAGTGTATATGTGTCCATGCCACTCTCTCACTTCATCCCAGCTTACCGTTCCCGCTCCCCATGTCCTCAAGTCCATTCTCTACGTTGGCGTCTTTATTCCTGTCCTGCCTCTAGGTTCTTCAGAACCTTTTTTTTTTTAGATTCCATATATATGTGTTAGCATACGGTATTTGTCTTTCTCTTTCTGACTGACTTCACTCTGTATGACAGACTCTGGGTCCATCCACCACACTACAAAAAACTCAATTTCGTTTCTTTTTATGACTAATATTCCATTGTATATATGTGCCACATCTTCTTTATCCATTCATCTGTCAGTGGACGCCCAGGTTGCTTCCATGTCCTGGCTATTGTAAATAGTGCTGCAATGACCGTTGTGTACATGAATCTTTTTGAATTATGGTTTTCTCAAGGTATATGCCCAGTAGTGGGATTGCTGGCTCGTATGGTAGTTCTATTTTTAGTTTTTTAAGGAACCTCCATACTGTTCTCCATGGTAGCTGTATCAATTTACATTCCCACCAACAGTGCAAAAGGGCTCTCTTTTCTTGACACCCTCTCCAGCATTTATTGTCTGTAGATTTTTTGATATGGCCATTCTGACTGGTGTGAGGTGATACCTCATTGTACTTTTGATTTGCATTTCTCTAATGATTAGTGATGTTGAGCATCCTTTCATGTGTTTGTTGGCAATCTGTATATCTTCTTTGGAGAAATGTCTGTTTAGGTCTTCTGTGCATTTTTGGATTGGGTTGTTTGTTTCTTTGATATTGAGCTGCATGAGCTGCTTGTAAATTTTGGAGATTAATCCTTTGTCACTTGCTTCATTTGCACATATTTTCTCCCATTCTGAGGGCTGTCTTTTCGTCTTGTTTATGGTTCCCTTTGCTGTGCAGAAGGTTTGAAGTTTCATTAGGTCCCATTTGTTTATTTTTGTTTTTATTTTTATTTCTCTAGGAGGTGGGTCAAAAAGGATCTTGCTGTGATTTATGTCGTAGAGTGTTCTGCTTATGTTTTCCTCTAAGAGTTTTATAGTGTCTGGCCTTACCTTTAGGTCTTTAACCCATTTTGAGTTTATTTTTGTGCATGGTATTAGGGAGTGTCCTAATTTCATTCTTTTACATGTAGCTGTCCAGTTTTCCCAGCACCACTTATTGAAGAGGCTGTCTTTTCTCCATTGTATATTCTTGCCTCCTTTATCAAAAATAAGGTGACCATAGGTGCGTGGGTTTATCTCTGGGCTTTCTATCCTGTCCCACTGATCTATATTTCTGTTTTTGTGCCAGTACCATACTGTCTTGATTACTGTAGCTTTGTAATATAATCTGAAGTCCAGGAGTCTGATTCCTCCAGCTCCATTTTTCTTTCTCAAGATTGCTTTGGCTATTTGGCATCTTTTGTGTTTCCATACAAATTGTGATATATTTTTTTCTAATTCTGTGAAAAATGCCATCAGTAGTTTGATAGGGATTACACTGAATCTGTAGATTGCTTTGGGTAGCATAGTCATTTTCAGAATGTTGATTCTTCCAATCCAAGAACATGATATATCTCTCCATCTGTTTGTATCATCTTTACTTTCTTTCATCAGTGTCTTATAGTTTTCTGCATACAGGTCTTTTGTCTCCTTAGGTAGGTTTATTCCTAGGTATTTTATACTTTTTGTTGCAGTGGTAAATGGGAGTGTTTCCTTAATTTTTCTTTCAGATTTTTCATCATTAGTGTATAGGAATGCAAGAGATTTCTGTGCATTGATTTTGTATCCTGCTACTTCATGAAATTCATTGATTAGCTCCAGTAGTTTTCTGGTAGCATCTTTAGGATTCTCTGTGTATAGTATCATGTCATTTGCAAACAGTGACAGCTTTACTTCTTCTTTTCCAATTTGGATTCCTTTTATTTCTTTTTCTTCTCTGATTGCTGTGGCTAAAACTTCCAAAACTATGTTGAATAATAGTGGTGAGGGGCTTCCCTGGTGGTGCAGTGGTTGAGAGTCCGCCTGCCGATTCAGGGGACACAGGTTCGCACCCTGGTCCGGGAAGATCCCACATGCCGCGGAGCGACTGCGCCCGTGAGCCATGGCCGCTGAGCCTGCGCATCCGGAGCCTGCGCTCCACAGCGGGAGAGGCCACAACAGTGAGAGGCCGTGTACCGCAAAAAAAAAAAAAAAAAAAAAAAAAAATAGTGGTGAGAGTGGACAACCTTGTCTTGTTCCTGATCTTAGAGGAAGTGGTTTCAGTTTTTCACCATTGAGAATGATATTGGCTGTGGGTTTGTCATATATGGCCTTTATTATGTTGAGGTAAGTTCCCTCTATGCCTACTCTCTGGAGGGTTTTTATCATAAATGGGTGTTGAATTTTGTCAAAAGCTTTTTCTGCATCTATTGAGTTGATCATATGGTTTTTCTCCTTCAATTTGTTAAAATGGTTTATCACATTGATTGATTTGCATATATTGAAGAATCCTTTCATTCCTGGGATAAACCCCATTTAATCATGGTGTATGATCCTTTTAATGTGCTGTTGGATTCTGTTTGCTAGTATTTTGTTGAGGATTTTTAATCTATGTTCATCAGTGATACTGGCCTGCAGTTTTTTTGTGTTTTTTTTGTGGTACGCAGGCCTCTCACTGTTGTGGCCTCTCCCGTTGTGGAGCACAGGCTCCAGACGTGCAGGCTCAGCAGCCATGGCTCACGGGCCCAGCCACTCCGCGGCATGTGGGATCTTCCCAGACCGGGGCACAAACCTGTGACCCCTGCATCGGCAGGCGGACTCTCAACCACTGCGCCGCCAGGGAAGCCCTGGCCTGTAGTTTTCTTTCTTTGTGACATCTTTGTCTGGTTTTGGTATCAGGGTGATGGTGGCCTCGTAGAATGAGTTTGGGAGTGTTCCTCCCTCTGCTGTATTTTGGAAGGGTTTGAGAAGGATAGGTGTTAGCTCTTCTCTAAATTTTGGTAGAATTCTCCTGTGAAGCCATCTGGTCCTGGGCTTTTGTTTGTTGGAAGATTTATTTTTAATCACAGTCTCAATTTCAGTGCTTGTGATTGGTCTGTTTCTATATTCTATTTCTTCCTGTTTCAGTCTTGGAAGGTTGTGCTTTTTTAAGAATTTGTCTATTTCTTCTAGGTATCCATTTTATTGGCATATAGTTGCTTGTAGTAATCTCTCATGATCCTTTTTATTTCTGCAGTGTCAGTTGTTGCTTCTCCTTTTTCATTTGTAATTCTATTGATTTGAGTCTTCTCCCTTTTTTTCTTGATGAGTCTGGCTAGTGGTTTATCAATTTGTTTATCTTCTCAAAGAACCAGCTTTTAGTTTTATTGATCTTTGTTATCATTTCCTTCATTTCTTTTTCATTTATTTCTGATCTAATGTTTATGATTTCTTTCCTTCTGCTAACTTTGGGGGTTTTTTGTTCTTCTTTCTCTCATTGCTTTAGGTATAAGGTTAGGTTGTTTATTTGAGATGTTTCGTGTTTCTTGAGGTAGGATTGTATTGCTATCAACTTCCCTCTTAGAACTGCTTTTGCTGCATCCCATAGGTTTTGGGTTGTCATGTTTTCATTGTCATTTGTTTCTAGGTATTTTTGATTTCCTCTTTGATTTCTTCAGTGGTCTCTTGGTTATTTAGTACTGTATTGTTTAGCCTCCATGTGTTTGTATTTTTTACAGATTTTTTTCCTGTAATTGATATCTAGTCTCATAGCATTGTGGTCGGAAAAGATACTTGATACGATTTCAATTTTCTTAAATTTACCAAGGCTTGATTTGTGACCCAAGATGTGATCTGTCCTGGAGAATGTTCCATGTGCAGTTGAGAAGAAAGTGTATTCTGCCACTTTTGGGTGAAATGTTCTATAAATATCAATTAGATCTATCTGGTCTATTGTGTCATTTAAAGCTTGTGTTTCCTTATTTATTTCCTGTTTGGATGATCTGTCCATGGGTGTAAGTGGGGTGTTAAATTCTCCTACTATTATTGTGTTACTGTCGATTTCTCCTTTCATGGTTGTTAGCATTTGCCTTATGTATTGAGGTGCTCCTATGTTGGGTGCATAAACATTCATAATTGTTATATCTTTTTCTTGGATTGACCCTTTGATCATTATGTAGTGTCCCTCCTTATCTCTTGTAACAGTCTTTATTTTAAAGTCCATTTTGTCTGATATGAGAATGGCTACTCCAGCTTTCTTTTGATTTCCATTTGCATGGAATACCTTTTTCCATCCCCTCACTTTCAGTCTGTATGTGTCCCTAGGTCTGAAGTGGGTCTTGTAGACAGCATATATATGCATCTGTTTTTGTATCCATTCAGCCAGTCTATGTCTTTTGGTTGGAGCATTTAATCCATTTACATTTACATTAGTTATCAATATGTATGTTCTTATTACCATTTCTTAATTGTTTTGGGTTTGTTACTGTAGTTCTTTTCCTTTTCTCGTGTTTCCTGCCTAGAGTAGTTCCTTTAGCATTTGTTGTAAAGCTGGTTTGGTGGTGCTGAATTCTCTTGGCTTTTGCTTGTCTGTAAAAGTTTTAATTTCTCTGTCGAATCTGAATGTGATCCTTGCTGGGTAGAGTAATCTTGGTTGTAGGTTTTTCCCTTTTATCACTTTAAATACGTCCTGCCACTCCCTGGAAGGGAACTTTCTAAAGCTACCCAGTCACTCCTGCCCCCTTCAGGAAGTTAATGCCAAACACACGGGATATTGAAAACAAGCAAGTCCCTTGTTTAAAAAGACAAAACCAAGTCCTCCAAGCTGAAAGTGTTTTCTCAAGTGTCATGCCCTTTAAGTGGGAGAAAAAGATGATGCTAGGCAAGGGTCCCAGAAGACCCCATGATGACTAGAAGTGATGCAGACCACAGGGCTTCTGCAGAGACTGGGGGAGGGCCATAGAATCTCTTCCACCCAAGTCTCTACATTGCTGAAAAACTTTCATTGTTCCCACTTCCTGCAGGATGAACTGTCACCTTGGTTTCGGATTCGAGGCCCTCGCTTATGGATCTCAACCCTCCCCCATTCTCAACTTGCCTAAAACTCCCCTCCTGGTTCCTGCCAAATGGGTTTACAGTACGTATGCAGAGCATGCCAGCACCCACCTCAGGCTCTCACTTTTGTTCACACCAGCCCCTCCCTCCCTCTAACCACCCCAGCCTAAAGTGACCTTGTGTTCCTCTGACCAGTTTCAACTGGTCTCGGAATTTATTATCTTGAGCTGTTATATAAGTCCTTCATTGTTAACTTTTCACATGTTCATTTCTTGCTTCTCCTACTAGATTATTAGGGACTGGAGGTCAAAAGCCATGTCCAATTTATCATTGCACGTCCACAATATCTTGCGCAGTGCCTGATGCCTCATAGATCTCAATCAACATTTCTAGGTTTATTTTGAAGACTGACCAACTCTCTCTTTGTTCCCACCTTTCTGTTTGTACCAAGTGGGTCTTGAGCAAACAAACAGGAGTTTGCAGTGTTTTTCTCTCAGACTGTACTTGAAGTATAGCATTTCAGAGGATCTCTTCTGTCTCATTAGTTGAGAGTCCATTACATGCCAAGCGTTATGATAGAGGCTTGCAGATAATGCCGGAAGAAATCAAGCTAACAGGACCCAAGTAGTAAGATCCCTAAAACTCTGGACCCAATTTCCCCAACATCCTCAAAACAAACAAATAAAAATCAGCAGCGGTGAAAGCCACTCCTCTGGATTGTTCCCATCTATGAACACCTACAGAAAGCTGAAGGATCCTTAAAAAAAGGGACACCAGGTTGTTTCTGCTGTTGTTGCAACTGCTCCCACCATAAAATATAATGGAGAGTCGGACACAGGATACCGATCTGTCAACACATTCTTCTGATGTCACAAGCAGGCACTTTTACGCTCAGGAAAAGGAGGCCGGGCCGTACCAGTGGAATGCAGCCAGATGTCTTATTTCCAACAGTTATCCCTGTCACTCTGGAACTACAGGAGTCTCACGACTAGCCCAGAGTGGCCTGAGTCTTGCATACAGAAGCCACTGCTCTCAAGCCACATGCTAAAAACTTTCTTCCATCTGAAGTCCTGCCTATAATTTCCAGGACATCCCAGATCAAGGTAGGGTCTTTACATTAGTATTTTAAGTTCCCAAAGTGATTTTCATGTGCAGCCAGAGTTGAGAGCCCCTGGGCTTTGGCTCTGATCTCCCGGGACACCAGAATGAAGCTTCTGGGTCCTGCCACCATCTCCATCCCTACGCTTTGCCCAACTCCTGGCCTGGAGCAATCCTACCCCTTCCTAAGCATAGACCGCAGGGGTTAGGAAGGTAGATGGATTATAAACATTCTATTCTCCCCTTACTCTCTTCACTTCTCTCCCTTCATCTCAGGTGTAGGTCCCTCTTCCTCCGTGACCCTTTCCCGCACACCTCAGCCCACTTCGCCCTCCCTCTGCAACAGTAATGATCCAACAGCTGCCCAGCACACACTCACTCATGTGAGGCGTGCAGCCCCTCGCATGGATATTCATCCCTCTCCCGAAATGACAAACTCCTCGGAGACATTCTTTTTTTTTAGTTTAGTGGTTTGAGAGATGGCCATTTTAAAAAATTAATTAATTAATTTATTTTTGGCTGCTTTGGGTCTTCGTTGCTGCACGTGGGCTTTCTCTAGTTGTGGTGAGTGGGGGCTACTCTTCATTGCAGTGCACGGGCTTCTCATTGCTGTGGCTTCTCTTGTTGCAAAGCATGGGCTCTAGGCGTGAGGGCTTCAGTAGTTGTGGCATGGAGGCTCAGTAGCTGTGGCTCTTGGGCTCAGTAGTTGTGGTGCACGGGCTTAGTTGCTCTGTGGCATGTGGGATCTTCCCCGACCAGGGATCGAAACTGTGTCCCCTGCATTGGCAGGCAGATTCTTAACCACTGCGCCACCAGGGAAGTCTAAGAGCCATTCTTTGAATGTCTTTATGCTCTGACAGGGATAAGCATGGAATGCTGTGTACACAATAGACATAAGAGGTGCTTAAATATTAATAGAGAGAGAGAGGGAAGGGAATGAGAGAGGATAAATTCTTATACAACAAATATTTATTGCACTTCTATCATAAAGCAGGTGGAGAAACAGTGAACAAGTAAGTAAAAGATAAAATTTCCCAGATAGTGGTAAGTGTAATAAAAAATAATTAAACCAGGGTAAAGAGATAGGAAATGGATGAATAAATAAATCAATGAGTGAATTTATCAAATGTCTAGTAAATGCAAATTCCACAAACATTTAATTTACATCCACCCAGGGTTTTCCTCACCAGCTTGTACAAAAGCAGAAGGGGGCCACTGAGTGTCTATATTATTTTGCTAGGGCTGTGGTAACACCATATACTGGGTGACTTAAACAACAGAAATTTATTATCTCAGTTCTAGAGACTAGAAGTCTAAATCAAGATGTCAGCAAGATTCCTTCTGAGAGTTGTGAGGGACCTGTTCCAGGCCTCTCTCCCTAGTGTGTACCCTAATGACCTCCCTGTAACTTAATTCCCTCTGTAAAGACCCTATCTCCAGTTAAGGTCACATTTGAGGTACGGGGGTTAGGGCTTCAACATACAAATTTTGGAGGAACACAATTCAACCCATTACAGTGTCCAAACAAAGATTTCACCTTTCTATCAGGATCCACAGAGTTTACCACTTAAAGATTATTTTGTTCAGTTGTAAGCTCCTTGAGGGCAGGAACTCTTTGTTCATACCTATCTCTCAGGTTACTAGGACCATTCCTGGCACATGCAAGATATTTCACAAATGTCAGACTGAATTCACTTTTATTCAAGAAAACCCAGAGTGAAGGCAAAGCCATTTAACTCAGGAAATCAAGAAAGGTTGATAGCCTACAGCAATTCCTGGAATTCTCTGAGTCAATGGAAATTATGTTTCCATGACACAGAATCTGTCTAGATTTCTTAATTAGGGGTATTTGCATGATGAGAGGAGACTTGTTTCTGAATAGTCATTACTTTCTTCCTCTCACATCAATGGCCTCTGCTTCTGACATCAGAATTATCTCTACAGCAACTACATGAGTCACAGAGAGAAGGTCTGGCTCTCAGTAGGGGAATGAACAGCAGGAAAGAGGGAGAGCATCTTAAGATAGAGACCCCTTACCAAGATGTACAGGAGAAAAGGAGGGCCCACAGCTCAGCCTCTCAGTTACCAAATGCAATAGAAACAGCAATTAGCTTTAACCAAGTGTCTTCCCACCTTCAGGATATGCTGCTACTTCCCTTCCAGCTGCTCAGTAAAGGTCTCCAAAGCTCCACACCAGCTGAGTCACCCGCCCTCAGTCCCTGGACCAACTGTGAAAAGCTCAACATCCAACAACCCAGAAACAAGACACATGGATGTGAGAGGTGTGAGCCGTTACCTCCATCCTGCCTGACGCTCACTGAGCTCTATTATGCGCTTACACCGTTCCCTACAGACTTCAGATACGGCATCTCTGTCCAACCACCTCAGATTCTCTGAATTGGGGGTATTCCAGACCTGAAGACATGCTTCCCATGTCTTTTTTCACCACTAAAAGTGTTGAATGAAGATCTTAGCAAGGCTTTGTCAAAGTGGGGCAGCATTCTTAAGATCTGTTTGTTCAGATAATCAAAAAAAAGAAGTCAGATGGTTACACAGGAAAGAGTTCCCATGCTTTCTCTTCCATCTATAGCAGATGTTCAGTTCTCCAGGTTGGACACCAAGCAAAACCCTAAGAGAAACTTTTGGAAGATGATCCAGAAAGCTAAGGCATATCAATCCAAACTCCAGCCAATAATAAAGGAGAGAACATTTTCACTGCTGTGAAGAGGTTGCTGAAGAACCACAGTGCAAGTGAAAATGGTTAAAAACAATGAGGGGCTGTTAGTAGTGTCTCTGAGGGAATGAGACCAAATCCTTGGACTACAGCTTCCCCCGGGAGCTCTGGGGAGAGGACTCTGGCAGCAAATGCACACAGCTTATAATTACAGGACTTTCGACCTTCACTCCGGGAAGTTGGACTGGATCCTGTAAAGGCCGGAAGGAATTTGTTTTCCCCTGTGGCCTAAGGCTTGAATTAGTGTTTCTCAAATGGAGAAGATATTTTCAAGATCTCTTTGAGATTTTTTTGAAATTTGGCTTTTTATTTTAGTGATAATATAAAAGCAAATTTTAGCTTGTTTTGAATCATCTGGATGACTTTTAGAATGTTCCATGAAACTTCAGTACCAAAGGTTGTGCTTGTGAATGTTTTCATAATAAATGAAGCTCAAATGACGTCAGGGCTTGCTGTATAAGCGAGGATTTTGAAATGGTTTGAATGTAAAAAAACTAGTGGGAGAATTGAATCATCACATGGCAGATAGTAAATGTAGACGATTGTATTGTCCAAAAATGGGCTCAGCGATATTCCTGGTCTAAATGCTGTTCCAGAACCTTGTCACTATCCCCTTAAGAGGTAGAGTCTATATTTCCTCCCCTTTAACCTCAGTGGGCCTTTGTGACTGCTTCAACAAATAGAACGTGGTTGAAGTGATGCTGCATAGCTTCTCAGGCTAGGTCATGAAAAAGATAGAGCTTCCTCCTGGCTCTTTCTCTCTGAACACTTGCCCTTGGAACACAGCTCAGGCCCCATGGAGAGGCCACACGTGGGTATTCTGGCTGGAAGACCCAGATAAGGGTCAGAAGCCAGCGTCAACTGCCAGGCACATGAGTGAACAAGCTTTTAGATCAGGGGTTAGCAGATTTTTACCTGTAGGCCAAATCTGACTTATTGCCTGTTTTTATAAGTTTTATTGGAATACAACCACACCCATTTTTTTGTCTATGGCTTCTTTTGTGCTATAATGCAGAGTTTAGTAGTTGCAACAGAAACTATATGGTCTGCAAAGGCAAAAATAATTTACTATCTCATCTTTTACAGAAAAAGTTTACCAACCTCTGCATTAGATGATTCCAGCCCCTGGTCTTCAAGCCACCCCAGGTAAGTCCTAGGGTGCAGACACAAGCTGTCACCACCAAGCCTCAACCCAAATCAAAGATTTCTGAGCAAAACAAATGTTGCTGTCTTAAGCCACTAATTTTGGGATGGCTTATTTCATAGCAATAGATGATTCAAACAGTTTTATAAGCATGCTGGATTCAAGAAGACCTTGCCATAGCAGATGATTTCATATTCAGATTCTAATGCTCAGAGTTTATCTTTGTATGTACCAACTTGCAACAGTTCATTAGCAGCAAGTATAGTAAGTAATTACAATAAAGGATTTTTTTTCATTCCCAACGCTGTAAGGGTTAGATTAGATGCCTCCTTTAATTCAGATTTCAATAACATCACAATGCTAATCTTATCTGTAAACAAAGATAATTTTACATTATTATCTAGTAAAACTTCTTTAAAATTGGTCTTCAAGACTTGCTTGCTGGCATCATTATGGTTAAGTGTGTGGTCTGATTATTCTGAACTATCAAACCAAGCTTTGATGATACTAGTGACATTCCCTATAACATACTTATGCAAACAGTTATTCTCTGCATTAAAATGAAGTCAAAATGCAGACAAAAACTAAACATGGACCCAGAACCAAAACGTTTTCTATTTTTAAACAACTTTGGGTCTAAAACTTTTGTTTTGCTAAAACAAAATATCATCTCTCACATTAAACTTAATTATATAGGGCTTCCCTGGTGGCACAGTGGTTGAGAGTCCGCCTGCCGATGCAGGGAGCATGGGTTTGTGCCCCGGTCCGGGAAGATCCCACATGCCGCGGAGCGGCTGGGCCCGTGAGCCATGGTCGCAGAGCCTGCGCGTCTGGAGCCTGTGCTCCGCAACCCGAGAGACCACAGCAGTGAGAGGCCCGCGTACCGAAAAAAAAATAATAATAATAATTATATAGAATTTTGTGGATTTTTAGGTTCAGTTTGATGATTTGGTTTTCTAATTGCCTAACCTGTAAACAGAGCTGTACACATAGGATTCTATACCTACTTTTACATATACATATGTGTATGTGTGCATCTGTGTGTGCAACATCAGAATAGGCAACCGAGTTTATCTGTAATGTATAATTTTTCCTTTAAAAGAGGCCTGTACAGGGCTTCCCTGGTGGCACAGTGGTTGAGGGTCCGCCTGCCGATGCAGGGGACGTGGGTTCGTGCTCCAGTCCGGGAGGATCTCACGTACCGCGGAGCGGCTGGGCCCGTGGGCCATGGCCGCTGGGCCTGCACGTCCGGAGCAACGGGAGGGGCCGCGGCATTGGGAGGCCAGCGTACCGCTTTAAAAAAAAAAAAAAAAAAAAAAAAAAAGAGGCCTGTACATACACAAATGGACAAATATTTTATAATCCTATTTATGTGAGGTACCTAGAATAGTCAAATTTATAGAGACAGAAAGTAGAATAGTGTTACTAGGGGTTGTGGGGAAGGGGGAATGGGGAGTTATTATTTAATGGGTGTGGAATTTCAGTTTGGGATGATGAAAGATTTCTGGAGAGAGATGTGATGATGGTTACCCAACAATATGAATGCACTTACTGCCACTGAATTTAACACTTAAAATGGTTAAAATGGTAGATTTTATGTTATTTCTATTTTACCAAATTAAAAAGAGAGAGAGGTCTCTACCTTACTTAAATATGAGAAATCCCAGCCCAAACTAAGAGCAGCTGAGGATCTCTCTGGGATCTTCCCCTCAAGCCTAGATGCTTAACCTAGACCTCCGAGGTTTTAACGCTCAGAAGGTGAAAAGACCCCCTTTGGAAAGGGCACCAAAGAATCAGCGCCCCAGGAAAGAGCATCTCTCGCTCAGACTGAGCCACCCACCCCTTTTGGTAAGGGGCCCCTGACAGCCCCAGAGCCTGGGAGGGAGGAAGTGATTCCAAAGCCAGAGCTGGACATTCTGAAAGAAGGCCCCGCCCCCTGGCGGCGCGCCAAAGTCTCAGCTGTAGCACATCCTTTTGTTTAGCACCAAATGAGAACTCCTAGAAGGCGGGGATCTTGGCTCAACACTGGAGACTGAGGTACCCTTCCAACAAGAAGTAAAGAGAAGCGGCGGAGGAAATGCGGTGACTAGAAGGGAGATTTGAAGGTAGGCATTGAAAGGAAATGATGGAGCACCTACTAGGTGCCAGACTCTCTGCTTTAACTTTCTTCTTCTCCTTTAAATCTTCACAATAACACTAATTGTTTTTAACCTCCATTTTGTAGAAGAGGAAACTAAGGCCGGCCGGGGAGATGAGCTAACTTGCCTAAATGGTCGCGCAGGTCCTAAGAAGCCAGGATGTCTGGCTGTCAAATCCCTGGTCCCTGCCCCTTCTGCTTCCTTGTCGTAGCCTCCCTGGCCTCTCTCTCACCTACTCTGTAACGGCTCTACCTCGCTATAGCGTCCTCATCCGAAATGACCTTCTTCGGAGGCTAAAAGGAGCCCTTGGTCTCTCTCTGAGTAATGTAAGGATTTGGCAAATAGTAAGGGACCCTGGAGAAGTGGAGTCTGGGGAAAACAGTAATTTAGACCACCCCCTGCTGGCACCAGAAGAAGGCCATGCCAGGGCCCCTCGCGGTGCCAAAGGAGACACCTCACATCATTCGGGGGCACTGATATGGATTAAACACTTCAGAGTGTTTAACGTTGCTGGTGCACCCGGGGACAAAGCCCTTCTGGAAGAAAATTAGGCATGCTAAACATTCTTCATAGCCAAAGAGCACAGCAACCCTTTCTAGCCACACTGTTTGAAAATAGCTCTAAAGATAGTATCATGAGTAGCTTCTATTTGCCCCTTCCCAGGAGAAGGTAAACAAGTAAAATCAAAGGCAGCTGCTGCTCCAGCAGCCTCTTCCTGTATTTGTTTCTTCTCTCAGGGAGGACCCATTCCCCCATCCCCACCCCACCGCTTTTCCTACCCTCCACGGTTTGGCCATCAATTCCTCTCCTCCATCAAATTAGGCATGGGCGCAGCATCCGCCGCTTGACATGTTTTCAGTAATTCTTTACACTTTAGTATGAATTAATTTCTTGTGTATACTGCCCATTTGATATTTTCATAGTTGAATCAATATTCTCCAGTAAGCAAACTAAGGGGCTAGGCCCTGGAAGAGGATAGAGGAAGTTATGCTAAATGACTTGTAGAGGCCATAATGATTCCACACCTGAAGAGACTACAGATGCCTCGAATGGAGCTCACATGTGTGGGTTTGGGCCACTACATGGCAATTATACCCCTCTCCACTGTTGCAGGTAGCCCTGGATAACAGGCCTGTTCCTGGAGCACTGCAGTCTGACTTGCATGTCTTTCTGGGACAAAGATCTTTGAGAAGCTCATAAACACCCTTTCATTACAGCAATCAACTCTTTCTTATCTACCTTAACTTTACTAGAAATACTTCTAAAATCAGAGAAACATTAAAAATGAAAAGAGAAAACACTTATACCTCAGTAGGAGATAAGTAAGCAGGAGCCTTCCTTATGTTGTGTGCTTTGGAAAACTTTGGTCCCAGGGACTCCTCTTTGGAGCTGCTCTCTCTTCCCAGCCTTCCTCTCAAGGAGCCCTGTCAGGATACTCCGGTTAGGCTACCCTCCCGTGCCTCCTTCTCCACCTGGAAAAGTCCTAGCTCCCATGCCCCTCTTCTGTGAAGCCTTTTCTACATCCTTTCCCAAACCTTAGACCCACCCTTTCACCAGATATGTTCAAAACAGTTACTTGTCATAAGACTTATAAAGCGTTAACTCATCATTCCATCATTATTTGCCCATGTGTCTTCCTTACTCGATGGCAAGTGTCTAGAGAGCAGGGACAAGGTTTTATTCATTTCTGATTTTCATCGTGCCCAGCCCAGCGAACTGCCAACCACCACCTGGACAGCAGATGGAGACTGAAGAGAAGAGAACCCTGTTACCTTCTCTGAAAATCCCAGCTATCAGAACTAAGCATTATCCAGTCACTGGGCAATTTCATGTCATCTCTTCTGCCCTGTCCTAGGGCCTAAAGAACTGAATCACTAGGTGGGTGGGTGAGGAATGGGGTGTGTTTAGGTGAGGATTTGAGGAGGTATATGCACTGTGGTGTGGAAATGCTGACATATGGCTGGGTTCCTTTTGGACGCTAATCAGTTCCCTTATCTCTGCTTGCTTACAAGGAAATGTCATCTGTCTGGGAGAAGTGGCCAAGTGGACGAAGGCCATTTCCGTCTGTCTCAAAGCTGACTTCCTTTCTAGCTGCAAGAAAATTGTCCATAGAAGGACACAATTTGGAATTATGTCCTAGAATATTTTCCACCTGCTCTGCTTCCTTCAGAGTCTTGTTACTCAAAGTATAGTCCTCAGAGCAGCAGTATTAATATCACCTGGAAACTTGCTAGAAATGCAGAATCTCAGGCCCCACCCAGTTCTGCTGGATCAGAATCTACATTTCTACAAAAATCCCCAGGTGATTTACATGCACAATAAAGTGTAAGAAGACTGATCTACAGCATACCTTGAGGCCACAGTATTTCATAGTGGGCGTGGTGTCTGTGTAAACTCTGGGGTGCTCTGTCTCATCGCAAAAAGTCAGGGTCACAGTGGGGTTAGTCAAATTCTGCACACTTTAGGTGTTTAACAGAAAGCCCGTTATTTGGCAATGTTCAGACATTAAACAGCCGGGACACTTCTTTAGTTTATTAGGAGTTAACTATAAAGCCCCAACTGGTGGCAACCTGTACCCCAGACCATGGTCTCTGTCAGGCTTTCAGAATATTCTTCAACATTAACCAGGCCATGATACCTGTGGTCACCTGGCATAGCGTATAGACCAGGTAAAGACAAAATGAAGGTTTTCTCACAGGCATTGAAGAACCACTGCAGTCCAGGTGAGGTTTTCTCAGTAACTGTATCAAACAGGTCTGAGAATTAGCAGGCCACTTGGGGTGGGAGTGAGGGAGTCATGGGACCTGTGGAGAGTTACAGCCTGGGCTTACTTGAGTGATATTCATGGAGTCTGAAGAGGCCCCTAACTAAACCGTGGTCAACCCCAGGAATCCTCCACAGGGTAGTAGTCCAGCAAGGATGGCCTGGGGCTGACCTCAACCACACTCTGCTTTCTGTAATTGGGGCAACACACTGTTCCCAGGCCTTCTGGAGGTCAGATGAGTAAGGGGTCAGAGCAGAACATGTTCTCAGGGATGATAGGAATTGAGTCCACCTGGGAAAGGAGGCCATGCCATTCATGAAAGTATACAGATTGCCAGGGTGCATCCCTGGTAAAGGAACATCTATAGGGCAGGACAGCAGGTGGCAGCCTGGGGGTTAGGCAGCCAGTGTGTTGTTCATGGCCAGCTTAATGTGAGGACTCTCCTGAGGGCCTGCAAGGCATTGTGCAGACTTGACAATAAAGCCAGAACTGTCCTCAGGAGACAGGCAGAGAATGAGCTGTTGTGCTAAGCAAGTTCCAAGAAACAGAACTAAGTGGGGCAAAGAAAGGAAGCATACTTTCATAAGTTTTAATAAAGATACAAAGTAGAAGTGGAAGAAAATGAGATCCAAGGAGATAAAAATAGAATGGGTTTGGAACTGAAGACCTATTCTGTTTACAACCCAATTTTACCCTGAGCTGACCTTGAGTGTAGAGAGCTTGTATTGTTTCCTTTCTCCTTTTTATCTTTCTCTTGGTATGCAGGAAGTGACTGCTTGCCCCTTTTCTCCCACTCAGGTCCTAATAGAACCCTTTCTTCCTCTGTCTCCAACCCCATTGGCTTTCCTGACAGAATCTGCCAACAGTCCCTCGTGTGGAAGCTGTCACTGACCCATGAAGTGTCCTGTCAGAAACTGTTCCCAGACCAATGTGAACAATGTGTATACATTTTACATACATACATATATATGAATATGTATATTTTATATGTAAAATTTTAGGGTAACAGTTTAATAACATTTTAATTTTTAATATTTATTGTGTGGTAACAGCTTAATAATAACTATATATAGTTGTTATTAAACTTTTTATTCTTTATTTAAACTTTGTTGTAAAACCACAAAAATTACCCATAACCCCTTCACCTAAATACAGGTATTTTTATCTCTCTATCATTCCTGTGTGCCTTAAAATGACAAACATATCTGAATATAACCCATGTTGTCCCAGGCCACACCTGTCTGAAATAAAATAGAGTCACAGTAATGGTAAAAATGGCATTTCTCAGGCTTTGCTGTCACCTTCAATTTTGAGAAATCTGACCACTCTCAAAGTCCACCCACCTATTTCTGGGAGTCCCTAAGCTAGGATTGGGGTGGAGGTGGTCTCTTGTGTTTTCCCAAACAAGGTTTTTTCTGTTACAGAGTGATCTTTCCCATCCATCCTTCTACCCCTATCTGTTCTGAAAGTTTTGGTGTTACCTCCTGCATGTCTCTACATACAAACTGTAACTCCTTCCCCAGTATCTCCACCCCATAGGTAACTATGCCCATTATAGATTTAGAGTCATCTCAAAGGCCCCCCCCTCATGCCTTTATCTCTGCATGGGGCTCTCAATGTCTTACAAGCCTCTGGGCCTCCAACATGATCCCTGAGTACTAGGTGAAAAGGCAGGCTGAGTGAATGATGGGATACCGCACTTAGAATCATACAGTGAGACACACACCTGGGCAGACCCATGGTTATGTGTAATCACCAGTGCAGAAAGGTAGCTCCCCATCTAGAAAGCCTATTGGGACTCAAGTGATGGAGGGTGGTGTTAATGTGGGAGAGAATCTTAAAATTGCTTCAGTTAATTATTTTAAAATTTACAATCTCCTGCTTTGATGCTTAGTGGTAACAAATGGCGATACAACCTGACATCACCATTAAGAAATGGAAAGCTGGGACTTCCCTGGTGGCGCAATGGTTAAGAATCTGCCTGCCAATGCACGGGACACAGGTTTGAGCCCTGGTCCGGGAAGATCCCACATGCCACGGCGCAACTAAGCCCGTGCGCCACAACTACTGAGCCTGTGCTCTAGAGCCCATGAGCCACAGCTACTGAAGCCCACACACCTAGAGCCTGTGCTCTGCAACAGGAGAAGCCACTGCAATGAGAAGCCTGTGCACCGCAACAACGAGTAGCCCCCACTCGCTGCAACTAGAGAAAGCCTGCGTGCAGCAACGAACACCCAATGCAGCCATAAATTAATTAAAATTTTAAACTGGATAGTTGGATGGTTTTTGCTATAGGAATTCAAAGTATTGATTCAACTAAGCTGAGAGTCAGAGAGGTCTCTGCACAGAACATGAGGTATGAGCCCGGTTTTTAGAGATAAGTAAAATTGATATGGGTAGGAAGAGCTGGTGAAAGCTTAGTGTATGGAGAAGACTGTATGAACAGAGCCTGGAGGCAGGAAAGCATAAGGCTTGTTCATTGGCTCGTTTGGCTTTAACTATGGAAGTGGGAGATACAGCTGGAAAGATAGATTGGGACTGCCACATTGAAGAGAAGTCTTAATGCCAGCTCAGGAGTCTGGATTTTTCCTAAAGGCACAGAGAGATATTGAAAGATTTTGTGCACATGAATGACATGATGAAATTGGCATTTTAAAGAAAATTGTTCTGGTGTTTGTATTCAGAAAATATAGGAGAGAAAATCTGAAGCAGATAAAGACAAATATTGTACCTAGGTCTTTGGATTTCTTTGAATCTTGATTTAAATTGCTTGTTTAAATATAGTTATTGCTAATTTTAGTGAATATTGAATACATATTTTTTTAAAGATTTTTTTGATGTGGACCATTTTTTAAATCTTTATTTTATTTGCTACAATATTGCTTCTGTTTTACGTTTTGGTTTTTTGGCGGTGAGGCGTGTGGGATCTTAGCTCCCCGACCAGGGATCAAACCTGTACCCCCTGCATTGGAAGGCAGTCTTAACCATAGGACCACCAGCGAAGTCCCCTGTAATGTTCTTGATAAATTTTAAAATGCTATTTATTAAAGTATAGCTGATTTACAATATTGTATTAGTTTCAAGTGTACAGCATAGTGATTCAGTATTTTTACAGATTATATTCCATTAAAAGTTATTGTAAGATAATGGCTATAGTTCCCCGTGCTATACAATATATCCTGGTTACTTACCTATTTTACACAGAGTAGTCTGTATCTCTTGATCCCATACCCCTAATTTACCCCTCCCCCTTCTCTCTCCCCTTTGGTAACCACTGGTTTGTTTTCTGTATCAGTGAGGCTGTTTCTGTTTTGTTATTTATGCTTGTTTATTTTATTTTCTAGATTCCACATATAAGTGACATTGTATGATGTTTGTCTTTCTTTGTCTTATTTCACTAAGCATAATATTCTCTAGGTCCATCCATGTTGCTGCAAATGGCAGAATTTCATTCTTTTTTATGGCTAACATTCCAGTGTGTGTGTGTGTGTGTGTGTGTGTGTGTGTACACACATCTTCTTTATCCATTCAGTCTGTTGATGGGCATTTAGGTTGCTTCCATATCTTGGCTACTATAAATGGTGCTGCTATGTAGATTGGGGTGCAAGTATTTTTTTGAAATAGTGTTTTCATTTTTTTCTAGATTTCTACTCAGAATTGGAATTGCTGGATCATATAGTAATTCCATTTTTAGTTTTTTAAAACTTTTTCTTTCTTTGTTTTTGGTTGCACCACACAGCTTGGGGATCTTAGTTCCCCAACCAGAGATTAAACCCAAGCCCTGGCAGTGAAAGCGTCAAGTCCTAACCACTGGACCACCAGGGAATTCCCCTTAACTTTCTCTTTCTGATAGTCCATTATTAGTGTATAGAAATGTGACAGATTTCTCTATATTAATCTTGTATTCTGAAACTTTACTGAATTTGTTTATTAGTTCTAATAGTTTCAGGGTGGAGACTTTAGGGTTTTCTATATAAAGTATCAGGTCATCTGCAAATAGTGACAATTAGTTCTTTGCTTCCAATTTGTACACTTTTTATTTCTTTTTCTTGTCTGATTGCTGTGACTAGGACTTCTAATACTATGTTAAATAGAAGTGGTAAGAGTGGGCATCCTTGTCTTGTTCCTGAATTTAGAGGAAAGGCTTTTAGCTTTTCACCATTGAGTGTGATGTTGGCTGTGGGTTTGTTATAAATGGCCTTATTACGTTGAGATATGTTCCCTCTATACAAACTTTGATGAGAGCTTTTATCATGAATGGATGTTGAATTTTGTCAGATGCTTTTTCTGCATTTATTGAATTGATTGTGTTAATTTTATCCTTCCTTTTGTTAATGTGGTGTTGCACACTGATTGATTTGCGAATGTTGAATCACACTTGCATCCCTGGAATAAGTCCAACTTGATTTATTTGAATCTTGTTCTAAATTGCTTGTTTAAATATAGTTATTGCTAATTCTAGTGAATGTACCACGTACATATTTTCTTGACAATTAAAAAATTTATATTTTTGATGGCAAAAAAAAAAATACTGAGTGATGGACCTAGAGTCTGTCATACAGAGTGAAGTAAATCAGAAAGAGAAAAACAAATACCATATGCTAACACATATATATGGAATCTAAAAAAAAAAAAATTCTGAAGAGCCTAGGTGCAGGACAGGAATAAAGACACAGCTGTAGAGATTGGACTTGAGGACATGGGGAGGGAGAAGGGTAAGCCTGGACAAAGTGAGAGAGTGACATGGACATATATACACTACCAAACGTAAAATAGATAGCTAGTGGGAAGCATCCACATAGCACAGGGAGATCAGCTCGGTGCTTTGTGACCACCTAGAGGGGTGAGATAGGGAGGGTGGGAGGGAGATGCAAGAGGGAGGAGATATGGGGATATATGTATATGTATAGCTGATTCACTTTGTTATAAGGCAGAAACTAACACACCATTGTAAAGAAATTATACTCCAATAAAGATGTTAAAAAAAAATACTGAGTAGAGAAGCACTCTTTGTGATTCCCTTAACCATGCTTATAGGAAGCTCAGCTGCTTAAAACATCAGACTATATATAATTTACCTATTGGTACATTAGAATAAATAGCTTCTAGTAACAATAAATTCATCAGAGAGATTGTAAAAATGGCAGGTATTCTGAATTGAACTTTTGGTTAGAAAACCAGAAAATGTGAGATAAATGTGTTTCAAATATGAAAGGTACATAAATTCAGATGACTTCATAAATTTTTTCCTCAAATGTGTAAAATATGTTGTGCATCTAGTTTTCCTATTTACAAAAATAGTGGTATTTCTTAAAGTGCTTACATTGATGTTAGACTTTTATTTTGGTTTGGTTTGCTTTGGTTTGGTATGGGTTGGGTTTTTCGCTTTGTTTTGCTTTATTACTTTTTGCTTTCTATATTTTCCCTACCTATGAGTCTTGATGGGAGCAAATCTTGCCTTCCACTATAGAAAGTGGAAGTGCAGATTCTCACTTTCCAGCTTCTTTGTCCTTGAGCATGGGAGAGTGCTCTAAGATCAAACAAATGTCAAACAAATGTGAACTCCCTGGACTTTGAAGCAGCGGTTATTGTCACAAAGAGGCATGTGTCCATTTTGGTGACAGGTGAAGGCGGAAGAGCTTCTAGTCAGCAGCAGTGGTATCCAGCACTTAAAGCTGGGCAGCACTGTGAGCTTTGGTGGCCAGGAGTTAGTGGCAGCAACAGCAGTGTCCTTACCAGAATGGTTCCAGGTGCAGTTTGGGGTCCCTGGTTATTGCCTTCCTCCTAAACTTGGTTTTACAGACTGCCAGGTGGTTCTGTGAGTTCTCAGTATCCTTTAAATAAGTTCCTTTTCCACTTACATCAGAGTCGGTTAGCCTCTATTGTTTGTAGGAACCTTGGCTGATATATATAAGTTCATTGTTTAAAAAGATTAAAAAGAAAAAGAAGAGAGAGAAAAGGCAAAAAATAAAATCACTCATAATCTCGTTTATGATAACATCCTTTAACATTTCTAAAGCCATTCAGAATGTGTTTCATACATCTATATACATTAAAATACACATATGCACATGTGTTCACACACACGATTAGTTAAGGTGCTTTTAGATGCAAGTAACAGAAACTTCAACTCAAATTGTCTATAACAGTTGCTATTCTTGGCTTCCTGACCTTCAACCTCACCTAGGCCTCAAAGACTGAAGAATACAGACTGACCTCCTAGCCACCCTTAATGATCCAGGCTGGCCTGATCCTATTATAAATCTACCAATATCATTTCATAGAGCCAGGAGATCCTGGACTCCACTAACCACAGTGACTGCCTCCTGACTGAATGTAGCACCAGCAAGCTGTCTACCAAGGCCCAAGCTTTGTGGACCAGCAGAGGCTCACCCATAGGGAAAACCTGGGGCCTCTAGTAGAGCTCTGCCGTGACAACCGCTTCCTGCCACAACATCTGGATCTGTAACACCCACTCTGGTTCTCCTCCCTAGTCTCTTTGCAAGTCTTCCTGCTCAGATCTAAGAGTTTCAAGTGGATCTTGATTCCCATGCTTGTCCTTTCTTGGGCCTGGCATCTTCTATGGTTGTCTTGAATTCTGGTCCTGGACCACCTTTAATTTCACTCTTTCCTCATAGACTTTCTACCTTCAGTTATTCTGTTGCCTTACCTTAGCCAGCTCCTGACTTGTGATTTGGTGTTTTGGGTCCCATTGACAGATCCTGGTCAGGGTTCTTGGTCAAAGTGTCATTTCTCCTTGTACCAATGAGTACCCTATAATTCCAGCAAGCTTGGAACAGGAAAGTAGCAGAAAAATCATCAAAATCTGGGTATTATATCAACAGAGGCAATCTGGGAAATTTATGCACCAATTTTTGTTTTCTTCTTTGCAGTTGTCTATACTAAAATTTTATGTATTTTTAAACAGTATTATAACTATGACCACATCCAATCCATTGACAGCTAAATAGGGTTTGTCCATATTATTAGCATAATGATTTTTAAAGTATGTTTTAAACCCAACTGACCATTTTTTCCCCTTTTATGGGGTGGCATGAATTGTTCTAATTGATATAAGAAGAGAAAGAAAGAAAGATTGAGAGGTCAAAACATCTACCAGTTACTGGGTGCTGTTAATTGCAGAAAGGGCCACTCTCTTTTAGCTTTTAGGGAGCTTTAATGAGACCAAGCAAACACCAACATCTCCCCCACCCACAGACTGAAGGTCCATGAGTTTTAGTTGGGGAGCCAAAAGGTAGAGGAAGAAGGGATGTAGGATAAGTCTGCAGTGGACTCTACCGCATACTCAAATGTCTCATGTGAGATTTGGGAGGTGGAGGAGAGAAGGAGAGAGAGAGAGCAAGAGAAGTGAGCTCCATGTTGGGTCGGACAGAACAACACAGGGAGGAAAGAGCTGCCAAAGGGGAGATGAAAACAACACATTGGAAACGAGAACTGAAGCCGTGAGCATGACAATATGAGCTTCCTGCCCCTGCTACCTGAGGATGGCAGGGTGCAGTGCGGCCTCCTCAGAATGCAGGCAGGAAGTGGAGTAAGGGCCCGGCCCTTTCTTACATCTTGAAGGACATATGTCATCTCTGCTGACATCTGGGTTTAGGTGTTGAATATTTTCATCTCCTACAATCTACTTTCAGGAGCTTGTCATTTATCGCTATCTGTATTTTGCTGCCGTAAAAGGAGTTACCTACCCAACAGAGAAAAACAATTAAACAAATTTACTTCTCATGAGAACTGACTTTTGAGCACTTTTCAATTGTCTTCAGGGGCCCACTGACACTAAACTCAAATAATGCTGCCTGAGAAATCTGCATATTTAAGTTGGGCAAGTACCTTATACCTGCCCATCTGCCCGTAACGTCCAGAGAGACTGAGAAAATATGAAAGTGTGCATATCCGACAGTGCAAAAGTGAATGAAAGCAAAGTGTGTCCCACATGATAAATAAATGAATGGGTGGGTGAGTGAGTGAATGAGTAAACTTACCCATCAGAAAATTCTTTCCAAGAATAGAACATGTTTCTTTCCTTCTTTTCCTAATTGAGAAATCTGATCTGATCTGCTCTTCCAATCCTGATCATATCAATTTGCATTTAAAATTGTTTACCCAGTATGATCACCTCACAGGTCCTGAGTCAAATGCCCAGGAGAGGAGTTATTTTCCCAGCTTTAATGTAGAAGTCAAGGAATCTTTCTTATTATTTCCTATGAGTCCCTGCCTGACCTGTCACTCTCAGTTCAAGGCCTGGATGCCCCTAATATACATGCTAAGGGTCACCCTGTTCCTGAGCTGATCTTGATCAAGGCAGGAGCCTAGCTCCATCAGCTGGTGGGGCCTAGACACAATCGTGTCATTTGTTGTGAGTCTCAAGTGGGCCTTAGCAACCCAAGTGTAACTATGCTACCGCATACCCCAACATGCCATGCTTAGTCGTCTGTACTTGACCTCCTCTTGTTTGCCCAGATTTCTGCCCTGGATTCTGGTCCCTTTGGCTAGAGTCCCAACTCTTTACCTGGATCCCAGCAGCGCATTCCCATACCGCTGCCACCCTGCACTCCCAGACTCAGGCTGGGCAGGGATTTGAATAAAGTGAACTTGGAAAGTTATGATCCTGTCCCTTCCTGACTTTAAGTGCTAGCATTGCCTGGAAACAATTCCCATCTGACAGAGTGACCTCCCTTAAGTATCAACATGGAAGTGAGCAAACAGTCTTAAAATGATATCCCTGTTTATCTAGGCAGATGGGGTGTGAGTGGGGCTAATACCAACCTGGTAGGTAAGGTATGGCAGCAAACACTGACATTCCAAGTCAGGTGGTTGCCATCTGTAGCAGTGGTTTAGTTTGACACCATCTGTTCATTCTTGGCAGGTATAGTAGCTGGGTCTCAACTCTTGGAAAAAAGATGGATAAGAGCTAGACCTTACTTAATTGGGCTGAGGTACATGGTAGGTCTCCAGTTTTAACAGGCTACCAGCTTGCCAGACAGGGAAACTCAAATGGGTGCCTGCTTCTATAGATTAGTTCATCTCAGGGTAGTGGAGAAGAGGGCAGAGCTTTTCAAACCGTGGGTTTCAATGAACTAGTGATTTGATGTCAATTTAGAGGGTCTCTACAAGCATTTTTTAATGAAATGAAATGCATAGAATAGAATAGAACAGAAGGTATCAAAGTATATGGAATGTAGTAAAGGGTATGTTTTATGAAACTTTTGATTCCGTTACATAAGCTTTATATGCACTATCTCTGAGATATGTAAGTAAAGGGGCAGTGGGAGATGGAAAGAGAGATGTATTTTCAGTTTGAAGTTTTAACACATTCAGAAAGTGAAAGTATAAGCAATAAACAAATATTTGCAACAAATATAGTGGACAAATCTCAAAATAAATTTTAAGTCCTATAAGAAAACCACAATTACATGAAGATAGATATGCTGTTACATGTTATTGTTGCTAACAGCAACAAATTGGAAATGATTCAAATGTCTATTAATGAAAAACTAAATAAACTAGGGTTCATACCACTTTGGAGAATTATATAGTAGTTAAAAAGAATGAGGGAGATCTGTATGTACCAATATGAAAATATATCTAAGATATATCCTTCAATGAGAAAGTAAGTTCCAGAATATGTACGTTATATCAATTTTGTATGAGTGACAATTTATTTATTCAACAGATATTTATCGAGCAGCTACTAAGTGCTGAACACTATTTTAACTATTGGAGATCTAGCGAAGAATGAAACTGACAAAACTCCTGATTCTATGGGTCTTAAGTTCTAATGGTGGAGACTGAAGCAAAATAAATGTTTCCTAGTATAGAAGTGAAATGTACAATTGAGAAAAATACATCGGGGAAGGAGAGTAAAGAGTCTTGGGCGATGAAGTTTGCAATTTTAAATAGGAGAGAGACTGAAAGAGGAGAGGGAACAGGCCATGTGAATACTGGGAGAAGAGCTTTCCAGGCAGAGGGAACAGTGAATCAATCACTCTGTGGAAGGAGAATGGGTTGTTAAAGGAACAGCAAAGGCCATTGTGGCTGTAACAGAATAAGCATTGCTTTCATATATCGAAAAATATTGATATACACATACGTAATAAATACTTAGACTCCATAGGCAAGTAGACAATGGCTATGACGAACTCATGTGAGAAGAAATAGAACCTCCAACCAACATTTAGAACATTTACGTAGCTTCTGTAATACAAAAGTCAAATATCCGCGTCAGACATTCTTCCCAACATGTTCCCTTGCCATATGCCTGCCATACAGATTGGAATTGCCTGTATCTTCAACTAGTCTGTGAGCTTTGTGAGTGCAGAAACTCTTTCTGTGTCTGTTGTATTTACAGTTTTATCTCTGGAGTCTAGCACCGTTCCTGGCACTCATGGGCACTCATAATGGCCTCTGTTACATGGTGGTTACCAAATGCCAAGAAGAGTTCTAAGGGCTTAACTCATTTTATCCTCACAATATACTTTTGAGGTAAGTACCATTATTGTTGCCATTTTAAACATAGGGTACTGAGGCAGAAAGAAAGTACATAACTTAATGAAAGTCCTATATCTGAGCAAGAATTTGAACCCTGGCAGTCAACTTAAACCATTATAATGCCTTTTAATAAATGTTTAAGAAATTCATCAGGAAGGAGATTAAACAATATTTATCAGATTAAAATAAAAGCAATAAAACCCCTTGCTGGAGAGGCAACAGGGAAACAGGCACACTGTCCATTCCTCAGAACACAGTGACTTAGAATCTTTCTGTAGAGCAGCCTATACAGGTAAAAGTATTAAAACTGTTTGTCTTTTGATGTACAACTTCTTTTAGTAATGCTTGAGGAAATAATTTAAAACAAAAAAGTCGTTTGAATAATGCTATTTATATCTGCACCATTAACAACAGGAAAAAACTGGGCACAACACAAATGTCCTGATTTAACGACTGGTTTTGCAAGATATAAAGTAAAATAATGTAAGCATATAACTATTAAAATGATAACTTGGTGATCTATATTTGTGTATCTGAACGTGCATATGAAATAAACCTATGTGGAAAAAGAACCAAACTAATATGTACACAGACATTAAAACTATATTATACTTTTGCTATGACAAATAAGGACCAAGAGATTTATATAAATAGTTAGCTCTGTTAGCACAATAAAATCTTTGTGCTTTATTTCCATAAAATTTTTTAAAATGTGTAATAACAGGGACAGTGATGTGTATCATCCCTTAATAAGGCTGAATTCATGAAGCAAGGTCTATAAAGGTCATTTCCTTTAAGAACCTATTCTAGAGTGTTGGTACCTCCCAATATGTATTTACACATCCAAGCTTGGGGTTAAGATTGTAGAGAGGTTCTTTCAACCCTGCTCCTAGGTGTAGAAAACTTAATTCAGTCTTTCTAAATCAGAATTGCCACAAAAGTGACCCAAGCCTCATCTGTATTTTGAGAAAAAACTCTAAGGAAATTCTGATAAACAGCTATGTTTGAGAATAATTGCAATGATACTTGATATATATATATATATATATGCCTGTTTTCCATAACCCCTAAAATAAAATCTTTTATTTTAGCTAATTTGTTAAGTATGAAGGGTTATTTCCTAGCCGATGTGTTTACTGAGCATATTCATTAAAAGGCACCATCAAGGTGCATACTGTTTAAAAAGCAGAAGAAAATGCTAGCAAAAGCCTAGAAGCAATCTAAATATTCATCATTTTCAGACTGGTCAAATAAATAATTGTACTTTCACACAATGGAAAACTATGCTGCTGTTTAAAAAAATGAAGCAGAACTCTATGTACATATAGAAAATGTTTCAAAGATATATTGTTAAAAGATAAATGTGAGATACAGAACAGTGTGTCCATTGTGTTAGGGTTATGCCTCCCCCACTTCCCCAGTTTGTATGTTCATAGATTATATGTGGAAGGAGACACCACGAAGTGGTAACAGAAGTTGCCTCTGGGAACCGGACTTGGTTGATTGAGGTTACAGTGATTAGGTAAAAGAGTAGATTGACTTTGCTTTACACACTTTCATTTATTAACTCTTAAATAATAAAATAGGACTAATTAGGTTCAAATGGAGTCCCAATCTGCCAGATTTTCTGGGGTGTCAACCCAGATCTGAGTTTGGCACTCAACTACAGATCTTTTGCAGGCCTCTTTCACGTCACTGCTTTGGTTTCTAGGGCTGTTCTGTTGGTCTTTCTGCTCGTGTTCAGCTCTTAATTAGTTGTTTGTCCTATTTTCTCTCTGGGAATATATCTATTCCTGTATTTTGAAGCATTCTCATTTCAACTACCTGGGGCTTCCTGGTGGTGTAATCAGCAAGAGAAGAGGCCTTTGTTCTCTTTCCACTGACCTAATGAGGTCAGAGAGACACCCATCAAAGCAAACAAACAAACACACCTCAGAGTCCAGTACCATCAGAACACTCGGCACCATCTTTTCTTATGGTCTCATCCAATCAGGAATTTCTTTTGACAGCCAGAATTTCTTCTAGCAAGCTTCATGAATCCTACCAGGTACAAATACTTCTGTGCAATGGAACAATGGAACTTCTTTATTGAGCCATGAAGTGTTGGGGGTTTACAATGAACTGACTTCTAAAGATTCCCTGCAAAAGATTTCAAGAGGGCATTTAAAACATAATTTGAACATAACATATATCTGTGTAAAATGGTGTATCCAAGCTCACAGAAGGTACAGCAAACGTCAAGAGTAAACCCTAATGTAAACTATAGACCTTGGTTATTATGATGTGTCAGTGTAGGTTCATCAGTTGAAACAAATGTACAACCCTTGTAGGGGATGTTGATAATGTGGAGGCAATGCCTGTGGGGGATAGAGAGTACATGGGAAATCTCTGTACCTTCCTCTCAATTTTGCTGTGAACCTAAAACTACTCTTAAAAAAAAAAGACAGAATCTAGTTAATAAGATGAGAAACGAAACTACAGAAAATTTTGGGTTTAATAAACTATAAAAAAGCTTGGAAAAATAGTGATATATTGGATTGCCTGTATGTAACACTATCCATAAGCATTTAAATACGTAGTTTGCTTATAATTTCCCTTTTATGAAGAAACATCTCATAGCCTCAGATTATCACAGAATCATCACAGCCATAAGAAAACTGAAGAATTCAACTAGTTTCTTCTTCAGTGAAGGATTAAATTCAGTGCCACACTATTCATAGCATGGGGTCCTCTGGAACTTCTAGACAGATACTTTCTCTCCCAAGGCAACCATTTCTGTTTCTTAATGGTTCTCACTATTAGAAAGTGGTTTTTGTTTTTTGTTTTGCTTTGTTTTTTTTAATGTCAAGTCACTTTCTGTCTTCTGTAATTTCTGCCCTGTGATTCTTACTTACCTTCTACCTAGAGAAAAAAAAAATTGATATGATCTTGATAGGAAATAGATGGTATGTTCAAAATCGATGACTAAAGAGTTTGTTAAAAGGACCATTTACAAAGATGCCTTTCCCTTTAGGATCAGGAATGAGACAAGGATGTCCATTCTGTATTCAACATTGTATTAGCACTTCTAGCCAGTGCAATATGACAAGAAAAGAAATAAAAGCATTTGGATTGGAAAGGTAGAAATAAAAATTTCCTTATTTCTTATAATGAATGTGTGCTGATGATGAATTCTTTCAACTTTCAGCTTTTATATGTTTGAAAAATTCTTTATTCTATCTTTGTTTTTGAAAGATGTTTTCCCTGATACAGAATTCTAGGTTGACAGTTATTTATTCCCTTTCAGTATCTTAAAGATATTGTTATACTGTCCTTTCACTTATATTGTTTCCAACGGAAATTTCCTGTCATTCTTATCTTTGTTTCTCTCTTTAAAACATGTCTGACTTCGGGCTTCCCTGGTGGCGCAGTGGTTGAGAGTCCACCTGCCGATGCAGGGGACACGGGTTCGTGCCCCGGTCCGGGAGGATCCCACATGCCGTGGAACGGCTGGGCCCACGGGCCATGGCTGCTGAGCCTGTGCGTCCGGAGCCTGTGCTCCACAACGGGAGAGGCCACAACAATGAGAGGCCCGTGTACCGAAAAAAAAAAAAAACATGTCTGACTTCTTTTAAGCTTTTATCCTTACCACTAGTTTTGAACAACTTATTATGTGTCTTCATGTCATTTTCTTCATGTGTCTTGTGCTTGGGGTTTGCCACACTTTTTGGAGAAGTAGTTTATGATTTTCATCAAAATATTGGCCATTGTTTTTTCAAATACTTTTCTGTCCACCCTCCTTCTCTCCTTCAGGAAGTCCAATTACTGCTGAAGTTGTCTTACAGCTCACTGATGCTCCATCATATTTATTTTTCAATTCATTTTTCTCTTTTTATTTTGGGTAGCATCGATTGCTGTCTTTAAGTTTACTTATCTTTTCTTTTGCAATGTCTAATCAGTTGTTAATCACATCCATGGTAGTTTTCTTCTCAGACATTGTACTTCTGATATTTAAAAGTTTGACTTAATCTTTTTAAAATAACTTTCATGGGCTTCCCTGGTGGCGCAGTGGTTGAGAGTCCGCCTGCCGATGCAGGGGACATGGGTTTGTGCCCTGGTCTGGGAAGATCCGACATGCTGTGGAGTGGCTGGGCCCGTGAGCCATGGCCGCTGAGCCTGCGCATCCGGAGCCTGTGCTCCGCAATGGGCTAGGCCACAACAGTGACAGGCCTGCATACTGCAAAAAAAATAAATAAATAAAAATTTAAAAATAACTTTCTTGTCTCAATTTAAGTTTTGAACCTACTGAATACCATTTTAATATCTTTATCCAGTAATTCTAAAATATATGTCAATCCTGGGTTGGTTTTGATTGTTTGATACATCTTTTCACAATAGGTTAAAATAGCCTGCTTTTTTTCATGCCTGGTAATTTTTATTGGATTCCAGACATTGAGAATAATAATGATGTGAAAACACACTACACACCCACCCACACACACACCCCTATGTAATTTCTCCATACAAGGGGAAACATTTCTTAATTATTACTGTTCATCAGCTCATTCTCTTGGATACTAGAATATTCTGTAATTTAGGGTTCTTTTGTGGTTTACATGTTGAGTTTCTAAATCATACATTACTATTGGCAGTTCTTTTTTCCAGTAATGCTGAAAGAACTGAGTTATGGTTGATGGAATCAAGTGCCTTTTTTAAAAATCAATAAAGAGTAGTGGGTGGAATGAAATTCCAGATTCTCTTCTCTTTTCTGTTGATGAATGGCATCAACTGTTTATCCATTAGTGAAAACTGCCGGTTCATTTTATTGATTCTTTAAATGATTTCCTGGGATTTTCTTGAAGTATTTACTTGCTTGTAGTAGGAAGTTGACAAATTGATGACTTTTTTCATCCTTCTGTATGGTTGCTTGGAATTAGTATAGTTTAAAGAACAATTTTCAATAGATTTAACTTTTTTTTTCCATTTTATATATATATATATTTATTTAATAGATCCATATTGGAGTATAATTGCTTCACAATACCATGTTAGTTTCTGTTGCACAACAAAGCGAATCAGCCATATGCATACACGTGTCCCCATATTCCCTCCCTCTTGAGCCTCCCTCCCCTACTCCCTATCCCACCCTTCCAGGTATCACAAAGCACCGAGCTAATCTCCCTGTGCTGTGCTGCTGCTTCCCACCAGCCAACTATTTTACATTCAATAGTGTATGTATGTTGATGCTACTGTCACCTTGCCCCAGCTTCGCCCTTCCACCACATGTCCTCAAGTCCATTTTCTATGTCTATCTCTTTATTCCTGCCCTGCAACTAGGTTCATCAGTACCAGTTTTTTTGTTTATTTTTTACATTCCATATATATGTGTTAGCATACAGTATTTGTTTTTCTCTTTCTGATTTACTTCACTCCGTATGACAGACTCTGGGTCTATCCACCTCACTACACATAACTCAATTTCATTTCTTTTTATGGATTAGTAATATTCCATTGTATTGGAATGTATGCCACATCTTCTTTATCCATTCATCTGTCATTGGACATTTAGGTTGGTTCCATGTCCTGGCTGTTGTAAATAGTGCTGCAATGAACATTGTCATACGTCTCTCTTTTTTTTTTTTTTTAATAAATTTATTTATATATTTTTGGCTGCATTGGGTCTTTGTTGCTGTGCACCGGCTTTCTCTAGTTGCAGCAAGTGGGGGCTACTCTTCGTTGTGGTGTGCAGGCTTCTCATTGCAGTGGCTTCTCTTGTTGCAGAGCACAGGATCTAGGTGTGTGGGCTTCAGTAGTTGTGGCATGTTGGCCCAGTAGTAGTGGCTCGCAGGCTCTAGAGCGCAGGCTCAGTAGCTGTGGCGCATGGGCTTAGTTGCTCCATGGCATATGGGATCTTCCTGGACCAGGGCTTGAACCCATGTCCTCTGCATTGGCAGGCAGATTCTTAACCACTGCACCACCAGGGAGGCCCAATTGTGTCTTTTTTTTTTCTTTTACATCTTTATTGGAGTATAATTGCTTTAAAATGGTATGTTAGTTTCTGCTTTATAACAAAGTGAATCAGTTATACATATACATATGTTCCCGTATCTCTTCCCTCTTGCGTCTCTCTCCCTCCCACCCTCCCCATCCCACCCCTCTAGGTGGTCACAACCACCAAGCTGATCTCCCTGTGCTATGCAGCTGCTTCCCACTAGCTATCTACCTTACGTTTGGTAGTGTATACATGTCCATGCCACTCTCTCACCCGGTCACAGCTCACCCCTCCCCCTCCCCATATCCCCAAGTCCATTCTCTAGTAGGTCTGTGTCTTTATTCCCCTCTTACCCCTAGGTTCTTCATGACATTTTTTTTTCTTAGGTTCCATATATATGTGTTAGCATACGGTATTTGTCTTTCTCTTTCTGACCTACTTCATTCTGTATGACAGACTCTAGGTCCATCCACCTCACTACAAATAACTCAATTTCGTTTCTTTTTATGGCTGAGTAATATTCCAGTGTATATATGTGCCACATCTTCTTTATCCATTCATCCAATGATGGACACTTAGGTTGTTTCCATCTCCTGGCTATTGTAAATAGAGCTGCAATGAATATTTTGGTACATGACTCTTTTTGAATTATGGTTTTCTCAGGGTATATGCCCAGTAGTGAGATTGCTGGGTCATATGGTAGTTCTATTTTTAGTTTTTTAAGGAACCTCCATACTGTTTTCCATAGTGGTTGTATCAATTTACATTCCCACTAACAGTGCAGGAGGGTTCCCTTTTCACCAAACCCTTTCCAGCATTTACTGTTTCTAGATTTTTTGATAATGGCCATTCTGACTGGTGTGAGATGATACCTCATTGTAGTTTTGATTTTCATTTCTCTAATAATTAGTGATGTTGAGCATCTTTTCATGTGCCTCTTGGCCATCTGTATGTCTTCCTTGATGAAATGTCTGTTTAGGTCTTCTGCCCATTTTTTAACTGAATTGTTTGTTTTTTAGATATTGAGCTCCATGAGCTGTTTGTATATTTTGTAGATTAATCCTTTGTCTCTTGTTTCATTTGCAAATATCTTCTCCCATTCTGAGGGTTGTCTTTTTGTCTTGTTTATGGTTTCCTTTGCTGCTCAAAAGCTTTTAAGTTTAATTAAGTCCCATTTGTTTTTTTTGTTTTGTTTTGTTTTAATTTCCATTACTCTAGGAGGTGGGTCAAAAAAGATCTTGCTGTGGTTTATGTCAAAGAGTGCTTTTCCTATGTTTTCCTCTAAGAGTTTTATAGTGTCTGGTCTTACGTTTAAGTCTTTAATCCATTTGGAGTTTATTTTTATGTATGGTGTTAGGAAGTGTTCTAATTTCATTCTTTTCCATGTAGCTGTCCAGTTTTCCCAACACCACTTATTAAGAGGCTGTCTTTTCTCCATTGTATATTCTTGCCTCCTTTATCAAAGATAAGGCGACCATATGTGCGTTAATTGCGTCCCGGGGGTTGGGGGCCCCTGGTCTAGATGATCAACATTCTTATTCTCTGGGGAAAGCTTCTAGCATCTCTGTTGATGACTAGTAAACCTACACTTTAGCTCTGTGCTCCAAGCCAAAGTACTAAAAATAATGTCTATCTGCTTCTAGATATCCATGTTCAAATTCTACATGTTCCAAACCAAAAGCTTCACTATCACCTTAAAGTCTGCCCCCTGAATTTTCCTAACTCTGTTAATGGGATTATCTAGCCTTAGTTCATCTAGGCTAGAAATCTTGCTGCCTTTGACTTTTTCCAACATGCTTCTATATAGTAACTAGGAAAAAATATATTAAGGCCTTATAAAGAGTAGTATGCTTGCTTCAGAGACAGTGAGGGAGGGAGAAACTGGGAATTAATTCCTAATTCATAAATGGTCTGGAGGGAGAGGCACCCATTGAGAAAGTGTGCTAACAGTCGCTAAATCGGTGGATTGCAAGTACCGTTGATAATGCCTCAAGTATGTTTCTCTTTTGACTGTTCCTTTCTGGCCACACTGCACTGGTTCAGTGCCTTGTGCCTTTTCTCCTGGATTATTGTAATAGCCTGCTAAACGTAAGGCCTTGGGCTTGATTTTCAAAATCTACCTGAACAAGTTAAAACAGGATTGATGTGAGAAAGCAACAGAACATAGTAGGGGTAGAGGGAGTGGGAAGGAGTGTGCTTAGCTGGCGGTTAGAAAAATGAGGCAGCAGTGTGAAGTGGACCTCAACAAAGTTAGGCCAACTTAGGTCACGCTGTAAGACCTAGAATGAGAGGTGAGCGGACCTCTTTAGTTGGAGGGTGTCACATAGTTAGACTACTGTCTTTTGTTTTTTGAACAACACATTAAAATAAAGGGATAAAGTGGAGTTTATTTGAGAGAGTAACTAGGATAGCGAAGGGCCCTAAAGTAATACCTCATGAAGAATTGCTGCCCAACTGGAGATATTTAGCTTGGAGAAAATACAAGGGAGTTATTATAGTTGTTTTCATATATGTAAAAGACCATCTTGTGGAAATCACCTGAAAACTTTATGAATGTCAGAGTTGTCCTGAAATTGAATGCATTCATTTCAACAAATATTTATTGTATGCCTACTCTGTGCTAGGCACTGATAGGCAAGACAGTCCCTACCCTGTTGGAATTTGAGTTCTGGTCTGACAGAAAATAAGCGAGTAAACAAATAACTGAGTAATACAATTTCAGATAGTGATAGAATCAGCTGCCTTAGGAGATAATTATCTTTTGCTAGGATGGTATGAGCCTAGATTTTATGATCACTTGGCAGGAGGATTTTAGAAGAGGTTTAGCCATTGGATGATTTATTGGATTAGATGACCTTAGGGGACTCTTCAACTCCAAGATTTTACGGTTCTACTATCATCTACCAAATTAGGACTTCCTCATAGATAACCTAAGGCATAGGAACCCCAAACTCCTTGCTATTCCAGGAACCAGCCCTGCACTGAGGTTGGTGAGTCAACAGTGACTCCGTGTGAGTATTTGCCCATGTGGTTTCTTTGCCTGGAATGTCTTTCTCTCACTTCTCTGCCTCTCAAAATTCTCTTTGTCCGTCAAGTCTCAACTCAAAGATAAACTTTGTAATCAAGCATTTTGGATACCACTGAAATATGTCGTTCTCTGCTCTGGGCCCAGTGGCTCTTGGCTTGCAGCACTATTAAAGTACTTACTGTATTTTACCTGTATTGGAGTTCACTATTTCTCAGTCTGCTTCCCTATTAGCTTCTGATTTTCTTGAGGGAAGGAACCATATATTTCTCTTTTTATAATGTTCCATAGTGCAAACCTCCTAGTCATTGCTTTGCACCCAGAAGATATTCAACAAACAAATGTGACAGTAGGCAATATATGTACTCATTATTACTTGGAGTGAATTAGATTGCTTTAAGTAGAAAATGAATAACCTATTGGTTTAGCTAATAACTTTCCCTCCCAATCTCTGCTGTATCCTTCTCTACCTACTAGCTATGATGAGCATGTTGCCTAACATCTTCATGCCTCAGTTTCTTCATCTATAAAATGGCAAGAATAATAGTACCTGCTTCTAAGATTTTTGCAAGGATTAAGTACCACAGTCCATGCCTAGGTCAGTACCTACCACATAATAAGCCCTCACTAAATATTAGCAATTATTATTATTAAGGTTAGGCATCCTGCCCTCCAATAGTTCTATGGTTTAAAGGATTTAAATATTAATTTTATATTAGGGAAAATTTCCATCATCCTATCAGGCAAAGATAATTTGAGATATAAAGTTAAGAAGGAAGCCTCTACTTGTATTGAATTGTTAAATAGCGTAATAGAAAAACTAAATATAGTTACCAGCAAGAGCCCCTATGGGATGGGCATTAGAGACAACCTCCTCTTTATGGAAAAGAAGCAGACGGTTCAGAGAGGTTCAGTGACTTGTCCAAGGTCACACAGCTAAGGGTCAGAAGGGGCAGACTCACTTTAACATTCCAGGTCTGCCTGGCTCCTTAGCCACTGCTCTTTCCACTGCACCCTGCTGCCTCCCAGCTACATGAATGAAGTCAACACAGATTAGAGATGATGTTACTCTAAAGCCTCACAGGCCCCAATTCTTCACTGCTAGCATTCTGTGGGCAGCAAGCCTAATTTGACTGTTAGGGCAGAGGCTGCTGATATTCTTCCGGCCTTAGGGAGAACCGACTCACGGCTCAGGCAGGCTGGGGCCTGCAGGTGAAGGTTATCTAGGGCTCCCTCTGTGAAAGGCTGTGCGCATGGCAAAGAGGATCTGAGGCCTGTCTGATGTGCATTTAACCCAGGAGAAGAAAGACAGCACTACACCATTCTGCATCTGGTGTGTCAGGAAGACAAACCCTGGAATGGATCAAGATGTACCCATAATGCCAAAGCCAAGCAAAAAAGAATTTTTATGAACTTATTTACAAAATAGAAATAGACTCACAGACATCGAAAACAAACCTACTGTTACCAAACAGGAAAGGGGAGGGGGGGATAAATTAGGAACTTGGGATTAACAGATATTATATATAAAATAGATAAACAACAAAGACCTACTCTATGGCACAGGGAACTACATTCAGTATCTTCTAATAACCTATAATGGAAAAGAATCTGAAAAAGAATATGTATATAAATGGAATCACTTTTCTGTACACCTGAAACTAATGCAACATTGTAAATCAACTATACTTCAATTTAAAATAAAAGGATTTTTGGACTTCCCTGGTGGTCAAGTGGTTAAGACTCTGCCCTTCCACTGCAGGGGGCACGGGTTCCATCCCTGGTCTGGAAACTAAGATCCCACATGCTGCCTGGCATGGCCAAAAAAATAATAATAATAAAATAAAAGGATTTTCAATCTATGCTTGGAGCAAGAAGCAAAAATCAGGAAGCATAGCCCTCACCTCCTTGCTCTTTGAGAAGTGGTGTGGTGTTAAGAAAACATTGAAAAGAGGTAAAGTTACTTTGATCTCAAGCAGGGGAATGGTGTTCAATTGCAGATGTGAGAATAAACAGAAGAGACTGGAGCCCACCTAAGAGGAGAAGTGGTAAAGCACATCTTGCTGTTTTTCTTGAGTCATGAGCTTAAAAGAATTATGTACCAAGAGACTGATTGGCTAATATTGATCTTTATATTATTAATACGTTATATCTAAATAGAGTTTCTCAGCTACAAAAAGTTCTCAATAGTCAACAATATTCCAGTTAATAAACATTTACTGAGATTTAGCTTATGCAAAGTGTGACCACTCTTCCCCACTCAAATTAGATGACCTGACTTGTCAAGTCTTCCTAAATATAGATCAATCACACCCTGCTTCTCACCCTGGGTCATGGAGGGCTCCTCTGCCACATGCCAGGATAGAGGGAAGCCATGGCCGAAATGAAGCAGCTTCCTGAGGAGTCAATTACTTGAGGATTTGTGTGTGTGTGTGTAAGCAGGGGTGAAGGGTGAATTTTTATACTAAAACAACCATTTTCTATTTTGTAGAAAATAGAAAGAGTTGTAGAAGACAGTCTGCTTCTTTGGGCTTTGTTGTGGGCAGGTCCTAGTGGAATAGAGATATTTTTGTTAGTGGTAAAATGTGAAAAGTACTATATCTTGACCAAGACACTCAGACTAATGCCCTTACTTGTAGGCATATTAAAACTTCATTAATTCAGGCTCCATTTATTTGGAATTTTTAATAATCTGAATAAGTATTATAGTCTATATATATGTAAAAATGATGATGAGAAATATTTTATTTTTTTAAGTTCCATGGCGATGATTTAAGTAGTAAAGAAAACTTATTAAAAAACACTCTCAAATACTTTATAAGGAGAAATTTATATTCAAATACTTAATACATGAATTGTAAGTATTCTTATCTACTCATCAAAGCAGATGTAGAAAGTTGATCAGTCTCACTTTGAATTACATTATGTATTTGAACATTTATAAAACTTCCTTTGATTTTCTTGAACAATATTTTTATAATCAAGGCTTTTCCTTCACTTTTTTCCTCTTCCTGCCATTCATGATAATCAGTAAGGTTTAAATCACTACCCACCTCCCATTTTCAACCACATAAACCTTCTAAAGAAGGTGTGGTTTCCTAGCTTCTAGCTGGGCAAGTTGTAACAGGGTGATTGTACCGAGGTTCCTCAATACAGTTACCCTTGAAATGACCTTATTAGCTTCAATTCAGAGAAAAAACTGGGCAAATAACAACTCAATGGGCCATTCCCCAGGGAAACCCTGACATATCTTTAATCATTTCTAGACCTGAACAATTCATTCTATTTAGATAGAGGACAATTGTCACAAATATTCCTTCCAAAGCCAGTAGAACAAAAGTTTTGCAGATTAATTTCCACCTTTAGTGAATTCCCTATTAAGAGGGTGGCAAATTCTACATAAAGGACATTTGCTGCAAACACAGTATGTTGAAGGCACATTGGGTTTTTAATTCTCAATATTGCTTTATGCATCATTTATCCCATGCCACGCTGTTCCCTAGGTACGGGTTCTACCCATCCTATCCCAGTGCTTAGGACCAGAGGAACAAGTTGTGTGGGGAATGGAAAGCATGTTGTCTTGGCTACAGTGGAGGGGTTGTGTATGGCCTTGGGAATATCACCTCACCTCTCTGGGCTTTAGTTTCCCCAACTATAAAATACGAAGATTGGATGAGCACCATCTTTTTTAAATTATTGAAGTATAGTTGATGTGCAATATTACATGTTATGTGTACAATACAGTGATTCACAATTTTTAAAGGGTATATACTCCATTTATAGTTATAAAATATTGGCTGTAGTCCCTGTGTTGTACAGTATATCCTTGTAGCTTATTTTATACATAATAGTTTGTACTTCTTACTCCCCTACCCCTATTGCCCCTCCCCTTCCCTCTCCCCACTGGTAAGCACTAGTTTGTTCTCTATATCTGTGACTCTGCTTCTTTTTTGTTATGTTCACTAGTTTGTTATATTTTTAGAGTCCACGTATAAATGATATCATACCTATCTTTCTCTGTCTGACTTATTTCACTTAGCATAATGCCCTCTAAGTCCATCCATGTTGCTGCAAATGGAAAAATTTCATTCTTTTTTATGGCTGAATAGTATTCCATTGTATATATATACCACATTTTCTTTATCCATTCATCTGTTGATGAACACGGGTTGCTTTCATATCTTGGCACTTGTAAATAGTGCTGCTATGAACATTGGGAGCACCATCTTTTTGATGATTGCCAGTTCCAACAGTACCTGCTTCTACAATGTGAAGCAGGAAGAGGTGAGACTGGAAAGGTGGTGGAGGTTGGTGGGTGAGTGGAAGCAGTGTATAGTTGAATGAGGACTTTGGTTTGTTTTTTTTTAATTAAAAAAAAAATTTTTGGCGTATAGTTGATTTACAATGTTGTGTTAGTTTCAGGTGTACAGCAAAGTGAATCAGTTGTACATATACATATATCCACTTTTTTTTTGTGTGGTACGTGGGCCTCTCACTGCTGTGGCCACTGCTGTGGCCTCTCCCGTTGCAGAGCACAGGCTCTGACGCGCAGGCTTAGCAGCCATGGCTCACAGGCCCAGCCGCTCCGCGGCATGTGGGATCTTCCCGGACCGGGGCATGAACCCGCATCCCCTGCATCGGCAGGCGGACTCTCAACCACTGCGCCACCAGGGAAGCCCCTAGTCACTCTTTTTTTAGATTCTTTTCCATATAGGCCATTACAGAGTGTTGAGTAGAGTTCCCTGTACTATACAGTCGGTGCTTGTTGATTGTCTATTTTATATATAGTAGTGTGTATACGTTAATCCCAAACTTCTGATTTATCCCTTCCCCCACCTTTCCCCTTTAGTAACTGTAAGTTTGTTTTCAAAGTCTATGAATCTGTTTCTGTTTTGTAAATAAGTTCATTTGTATCATATTTTTTTAGATTCCACATATAAGTGATATCCTTTGCCATCCACTATGGCAGTTTGATATTTTTGGCAAATCATCATTTGGCTGTCAGCATAGTATGCACCCGCTTCCTAAAGCAAAGTAATCCTAATTTTGGCAGGGAACAAGTTGTTTCTTTTGGGAGCATGATGAGGCCTCTTTCATAAATTGTCATCTGAATGCCAATAGGTTATGGCCTCAACGTTAAAGTTCAAGGAGAGGGATCAGTCTTTATTTGTTTTAAATTAATTAATTAATTAATTTTTGGCTGCGTTGGGTCTTCACTGCATGGAGGCTTTCTCTAGTTGCGGTGAGCGGAGGCTACTCTTTGTTGTGGTGTGCGGGCTTCTCATTGTGGCTTTTCTTGTTGCGGAGCACAGGCTCTAGGCGTGCGGGCTTCAGTAGTTGTGGCACGCAGGCTCAGTAGTTGTGGCTCATGGGCTCTAGAGCGCAGGCTCAGTAGTTGCTCCGTGGCATGTGGGATCTTCCGGACCAGGGATCGAACACATGTCCCCTGCATTGGCAGGTGGATCCTTAACCACTGTGCCACCAGGGAAGTCCCAGAGATCAGTCTTTTAAATGGGCACCTGGCAGAAGTACTCAAGAGTGTCCCCAGATTCACTGGGTCCTGAGCCACTTTCTAAAAGAAAAAAAAAATCTTATCAAATTGCTTGATGAAGCTTTAGCCAGTCTCTGAAATTTGCAACTTTGGACTCATTCACTTTGGAGATAAATTTTAGTGTGTCTTTTCCAAAATCCTATAGAGTACCAAGTTCCCTGTAAATGTATAAAACATCAACGTGGATTATCTCAAATTGTACTTTTTCCATGAAGGAGATTCCAGACTAAGCTCAATTTTCCATTGTATGACCAAGTAATGCAAATCTTAACTTAGAAGAATACCTGTCTCTGTGCCAACTCTTGGATTCTAGAGTGATCATCATACTGACCTCAAGTTGCTCCTCCAAGACACTACTGGTATCAGAACAATTTCTGTTTTGCTTCCAAGATAAACATTAGTATCCGCATATCTTCTTAGTATACTCTTACTTACCTGTAATTCCTGGTTTCTTCAGCTGAATTATTCTTTTGGCTATTCAGAATTGATCTGCAACCTGACCTCACCTTCATAATTCTGACTCTACATAGTTATAGAGGACTCTAATGACTCTAATGACTTCCTAATGAGAGATAAAAGGTAAACTATGTGTGTCTTTTGGCAACTCCTGTTGATGAATTTTTCACTTGATGGTTTCTCTGGTGCTTAGAAGTACTTCATTTTAACTCCTCTCATGCTAGATTAAAAGTTTAACCTCTACGGAATAGTTTACTTACATAGCGTTCCAGCTGACTTTGCTCTGTAAGAGATTTGTTTTGAATTCTGAAGGAGCCCATACCCTTTTGACCTTGAAAATATTAAAACATATATAATTTATAGTTTAAACATGTATAGTTTTTAGTTTTCTCAATTTGCTGTGAGCAAAAGTGTTTCCCACCATATCTGGCACAGTTCTGGGTATGCAGCAGACACATAATAAACACTTCCTAATGGAATCAGGATATTCAATATTGTGTTTTTCAAACCCAGCAATATTTATAAAAATTTTATAGAACCACAGCCAAAGCATTTAATGATAAAAATGGGAGTAACTGGATCACTTTTTTAAAAAAATATTTATTTGGCTGCGCCGGTCTTAGTTGTGGCTTGCAGGATCTTTGTTGCTGCATGTGGGATCTTCATTGCGGCATGCAGACTTCTTAGTTCTGTTATGCAGACTTAGTTGCAGCATGCATGCAGGATCTAGTTCCCCGACCAGGGATTGAACCTGGGCCCCCCGCATTGGGAGTGTGGAATCTTACCCACTGGACCACCAGGGAAGTCCCAACTGGATCACATTTGATAGGAAGACGAAATGTAAAACTGCATTCAAATTGTAAAGAAATAATTCGAGAAAATAGAAGAGTACTGAAAAGAGGATGTGCTCAGCTGTCTCAGACATGCTGATTCCTCAAAAAGAAAAAAAAAAATCTGTGTTAGTATTTTTCTGAGACTCTTGAATGCTCCTAAAAAGTAGTAAGAAACATTTAGGATTCTTTTTCCTAAATTATTACTTTTATCTTCAAGTAATGGGCACTATCAATACATATACAGTATAAATTATAAAAATAATGAATAACAGACACAGAAAAATATTAATGGGTTTACAAAACTGAGCTATAAACCTTCCGCCAAGAATCCTTTCTGGTCTGATATATGGTACTTCCTACTACCCTCTGATCTGGATGTCATACAGGGACACACATTCCTTGGGGCTTTGTGCATTCTCTCCCATCCCCTTTCAGAATTCCATCCCACAGGGCACAGGAATGAAGTCAGAGCAATGATGCCTCTTGATGGCCACAATACAAATGAAACTGTGGCCTGACTGAAGAAGACAGGTCCTCTCTGCATTCTGGAATTCCTTCTTGGATAATCCATGGGACTTAATTTCTCTTCAAGTGTTTCCCCCAGCTCCAAGTTAAGCTGTTTAATAGCCAAGAAACAGAATGCCAATTTTCTTGTAACTTTCACGTTCAGCATCAACCAGATATAAAGACCTAGAGTTTTTGGCTTCCCTGGCGGCACAGTGGTTGAGAGTCCGCCTGCCGATGCAGGGGACATGGGTTCGTGCCCCGGTCCGGGAAGATCCCACATGCCGCAGAGCAGCTGGGCCCATGAGCCATGGCCGCTGAGCCTGCGCGTCTGGAGCCTGTGCTCCACAACGGGAGAGGCCACAACAGTGAGAGGCTCACATACCGCAAAAAAAAAAAAAAGACCTAGAGTTTTGCTGTATTCTCAGATGTGAGTCCTAGTTCCAAGTGAACAAGAAAATATGACCATTTCTGATTTACTGCTGGCTAATGAGTTCTTAAAGTATTTGTTCCAACTGAGAGTTTTGCACTTTTAATTTAATACATTTAATGCACATAAAACAAGGCTGAATCACCTAGAATGTTGTAAAGTATACTTAAGTCAAAGTATTCAATCAATACATACTTATTGTTTTCAATTCATGTGGATTCACTTATTCAGTTCAATGTGGAAATATTTACTCTTGTCTAAAGAAGCCCTTTCTTAAAACTGTGAATAGAAATGGAGTAAAAGAAATAAAATTGAAACAGCTCAAAATAATCTAATCAGTTATAATGTATTAACCACATGATTATACCCTCTTTGGAGCAAAAATATGACAAGCATAAAAAACTAAAAGGATTCACCGAGTGTTTGCTTTCTTTTTAGATAGTATACTTCTTTAGATGTTAAATTGGAGTATTTATATGATCAAAGGCTTGATATGAAACTTTTAATACAACCAGAGTCTACTTCATAGTGGCAATGTTTCAAACACTGTCCCTCTTCTTTTTGGGTAGTCATCCATTATTTTCCCATTTGGGCACACCCCATTGGTTATAAGAAGCATGATCAAATATGCTGTCTTGTTACCCTGGGCACATTTTCAGCAACGGGAAAAACCACACAGTGTATGTTACCCCAGAGGCTCTCCTGCAGTGACAATGTCTTACATCTGCTACCTCCCATAATTCTCCATTGTCTACAAGATTTCTTGGTGTAACATTCAAAGCTTTTTCAAATCTGGCCCCAAAAATACCTTTTTTTTTTTTGCGGTATGCGGGCCTCTTACTGTTGTGGTCTCTCTCTCGCTGCGGAGCACAGGCTCCGGATGCACAGGCTCAGCGGCCATGGCTCACGGGCCCAGCCGCTCCGCGACATGTGGGATCTTCCCGGACCAGGGTACGAACCCATGTCCCCTGCATCGGCAGGCGGACTCTCAACCACTGCGCCACCAGGGAAGCCCCCAAACTACCTTTTAAGCTTTATCGTCCATTAGTCTCCTCTATTGGCTTTCTATTATAGCCAAACTGGTTTTCCTATAGTCAAATGAACAGACTCACACTGTCCTTAATTGCTCTGACAGCTGGATCCACCTAAGTTTACTAAGGGGGTTTGTCTGATGGGCTGGAAATGAAGTCGTAGAAAATAGTTTACTTCCTCTTTCCTTTCTTCATCTCCAAATCCTACTACCCATCCTTTAAGATTCACTTTAGACTGAAGTGTCCTCCATTTACCTATTTTAAATAGGACAGCATGACCAATTCATTTGAGCATGAGTAACAACCATATTAGCAAATTATGTTCTGCCTTACAACTTGTTTATGGATTCAAATATGATCTTAAATAATTACTTATTTAGCTTTTCATGAGGTTGTTTCCCCAGAGGATAAGTTCACTGAGGGCACAGAGCCACTCAGGTGGCTCATGTACTTCTTTATATCAGGTGCCTAGCAGATGTCTTGCATATAACAAATGTTGGCTAGTTTTATTAATACAGTATATAATTTATATTACAAAGGATTATCAGTAGAAATGTTAGCATTGGAAAGCTTTGCTGAGAAATTTGGAGTTTTTGTTAAGAATTCCATGTAATGAGAGCCATTCTGAGGAATATGTGAATCACAGTAAAGAAAAGGGAGCCAATTCCCTTTTAAAACCCAACAAACATTAATTTATTGTAAAAATATGACATGAAAACAGTTAAAGTTAATATCTTCATCTATAATATGCCAATATATTAACAAAATTATTCTAATTTGTCTTCCTTTTCAATATGTTCATATTTTGCAGAATTGGAAATATGGTAATATACAATCAAGTTCTATATTTTTTAATTAGTATTAAGTTGCTATTAGTCTTTGTATTTATTCTTTTTTCTGTTTACATAATATGGACTTAGTAGAACATAATTTACTTAACTACACCTTTATTATCTGATACTGTTTCCCTTTCTTTTCTCTAGGCCCAGATCTTACATGCTACATAATTTCAAACTACCTCCAGTTCTCTGATACCCTGTAACATATATTTCCGCCACTGCATAACTTCTTTTTGCCTAGAATGTTCTTCACTTCCATCATCTAAAAAACTAATCTTTGTTTAAAACAGTGGTCTACAAGATGAATGGATAAAGAAGATGTGGCACATATAAAAAATGGAGTATTACTTAGCCATAAAAACAAAATTGATTTATTTGTAGTGAGGTGGATGGACCTAGAGTCTGTCATACAGAGTGAAGTAAGAAAGAGAAAAACAAATACCGTATGCTAATACATATATATGGAATCTAAAAAAAAAAAAATGGTACTGATGAACCTAGTTGCAGGGCAGGAATAAAGAGGTAGACATAGAGAATGGACTTGATGACATGGGGTGGGAGGGCGAAGCTGGGGCAAAGTGAGAGAAGCATCAACATACATATACTACCAAATGTAAAATAGTTGGCTGGTGGGAAGCAGCAGCATAGCATAGGGAGATTGGCTCAGTGCTTTGCGATGACCTAGAGCAGTGGGATAGGGAGGTTGGGAGGGAGGCTCAAGAGGGAGGGGACATGGGGACATGTGTATGCATATGGCTGATTCACTTTGCTGTACAACAGAAACTAACACAGTATCGTGAAGCAATTATACTCCAATAAAGATCTATTAAAAAAAACCAAAAAAAACCAGCAAAAAACAGTGGTCTACAAACTTTTTTGTTCTTACACTGTACTAGTAAAAAATTTTAATATCAACCCCCCAATATTCTGCATATTTATAAAACATATATTCTTGAGCTAACCCCCAAATATTCTGCATATTTATAAAACATATACTCTTGAGCTAACATGATATGCATATATAAGACATATACAGGAATAAAAAAGGATAACAGTCATAATAAACAATATTTTAAAACAATATTATTTAAGGCCCAATACTTTTTTTAAAATTAATTAATTAATCTTTGGCTGCATTGGGTCTTTGTTGCTGCGCGCAGGCTTTCTCTAGTTGTGGTGAGCGGGGGCTACTCTTTGTTGCAGTGCATGGGCTTCTCATTGCTGTGGCCTCTCGTTGCGGAGCACGGTCTCTAGGTGTGTGGGATTCAGTAGTTGTGGTGCACGGGCTTACTTGCTCTGTGGCATGTAGGAATCTTCCTGGTCCACGGTTTGAACCCATGTCCCTTGCATTGGCAGGTGGATTCTTAACCACTGCGCCACCAGGGAAGTACCCCCAATACTTTTTTATTCTCACCACTAACCCCCCGCCCCCCCAAATTATTAACTGTCCCAGATGCATAGTCTTTAAACGTTTTGGTAATTGTGAAGACTTCACACTGGCATTAGCTATATCTGTCATACTTAACCTTAGGGTAAACTTTGACTAAAAAATAGTGGATGGTTCATATTTCAAAAATTCCAAAAATTTCAGGCCTACTTGTCAAATTTGATTAGCTCATTATTGTTTTTAACCTATTGATGTGACTGATGAAGAGTTCCTACTAAGAGTAGAATGTGAGCTTTGCCATTTTGTTTGTTCTTTTATCTACACTTTATTTGCAGGAATCATTTTCAATCTATGAGGGTCAAGTTAGTTAAAAATCAAATAATATGACTGCAAATCCATTAATTAAGCACAAGTAAAGTGTCGTATGTTGCTGAAATTTTTAAAAAGCAGGAGGGTACTGTATATTCTCAATCCCTTCTAGGCTGTGGATTCATCCCCTTCCTTTAGGAAAACTGTATGGTGGACCATGTGACTCCTTCCTTTGACATAGGGACTGAGGAGGGCACCACTGTCAACCAGTATATTAACCACTGGAAAGGTAATTTCTTACGTTTTAAGATAAAAATAAGATTTAGTAGTTCTAGCATTCCAAAGGATCATCCCATACAACCTCTGGGTATATACACGCAACTTGGAGACCGGTAGTTTAAATACAACTTGGAAAATGATCTCTGGGCCACTTTTCTTCCATAGCTGCCCAGATCACATTGTGGTGTTGTCTGTTTACACATCTCCACTCTACAAGAGCTCCCCCTAAGACTGGAGCAAGGCAGTCACCTCTGAATGACTTTTATTCATCTTCACACTCCTGTATTCCTAAGACTTGGCACAGTGTCCTATAAATCAAATTGATTTAACCAAACTGAGTGATTTCACACTGCTACTTCTTTTCTTTGGTTCTTCTGCAGTCTTACCTTTGTCTTCTCTTTTTAAGTATTTTGTTTCTTATGTAAAGGTGGAAAATGAAGACAATACTGGAAATCATGAATACAGTATCATCCAAAATGCCATCAAAATGAATATTTCCAGACTCTTATGTGTGGGTGTGCAAGCACACACACATATGCAATTTTACATGAATGGGATAAACAATATTATTTTTTGATGGAGAGCAGAGTAATCTAGTATAAAGAAGCTGGATCAAATATACTCAGCTGTAGATTCCATCCCAGCTCTGCCATTTTCTAACTGTGTGGCCTTGATCAATGTACATATTGCTCATCCCCCCTCCCCAATCTATTAACAAAAGAGTTAATAATGGCTATCTCTGGAGGTTCAGGGAAGGACTGAACAGGCACTCAGTAAATGCAAATTTTTTTCCTTCCTCTTAATCTTCACATCGACCTTGTTATTGGAGGGTTTTCCTAGAGTTCATTACTAAACAACTCTTTTCCATCTTACAGTATCTGCAAATATCTGGAGCAGAGACCATATCTTATTAAATTTTGAAGGCCAGCACCCAACAACATTTAGGTGTTTAATATACGTTGGCTAACTAAATGAGGTCCTAGGAAGAGTTTGCTGTGAACTTCTGTTTGTACTGACTGACCCTGGGTTCATCTAAATAAATAGCATCTCATATTCTATTTGCTATCTTCATTATTAAACCTGCATATATTTTCTTCTAGTTTCAATTAAAAATGCAGCTAAGTGATTCTGAACTATTGTGTAGTTTCCTCATTTGTAAAAACATAATAGTTCCATAACAGTACTTCATAAACTTCATTAACGTAATAGTACTTCCCAAGTGCAAAGTGCTATACAAATACATGTAATTACTATAGAAGCCAGTTCATTGTGCATTTTAATTTATAACTGTTACCTTGTGGACAGGCTCACCAACCTCTTTTTTTTCCCCCTCTACTACACTACTTACCTGTTCTGTATCACCCAGCTTTCCTATATTCATCTTTTTCTAGTCCTCTGGTTGGTTACTGTGGCTCAGAATCACTGATCTTTGCAAGGGACCACCTGATGAGCCCTAAAGGAAACCAAACTATTAGAAACCAAAGTAGGGGATGTATTCACAACCAGGCACACACAGTTGAAGACATAAGGCTTAGAATTTAAGATAAAGCAAGACCAGGAGAGGTGGGGACTATGTTTGAGAGAGAAGTACAAGAGATCTGAATCCTGGTTCTGCTTACTTTAGCTCTGTGGACCTTAGGTAAGTCAGTACAACTTTCAGACCTTGAGTTTCCTAATCTTTTAAGTGGAGGTGGTAACAGTACTTACATCATACAATTATAATTTGAGATAGCATGTGTGAAGCACTTAAGAACAGTGTCTGGCACATTATAAACACTCAGGAAGCATTAACTATTAAAATTATTAAAAACTGATAAATGGTTGACAGCAGGCGGGAAGGTAGAGGAAGAATTTGAAAGGTCAGAGAAACAATCATGGAATGTTAATTTCAGTGGTTCTATATTTTCTCCTAAACTTCTCCCTGCTTATGTCCTAATTCTAGATTGAACTACTTTTTTTTTTCCTATAAAATTTCCCCCCTCTTGGTCAGATTTTTTTTTATTTTAAACAGCATCAGTTCAAAATATTTGAAAGCAGCAACAGTAAAGCTACTAATCATAACCTTAAGGTAGACTATTTCTGTACTTTATTATATACAAAAGAATAGCCATGTTTCCAATTTGTATAACCTAAACATTTGTTATTCACTTTCCCCCTGGTATAACTGGGAGTAGGGATGGGGAGTAAAGAGGAAGGCAGGATTTAGAGCTTTGCCTCACAGTGTTTTAGGGACTAGTGGCAAAGGTCTTTCATAATAGTTTGCAGGGAGAGGCAACAATCATTTGACAAAACTGCCACGCACTGAGTTTGCTTTTAACATTCTTTACCCTTCTCCATGACATCCAGAGGCCTCATGTTTTCTCTTCATTGCAAAGAACAAGAGCTGCTACCACTCCTGGGCTATATAAAAAAAACCTATGTCCAGGTTTGAGATTACAAATTGATTGCATGTTGGCCACATCTACCCTGGGATGTTTTTAATTTGGCCTGTAGGGTTTGGAAATATTAGTGTAAAAATTGAGGGATTTCATACAAAAATCCTGCTTTATGGTTTCTCTTGGGGGAAAAAACCAGAATACCTCAGACCACTGGATCCACATTCTTCAGGGCAACAATCTGCTAGAGCCGAACAGCTGCTCCTTTCAGTTACAGCACGGACACTCCAATTTGCCACGTTGCTTATCATTCCCTATTGTTTTACACCAGGCCAGTTTCACTCATTTGCTTTGCTTTTCTGGCCCCTGTAGACATCTGAGTTTGCAAACACTAGTATCTAGACCTTTCCGTTCTCCCATCAAAGCTTACTTTGTTCTGTCCCAAGTTCCTCATCAGTTTGACAAAGCAACATCTAGTTAACCTGACCAAGTATGTGTATTTTTATATGTGCTCCCAGAGACAGTATCGTAACAGAAAGGGATGACTCTGCAGGTGGAAATTACAGACACCACGGGACTGATGGCAACTGTCCTTTCTACTTTTTCTGTAGCCATACCTCACTGTCCTTAGGCAAACCACGGGAATCTGACCACTGGCCTACGTGCGAAATCAACTTATATAGTACTTTTATAGATCACCCTAGTTCCAAAGAACCAAAAACTACAAAGGGCTATTCTGACTCCCTGTTTCCTCAGAGTCTTCGGGACATCCGACCTGACGGCACTTCCCCTCACCTGCTTTTGGGGCCCGTTCTGCGCTGGGCAGTCGCACCCGAAGAGCGCGCGCAGCCAGCATGAGCTCATTTCTCAGGGGCGTTTCTGGAAGGCCGGGCTTGGCCTGGCGCACGAGGCGCAGTCGCCCTCACTCTTATCAATGGCCTCCGCGACTGGGCGGGGCGCGGCCGTCGTGGGGCGCTGCCTGTCTGGAAGCTTTGTTCTCAGTTTAGCGCCCGAGAACTCGCACCCAGCCGGGGAGGCGCCCTGAATCCGTCTGGCCCTTCCGTGGAAGACGCCGGCGCTCGGGACGCGCTCTCTTGGGCGGAGGGGAGCCTCGGGCGCGCAGAATTAGCCCCGCCCCGCCGAGACCCTCCAGTGGGTGGGGAGACCCCTCAACCCTCCGTTCGCTCGAGCGCTCGGAGCCCAGCGCCGCCGACCACACCAGTTTCACACCGGCTCGCGAAGGGCTCGCGCTCCCTATCTGCAGTTTCCACACAAGCTGCAAGTAGCCGCAGGCGAGACGGTCTAACCATCAGCCACGACCCCAGTCGCGCTTCTCCCCGCTCCAGGGACCGCCACCGGAGACCGAGGGCCAATCACACTGCTGCTAGGTCTTGCGATTGGACGGTAGCGAGAGCCGATTGGCTGCCGCTAAGGGTTTCGACCGCCCTCCTTTTCCCTTTTGCCCCGACTCCGGCTCCAGAGCTTCAGGCCAATGAGAAGGCGCTTTATAGATGCCCTCCCTTCGCTCTCAACTTCTCCCCACCTCGTCGAGGGAGGGGACGTCCTGACTGGCCAGACTGTCCTCGGAAGCCCCATTCCTTCACCAATCACCGAGGGAGGTGCACTCCCAGCGGAGTTTCGGCCAATTACAAAGCGGCCACGGCGCCCAGCCGTGCGGTTTCACCAGCGACTCCCGGCTTCACCGTCCTTAACTCTTCAAGCATTTTCCTGAGGGCCGGCGACTCCGATTGGTCACTGTTGCCATTGTCGAATTTCTCCTCCAGCCAGCCACAAGACAAGGCGAACCCACCTTCTTCTCGGTCGGCTATCTTCGGTATTTTCCGTCCTTGGGCGTGAATTTCCAGCGACACTTTCTAATTGGCTCCTCAGGTCGATCGGCTTTTTCCGGGAGGATCTGCAAACAAACGACATCCGTGATTGGTTCCGCTCGGGCTTCGGCTCCCCTACCGAAGGGGGAGGACACTCGGCTCGGCCGGCGATTCCCAGACGCCTGTTACGCGGACGCGGGGGCGCTGGGCGGTGTAAGGCTGGGTGGGGGAGGAAGGAGGCGGAGGACGAGTAGGAGGGGGGAGGGGGAGTGGGGAAAAGCTAGGCGGCTGCGCAGACGGCACTCCTCACACAGAGCTGCCCCCGACCCGGGCGAATGCAGGTTTGTGCTGCCGCTGCCGCTGCCGCCGCCCGGGCCGAGTGACAAAGGAAGGAAGGAAGCGAGGAGGAGCCGGCCCTGCAGCCACTGACAGGGCCCGGGCTGGGGGCAAAGCGCGGACACTTCCTGAGCGGGACCGTGCAGAAGCGAGGGGCGGGAGGGCGGCCGCGCTGGTGCCTTGGACGGGGGAGGGGGCCCCGAGGGACGGAAGCGGTTGCTGGGTTCCCATGTCCCCGGCGTATGGGGAGCAGTCGAGGAGCCGCTGTCTGGGGTCTGAAGGGAGCTGCCTCCGCCACCGCCGCCGCCATGGCCGCTGGATCCAGCCGCCGAGTGCAGCTGCTCCTGGCGCAATGAGGAGGGGAGCCGCCGCCACCGCCCGCCTCTGACTGACTCGCGACTCCGCCGCCTTCCAGTTCGCCGGGCCCCTGCCGTCAGGCCGCCGGATCCCGCCGCTGTCGGAGCCGCAGCGTTTCCCGACGCATCTCCGAGCCACCCCCTCCCTCTCCCTCCCTCCTTCCCATCCCCCTTTCTTTTCAAGCGTGAGACTCGTGATCCTTCCGCCGCTTCCCTTCTTCATTGACTCGGAAAAAAAATCCCCGAGGAAAATATAATATTCAGAGTACTTATTTTCAATCAAGTATCTGCCCCCGTTTCACGTGATATATATTTTTTAGGACCTCCCAACCATATCTCCCCTCCAAGGAAAGTGAGGGGAAAGAACTGTATTTTTTTCCCAGCTCCCGATCATCTATATGTTAAATATCCGTACTGATCTGTCTTCAAGGAGAAATACATCGCTCGCTTTTTTTTATAGCTGTACAAAAGGAGTGAAAAGCCAAGAGGACGAAGTCTTTTTCTTGTGGGAGAACTTAATGCTGCATTTATCATTAACCTAACACCCCAACATAAAACAAAAGGAAGAAGAGGAGGAAGGAAGGAAAAGAAGGTGATTCGGAAAGAGAGTGATCATGTCAGGGCGGCCCAGAACCACCTCCTTTGCGGAGAGCTGCAAGCCAGTGCAGCAGCCTTCAGCTTTTGGCAGCATGAAAGTTAGCAGTGAGTATTGATTTTATTTTACACCCCCTTTCCACCTCACCCTTTAAATAAGAGACTTTAAAATATCAGGATCTTAAAATATGAGACCTTCTGATATAACAGCCGGAGGTAATGGAAAAGGGCAAAAACCTGTCTTCAGCCAAGGATGAGGCAGCTCCCTCTTTTCTCCTCCCATATCCCCTCCCCCGGTCTTATTAACCTTGAATTGAGGGAATATGATTTTTATTTGGATGATTCGATCTGAAACTTAGTTCTTTTCATATAGTTTTCTTGCAGTTGATAGCTTTATCAAGTGGTTGAGTTTTTCCATCTTAGAATAGCGATGGAAGTGTTTACTTGCTCATCCTTTTGAATAAAGCGAAGGACAAGACTAATAAACCATTATGTGCCTTTGTAGAATGTGTCTTTTTTGGAATGAGGGATAGTTTAGTTAGCTCAGGTCTTAGGGGTTACCATAGTTTTGTATACTTAATAGAGGAGCTAAATTGTCACTGTCTCGTAACATTTCTTTCTTGCCTATGTGACTATACAAAGTGTGTGTTCATAACCTAGAGATGAACTTGCTCCGTAACCACATTACGGTTTGGAGGCAATCTTTGATTCTTCCCTTTAGAAGGGACCGATGGGGCTGATTGATATGCAGTAGCAGTAGTATCTCAACATGCATTGTTCTAAATTGGATAAGTGGTATAATATGTTAACTCTTAACCTTTCCATTTTGACATTACCAATCTACCACTATAGAATTAACGTTTAATCAAAAGGTAATTTGGAAGTATGTCCAAGTTTTGATTGGGACTTGTAATGTTGCCAAATGCTAAGTTGAATGTTAATTGTCACTGACTCATCATTAAAGTTCAGTTTTAGGGTTCCATTGCACTCAGTACTTGCCAAATGATCTAGAGTTCAGGGGTTCCTTCTTAAGACTATTTAAAATACTCTTGCATTGGTTTCCTGTTGAATTTAGGTAAGACTATGGAGTTAGAAGAATATGGATTTAGACCTTTCCATCATAGGTTTTGCAGAAGGCTGTGGTCCTGCATATAATAGGGATACTTGGGCTGTGTTCAAGGTTGTTGCTAGACTGTACCGTCTTCCCTGATTTGTGCAGAAAAGTCTATGTTGAGTGTCCAAGTCTATACTAAGTGTCCAATGTTCTAATGTTCTCTGTATGTGGATATGTTTATGTGGTATTTAATGACAGTTTATTTAAACATACTTACAGAATTTGACAAAAATATCTGTATTGTTTCCTTATTCCTCCAGAAAGGGGCATGATGAGGGCAAAGAAAAACTGTTTTGCTGCCTAGAAGGAGAGAATTGAACTGAGATTTTTAAAAAGTATTTGCTGTTATATGAAATTGATTATGTCCTTAAGCAACATAAAATGATCACTCTTATTTGAACTCAGGATTTCAATTTATTTTGGCTTTTGGAACTTGCCTGAAACAGGGTAGTCTAAGGTAATAACTGAATGGGAGATTATTTTTGAGAGTTAAGTCTTTTTTTTTTTTTTTTTTTGGTGACTAGCTAGTTCAGAATGCAGGGTATGTGAAGAGGGAAGCTGATGATGCATCTTTCAGGGAATGGTCAAGCTTTCTAAGCACTTCATGGGGTCATTTGAGAGGAATATTTTTAAATTCCGGGGTAATTTTCTGCTGTGATGAAGCAAATCTTATAATAGCTACTTAAGAGCCTCTTGTGGTACTGGAGTGTTAGGATGTTTTTCATCTTGGTTTAAAAACCACTCGAAATCAATTTTAGGTAATTAATGTATTAGATATATTTCAGAGAGCAAAATAGGATAGCTTATAATAATAAATTTGGGGACTTCTCATTTAGTTTCCAGGATTCTCTTTGAATCCTGTGTGGATGTTGCCTGAGGATGGAGTAACTCTTGCAAAGTGTGCAGGTTAAAATGTTGACTTTTCTGTTACCATGTAGGTCAACCTAACATTTTAAAAGTTGGAGATCAGTGCTAATTATGTGTTTTTGACAACCCTGACTTTAAGGACATTTTGGAAGAAAGGGGAGTAATTAAGCATTTGTTGGAGTGCTAGTGTTCTAAGGGACCCCTGTTCAAATGAGAGATACGTAAGAAATTATAGTCCTTGGCCTGAAAAGCTTGTCAGTTGTTGAGACAGGTTATAGGTCAAAATGTGAAAACAATATCATGATGACTGCAAGATTATAAATGCAAACAGAAGTGCTTCGTTCAGAGGGACAAGAAATGAAGGGATGAGGTAGAGGGCTGGAGAGAGAAGACTTCTGTAGAGGTGTGTTTTTAGACAGGTGTTAAAGGAGGCAGTAACTTGAATTGACAGAGAAGCATAGAGGATTCTAGATGGAAGGAATGGACAGACGCACAGAGGTAGTGATTTTTGTATTTATAAAGCAGGTTAGTAAATCTGAATGAAAGGGGCCTAAATAGGAAAATAAGAGGAGATGGAATTTGAGAAACATGTTAACTGATGGAGGGCAAAGGGGGCCTGTAAGAGTTTGGTTGAGATTCAAGAGAGATTGGTATTTACTGTAGGTTGCTGAACAAAATATTTGAAGACGATCTGGGCAGCTGAGTTGATGGGTTAGTAACAAAACATCAGAGCCATTTTAGGGAGTAGTAGGGTATGTCATGAAGAATGAGAGACTATAAAGTGTGAAAATGAGATGAAAGCACATTTGCGAGACAGCGTGAATGCAGAACTGGCAGGGCTTTGGATTGGATTGAAGGGGAATATTTGGGAAGGAGTCAGGAGTTAAAAATAAATTCTGATGTTACTGGTCTGGAAGATTTGACCACCAAGTTATATTGTTGATTGTAATGGGAAAGTTGAGAAAGTGCTGAGATGAGAGGGTAGTTGAGTTCACTTTTTAAAAATTTAATATACAATAGGTTTTCTTGAAATTCAGAGGCAGCAGTTGGTTACTGGCAATGATATTTAACTTTACAGTCTTGAACTCTTCCTAATTTTTCTGAACCCAAAACTGTCAGATTTATTTTCAGGAGTAGTAAACTAAAGGTTTTTATTTATATGCATTCCATTTAAAGTCCTAAAAAAGAAAATAATTTTTTATGTAGATTCAGAAACCTCACACTTGAAACTTAGTTATAATAACCCGATGGTAATTTATTTGAAAACAATGAAAATATTTTTTGGGCTAAACCATGACATAAAAATTTTAGATATTTTATACAGCCTTTAATTTAATCTTCGGTACATGCTTAAAACTAGTTTTTCATAAATAATGGTTATTCTTAAGTAAACCTTGCATTTAAAATAATGGTAATATGCAGACTCCAGCAGAAATTAAAAGTTGATTTTATAACAAGTATTTTTTGCCTTTTTTTGTTGAGCTAAGTTTAAAACAGTATATTTGAATTTTTTTTTTTGGCTGCGTTGGGTCTTCGTTGCTGCACGTGGGCTCTCTCTAGTTGCGGTGCACGGGCTTCTCATTGAGGAGGCTTCTCTTGTTAGAGAGCTCGGGCTCTAGGTGCTCGGGCTTCAGTAGTTCTGGTGTGTGGGCTCAGTAGTTGTGGCTCGTGGGCTCTAGAGCACAGGCTCAGTAGTTGTGGCGCACGGGCTTAGTTGCTCCACAGCATGGCGGATCTTCCCAGACCAGGGCTCGAACCCGTGTCCCCTACACTGGCAAGCGGATTCTTAACCACTGTGCCACCAGGGAAGTCCCTGAATTTTTTTGTTTTTTTTTACTCGCTATGGTGAACCCATTTTTTTTGTTCTCGTCCATATTCAAGTGTTATTAAATAAATGTAAATAGTTATGTTCTTCTGTAGAATCACATGATATTTTACTCAAAATAGAGAGTGTAAGGGACTGTCTATGGTGACTTTTGGTTAAAATATTATTAATAAATCTTTTTCATAAACTATTAGTGAAAATTTAGCTAGTTGTCTAGCTAAGTCAAGGAGACGTTATTTCCTCATATAAAACTTTTTTAGATCAATTTTTTTTTAGTGAAGTAAATAATTAATAGTAGTTGCATGTTACTGTGTAGTATTTAGTTGTATGGTGACTAAAACCAAAGAGCAGGTGGCAACTTAGAGTTTTTCTATTCCAGAGGGAATTTAATCTCTTTGTGACACATAAAAATCAGGTTATTAGAATGTAACCAATTCCTAGATTATCCATTGTGGAAGAGAGCTCATGTGTGAAACTGAAAACTAGACTTTTATTTTCATTGTTTTCATTCCTTTCCCAACCAGCCCTTTCCAGAGTTGTTAAAAAAACTAGACCTTCATATAAAAATTGCATGCTCTCTTGTTACATGCACCTCTAGAATGCTAATTGTGCAATGACTTTAAGGCACAGGTACTAAGAAAAACTTCAAGGGAACCCAGAGGTTCACAAATCAATTTATGACTGGTTGGGAATTGCATTTAGAAAATGAGGCAACATCTTCTCATTTCACTTGCATAGTTCAGCTGAAAATCAGTATATACTTGTATCCTGTGCTGTCTGCCCCTTGTTTTGGACTTAGGTTGCTGGTGTGAGATACTGTTTTGGAGAAACAGCAAGGCTGGGGAAGCCAGAGTTTCTTAAGTGTCAGCAGCAGATTCTGAGACCAAGGGAGATCTGTTTTTGTGTGTGCATTATGTGTAGAGAAGGCTGTGAAACGTGCATGTGCTGCAGTTCCATACATTTAATAACTCTCATGGGATTGTGGGACAGGGGTGGGATTGGGCAGGCTGTGGGATTGTGGTGTGTCTTGTGATGCTCCACCCTGCAATAGGAGAATGGAGGGGCAGAACATGTGGGTGTGATGGGATTATATGCTGGTACTAACAGAACTAACCTGATTTCCCAGATATTGTTCTACTAAGAACATAATCACCATGAGTAAATGAATTTATTGGAATGTTTAGCATCATTTTCTAGCCTATTTTTGGGGGGGAGGGGTTGGAGGGGATAGTATGGAAAGGGAACCTTGCATGATTGCAAGGATAGAAGCATTTTCATGGTTCACTGGTTTTAAAGTAGAGGTTGCAATCTTTGCTTCTATCTTGGGTTGTACAAACCATCCTTGGTTATATAAATTGTCTTTGACCTTGGTTGAGTGCGATATAGAAATGTATATTTATATGAAGACCTGTGTGAACAAAACAGCAAGGAAAAACTGACAGTTAAAGGAGAGCAATTTGTTTTCCCAAGTTTCCTACCATTAAATTGATAAAATAAAGGGATATTTATTCTATTCTATTTATTATTGAGTTTTTATTCTAGTTTTTTTAAAAAATGAGTTAATATTTAGCACGTGATGGACATTCAGTAAATTATTTCAGTTTATGCTCATGTCTGTAATATACTTGGTCTGAAACAAGATACAAAGACACAACTTTGTAGATTTGGATTCTTAGTTTATGATTTCCTTTCTCACTTTTGCTTATGTTTCGGGGAGAAAAGTGTACTTTCAAAGCGTGTGCAAGTTGAAATTCTGTAAATGATTGAATCTTATATTTTTGTATTGAATAGTTTTCTTAGAAGCATTTTAGTGTGATCATGTTGAGGCAATGATGTTTTGGTTATTTTGAAACTAATTTTGCCAAACCAGGTTTTCCTTTTGTCTCCAGGATACCATGGCCAACAATGGCATGAATATGAACCTTTAACGTGTTCCTTTATTAACATAGTTTGGAGTTGTTAATTTCTTGATTGTCCTTTCAAATCAATTTAATAATGAAAAGTAAACATTCCTGACGAACGAGGCACTATTTTCCTAGAAACTTGTATTTTTAAAATTTTAAACATTTTTTTGGCTGCACCGCGCGGCTTGTGGGATCTGAGTTCCCGGACCAGGGATTGAACCTGGGCCACAGTAGTGAAAGCCCGGAATCCTAACCACTAGGCCACTAGCAAACTCCCATAGAAGCTTGTGTTTTAGATGGTGGTATAATTTAAATGAACTCTTACAGTCCTAGGATTGAATGAGCATGCCCTAATGCCAAAGAGATGGTAGGTAGGCAGGCAAAAATATTGGTAACATTGGTGCAAAGCAGTAACATTAATACTCCATTTTTTCATTACCATTAATTGTATCATGTTGAATTCCTTGGCTTAGGAAGCCAAAAATAAGTAGGTTGCTTTAATAGAAAGGGGCTGTGAATAATAACGTGATTGACTTGTGATATGTCTGTTGAATGTTTATTAAATGCTAATAAGCAATCTGCTAAATTCTTTACATGCAACAGCTCATTTTAATCATTAGCTACTCTACAAAGTAGCTAATACTATTATCCCCACCTTATAGATAGGTAAATGACATTTAGAGAAGTGAAGCCACTTGTCCAAGATTACCTGACTAGAAAAGATTGCTCTGCTAGAATTCAAATACAGGCATTCTGATTCTAGAGCTCTTGCTCTTTATTGTATATTTTATAGAGAATGGATTGCTGTTGCCTTAACACTTGGATTCCAGAGATAAGCTAAAGTGCCTTTTCTTTTAGGATAGTCTTTCATTGATAATTTAGCAGTGACTGTGTAAGACTTTCATGATTGGTACCGTTTTTGAAATTAGTTTCAGGCATGCCTGTTAGCAAATATAGTATTTAATTACTTACAGTTATATTGGAAAAAATTCTCAATTCTTTTAAGATTTCAGGGAAAACTTGTTAAGACAAACATTGAATATGAAAATGTTAGAGCTTATGATGGCACAAAAAGAAAAATAAGTAGTATATGGTATTTTTTGGTTTAATGTTCAGTTGGAGCACTGGTTTTTATTGAAAAGTACTGATTGATCGTAAGTAAATCTGGTGTATTTATATTTCCAGGTAATATTAGAATGTGATTCTACAAATTAGCCTTTTTTTTTTTTTTTTTTTGGCGGTACGCAGGCCTCTCACTGTTGCGGCCTCTCCCGTTGCGGAGCACAGGCTCCGGACGCGCAGGCTCAGTGGCCAGGGCTCACAGGCTCAGTGGCCAGGGCTCACGGGCTCAGCCGCTCCGCGGCATGTGGGATTTTCCCAGACCGGTTCGTGTCCCCTGCATCAGCAGACGGACTCTCAACCACTGCACCACCAGGGAAGCCCCAAATTAGCCATTATTAATAATTATTTCTCTCCATCCCTTCCTATATGTTGTGAAGTATTTTAAGTGTTCTACTCTTTATTTTAATATTTGACAGCAAACTTCATGAAATTTTATTATATGTACACAACCAATTAGTCAAGTATCTATCGAACACTTGTTATGTCTGGAACTGTGAGCCTTCAGGTTGTTGTTGTACTTGTTGTTAAAGAATTAACAGCTATGCATCATGTGCAGTTGGGTTATTTGGAACATCACCTTTTTGGAATTCGTTCGTATTTGACAATCAGGAAGTGAACCAAAAATCCCCACACAAATGGTGCCTACTCTTTCCTCATAGGTTATTTTTTGGCTTTTATTTAGAGTTCTTTTTTTATTCTTTAACACATAGTTCTAAGTCATTCACTTGTCTTTTTTTTTTTTAAAACTGCCAATTAGAAGGGAGTGAATTACACTGATATTAAGCATTACACCTTCTAAAAAGTATAGACAGTTCAGGAAAACAAGCATATTGCGGTTACCTAGTGTAGCCTCACACAACCCCAGGGGAAATCACTCTGATAATTGTTCAAAATTTTGGTCTAGGGAAGGTTAAATTATACTAACTTCACTCTCTCAAAAGGACAGGAGTCAGGAAGGTCTCTTCTGGGTAGCTGGGATTCTCAACTTCTCACTGAATTAAACAGTCTCTAATTTCTTTGTTACCTGAAGTTACCTGTCTGGTTGACCAATTCCAGTTGGCTTTCAGTGATAACGGATGAAGGTACTAAAGTCTTCAGTATGCTAGCCCAGAGTATCGTTTCCAACTCTTTCTTCCATTGCCCATCTATGTATATTACTCAGCAACAGCATTTTATCTGATTTAAGATTTGTTGTCTTATTTTTTCTTCTGTGGTATATATGGAGGTGCTCTTTGGATTTTGACATGCCCATACCTTTGTGGAATGCTTAGAAGGCACTGCATGGAATCATTTAAGCTTTCTTATGAATTATGATTAGCTGTTAGAGAGTCACTTTACCAAATACACTTATGGCCTCTATAATGAGAATTGAAAAGCTGGGTATCTTAATTGTTTACCTGAAGAAAAAGGACAATCATGACAACGTACTTTTTGTTCTCTTTTGGAGGTCTAAGAAATTTTTAGGGGCTTAATTGACTAATATAAGTGAGAAGATGTTTCAGATTTCTTTCTAAGGAAGGCTAACCTATCTTTTAAAAATGTGACTCCCTCTACTTCCCCTTATTCCGTAAAATCAGTTAATTCTTTTAAATTGATTAACCACTTTCTTCATGATCTGTGTGGAAGTTATTGAGTTGAGTCGAGTTGCTAATCCTAGACTTTTGAATTCATAAAGGCAGCACCTGGAGAATTGGAGTGCTGGAGTTATGCCTGGCATCAGACTGACGGTATTGTAGGTGCATTTGCTGTCTTACTGGAATTTCAGAGCTTTCGCACTTTACACATTATTTAAACTCTGAAGGGAAGAGGGAACTTTGAGTTGGTAGGGTTTCAATAATAATAATAAATTATATGTATATATGTGTATCATATTTACGTAATGGATAGTAACAATCACAATAATAATATAAATTGGATGCTGTATGATAGACAATTCCATGTTTGTCTTATTTACATATTTTGCTTTTAAAAATGGAATTTATTCACATGATTCAAAATTTAAAAGTACTCAGTGATGTCTTCCTCCTCCTCCTGCTCTGTAACTACCAGCCCTCTTTCCTGGAGACAGTCAGCATTCCAATTTCTTAAGTATCCTTCCATAGATATTCTGAATCTTTACAGGTTATTTCTGCTATGAAATAACATTTTGTGTATGCAGACCTGAATTAACACTGGCTTTAGCATAAGAGTGTTAGAATTAAAACAACATTTAAATCAGTTATTCTAGAAAATTGCTATTGTTTTTCATCCTAGTAGATTACTAAACCCTTATTTTTTGAATATGAGTTGGATGGGGAGTAAATACAAAGATGAGAGTGCTTCTCTTGGTAATAAGAGGTAAAATGATAACAGGCATAACCGATGAACGCTTAGTGGCACATTTAAAATATTTGCCACTCTTTGTGTATTTGAGAAATGATCTATAAGGTCAAGTAGATATCATGTGTGTTCTTGCTGGAAATAGCTGTTTATTTCATTGTAAAGAAAAAGATAATTGATATTTTCCTTTAACTTTGCATTTTTTGAACATCTTAGATGAGAAAACCTGTTCTCTTGAGAGATCAGAGGCGCAGAGTGCGTCAATGTCAATGAAGCCTGTGCCTTTTACCTCTTTAAGAGCGCATGGTTTCATTCTGCTCCTAAACCAAGCATTCCTTAGTCTTAAAAAATTAAAAAAAATTTTTTTTATTAAGTAATACACTATTGTATGATTTAAAGAAATCAAATAGTGCAGAAAGTCTTAATATCGAAGCGTAACTCCTCTCCCTCATTTCTGTTTCTCAGAGGCAACCTTAACTATGACAGCTATTTCCTCTAGTAGTTTTATCATAATTTTAATTAGTGTACTATTTGTCTATGTCTTAAAATTATTTTTAGGTATTATTTATAGTCATCACCATCTCCCTTTTACTATCTTACTAATGCAATTATACCACCATTTTTAGTTAAATATTTATTAAATTATTATTCAGATGATCAGTACTCAATATCTAGACATTAAGGTGAATAGTGTACAATGATTACACTTCCTTTTAAAAACTGCATTATTGAGATATAATTCACATACCATAAAATTCATTAATTTAAGGTGTACAGTTCAGTGGTTTCCAGTACTCACAGAGTGATGCAACCATCACCACAATCTAATTTTAGAACATTTTTAATCACCCCAAAAAGAAACCCTGTATCCATTAGTAGTCATTCCTCATATTTCCCTTCCTTCCAGCTCCAGGCAACCACTAATCTACTCTCTGTCTCTATGGATTTGCCTATGCTTGACATTTCATATAAATGAAATCATAAAATATGTGGCCTTTTGTGACTGGCTTCTTTCACTTCATATAATGTCTTCTAGGTTCATCTATGTTGTAGCATTTATCAGTACTTCATTACTTTTTATTGCTGAATAATATTCCATTGTATGGAAATGCCACCATTTGTTTACCCGTTCATCAGTCAGTGGACACTTGGATAGTTTCTACTTTTTGGCGATTGTGAATTATGCTGATATGAACATTTGTGAACAAGTTTTTGTGTGGACATATATTTTCAGATCTTTTGGGTGTATACTTAGGAGTGGAATTGCTAGGTCATATGGTAACTGTTTAATATTTTAAAGAATTACCAAACTTTCTGAAGTGGCGATCACATTTCCTTTGCTTTCAACTTTTTTTTACACTTTTTTGTTGCCGTTTTCTTTTTCTTGCACAGCTTGCAATGATCACAGTCTTCATTTTTTTCCCCTCAAATTTTATTAAGCATTCTCTGGATTCTGCCATACCCTCCATTCTTTTCCTGGAGTGCTGTCCTACTGGGATCTGGCCTGGTTGTTCTCCAGGCCTCTGCTGTACAGCTGTCATCCTCTAACTTCTTTCACTGCTCTTTAGGGTCCACTGTCCTATTTCTTGGATCCCATCTCTTTGCATCCCTGAGTAGTTCTTATCTAACATAGTCTCATGACATCAGCTAGCAGTGCCTGGAGTATTAACTGTTTGGTAAATGTATCTGGAAAAGTTCTTAGTTGGTTGTTTTTTCCACATTTGCTCCAAAAGGGTAGTTAAGAAGCTGACACACTTTTTTGGCAGGTGTCTCACCTTTTCAGTATCTAGACACTGAGGCAAGATGTTTGGAAGGTTACTTAGTATCATTGTGATCAAGTGATTACCATGCCAATCTGAAGCAGGTACAGAAATCTGAACAATATAAATGTTAAGTAGTTGTTTAAACCAGACCTAGTCAATAGAAATATAATGGAAGCCACAAATGTGAGTCACATATGTAATTTAAAATTTTCTAGGAGCCACATTAAAAAGAGTAAAAAGACAGGTGAACTTAATCTTAAGAATATATTTTATTTAAAGCAGTGTATCCAAAATATTATGTCAACATGTAATGAATATAAAATTTACTAATGATAAATTTTGCCACCTTTTTTGAGTACCAAGTCTTCACAACCTAGTGGGTATTTCACTCTTAATAGCACATACTAATTTGCAGTAGCCATATTTTAAGCGCTTAATAGCCACATGTTGAGCAGTACAGGTTTAGAATTTTCCAGAATTACGTTACTGTGTAATATTGTTGTTAATCTGCCTAATCATATATATATATATAAAATATATAAAATATATATATGTATTCTAAAGGAACAGATAAGGTGTATGTAGTTTAAAAACGCTTCATTGATTTGTCTCTTTGTTTTTAGTCATGTCTTCAGTTTATTTTGAAATTTACACCACATTAAAGGAGGTTGAGAGATTTATGTTCTTCAGAAAGGTCCTTGGTGTAGGAGGTAATGATTTTTTCCCCATATTTTAGCACACTTCAAAAGTATATTAAAATTCTTATTGGTATACTTGTTAGATGTTGTTATTGCCATGATTGTCTTGGTCCCAATGAGATCTTATTAGTCTAAATATTATTTGTCATACATTCTCTCCCCTTGCTGTTTCAAAGACCCACCCAGCTTTCAGAGTCTCATATGCCACCTCAGCTACTTAGTCTTCCTGGCCCTTTACTCCAAGGCATGAAAGGCACTTGCATGTAACTCCTATAGCACAGTTACTCTTCTTATGTGCTGCCTTGTATTCTAGTTAACTTGTTTTGTCTCTTTCTAGGTGATTATAAATTCGAATATGACAAAAATGGTATTTTACTCACCTTTATGTTTCCTGCAGTGTGGAGCACAGTGCTTTCTATAGTGGGTTACTTAATACATATTTGAGTTGAAAGCAATTTATCATGGTAGTTACATGTATACTATACATGATAGTATTAGAGTTTCCAGGTCATCAAACTGTCACTGATGTTTCTAAAAACATTTAAGTTTTGATACAAGAAATTAATTTATAAAGTTAAACCTGGGTTTTTGTTTAAACATAAAGGAACAATAGTAGGGAAAGGAAAGAGACACAGAGATATAGACACTTGTGTTATACTGTGTGCTTAGCACAGAGGGGTGTGAACTCTGGATGGATAGCTGAATGAAAGAACTCAGGTGCTAGGTTGCACTGGTTGGTAAGCACAATACCTTTGAAACATTGAGCCTGTCCAGCTAGTACAATACCCCCAAGCCTTCTAGGAGTTTATTTGGAGAGGGTGAGGGTAGAAGAGAGATTTAGAATAATGAAAAGTGATAAATCAGTTTCCTTATTTTTACCAGGTAGCTTATTCTGCAAGAGACAAAATAAACAGACTATTTAAATATGAACAGGCCCTTTCACCATGGATGTACTTAGACATATAATTGTATTGTGGGGATTTATGAAAACTTTAATTTTTACAGGGCCTTTTTTTGTGTCTCTCGGATAGTTTGTCTGATATACTAGTGTATATTCGTATATCAATTCAAGAGCTTTCCCAGAGAAAGTAAGAAATATTAATAAGCAATAAGGATTCTCTTCACTAAATAATCCAACTTCTTAAATAGCTATAAAATTTGGCCGTCTGTATTGGGTTTTGAGAAATCATGATGTCAGGATAATAATTTGGTTTTTACTGATCAACATTGTATCTGCTTCTTTAACTAATTGTATACATTGTGAGATGTTTGGCTGACCTAGGGCATGATTCTTAGAAGAGATTTATTTTCTCTGTAAGTAGCAAATGCTTGCTGTGCCATTGAAACCTAAGAGGAGTTACTAAAGGACAAAGCATAATTCTATTTAAATTCAGTTGAACATCAGGGATAACCTTTATTGAGAGAGTTTTGAGACTTTACAGTATACATTTACCTCCTGTCAATTTATAGAAAGTTAAAGAATGGCTGTGCACTTTCAAAGGATAGAGGAAATGTTCTAGTATTTTATTTCTGCTATAGTGGAGAATGAGTACTTAGTAAGAAACAAAGGATCTGTGTGTCATGACTTCTAACGTAGGAGCAAGTGGGCCAGTTTCTGGGATCCTTAGAAAAGAAAGATCCCCAGAGGCAGAAGATTCTCTGACTCCATTGTCTTGTATATGGCATCAATATAAATTGTACAGCTTGTCAACTATCATTATTAATTTAAGAATAAAACATTGTTTAAAAATGTAGCTTTACTTTATGTCCCAATTAACAACAACAACATATTTTTTCTTCATATATATACCTGGGAAAGCCTATGTACTTTCTAAAGTTTAGGGAAGAGGTAAGAAATGCTGTTGACCATAGGAGTGAGGGTTGGGGAAAAAGTTAATTAGAAAAAAGATTGTGGTTATTATGATGAGTATTGAGTTTCCCTAGATGCTATGATGGTAGTCCATACCTTAGAACTAGAATAATTCAGATGTAGCTACTGTTTGAGTGTTTACTGTGCGCTAAGGACTGATATTTCATATAACTTTCATAATGCTTTGAGGCAATATTCTCCCCATTTAAAGGATAATGGAGTTAAAAATATTTTAATTGATATATTCAGGATCTCTCAACTAGAAGGGAATAAGCCCAGCATGTTGAACTCAGGCCGCCAGACTTTAAATAAAAGACAAAAGATTTTCAGTACTTAGTATGTCGTTGCACTGTACTAAGTAATTTATTTCTGTCTTATTTAATCTTTACCACAATCTGGTAAGGCAAATACAATTTACAGGTGAGGAAACTGAGGCTTAGAGAGCCTTACACAGCCAGAAAATTTTGTAGCCATACTTCAAATTTGTTCTTTTAACTGCTGCACTATGTAACCTTTATAATTTGGAAAGAAAATAGGAAGATTCTGGGAAGTTGGTTGAACTAAGGTTTCTTAGGGTTAGGGCTTTGGAACTTTTACTTTTTATTAATGTTGCTTACCAAGAAGAAAGTAAATTGTCAGCCATATACAAGTAAAGTTAAATTGTTTTATCCTTTTGAAGTAAAAATTTTAAGAGCAAATACCTTGCTTTAAAATTAATGCAGCCTGTCTATGAAATAGTGGCTATAAGAAATGGGTAACAAATATAGTTGAAATCCATATTGCAAAGTCAGTTATGAGCCAGATCCCATTATCATTGAGGAAATTGAGGCTTAGAGAGGTTGGGTAACTTTTGCCAAGGTTTCAGAACCAGCAGATGGCAGAGCTTGGATTCCAACCAAGGTAATTTAATCTAGAGCTCTTTTCTTAACTACTTTACTGTCCTAAGAGAATGTGAATGATGTGCAAAAATGGAGCCTTGCTACCTCTGGTAACTTGAAGACACTGATTTTGAGTTTGACACATCATAGCTTGACTCAAGGCAAGCGTTAGACTTTACCCACCTGCTTCCATCCTTATTGTTTCCTGAGATCACTAGTCTCAATAATTTTTAAAAAAGTAATTAATTAACTTATTTATTTGGCTGCATCAGGTCTTAGTTGTGGCATGTGGGATCTAGTTCCCTGACCAGGGATTGAACCCAGGCCCCCTGTATTGGGAGGGTGGAGTCTTAGCCACTGGACCACCTAGGAAGTCCCTCAATAATTTTTGTTGTTGCTTTGCATTTTTGTTGCACATGAAGATCCTCTGTATCTAGTTGTTGCTTAATAAATGTTGAATGTTGAAAAATAAATCAGAAATTTAAAGCAGTGAATCTTGAGCATAGAGACCAACTTTTAATACATCAGTTCATAATCATGTTTTTCTCTCTAAGTAGTATTTTTGTAGCTTTTGAGGGTAAATATTTATTTAAAAGGTTGGTTTATAGTTTTCATGACTTGGAGTAAATTTTCTGTGCTTCTGAGGAACTTTTCTTAGTTGATAAGTGTTTTAAGTGTCAGATTATAATAAAATCCTGTGATGATACAAAATTCAGATGCAGTATAATTGGCTCCCATTCTTTGTACTGCCTTTTTCTCTACAGGTGAGGCCAGATACACATTATGTTTGTAGTGATTTAGTTTATTTTATGTCCTACAGTTTTGGTAAATGAAAACTGATATGTGAACTTTTTATTCCCTGTCTCCTCTACTCTGTAACTAGAAGAGTAGTAGAAAAATACTGTTTTCTGTTAACATTGCAGTAACAAGCCCTGTTAGATTTTTCAGACCACACTTATAAGAGGACATCTGGGTTTTAATGTATAATAGTTTATAAATGGAGCATTCATATATCCACAAGGCACTTACTTGCCAGCTCAGCTATCCAGAATGCAGGCAGGAACTAGATAGTGGATAAAAATGAACACTGAGAGCCAAAAGAGCTATCATCTGAAGCAAAGTGTCATTTTGTTTTTTAACCTATGTAAAATCCTTTGGTCAGCATTTCCTACACTAGTTACTTTAAGCAGTGTTATGCTGTAATAATATTCTGTGGCTAAAGAAGTTTAGGAAATGCTGCTTATAGGATCCCTCTAAGGGTTGGTGTTCGTTGGATCACACTTTGGAGTCCTTGCCTTAGGTATCTGGGTCTTGCTTTTATTTTAGAAGAGAAGGGAGGGGAACCAACGTTTAAAGAGCATTACTGTACAGGACCTAGGTGATATCTCCATTTTACAGGCAAGGAACCTGAGGCCCTTCTGGAGGATAAAGAACACAAAACTAGCAACAGGGCAAAACTGGGAATGGATCCCTAATCTCTCTGACTCCTAAATCTTTGCTCTTTTGACTTTATTGTGCTACTATATAATTGTAATGAACTGCCCATTTGGGTTTTACACTTTAGAAACAGCAATTTAGCAATAATACTAGGAAAGAGATTAAGCTGCCCTACTTAGGGAAGAAGGAAAGGATAAATTTACTTACCTGACACATGGCCTGTGTCCTTTGCTTTGCATGGATGAATTCCATGCTCCAGAGGGGAAGGTTTCAAAGAATACTGTGTAAATTAAAGTGCTTTTAGAGTGAGATTTGATAGTATGTTTTGTTATGTATAGCTTTATGTCCATTTTTGACATTATAAGGCCAGAACCCCCTCTTTGATCAGGTATAGTGGGCTTAGACAAGTTACAAACTTTTTATAGCTTCATTTTCCTCATCTGGACGTGGTGATAATAATACCTACTTTTCTGGGTGATTGTGATGCTTAAAGGAGGTAATTATGCATGTAAGGTGTCTGGCACAGAGTAACCTTAGCTGCTGTTATTATTATTAGTAATAAAAGTAATTAAGGCTTAGGTGTAGATTGTTACCTCTCTGTTTCCTGTTTTTTTGTTTTGTTTTGTTTCTTAATGGGCATGTGTAGGGTGGTCATAAGGAGAGCCTCCAAATCTTTTTTTAAACTTACTTGAGGAAAAATCATCACCATTTGCCTTACTAAATTACAGCCATAGCTCTCACCTTACTGTGCTTCGCTTTATTGCACTTTGCAGATACCACATTTTTTACAGACTGAAGGTTTGTGGCAACCCTGTGTTGTCAGATGGTGGTTAGCATTTTTAGCAATAAAGTATTTTTTAGTTAAGGTGTATACATTTTTTTTTTGTAGATATAATGCTGTTGCATGCTTAGTAGACTACAGTGTAGTGTAAACATAAGTTTTATGTGTGCTGGGAAACCAGAAAACTTGTGTGGCTCACTTTATTGTGATACTCACTTTATTGTGATGGTCTGGAACCGAACCTGCAATATCTCCGAGGTATGCCTAGAATGAAAGTCCTATCTTGGGTATATTTTATAGGGCATTAAGAAAGTTACGGTTGCTGTTAGGCATCTGGCACTTTTTCAGTGAGTACTATTTGTAATCAGCAGATGTTGGCCTAGTGCCCATAAAGTTCTTGTTTGTTTTTAATGTGAGATGTGTATTTTGAGTAGATCTAATGTCTGTGTAGTCAATTTTTTTTTTTTTTTTTTTTTTGCGGTACACGGGCCTCTCACCGCTGTGGCCTCTTCCGTTGTGGAGGATACGCATGCTCAGCAGCCATGGCTCACGGGCCCAGCTGCTTCGCAGCATGTGGGATCCTCCCGGACCGGGACACGAACCCGAGTCCCCTGCATCGGCAGGCGGACTCTCAACCACTGCGCCACCAGGGAAGCCTGTGTGTAGTCAATATTTTTAAAAAATTTTAATTTATTTTTGGCTGCATTGGGTCTTCATTGCATGTGGGCTTTTCTCTAGTTGCGGTGAGCGGGGGCTACTTTTTGTTGCGGTGTGTGGGCTTCTCATTGTCATGGCTTCTCTTGTTGTGCAGCACAGGCTCTAGGCGCCTGGGCTTCAGTAGTTGTGGCACACGGGCTCAGTAGTTGTGGCTCTTGGGCTCTAGAGCACAGGCTCAGTAGCTGTGGCACACGGACTTAGTTGCTCCGCGGCATGTGGGATCTTCCTGGACCAGGGCTCGAACCCGTGTCTCTTGCATTGGCAGGCAGATTCTTAACCACTGCGCCACCAGGGAAGTCCCTAGTCAGTCTTTTTATACTGCATATTTTTCTCCTGAAAACTGTTTTCAGGCTAGTGTATGCAGTGACAGTTTGGTTTGTATTTGACCATTAGTTATTAAATGTTTAACTATGGTGGGCAAACCAGATTACTATGGAATGTGAAGATTTTTTTCTCCCAACTTGAATGTCTATAGTCTTGCTCAGTAGAGTTAAATAGTCTGAGGTGCCCTCTGAAAATTTGGAAAGCATGTTTAGAGCCTTTCAAAACCAGTTAATAAGACTATTAACTGTGGATTGAGTTAAGCAGAGTATGGTATTTTTCTTCCTTCAGTTTTTATGCCTCTTCAGTTCTGAGGAAGTGGGGGAGAGAGCCGCCCCACCACCCCCCAAAAATTTTTTTTTCTTTTCCTAAATTTTTATTTCCTGCTTTGAAATAGCCAAGATCTTTGGGGGCTCTAAGAACACCAGTTTTCACAGCTTGAGGCAGAGTGATTTTCATGGGAAACATTTTCTTATAAAATAAAATACTCTTTGTCCTTGTCAGGACATTTTTAAAGGAACAGCTAGTAGCAGTACCTCACTACCTTGTCACTAACTAGGATGAAGGAAGAGAAGAATGAGTCACAGTTTCATTCTTTCTCCTATTCTGCTTCTCTTCTCCTTTTCCCTTTCCACTTAGCTCTTTATTGGCACTGAAAAAGTTTGCCAACCCTGATCTAGATCACTCTATCTGATGGTGGTGATATTTTTTTATTCCTTCTGTTTTATTTGCTGGAGCTCTTCTATAAAAAAGAACTTCTTTACTTCAATCAATTGTATGATTATTCTGAGGAACAGTAGAATAAATGCCTGATTCTTTTCCTAGTATTTGATAGAGGTGGCCAGTGAGGTTTTTGTTTGTTTGTTTTGTTTTCTTTAAGAATCAATATGAACCCCAGGTTTTGGATATGTTTGTTATAATCCATTGTAGTTATTCTTTTTAATTCTCAAATTGTCTCATCTTTAGCTAGTGGGAGCCCCTTCATGTTGGCTCCTGTATTCCTCGAGAAAACCTCAATAATCTTTGGTAACCCTGTTTTCCAGTATAAAAAGATATTCCAGGCTCATCTTGTACATCACCTGTCTCAGATCTAGAACCAGTTATTTCTCTAAGGGGTTTTGATTCCTTTTAGTGTAAGATTATGTTTAAAGACCATCATATGAGTCTTTGTTGCTATGGTTGTGTTGTTTGTAGGCCCTTTTATTGGACAGTGCTAGGGGGTGTGGTGTGTGTGTGTGTGTGTGATTTTTTTTTTCTGGTAAAATAAGCAATGTAAAATTGACCATTTCCATTTTAAAGTATACAATTCAGTGACATTAAGTACATTCACAGTATTGTTTATTGATCACCACTGTCTAGTTCCTGAACTTTTTCATACTCCAAAAGGAAACCCTGTATTCATTAAGTGGTCACTCTGCATTCTTACCTCTCCCCAGACCCTGGCACTAATCTGCTTTCTGACTATGGATTTGCTTGTTCTGGATGGTTCATAAGTAGAATCATACAACATGTGGTCTTTGTGTCTGGCCTCTTTCACTCAGCATAGGTGTTTTCAAGGTTCATCCATGTTGTAGCATGTATCAGTACTTCATTCTTTCTTATGGCTGAATAACATTCCATTGTATGGATATACCACATTTTGTTTATTCAGTTGATGGATGTTTGGGTTGTTTCCAGATTTTGGCTATTGTGAATAGTGCTGGGGTAAATGTGTACAAATTTTTTTTGAACACTTGTCAGTTTTCTTGGGTGTTTACTGAGGAGCTGCCAGTTTTCCACAGTGGGTGCCTCATTTTATATTTCCACCAGCAGTGTATGAGGGTTCTAATTTTTCCACATCTTCTTTTACACTTGTTATTTTCCATGTTTTGATAATGGCCATCCTAGTTGGTATGAAGTGGTATCTCATTGTGATTTTGATTTGCATTTCCCTAATGACTAATGATGTTGAGCATCTTTTGATGGGCTTGTTGGCCATATGTATATCTTCTTTGGAGAAATGTCTATTCAACTCCTTTTCCCATTTTTTCTTTTTGTTGTTGGGTTGTAAGGCTTCCTTGTATATTCTGGATACTAGACCCTTACCAGATACATGATTTGAAAATACATTCTGCTGTTATGTGGGTAATCTTTTCACTCTCTTGACAGTGTACTTAGATGCACAGAAGTTTTAAATTTTGATGAAGTTGAATGTACCTGCTTCTTTCCTTCTCGTGCTTTTGGTGTCATATCTGAAAAAGTATTCCCAAACCCAAAATCATGATTTACCCATGTGTTTTCTTCTAAGGATTTTATACTTTATCTCTTATATTTAGGTCCCCGAACCATTTTTGAGTTAATTTTTATATATGGTGTGAAGTAAGGGTCCAGTTGTCCAAGTTCGATGTGTTGAAGAGCCTGTTCTTTTCCCGTTGAAGTGTCTTGGCACCCTTGTTGATTATCAGTTGAGTATATAGATGCATGGGTTTATTTGTGGGCTCTCAGATCTGTATTTCTGTCTTTATGTCAGTACTACACTGTCTTGATTACTCTAGCTTTGTGGTAAGTTTTGATACTGGGAAGTTTAGGTAGTCTAACTTAGTTTTTTTTTTTTTTTTTTTGCGGTATGCGGGCCTCTCACTGTTGTGGCCTCTCCCGTTGCAGAGCACAGGCTCTGGACGTGCAGGCTCAGCGGCCATGGCTCACGGGCCCAGCCGCTCCACGGCATGTGGGATCTTCCCGGACCGGGGCATGAACCCGAGTCCCGTGCATCAGCAGGCGGACTCTCAACCACTGCACCACCAGGGAAGTCCTAACTTAGTTTTTTAAAAAGATTATTTTGGCTATTCAGAATCCTTTTCGATTTCATTTGAATTTTAGAATCTTCTGTAGATTGCTTTGGGTAGTATTGATATTTTAATATTAAGTCTTCTGATCTATGAACATGGCATGTCTTTCCATTTATTTAAGTATTCTTTAAGTAACTTTTGTAGTTTTCAAGTCTTGTACCTCCTTGGTTAATTTACTCATAAGTGGTGTTTTATGCTATTAAATTGAAATTTTTAATGCTGTTGTAAACTGAACTGTTTCTTAATATTCTTTTCAGAGTGTTCATTTGCTTAGTGTATAAAAATATGCATGATTTTTGTGTTGATCTTATATTCTGCAACTTTGCTTAGTCTGTTGTATGATTATTTAAATGTGAAAATACACCAACAACACTGTAAAGTAGCTATACTCCAATAAAAATTTTAAAAATAAATAAATAAAAAGTTTTAAAAGTAAAAAAAAAAGAAAATAAAATACACCATGAGTTCACACTAATATTTCTAAGTCTGATTTTGTTTCCAGTTTAAGGGTTTAGGATTATAAGATTTTCCCTTTAACTTTTTTAAGATTTATATTTATAGCTCTTCTTTTACGCTGAACGTCTTGGAGAGTAATGAATTACTTGCCATGTTACTTATATATACATATGTGTATTAGTATTATTATTTTGATCTTATTTTAGAAAATGGTTGCTGAAAACAATTGCCAGTTCTGCCACCACTGGGGTGGCTTCGTTATTCTCACAGTGGCGGAGTCCTCGGTCACTTCTCTGCACTATGTCAGGTGGCCTCCTGAAGGTGCTGTGCAGCGACTCCTACGTCGAGCTGAGCCAGTACTGGGACCAGCACTTCTGGGTCTCATTACTTTAGAAAGTTCCACATCATAACCATCATGAATTTCAAGCATCCTGCAAGATTCAAACAGTGAACGGATTCAACTTTTGCTGTTGTTTATCTCTGCAGTCTAAAGCCTATAGCTTCATTTAGGTAGTAGTAAGATACTGTCTTGTAGGATTTCTACAGTGTTTCCTGAGTGGGTGACAATGAACAGGAAAAATTACTGAAGAAAAGCTGTACATTGTATGTTGGAAATCTTTCCTCTTACATAACTGAAGAACAAATCTATGAACTCTTAAGCAGAAGTGGTGACATAAAGAAAATCATCATGGGCCTGGATAAAAATAAAGAAAACAGGGTTCTGCTTTGTGGAATACTATTCAAGACCAGATGCAGAAAATGCCACGCGGTACATAAATGGAACTTGTCCAGATGACCGGATCATTCGCACAGACTGGGGCGCAGGCTTTAAGGAGGGCAGGCAGTATGGCCGTGGGTGTTCGGGGGGCCAGGTATGAGATGAGTATCGTCAGGACTACGATGCTGGGAGAGGAGGCTATGGAAAACTGGCCCAAAACCAGTGAGTGGTGAGAGCCCCAACATGAAAAACTCACTCCTTTGGCCTGTTTTTGTTTTTTTTTTTTGTTTTTTTTTTTTTTTTTTTGGCCTGTTGAATTTGACTTGCGTTACCCAAGGTCAGCGAACCTGCCCATTTTTACCAAGCTTTAATCAATGTCTCTACTGAGCTGGAAGCCTCTTCATGGTTTTCCACTTAAAAATTATTAAAGGACATAATCCAAAAGAATGCCTTTAATTCTATAGTCTTAGCATCTTGGTCGTGTGTCAGATTACCAGAATGATTTCAGTTACCAGGTCAAAAATTGTGTTCCTTAGCAACAGACGTATAATGTTGATCTATCAGCGAAAACACACTTCTTTTAGGAAGATTGGAAAAAAAATTTTTAAGTATTTACCATATTTTCATCTAAGTAGGTTCATGGTCTACCTTGGGGCCTGGAATTACTATTTAAAAAATTTTAAGTTTGCATGAGATAAAGTTTAATAAGTGGAGTTTTGCTATGTAATATAGCTTTACTCTAAATTAGGAATAGATGTTTGATAACTGAATTTTTTTCTGTGTTGAATTTTAACCTCTAAAGGCAAAGCTTAAGAGTCAGGGGAACTTCCTAAATAGTTGGTAAGCCTTAGACAGTCGCAGGGAACACCACCTCTTATGTGCTTTACATATAAGGAAATTAGGTCAGGACTTGAAGGGTATTTTTACTAAACACATTTTTCAAAATATGTGTTTTAGCTAACGCTAAAAAAACCTAGGGTCAGTATTACAGGGAACCTCAACTTCTGTTAGGGCAAGGGGGACGCTGTCGGTAGGAAATGGGCAGGAAATATCAGGAGATGTGAGTTAAACCAGTGCCTTGACATGATGAAGGTTGCTGTGAGAGCCAGCAGATCTATTTTTTTCATTTCCAAACTGATCTTGGGAATTGAGTGGTTTTTTTTTTTTAAATGAGCTTAAAGATCAAGAGAATACTTAACAAAAACAAAATCAGAAATGCTTCCCTCGGGAAATGTTTTGGCTCATTCTCATACTGAAGTCTGTCTTGTTTTATCCCTAACTGTGCTGAGTTTCAGAGCCTGGGTAGTGAGCTGGTGGTCTCTACAGAGAAGGGAGTCTGGAGGATTTACTTTGCATTTGTAAGACAAGAGAGAATTTCTCTAATATTATGTGAACTATTGCTCATTTTAAACTGGTAGTCTAGTATAATTTTCCCTGACGTAAGTGACATTTTTTCATCTAGCAACAGAGTATCTCCTAATTTCCAGTAGTTTGTGAAGTTGGGGCTGAAGTATCTCAATGTGAACATCTTTCATGTTACAGTAAGTATGTTTTCTTAAATTTAGACTGGCTATTTGAACTTTAAAAGATATCTCTAAATTAATTGTAAGTATTTAGGAAAACATTTGCAAATATCTAATTTAATGAGGACGTACAGTTCATTATTAAAATCTTTTTATGCTGTAGTTTGAATTAATGTATTTTATATTTTGTAGTAAACGTAACTCAGATTTCTGTAGGCCTTAAAACCACAGACAGTGGTTCCTATTTGAATTATCTTCTGTAACAGATTTCAATAAAATTGGACCAACTTAAAAAAAAAATTCTTACAAATTCTACTAGGGATTTATAGTCAAACTACTGTTTTAAAATCATTTGAAATGATTGCTCTCTAAGCCACCCATTTGATATATAGTTTGGTTTATTCATTTTGCTATCAGTTTTTGGGAATAATCTGTTTTCATTTTGATTTACTTTTGATTACTTTTATAATTATTTAAAACATTTTCATTGTTCCCGAACCAAAACTACAATATATAGTCAGAAAAATCCAGCCTTTATCCTCTCCTTCCCCCATAAGTGACCATTTTTATTAGTTTTTCGTTGTTTATAAAAAATGTATATATACTTAGTCATATTACTCTTTCTTTCTTAGATAAAACTTACACTTTATTTAGCACCTTGTATTTTCTTCTACTTAGCAGAAATCCTGGAAATCACTTAGAATATAGGGAGCTCTTCCTTACTGCTTTTTAAACCTGACTAACACTCTGATTTTTTAATTCAAGCAGTTCCATATTGATTACATTAGTGTATTACATGGAGAATTTTTTTTTTTTTTTCGGTATGCGGGCCTCTCACTGGTGTGGCCTCTCCCGTTGCGGAGCACCGGCTCCGGACACGCAGGCTCAGCGGCCATGGCTCACGGGCCCAGCTGCTCCGCGGCACGTGGGATCTTCCCGGACCGGGGCACGAACCCTTGTCCCCTGCATTGGCAGGCAGAGTCCCAACCACTGCACCACCAGGGAAGCCCCAAAGAGAAATTTTGATGGGGCCAAGTTCCTGGTTCTTCTGGCACTGAAACTTCAAAGTATTTTATTTTTTATTTAAATAATAAAGATATTATTTTACCACAAATACTCAAACAGTATAGAAGTGTATGCAATAAAATTTGTAAAATTGTCTCTGATTCCCATATGCTCGGTTTCCCTTTATTCCTATCTCCAGAAATTACTACTAGTAAGTTAGTTCAAGATATTTTTCTACGAGTGTATAGCATTTAATATACTACAAATAGTTTTTAAACAAAATGGGGATCATATCATGAATATTCTGTAACTTGATTTCTTCAATGTAATATTATTGATTGAGCTTTAAATTTGGATAATGAAAAAGGTTCGTGAGTATAACTAAGACTTAAAAAATTATTTTGAGGGCTTCCCTGGTGGCGCAGTGGTTGAGAGTCTGCCTGCTGATGCAGGGGACACGGGTTCGTGCCCCGGTCCGGGAAAATCCCACATGCTGCGGAGCGGCTAGGCCCGTGAGCCATGGCCGCTGAGCCTGCGCATCCGGAGCCTATGCTCCGCAACGGTAGAGGCCACAACAGTGAGAGCCTTGCGTACCGCAAAAAAAAAAAAAAAAAAAAAAGATTTTGAGCCTTTTTGTCTTCCCTTTCATTAACACTAGTCAATAATATTTTGTGTGTGTATATAACTTACTAAATTTTCTGTGTTGTAATTTCTGCTCTAAAATCCAGAAAGTAGTGTGTGTAGCTATATCCCTCTTTACTTTCTTCTTAGACTCAAACTTACATTTGGAATGAAATTGAGAAAAATTTTATTGTATTCTATTGTGGCTTAACACTAAAAGGAAATCTAAATAAAGTCAGTATACCTGTTAACCACCAGTGAGCTCCATAAAAACAGGAAAAAACCTGCCTATCTTGTTTATCACTGGGTCCCTAGCACCTAGGACAGCGACTGGCTCCCTATTCTTCTTACTCTGTATTTGTTTTATTTTCACTATAAATTAGAAATGGATCATGTTCTGTATCCTTTTTTCATTTGTTAATATATTATGGAAAGTTTTCTTGTCAATACTTAAGTATCTGCTTCATTCTTTTAAATGAATGTATTAATGGAGATACTATATATTACATAATTAGGTGGTTTTAAAGACTTTAATTTGAACCCTCCTCACCCCCCCCCAGACTTTGGTACTAGTGTTCTGTTTTTAAAATATTAGTGGAAGATACTAAGTTGAGGATTATATTGGAACGAACTTGTATAACTCCCTTTCTTAAAGTGTATAACATAAGTAAATGTTTATGTAGAATGGCAGTGTGCATTAACGTGCTGTAAACAAATCTAATATGTGAGTATTCTGATGATGAATATTAGAGTTATTCACTTTAAAGTGATAAGCAATTCACATAATGAGAAATAAAAATAGTTAACATGTGAAAAAAGTGTTCAATTTAGTATAATTGGTGAAATACAAAAATAGGATGAGGCAAAATTGTACCCCTTCCTCCCCAGTGAAATTGGCAAAGATTAGAAAGATCATATTTAGTTGGTGACAAGAGTTTTGGGAGTTGTGTTGCAAAAGGAAAGTAAATTTATTCTTTTTGGAGGGCAGTGTGGAGAGTTTCAGAAGTTCTAATTCTGAGACTTTAAGGAAAAAAATTAAGGCTATGCTCATAAATTTAGTTTTACATGAATGTTTATGAAAAATTTAATCCTGGGATTAATAACAGTAATACTACTTAAATAGTGCTTCATCCATGCCATACATTTATTTAATCCTTTCTACAATACTATAGTATTTATACAGTAGGATTAAAAATGATGATGTATAAGAATATTTAACATAGAAATAAGTTCATGATAAGAATGAGTGAAAACAAACAGCACATTGCAAAGGAGTATGTGCAGTGTGATTGCATTAACTGCAACAAAATAGAGAAAACTGAGAATATTCTCCAAATATTTATACTTATGCTTATAACCCTTTATTGTACTTACAATACAGTTATAATCCTGTTGTTCAAATATGTTACTTTTTCTGAGTTTTTCTACAGTGAACATATATTGTCTAACAAGAAACCTGTTATTTTAAAAAATGTTCTTTGATTTTCCAAAAGGATTTGCTTCAGGATTCCTGAACAGTAAATTCTCTAAGTACCTTTAAAGTAGAAATCCATTAGTAACTAACTTTTGGTGAACACGTAAAATAGGGATTAAAATGAAGTGTAGTCTTTGATTGCCGTTAATTGGATGGTGTTTTCTAGGGATTAGAAATGGAAAGAGTAGAAAGTTAACTGAAGCATATAAAGTTTGAAGCCTGACAATGGCAAAATGACGAAGTCTTTTAGATGTTAGTTTTGTGGTTGCTGGCAGTAAAGCTTTATCATAAATGAAAGAAAGAAAGAAGGGGGAAGGGGAAAAAGAATGAAGGAAGGAAGTAGAAAGGGACTTACTATATTTTTGCTTGCTATATTTTCATGGTATTATAATCAGGTATTTTCTCTTTTCCAGTAGGAATTTAGTAATTCTTTTTTTAAAAATTCTATTTCATTATATCTTTCATTTTATTATTTATTTATTTATTTATTTAATTTTGGCTGCATTGGGTCTTTGTTGTTCCACGTGGGCTTTCTCTAGTTGCGGCGGGTGGCTAGCAGGGGCTGCTCTTAGTTGCGATGCGCCGGCTTCTTATGGCAGTGGCTTCTCTTGTTGCAGAGCATGGGCTCTAGGCTCGCGGGCTTTAGTAGTTGTGGCTCGCGGGCTCTAGAGCGCAGGCTCAGTAGTTGTGGCCCACAGGCTTAGTTGCTCCACAGCATGTGGGATCTTCCCGGACCAGGGCTCGAACCCGTGTCCCCTGCATTGGCAGGTGGATTCTTAATGACTGCACCACCAGGGAAGTCCAGTAATTCTTATAATTATTTTTTCTCCTCTTTAAGAATTGGTTGCTTTCAAATCTTTTGAGTCTTATAGTTTCAGTCTTGTTCCCACCCTTTTCAGGAATTAAGAAAATTAGTTCACCAGGTTGCTGCTTGTGAATCTGATCTATGTAGGACTAGAACTTGTGCTAGTTTTACTTAGCTTCATCTTTAAGACCTTATTAAAATGTTTTTCTCAGTCAGGCCTTCTTTGCCTCATATTTTAACAATTGTAGCTGCTCCCCAATTCTGCACTTTCCATTCCCCTCCTCTGCACTTTTTTTTGAAACATTTATCACCTTGTTATACATAATTTATTTTTTTGTATCTGCTCTTCCCTCCTCCCCTGTTTAAAATGAAAGTTACAGGGAGTGGGCAGATTTTTGTTTCTTTAGTGCCTTGTGTATTTCCAGAGTGCAAAGCAATGCCTGGATAATAGGATTTCAGTAATTATTTTTTGAACAATGAATAGAGGGTACTCAGTATTTGTGGAATGACTGGCTGTTTTATTTAGTTGATGGAGGTGAAATTCTAAGTGTTTACAGTTTAGGATTCCATAGTTGTTTTGTATTGTGGTGTTTCATTGTCAGTCTAGTAATAGAATTAAATTTATTGACAAGTTGAAATTTCTGAATTTATTTCTGAATAATTCCAGAACAGGGATTATTCTTTATTAATTTAACTTTTATGATATTGTTTATTAACATTTGCTAAGTGAATACCAAAAAGATTAATAAGATGAGTAGGGGAAAAACCTTTTAGCTTGCTGTGAGAGTCTGGCTTTTTTGGTCCTTGTGAGGGACCTGGATTAAGGTTTAAGAGCTTTCTTGCTCTCTCTCTGACTTTGAGATTCATCCCAGGGATTTTGTGTTTTTAGTTATATTTCTTTGGAAATAACAAGTTGTGAGGAAATGAGTTTGATGAAACTGCTGCCATGATTGCTTTTTTGAAATCAAAACCGTTGTTGAATGTTAATTAGTACCATAGCTTTGTGTGAAGGCTTTTAGACTTGAGTGATAATGAGTCTCATTATTATAGAGTGTAAGATGTTCCAAGGTCTCCACATTTATTCATCCAGCACTTAAGGCCAACTATATGCTAGGCACTCTGCTAGACTACTGAGCATACAAAAGTCAGTGGGACAGATTCAGTAAAGAGGAGATAGTAAAAATGTTTGTTTCACAGGTGCTTCTCCTAGATGTGGGATTTCCCAAAAGTAGGAGAATTTATTTTCTTGGGTATTTTTGATTTTGATTTAATCTAAATTGAAATAGAAAATGAGCCACTAACTAGTATTGAGATGTATGATCACAGCATAATTTTTTTTTTTTTTTTCGGTATGCGGGCCTCTCACTGTTGTGGCCTCTCTTGTTGCGGAGCACAGGCTCTGGACGCGCAGGCTCAGCGGCCATGGCTCACGGGCCCAGCCGCTCCGCGGCATGTGGGATCTTCCCGGACCGGGGCATAAACCCATGTCCTCTGCATCAGCAGGCGGACTCCCAAACACTACGCCACCAGGGAAGCCCTCACAGCATAATTTTAATATCAATCTGCTATTGAGCTGGAGTTTGTATGAATGTATGTGTCTTTTTTGAAGGTATTAACATTTATTGTCTTGTACTTTTTACCTGCTTTATTCTTTTAACATAGTCCTTATAACAACCCTGAGAGATGGGAGTTATTGTCAGTATTTTACAAATAAGAAAAGTGAGTTTCAGAGAGCTTAAGGCATTCGCTTACGGTTCATAGCTTATAAGTCGTGGATTTTAAACCAAGCCTATTGATGCTGAAGTCCATAAACTTTTTATAACACTTCCCCAGAGGAATCTGGTTTTCTTTATTTTGGCAAGGTTGGGGGCACGTAGGTAATGTTAAATAACAAGATGTACTGAATTTGTAAGCTGTTCTGCAAATTTTGAGCCAGAGTATTTCAAAATAAAAAAATTTTTTTTTTAAGAAAAAATAAAATATATTCATTATGGCAAGAAATACAAGATTAGGGAGAAGAGAAAAGAAGAAAGGTAGCTGGGATTGGGAGAGCCATAGTCCTGTTGAACCACTGTTAACCTTTTGGTATATGGGTGATATTTAACGTAATATATTGATAGTTTGGATTCCAGAGTTTCTGAGACCTGGAATTAAATCTGGGCTCTGCCATCTAATAGTTTTGTGATTTGAGACTTTCATGGTTTTGGGGCAAATTATTTAAATTTTTCAAAGGAAAGAACTGAGGTTTGGAGAGGGCAGCCTACGTCATAAAGGTTTTTTTTTTTTTAATAAATTTATTTTTGGCTGTGTTGGTTCTTCGTTGCTGTGCACGGGCTTTCTCTAGTTGCGGCGAGCAGGGGCTACTCTTCATTGCAATGCATGGGCTTCCCATTGCGGTGGCTTCTCTTGTTGCAGAGCACAGGCTCTAGGCACGCGGGCTTCAGTAGTTGTGGTGCATGGGCTCAGTAGTTGTGGCAGATGGGCTTAGTTGCTCCGTGGCATGTGGGATCTTCCCGGACCAGGGCTCGAACCCGTGTCCCCTGCATTGGCAGGCGGATTCTTAACCACTGCACCACCAGCGAAGTCCCTAACAACATTTTTAATAAAAATAATATTTTCCCAAATAAAAATATTGAGAAATTTTACATTTTTGCAAATCTCTTTGCAAAGAGAATGAGAGTGAAAAAGGCATTGTTATGTTACGTGAAATATTATTGTTATGAAAATAGTTTTGGCCTCATGGGCCTCCTGAAAGGATCCAGAGATCTAGACTACACTTTGAGAACTGCTGACATAAATATTCAATTATATTTTCTTCTTGTATTTTTATGACCGAATTTAAATCTGGAATGAATTTGATTACTACCCTCCTACCACTCATTAGTCAACATCTTTTTTTTTTTTTTGGCAGTGTGTGGGCCTCTCACTGTTGTGGCCTCTCCCTTTGCGGAGCACAGGCTCCGGACACCCAGGCTCAGCAGCCATGGCTCATGGGCCCAGCCGCTCTGTGGCATGTGGGATCTTCCCAGACCGGGGCACGAACCCGTGTCCCCTGCATCGGCAGGCGGACTCTCAACCACTGTGCCACCAGGGAAGCCCTACCCAACATCTTCTGAAAGTCCCATTTTCTTGTAAATCATTGACTGACTGCCTAGAATGAAGCTATAAACCTTTCCACCTTGCTCAGTTGTTACTGCCTGAGCTTAACTGTTGATTGAAAGCCCTAGTCTTAGCAATCTTTGCTTAATGTTGTATCTCTATTTTGGTATATTCTCTTAGGTTCCTGATGCATTCCCTCAACCCCAACTTTCAGTTTCACATATATTGTCCTAAAACTTAAAGATTTTTTATTTCTGGTGATGATTGTGGCATATTGCTCTGAAAAATAGTTTGCTCACCAATTATGAAAGTGATGTATAATCACTGTAGGAAATCTAAAATGTGCATAGAAGCATAAATGAGAAAAGAATATTTTGTCACTATGAATATGCAGAGTGCTGCAGACATGCTATTATTGTTGTCCTGTGGTGGAGGTTACTTCAGTATTGAAAAATGCTAGCAAGTTGAGCTATACGTAAATTCCTGCTCCACTCTTAATAAATTGTACATCTTTTGATGTGCTGCTTAGCTTCTTGGGATCCCTTGCTCACCAGACTTATGTTTATTACTTTTTGTGTGTTCCTAGGTACTTTGGATAAAAAGAACAAGACTTCATTTCCCTTGTCACTAATTTTGCAGGTTAATGAAGAAATAATAAACATGTATGTGATAAGTATTATTATAGCTGTAAGCAATTATGAATATTATGGGAGAGCCTAAGCAAGCTATTGTTGAAAAATGATGAGGGAGTGAAGAGTAGGCAGTGGTCTTGAAAAAATTAAGGTTGTATAATCTTTCTTTAGTATTTTTTGATGATTTGTTTGGCTGTCTGGGTCAAGAGAAGGTAGGAGTCAAGAATGACTCCCAACTATTTGGCTTGAAAGACAGGGTAGATAATGAAGTTTACTAAAATAGGGAATATATTCTGCTTCTAACAAAATAAAACTCCCTGCACACCTACACTTTCCAAGGCTCTGTTCTTTTGCTTTCCAAGATGAGATCAGTTGTGGCCATGTTGAGTTTGATGGGCCTGGAAATATTCAGGTGGAGATGTGTAGGAGGCATTGGAAAGCTGTTAGGAGAGAGTGTGGGCTAGAGAGTTAGCAGTGTAGCATAAGTGGTTGAATGAAGATTAAGATCATCCTTTGAGAATTATTAGCAGGAGAAGAGAAGGAGGATAGGGACCCTCCAACATTTCAGAGACAGGCAGAGGAAAATAAATCCAGCAAAAAGTAGTCAGAAGAGGGAAGAGTGATGGTATAGAATGCAACTGACCAGAATTTAAAGAAGGATGAGGGTAGTGGAGAAAGGGATTTGAAATGTTAAATCCAGCTTAAAAAGACAAGCCTGAAAATGGTTCATTAGATTTAAGAATAAGGAGGCATTGTTGACTAAAGCAAAAACAGTTTAACTGGGGGGCTGGGTACAGAAGTTAATAGCAAAGAGGTTAAAGGTGAAGAAGTGGAAGATAGTATTGGCTACTCTTTGAGAAGCTTGCCTATGAAGATGGGGAGTGTGAATTAGAAGTGGACAAAAACATAGGGATTTGAGAGTGTTTATGTTCTAAGGAAGAAGAGAGGAGAGAATAAGAGGTTGAACTAAGAGTTGGGGAAATACAGTCATCTTGGACTTTCTAGAGAAATGATTTCAAACTTTTTGTTCTTTTCGTAAAAATTTTTCTAAAATGTATATTTTAGATAATACTGACTGGTTTTTGATACCTTTTTATGGTATTTCAGTTGTCACAAACAGGAGTTACTCTACTGTTGTTCTACTGAAGCGCTCCATTCTAAAATGGGCTATTTAATATAATCATGTAGCTTTTTGATGGTCAGTTTCATCTTTTTCTTGCATGTGTATGTGTCCCCCCAACTCATTAATGTGGTTGATGCTAACAGTAATACCATCTGTTCCTACAAATGTACTGCCTAAGTAACTGAACTGGGAAATCTGTTAATCAGTTGTTAGAATTGTGCTCTGAATGAGATTACTGATATTAATTAGTAAATTGTAAGGAAGATCTGGGGGATGGCTGCCTCCATAAAGCTTAGTTTGTGATCTATCTATGTATCTGTCTATGGTTTTCTGCTGCTGTTTCACTTAAAGGATGTAGAGCTCATAGTTAGATTGCTTTAGAATGCCAACTCCAACACTTACTAACTCTGAACTTGAAAAACTTTCAAAACTTGACTTACTTTATTTTTAAAATGATGATAATAGTACTTACCTCACAGGACCATTATGGAGGATAAATGGTGTAACCCATTAAAAACACGCTTGGTACAGAGCAGGTAGATTAACAATTGTTAGCTGTTACTGTCTCCAGGGTTTTGATTTTCTAGGCTTGATGTTCCTGGATGTTTTCTTGATTAGAGAGGTGTTACTATATTTGAAAAGGGACTAGATTAAAATAGAGCATAGTGTAGATTTTATGTGTCTGGGAGGGCAGTGAGAATTTGCAGCATATATAAAGAAGGAGATTTATTTCCTGAGATAGGTTGGTTGGTTGTTATACCTGTTGAGGGCAGGTTTTTCTTAGAGGCATTTGAAATGCTGTATACCTCTAAATTGGTTCTGTAATCCCTTTATTTTTGAATCGAATACAAAAAGTATTTTAAAATGAGAGGGGGGGTAAAAATGACCTAGAATTATGTTATGGGGCATTTTAGTTGAGAGAGACAGAGACACACACAGAGAGAGAGGGAGAGAGAGTGTGTGTGTCTGTGTGTGTGTGTGTGTGTGTGTGTGTGTGTGTGTGTGTGTGTGTAGGAGAACAGGGGTTGCTGTAGGCTGCTATTTTAGGACAGGAAATTAATGTAACCTGGTGAGGCTCATGAATATTGCAGGCTTAGTATCAAAACCACTGGGTAACCTGTAATTTAACCCAGGGCAGTACTTGGAGGGCAGGAAGTTAGAGTCTGTACCTTTGTCTGAGAAAGCCTATATTCACCTTTTTTTATGAGAGACTTGAGCTCTTAAAAAAGACAGAGAATGAAATTACCTAGTATTTGATAACCGTCAATTTAGTCATTCTTTTCTTCCTTCTATCAAATAAGTTGTACTATTCTTTTAAACAATTTAGAGTTCTGTTGAGAATCTATGCCTTTTTTGGTATAGTCAAACACTAATGGATGGAAAATCCTGTTTTGTAGCTTTTGTGAATGTACAAGTACATATGTAAGCCTCGCCATTGAACTTCTGTAACACCCACAGACCCCCTTTATAAAGGAGAGGAGCATTTAATATGTTTAAAAATAGTAAACTAAATTGTTTCCTAAAGCTGCTAAACCCACACGGGAATTTTCACTTGTTTTAAATGCCATAAAAACAGATTTTACTTTTATTGATAACTGGCTTAGTAAAAAGACCATGTTAAATTCAGAATGATTTAAGAAAACATTAAAGGTTTCAATGAGTTTTTTTTAAAAAAAGTACTTCCTGTATGCAAGTCTCTCCGTATCTGCAGTCATACCAAATGAAACACGAGTGCCTTGGTTCTTGCCTTGCTACAAAACCACCCTCTCAGCAGTAGGTAGAGCTTGTTGGCATTGGCAGTGTTAGGTCAGTGACCTGACTATTAAAGCAGTGCTAGCTTTTCATTGAAGGGGGGATAAGATCTCTGTCCTCTGTTGAAATATGTTAGGTGCTTGCCAGTTGAGAAAACTATTGTACCATTTGTGGGAGGTATTGGATTAATAAGGTTTAGTATTTTTGACTTGTCAAAGTAAGATTTAATTGTCTTGTATTAAAAAGTTGCTCTCCTGATACAGTTCTTCTGGAAAATTTAGAAACTCTTGGAGAATTCCCTTACTTAAGCAAAAGGAAAAAACCCTAAAAACTCCAATTTTAGTTAACCATATAAATACCTCCCCTCTAAGTACAGTCAGTGGCCATTATGTGATAGTTGTTTTTCCAAAGTAATGTCATGTTATCAAAAATTGCATTTATGTTATTAATGGTTTTAAGTTGCTAAAATTTTAGAAAAAAGGGTGGTGGTGGCTTAGTAGATTGGTTTTCAGATTCCTAATCACAAAGTAATTGTACAAATTTAATAGGTAGGTTTTCTTTTTCTCTTTAAGATATAGGTTGTATATCTATAGAACCTAAACCACACGGAACAAGTGAGTATTTGATAACATAAAGCTAGCTTTTGCACCAGATTAATGGCCTTTACCTGTCATCACTGGTATCAGTAGTGTGTGTTAGCTATTGACATATAACAAACCACTGAAAACATGGTTTAAAACAACCACCATTTGTTATTGCCCATGAATCTTTGGATCAGCTGGGTAGTTCTGCTGATCTGGGCCAGGCTTACGTATCTTACATGGGTTTGCTCATATTTCTCACGGATTTAGTCAATAGATTGTCTAAGACTAACTTGTCTAGCGTGGTCTCACTCATGATTTGCTGGTTGGCTGCATGTCAGCTGGAGTACCAGGGTGACTGGGCCACATGTCTTTAGATATCCTGCAGTCTGACTTAGGCTTGTTCCACTGTGGCAGAGGATATTTTCAAGAGAGAGATGGAAGCATGCAGGAGTTCTTGAGGCTTAGGCTTAAAACTGGCAAACTGTCATTTTTACTGCCTTCTATTGGCCAAAGCATGTCATCAGTCCAATTCAAATTCAAGAGGTGGGGAAAGACTACAAAGTCACACTGTGAAGCGTGTAAATATAGGGAGACCTGAAAAATGGGGGGAACTTTTACAGTCAGTCTCCCACATTCAATGGACTATATACTCCAATTAAAAAAAAAACTCCCACATTTAGTATAGTGATTTTTTTCAATTACCCAATCATATACTTTTAAACCTTTATTAGTGATAAAGCACATACCTACTCCCTGGAGTAGCTGTGCTATACCTACAAACAGCTTTTATCTTATTTCCTTCACAGTTACGCTTTCCTACATAATGCAGATTGGGTTCCCAACTAAACAGTTGAGTTATGTCCTATTTAGTTAAGAAAACTGGAAGAGATGTTTAAAATTGTCCTCTGTTGCCTATTTTAATCTGATTAATTTTCCTGCCTTTCTTTGAAGGCTTTCTTAATAATCTGCTTTCTCATAGTCTATTCAGTTTTATTTCCCAGAGTTCTGTTCTCTGGCGTGCCCAGTGACTTTCTCTCTGTCATTTTTTTTTTTTGGAGATAAAATTGACACAACAAAAAAATCAAACACTTTAAAGTGTACATGCGTTTACATTCACAGTATGTAGCCACCACTTTTATCAAGTTCCAAAATATTTTTATCGCCTTGAAAGAAAAATCTGTGTCCATTAGCAATCACCTACTCAAGTCTTCCTATAAACCCCTGGCAACCACCAATATGCTTTCTGTCCCTATGGATTTACTTATTCTGGGCTGTCATTTGTTTTTATCCTCTATGCATCCGGTTTTGTTCTTTCTGCCCAGAGTATCCAGAATCCTATTAGGCCTCTTCAGTATTTGGCCCACTTATTTCTTCCTCCTCACAGAGATTGTATCCTGTAGTTTAATTTAGCTGCAGTGAACATTAGCACTGCACTCCACTGGAACTGCTTTTCCGTTTCTCATGTTGTTTCCTCTGAGTCTTTCCTGCAGGGTGCTTCCTTTGCAGGAAGGCAGGGAGAGGGCCCTCCCCCTAATGTTTGTATATTGACCTCAGCCCTTTGTTCTTACTCTTTCCACCTTCCTTCTCCCTGGGTGATCTTAGCTACTTCTGTGGCCAAATTGAGATCTCTAACCCAGATATCATCAGAATTCCAGACCTGCTGGAATTACCACCTGGATGTTTCACAACTACTTTAAACTGAACATGTTAAAATTGAAATCCTTTTCTCTCCTTACCCTCTCCTTCCTTAAATGAAATGAAACCTTAGTATTACTCTTCCTTCTCTTCTCTCTCTTGGTAAATGGCACCATTATCCATGGAGATCCCTGGGTTTGTTCCCAGGAGTCAAAGTTGTTTCCTCTTTATATGAGTACCTAATTCTCTACCTCTAGTCATTCTTCAAGTCCACTCTACCCCTTAAATATCTCTGGAATCTCTTCCTTTTCATTTCTATAGACCTCACTTTAGTTTAGGACCTTATCACTTTTTGCCTAGAAAGGGGTTCACAAACTGTAGCCCAAAGACCAGTTATGGCCAGCTGTCAGCAGTTTTTGTAGAATCAAGTTTTATGGGAATACAGCTTTGCTCATTAGTTTTAGGTGTTCATCGTCTATGGCTGGTTTTATGTTACAGTGGCAGAGTTGTATAGTTGTAACAGAGACCACATGGCCTGCAAAGCCTAAAATATTTACTGTCAGACCCTTTACAGAAAAGATTTGCCTACCCTTGGATTTTCTGTCTTTACCGTGTTTACCACTCCAGGTGAATATTCAGAGGTCTGACCATATATCCCATTGCATGAATCTTTTATTTACTATTCATTCCCTATTGAATAAAGTTTGAGACTCTTATCATACATAAAGCCCTTGCTTACCTCTCTTGGCTTATTTTCTCATTCAGAAGGCATCTTAGTCTCTCTGGTATGTGCCTGAAATGTTCTCTTTTCTTTCTGGTACATTTATATGTCTCTCAAAATCTAGCAGAGATGTTATTTTCCTAAGAAATCTTCTGATATTCTAGATTATTCCCTCTTCCTTGCTTCCTTCATACCTTCTACAACTTTTGTTGTACTTAACATACCCATCATGCAATCTTATCCACTTAATGGTATTCCCCTAGTAGACTTTAAAACCAACCCTGGGCCAGGCCTGGAGCCAGGTATTGAATTACTCCTTCAAGAAGTGTTTGTTGACTGAGTGAATTGATTGCTTTTGTGTTAAATTTTTCCTAACTAGTCTGTCATGGCAGGAATCATGTCTTAAACAACTTTTACTTCCTCTGATTGTATCTAGGGAAATGCTATATCCATAGTAGGTACAGTTATTGGTTAAATTCTTGGTTTGAATTGTCATCTAGATAAAGGAAGCAAAAGATTCCTTTTGGGGAGAATGGACATTTATCAAAGAGAGGCTATCTGGCTAAGCCCATTAAAAGGGGACTTGATTTGTTTTAATTACTAACTTCCCCCCCTTGTCATATATAGGCACTTTTTATTCTCTTCCGTACTGGGCAATTTAATTGATTTTAATTTAATATTTTGTGCCATTAATTAGGCATCATATGACCTGTTCTGCATAGTGCAGATATAAGGAACAAGATAGATGGAATGTGCTAAGTTGATGCATTCATACAGGACAAAGTCATTCTAAAAGTACTGAGTTAGTCTGGGTGTAAATGGGAACAGAAATGGAATGTGTTACTATTGCCATTAGCTGTTAGCTATCTATACTTTTTCTTTACTAGATTAATATACCTGTTTGTGGGACCTAGGTGTTGGTCCTCATATTTCCTACCAGTAGAAGGAGGAGGAGTCGTCATCGTCATTGTCATTGTCGACACTTGTCTAGTGCTTTTTATGTGCCAGCGACTGTTCTAAGCACAGTAGTACATAAATTAACTCATTTATAACCTATGAGGTAGATTCTGTTATCCTTATTTTACAGATGAGGGGCCTGAGGCACAGGGAAGTGACATAAATAAACTTGGCTAAGATAATACAGCTAATAAATGGTGGAGCCAGAATTTAACCCCAGCTGTCTGGCCCCAGACTAGGTGCTCTTGGTCAGTACGATGGACTTTTCCTTCATGGATCATGGAATGATTTGAGTGCACAGTTCTTGTGTTCATTGCCTTCCTCTTTAAAACAAAACTCTGGGATTTGGGGCCAGTGGGGAAAGGAGGAAGTACTAAATGGTTAAAGATAGTTTTCTTAAAAAAGACATGTATATCCCATTTTATATTTTTCGTGATTAGTGATAGAATTCCTTTTATCTTTTACTGCAAATTGAGGCAAGAGTTTGGTTTTCTTTTGGCTTAACTTGTATGTATATAGTAAGTGCTTACTAAATGGTTGGCTTTAAGCAAAGAACTGTGGGGCAATAGAGGCAAGTGTATTACAGTTGAAAGTTAAATATATATATAATGAAACAAATTTATGTATGTAGCTATAGAAGGTATAATTTTATTTAGCTGTGAGTATATATAGTCCCTAAACTTGGAAATATATTAATAACTGTGGTAATCAAGAGGAAATCATCATTGGAGCTTCTGGGTGTTGCTTTTAGCCAGCTTAAAAAAACACCTGGAGATACAACTTATATATAGCAGATTACTCAAAGCCTAAGTGTACAACGCGGTGAATACACTACCACAGAGATCAAGCGAAGTGTTCAACATTTTCATTATCATTCCAGAAGGCTCTCTTGTGGCCTCTCCCAGTCAGTAAATGCCCCATCCCTTATCTTGCTTTATTTTCAAAAATTGCAATTATTTCAGCTAGGCATATATTAGTTTGTCTTTTCTACTTAAAGTGTAAACTTCCTGAGGACAGAGACTTGGTTTTGCTCACTGTTCTTTTCCATTGCTCAGCATAGTGTCTGGTATATAGTAAATGGTTAACAATTATTTGCTAACTAAAAATACTTAATTATTCCCTATATACATATTATATGGTACAAAGGTGCTGTTTAATGTACTAGGTGCTGAGGGTAGATGGTAAATTTTAGTTTTCTAGGGTGAGACTTTTGATATCAGCATGATACTTAGACCAATTTTTAAACAGGGAAATTGAACCGTACTGGCATTGAGTTTAGTGTGTGCTGGTCTTTGCTCTCGTGAATGTTAGGAAATATGGGAAATTTGCTACCAGTGAGCGATAATAGCATTCTATCAGATTGCTTTCTTGAGAGTATCTGATTTCTTAGTTATCTCAGATTCTTAACTTACACCCTAAATGATCTTTTTGAATACCCCAAACAGTTGCAAAAGACTTAAATGCTCTTGTTCTTGTGGGAAGAGAACTGTGATAGAAAAAGCATTGGTTTATTTGATCAGGTAAGACAGTTTAGGTGTAGTCTATAGGTCTTTTGTATCACTTCAGTTAAAACAATAAAAATTGTCTATCTTGATTAAAATAAGTAAAGGAGTATGTGGTTTAGAAATCATTCTAGTTCAAACTTATATTCATGTAGAGAAGGAAATTTTGAGCCAGAAGTGACCCTAGTATTCTGGTTCATGTTCTTGTTTGTCAAGTTTAATCCTCTCATTTTACATTTGAGGAAATTGGGGTGCAAAGAAGTTATGTTACGTGCTAGGTCAGTACAAATCAGCAGTCAACCAGTCTGTTTAACTCAAAAGTTCCTGGCTCTTTTGCATCATATTGACAGTAGAATCACTTGGGGACTTTTTTTTTTTTTTTTTCCTTGGGGACTTTTATAAACTTAATAAACATGTTAGGGTCCTACTCCCAAAGGCTTTTTTTTTTTATTAGATTTGGGATGGGGACCAACAGTGGAAGTTTCTGTTGCTCTACATCCTCACCAGCCTTTGGTGTTGTCAGTGTTTTAGATTTTAGCCATCCTAATAGGTTTGCAGTAGTATTTTATTTTAATCTTGCAATTCCCTAATGACATACAGTGTTGAGCATCTTTTCATACTTTATTTGCCATCTGTATATCTTCTTTGGTGAGACGTCTGTTCAAGTCTTTTGCCTGTTTTTAATTGGGTTGTTCTCTTATTGTTGAGTTTTAAGAACTCTTCATGTATTTTGGATACAAGTCCTTTATCAGATATGTGTTTTGCAAATATTTTCTCCCAGTTTGTGGCTTTTCATTCTCTTAACGGTGTCTTTTGATAAGCAGAAGTCCAACTAATCAGTTTTTCTTTCATGGAATTTGATTTTGGTGTTGTATCCAAAAAGTCATCACCAAACCCCTGGGCAGCTAGATTTTCTCCTGTGTTATCTTTTAGAAGTTTTATAGTTTTGCATTTTACTTTAGATCTGTGATCCATTTTAAGTTAATATTTGTAAAAGGTGTAAGCGCAGTATATATTCAAATTTTTTTTTTACAAGTAGATATCTAGTTGATCTACCACAATTTTTTTGAACACCTGTCATGCTTTTTTGATGTCCTCTTTCAATGGAGCTGTGCTCAAGTGTGAATTATGATTATTAAAATAAAATAAGGAGGGCTTCCCTGGTGGCGCAGTGGTTGAGAGTCCGCCTGCCGATGCAGGGGATGCGGGTTCGTGCCCCGGTCCAGGAAGATCCCACATGCTGCGGAGCGGCTGGGCCCGTGAGCCATGGCTGCTGAGACTGCGCATCTGGAGCTTGTGGTCCGCAACGGGAGATGCCACAACAGTGAGAGGCCCACGTACCGCAGAAAATAAATAAATAAAAATAAAATAAGGAACTTGAGATTATCATCATTGTTTTGATTTATAGAGTTAAATTTTTTTTTTTTTGGCTGTGTTGGGTCTTCATTGCTGTGCACAGGCTTTCTCTACTTGCGGCAAGTGGGGGCTACTGTTCGTTGTGGTGAGCGAGCTTCTCATTGCGGTGGCTTCTCTTCTTGTGGAGCACGGGCTCTAGGTGCATCAGCTTCAGTAGTTGGGGCACGTGGGTTCAGTAGTTGTGGCTCACGGCCTCTAGAGTGCAGGCTCTGTAGTTGTGGCGCTTGGGCTTAGTTGCTCCATGGCATGTGGGATCTTCCCAGACCAGGGCTCGAACCTGTGTCCCCTGCATTGGCAGGTGGATTCTTAACCACTGCGCCACCAGGGGAGCCCTGATTTATAGAGTTTAAGAGTAGTTTAGGAGGTAGTAGCATATTGAGTAAGAGCTTGGGCTCTAGGACAGCTCAGTTCTTTTATTCAGATTCTGAATTTGCCATTTACTAGCTGTGACCTTGGACAAGTTACTTAACGGTGCCTCAGTCTCCTCCTGTGTAAAAACTATTCTTATGCTAAGTGAAAAATATGTAATATAAAGCGGTACAGTATGTTGCCTATCATATGGCTGATTCTCTTTGTTGTGCAACAGAAACTAACACAGTATTATGAAGCAATTATACTCCAGTAAAGATCTGTTAAAAAGAAAATAAGGAACCCCCAAATGCTTTATATACTTTTAATTTTCTAATCTCTGTTACTTTATTCCCTACAGTGTGTTCTAGAGAAATAATAATGGTGTTAATCTAAAGAAGAGTAAACATTATACTTGGACTGTTTCTGTTGTTATTGATGACTTTCTGGCAGAAGCAGATTTACATAAGGGAGTTTAATGACTGACCTAGTATAATCATCGTTTGAAGTGCGTAAAGTATAAAAAACTGAGTGCTTACTTCATTCTACAAGCTCATTGTTTTCTAAACTCAATAAATATCGAATAGTTCAAGAGTAACAGTTATATGTAAAAGGTGATGGTGAAAGAAGAGCTGTAGTGTCTATGAAAACATATTTCACTTCTTTGTATATGATGAATTACACACTATCTGCTTGCTTACGTATTTAGAATAATTTATTTTAGATTTTGTTTGAGTTAATCTTGCCAAAAAGAATATGGATTTTTTAAGGTAATGGGTCTTCAGTTCTTCAATGTTACAGAACTTCTGGGTAGAGAAGTATGTGTTTCTTAATTGCTGTGGATAAGCTAAGATCAGGAGCAAGATAAGAATGTCCACTATTGCCACTTCTATTCAACATTGTATTGGAAGTCCTAGCTACGGCAGTTTGGCAAGAAAAAGAAATCAAAGGCATCCAAATTGGTGAGGAGGAAGTGAAACTGTCTCTGTGTATAGATCAGATGTGTATAGAAAGTCCAAGAAATCCACTATTACAGCTAATCAGTGAGTTTATTAGCATGACAGAGAATCACTGTATAAAAGTAGGTTGTATTTCAGGAGATTGGGATTCACATATATACACTCATATGTATAAAATGGATAACTAATAAGAACCTGCTGTATAAAAAAATAAATAAAATTCAAAAAAAGTTGAGGAAAGTTCCCTCTATGCCTACTTTCTGCAGGGTTTTTTATCATAAATGGGTGTTGAATTTTGTCAAAAGCTTCTTCTGCATCTATTGAGATGATCATATGGTTTTTCTCCTTCAATTTGTTAATATGGTTTATCACATTGATTGATTTGCATATATTGACGAATCCTTGCATTCCTGGAATAAACCCCACTTGATCATGGTGTATGATCCTTTTAATGTGCTGTTGGATTCTGTTTGCTAGTGTTTTTTTGAGGATTTTTGCATCTATGTTTATCAGTGATATTGGCCTGTAGTTTTCTTTCTTTGTGACATCCTTGTCTGGTTTTGGTATCAAGGTGATGGTGGCCTCGTAGAATGAATTTGGGAGTGTTCCTCCCTCTGCTATATTTTGGAAGAGTTTGAGAAGGATAGGTGTTAGCTCTTCTCTAAACGTTTGATAGAATTCACCTGTGAAGCCATCTGGTCCTGGGCTTTTGTTTGTTGGAAGATTTTTAATCACACTTTCAATTTCAGTGCTTGTGATTGGTCTGTTCATATTTTCTATTTCTTCCTGATTCAGTCTTGGCAGGTTGTGCATTTCTAAGAATTTGTCCATTTCTTCCAGGTTGTCCATTTTATTGGCATAGAGTTGCTTGTAGTAATCTCTCATGATCTTTTGTATTTCTGCAGTGTCAGTTGTTACTTCTCCTTTTTCATTTCTAGTTCTATTGATTTGAGTCTTCTCCCTTTTTTTCTTGATGAGTCTGGCTAGTGGTTTATCAATTTTGTTTATCTTCTCAAAGAACCAGCTTTTAGTTTTATTGACCTTTGCTATCGTTTCCTTCATTTCTTTTTCATTTATTTCTGATCTGATTTTTATGATTTCTTTCCTTCTGCTAACTTTGGGGTTTTTTTGTTCTTCTTTCTCTAATTGCTTTAGGTGCAAGATTAGGTTGTTTATTCGAGATGTTTCCTGTTTCTTAAGGTGGGCTTGTATTGGTATAAACTTCCCTCTTAGAAGTGCTTTTGCTGCATCCCATAGGTTTTGGGTCATTGTGTCTCCATTGTCATTTGTTTCTAGGTATTTTTTTATTTCCTCTTTGATATCTTCAGTGATCACTTCGTTATTAAGTAGTGTATTGTTTAGCTTCCATGTGTTTGTATCTTTTACAGATCTTTTCCTGTAATTGATATCTAGTCTCATGGTGTTGTGGTGGGAAAAGATACTTGATACAATTTTAATTTTCTTAAATTTACCAAGGCTTGATTTGTGACCCAAGATATGATCTATCCTGGAGAATGTTCCATGAGCACTTGAGAAAAATGTGTATTCTGTTGTTTCTGGATGAAGTGTCCTATAAATATCAATTAAGTCCATCTTGTTTAATGTATCATTTAAAGCTTGTGTTTCCTTATTTATTTTCATTTTGGATGATCTGTCCATTGGTGAAAGTGGGGTGTTAAAGTCCCCTACTATGAATGTGTTACTGTCGATTTCCCCTTTTATGGCTGTTAGTATTTGCCTTATGTATTGAGGTGTTCCTATGTTGGGTGCATAAATATTTACAATTGTTATATCTTCTTCTTGGATTGATCCCTTGATCATTATGTAGTGTCCTACTTTGTCTCTTCTAATACTTTTTATTTTAAAGTCTATTTTGTCTGATATGAGAATTGCTACTCCAGCTGTCTTTTGGTTTCCATTTGCATGGAATATATTTTTCCATCCCCTTACTTTCAGTCTGTATGTGTCTCTAGGTCTGAAGTGGGTCTCTTGTAGACAGCATATATATGGGTCTTGTTTTTGTATCCATTCAGCCAATCGGTGTCTTTTGGTGGGAGCATTTAATCCATTTACATTTAAGGTAATTATTGGTATGTACGTTCCTATTCCCATTTTCTTAATTGTTTTGGGTTCGTTATTGTAGGTCTTTTCCTTCTCTTGTGTTTCTTGCCTAGAGAAGTTTCTTTAGCATTTGTTTGAAAAGCTGGTTTCGTGGTGCCGAACTCTCTCAGTTTTTGCTTGTCTGTAAAGGTTTTAATTTCTCCATCAAATCTGAATGAGATCCTTGCTGGGTAGAGTAATCTTGGTTGCAGGTTCTTCTCCTTCATCACTTTAAATATGTCCTGCCAGTCCCTTCTGGCTTGCAGAGTTTCTGCTGAAAGATCAGCTGTTAACCTTATGGGGATTCCCTTGTGTGTTATTTGTTGTTTTTCCCTTGCTGCTTCTAATATGCTTTCTTGACAGTTTGACTAATATGTGTCTTGGCGTATTTCTCCTTGGAGTTTTCCTGTATGGGACTCTCTGTGCTTCCTGGACTTGATTAACTATTTCCTTTCCCATATTAGGGACGTTTTCAACTATAATCTCTTTAAATATCTTCTCAGTCCTTTTCTTTTTCTCTTCTTCTTCTGGAACCCCTATAATTCGAATGTTGGTGTGTTTAATGTTGTCCCAGAGGTCTCTGAGACTGTCCTCAGTTCTTTTCATTCTTTTTTCTTTATTCTGCTCTGCAGTAGTTATTTCCACTATTTTATCTTCCAGGTCACTTATCTGTTCTTTTGCCTCAGTCATTCTGCTATTGATCCCATCTAGAGTATTTTAAATTTCATTTATTGTGTTGTTCATCGTTGCTTGTTTCATCTTTAGTTCTTCTAGGTCCTTGTTAAATGTTTCTTGCACTTTGTCTATTCTATTTCCAAGATTTTGGATCATCTTTACTATCATTATTCTGAATTCTTTTTCAGGTAGACTGCCTATTTCCTCTTCATTTGTTAGGTCTGGTGGGTTTTTATCTTGCTCCTTTATCTGCTGTGTGTTTTTCTGTCTTCTCATTTTGCTTATCTTACTGTGTTTGGGGTCTCCTATTTGCAGGCTGCAGGTTCGTAGCTCCCGTTGTTTTTGGTGTCTGTCCCCAGTGGCTAAAGTTGGTTCAGTGGGTTGTGTAGGCTTCCTGGTGGAGGGGACTAGTTCCTGTGTTCTGGTGGATGAGGCTGGATCTTGTCTTTCTGGTGGGCAGGTCCACGTGTGGTGGTGTGTTTTGGGGTGTTTGTGGACTTATTATGATTTTAGGCAGGCTTTCTGCTAATGGGTGGGTTTGTGTTCCTGTCTTGGTAGTTGTTTGGCATAGGGTTTCCAGCACTGTAGCTTGCTGGTCATTGAGTGAAGCTGGGTGTTGGTGTTGAGATGGAGATCTCTGGGAGATTTTTGCCATTTTATATTACGTGGAGCTGGGAGGTCTCTTGTGGACCAGTGTCCTGAAGTTGGCTCTCCCACCTCAGAGGCACAGCACTGACTCCTGGCTGCAGCACCAAGAGCCTTTCATCCACACAAAACTGCTTTTTTGCAGAAATTGATGAGCTGATCCTGAAATTCATGCGGAAATACATGGGCTCTTGTATTAGTTTTCTAGGGCTTCCATAGCAAAGTACCAAAAGCAAGGTGGCTTAAAACAACAGAAATTTATTGTCTCACCGTTCCAGAAGCTAGAAGTCCAAAATCAAGATGTTGGCTGGGCCATGCTCTCTGATAGCTCTAAGGAAGAATCCTCCCTTTTCTCTTCCTTGGCTTGTAGATGCATCACTCCATTCACCTGGATGTCTTCTCCATGTGTGTCTTCACATTGTCTTCCCTCTATGTGTTTGTCTGTGTTTCCAGAATACCCTTTTTTATAAGGACACCAGTCATTGGATTAGGGGCCACCAGTATAACCTCATTTTAACGTGATTATATCTGTAAAAACCCTATTTCTAAATAAGGTCACATTCTGAGGTACTGAGGGTTAGCACTTGCATATGTCTTTTGGGGGGACCCAATTCAATCCATAGCAGCTTCTTAATAGCCAAAAATATCTTGAAAAGTAAAAGAACAAAGTTGGAGGACTTATACTTACCAATTTCAAAACTTACTACAAAGGTACAGTAATCAGACATTGTGGTACTGGCATAAGGATTGACATATAGATCAATGGAATAGATTTGAGAGTTTAGAAATAAGCCCCTGCATTTATGGTCAGTTGGTTTTGAAAAGAAGTGTCTTTTCCACAAATGGTCTGAGACAACTGGTTAACTACACACAAAAAGAATGAAGGTGAATTCCTACCTCACACCATATGTAAAAATTGTCTCAAAATAGATTAAAGACCTACATGCAAGAGCTAAAACTGTAGAACTCTTAGGGTAGTAAAACAGGAATAAATCTTTGTGACCTTGGATTAGGCAATGGCTTCTTGCATATGATATCAAGAGCACAAGTAACAAAAGAAAAGGTAAATTGAACATTATTAAAAATAAAAACATTTACGGTTCAGAATACCAAGAAAAAGAAAAGACTGTTTTCTTGGGAGAAAAGAATTGTGAATCATATATCTGATAAGGGACTTATAGCTAGAATATACAAAGAACTCTTATAACTCAATAATAAGAAAGCTAAGTAACCCAGTGGCCCATAAACACATGAAAAGTTTCTCAACATCATTAGCCATCAGGGAAATCTAAAGAAAAACTACAAGGAAATACTGCTTCACATCTGCTAGGATGGCTAGAATAAAAAAGTCAGATAATGTTAAGTGTTTGTGAAGATGTGGATAAATTGGAACCCTGATACACTGTAGGTGGGAATATAAAATAGTGCAGCCACTTCAGAAAACAATTTGGTAGTTCTTTGAATGTTTACACATAGAGTTACCATATGCTCCGGCAATTCCGCTCCTAGATACATACCCATATGTTCATGTACATGAATGTTCATAGCTTCATTATTCATAGTAGCCATAAAGTAGAAACACCCAAATGTCCATCATCTGATGAATGGACAAAGAAAATGGGGACTATCCATACAATGGAATATTATTCAGTAATTTAAAAAAATCATATCAGTACATAAAGAAATCAAAGTACCTCAACATGGATGAACCTGGAAAACATTGAAAGTTAAAGAAGCCAGCCACAAAAGACCACATGATTCCATTTGTATGAAGTGTCTAGAACAGACAAATCTGTAGACAGAAAGTAGATTAATATTTTCCTAGGGCTAGTAGCTATGGAGGGATTGGGGGATGATAGCTAAGGGGTGTAGAGTTTCTCTTTGATGTAATGAAAATGTTCTGAAATTGATTGAGATGATGGATGCACAAGCCTGTGAATATACTAAAAGTCACTGAACTGTACACTTTAAATGGGTGAATTATATGTTATATAAAGTATAACTTAACAAACCTGTTTTAAAAAATGCATTTTAAAAAGTACATTTAAAAAGTTCATATTGTCATTTTATAAGACTAGGGACCCCTCATTGTAGGGAAACATCACATGAAAATTTAAATAACATAAGAGATGCTATAAAATAGAAATATGTAAGTTATAGGTCAGTGTTGTTCAGTAAAGATCTATTGTAATGCCGCGGAGTGGCCAGGCCCGTGAGCCATGGCCACTGAGCCTGCATGTCCAGAGCCTGTGCTCTGCAACGGGAGAGGCCACAACAGTGAGAGGCCCACGTACCGCTAAAAAATAATAATAATAAAATAAAATAAAATAATATATATATATTGTAAGGCACACATATAATGAAAAATTCTAAAAGCCACTTTAAAAAAAAGAAATGGATGGGATTAATTGTAGTAATATATTTTATTTAACCCAATATATAAAAATATTCACATTTTAACATGTAATACATATAAAAGTCATTGAGATATTTTGCATTCTGTTTTTTTTTGTTTGTTTTTTATATTGAGTCTTCAAAATGTGTTATGTAATAACAGCACGTCTCAATTCAGACTAACCACTTTCAAGTGTTCAGTAGCCTCATGTTGTTGGTGACTGTTGTGTTAGCACAGATAGAGACAGTCAGTGTGACTCCAGAGGATGAATAATCATTGTAGTTTAGAATGGTTAGGACAGGTCACAGAGGAGATGGAGCTTCAGTTTATTTTGCTCACTCATTCATTTATTGATTCAGTCATTTATTCATCCAAGAAATTTTGAGCTCTTTTATGAAAACTGGTGTAAAATGCAGACCTGCCTTATCTCCTTGTGGACAGTACATTAAACAGTTAATTATACAATTATTTAATTAGAATTGGTTAAGAAGTAGTTAGTGGAAAGAGCATAGGCTTAAAGTTAATTATTCCCTGTGAAACAACGGATGATGATAACTGCATTGTGGGGTTGGTGGGAGTAAGTGAAATAGGATATACCCAACACTGTACTTGTTGCCAAGTATTTAATAAATACTGCTCTTCTCTTTCTTTCTTCCCACTTCATCCTCTGTCCCTTGTTGAATGCATGCATCAGGGCATGGGAAAAAGAAGCTTGGGACGTGGCAGAGTCAAAAAACAAGCAGGCTACCCAGGGACTTAAATGAGCTCTTACCTTCTTCTTTTATCCTCAGCCTTCTTTCACTACACAGTCCTGCTTCCTAGACGCAGAACTCAGGTTTGTACTATTAGTACTAAGGCCTATTTAACCAGTGTTAAATAGGTTTTTATGGACTGGATTAAGAACATAAATTATTGCTTTTTCTGTAAATTTTAATGTTTCATTCCAAACAATTGTTCTATGAGTGAAAATTTGGAGCTCTGCCTGCTAAATTTATTATCTTTTGCTTATTCAGATAAGAAAGTGTTTCAAAAATATTTTGAGAAGTGTTGAAATAAAATTATTATTATTATTATTTTTTTGCGGTACGTGGGCCTCTCACTGTTGTGGCCTCTCCCATTGCGGAGCACAGGCTCCGGATGTGCAGGCTCAGCGGCCATGGCTCACTGGCCTAGCCACTCCGCGGCATGTGGGATCTTCCCGGACCGGGGCACGAACCAGTGTCCCCTGCATCGGCAGGTGGACTCGCAACCACTGCGCCACCAGGGAAGCCCTAAAATTATTTTATTTTTCAAAAATTCAGACTTCCCATTACATTTCTGAGCACTCTGATCCTTGTAATTTTTACATTCTAAGATCTCAAAACTTTACCATACTTCTTTACAGTAAGAATTATTAAATCTAGTTAAATATTAAAGTTAGTTACATTAAGTTTGAGATGAGTTGTAGTGACATTATTATTGTATGTTGAACACTGGATTTAGGTTGGGCAGATCTTGCTTTCTTGTGTGTTAGCTATATGGTTGTGGTAAGTCCATTCATTCACTGATTTTTGATTCATTTGAAAGATATAGTTTGAATATTTAATGTGATCAGGACATTATTTGTGTATTTACTTATATTTACAGATTGTGATAAATACTTTGAAGGAAAAGAGCTGGTTACAGTGAGAGTATAATAACGGAGGAAAATTACTTTGCTAGGATGGTCATAGAGTAGGCTTCTCTGAGAAAGTGATATTTAAGCTGAGACCTAAAAGAAAAGGAGTCGGCTAGTGGCCTAGAAAAATACCATTCCAGGCACAGGGAAATATCATGTAAGAGTCCTGTGGAGGCAAAGAGCGTTGTGTATCCAATAAATTGAAAGAAGCCTAGTGTGACCTGATGATGAGAGCAAGGGGAAGAATGGCATGAGGTGAGTATCCAACCAGATTTTGTAGAGTCTTGCATAACATGTTGAACCCTTTCAAGTATTTTAATCAGGGACATGATTTAGACAAGTGTAACACTGAAATGGGAGGTTGAATATAAGGGTCTCTACAGGTTGAAAGAGAGGTCTGGGCTACAGAAATAAATTTGAGAACCAACAGCTCTCAAATGTTATTAATAATTTGAATACCATGTAATTAAAGTTCTGGGAATGTGTAAGATAAATTTGGGGAAAGTATAGTGGCAGAAGAGAAAGGAGGTCTAGGACCCAGACCAGAAGACCTCCAGCATTTAGAGGTTTGTAGAGGAGGAAACAGAATAGGAGTCCCTCAACTATAAGCAAGGTTGTTGGTTTTTTTTGCGGGGTGGTGGGGGTTGTTTTGGATGACCAGAGGTTCTGAAATGGAAATAAGGAGCAAGAAGGACATTATTTGAGATGTGTCGAGGAATTGAATCAGCCTCTGTGGGATTTCTGAAAGTAGTGTCCTTGGGGGAAATTATGTTTTCCTTAAGGCCAGCAGATGGGAGTTTGCTGATCAGAGTAAGAATTCAGAGGATATTGTAGAAGGGGAAGTCGAGTTGACTCAGATGAGAAGGATATATAGAGTAGATGGGGGATGAGAGTTAATAGCAAATAAGAGGGGCTTGTATTTCTGGTGAAGACTTAGGTAAACAAGGATATGCGGTGTGATAGATTTAGTCCTTAAAGTTTCTTGTAGGCTGGAGGGATCTATGGCCTTAGTGGTAAAATTTGGACAATTTCAAGTAGTTTGTTGGGGGAGGAACAGGTTTTTGTTGATGTAAATTGGCTTTAGTAGGTTCTAGTTGTACTATGGTGAGGCTCTGGGCTGGCCTGTTCAATTCTTTTATTTATTAAATAGTAATAATACCTCATTGATTGTTTTATGATTTAAATGAACAGTCACAGAGTGGTTCATAAAAGTTGAATCTGAATATGGATAGCCCTTTAGGAAATCTTTTAAATGTACATCATAATGAGTCATGAGTTATCCAGCTTATTTTCTTGTCACTCTTTTCTGTATTGAGTATAAGAATCAATGCTTAATTGAAAAATAAACATTGGCCATGAGGCACTCAATCCATCTCTTCATAATACTGATTATACTCTATTTTAGAACTAAGGATAAGACATTCAGAAGGTAGGCATTTGCTCCTTTTTTACTTTAGACAGTTCCTTAAGCGTACTTGGATATTTTAGAACCCAGTGACGAAAATGTTAGATTATAATAGTAATACTTCTATGAAAAGAGTATCTTTTTAGAACTTTAAGCAAATTCATCTTTAAAAAATTTACGTGCTCAATTATAGAGAATTTGGAAATTACAAAGAGGTACAAAAAAGAAAATTTGTCTGTATTCTCACTATCCAGAGAAAAACTCCTGTTTACTTTTTGATGTGTTTGTAATATTTTTTTTCAACATTGGGATCACACAGTATATAGCAGTTTGTAACCTGCTTTTTCATGTAATCATGAATATTTCCTTGTAAACTTAAGTATTCTTTGAAAGTTAATTTTAATGGTTGTTTAATCTGTTCACTGGAGCATTATATTTACCTAGTTATTCTCTTATTTTGCAGTATCTAGATTGGTTTCAATTTATTGATATATATATTGCTTCAGTGAATATGAATGTCTACATAAAGCAATCATTCTGTCTCAGTTTATGATTACTTTTTTTTTAATGTTTATGTTCTTTATTTCTTTATTTATTTTTGGCTGCATTGGGTCTTCGTTGCTGTGCACAGGCTTTCTCTAGTTGTGGCGAGCGGGGGCTACTCTTCCATGTGGTACACGGGCTTCTCACTGTGGTGTCTTCTCATTGCAGAGCACAGGCTCTAGGCGCATGGGCTCAGTAGTTGTGGCGCACAGGCCTAGTTGCACAGCATGTGGGATCTTCCCAGATCAGGGATTGAACCCGTGTCCCCTGCATTGGCAGGTGGATTTTTAACCACTGCGCCACCAGGGAAGTCCCTCTGATTACTTTTTTCCCCACCATATTCCTAGAAAGGGAAATACTGAGTCAAAGGGTAGGGTTTTGTTGTTGTTTGTCATTGTTGATGCTTTTAAGGAAAAATATACTTAATACAGGATTTCATATTTAAGAATCTGTATACATATGTGTATATATTTGTGGGTATGACATTATTTATTGTGCAGTTCCAACAATGGTTGGTTTGTTTATGGATTTGGAGACCCCCTTGCAATAACACATTCTACAGGGTCTCTTTGGCTCAAATGTTGAGACTACTACTGGAGATTATATTATATATAAACCTTCACTTCTCTCTCACACCTTATCTTTCACTGCTCTTACTCCAGCAGATACCTTCTCATTGCCCCTAACAAATACTCCTTCTTCATTAAGTGAACTTTTTTTCTAACATTCTTGCTTGATATTTGGGAACAATTTTAAGACTTTTTAACAGTTTTAAGATATTAATTCTCAAACACTGGGAGTGAAAGTGTAAATTGATAAAACCTCTAGAACTCAGTAAGAGCTAATTGTGTTTGAGGATGCCTAGTTTTATTGTATCCTTGTTAACCTCGAGTGTTTACTTTTTATTTTTTAATATTTGCTAATTTGCTGGGTATAAATGATAGCTATATTTGGGGGTAGGAGGAGTGACTGAAATAGTAACTTCTTTATTTCCCAGCCTGTAACTGAATAAAAATTGGAAGGTGAGAATTAGGTTCTAAAACCTAGTGTTTGAAATTTATCCTCTTCATCTGGCTGCCATGAAATCATATACTTTAAGACCCAAAAAGGATCTAAAAGCTCATATTTATTCACTCCTTTCAGTTTACAGATAGGGAAAGTGAGGTTTAGAAAGGAGCTTCCTTGACTTTGCCAAAGTCATAAACCAAACAGTGGTACAAAAAAGCTGGCTTGTTTTTTCATAACTAGTCTGTTGGCTTTTCCGCAAATGTCCCCTGCCTCCCCCCGCCGCCCCCACCCTTGCAGGTGACTAATTTTTTTTCTGTTTGTATGCCTGATAGAATCTTTTTTATCCTTTAGTTTAACCAGGATATTTCAACCATTCTGAGTCAGTTCTTTCTGGTATACACCATAACTTTTTGTCCTGCAGATGTAGTTTGCTCAATTTCAAGGAAATTTGTATCTTTGAATACTTTTTCTACTCATGTATTGGAATCCATTCTTGGAACAATAATTATCATTTTTGTTCTCCACATTTATTATCTTCTCAAGAATTACTTTAATCTCTTCATTGATTCCCTCTGCATTACTATGATTTCCTTTTCCCCTTGCATTAATTTTTCACCAAGTCTCTTCTGTTCTTTGCTGTTTCTAGTTTATTAGATCTATGGTTGTTTTGCTAAGCTAAGGAACAAATTGAGAACTGTGGTAGGCTGAAAAATGAGCCCCCCAAAGATATCCATGTCAAACTTTAGCAACCTGTGAATGTTACCTTATTTGGAAAAAGGGTTTTTGCAGATTGCAGGTAAATTAAGGATCTTGAAATGAGATCATCCTAGATTATCCTGGTAGGATCTAAGTCCAACTGACAGATGTCCTTATGAGATACACAGAAGAGAGCAGACACACGGAGGAGGAGGCTATGTGACCATGGAGGCAGAGATTTGGAATCATGTGTCCACAAGGCCACAATGCAAGTAACATGGACAGCTACCCGAAGCTAGAAGATGCAAGGGATGGGTTTTCTCCTACAGCCTACGGAGGGAGTGCAGCCATGCTGACAGCTTGATTTCAGACTTTTGGTCTCCAGGACTGTGAGAATAATTTCTGTTCTCTTAAGCAGCCCAGTTTTTGGTAATTTGTTACTGCAGCCACAGGAAACTAATACAAGGACCAAAATAATTTTTCTTTTTAATCTTTCTGTTGTTTTATGACCTTATCTTTGGACTCTTGTTTTAATTACTTTCTTTTTAAGTTCTCACTATTGGAAGGAATTTTTTTCCTGTTCTTCCAGATAAGTGTTTGATTTGGCTTTTGCATGTTTTTCCTGTAGTGTGTTTGTGTCAGTTTTTTTCAACTTTCTTATGGTTAAATTGGGCAGCTCTTTCCAGATCTTTTGTTTTGATACAATGTCTATCAGTGAATTCTTTCTTTTTCACCTTAGTTTGGATATCTTTGTCTTCTACTAATGTGGCCATTGTTTTTCAACCACTCTTCTGTAGCCTGAGGAGTATAGTAGGTAAAGAAGTCTATTAGCCAGTGTAATCCTTTCTGAGCATTTTTTCTACCACTAAGCCATGGGTACATTCCGTTTTTGTGGGCTTCTGTTTTTTCCCTCAATTTAGTATAATCTTGAAGACATTGGCCTTTTCAGCTTTTGCTGAGGTTCACCTGTGGTGTGTAAGGGGCTTTCGGGGGTAAAAAAATTAGCTGCGGACTTTTCCTGGACCCTCCCTCCCCTACCTTGCCACTCCCAACTCCATAGCTGCCTATGGCATTTTCATGTTCTACTTTTTACCATATTGAGGAGTATCAGAGAGAGTTCTCAGTACGTTGTCTTTTCACCATTTTCCTTCAGAATTGCTTTTAGAAGTATGAGCAGTGTTAGGAACCATGCCGTAGTGTATTATTTTCACTGATGGTCATTGTTTTTCTAGAGGTAGCCTGCCAAAATGTCTAATTTTATAAATAATCTGCTTAATTAGAAACCGTTCATCTCTCAGTGACATCAGTTTCATTTAAAGTATCTGATAGCTAAAGTAGTTAAACTACCTGTTTTTGCTGTAAAGCCAAAGTTGGGGAGATAGTGGATCTATTCTTCAAATAACCATTTCTGAGTTGCAGTGAATATATACTGAGGTATCAGACAAGAAGTCATTTAATTCAATCTAGTGATACTGAAATGGTTTACAAGCCTGCATAGTAATACAGCTCCTGGCCTCTTCTCCAATCCCCTGCCTCCATTCTTTTTTGCTCACTTTGCTCTAACCATGCTGCCTTGGGCTTTGGGTGCCCCCACTTTTAGAGAGTATGTATTTTCATACTGTAAAATTCACTCATTTAAATGGTACAATTCATTTATCTTTAGTTTGTTTACAGGGTTGTGCAATCATCACCACAATCTAATATTAGAACATTTCCCTCATCTCCCAAAGAAATCTCTAACCCATTAGCAATCACTCTCTATCTTCTACCCCACGTCCCTCCCCAACCCTAGGCAACCACTAATTTACCTTCTGTCTCTGTAGATTTGCTTATTCTGGACATCTCATGTAAACAGGATCATGCAATATATTGTCTTTGTGACTGACTACCCTTCTTTTAGTCCCCTATTTTCCTGAACTCCTTCAATGTCTTTCTTTTAACATGCTTTTATTATCTTTTCCCATCCTGTTGTCCCTCCCCCCCTTCACACTTCTTCAAATTTCAACCAAAATATATCACTCTCTCTAGGTGACCCAACCCTAATTAGGTTCTAGATCCTCCATTATGGGCTTCCTTGAATCCTGTAGTTCTCTTTTACATACTCTTACCTCAGTTGTTATATAACTGGAAAATTATTTGTATAAATAATCTTTGCTTTTCTCACTAGGCTCTAGGTCCATGAAAGCAAGGAGTTTGTTGTTTGTTGTTGATTTTCCACTGTCTAGTCTAGGAAGAAATAACTGCTTGGATGAATACATTCAGGTGCTCAACCCAGTGGGAGGGGGGAAGTTTTTAGAGAAGAGAGGGAGGGTATTAATTGTGTGTATTAACTCTCAATGTAACAACACTACTCATAGTTGAAAACATAAGCTGAAAAATTAGAAAATTAGTGGTAAATTAGGCTTTATGTACATGTGTTGGACATAAGCATTGTCTTTTACACTCTCCCAGAAATATGACTTGAGAAAATCTGTCACTAAAGGAAAGCTTAAGGTGTTAGTGCCAGGTTAATTTCTGGAGTCCATTTATGTTGTTGACTAGATTATGTGGAATATTTATCCTACCCAAGAAGTGGAATAGCCCAACTAAAATATTCTCTCTTTTTAAAATTTGGAATCAAACATTTCAGGTTTCCAAGGACATTTGTAAATTATGGGTTCTGTTGTCTCCTTGGGACACAGTTTATTGCAGGAGCATGTTGCTTCACTTGCTTTGATGGATATATTTATGAATTTGTCAAGGTTCAACTGCTGTTATTGGTCTCTGAAGTCCACTATTTCTTCTCTATTTGTTATAGTACCTGGATTGTTTGGTACATTTGTTCTTTTCTCCCTTAATGTTTATTTGCTCCTTTTTGGATAATGCAGGGGCCTGGGACAAAGGTATGTGACTATGGGTTGTGTGTATGGGGGTCTCAAAAATAGGGGGAAATAGTATATTTCTCCTTGATGAGATTTAAAGTAACATTTCAAGAGTAATAGTTCACATGGCTTTCTGTTGACCTTGTTGATCTACAAGATCATAAGTTGCACGAGACTGTTTACCAAATCAAATCTCTGAAGCCTTAAACTCTGTCTCTACCGTTAAGCTATTCTGTGGGTTCGTAGTTTCATTTTTTTATAATGGAAACTGGTGAGAAAGTATGATGGTGCTACAGATACTTACTTTATAATTAACTTTTATTACAGTATATTTCATCTGTGAAGCATGAATGTGCACAGAATGGAGGGCTGTATTGAGTGGAGTCTTGAAGGGAATCAACTCAGAAATGTCTTCATTGCAGTCTTGGTCCTGTTATTTGTATATATTTGCACCAGAATGTTTTTTAAAAGATTTTTGGAACTTCGTTTCTTGTTAAAGTTAATTTCATAATCTGGGCAGCCAGTGGTACCTTTTCCTGTTTGGCCTTTCCTTAGAAGCAGATTGATATATTAGTAACGGAGTCATCACTTGGAGTTAGAATAGCTGTTTTAATGTGGCCCCTCTTAATAATTAGTTAGTGATTTCCAATGCGTCTCTTAACTTCCTGGAGTCTCAGTTTCCTCATCTCTGAAGTGGAAGTAATTTCATGAACTTCACAGGATTATTAAGATTAAGTAAGGTATTATGTAAAAATAATTAGTAAGGTATCTGGCTCTATTATGTTACAGAAAATACTGAACCCAGATTTTGAATAAATATTGAATCCAGATTTCATTAATAAATAAATAACTAAATTCTCTTTGAACAGAAAACTCCATGAAGGAAGGGTTCTTGTTTATCTTAGTCATTTTTGGGACCCCAGTTCTTAGCACAATACCTATTTAGTACACAGAGAATGCTCATGTTTTTAAAAATAAATTTATTTATTTTTGGCTGCGTTGGGTCTTCGTTGCTGCGCACAGGCTTCTCTCTAGTTGCGGCGAGTGGGGGCTACTCTTCGTTGTGGTGCATGGGCTTCTCATTGCGGTGGCCTCTCTTGTTGCGGAGCACGGGCTCTAGGCGCTTGGGCTTCAGTAGATGTGGCATGCGGGCTCTAGAGTGCAGGCTCAGTAGTTGTGGCACACGGGCTTAGTTGCTCCGTGGCATGTGGGATCTTCCTGGACCAGGGCTCGAACTCATGTCCCCTGCGTTGGCAAGCAGATGCTTAACCACTGTGCCACCAGGGAAGCCCCAATAATGCTTATTAAGCATGTGAAGAATTAATCAATAACAATGTATGTGAACCAAAAATTCAACTGCATCTTCTTTTTCTGTTCTCAAGATTTTTGAAACTTTCTACAGTTAGTCTACTGTGTGCCATTAATGTGAGAGAATACTTACAAACTAGAAAGGTTGTATGTAACACAAACACATATGAGAATTAATATTTTATAAAGCCACACACAGATGATTTATTAAAATACAAGTACTTGAAGTATAGGATTGCATTTCTGTCTCTCGTTCTCATTTTAAATGGTACTCACTTTCCCATTGACTTTAGAGTATGTGTTCCAGTGCTTCTGTAGATTGTGGGGGTATGGTATAAAAAAGGAAATAAGCCAGCAGTCACTGTTAATAGGCTTACGCTGGTCCTGTCCTGGTTTATCATTGGATCATGTAGGTAACAGTAGGAGATGACAGAGACCATCTGAAAAGGCAAGGTTAGCAAGGTAGGTGTTTCCCAAGGACGAGAGTTCTTTTTCTTTAAGTCCTCTTAGGCTTCTTACATTATAAGTTATGAGTCAGCAGTGTGAGAATTACTCTACCCTGGCATGGGGGTGTCCCAGCATGCTCTTCTGTGACCCACTAGTAAGAGGATCAGCCATACTTCTTAGGCAGTGGCAATTGAAGCCAACTCTTATTATAGTCCCACTGTGAGTGTAAGACTGTGTCATTTCAATGCTCTTTATTTAACAGAGCCCAGTTAGCTTCTCTTGTAGCAGAGCTTTGTGAGGAGAAATGCAGAGTGGACTCTGCTTTGTGAATTGACCTAGTTGATCTGTCATTACTCTTCCTCCATGGAGAGATGGGCCTGGGACTTGTCCTATTTAAATGGCATTGCTCTGTTCTCTAAAGTCCATTTTTGTGGGCAGAGTACTGGCAGATGTTGTCAGCTTTTGGAGGAAGGAAGAAAGGGGTAAATATGAAAACCAATATGGATTTGATTCCAAAGGATTAGAATCAGTTGGGACAATGCTATTTAATATATTTTTCTCTTAGGCATATTTATTAACTATAAACGTAGTGTTATTACTCATGTAGTTATAAATGTAAACTAAAAATTAATTAACCACTATTTGAAAGTGTATGGTGTTCCTTATGGAAATGGAATTGACAGAACTCTTATTACCTGTTTATTTTATTTTTCATAGTTAAAGAGATTCTTGTAAAGTTCTTAGGAGGTACCCTATTTCATTTCCACTTTAACAGTTTAACAAGTTAAACTGTAACATTTTATGTTTATTTTCCTCCCAGATTATACAGAATAGTCTTAGCCTGTAAACAGATTGTGTTTCAAAGGTTCATCAGTTGTTTTGGAACTCAGAACATAATTTTTCATTGAAAGTTTTGTAAATATGTGAAATAAAAATAATTAGGTTCCCAGGCTATCCTACAAAAGCCTAACTAAGCCATAATTAGCTCAGATATCTACATACTATAGTGAAAAATAATGGAGAATAATAATATTCTCTTTATTATATTATTACTGATAATATAATATCATATTATAATATTATTTTAGTAAAACTAAAACCCCCCTAAAAGTTAGTTTTGAAAAATTCTTCCAAATGCTGGTACTACTAGATTGATAAAGGGATTTAATCTGAGGGAGATGAGAAGTAGATAGAGACTATGGGAAACTGACATCTTTCTGGGTACTTTCAGGAGCTTAATAGATGGATGGGATTGGCTTTTTAACTCATGGCTTTACTTTCTCTTGATACTGGTGTAAGAGCAGAAGTGCTATCCTTTTGCTTACCAGCTGTGGTTAAGGTTGCTTTTTTAGTTCTTGAGTGGAATGAAGTGATAGGGAAAAGAAAGGGAGAGAAAGTTTCTTTTGGTAACTACAACTTGAAAACAAACAGACAGAAGGTGAAGTAACCTAGGATGTCTGTTGTCTGAGGTGGATTTAATTGACATAAGAATAATGCAAGTTTAAGGGAGTGCGGGGAGAGTATAACAATGTGAATGATTCCTGTTCTGGGAGAGAGAAGGTGATAATAAGAAAGTGTGTTGAGTTAGACAACCCTGTGTTGGTCAGTAACTGGTGCTGGGTATCTTTGGAAGCTGTTTAGAACTGGGAATGAGGAACAGCGTGCTAATTTGGTATTTATTTATTTATTTATTTATTTATTTTATTTATTTTATTTATTTATTTATTATTTTTGGCTGCGTTGGGTCTTGGTTGCTGTGCGCGGGCTCTAGAGAGCAGGCTCAGCAGTTGTGGCGCACGGGCCCAGTTGCTCCGCGGCATGTGGGATCCTCCCGGACCAGGGCCCAAACCCATGTCCCCTGCATTGTCAGGCGGATTCTCAACCACTGAGCCACCAGGGAAGCCCTAATTTGGTATTTATATTTGCACATATTTCAGAGTTGGTTTTTCATGATGTGGGACAGCATCTACCACCAAATATTACATAGATTTGGGGGTATTTTTTTAAATAAATTCAATTATTATCATTATTAAGCAAATATGCTGTTATCTTTACATTTATGAAAAGTGAAATATTGTATGTTAATTATGTTAACATGTAATGGGTTTATTTTTGTTATTTCTGTTATTTTTAAATGAATTAATAAATCAGTATTTTTAAAACTTAAAAAAAAAGGGAAATATTGTAATTCAGCCAGATCAACAGGAGATTCCTAAAACTGTGTAATGTAGAGAGATTTAGTCTTCATATTTCTTTTTTGTTTCTTGATTAGAAAAATCATGCTTCCCTGCTTTTTCTGTTCCCAGTAGGTTTCTTATTTAGAATAAACCACACAAACCCCCCGTCCCCGCAGACGTGCCCCCACCAAAAAAAAAAGGCAGGAAATGTTTCTTCTGTTCCTGCAAAAGTAGCAGCTGTCGTTAACCAGTGGATTATTATTTTGTATTGTGATGAATCTGTTCAAGTACTTAAATGTTTGCTATCAGGTCACTGATTTGATTTTCCTCAGAGGAATTCTGACTCTTATTTTATTCATTTTAGATAGCCTTATGTATCAGGTAGCCTTATGTCTCAGGCAAAACGAGCAATTTTTTATTGAAAGTATTTTTGCAGTTTATATTAAAATGTGTGAGGGGACGTCCCTGGTGGCACAGTGGTTAAGAATCCGCCAGCCAGTGCAGGGGACACGGCTTCGAGCCCTGGTTCGGGAAGATCCCACATGTCACGGAGCAACTAAGCCTGTGTGCCACAACTACTGAGCCTGTGCTCTAGAGCGCACATGCTGCAACTACTGAAGCCTGCGCGCCTAGAGCCCGTGCTCAGCAACAAGAGAAGCCACCGCAATGAGAAGCCCGGGCACCGCAACGAAGAGTAGCCCCCGCTCGCTGCAAAGCCCGCGTGCAGCAATGAAGACCCAAACGAAGCCACAAATAAATAACTAAATAAATAAAAATTTTTAAAATGTGTGAGGATGCTTAAAATCTGTGGTACTGTTGGCTGAGTTATTTTTATGGATTTATTTTGGAATAGAAATAAATGGCTTGGTTTGCTTCCATTTTTATAGGCATTGGAAAGTGTATTAAACTTGGGAATTGGACGACCTGGGCAATTTTGCTTATCTTTTGAGCTTCAGTTCTACAGTTCATTATTGGTTCTACCTCCCTCATAGGACTGTTGCCTGGATAAAGTGAGATTATGGGTCTAAACATGTTCATAAACTATCAAGTGCTCCACAAATATGTTATTGGTGAAGATGATGTGTGGTGATCACGGTTGGTCCCAGGGAAAATTGTCAAACCACTGAATTTGTCTTTGCATTTTCTTCTCAGTCTACTGAGTGACCCAGTCCTTTTGAGAGATTACAGAGTCTTGTATTATTTTAGAGGAGGAATTAGAGGTACTTGTTTTAGTGACTTTAAGAATTTTAGCAGATTCCAAAGTTTAGTGGAATCCTATAGGAAGCTGTTCACTTATAAATGAGCAAATATTTTACAGCCTGCTACGTGCATAGGCATAAAATGGGTTATAGCAATAAACGTGTGATAAACTTGATTGTTGCCCTCATGGATTGGATATTAGTTGTTAAATTATAATTGATAAAGCACATGGGACCAACCTAGAGTAACGAAGTCTTCTGGGAGAAAACAGATCCTGTCCTTCCCATCTTTCCTTTACTGCTGTTTGAAATATAGCATAAAATTTCAGGTTAATAACTTCTTTAAAATGCATATAAAAACGCTTGTAAATTTGTATGCTGTGCTATTGGAAAAGCAGTTTGGATTTAGGGGTGGAGATAACTTTGGTGCGTAGTTCAGGAGAAAGCAACACTGAGTCAGGGTTTTGGGTTGTCAGAAGGTAATATTGAGCATCGAGGGCATGTGTGTCAGGCCAAGAACAGACGTAACCCATTAAAAAGAAATTATAGAGTGCTGATTTTAATATTACGCTCACTAAAGACTAGAATAAATTATATCAGCTTTGTGAGAGCTATTTTTTGGCTTTCTTCTGGATTCACAGCTGTTCAATACTGAAGTTGCCAGAAGTGTGATCACTGCTCAGTGAGTCATTGTGTTTTTTAAAGTAATTATTTGTTTCTTTAGTCTAAGTGTTTACCATTTACTCTTCCCACCCATGTATGGTATACTGTTTCTTTGGTAATATGGTAAACTTCCTCATTAAGAAAGATTTTAATGTATTTGTCTACTTTCTCCCTGCCCCAAATTGGTCAGTTTTTGTAAATCAAGCAGATAAGCATGTTTAAGACTTAAAGATTCTAATGTTAATTCCTAAAAGCCAAAGCTCTTTAGACACATGCTGCAAGCCTTTTAGACTTCCATGGGAAATAAACCTGTTTCTAGAATATTGATACATCTTGATACTGTTTCAAGTGAAGGCTTAAGACCAAGTAAAATGTTTATTAATTTTGGGTTTGGTTTGATTTTATTCCAGTTCACTTGAGTTAGAAAAAAGGAAAAAATGTGCTTCATTCCGGTTCATGGTTCATAAGTAAAATAATATTTAAATTCAGACTGTTGAAAATTAGCATGGTTCATTCTGGTTTTTGGTTTAAAGTAAAATTTGGGTTTTAAGAGAAGATTTAAAATTTGAGTAAATTAAAATTAGTTCAAAAGGAGTATAGATAACTTGAAGTAAGAGTTTTGCATCAGAATCTTCTGTAAAATATTTAAAATTTTCAGTTTTGCTGAAAATAGAAAGTTGATTTTAGGACCTTGACCCCTGTGTGTTGTTTTCATGGCATAGTCTTAAGCAAAGTAGTGTAGTAGGGTACAGGTTTTAGAGTAAATGGATAGGTCTGAATCCTGTGGGTACACTTTATTGAAGGGGTTACTTTGGGCAAATTACCAATGAACCTTTCAAACATCCTAGTTTCTCCCATTTGTTAAATGATTATCTGACTGAGTACATCACCAAGTTGTACGAATTAAATGGTATTATGGTTCTTTCTCACAATATGGTAGCTAAGGACTTCCTTGGTGGCACAGTGGTTAAGAATCCCCCTGCCGGGCTCCCCTGGTGGCGCAGTGGTTGAGAGTCCACCTGCCGATGCAGGGGACACGGGTTCGTGTCCCGGTAGGGGAAGATCCCACATGCCGCAGAGCGGCTGGGCCCGTGAACCATGGCCGCTGAGCCTGCGCATCCGGAGCCTGTTCTCCGCAACGGGAGAGGCCACAACAGTGAGAGGCCGGCGTACAGCAAAAAAAAAAAAAAAAAAAAAAAAAAGAATCTGCCTGCCAATGCAGGGGACACGTATTCGAGCCCTGGTCCGGGAAGATCCCACATGCCGCGGAGCAACTAAGCGCGTGCGCCACAACTGAGTCTGCACTCTAGAGCTCGCGAGCCACAGCTACTAAAGCCCGCATGCCTAGAGCCCGTGCTGTGCAACAAGAGAAGCCACTGCAATGAGAAGCCCGCGCACCATGCTGAAGAGTAGCCCCCACTCGCTGCAACTAGTGAAAGCCGTGCTCAGCAACAAAGACCCAACTCAGCCAAAAAAAAAAAAAAAAAAAAAGTGGTTGCTAGAACTGCATTAAGAATCATTGGGGCGGGGGGCTTTTTAAAAATACAGTTTCGGGCTTCCCTGGTGGCGCAGTGGTTGAGAGTCCGCCTGCCGATGCAGGGGACATGGGTCCGTGCCCCGGTCTGAGAAGATCCCACATGCCGCGGAGCTGCTGGGCCCGTGAGCCATGGCCGCTGAGCCTGCACGTCCGGAGCCTGTGCCCCGCAACGGGAGAGGCCACAACAGTGAGAGGCCCGCGTACTGCAAAAAAAAAAAAAATACAGTTTCTGCCCTACTGCAGATTTACTGAGTCTCTCTAGGGGTGAAATTCTAGAATCTTCATTCTTAGTAAACTCTCCAAGGTGACTCTTACGTCCACTGTGAGTGGTGCTTGCAAACTGTAAAATAGTACTCAAGGAATATACTTATATATGTATTGTTGTAAATTGAGCTTCAGACCTCAGAGATGTCCCTTGCCCAGTTCTTATCCATTGCTGCATGCATATTGATGCTCTGAAGAAACCAAAATTACCTGGAAAAGGGTTATGAACAGAGTAATTCTCCTACCTATAAATAGATACACATGTGGCAAATTGTGTTATTTGTTTTGGCTGTTTGTTGTTGCCATGTTTTTAGTAAACCTTCCATTCTGTTTTGCTATTTGTAAGGCTTCTATATACCTTATCCCTAGGGATTTGTATCTGATCAATGGCAAGTGCAAGAAGTAAAAACACTGCTGTTTAGCAGGAAGTAGTCATTTCCCAAATCCTAATAATTCTGCTTGAGTGATTTTTATATAAATTCAAGAGCAGACATTTGCTGGGCCACCTGCATTGTGCTGAACCCTCTGCTAATAAGTACTAGGGAAATAAATCTAAATGATTTAGGTAATGTCTGGCTTTCCTAAGAGCTCATAGTCAAGTGGGGGGCTCGGACTCTTATATAGAACATTGTGATCAGCACTGTAGTAGGGCACGTACCTGGTGGTAAAAGAGCATAGCAGAAGAATTTTTTTTTTTCAACTCCCACTACCAATAATTCTTCAGAGAAACTATAATTTATTGAGCACTCACTATATGGCATGTATTTAAAAAACAAAACAAAACAAAACTGCTTAACCTGTGTTATTTAATCATTACAACAACCCTATGAAGTAGCAGCTATTTACATTTTATAGATACTAAGTGGTAGAATATGTGATTCAAACCTTGGTCTGACTTCAGAGCCCATATTAACACCATTATGCCTCTCTCTAAGGACAAAAATGACTGATTTGTTTTTCTTAAGATTAATTTTATGGTTCTTCAGAATTGATGCTTGTTAATCCCATTGGCATGGTATCTGCCTGTGATTGAAAATGTGGTATTATTGCACTATCAAGGACTTGGGAGTCTTTTCTGTCTCATCTTTATCCTCTATCACCCTATGTTTTCCTTTCATTTCTAGAAGCGATATACAGGAAAACATCTCCAAAAGCCAGCTCATGTATAACATCTGTCCTTTTTTTTTTGCTGTACGCGGGCCTCTCACTGTTGTGGCCTCTCCCGTTGCGGAGCACAGGCTCCGGACGCGCAGGCTCAGTGGCCATGGCTCACGGGCCCAGCTGCTCCGCGGCATGTGGGATCTTCCTGGACCAGGGCACGGACCCGTGTCCCCTGCATCGGCAGGCAGACTCTCAACCACTGCGCCACCAGGGAAGCCCCTAAAATTTTTTATCGTGCTGTTGACATTAGGGTTGATTTGACTGATTCAGCTGCTTAGTTTGCATTCTCTTTCTTTCTTCATAGTTTTGCTCCAAGTTATGAGAGCAGTTGCACACTCGCTAGAGCTTCCACATCATAGAGTAGAGGCCCTATTTCTTGACAATAATAAGCTTATTTTAGAATTTGTCTAACTCTGATTTTCTGTGGACCTCAGTTCCTTGTTTCTTATTTCTTTTGCTTATTAATTTTTATGTTGTTTTCATGTCTCTAAGCTGTTGTGTTTATTTAGGGGAGGACATCTTGCTTTAATAGAAGTTCCTTAGCCATATACTTAGGATAAAGAGTTGTTTGAAGTTTAATTTAAAAACCTGAAAATTTGACAGTGGTCAGTGTTTCCCCTTCAGACTATCTTAATCATGCCTGAAAATAAGGTTTTTTGGTTCTTTTAAGTAATTTATATAAATAATATTTTTCAGTAGACTGTTATATTGTTTTTGAACATCCATAAACATAGCTATCTGTTATATCTCTTCATGAGAAACAATAGTCAGAGCTAGTTTCCTTACTAATCCTATTGTTAGGTTAAAAAGCTTCATAAAAATACCTTGTATCCTCCTTGTATCATACCTGGTGTGCTGGTTTCTCTGGGCTTTGTAGACTTTTAATTTTCTGTTATTTCTACACCGGAGACATTCTTCTGGAGGTAAAGGAAGATTTAATATAGATAGTCGTTGCTGACTTTGTTCAGTTTATTTAGTAGTATGACTTATTAACATCTCTAAAAGTCTCCTAGTTAAAAAGGGTCACAGTTGCTTTTTCTCAGCTCTGAATCATTAAGAAATACTAAAATTAGAATGTCAGTGTCAGATACTTCCTAAATATTTACATATGCCCGAAGTGGCCTTTTGGGTTTTGGATGGATCAATTGTTCTGAGGAGTGACTTCAGAAGACAAAAAAATGTAACCACAAGGTGTTGCTGTGTTTGAGAGACTGAGAACAAGGCTACACATATCATTTTGGGATACATATAAGGGGCTTTGTAAAATTGTATTCTATATTTAACAGCCTTCAATTGAAAGTGGTTGTTCTGCTGCATACTACCTTTCCATTGCTTTATGAGGAGTCTTTTGTGGTTTATATATTTAAGATTTATCCACTGTGCTAAAGAATAGGGGATTTAATTCTGTGTTCTAATCAGAATAGGAAATTCATACCACCTGAGTGAATTTTAATTGTAATAGAGGATCCCAGGAGTTCTCTGGCCAGAAGAGAGTGCCTGAAACTGAGCTGTTCCCAGTGCTTTGCTGTTGTTGCTCCTGAGAGACAGTGGCATTTTTTAGGAACCAATTTTATTGTAGTTGGTGTGAAGCTCATGATACCATGCATTCTGGGAAATTCAATATTGGGCAAAGTGGTGACTTTTTATTTTTTAATGAGGCATGTTTGTTATGAATTCTAGCTTTTCATGAGGACTTTGGTTTCTTGGTAGCAGTGTTTAAAATGCTGCTCTGTTGTTAAGATCCAAAGTTACACAGTTTCTAGTAGCAAAAGTTAAATTGTTTGAACATCACAGAATCAATTGTTTTACATTTTTGTTTTCCATATGCTTTTGCTTTGGGATAACTTTCAAACTCTAATGTTGCCAAAGTATCTTTGGAAAAAGCTGTTTAGCTATTAATAAATGAATAATTGAGGACTGAAAACTACAAAAGATTATTCATGTATTCTGTTACTATTATTCTGGAACTGACCTTTTTTACATCATATTTTCAGAAACATCTGCTTCTTGGGGGGGGGGTGTGGGTAACGGTATATGAAGTCGGTCTTTCAGCTGTAGTAGGAAGGTTGTAAAATAATGGCAGAGGCAGCCTGACGTGAATGAAGAGTTCTTTTACTTAAAGCTTTATGATATTGGACAAGTTAATCTCTCTTACTTTCCTTATTTGCATAGTAAACATGGCCCTCCATTTAAGTATTAGAGTAGATGAAACAATCGGAAAGTTCTTTTGTACAGTGAAATTTTATACAGCTGTTATTTTATTGCTGAGTCAGCAAATTGCACTGCCAAATGGTGACATGCTTTTCCTTGGCACACTAGCTGCTGACTGTCCCATGCATTACTAATGCTCATACCAAGTCACCCCCGGTGTTACCTTGCCATTCTTTACAGCTCTGCTATTTCAGATCTCTGATGGAGCAGTCTGAAGAGCTTGGTGATTTCTGAATAAAAATTCCAGGATGCTTAGGCACAAAGAGCCATTGTTCCTTGTATACCCAGGATTTCCTACTAGTGGGAGAATATAGTCTGTAAGAGTTCTCAGCAGTTTCTCTAACTGCTCAAAAGAGAACAGAGTAAACCTTTTAATTTTTACTAAGATAGTGAGCAGAGGTTTTTGTTGTTGTTGTTTGGTTTGGTATCTAGGGTTAAATATTACATTATTTTTCTTCTATGAGGTTAGTATGAATTCAGTGAGCATCTTAGAAATGAAATTGCTATAATGGAAGAGTAAGAGAGAGAAGAAAAAGAAGTGAAGTTTAGTCAGTGAGCCTAAGGACTTACATTGTACTGAGAATTGGTTTTAGATTTGTCAGGAAAGAGAGAACAGGCACGAAGTCATAATTGCTACTTCACAAAGATCGTAGTCCCTAGAATCTTTGTGTATTCTGAAATCACTAAAAGAACAATTTAAAGCTTCTTAAAATTAAATGCTAGGTAGTATAGAATGGTTTAGAATAGTTTAAGAATTCCGAGATATGAACTGTGCTTAGTCAAGAAGGAGGTGGCTCTTGAGCTTGAATTGAAGAGTCTTTGGATTGTTACTGGCAAGGAGGGAAGGCAGAAGAGGTAAGGAGATGGTCATGAGTGGGCAGAGACCCCAGAGCTGGAGAGCTAGTTATGAATGAGGCTCAGTTTGAATGGGTTTGATTTTTCTTTTAAGTTTTGCATGTCTTACCCCCAAATTTAACATTCCCCTATTTCTTTTACCCATCAGACCTTTCTTGGAGAGGCATCATTATTTTCTGAAGAAGAAATAAGACACGGAGAAGCAAAAACTCAAAGCCTTACCTTCCTAAAGGGAGAGTGGTCTGAATAGAGTCAGCATATTTAGACTTTTTCAATTGTACTTATCTTATTTTCAAGTAAAATAAGAAAGCCCTGAGGAAAGAATTAGGGCCTTTAGAGTTGGACAGATAAGGATTCTTTGGTGGGTCCATCATTCGCCTTTTGACTGAACAAATGTAACATTCTTCTCATTATGTTTAATATAGGAACAGTTCTGTCTACTTCATGGGGTTGTTTTCATTAAATGAAGTCATATATATAAACTAAGCATGGTGTCTGGTCTATGGAATGACTGAATAAATGGTGGTTAAAATAATTACTTATAATTGAAACAAATAGTTGAAGTAATACTATGTGATAAACTAAGATGAGCATTTAAAAATAATTTGTAGCAAAGAATATAGTTTACTTGGTATACTTTGGCAATTTTCTCTGTTGAATTCTTTACAGTTCTCATTTATCTATCCCTTATTTCTTTTAGGAGACAAGGATGGCAGCAAGGTGACCACAGTGGTGGCAACTCCTGGGCAGGGTCCAGACAGGCCACAAGAAGTCAGCTATACAGACACTAAAGTGATTGGGAATGGGTCATTTGGTGTGGTATATCAAGCCAAACTTTGTGATTCAGGAGAGCTGGTTGCCATCAAGAAAGTATTACAGGACAAGAGATTTAAGGTAAGACCTTCAGTATTTCATGTATTTTGTTGCTGTCAATGCATGTAAATAATTATTTTTTCAGTTGTTTCTCTTTGCTTTAAATTTCATCTATTGAACAAATTTTTATTCAGGTCAACTACTGTAGTGACTTTATTTTGCATTGTGTATTATGTAGAGATAAAATTTACTGAAGATTGCAGTATTTTTTTTTGAACTGCTGTGAGTGACATATGTATCTAAAATGCTGTGAAATGTAGATTAAAATTTCTTAATTTCTATTTAAAAATGTGACCTTTCTCTGCCTTGGTTGTCATTGGTGTAGGAGACCAGAGAAACATTACCTGTAACATATGATCATTTGGTACAGTTGACTATGCTTCCTCTCTTGAAAAATTTCCTTTGAGTCTGTGATATAACACTATCATTTTTTTTCCCCTATAACTGACCTTTCATTGCTATCTTCTTATGTCTCCCTTTCATCTGCCCCTACAAAGCAGTACTCCCCACAGTTCAGCTTATTTTTATTTCTTACACCGTCTCTTTAGGGTGTCCTGTACATAGATGGTCAGAGTCACCTGTACGTTATGGTATAGTGGAGAATCAGTGAGACCTGCACTCTAATCAAGGCTCTGCCATTAACAAGCCATGCAACCCCGTTCCCTTCCCTACTCTTCCCACCTCTGCAACATTTTACTGAGAGTCTCCTGTGTACTAGGAACTGTGCTAAACATTGAGGGATTAAAAAAAAAATAAGAGGGGATCACTGCTCTGAAATAGCACACAGCCTAGTGTCTGTATGCTCCAGAATGTCCTGAACTTTCTAAAGAGATTAAAAAAAAAAATTCTGAAGTTTTTGTCTTCAATTCTCTCTCTCCCAAGCACTAGTACCATGTTGCCCAGTGCCCACTGGATCTTGATATCTGAAGGTACTGTTATTTCATATTGGCAAGGTTTCTTATCTAACTCTGACTTAAACTTTCAATCTTAAAGGAAATCCTCTCTATTGGCTCCCATTCCTTGTGGCTCTTTCCTTCTAATGGTTTTCTCATTTACCTGTCATTCAGGCTCTTTCATTCTCTCATACCTCATATCTAGTGATTACCAAGTTTGGTTGATTCCCCCCACCCCACCCCACCAACTGCCTTGTTGAGCTATACCTTCTTTCCTTTTCTCATCACTGCTATTCTAGCCAGACCTTTGTCATTATTTGGCTTAACAACTAGTAAGACTCTTGCCTCTGATCTTCTCACTTCCAGTCTTTCTGTATACCGACATTAGAATAATCCCACAGTTCAGTTTGGTCATGTTGTTTCTCCTACACACAAATCTTCTATGGGTTCCTCATAGCCTAGAAAATAAAGCCTGCCCAGTTTTAATTGTACATTCGGGAGCTTCTATAGTCTTGCCTTATCTCCAGATATTCAGCTTTTACAAACCTTATGTATCACTATCTTTGAGATATATTGGTTTTTATGGCCTCTCTGCTTTTGTTCAGTTTCCCTTCTGTCACTTGCATTCTCCTGCTGTCTAAACCGTGTGCATATATAAAGATCCATGTCAGTTTCTTCCTTTATGAAATTTCCCAGATGATTCCAGCCAGCCCTATGGATCTTGCTAGTCTAGATTCCTTGAACACTTATTGTTCATAAACTAGGAAATTCCAAATTTTTTCATGACAAGGACTCCATTTTTATTATGTGTGTCTCCAGGATATCCACACACTTAATGTGTTTTTGAATTAATAGTTGCTGATAGCAGATACTTATCAAATCCTTAAAATATGCCAGGTGATCTCAGGCTTTTACATGAGTAGTTTTATAAGAGCTTTACCGTTAGTCCTGTGATATTGGTACTGTTATTATTCAGATAAGGAAACCTACACACAAAGAGATTATAAATTAACTTGTCCAGGGTCATACAGTTAGCAAGTGGATAGCTGGGCAGGTATTTGAATCCAAGCAGTCTGACTCCAGAGTGCTTTCTTTATTATATTTTATCATTGCTGTATCAAACCAGTATATTCTGTTCAGAAGATACTTCGGTTAGTTCTTCTTTTTCTTGCTTTTTAAAAAAATTCTAATTTTTCCCTTTATCATAGTTAAGTTATTCAACTGAAATACAGTTTGGTTCATCTGTTTTTGTATGTAGAACTTTATCACCATTCTTTTTGACTTTTTAAAAAAAAATTATATTTTCAGTCTGTGAAACACTAATGTGGTTCTAAAAGTCAGAGATACACAAATGTCATTCCCTCTGTCTTGTTTCCACTCACTCCCTCTAGATAGCCAATCTCATTATGTTCTGATTTATTTTTTCTGGGTTTCTTTTGCACAAATGAGCAGTAAGTGTACAATCATCCCTTGGTATCCACAGTGGATTGGTTCCAGGGTACCCAGTGGATACCAAAATCTGCAGATGCTCTAGTTCCGTATATAAAATGGTGTGGTATTTCCATATAACCTAAGCTCATCCTCCCATATACTTTAAACCATCTCTAGAATACTTATAATACCTTGTTGATGCTATGTGAATAGTTGTAAATACTATTTAAATAGTTGCTGATGTGGCAAATTGAAGTTTTGATTTTTGGAACTTTCCAGAGCTTTTCCCCCCTGAATATTTTTGATCCCAGCTTGGCTGAATCCCTGGTTGCGGAATCCATGAATGCAGAGGGTAGACTGTAGTTCTCTTTGTTTCTTTCTTACACAAAGTGTAGTATTAGAGATACTCTTTTGTACTTTCCTTTTCTGTTAACTATAGTTCCTGAAAGTCATATCAGTTCAGAGATTTTTCTCATCCGTTTTAGAGCTTCATAGTATTGCAGAGTTGATTCCAACCATTCTTCTATATATGGATATTGAATTACTTTTCAATATTTTGTAATCTCCAAGGGGGCTGTTATGAAAAACTTTGTGCATAGGTATTTATTATTAGATGTGTATCTTCACAATAAATTAAGAGAACTAGGGCTGCTGAATGAGAACATAAACATATATGTAGTTTTGTATGATATTGCTAAATTCCCCTGCATAAGAGCTTGTACAGATTTGCATTCTCTCTAGTAATATATGAATGCCTTTTTACCCACAAGGTTTGACAACATGCATTGATTTACTTTTTCAGTTTTTGCCAATCTGATAGGTGAGAAATGGTATCTCATTGTAGTTTTAATTTACAATCTTATGAATGTAGTTTAACATCCTTTCATGTGTTTAATGTCCACTTTTATCATATCTGGATTTTAGTTGTGATTAGAAAGCCTCTTCCTTATAAAGTCTTACAGAAAGCCTTTTCCTCAGGTTAAAGAGAAATTCATCCATATTTTCTAGCACTTGTAAGTTTTCACTTTTTACAGTTAGATCCCTGATCCATTTGAAGTTTGTTCCTGTTTGTGGAGTTTATTCCTGTGTATGGTATGAGTTATTGATCTAATTTTATCCTTTCTAAATCATTAATCATTTGTCTCATTTATTTAAAAATCTATGTTTGTTCCAGTGATTTGAGATGCTATTGTTATTATATGCTGAATTTCCACGGTAATTGGTCTATTTCTGGACTTTCCATTCTGTTCTACTAGGTCATTTGCATATATCTAAGTCAGTACCACATTGTTTTAATTATAGAGCTCTATAGTATATTTCAGTGTCTGGTAGGGCTAATCTGCCCATGTAGCTTTTCTTTTTCATGTTTTTCTAGCTATTTTTGGATGTTTATTTTTCCCGATGAACTTTGGTATCAGTTTGACTAACTCCATGAAAAAGCTCATTGATATTTTTAATTGGAATTTCATCAACTTTATAAACTAACTTAGGGAGTTAAATCACCTGTCCATGATGCTGAATTACCTTATCCAGGAATAAGAGATGCCTTTCCATTTGTTCAAGTTTACTTTTATATCTTTTAGGAGTTTTACTTATATAGGCTTTGACATTTCTTATTAAGCTTATTTTATTGCTTCTGTTGCTATTATATAATTTTGTTTTTATTTTTTTCTGCTAAATGCTATAACGTGGCAGACTGTGTGACACCAGGCTCAGTTCTTTCCAGTGTATCACCTTTTCTTTGTGAAACTTAAGTATTCTTTGTTCTCCTTGCTAAATGTTAGCTGTTTCCAAAAATATAAAATTTGGTGTATTGCCTGATTCATTTCTCTTGATTATCATAAAATAGGCATTTTTTCTGACAACTTAAAATTCTGTAGTTTCACATTTGTAATTTTTACATAGCTGCTACCTAGGATTAAATAATCATGTATTTTGCATTAAATAATTACGTGTTTTCAGGAAAAGGTGGAATAGGATCTTCTTGCACAATTACATAAACCAACATGCTTAACCTGCTGGTGTCAGTGAGAGGCAGTTTGTTGTGGTGAAAAAACAAGAAGAGAAAGAATGGTCAGAGATAGAAAGAAAACAAGAGTAATTATCCCTGCACTGTAGTCATGAAAACTATATCTAAGATAGTGAACCTTTTTTTTTTTTTTAAAGAATTTCTGGTGTAACAAGTTTCATTTCAGTAGTGTTTTACTTACAATTTGAATACTTTTTTCCTTCTGGACCCATCATACTGTGGCAAATAACTAAAATTAAGCAACTTCAATTGGCCAGTTTGAAAGTGCTTGTGATAGAAAATGCTATTGTGGTGTTAGGGGTAGAGTCCAGCTAGGTACCTAATGTAGGAGACCTTTGATATTAGAGCAGGGAGAAGATTAATCAATCCCAAAGGCTACAGATGGTTGTTGGGGCTGGCTTTTCCAATTTGAAAATCAGTAAGCTACATTTTAATTAATTAGTAATCTTAGCTTCATTAACTATTAATTTCAGTTCTCCTTTGAACCAAGTCATAGGTTTCAGGTGTCCTGCTTAGTTTCATTTGTTCTGTAGTTAGGATGTGGGGGTGAAGTGAAGTGTCACTGTTGTTCTGTTGTGAATAGAGAATTTGAGCCCTACTTTAATATATACCATTTTGGAGAGTGAGGAGAGAGAATGTCTGGGCTCAGTCCTTAGGGATATGATTATTTTCTGTATGATATTCTGGAGACAACAAAGGAGAAATAAGACCTTGGTCCACTATTAGTTTTGTAAGCTTAAGTATATCCATTAACTTTATGAGCTTCAATTTCATCATGTGTACAATGGGAATGCTGTTACTACAGCAATGCCCCAGTCCAGTGTTTGGTGCATAAAAGAACTCAATAAGGAGCTTCCCTGGTGGCGCAGTGGTTGAGAGTCTGCCTGCCGATGCAGGGGACACGGGTTAGTGCCCCGGTCCGGGAAGATCCCACATGCCGCGGAGCGGCTGGGCCCGTGAGCCGTGGCCGCTGAGCCTGCGCGTCCGGAGCCTGCGCTCCGCAACGGGAGAGGCCCGTGTACTGCAAAAAAAAAAGAAGAAAAAATAAAAGAACTCAAGAAGTATTGTGCTCCCTTTTTACTCCAACATTGTGTGAATCAAAAGAAACAATGTATTATGAAAACATTTACTGAATTTTAAAACTCCTTATAATTAAGTTCTATTGGTTTTAATTTTAGGCTTCTGAAGTACTACAAACTGCTATTTACTTTGGATTTTTTTCAGTGCAAGGTTGAACCATCAGAGGAGTCCAGTGTCTCCTGGGAAAAGAGCTTCATTAAATATGTCTGCCATGCTGAGTCATTGGCAGGGAACAGCTCATGAGAAGCTTGGCTTGGCCCCAAACAAGAGAATAGCTTTGAGAGTTCAGCAGCTGGGACCATTGGTCAATAATGTTTCCTGCAGTGGGATATCTGAGAGGCACATTTTCATAGTTGACATACCAAACTTCCTAAGGATATAGACTATTTTATGCTACTTTCCCAAGTGCCTATGTAGGATGACTGATAAAATATTTTTTCAAATTGAATTTTCAGAGACTGTACAAAGGTTTATTGGTAAGGATTCTATTGATTTTGCTTTAAAATTATATATAGTTTTATTGCCTCCATTATTCCAGAGAGAAAAAATGGAGGCATGATATTGTGGTCCTGAGTGTCTTCTTTCTGCCTTTCAGTGGCTTGAATGGCTTGAGAGAAAGAGAAATAAAACTTAATAGAAGGCAGCCAGAGCAATTAGGCAAGAAAAAGAAGTAAAAGGCATCCAAATTGGAAAGGAAGAAATAAAACTGTCACTGTTTGCAGATGACATAATATTACATATGGAAAATCCTAAAGGCTCCATTAAAAACAAAAACTGTTAGAATAAACTAATTCAGTAAAGTTGCAGGATGCAGATCAGTGCACACAAATCTCTTGCATTTCTGTATACTAATAACAAACTATCAGAAAGAGAAATAAAGAAAACAATCTCATTAACAGTTGCACTGAAAAGAATAAAATACCTAGGAATATATTTGACCAAGGAAATGAAAGACCTGTATATTGAAAACTCTAAGACATTAATGAAAGAAATTGTTGAAGACACAAATAAATGGAAAGATATTATGTGCTTGTGGATTGAATCAATATTGTTAAAATGTCCATACTACCCAAAACAATCTATGGATTCACTGCAATCCCTATCAAAATTCCAATGTCATTTTTCAAAGAAATAGAACAAATAATCCTGAAATTTGTATAGAACCACAAAAACCTCAAATAGTCAAAGCATTCTTGAGAAAGAAGAACAAAGCTGGAGATATAATGCTTCATGATTTCAAACTATATTACACAGCTACAGCAATTAAAGCAATATAGTATTAGCATAAAACCAGACACATAGATCAGTGGGACAGAATGGAGAATCCAGGAATAAACCCACACATGGTCAATTAATTTACAGTGAAGGAGACAAGAATATACAGTGAGGAAAGGACAGCCTTTTCAATAAATGGTGTTGGGAAAACTGAAGAGCCACATGCAAAAGAATGAAACTTGACAACTGTCTTATACCATACACAAAAATTAACTCAAAATGGATTAAAGACCTGAGTTTAAGACCTGAAACCATAAAACTAGAAGAAAACATAAATGGTAAACTACTTGATGTAGGTCTTGGTGATGATTTTTTGAATCTGACACTAAAACTAGAGGCAACAAAAGCAAAAATAAACAAGTGGGACTACATCAAACTAAAAAGCTTCTGCACAGCAAAGGAAACCATCAACAAAATGAAAAGGCAGCCCACTGAATGGGATAAAATATTCACAAATCATATGTCTGATAACAGGCTAATATAAAAAAAAAAAACCCCAACAATCCAATTAAAAAATGGGCACAGGACCTGAATAGACATTTTCCTGAAGAAGACATACAGATGGCTGACAAGTACATGAAAAGATGCTCAACATCACTAATCATCAGGGAAAGGCAAATCAAAACCACAATGAGATATCACCTCACACCTGTTAGAATGGCTATTATGAAAAAGACAAGAAATAACAAGTGTTGGCAAGGATGCGGAGAAAGGGAACATTTGTGTGCTGTTTGTGGGAATGTAGATTGGTACAGGCACTATGGAAAACAGTATGGAGTTTCCTCAAAATATTAAAAATAGAACTACCATAGGATCCAGCAATTCTACTTTTGGATATTTATCTGAAGAAAATGAAAATAACTAACTTGAAAAGATATATGTACCCCATGTTCATTGCAGCATTATTTACAATAGTCAGGATATGGAAACAACCTAAGTGCCCATCAGTGGATGAATGGATAAAGAAATTGTGGTGTGTGTGTGTGTGTGTGTGTGTGTGTGTGTTGTGTGTATGATGGAACACTATTCAGCCGTAAAGAGAAGGAAATCCTGACATTGTGACAACATGGATAGACCTTGAGGGCATTATGCTAAGTGAAATAAGTCAGACAGAATAACACAAATGCCATATGCTCTCTCTTATGTATGAAATCTTAAAAAATGAACAGCAGCAACAATAAAAAACAAGCGTGTAGATATAGAGAACAGATTGGTGGTTGCCAGAGGCAGGAGGTGGGAGAAATAGGTGAAGGGGGTCAAAAGGTAAAAAGAAAAAAGAAAATAAAACTTAAATATGAGGCATAGTACACTTCTGAGTTTTCTCACTTTTTTTCTTTTAATTTTATTATCCTTTAGTGTTTATACCTTTTCAAATTCCTATATTTCTGTGGTAAGTTCCAAAGAAGTGTTTAGCATCCGGAGTTAGATCTGCTCTTTTGACTAGTTTCACTGAAGGCTTTGCAATTTTTGTGGATGGTCAGCTGCTTGATTCTTTTTTTATTAACAGTTTTATTGAGATATAATTCCTATACCATAAATTTCACCCTTTTAAAGTAAACACTCTTTCACCCTTTTAAAGTATATACATTGGTTTCAGTATAGTCACAGAGTTGTGCAACTGTCACTACTAATTCTAGAATATTTTCATCACCTCAAGAAGGAACTCTTTTAATAGTTCCCTATTCAATTCTTATTAATAGTCCCTCCCCATCCTCCTCTTCCCCTAGGCCCTGGCAATCACTAATCTACTTTCCATCTCTATGGATTTGCCCATTCTGGACATTTCATATAAATGGAATCATAATATATGACCTTTTTGTTTCTGTCTTCTTTCACTTGGAATAATGTATTCAAGGTTCATCCACGTTGTACTGTCTCATTACTTAAGTACTTTTTGTGGATGAATAATATTCCATTTTATGGATATGCTGCATTTTGTTTATCCATTTGTCAGTTGATGAACATCTGAGTTGTCTTCATTTTTTGGCTATAATGAATGATGCTCCTCTGAACATTTGCATACAAGTTTTTGTGGGGACTTTTTTTTTTTTTTAACAGTTCTCTTGGGAATATACTTGGAAGTATGGTGGGTCATATGGTGACTCTGTGCTTAACATTATGAGGAAGTGTGAACTTGTTTTCCAAAGCCACTGTACCATTCTACAATCTACAAGCACTGGATAAACATTGCAGTTTCTCCACATCATTGCCAATACTTGTTATTATCTGGTTTTTGATGGTATCTGTCTTAGAGTAAACTGATACATCTTGTCTTGATTTGAATTTCCTGGCGGCTAATGGGCATCTCTTCATCTTTTATTGGCCATTAGTATGTGTTCTTTGGAGAAATGTCTGTTGAATTTCTTTTTTTTAATTAATTAACTAATTAATTATTATTTTTGGCTGCGTTGGGTATTCGTTGCTGCGTGTGGGCTTTCTCTAGTTGTGGCAGTCGGGGGCTACTCTTCATTGTGGTGTGTGAGCTTCTCATTGTGGTGGCTTCTCTTGTTACGGAGCACGGGCTCTAGGTGCACGGGCTTCAGTAGCTGTGGCTCTTGGGCTCTAGAGAGCAGGCTCAGTAGTTGTGGTGCACGGGCTTAGTTGCTACCTGGCATGTGGGATCTTCCCGGACAAGGGCTCGAAACTGTCCCCTGCATTGGCAGGCAGATTCTTAACCACTGTGACACCAGGAAAATCCCTGTCTGTTGAATTTCTTTACCCACTAGAATTTTTTTTTAATTTGAAAATTTCTCTTTTTAACAGATAACTATTTTTTGAGCAGTTTTAGTTTTACAGAAAAATGAATGGAAAGTACAGTGTTCCTGTATACACTCTTCTCCTCAGTTGCCCCGTTTTCAACCTTTTGCATTAATGTAGATTTGTTACAATCGTAGCAATATTGATGTATTAGTAGTAATTAAAGTCCACAGTTTGCATTATGGTTCAGTATTTGTGTTGTATAGTCTGTGGACTTTGGCAAATGTATAATGACTTGTTTCCATCATTACAGTGTCATGCAGAATAGTTTCACTGCCCTAAAAATTTCCTGAGCTCCACCTGTTCATCCCTCCCTTCCTCACCTCAACCCTGACAACCATTGATTTTTAAAAAAACTGTTTCTGTAGTTTTGCCTCTTCTAGAATGTCATATACTTGGAATCAAACAGTACATACATAGCCTTTTCAGATTGACTTTTTTCACTTAGCAGTATGCATTTAATGTGCCTGCATAGCTTTTCTTGGCGTGATAGCTCATTTCTTTTTCTCTCAGAAAAAATACAATTATATGCATATACTACATTTTGGGTTTTTTTATTTGCTTATTGAAGGACATCTTGGTTGCTTCCAGGTTTTGGCAGTTATGAATAAAGTTGCTGTAAACATTCATGTGCAGGTTTTTGTGTGGATATAAGTTTTCAGGTCATTTGGGTAAATACCAAGTAGCACAGTTGCTAGATTGTATGGTAAGAGTATGGTTCAGTTTTTCAAGAAACTGCCCAATTATCTTCCAAAGTGACTGTGCAGAATAATTTTGTATTCCCACCAGCACTGATGAGAGTTCCTGTTGCTCTGCATCCTTACCAGCCTTTGGTGTTATCAGTGTTTTGGGTTTTAGCCATTCTAATAGGAGTGCAGTAGTATCTCACTGTTGTTTAAATTTGCAGTTCCCGATGAAATACGATGTTGAGCATCTTTTCTTTCTATATCTTCTTTGGTGAGGTGTCTTTTCAAGTCTTTTGCCCATTACCAATGGTTGAGTGTTTTCTTCTATTGAGTTTTAAGGGTTCTTTGTATATTTTAGTTAACAATTATTTATCAGATAAGTGTTTTACAGTGCTTTTCTCCCAGTCTGTGACTTGTCTTTTCATTAGTGTCTTAGACCAGAAATTTTTAATTTTAGTGAAAAGTCCAATTTACAACTTTTTTCTTTCATGGATTGTGCTTTTGGAGTTGCATCTAAAAAGTCACTGCCAAACGCAAGGACACCTAAATTTTTTCCCATATTATCTTGTACTGTTTTATAGTTTTGCCTTTTACATTTAGGTATGTGATCCATTTTGAGTTAATTTTTGTGAAAGATGTAAGATCGGTGTCGAGATTCATTTCTTTGCTGTTCAGTTGTTACAGCACTGTTTGTTGAAAAGACTATCCTTTCTCCTTTTAAATGCCTTTGTTCCTTTGTCAAAGTTCAGTTAATTATATCTGTGGCTATTTCTGCACTCTCTGTTCTGTTCCAGTGATCTATTTGTTTGTTCTTTCTCTAATATCATATCCATTTTTACTCTAGATTTATAATAAGTCTTGAAGTCAGTTAGTGTCAATATTTTGACTCTTCTTCAGTATTGTGTTGACTGTTCCATATCCACAAAATAATTTGCTGGGATTTGATTGGGATTGCATTAAATCTATAGATCATGTTAGGAAGAACTGATATCTTGACTATTCAGTCCTCCTTTCCATGTACATGAAATATGTTTCCATTTATTTAGATCCTTGATTTCTTTCCTCAGAGCTTTATAGTTTTCCTCATATAAATCTTTTATATAGTTTGTTTGCTTTGTACCTAATATTCCTTTTTTTTCTTTTTTTGTGTACTAATGTAAATTGTATTGTTTTTTAATTTCAAATGTAAATTGTTCATTGCTGGTATATAAAAAAGCACTTGACTTTTGTACCTTAATCTTGTATCCAGCAATCTTGCTATAGTCCCTTATTAATTCCAGGGTGTTTTTCGTTTTTGATGCCTTGGGATTTTTTACATGGACAATCATGTCATCTGTGAACAAAGATAGTTTTACTTCTTTCCAAGTCTGTATACCCTTTATTTTCTTGGGGGGTGGGTGTCTTATTGCATATGCAATGTTGAATAGGAGTGGTGAGAGTCTCAAGTTTTTCTTGACTTGTTTCTGATCTTAGCAGGAAAACATAGTTTCTCCTCATTAAGTATAAAGTTAGCTGTAGGATTTTTTATAGATGTTCTTTTTTTTTTTTTTTTTTTTTTTTTATTTATTTGGTTGCGCCTGGTCTTAGTTGTGGCAGGCAGGCTCCTTAGTTGTGGCATGCGATCTCTTAGTTGCGGCATGCATGTGGGATCTAGTTCCCTGACCAGGGATCGAACCCAGGCCCCCTGCATTGGGAGTACAGAGTCTTAACCACTGCACTACCAGGGAAGTCCCTGTAGATGTTCTTCATCAAGTTGAAGATGTTCCCCTCTATTCCTAGTTTGCTAAGAGTTGTTTTTTTCTTTTTTTCATCATGGACGGATGTTGGATTTTGTCAACTATGTTTTCTGCATCTATACATATGATCAGATAATTCTTCTTTAGCCAGTTGATGGACTGGATTATATTAATTAATTTTAAATGTTGAACCAACTTATCATACCTGGACTAAATCCCACTTGGTCTTGGTGTATACTTCTTTTTATACATTGTTGGAATCAGTTTGCTAATATTTTGTTGATGATTTTTGCATTTATGTTCATGTGAGATATTGGTCTGTAGCTTTTGTTTCTTGTAATGTCTTCTGTTTTTGGTATTAGGGTAATACTGGTCTCAAAGAATGAGTTGGGATATATTCCCTTTGTTTTTGTCTTCTGGAAGGGACTGTAGAGAATTGATATAATTTCTTCCTTAAATGATTGGTGGAATTCACCAGTGAACTCATCTGGGTGTGGTGCTTTCTATTTTGGAAGATGATTAATTGTATGTCAGATTGTTTAATAGATACAGACCTTTTCAGATTATCTAGTTCTCCTTGTGTGTGTTCTAGTAGATTGTGTTTTTCAAGAAATTGGCCCATTTTATCTATGTTATCAAATTTGTGAGTACAGAGTTTGTCGTGATATTCCTTTAATCTGTTAATGTCCATGAGATCTGTGATGATGACATCTATTTGCTTTTGATATTGGTAATTTATGTCTTCTCTCTTCTTAGCTAACCTGGCTAGATTTTTATCAGTTTTACTGATCTTCTCAAAGAACTATCTTTTGATTTTGCTAATTTTTCTCTGTTGATTTCCTGTTATCAGTTTCATCTCTAATTTATATTTCTTTTCTTCTGCTTACTTTGGATTTAATTTGTTCTTTTTCTACTTTTCTAAGTTGCAAACTTAGATATTGCTTTTGGATTTTCTTCTTATTTAATATATGCAATCATTGCTATAAATTTCCCTGTAAGCACTGCCTTCATTGCATCCACAAATACTGATTTAACTCAAAATATTTTCTGTTTTCTCTTGAGACTTCTTTGACCCAGTTGGTACTTAGAAGTATGTTGTTTATGCTCCAAGTTTTTGTTTTTGTTTTTTCTGACTGTTTTTCAGTTACTGATTTCTAGTTTAATTCCATTGTGGTCTGAGAGCATACCTTGTATGATGTCTCTTCTTTTTAATTTGCTAGGATATGTTTTATGACCCAGAATTAGGTCTATCTTGACTAATGTTCTGTATGAGCTTGAGAAGAATACGTATTCAACTGTTGGATAAAATTTTCTGTAAATGTGTTAATTAGATCCAGTTGAATAATAATGTCGTTCAGTTTAACTATGTCCTTCATTGATTTTCTGCTTGCTGGATCTATCAGTAACTGATAACTGATGAAAAGTTGTTGAAATCTCTAAATATAATAGTGGATTTGTCTGTTCCTCCTTGTGATTCCATTAGTTCTTTTTGTTTTGTTTTGTTTTTTTTGAGGTACACGGGCCTCTCACTGTTGTGGCCTCTCCCTTTGTGGAGCACAGGCTCCGGACGCACAGACCCAGCAGCCATGTCTCACAGGCCCAGCCGCTCTGCGGCATGCGGGATCCTCCCGGACCAGGGCATGAACCCGTGTCCCATGCATCAGCAGGCGGACTCTCAACCACTGCGCCGCCAGGGAAGCCCGATTCCATTTCTTTTTGCCTCAGATATTTTGACTCTGTTGTTAGGTGCATACACCTTAAGAATTATTATGTCTCTTTGGAGAATTGATCCCTTTTTCATTATGTAATGTCTGTAATGTCCCTTTTTATCCCTGATAATTATTCTTGCTGTGTAGTCCTCTTTGTCTGAAATTAATGTAACTACTTCAGTTTTCTTTAGCTCAGTCTTTGTATGGTATATTGTTCTCCATTCCTTTATTTTATAAAAAGATATGTAACATTAAACTGATTTACATAGCTATTTTTTCTGTTTTGGGGTTTTTTTTGTTGAACGTTTTCCCCCCAGTTTTATTAAGTATAATTGACAAAACTGCATATATTTAAAGTATTCAATGTAATAATCTGTTATATGTATAAATTGTGAAATGATTGCCCTAAGAAGTAATTAACATATTCATCACTTCACATAATTACCTTTTTTGTATGTGCATGGTGAGGACACTCTTAGCAAATTTCAAGTATACAATACAGTACTATTAACTATAGGTACCATGTTGTACATTAGATCCCCAGAACTATGTCGTCTCATGACTGAAGGCATGTACCCTTTAACCAGCATCTTTCTATTTCACCCACACCCCCAACCCATTGTAACCATAATTCTACTCTATTTTTCTGTGAGTTTGACCTTTTTTTTTATTAAAAAAAGGATTTCACATACAAGTTAGCTTATGCTTTAATTTCCTTTAACACTCAGAAGTTTAAAAGTTTGATGTAGTCCCATTTGTCTCTTTTTGCTGTAGTCACTTGAGCTTTTTGATGTCATCAAAAGAAAGAAATTCTGTCACTTGTCAGAACATGGATGAACCTCAAAAACATTATGCTAAGTGAAGTAAGCTAGTCACCAAAGGTCAAATATGTTGCCAATGCTTGTGTCCTGAAGTGTTTTCCCTATATTTTCTTCTAGGATTTTTGTGGTCTTAGGTCTTCTGTTTAGGACTTTGATCCATTTTGAGTTAATTTTTGTGTATGGTGTAAGGTAAGGGTCCCTCTTCTTCTTCTTTTTTTTTTTTTTTTTTGCCTGTGAATATCCTGTTTTCCCAGCACCATTTGCTTAAGAGATTATCCTTTCCCGATTGTGTAGTCTTGGCACCCTTGTTGAAAATACACATAAGGGTTTATTTCTAGTATCTCTATTCTGTTCCATTAATCTATATATCTGTGTTTATGCTAGTTCCATACTGTCTTGATTCCTGTTGCTTTGTAGCTTGTTTTCAAATCAGGAAGTGTGAAACCTCCAACTTTGTCCTTCTGTTTTCAAGATTGTTTTGGCTCTTTGGGGTATTTGAGATTCTGTATAGGATTTTAGGATTTTGTTTTTCTATTACTGCAAAAGATGCCATTGGGATTTTGATAGGAATTGGATTGAATCTGTAGATGACTTTTGGGTGGTACAGACATTTTAATGTTATTAAGTCTTCCAGTCCATGAGTGTGAGGTCTTTCCACTTATTTCTATCTTTGATTTCTTTTGGCAGTGTTTCATATTTCTCAGTGTACAAGTCTTTTACCTCCTTGGTTAGGTTTTTTCCTAAGTGTTTTGTCCTTTTTGGCGCTATATATAGTAAATGAGATTGCTTTTTTTTTTTTTGCGGTACGTGGGCCTCTCGCTGTTGTGGCCTCTCCTGTTGCAGAGCACAGGCTCCGGACGCGCAGGCCCAGTGGCCATGGCTCACGGGCCCAGCCGCTCCGCAGCATGTGGGATCTTCCCGGACCGGGGCACGAACCCGTGTCCCCTGCATCAGCAGGCATACTCTCGACCACTGCACCACCAGGGAAGCCCGATTGCTTTCTTTTTTGATTGGTCATTGTTAGTTTATAGAAATACAATCAATTTTTGTATTCATTTTGTTTTAGTATCCTAAAACTTTGCTGAAATCGTTTCTTATTTCTAACAGGGCTTTATGAGGTTTTTTTGTTTTTAATTCTTCAGGGTTTTCTACATGTAAGATCATCTCATCTGTAAACAAATAATTTTACTTATTTTTCTAATTTGAATGTCTTTTATTATTTTTCTTTTGTAAATGTTCTGGCTAGGGTTTCAAACACTGTTTTAATAGTAGTGGCAAGAGAGGGCATCCTTGCCTTGTTCCTGATTTTAGAGGGGAAGCTTTAAGTTTTGTGACATTGAGTATGATGTTAACTGTGGGTTTTTCACATACAACTTATTACGTTGAGGCAGTTTTCTTCTATTTCTAGTTTGTTGAGCATTCTTATCATGAAAGAATGTTGAATTTTGTTAAATGCTTTTTCTGTATCAGTTGAGATGGTCATTTGATTTTTGTCCTTCATGTTGCTAATGTGATGTATTACATTGATTGATTTCCATATGTAGAACCACCCTTGCATTCCAGGTATAAAACTTGGTATTTCTCCAGAGATATACCCAGGAGTAGGATTACAGGATCATATGGTAGCTCTATTTTTAGTTTTTTAAGGAACCTCCATACTGTTCTCCATAGTGGCTGTACCAATTTACATTACACTCCTGGGCATATATCTGCAGAAAAACATGGTCCAAAAGGATACATGCACCCCAGTGTTCAATGCAGCACTGTTTACAATAGCCAAGACATGGAAGCAACTTAAATGTCCATCAACAGAGGAGTGGCTAAAGAAGATGTGGTGCATATATACAGCAGAATATTACTAAGCCATTAGAAAGAATGAAATAATGCCATTTGCAGCAACATGGTGGACCTAGAGATTGTCATACTGAGTGAAGTTAAGTCAGACAAAGAAAGAGATACATTGCATGATATCGCTTATATGTGGAATCTAAAAAGAAGTGATACAAATGACCTTGTCTGATGATACAAATGAACTTATCTGCAAAACAGAAACAGACTTAGCGAATTTACGGTTACCAGGGGGAAAGGTGAGGGGTAGGGATAGTTAAGGAGTTTGGGATTGACATGTACACACTGCTGTATTTAAAATGGAGAGGGTGTGGAAAAAGGAGAACCCTCTTGCACTGTTGGTGGGAATGTAAATTGATAGAGCCACTATGGAGAACAGTATGGAGGTTCCTTAAAAAACTAAAAATAGAACTACCACATGACCCAGTAATCCCACTACTGGGCATGTACCCTGAGAAAAACATAATTCAGAAAGACACATGTACCCCAATGTTCATTGCAGCACCATTTACAATAGCCAGGACATGGAAGCAACCTAAATGTCCATCGACAGATGAATGGATAAAGAAGGTGTGGTACATATATACAATGGAATGTTACTCAGCCATAAAAAGGAACAAAATTGGGTCATTTGTAGAGATGCAGATGGACTTAGAGTCTGTCATACAGAGTGAAGTAAGTCAGAATGAGAAAAACAAATATCGTATATTAACGCATATATGTAGAATCTAGAAAAATTGTACAGATGAACCTATTTGCAGGGCAGGAATAGAGACACAGACATAGAGAATGGGTGTGTGGACACAGCAGGAGAAGGGGAGGGTGGGATGAATTGGGAGATTGGGTTTGACATAAATATACTACCATGTGTAAAATAGCTAGTGGGAAGCTGTGGTATAGCACAGGGAGCTCAGCTTGTTGCTCTTTGATGACTTAGATGGGTGAGATGGGGGTGCTGGGAGGGAGGGGATATATGTATACATACAGATGATTCACTTCATTGTACAGCAGAAACAAACACAACATTGTAAAGCAATTATACTCCAATTTAAAATAAATAAATAAAATGGTTAACCAACAAGGACCCACTGTATAGCACAGGGAACTCTGCTCAATATTATTTAACAACCTAAATGGGAAAAGAATTTGAAAAAGAATAGATACGTGTATGTGTATAATTGAATCACTTTGCTGTATACTAGTTTAAAAAAAAACTTGATAATGTTTATAAGGTATATAATCCTTTCACTGAGCTTTTTTTTTTTTTTTTTTTTTTTGCGGTACATGGGGCTCTCACTGCTGTGGCCTCTCCCGCTGCGGAGCACAGGCTCCGGACGCGCAGGCCCAGTGGCCATGGCCCACGGGCCCAGCCGCTCTGCGGCACGTGGGATCTTCCCGGACCGGGGCACGAACCCGTGTCCCCCGCATTGGCAGGCGGACTCTCAACCACTGCGCCACCAGGGAAGCCCCTGAGCTTTTGAGTTTGGTTTGCTAGTATTTTGTTGAGGGTTTTTACATCAGTATCTATCAGAGATATTGGTCTGTAGTTTTCCTGATGTTTCCATCCCTACTTTTAATGTATCTGTGTCTTTGAATTTTAAATGGATTTCTTTTAGATTATATAGAGTTGGGTCTTTTTAAAACTTATTTTTAAAATTATTTTTATCTTTTTAAATTGTGATATAATTGATTTATAACATTGTGCAACTTTAATGTTTTTTCTTTTTTTTTTTTTAATCCACTGATGGTCTCTGTCTTTCGTGTGATATATTTAGGCCTTTGATGTTTAAAGAGATTATTGATATAGTTGAATCATATTTTTACCATATTTGTTACTGTTTCTATTCATTGAACTTGTTCTTCGTTTATTTTGTCTTGCTGTTTTTTTGCTTTCTCTGTTTTTGACTGAGCATTTTATAGGATTCTGTTTTTTCTCCTCTCTTAGCATATCTATTACACTTTTCTTTTTAACTTTATTAAGTAGTTGTACTTGAGTCTACAATGTACATTTTACTACTTTTTTTTTTTTTTTGCGGTACGCGGGCCTCTCACTGTTGCGGCCTCTCCCGTTGCGGAGCACAGCTCCGGACGCGCAGGCTCAGCGGCCATGGCTCACGGGCCCAGCTGCTCTGCGGCACGTGGGATCTTCCCGGACTGGGGCGCGAACCCGTGTCCCCTGCATTGGCAGGCAGACTCTCAACCACTGCGCCACCAGGGAAGCCCCATTTTACTACTTTTTGAAGTCCATTTTCAATTAACACTATACTACTTCACTGATAGTGAAAGTACCTCAGGGCAGAGTATTCCCAGTTCCTCCTTTCCATTCCATATGACGTTGCTGTCATTAATATCACTAATCTGTAAGATATCATCACTGAATGCATTGTTGCTGTTATTATTTTGAACAAATGGTTATATGTTAGATCAATTAAGAATAAGAAAAATAAAATATATTTTACTTTTATTATTCATTTTCTAATGCTCTTTTAACATCTTTATTGGAGTATAATTGCTTTACAATGGTGTGTTAGTTTCTGCTTTATAACAAAGTGAATCAGTTATACATATACATATGTTCCCGTATCTCTTCCCTCTTGCGTCTCCCTCCCTCCCACCCTCCCTATCCCACCCCTCCAGGCGGTCACAAACCACCGAGCTGATCTCCCTGTGCTATGCGGCTGCTTCCCACTAGCTATCTACCTTACATTTGGTAGTGTATATATGTCCATGCCTCTCTCTCGCTTTGTCACAGCTCACCCTTCCCCCTCCCCATATCCTCAAGTCCGTTCTCTAGTATGTCTGTGGCTTTATTCCTGTCTTACCCCTAGGTTCTTCATGACATTTTTTTTCTTAAATTCCATATATATGTGTTAGCATACGGTATTTGTCTTTCTCTTTCTGACTTCACTCTGTATGACATCTCCATATCTTCTTGTACTACTTTGTACATTTGTGTATTTACTACTACAGTCAAGATATGGAACAGTTCCACCATCACAAGGACCCTCTTACTGCCCTTTTATAACCATACTCATTTGTCTCCCCACCATCTTTCCACTTCTAACCTCCAGTTTAACCCCTTGCAACAATCAGTAATCTGTTCCCCATTTCTGTAATATTGTTATTTGAAGAATGCTATATAAATGAAGTCATATACAGTGTGTTACCTTTTGAGATTGGCTTTATTTGCTCAGCATAATTCTCTGGAAATTCATCAGAGTTGTTGCATGTATCAATAATTGGTTCTCTTTTCTTATTACTAACTAGCATTCCATAATATGTATATACCACAATTTGTTTATCCATTCGCCCATTGAAAGACATCTGGTAGGTATTCTGAATTCAGCTATGAACATTCAACTGTAGGTTTTTTGTATAAACATAAATTTCCATTTCTATTAAATTGCTTCACAGTGCAGTTGCTGGGATCTTGGAAATATTTTGAAGGTGGAGCCAACAGTATTTCTTGACAGATTGAAGGTGAGGTCAGAGAGAAGGAGGAATCAAGATTTCAAATTTTTGGCCTGCATGGCTGGAATAGTGGAATTGTTGATAATTGAGACAGGGAGGCTATGAGTTGAACAGGTTTAAGGAAGAACAGAAATTTTACTCATGATATGTCAAGTTGAGATGTATATTAGAAGAATTGTCAAGTAGGCAGTTGGCTAGAAGATTCTGGAGTATTACATAGGAAAGATCTGGTCTGGCAATATAAAATTGGGAGTCATCAGCCTTTAAAGCCCTAAGACTGGAAGAGATAATTGAGATAGCTAAAAAGAGGTGAGAGACCAAGCCCTGGCTACTCCATTGTCTAGAAAATAAGGAGATTAGATGAACTAGCAAGTGAAACTATTAATTTGGCTAGGCTTTGAGAACCCTGTGGGTGATATAGAAAGAGACAAAATTCATATTTTGCTCTAAAGGCACTTATAGTAAGCTAGTTGGGCAAGGGGTGTGTGTGTGTTTGTGTATCTCCAGTGATATATATGATTTTTATAAGCTGCTTTTTGAAAAGCAGTGTTTTATATAACAGCACTGAACTATAGTTGTAAAATAAAACAAAGCTAATAGAGTATATAATAAATTCCAAAATAATTCTTAGGTGCTACAGGAATTTAGATATTGGAAAAGATTAGTGTGAGTGGGGGCAGCTGGAGATGGCCTTGAAGAGGTGGGAATTAAATAGGAACTTAAAGGATGGGTAGAATATATGTAGGAGGGAGGGAGGGTAGAGACATTCCAGTGATGCTAAGTGTGATCAGTGGCTTAGAACTGGGAGTGAAGTAATATACTCAAGAAGAGTGAGAAGTGGGATCTAGTTATGATCTCATTGGCCTTGAACGGAGGGTAAGATTGAGTTGATAAAGAGGGACGAGATTATGAAGTGATTTAGGCTTTATCTGGTAGGAAATGGGAATATTTCTTATCTCTCTTAAAATTTACTTTGCTAATAACATTTCCACTCCAGATCTCTTTTGTTGCTGTTTTCATGGCATATGTTTTTCCATCATTTTATGCTCAAGTTATTATGTCTTTGAATCTGAATCTAAAGCGTGCCTATTGTAGAAAGAATATAGTTAGAGCTTGCTTTCTTCTCCAGTCTGACAATCTTTGCCTTTGACTGTGTATGCTCAATCACATTTTACAGTTTTTCATATGACTAGATTTACTCCTGCATGTTGCTCTTTGTTTTCTATATCTCTCGTGTTGTTTTTGTTCCTCCGTTCTCATTTATTGCCTCCCTTTGTGTTGAACAACTTTTTTAGTGTACAATTTTAGGTCCAGTGTTGATTTTTTTTTTTTTTTTTTTGCCGTACGCGGGCCTCTCACTGTTGTGACCTCTCCCGTTGTGGAGCACAGGCTCCGGACGTGCAGGCTCAGCGGCCATGGCTCACGAGCCCAGCCGCTCCGCGGCATGTAGGATCTTCCCGGACCGGGGCACAAACCCGTGTCCCCTGCATCAGCAGGCAGACTCTCAACCACTGTGCCACCAGGGAAGCCCCCAGTGTTGATTTTCAATATTAAAAAAATTATTTTCTTAGTGGCTGCTTTAGGAATTACAGTGTGCATTTCAGTTTATCACAGTCTGCTTCAGTTTAGTTACTGACTTAATTCCAGGAAAATATAGCACCTTTTTTCCAAAATACCTTTTCTCCTCTCTCCTTCCTGCTATTATTGTCATATGTATTATATCTATTTCTGTTATAAGCCTACTAACACACTGTTATCATAATTGCTTTATACAGTTTATGTCTGATGAAATTAAGAAAAGAAAATATGTGTAGTTTTTCTATTTTCCCATTTATATTTACCATTTGTAGTGGTCTTATTTCTCCTTGTGTATTTGAATCACCTTCTGGTATCATTTCCTTTCAGCCTGAGAGACTTGCTTTAGTATTTTTTAAAGACAGGCCTTCTGCCATTGAATATTCACCATTTAAAAAAAAAATCTGAGGATGTTTTTATTTTTCCTTTCCTGTTTGAAGAATAATTTTTCTGTATATAGCATTCTTGGTTGACAGGGTTTATTTGTTTTTTTTATTTCAGCATTTTGATTTTTTTTTAATCGCTTTCTAGCCTCCATTAGTTCGATGATTAGTCAGCTGTTAATTATATTGTTTTCCCTGTGTATATGATGAATCATTTTTCTGTTACTGCTTTCATTATTCTTCTTTTGTGGCTTCAGTTCAAAAGTGCTGTGCCTCCGTGTGAATCTTTTTGTGTTTATTCTGTTGGGGGTTCATTAAGCTTTATGGTTCAGTAGATTAGTGTTTTTCATCAAATTTGGGAAGTTTTCAGCAATTACTTCTTCAAATATATTTTTTCTCCTTTTACTTTTCCCTCTTTTCTGATGTTGCCTTTATCCATATTTTGGTATGTCTTTTTTCTGATTGCCTTTATACATATTTCTAGTTGTTTGGTAGGTGTGACATTATCCTACAGCAGGTCTCTGAGGCCCTGTTCATTTTTCTCCTGTCTTATTTTTCTCTTTGGTTTTTCAATTGAATAATTTCTAATTCTCTGTTTTCAAGTTCACAGATTTTTTTTTAAATGTCACCTCAAATCTTATGTTGAGCCCATAGTGAATCTTTTACTTCTTTTGCTACACTTTTCATCTCTAGTATTTCCAGGTTTTAAATGTTAATATTTCTTTATTGAAGTTTTCTACTTGTATAGTTGTCATCATATTTTTCTTTAATTTTTAAAATATAATTTCCCTTAATTCTTTGAACATATTAATTTGTTTAGTATATATTAAAATTTTTTTCAGCTTTATTGAGATACAATTGATGTATAATATTGTGTAAGTTTAAGGTACAACATTTTGATTTCATGCAGTTACATATAGCAAAATGATTACCATCATAGCATCTGCTAACATGTCATGGCTTGTAATTACTATTTCTTTTTTGTAATGAGAACATTTAAGGTCTACTCTCTCAGCAACTTTCAGATTTACAATACAGTATTATTAATTATAGTCATACTGTATATGAAATTCTCAAAACTTGTTTATGTTATAATTTGAAGTTTATATTCTTTGACCAGCTCCCCCTTTCCCCCAGCCTCCAGCCTCTGGCAGCCACCTTTCTAGTCTGTTTGTATGAGTTGGGCTTTTTTAGATTCCACATGTGTTATCGTATAGTGTTTGTCTTTCTCTGTCTGACTTATTTCACTTAGCATAATGCCCGCTCGCTCTCTCTCTCTCTCTCTCTCTCTCTCACACACACACATACACACACACACACACACACACACACACACACACACATTTTCTTTATCCATTCAACTGTTGATGGACACTTAGATTGTTTCTATGTCTTGGGCTGTTGTAAATAATACTGCAGTGAACATGGCAGTACAGGTATCTCTTTGAGATAGTCATTTCATTTTCTTTGGATATATACCCAGAAGTGGAATTGCTGGATCCTTTGATAGTTCTTTTTTTTTTTTTTTTCTGCTTTTAACTCTTTATTCATTACAATGATATACTGAAATAATAGAGGTCAGAATGGTAACATTTCCATAAAAAGCTCCTCAAATAGTTCTATTTTTAATATTTTGAGGAACCTCCATACTATTTTCCATAGTGGCTGCATCAGTGTACATTTCCACCAGTAGTACATCCACCAGTGTACTATTATTTTCCATAGTGGCTGCACCAGTGTACATTTCCAAGGTTCCCTTTCTCTGCATCCTCACAAACACTGGTTATTTCTTGCCTTTTTGATAATATCCATTCTAACAGGTGTGGTTTTGATTTGCATTGCCTGATGATTAGTGATGTTGAGCATCTTTTCATGTACTTGTTGGCCATCTGTATGTCGTCTTTGGAAAAATGCCTATTCAGATCCTTTGCCCATTTTTAAATCAGATTATTTGAGGTTTGTTTTATTTTGTTCTTTATTTTGCTGTTGAGTTGTATGAGTTCTATATATTTTGGATATTAACCCCTTATCTAATATATGATTTGCAAATATTTTATCCCATTCCATAGGTTGTCTTTTCATTTTGTTGATAGTTTGCTGTGCAGAGGTTTTTAATTTGAGGTAGTCCCACTTGTTTATTTTTGTTTTTGTTGCCTTTGCTTTTGGTGTCAAATCTAAAAAATCATTGCCAAGGCCAGTGTCAAGAAGCTTAACATTCTTTGAACATAATACCTGCTTTGTATTCTTGTCTGCTAAATCCAACAGCTGTGTCTACCCACAGTCAGTTTCTGTTGGCTCCTTTTCTTTTTTACCTGAGTGTAGGTCAACTTTTCCTGTTGTTTGCAGGTCTCACAATTTTCTTGGACAGTTGGAAATGTTGGATAATATATTGTAGCAACTCTGGATTCTGTTAATTTTTTTTTATTCGCCCTGAAACTTGTTTTGGGGGTTTTCTTTCTTTTTCTTTTTTTTGTAACTTACCTGCAGCTAATCTATAGAATCTTTCTCCTCCCCAGTTTGAAGCCCCTGAATTCTGTGTTAAATTTTTATTCTAATTTTAATTTTTTCTCCTCATTTCTTAGGAGTTACTCTTTGTCTGCATGGCTTAGTGGTCAGCCAGTTATTGGTTAGAGATTATGTTCAAACATTTTGAGTTTATAAAGCTTCCATAATTTTTTGGATGCTTCTGTACACGGGTTCTGTACATTAAAAATTCAGGCAGTTTTTAAGTCAGCCTCAGCTTTTACTTTCTCCAAAGGCCTTCTTGGATCTCCCATGCATATGTGCACAGCCTCTAAATCAGCCCAAGGGTATGTGCAGAGCTTATTTAGCCTCTCCATTTTCAGGATCTCCCTGTTATATTTCTTAGTGTTCTGCCAGTCTGTCATTTTCCCCACCTGGTGTTGCATCCTCAGGGTAGCAGAGCTGTGGGCTGAGCTGGGAGGTGATTGTGGGGGAAGGCAGTATTCCCTAGCAAGAAGGTCACCAGCCCCCACTGTCATAACTCCAGTATCTAGCAGTGTTTCTTGAATAAATGCTTTTTGATTTGTTGCTGCTTTTGGTTGATTTCCTGAGCCCTGAAATGATTGTTTTCTACAATGCAGTTCTTTTTACAGGTGTTTTGGGGGAGTGAATTTGCTGATTTCTTCATTCCGCTAGAGCTGAAAATCTCATTTCTTTTTGAACTTTCTGACTTCTTAGTTCCTTCCCTTGTCTCCCAACCCCAATTTAATTCACTGTAGTCAGACTTTTGTCACCACTGAAATCACTCTTGTAAGAGTCACTAACATCCTGCATTTGCCATATCCAGTTGTCTTCTATTTTCATCTTAATCAGCCTTTCAGCAGCTTTTGATATAAATGGTCAGGGCCTTTTTCTGAAAACTTATTTTACTTGGCTTCTAAGGTAATCTTCTCTCTTGCTTTTCATCCTACTTCACTGATTACTTCACTTGATTTACTCCTTTTTATACCTGTGGACGGATGGATGGATAGGTAGGTAGGTAGGTAGGTAGATAGATAAATAGATAGACAGATATAGATATATAGATATATGAATATATATATGTATTTTTCTAAACTTCTTCCCTAGGTGATATTATTAGGTCCCCTTGCTTTGAGTCCCCTTTATGCAATGACTCCCAGACATATATTTCCAGCCCCACCTTCTACCTTAAGCCTCAGTGTTTTCACTTGGATGTCTAATAAGGATTTCAAACAGAACTCTTGATCCACTTTCTCCCCCAAATTTATTTTTAGTTTTTGGAATGATCATTTAAAAACGTAAGTCTGATTATGTCATTTTCTTGGCCTCATTGGCTTTCCTTTACATTTAGTGTGAAATTCAGTTTCTCACCATTATTAATGAGAGTTTATATGACATACCACCTGCCTCTCTCTGTACTTGTCTCTTGCCTCTTCCTTTACTCAACATGTTGCAATCACATTATTCTTCTAGCTATTTTTGAATATGCCAAGCCCACCTCTAGGCATTTATATTTGGAGTTCCCTGTAACTGTAGTGCTCTTCCCCAATATCCTCACATGGTTCTCATTTTTATATCGTTCAGATTTGTGTTCAGATCTTACCTTCTTTGTGAGGTCTACTCCGACTTCTGTATCTAAAATAATAACCCTTTCTCTCTATCATGATCTGTCCTCTTACTTTACATGAAAATATATTGTTTATTCCTCCCTGTCCTCCGTAGACTGAAAGTTTCATGAGGATAAGAACTTCGTTAGTCTTGTTTACTGCCATATCCTTAATACTGTAAATGATGCCTGTCACAGAATAGGTGCACTGTATTTGTAGAATAACAATTTTTTTTTTCTGTAGAATTAGTATGTCATTAGTGTACTAATAAAGAATGACTCAGTAAAAATGGTTAGGCTTGGGATAGTTGTGTGTTAAATGCATCTCAGACATGAACTTTGTCTAATATTAGCTTGATTAATAATTTAAAATATTACTCTATGAAATTTATATTTTGGATCTTTTAGGGAATTTTTTTTTTTTTTTTTGGCTGTGTTGGGTCTTTCATTGCTGTGCACTGGCTTTCACTAGTTGTGGTGAGTGGGGGCTACTCTTCATTGTGTTGGGTGGGCTTCTCTTGTTGTGGGGCACGGGCCCTAGGTGTGCGGGCTTCAGTAGTTGCGGCACGTAGGGTTAGTAGTTGTGGCTCACGGCCTCCAGAGCGCAGGCTCAGTAGTTGTGGTGGACGGGCTTAGTTGCTCTGCAGCATGTGGGATCTTCCTGGACCAGGGCTCAAACCCGTGTCCCCTGCATTGGCAGGCGGATTCTTAACCACTGAGCCACCAGGGAAGTCCTGGGGAATTTTAAAATGAGAAAATTTAAGCCTCCTTTCAAAAATAATAGAATATGAACAGGAAGTAAGGGTAGATGAATATTTTTTAAGTTCATTTGTATCATATTTAAAATTTTTTATTCATTTATTTATTTATAAATCTATTTATTTATTTTTGGCTGCATTGGGTCTTCGTTGCTGCACACGAGCTTTCTCTAGTTGCGGTGAGTGGGGGCTACGCTTCGGTGTGGTGCACAGGCTTCTCATTGTGGAGCACGGGCTCTAGGTGCGCGGGCTTCAGTAGTTGTGGCGCACGGGCTTAGTTGCTCCCTGGCATGTGGGATCTTCCCGGACCAGGGATCAAACTCGTGTCCCCTGCATTGGCAGGCGGATTCTTAATCACTGTGCCACCAAGGAAGTCCCTAGATGAATATTTGGTCCTTGTACTTGCTTCACTTATGCATTCTTTTTGATAAAAGATCATATGCATAAACTTAACACAACTTCTGTTATCTGGGAATTTAATAGTTCTCTGTTACCTTGGTTAATGAGTCTGGAAAAATAGATAGCTTATCTTAACATGGCTGGCTATGTTAAAAACAATCTTAATATCTGAGAGGAGTGAGTCTTAGCTTACTAGCAGTTCTCCCACAAAACTAGCTACCTAGATGTGAATTGGCAAAGTATAGCCATACTTCAGAAATAGCTTCAATTTGGAAGAAATGGAAAGTTTTGAAATTTGTAAAATTTTCTGTGTCCTTCTCTGTAACAGTCAAAACTCAGAGTCTGATACAAGTTATTATTTTTGTTAAAGCAAGTATACTGTACTGTCTTAAGTTTCTGTTTATTGCTTCAGCTATAAACATTTTATAACAAGTAATGGAGTGAAAGATGGATATTTTATAAAAGGATTTTAAATATCACTGTGTACATAAGCCCAGCTCTCACAGTCAGTTTCAAGGGACAGAAGGAGAGTCATCTTGAGTTTCCTATTTCCTTTTAGAGGACATGCTAGAACCATCATAGAGTCTATTGGAAGTTTCTAGAGGAGGAGGAACATTTGCTTATTTCTGCTACCATCTTCCAAGAACTGGAGCCCACTCTGCTCTAGGACAGTTCTGCTTATTAGGCTCTTTGTCCGCAGTACACCCCCCACCCCTCTATATTTTGGCCTTGTTTTCTAACCATAACATCATTTACCTTCCAAATTCCCAGGTATGTACTTTATGTTTCTAGCTCTTCTAAATCACCATTTTAGTTGCAATTGTATGTTTTCTGTCCGCTTAACAGACATTTTGGTATTCTTTCTCTGTGTTATATAATTTGGACTTTATTAACTGGATTTCTGACAGCTAAGTATAATGGTTGGAATTGTTAATATACATGTACTCTTCAAATTTATTACTGCAAAATTCATGGTGTTAGGAAGTTGTCATATTATTTAATGTTTTATTTTCTTGAAGCACAATTTTGAAACGCCCCAAAGGGAATATTATTTGTGGAATCTATAAATTTACCAGGACTGTACAATTTCCAGCATGTCATATTTTAACTCTGGCAACTGAGCCCTTCTAATGGGGCTAACTCTCAGATTTTTCACTGTATCTTGGAAAATAATAGGGCTTGTGAGAGTTTTCTTGGCACCCAAATTTATTTATTTGGTGAGAAGTTTGATTTTTATTATAGTTGCAGAAATTATAGTAATAATAGCTTCTTTCAGATATCTCTTACATACTGTAGACTAGTGCTTCTCAAGCTATTTGTAGTGAGGTACTGGTTTTAAAAATTTCTAATTCATTGAAGACTGATATTTTTTATAAAATACAATAAAAATGAATTATGAGAAAAGTGAATTTTAAGAAAATACAAAATGTAGGCCCCACTTTTAATTATAAGATTCATAGATATAAAATTATTCTTTCAAGTTGCAATAAAAGAGTCTGAACACTTATTCTCAATTTCTGTATTTATCTTATTGCATAACAGTAATAAATAGTTCACAGACTGGTCTATAGATGACACTTTTTAGTAACATATCTATAACCTGCTCTTTGTAGTGCTTAATGTTATTTCAGAAGCATCTTAGTCAATATGAATAGCAGTTATCCTTTAAAAAATATTTTCATGTGTTTCCTTTTCAGAACCGAGAGCTCCAAATCATGAGAAAGCTAGATCACTGTAACATAGTCCGATTGCGTTATTTCTTCTACTCAAGTGGTGAAAAGGTAAGTCTTGTAGAACGTTGATACTGAATATTGTGATAGACTTGTTATTCTTCTAAAAATAGTCCATATCCCACCTTCCCCTTGAAACAGCTTTGCTCATTGAATGGAAGTATTCCAAAACACAGGCCCTAGTGATTCTGACCTCAAGATATGATTATTGAATATCATTAGTTATATCAGGAAAATGTTAATGAAATGATAGAGGGGATTAATTTTTAAGAATTTTCTTCTTTTTAAAACACTTGTCTTCAGTTCTAAAGCAAATATGTATATATTTTAAAACCTTTTGTGTTCCTTATTTGCTTCTGGAGCCCCATGATAGTTCACCTGTTTATTGGAGGGAGGAAAATGATGTCATATTGTTAAGTGGAAGTGTTGGAGGGGAAAGGGAACCAGGAGGACTTTGGTAGGACCAGAATGAGACTTAAACTTTGGGAAGCAAGTTTAACCTATCCTTGGCTAGGGAAAAAGTTGGAAAAGATATAATATTACGGAACTTCTTAATAAGTGATCACTATTTATGATCACATTTAATTCTGTGAAAGCAAAGGATAATTAAAGAAGATTTCATGCTTTGGATCCCCCCTTGCCCCCTACCCCGACCCCCTTGGTCTTTGTCTTTAGAAGATGCAATGGCTAATGTCACTGTACTAACTGGAGTTGGAAGCATAGAAAACCAGTTTCTTCTGTTTTACCATGGTCTTTTTCTTTCTGTCTGTTCACTGTTCCTTCTTCCTAGATTCAGTCTTCCTTCACTGGTTTGGGGTAAGGGGGAGGGCAGGTAATAAACACTTCATCTTTTTGGCTAAATAAACATTACTTTGGATACGTTCATTTGATATTTTTGGACCTCACATACCATGCTTATACTGTCCCAAAGCCCTTAGATCCATGGTACCTCTTGATTTCTAGCCCAGTTCTTTTTACTCACATATTTCCCAGTGTACCATTTAATCGTTTTCCATTAAATTTTATTGAGATTATTTTCTTAGAAATTCTTTTTTCATGACAGAGCCTGTAATATGGGAAAATACCTATGTATTAAGCCAGAATTATGATATACATGCCTGCAGATATATAGTTGTTGCGTGCGTGCGCGCGCGTGTGTGTATATGATAGCTAATGTTCTAACAACCATAATTAGCAGATTGGCCCTTTAGTGACTCTCATTTCTTAGGTGTTTTTTTAAAAAAAATTTTTTTTAAGTTTAAATGATGGCCTCTGCTTGTATTAAGGACCATAAACCCTCAAATTTTTTGAGCTCTTTTGTTCCTAAAGCCCATATTTGGTTCATGCTCCTTTTTTTTTTTTTTAACGTAGCAAACTGCCTGTTATGTCTTTGATCTTACCTGTTTTGACATGTTTTTACTTTTTCCTGTCCCTTCCCAAATGAAATTATGGAGCATCTGTTGTGTGCACAGCACTCTTATAATGGAATTTCGCATCCCTATGGGTTTTGTTATTAAATGCTAGACATTATAATACCCCAGGGAGGAAAGTAAAGGTCAGAACTATTTGTTCCATGAACCACTGAATTGCATGTGGATTCATTTGCAAAGGTCTCCCTACAAAGCCCCTTAAACATCTTCTCTTGATTACTTAATTTATATAGCTTTCCCTGGATAAACAACAAGGTCATATTGTATAGCTCAGGGAATTATATCCAATATCCTGTAATAAACCATAGTGGAAAAGAAAAAAAAAAATATATATATATATATGTGTGTGTGTGTATGTATGTATATAGCTTTTCCTGTATGCCAGGCACAGTTTCAGTGCTTTACAAATACTAACTCATTTAATTCTTACGAAGATAAAGAGCAGAAAGGGAAGCACAAAACTTTTGAACAAACCTTTTCAAGACTACCTTTTGTGGTAGCACCTAAAGGCTTACCTGTCTGGTTTTGGTTTGGTGGAAGCCCCCATCACAATCTGCCCTTACCCTTACTTAATCCTGCAGGAGTGACGATGGACTGACTGTTATCTGTGTACCCCAGAGGACGATTTCCTCCCTGCTGCTATTCAGAGCTGCTTATTTATCTTAAATGGTCTTACAGATAAAGAGCAATTGAGAAGTCATTAGGGGAAGATAACCGGAAGGACAATGCACTTCTCTCTATTATAAAAAAGAAATACATATACTTTCTAATATTTCATTTATCTCAGAACTTTCTCTTGAGTGTTGTAAGTTTTCCAAAGTGAAAAAAACACCCCTTTTAATTTTGCATGGCTCCATTAAGAGAACAGAAAGAAAGGAAGAAAACTTGTGATGTGTTGCTGAAAATAATGATCCTCCGTTGTCAAAAAAGGGAAGGCTTTCTAAAGATATGCAGAAGTATATAGGTTAAGGAACTTCCATAATCTTCCAGCCACCAAACTGATAATTTCTTCTTCCCCTACTCATGATCTTCACTTCCTTGCTTCTGAATTGTTCTGGCAGGACTAACATCACTCCAGAGACCAGGTAGTAAACTAATATTTCTCATATGAGAAAATGGATTCTGCTCTAGGTTTGAGAGCTCAGGTTTGTTAGTTCTAACTCTCCAAGAGTAGGTTACTGAGAGTGAACTCAGAGCTGCTGTTTAGAAAGGGATCTAAATGTCTTGTGAAGAGCATTATATGTTGCCTATGTATATATATTAGAAGAGTTTAGGGGGAGGAAATAATAAAGTAGTAGTTTGAAATGCCTCTGGGATATGCAGATAGAGATGCCCAGTAGACATATACATGTAAGACTTCTAGGTGGTGGTGGTGGGACTCTAAGTGGAGAGATGACATTGACAAGGTTGGGTAGATAGGGTGTGTAGTCATGTTGTAGAGCTCTTAGGAGTCAGGAAGGAGGGAGAGGTGATGTTGTTTGAGCAAAGAGCTAGCAGTTTATCAGTATTGCTCTCTTGTCCTAGAATATGTTGAGGGTTGAGAGCAGGCTTCATTTGAGAGAGGTGCAAGGAAACCAGTGCCTTTGGGTTGGATCCAGGTTTTGTCTAGGGCAAGGCAGTGAAAAGAACCCTCTTTGAAGAGACTGGGGTTTGAAGCTCTGTGAAGAGTTTCTTTTGGGGTTTCAGATCGCTTAGGGGAAGCTCTGAGCAGGAGATCTCTGGTAAGAACATGAGCCTAAAGGAGGTGTGAGGAGGCCATTAGAATGAGTTGACGGCATTGTGAGTATGAGAAAGAGAAGGTTTCAGTGTTTCATCATTATAGGCATGAAATTCTTGTTAGGTTCTGTGGATATGTTTAAATATAAATGGGAATATTTTTTAATCCTCTCATCATCTTCATCATCTCTGATTCTCTTTCTTCTCTATGATTTTCAATCACTCTGTTCTTCTCAGCTTTTTATCACCTTTTCCTTCAGTCTCTGTCCACATTCTGGGTTTCTGGCCCTTTCACTCTGGGCTCTTTGTCTCTTTCTGTCTCTGGGTTTCTATCCCATTCTCTTGGTCTGTGGCACCCCCTCATATTTCTTTCCTCTTTAACTCTGGTGTCTATCTGTCCATCTGTTTCTCTCTCTGTAGGCTACTTCTTTTCAACCTCTTTCTCTGGGTTTCTGTACCCCTCATTCATTGGGTTTCTACCCATCCTACTCTCTTTGAATATTTGATCCTTTCTACATTTTTGTGTGGATTTCCATCTGTCCTGAGCCTTCCTCATTCACTCTCTTGGTATGTCTTCTCTCTGAGCCTCTACTACTCCTTTTTTGGGAATTTTTTTAAAAAGGAAAAATTTTCACTCACTATCCTGGCTTTTGACTTCAGTACTACATATCTTATTCTGTATGTTCATGTTCTACATAGTTGTATGAATAACTATTTTAACCTTGTTAAGTATTCAGAATCTCATAAAAGCTTTCCCTTTTTGCCTCATAATATTTTTAGTTATTGGTTATGTAATATTCCTCTGGGTTTTTGTACTACATAATACTCTTAACTGTTCCCCTATTGTTATTTTTAATTTTAGAATTGTAGCTAAGCTATCCAAAAGTCTCATCATAATTTTTGTCCATAAGCATTTTCCAGCTCTGGGTTCAAGTAGGATGGCTGTTATATTTGACAAATATGTCCACTGACCACAGTTTGACTGAATGGTTATACCTATTTTGGTGACCTTCTCTTTATTGTACTCCACCCTGCCATTTTAAAGACTGTTTTTCTTTAGGAATTATACATAATCAGCTTTCAGCCTATAATTGTGGAAGAGAGTAGCCAATGTAGCTAGAAGAAGGAGGAATTAGTCAGGACAGGGACTAGAAATGTGACCAAATTAGTCCCAGTCATTAGTTTTCTGGTTGGAATTATTAGTATTTGCTGTAATAACTGGAGCATCATGTAGTCAATTAGTATACTCCAGGTTAACCAATAGATTTTATTAACTCTGATTTAGTTCAGAGTAATTAGTACTCTTTCTCCTTGATCAGAGAGAAATGGAATTTTTTAAAGGTTTTGAACAGTCTGGGCTTATAATAGTTTTGTGAATTCCAAGTATCTTAGAGAATAGTGGTTTTTAGTATTAATATTTAGCAATAGGAACCTTTCTCCCCCTAAATGAAATTTATGAAGAATCCCTGTTCTACAGGTAGAATAGATAAAAAACAAAGTTGTTCTGGTTGAAACTGGGATATGGGACCAGCTGACTTTACCTTCCCTTGAGTTGCGGCTCACCTTTGTAGAACCTTGGGTCTCTGTAGGAGTATGGAAATCATATTTTGTTTTTACAGGAGCCTTCAATTTTATTTAAATCAATTAATAGTTTTCTGTAAGAAATATTTCTCTAAGTAGCCTTACATATAAAAATGTTTTACCTGTGGTTCATCATAGATTGATTACTTGAGTGATAAAGGTTATCTTCCTTAAATAAAACTCCCCATTTGTATGAGAGACAGTTTAAATAGCAAGGTTTGCAAATTGATTTTATTCCTCATACCAACTTTTCTATTGAGAGTAGCTGTGTGGAGGGCTGTGTTCAGAAAGTGAAGATTGTACCAGTGCTTCTGGGATCAGGGAGAAGAATGCTGTGCTTAATTATGCCTGTTTGTCACTAGCCCTGGAGAGGAAAGGTTGGGGTGAATCCATTCTGAAAAGTAAAGAGCTCTGGCTCTTTGGGTTTGCATCCTATTTGTGCCACTTGATAGCAGTATGACAGGGCAAGATATTTACCTTTGTAAACCCTTTTCAACCCCTGTCATCTGTACAGTAGGGATTTTGTAAGGAAAAAATGTAATAATGTTTACTAAGTGCTTATCATAGCACGTGGCATATAATTAACACATTAACTTACTATTTTACAAATTATTGTTTAATAATAGCAAATATATGTTGCACTTGCTATGCATCCAGATACTTAAACCTCACTGCAACCCAGTGAAGAAAGGGTATACTGTTATATCCCCATTTTATAGAAGAAGAAACTGAGGCAGTCACAGTTAAGTTACCTAAGAGTCCTACAACTACAGAGTGTCAAAGTTAGGAGTCAACTCCAGAGTCTGTGTCTCCAGAGTCTGTGTAATATTGCTATACCATTTAGCATAGAATGTAGATTTCTCTAGAAGCAGTGTGTTAGAAACGTAACACTTAAAAATGTCTTAGTAGAGCTGCAGCGTTGGCGGCAGGGAAGAGTGCTCCCGCGGACCACTCTGCTTTCCCGCGCGGCGCCGCTTCCCGCCGCGCCTCTGCCTCCTGCTGGGCCCGGCCATCGGCTTCCTCCTCCCCAGACTGCCCTCAGCCCGCTCGCCGGCCGGCTCCGTTATGGCTACCCGGAGCCCCAGCGTCGTGATTAGTGATGATGCACCAGGTTATGACCTAGATTTATTCTGTATACCTAATCATTATGCTGAGGATTTGGAAAAGGTGTTTATTCCTTATGGACTAATTAAGGACAGGACCGAATCGCTGGCTCAAGATGTGATGAAGGAGATCGGAGGCCATCACATCGTGGCCCTCTGTGTGCTCAATGGGGGCTATAAGTTCTTTGCTGACCTGCTGGATTACATCAAAGCACTGAACAGAAGTAGTGATAGATCTATACCTGTGACTGTAGATTTTATCAGACTGAAGAGCTGCCGTAATGACCAGTCAACAGGTGACATAAAAGTAATTGGTGGAGATATCTCTCAACTTTAACTGGAAAGAATGTCTTGATTGTTGAAGATATAATTGACACTGGCAAAACAATGCAGACCTTGCTTTCCTAGGTCAAGCAGCATAATCCAAAGATGGTCAAGGTTACAAGCTTGCTGGTGAAAAGGACTCCTCGATGTGTTGGATATAGACCAGACTTTGTTGGATTTGAAATTCCAGACAAGTTTGTTGTAGGCTATGCTCTTGACTATAATGAATACTTCAGGGATTTGAATCATGTTTGTGTCATTAGCAGAATGGGAAAAGCAAAATACAAAGCCTAAGATGAGAGTTCAAGTTGAGTTTGGAAACAGCTGGAGTCCCATTGAAGTCACCAGGAAAATTATCAAATGTTCTAGTTCTATGGCCATGTGCTTAGTAGATCTTATTGCATGTATCTTCTAAGAATTTTATCCGTTTTGTACTTTAGAAAGGTCAGTTGCTGCATTCCTGAACCCTTTATTTGCACTATGAGCCTATAGACTATCAGTTCCCTTTGGGTGGATTGTTGTTTGACTTGTGAATGAAAAGTCTCTTAAACCACACCACTATTGAATGAAAATATTGAAACTGTATCTGTAAGAAACATTGAAAGAAAAAAATATATTTGTTTTTTAATTGGTATTTTAATTTTTATATATTCAGGGAAGAACAGAAGTGATTGAATATTGTTAATTATACCACTGTGTGTTTAGAAAAGAAGCAGTCAGTTTCATATCGGTGACAGCATTTAGAGGTATCGTTATGTCGGATAAACCATATGTCCTGGAGTTATTTTAGTAGGTTTCAGTAGTATTAACTGTATTTTCCCACTTGTTCAGATTATTTCTGGCGAATCTCTGTCAACAGTTCCTTTTAAATACAGGTCAATAAGTTCTAAAAACCTACCACTTTTTGAAGTCTTCAATGTAAAAATCCTTAAAATAAAGGCTGTCTCTTTAAAAGAAAAAAAATGTCTTAAGTAATGATTAACAAGGGGAGATTGTACAGTGTCTACTTTGTAGAACTTTTTAAGAAGAGAATAAATAGCCTTTTGCTGTATGATAGTAATAGTAGTAATAGTAAATAGTAATACTAATAGTAAATAGTAATAATAGCCCAAACTTATATGGTGCTTACTATATGACTATAACCTAAACATTTTACTTACTCTTTTGTTTTTTGTTTTCTATTTTTTTGGAAGAGCTTTTGAGAGGATTGTTGTTAATTCTTCTTTAAATGTTTGTTAGAATTTGCCATTGAAACCAGCTGGCTTTGGACTTGTGGGGAAGTTTTTGCTTACTGATTCAATCTCTACTTGTCATACAGGTTTGTTGAGATTTTGTGTTTCATCTTGAGTCATTTTAGTGATTGGTGTGTTTCTAGGAATTTATCAGTTTCATCTACATTATCTAATTCGTTGGCACACAGTTTATTGTATTCTGTTTAGTCCTTATTTCTATGAGGTCAGTAGTAATGTCCTCACTTTCATTTCTGATTTAGTTATTTGTGTCTTCTCTCTGTCAGTCTAGCTAAAGGTTTCAACTTTGTTGATCTTTTCAAAGAACCAACTTTTGGTTTTCTTGAATCTATTGTTTTTTTCTGGTCTCTTATTTTATTTCTGGTCTAATCTTTATTATTTTCTTTCTTCTAGTAGTTTAGGTTTAGTTTCCTCTTCTTTTTCTAGTTTTTCAGGATGTAAAGTTAGGTTATTGACTTAAGATCTTCTTAATGTAGGCATTTACAGCTGTAGATTTCCCTGAGTACTGCCTTCACTGCCTCCCATAAGTTTTGGTATATTGTGTTTTTGTTTTCATTTATCTCTTAAGTATTTTCTAATTTTTCTTGTTTTAGAGTGTGTTGTTTAATTTCCTTTGACCTGTTGGTTGTTAACAATGTGTTGTTTAATTTCCACACATTTGTGAATCTTTTGGTTTCCTCTTATTGATTTCTAGTTTTATTTCATTGTGGTTGGAGAAGATAACTTTGTATAATTTCAGTCTTTTTAAACTTATTGAGATTTGTCTTGTGACCTAACATATGACATATTCCGGATAACATCCCATGTACACTTAAGAAGAATTTGTATTCTTCTGTTTTGGGGTAGAATATTCTATATATATCTGTTAGGTCCAGTTGGTTTATGGTGCTGTTCAAGTCCTCTGTTTTTTTTATTGCTCTTCTGTCTAGATGTCCATTATTGGAAGTGGTGTATTAAAGTCTCCCAGCTATTGTTGTAGAATTGTTTATTTCTTCCTTCACTTCTATCAATATTTGTATCATGTATTTGGAACTCTGTTGTTTAGTGAATATATTATATAATAGTTATATCTTCTTGATGAATTGACCCTTATTAAAATATAATGTCTTGAATGCCTTTTATTTCTTTTTCTTGCAACTGCCCTGGCTAGAACCTCCAGCATGATGTTGAGAAGAGATGAAGGCAGACATCCTTGTCTTGTTTCCAATTTTAGAGAGAAGTATTTAGTCCTGCATTTTTAAGTGTGATTTTTAGCTGTGTTTTTTGTAGATGTCATTTATCAGGTTGAGGAGGTTCCTTGCCATTGCTAGTTTGTTGAGCATTTTTATCATGAAATGCTGTATTTCTTCAAATGGTTTTCCCCCATCTGTTGGGGTTTTTGTCCTTTATTCTATTAATAAAGTATTTTACATTAATTTTTTGAATGCTAAACCTGCCTTGCATTTCTGGAATTAATAACATTTGGTCATGGTGTATAATTTTTATATGTTGCTGGATAGTATTTTTTAGAGGATTTTTGCATCTGTATTCATAAGGAATATAAATTAGCCATCTTTCTTTCTTTCCCCTTCTTGTGATGTCTTTGTTTGGTTTGGTATCAGGGTAATACTGGTCTCATAGAATGAGTTAGGAAGTGTTTTTGTCTTCTATTTTTTTGAAAATTTTTGTGAAGAATTGGTATTGATTCTTCTTTGAAGGTTTGGTAGGTTTCTCCAGTGAAGCCATTTACAACAGGTCACTTTTTGTGGTAAATTTTAAATTACTAATTCAGTTACTTTACTTGTAATAGGTGTACTTAGATTTTTTTATTTCTTCTTTTGTCCGTTTTGGTGATTTGTTCATTTCATCTAAATTATCTTATTTATTGGTATAAAGTTTATACTTTTGTCTTAAAATTCTTTTTGTTTCTTTAAAGTCAGTTGTGATGTCTCGTCTTTCATTCCTGGTTTCAGTAATTTGAGTCTTATGTTTCTTGGTCAGTCTAGCTCAAGGCCTGTCAATTTTGTTGATTTTTTTTTTTCAGTGAACCAACTTTTGATTTCATTAAGCTTTTAAAATTGCTTTTGTATTCTCCAGTTTATTTATTTATGTTCTAGTCTTCATTATTTTCTTCCTGTGGGTTTATTTTGCCTTTTTTTTCCCCCTACTTTTTTAAGCTAGAAGTTAAGCTTATTGATTAGAGATCTTTCCTCTTTTAAATGTCACTTATTGGTCAGAGGCTATGCTTAAAGTCCCGTTAGCCAGTTATATTTTTATCCTTTACCATTGGATGTTTGAGTGGCTTGGGTGCTGCTATCATAGTTCAGGGAGTTCATATTTATTTGCCACATGTTGAACCAGGGACTAGTAGCTTGGACTTTCCCCTATGATTGCTCCTGAGAGGGTACAGCCTTGGGCATTCAGTCTTTTTGACTGCCAGGATGAATGTGATTTTACTTCCTGGGAGTTGCTCTTGAGTCAGTTTATTGTTTAGTCAAATGTTTGGTCAGAGGTTGCTTGTAAGCCCCTTGTGCCAGTGATGCTTCTGCTGTACGTTGATGTATCTGTGTGCAACTTGGGGAATGCTTCAAGTTTGTCCTGCATGCTGCTCAGCTAGCACCTGTACACATTGGGGTTTTCTGGGGTTTTTTTTTTTTTTTTTTTTTTTTTTTTGCGGTACGCGGGCCTCTCACTGCCGTGGCCTCTCCCATTGCGGAGCACAGGCTCCGTACGCACAGGCTCAGCGGCCATGGCTCACGGGCCCAGCCGCTCTGCGGCATGTGGGATCTTCCCGGACCGGGGCACGAACCCATGCCCCCTGCATCGGCAGGTGGACTCTCAACCACTGCGCCACCAGGGAAGCCGTGTACACGTTCTTATTGACCTCCAGAGATGACTGTAATCCCAAGTAGGCTCTTCTTGGCTATCTCTGTCCTTAGTTCTTTCTATTAAATTTTTGGTGCCTTGCTTTGTTTGTGTCATGAACCTACCAGCCACCTCTTAATTGCTCTCCAAAAAGATCTCCACTGTTTTTAGGCAACGCCTATAGGCTAGAGTTCTTCCTACTATATTGCAAATAGTCTCTTTCAGCAGAGCACTTAGCCTGCCTTTCCCTCTGGACAAAGCCCCTTTTCTACTGCCCTAGAACTGGGGTGAGAACTCACTTTTCCCGGAGTAACATCCCCACTTTATGTAGGGCACTGGAGGAGGCGCAGTGCAATGGCAGCCCCTGGTCTTCACAAGTTGGCCCTCTCCAAGTGGGAGATCTTCCCTGTGAGCAGATTGAGGATGAGGCTCTCGGGGCCCTAGCCTACTCTGCCTGGAGTAGGCCTTCTCTGGCTTACTAGTGGGGACTGAGTGGGGGAAGGGAGACACAGTTCTCTTGGCTGGGATAAGTCTTTTGCAACTTGGGATGCAGCTTTTCCCTCCTGGGGTGAAACCATAGTTCCTGATTGGTTTCTGAGCAGAGAGGGTGCTGTCTGGATTAAGAGTGCTGGGTAGACCTTTCCAAACATGGAGGTAGGATGGCAGGGTAAAGGAGCAGGTCTGTGCTAAAATGCCATAGACTCTTGCAGTTCTTACCAAGATTTGCTTCTTCACTTGCTGTGCGCCCTTAGAACAATTTCCAGATACTTTACACGACTGTTTGCTAATCATTTTATCATTTTGCTTTGCTGAGGAGAAAATTTGAACTCCTTGTGCTGCTATTTCAGAAGTCCTGCTTTCCCTCTTACTATTTTCTACACTTTGTGGACTGCTTAGTGAAATTGTTATTCTAGATAGAAAAGATGAATAAAAAGAGGCCTCCAACTATAGTGGGTGCGTACTGTAGTGTAGAGGGATAGACTAAAAAGTAATGACTGAGCATATGCTAATCGTCTATGTCTGTTTACCTCATTAGCTAAAAAAATTTTACGTAAACACAAAAAATTAGAACCTTTTACTAATACTTTATAAAACATATACCAAAATAAATATTTTAAAACATTAAATAGATATATCCTATATATAATTTTTATCACATTCATATTCTCAGTGATATTCTTTTGGTTAACTGTAGAATTACATAATGTCTTAAATCGTGAATAAAAATACAAATTTTTCTTTTAAAATTTTATGATTTATAAAGTGCTTTTTTTAATGCATTTTTGTCATTTATGCATCATAACAGTACTCTAGATAGAAGTACTATTTCGTTAGTTTTATCATTGGGAATGTTGGAGTCTTGTGTGACTAAAGAATCTGTCCAGTGTTGTATAGTTAGTTAGTAACCATGGGAACCATTTTCAAGCATAGATTCTTCATCTATAAAGTCTGTGTTCTTTCCTACCTCCTACTCTCTTCACATTGTAAAGTTTACTTTATTTCAATTTACTGGCACTGTGTAGTGTTTTAGGTACAAAGACAAAGTATAAGATCTGTCTAAATGAGTTTGAAGAAGGACAAGAAGAGAAATAATACTTCAAAGTGATACATGGAAAGACAGTTATTTGTACTATGAACAGAAATAGGATGGAGGAAAGTAAAAAATTATCCAGAGGAGTCAGCAAAGGAATTACATAGGAGAGGTGATGCTTATTCAGGGTTTTGAAGGCCAAATAGGAGCTATTTTGATAACTAGTGCAGAATAAGTATGTGTCAATTTAGAAGTCCAGGATGTTTGAAAAGTTTATTGGAGTTAAAGAGCATAGTCTGTGTAAGGAGATACAGGTATTTCGAAATTTCAGGTATATAAAGTTAGGGGAGTGTGGGGACAGTAGTGGGAGGTGAAGCTGAGGAAGTAAAAGTGGATTCATAATTGTTTGGGTCAAGGTCAGCCTCCCTATATGAAAAGGATATTTTGTTATGTTGTTGTTTTAAATTAAATGAAACCCTGTTATAGAAATGACATACATATAGAAATGGTATACAAAGTTATAGCTAAGTGTATACATGGCCAAGTTTACAAAATAAACCCCCATCACTTTTTTTCTCTCACCTTTCTTACTGTGTGAAAATTATTGATAGCAAGGAATTTTATTCACTTAAATAAAGAGGTTGCCTAAATAAGGCCAGTTTTGTATCTTCCTTAAAATTTTATGGTGATTTCTACTGAAGTGGTACATTGATAATCTGGATGAAACTTTTACTGATGAAATGCTGACATTTTTATTGGAGTGTGACCTAGAGAATAAATATATAGGTAATGTAAAACTCCTGCAGTGGATGAATTGTCAAGACCTCCTCATAAATTATAAATGTTACTAAGAGCAATAAGATGCTAACTATCATCTGCTTGAAAATGTTAATCCAGGAGTTTCTTGTTAATGTCAGTTATTACCATGTTTTAATGTTATTTTAATATTTTACTAAAACTAAAATATTATTACATTCATATTATAAAAAAATTGAGGTAACACAGAAGGGCAGTAGACAACAGTAAAATCTTCTTTACCCTAATCCCTAACTCCCCAAATCCCTTTCCACAGAGGTAAATTTCCTATGTGCATATATGAGCACATATATCATAGGTTAATATAACAGCATAATAATATGGCCTTTATGTCTGTGTGTGTAGACACTGCACCCAGTTTCCTCTGTTGTTAACATCTAATGTTAGTATGGTACATTTATTATAATTAATGAACCAGTATTGATAACATTATTATGTATCCATAGTTTATTCAGATTTCCATAGTTTTTGTTTGTTTGTTTTTTAATATTTATTTACTTATTCGGCTACACTGGCTCTTAGTTGAGGCATGCGAGATCTAGTTCCCTGACCAGGGATCAAACCCAGTGCCCTGCACTGGGAGCATGGAGTGTTAACCACTGGACCACCAGAGAAGTCCCAGATTTCCTTAGTTTTTACCTAATGTCTTTTTTCTCTTCCATGATCCTGTTTAAGCTACCATAGTGCATTTAGTTATTATGTCTCTTAGGCTCCTCTTGGCCCTGGCAATTTCTCAGACTTTCCTTGTTTTTGATGACCTTGACAGTTTTGAGGAATACTAGGTAGAGATTTTGTGGACTGCCTCACTATTGGAATTCATCTGATGTTTATCTCATAACAAACTAGGGCTATAGGTTATTTGGAAAAAGACCACAGAGTGCTATTTTCATCACATCATATCAAGGGTATGTGCTATCAATAAGAATTGCTATTAATCTTGATTACCTGGCTGACCTTGTATTTTTCAGTTTTCTCCACTGTAAAGCTGCTCTTTTCCCCCCATTTCCATGCTGTATCCTTTGGAAGGAAGTCACTATCCATAGCCCACACCTAAGAAGAGGGGAGTTATTTTTCTTAAGGGCAAAGTTGCTACATAAACTATTTGGATTTCTTTTGCGTGAAAGATTGTCTCTTCTCCCCCATTTATTAACCTATTATTTACTTATATCAGTGTGGACTCATGCATATTTATTTTATACTTTGGGTTATAATCTAATACTACTTTATTTTATTAATCAAATTGTTCCTGCTTTGGTTATTGGGAGCTCTTTGCAGTTAGCATCTCTTCTCCTTTGACATACCTCTATTAATGTGGGTCTCAGTTTTGTTTTGGTTTGTGTTTTTGAGCATGTCTACTTTCTGGCATATAGATTATTTTAAATTTCTTTTCACAAATCTTCAATCATCTTTGTGTGTGTGCATGCACATATACATAAGCATACACATACGGAATTGTTTTCATAGACTTAGTTCGTAGAAATGGCATTGCTGAGTTGAAATGGGTGTCTGTTCATCTTCACTTTGGGATGAATATATTAGCCCATTGACTTCCCAAAAGATTGCAAGAGTTGGGACATTCACCAGAAGTGTATAATGGTGCATTTTGGACAGGGACACTGTTCCAATACTTAGTTCTCTCAGATTGACTTTTCTTTTCCAATTTGATATATAAGAAATGGTAGCTGATTGTTATTTTTATTGCATTTCTTTAATTATGAATGAGGTTGAGCATCTTTCTGCATTTTTGTTTGCCATTTGTATGGCTACGTATTTGTGCCCCTTTACATTTTTTTCTATTAGAATGTTCGTCTTTTGTTATTGACTTATAAGAGCCATTTGCATTTTGTAAATTTATTTTATTTATTTATTTTGGCTGTGTTGGGTCTTCATTGCCACGCGCGGGCTTTCTCTAGTTGCATTGAGCGGGTGCTACTCTTCATTGTGGTGCGCGGGCTTCTCATTGCGGTGGCTTCTCTTGTTGCGGAGCACGGGCTCTAGGCGTGTGGACTTCAGTAGTTGTGGCTCACAGGCTCTAGAGCACAGGCTCACTAGTTGCGGCTCATGGGCTTAGCTGCTCCGCGGCAGGTGGGATCTTCCCGGTCCAGGGCTCAAACCCATGTCCCCTGCATTAGCAGGTGGATTATTAACCACTGCGCCACCAGCGAAGTCCCATTTGCATTTTAAACAAAAACAAGTTAGTTCTTTGTCGTGTGTAAGCAAAATTTTTTTCCAAATTGTCATATTTTTATTTGGTTTGTTCTGTTCTTTTTTTAAAGTAGTATAAATGTTTTACATTTTTATGTAATCAAATTGGCATTATTTTCCTTAATAGCTTATAAATATTTTGCCCTACAGTATTTGCAAACATCTTTTGTTCTGGTACATTTTTATGTAAATTTGGTATTTATTTTCTTTGAAGGTGTGAGATAAGGATGAAGCTTGCCATAATCATTGTTGTATGCTAGGTTCTCATCTCTTTCCCCATTCTCTCCCTCAGTCTCCGAAGCAAAAGAATGTTTCTCTTTTTCCTAACCCACACCCACTTTACTGTTAGTATTATTTCCATCTTTAGCCAGCCTGGCACATTCATCAGAGAAAAGGCAACTGCTTTGAAGGTTATTCTGCTAGTGCAAGTTCCCTAAACGAGAATCTAGGTCTATCATGATACTTTGTTGGATTTTTTTTTTTTTTTTTTTTTTTTGCGGTACGGGGGCCTCTCACTGTTGTGGCCTCTCCCGTTGCGGAGCACAGGCTCCAGACGCGCAGGCTCAGCGGCCATGGCTCACGGGCCCAGCCGCTCCACAGCCCAGACCGGGGCACAAACCCGTGTCCCCTGCATCGGCAGGCAGACTCTCAACCACTGTGCCACCAGGGAAGCCCTGTTGGATGTCTTTTTACTGGGTTCTCTTATATGCTGCTTTGCATCCCATCAAATTTTTAGAATGCTAGCATGGTTCTACTTAAAACTGCAGCTTCAAGCAATTTTGTTTCCCTGACTTGAAAAATTATTTGGGGGTAAGAGCATCATAGTAAGTAATGTCTGTCTTCCAATGGATGAAGTTATCACAGCTTTTGCTGAGTTTTTGTTAGGTGTGATCAGAATTTTGTCATTTAAATTTCTTAACTCAGTGAACAGTTTTAGAGTGGAGTTCATAGAGGAGGGATTATCAGCAGTTAGAGAATAGTTTATTAATAAAAATGATAACTGAACCATTGAGAGAAATATTCCCGAAGTTGTACATCATGTAATTTGGAAGCCTAGTAACTGTTCTCTGAAATAGTACTTTCTCATTATGTTAGTAGACTGTTTTCAGAATCTCCAGCTAAATGATACTCTTTATGTTGTATTTTTATACTTAGCTTTTACAGTTCACTGCTAATCTGTGAATATTCAGGCATTCTGTTTGATAACTCAAAAGAGAGAGATTACATTAAGAAAGCAGCAGGCCTGAGATTTTCCAGAAAATTACAAGTGATAGAAATGCAGAATCCTGATCCTTCTTTCTTCTTGAAATATTAGTGTCCTCAGTCCCATGAATTATCTTTTACGTAAACCTCCAGACAAAGCTACTTTGGAAACGTGAAAATAGTAGTTTCTCTGCTGTGATGACATTTCCTAGGAATGGGCACTTCCCCCTCAGGGATTACTCCTGATGCTGTTAAATTTACAGCAGAACATCTGTAGATTTAACAAGAGCATTTAAAGAATATGATGTTGAGCCCATTTATTTCAAATTGGCATTGGTGGTATTACTTGTTGTTAGTTTTGGTTTTCAGTCTTAGGACCAATTGTATATATATATATATTTTTTAAGTGGATTTGATTTGAATACAAGCACAGAGCCATGAATTGAAGGGTTGTTCAAAGTGCCCTTGAGTATAGACACCTCCAGTGTCTCAGAAAATGAAGATAGTCAAAATGACAACTTTTAAATGTCAGAGAGACAGTTATACTTACAAAATAGACAGACCTCCTCTGTGGTGCTAAAGAAAATTGACAAGTTGTTGATTAGTTAATGGAGTGAATAAATAAAATTTATTTGAGCAAAAAGATAAGCTTATATTAATCTGCGAAGTACTGCTCCAAATATAATTTGAGCCTCCATGTTTCTCATAGTATAATAAATGAGAACTTTTGACCTATTGCAGACATGGTTTCGATAACCTTCCTTTGATATGTTTTGTTTTGTTAATATTATGAATAAAATATACTGCCTAAAAATGGATATCATCAGTACATCAAATGAAGCCTGAACTGTACAAAGTAGAGTGGAATTATCTTTGTTGATCTGAACACAATACTTCTACTGTAAACTAATACTGAATGAAATTTTTTCATTAGCTGCATCTCAATGTTGATAACTTTTGAGCTCTGTTCAGTTATACCTATCATTTATTTTCCAGATGAATTACTAAGTCTTAATCTGTCATTCTACGTAATAAATTGATACTTCGATTTTAATCATAGGGTTTTATATTTATCTTTGTTAAGTTTTATTTTGTGGGTTTGGCTTAGCATTCTAGACTACTAGATATATTTAGTCTTCCATTTTAAGCCATTCTTCCTAGGTTTGTGGCAATATTAGGTGGTTGTGTTAAAGTCAGAAAATTGTAAATAGACTGCCAGATTCATCCTCTGATGTGTTTTATTTTGCAAGCAATTAGAATGCTTTTAGTTAAGTCTTGTACTATCTGATTTACCAACCACTGCCTCTTACTGCATTATACATTTTGGCTTCACACATTTACATTTGTTGTTTAGCCATTTGCTCTTGCATCCCCTAATGAAGGAAATCATTTACAATAATTTGATTAGGACAAGGAAAGAACAGAGTTTGTAGCCCTACAACTAGAAATCTTCCTTGAACTTAGTATTCATTTTTTAGTCTTTTTATTCTTCACTTTTGGTATGATTATTTAGCAAATGAATTAAATTACCATATACATCTCCAGGTCATTTATAAATATATTGTGATTAACTTTGTCAAGTGATTTATTAAAATCAAGAAACCTTGTAATCAAATAATAGTTAAAAAAGAATAATTTTGGCATCCATATTAATGATCCTTCCAAAACCCAAGACTTACCATTCCTTGGGTTCTACTTACACAGCAACCCCTTCAACACCAGTTCAGCATTTTCTATTTGTTTATTCTCTTTATCAGACCTCACCTTCACTTGGAACTAATTCTTACCTAAATCTTGATCTTTGAAATTTTCTTCCCTTAGCCCTCAGCATTGCTTTTGCTACCCTCAGTTTTACATATAACCTATCTCTTATTTTATAAGAAATAGGGTCATCAGACATACATTCATTTTATTTATTCTTTCTAATACCTTATCACTTATTTTAGATGTACAGGGGGGAAAATGTGGTATCGTTCCTTTTTAAAGATGATAAAAGTTAAAATTAAGTATTATGTGCCAGGTAATATGCTTCAAGAGCCGTATATGATTATTTCTAATAATCTCATGACAGTCTTTTAAAGTAGGTATCATCATTAGCACTATTTTACAGGAAACTGTGGCTTCAAGAGGTTAAGTAACTTACTGTGGTCACATAACTTGTAGTAGCAGTGTTGGGACCTCCGTGTAGTTTGTGTGACTCATGCTAACCTTGCCTTTTAATTACTACCTGGTATAACTTCTCTGTGTTCTTGTTTTCCTGTTCTTGTGATGTTCAAGAACCTTGTTTCATCAGTTGTCCCTTTTCTTTTGTTTCTCAAAACTTTTCTGTCTTTATCCAGTCAGCATACAAATAAATTTGGGTCTCTTAGCCACTAAAAACTACAAACAAAAAGCACATTTAAAATTTTTCTTTGACTTTTGTTTCCCCTCAAGTTACCAGCTCCCAGCTCTCTCCTTACTTTCACCACTAGAGATTTTGTAAGAACAAACTAAATTAACTGCCTCCTATTACTTACCTGCCATCTGCTCACTCGTGAACTCAGTACAGGTTGGTTGCTATTGGCACCATGGTCTGAAACTGCTCTTTCCAACAGCGTCACTGAACCATGGTATACCAGATCCAACAGCCTTTTCAATCCCATCCTTCCTGCCATTGAAACACTTTGCTGTTCCACATCTCGTCATTATTGAAACTCAACTTTGGATCTTTCCATGCTAGTCTTTCCTTGCTCCTTTATGCCTCTTAGTTCTCATTGCTGAGTTGTTCCCTAATGTCTTAAGGGAAATTTCATTCTTAATTTTCAAGGATCTTATGCTCAGTCCTTTCCTCACTCTCTTACTGTATACACTCTTCTTAGGTGAGTGATTCTTGTTCTTACAGTTTCAGCTATTGCCTAAATCTCTAGCTATGCTCTACTCTTGTTTTCTGAGTTTGACTTGACCAACCACCTATGTATTTCCAACCACCTATGGAACAAAGCTACTTAAAATGTTCTGATACTCATTAAATAAAAGTTCAGCTTTTTCCCTCACACCTTTTTGCTCTTTTTACACTCCTTGTCTCATTACCTGCCTAGTTGCCCAGGTTTAGAGACTGTTAAATTAATCCAAACTTCTTTGTTTCTCAGGTTCTCTATTACTCTCTTGTTTAGCTAGCCAATATACCTGTCTCCCACCTCCTTTTTTAAAAATCCTTATTACCTATGCCCTAGTCTAGGCCTTGGATCCTTGTAGAAGGTTTCCAGCTGCTCACACTGCTTTCATTATCATCTTCCCAACTTCCCCTTCTGCCTTTAAGTCCAGGCTAGTGGATACTAGCCTGGACTTAAAGGCAGAGGTCCCAGGACATATATGAATTTGGGAGTCATCAGTGTATAGTAGTACTGAGCCATTAGACTGGATGAGTGGGCTTACACAAAGAACAGAGGTCTGAGGACTGAGCCTTAGGATCCTCTATTCCTTAAGAGATAAAGGAGAACAGAAGGAACCAGAAATAGAGAGCCAGAAGAGCTGTCTTTAAGGTAGGATGAAAACCAGAAGAGTATAGTGTTCTAAAACCCAAGTGAAGCAAGTGTTTCAAAGAAGGGAACGTGATCGACTATGTCAGATGGTAGTGCTAAGTCAAGTAAAAGAGAGGGAAAGATGATGCCTGAAAATTAGCACTGAATACAGCAACAAGGAGATTATTGATCTTGATGAATAATTCTTGTGGAATAGTGGTGGCGAAATTCTATTGGAGTAAGTTTTAGAGAGAATGAGGAGAGCCAGGTATTGGAGAAAGTCAGTTCAGACATCTCTTGAAGAATTTTGCTGTTAAAGGGGCCAGAAAATAAGATGGTGGTGATTAGTGCGATTAGAGAATTTTTCTAACGATGGAAGAAATAACAAGTTTATGTGCTGATTGTAATGCTCTCACACAGAATAATCGACAGAGAAAGAAAAATTACTGAAGCAATGAGTGTAAATAGGAAAAGCAGAGTAGTTTGTTTACATGCAGCAGAGTTTGCCTTAGAAGGGAGCTTGGTCAGCTTATCTCTAGTTAGAGTAGTGAAGGAAAAGCATCTGGGGGTAGATGCTGGTAAATGGATACATGTAGTGGTACAAGCAAGGTATCAGCTGAGGGTGAGGATGGGAGAAGAGTTTAAAAACAGGCCTTTGCTATTGTTTACTAACTCCCTTGTTAGAGAGTGAGGGTAATGTTAGACCATGGAATTTAAGCTGGATATGGAGGGAAGAGAGGAGAACATGAAAGACTGAGGGAAAGTGAAAAGGTAGTAGTGTCAATGGCATGCTGCCTCACTAAACTGTTTCCTGAGATCTGCTCTGTTCTTTGACCTCACATCCTTTTTTTTTTTTTTTTTTTTTAATTTATTTTTGGCTGTGTTGTGTCTTCATTGCTGCGCACGGGCTTTCTCTAGTTGCGGTGAGTGGCGGCTACTCTTCGTTGCGGTGCGCGGGCTTCTCATTGTCATGGTTTCCCTTGTTGTGGAGCATGGGCTCTAGGCACGCGGGCTTCAGTAGTTGTGGCACGTGGGCTCAGTAGTTGGGGCTCGCGGGCTCTAGAGCACAGCCTCAGTAGTTGTGGCACATGGGCTTAGTTGCTCTGCAGCATGTGGGATCTTCCTGGACCAGGGCTCGAACCCGTGTCCCCTGCATCGGCAGGCGGATTCTTAACCACTGCACCATCAGGAAAGCCTGACCTCACATCTTGAATACAGTTTTCTCTCTGCCTGAAATGCCCCTTTCATACTCAATTTAGATGACATGCCTTTTACCTGCATCCTTACTTCCTCTGCAATGACTACTGACATAGAAAATGCTCAATAAATGCTGAAAATTGAAATTCTTCACTTTAGTTTGGCAGGTAAGATGATTTCAAACTGGGAAGATTGTGAAGTTTTACCTGAAGATTTTCCTACTCAGTAGCCAGTTCTAGACTTGAACACAGTGATTCTCAACTTTGTGTTCTGCTTCAGTTTGCTTATCTGATATTATTCACTTGAACAGGGTGAGGGTAGCACTCTCTTCTTCTTTCCTACTTGGTACTTAGTTGGAATTCCCTTCTTTCTTTCCACTGATCTTGGATTGGTGTCTTTATGCTGCTGTGAATGGATGTTTAAACATATGACCTGCAGTAAACTTGTGAGTATGGTAACTCACTGCCTTATAAGTTTTTTTTTTTTTTTTTCAGTTTATTGTAGAAGACAAGTGGTTATTTTACTAATCATAGACTAATTAACTAATATAACTAATCAAATAACCATAGAATCTTTTTTAAGGAGAAATTTTGAAGTCCAACTTTTCATGCTATAGTTGAAGAAATGGAAGCTTAGAGAGATTAAATGGCTTGCGTACATCAGTTAGCAGAGCTAGGGCTAGAAATGCACATTTCTTAGCTCCCAGTTCAATACTTATTTTACTACCATGGCACCTTTCCTGATAGGATATAAGGGCAATGATTCTCAAACTAGAAAATATGAAATTTTGTGACAGGTAATATCCTCTAAAATCATATAACCAAAATAACAGTTTAAATATGACTAGGAATCTTAACAGTCTTGAAATGGCTGTGTTTTTGCCATGAAATTGTTAGTAAAAAAAATGTGGTAGATTTGTTTTTACTGTTACAGTTATATTCTGAATTAATTTTGTATAATTAAAATTGAACACATGAATCTTTTCTTTAAAAATCTGAATAAGTGAATGTATAGAGAATTTACTCTAATTTGAATATTTAAAGACTAGTTCCTAATCTTGTTTTTTTGGTTTGTTTGTTTTTAATAAACTCTTTCAGAAAGATGAGGTCTATCTTAATCTGGTGCTGGACTATGTTCCGGAAACAGTATACAGAGTTGCCAGACACTATAGTCGAGCCAAACAGACGCTCCCTGTGATCTATGTTAAGGTATGTAAAAATGGAGCAATTTACCATTTTAGTTATTATGAACAAGGGAGAGTGCTGGGTGTATTTTAACTATATTATTACATCTCATTCTGGGGGAAAGCTGCAAAGTAGGTATTGCTAGAGTTACATTAAATTTTTGTACAGTTTTAAAGCGTGAAGTCTTCCCTTTTTAAGCTTTCATGACACAGGTGTTAAAGATACTTGTCATCTTTCTGACAAATGAACTTTTTCACAGACAATTATGGGTTTTAATTTTGCTACCTATAGCACCTTTTAATTTAATGTCTTATAACCCTTATTGTGCCACAGGCTGAAATAGGAACAAGCATATCCTATAAAATTATAAAAATATGGTTATAAATATTACCAAATGCAATGTTTCATTGCCATTTATAGATACAGTGTGTCCGTAGCTGAAGTTTAAACTTCTCGTAATTTTAAATATGCACAGACTCTATTAAGGTGTTATTTAATTTTTGATACCTGATGTCAATGTCATCTTTTTTATTTGATACAACTCATGTTAGAGTGGCTTGCAATTTATCCAACATAATTATAACTGAAGTTGTGGTAGATTATTAGAAACAGATTATTATTTGTTTAACTATGACATTGTAAAAATTAACTAGGAGTTAAATTTAAAAGTTCAGCTTTCTAAGTATAATTTTTTGCATTTTACCTTTTATACAAATACTCTAGAAAATAAAATGGCATTGATTCTGAATGTTTTGAGTATCGAAGTTTTTACTTAATATAGTTTTAAGCTTTATAGTAATAAAATGGATTTTGCTGATGGGATTACTATAGTGGTGTTAATATGTTCCTCTGTCCTCAGTATTTCCTGTAAATTGGTGATTCAGTATATTTTTGTAGGAGTCAAGACCACTTCATATGTAGATGATACCTTATGTCAGTGCTTTATCTGACTTTTAACTCTCTTTTTGTTGTTTTTCACCAAGATACTGGTATCTTTGATTTGAATCATTTCAAAAGTTCTTTTCATGGTATATAACTTTGGGGTAGAGGTCAGAAGGTGAGGAGTCAGAAAAATTTATAAGTGAACCAGAACACTGACCTTGGAACAAATAGAAGGTTTAAGATATACTCACTTTCGGGCTTCCCTGGTGGCGCAGTGGTTGAGAGTCCGCCTGCCGATGCAGGGGACACGGGTTCGTGCCCCGGTCCGGGAAGATCCCACATGCCGCGGAGCAGCTGGGCCTGTGAGCCATGGCTGCTGAGCCTGCGCGTCTGGAGCCTGTGCTCCGCAACGGGAGAGGCCACAAAAGTGAGAGGCCCGCGTACCACAAAAAAAAAAAGAAAGAAAAGAAAAAGACATACTCACTTTCTTCACAAAGACTGTCTCTTCGCCAGTCAAGAGTCTAATTCTTTCTTCCACACAGACCCAGTTTCTCACTGTATGTTGTTTTGTAATAAAATTGAAATAAATATTCTTTTAAATTGATGTCAGTAGTCATCTAGGATCTGTTTTTAAATGGCATTTTGAAGTCTACTTAATTCTGAAGGATATTAACAGGAAGAGTGGTGTTGCTATTAATAGATTTACTGATGTCTTGATAGATGGTTGATAACAGATTTTCTCAGTTCACGTGTGAGTTTTCCCAGACCTCTGTATCAATAACCTCTGGCCCTGACAAAGGATGATGAAGCCAAGAAGACTTGGCTTCTGGTCTAAACATTGTTACTTGTTAGTCACATGATTTGGAATACCCCTCTGAGTTTTTAAATCTGTGTTTAGGGATAAAAAACAGGTTTGTGTTGAGATGTTAGTAAAATAAAAATTATAAAAGCACATTGTAAATTTTCCTTTTTTAAGTTATTAAAAGATGGTACAAATATAACATTGGTTAACTAAACTATAATTAGCTAATGGATAGAGAAATGACATAAAACTTGTTTAAGAAAGACTGAGTGCAAACAATCCCCAGCTTTTCACTATTCTTTTCTGGAAATCTGTTACTTTGTTTCCTGTGTAAGGACTCTGAATTGTTTGGGATAGAAAGTAAGTATTCAATGAATTTTTACTCTTTATTCCAGTTGTATATGTATCAGCTGTTCCGAAGTTTAGCCTATATCCATTCCTTTGGAATCTGCCATCGGGATATTAAACCACAGAACCTCTTGTTGGATCCTGATACAGCTGTCTTAAAACTCTGTGACTTTGGAAGGTAAGCTAGTTCTCTTTTCTTCTCCCTCCCTTCCCTCCTCTCCAACCCCACCCTCCCACCCTGTATACCCTGTATACTCAGAATTTTAGTCTTTCATCCAACAATTTAACTCCTAGGAACTGTTCCCTTACAAATACTCACACATTTACAAAATACTGTATATACCAGGATTTTTATCATAGAATTGTATATAAATGTCTGGCAGTAGGAAGATTACCAGATAAATTATGGTACATCATACATATAATGTAATACATGGCAGCTGTTAAAAAAAGAAAGGGGAGGCTCTCTATGAATGGAAAGTGAATGATCTCTAAGAAGTATTAAATTCAAAAAAACAAGGTCAAGAATCTATATAGTATGTTCCCTTTTGTATTCTAAAAACACAGAGAGTATAGGCATATGTACACAGATGCATAGCTTATTTTTGGAATGATATAAATTCATAATATTGATTGCTCCTAGGAGCAGGTCCCATTTGTTTATTTATGGTTTTATTTCCGTTACTCTAGGAGGTGGGTCAAAAAAGATCTTGCTGTGGTTTATGTGAAAGAGTGTTTTTCCTACGTTTTCCTCTAAGACTTGTATAGTGTCTGGTCTTACCTTTAGGTCTTTAATCCATTTTGAGTTTATTTTTGTGTATGGTGTTAGGGAGTGTTCTAATTTCATTCTTTTACATGTAGCTGTCCAGTTTTCCCAGCACCACTTATTGAAGAGGCTGTCTTTCCTCCATTGTATGTTCTTGCCTTCTTTGTCATAAATTAGGTGCCCATATGTGCATGGGTTTATCTCTGGGCATTCTATCCTGTACCATTGATCTATATTTCTGTTTTTGTGCCAGTACTATACTGTCTTGATTACTGTAGCTTTGTGGTGTAGTTTGAAGTCGGGGAATCTGATTCCTTCGACTCCATTTTTCTTTGTCAAGATTGCCTTGGCTATTCGGGATCTTTTGAGTTTCCATATGAATTGTAAAATTTTTTCTTCTAATTCTGTGAAGAATGCCATTGGTAGTTTGATAGGGATTGCATTGAATCTATAGATTGCTTTGGGTAGTATAGTCATTTTCACAATATTAATTCTTCCAATCCAAGAACATGGTATATTTCTCCATCTGTTTATGTCATCTATGATTTCTTTCATCAGTGTTTTATAGTTTTCTGAGTACAAGTCTTTCACCTCCTTAAGCAGGTTTATTCCTAGGTATTTTGTTCTTTCTGTTGCAGTGGTAAATGAGAGTGTTTCCTTAATTTCTCTTTCTGATTTTTCGTTGTTAGTGTATAGTAATACCAGAGATTTCTGTGCATTAATTTTTTATCCTGCTACTTTACCAAATTCACTGGTTAGTTCTACTGGTTTTCTGGTGGCGTCTTTAGGGTTTTCTATGTATAGTGTATGTCATCTGCAAACAGTGACGGTTTTACTTCTTCTTTTCCAATTTGTATTGCTTTTATTTCTTTTTCTTCTCTGATTGCTGTGGGTAGGACTTGCAAAACTATGTTGAATAAGAGTGGTGAGAGTGGGCATCCTTGTCTTGTTCCTGATCTTAGTGAAAATGCTTTCAGTTTTTCACCATTGAGTATGATGCTTGCTGTGGATTTGTCATATATAGCCTTTATTATGTTGAGGAAGTTTCCCTCTCTACCCATATTCTGGAGAGCTTTTATCATAAATGTGTGTTGAATTTTGTCAAAAGCTTTTTCTGCATCTATTGAGATGATCATATGGTTTTTATTCCTTAATTTGTTAATGTGGTATGTCACATTGATTGATTTGTGTATATTGAAGAATCATTGCATCCCTGGGATAAATCCCACTTGATCATGGCGTATGATCCTTTTAATGTGCTGTTGGATTCTATATGCTAATATTTTGTTCAGGATTTTTGCATCTGTGTTCATCAGTGATATTGGTCTATAATTTTCTTTTTTTGTGATATCTTTTTCTGGTTATGGTGACAGTGTGATGGTGGCTTCATAGAATGACTTTGGGAGTGTTTCTCCCTCTGCAATTTTTTGAAAGAGTTTGACAAGGATAGGTGTTAGTTCTTCTGTAAACGTTTGATAGAATTCGCCTGTGAAGCCATCTGGTCCTGAACTTTTGTTTGTTGGAAGATTTTTAATTACGGTTTCAATTTCATTACTTGTGATAGGTCTGTTTATATTTTCTACTTCTTCCTGGTTCAGTCTTGGAAAATTGTACCTTTCCAAGAACTTGTCAGTTTCTTCCAGGTTTGTCCATTTTACTGGCATATAGTTGTTTGTAGTAGTCTCTTATAATCCTTTGTATTTCTGCAGTGTCAGTTGTGATTTCTCCTTTTTCATTTCTAATTTTATTTATTTGCATCCTCTCCCATTTTTTCTTGATGAATCTGGCTAAGGGTTTATCAATTTTGTTTATCTTCTCAAAGAACCAGCTTTTAGTTTTATTGATCTTTATTATAGATTTCTTCATTTCTATTTCATTTATTTCTGCTCTGATCTTTATGATTTCTTTCCTTCTACTGACTTTGGGTTTTCTTTGGTCTTCTTTCTCTAGTTGTTTTAAGTGTAGGGTTAGATTGTTTATTTGAGATTATTCTTGTTTCTTGAGGTGAGGTTGAATTGCTGTAAACTTCCCTCTTAGAACTGCTTTTGCTGTGTCCCACAGGTTTTGGGTCATCATGTTTTCATTGTCATTTGTTTCTATGTATTTTTTAATTTCTTCTTTGATTTCTTCAGTGATCTCTTGGTTATTTAGTAGCACACTGTTTAGCCTCCATGTATTTGTGTTTTTTACAGTTTTTTTTCCTGTAATTGATTTCCAGTCTCATAGTGTTGTGGTCAGAAAAGATGCTTGATACTATTTCAATTTTCTTAAGTCTTCCGAGGCTTGATTTGTGACCCAAGATTTGATCTATCCTGGAGAACGTTCCAGGTGCAGTTGAGAAGAAAGTGTATTCTGCCATTTCTGGGAGGAATGTTCTATAAATATCAGTTAGATCTATCTGGTTTATTGTGTCATTTAAAGCTTGTGTTTCCTTATTTATTTTCTGTTTGGATGATCTGTCTATGGGTGTAAGTGGGGTGTTAAAGTCCCCTACTATGATTGTGTTACTGTCGATTTCTCCTTTCATGGTTGTTAGCATTTGCCTTATGTATTGAGGTGCTCCTATGTTGGGTGCATAAACATTTATAATTGTTATATCTTCTTCTTGGATTGATCCTTTGATCATTACGTAGTGTCCCTCCTTATCTCTTGTAACAGTCTTTATTTTAAAATCTATTTAATCTGATACGAGTATTGTTACTCCAGCTTTCTTTTGATTTTCATTTGCATGGAATATCTTTTTCCATCCCCTCACTTTCAGTCTGTATGTGTCCCTAGGTCTGAAGTGGGTCTCTTGTAGACAGCATATATATAGGTCTTGTTTTTGTATCCATTCAGCCAGTCTGTGTCTTTTGGTTGGGGCATTTAATCCATTTATAGTCAAAGTTATTATTGATATATATGTTCCTATTACCATTTTCTTAATTTTTTTTTTTTTTTTTTTTTTTTTTTTTTTTTTGCGGTACGTGGGCCTCTCACTGTTGTGGCCTCTCCAGTTGCGGAGCACAGGCTCCGGACGCGCAGGCTCAGCAGCCATGGCTCACAGGCCCAGCCGCTCCACGGCATGTGGGATCTTCCCAGACCGGGGCATGAACCCGTGTCCCCTGCATCGGCAGGCAGACTTTCAACCACTGCACCACCAGGGAAGCCCTTGGGTTTGTTTTTGTGGGTCTTTTTCTTCTCTTGTGTCTCCGCTTAGAGAAGTTTCTTTAGCATTTTTTGTAAAGCTGATTTGGTGGTGCTGAATTCTCTTAGCTTTTGCTTGTCTGAAAAGCTTTTGACTTTTCCATCGAATCCTGCCACTCCCTTCTGGCCTGCAGAGTTTCCGCTGAAAAATCAGCTGATAATGTTATGGGGATTCCTTTGTATGTTATTTTTTGTTTTTCCCTTGCTGCTTTTAATATTTTTTCTTTGAATTTAATTTTTGTTAGTTTGATTAATATGTGTCTTGGTGTGTTTTTCCTAGGGTTTATCCTGTATGGGACTCTCTGTACTTCCTGGACTTGGGTGACTGTTTACTTTCCCATGTTAAGGAAGTTTTCAACTATAACCTCTTCAAATATTTTCTCAGACCCTTTCTTTTTCTCTTCTTCTCCTGGGACCCCCATAATTCGAATGTTGGTGCATTTTGTGTTGTCCCAGAGGTCTTGAGATTGTCTTCAATCTTTTCATTCTTTTTTCTGTTCCTCAGCAATTATTTCCACCATTTTGTCTTCCAGCTCACTTACTCATTTTTCTGCCTCAGTTATTCTGTTATCGATTCCTTCTAGTGTCTTTTTCATTTCAGTATTGTGTTGTTCATCTCTGTTTGTTTGTTCTTTAGTTCTTCTAGATCTTTGTTAACCATTTCTTGTATTTTCTCAGTCCATGCCTCCATTCTATTTCCGAGATTCTGGATCATCTTTACTATCATTACTCTGAATTCTTTTTCAGGTAGATTGCCTATTTCCTCTTCATTTATTTGGTCTTGTAGGTTTTTACCTTGCTCCTTCATTTGTGACATTTTTTTTTGCCGTGTCTTTTTTTTTTTTTCCCCTAATGAGTGGGATTGTGTTTCTGACTTACTGGTTGTTTGACCTGAGACTTCCAACACTGGAGTTTGTAGGCTGTTGGGTAGAGCTGGGTCTTGGTGCTGAGATGAGGAGCTCTGTGAGGTCTCACTCCAGTGAACATTCCCTGAGGTCTGAGGTTCTCTGTTAGTCCAGTGGTTCAGAGTCGGAGCTCCCACTGGAGCTCCCACCGAAGGAATTTTGGCCCAACCCTGGGTTCGTGAACCAAGGTCCGGCAAGTTGCCTGGGGCAGCAAAAAAAAACAATAACAAAGTAAAAAATAAACAGATATGTTAGGAAGAATATAAAAATAAAAGTATAGATGAATCAACAGCCAGAAGGCACATCAGTACCATAATAGTAAAAAAGAGGAGGAGGAAAAAGAAAAAAGAAGAGAAAAGATGTGGGCAGGGGGAGGCCTTGGCTGTGGAGGGCGGGGCCTAAGCAAGGGTGAGGTTTGGGTGGTGGGCAGGGCTAATGCTCAGGACTGACAGGGCTGGAAAAGGCCCTGGGGGCTGTGGGGGGTGGGGCTTAGGCTCAAGGAACAGAAGGGACCCAGGTTTGCCCCCCAGCCCTGGTCTCAGAGGGCGGGGGACCTCACAGGGGAGCCCAGCAATCTTCCTGGGGTCTAGTGGGTGGGGCAGTTGCCCTCTGCTCCTCTCCCTCTCTTCCTGGAGGGCCCCTCCCGCCTGCCTCTCCTGTTCTCCCCTAGGCCTCCTTCCTATGCCCCCAAGGACCCACGAGACCTGGAGGGACCTTTGGAGGGCAGGGGATCGGTCTGGGAGCTCAGCAGGCTGCGCGGGGCCCCAGTGGGTGGGGCAATCACCCTCTGCTTCTCTCCTGTCCCTCCTTGGATGGCTCCTCCCGCCTGCCGCTCCTCATCTCCCCAGCCTCCCTCTTATGCCCCCAGGACCCACATGGCCTGGATGGGGCTGTGGAGGTGGGGTACTGGCTTGAGAGCTCAGCAGGCTCCCCAGCCCAAGTGAGCCAGGCGATCACCCTCTGCTCCTCTCCTTCTCTTCCCAGAGAGTCCCTCCCTTGTGCCTCTCCTGATCTCCCTGACCTCAGGGGCACAGATCCTGTCTGACCTCCACTTCTCCTCCCCCGTCAGTCCCCCTACTTCCTACCGGTTTACTTTGGGGTTCCTACTATCTCCTTGGGCGTTAGCGTCCCCCACCAGCGGCCGGCAGGCACACTAGTTGTGGGGAGAAGCTAACTTTGTGTCTTCCCACACCACCATCTTGACTCTGCCTAGTTCACTTTTAATAGCTCTGATAACAAAGCTGCCTTTTTTGTTTTTAACGGCTAGTTTGAGCAAGTAGAGTTTGGGTTACACTTTGAAGGTAGCGCTATCAAGTGGCATTTCTAATATTACCTTCTTTATCACTGAATTTTCTGACTAAATAATTGGAATCCGTCTTGTTAATTTAGAAAATTCTTTATAAGGTAGAAAGGTTTTATCAGTTTTACTGAAAAAGTGTCTTAATTTTCATGCCTAAAAACAGGGATTAGTGTTTATCAATTTATGAAATGGCTGCTGTATGTCAAACCTTGGTGAGAATGTTAAAAAATAAACTGCCTCCCACCTTCAAAACTTGTGATGAAGGAAGACCAGGTTATGGTCAGACTTATCATTGACCAGAAACAAATGTAAGAAAAGAAAGCCCAAACTGAAACCTTTGTGACTACTTTCATCTATCTCTACTCTGATTTTCCCGTACCTTTACCTAAAAAAATTTTTTTACCTTTTCTGTGACTTACTTTTTTACTGTTTTGATTTTGTTGTTTGTATTTATTTCCTGTATTTATCTTTCCTATAATTGTATGTCAAAATGGTTAGCTTCTGTAGCAGTTTATTTATTTTAGTGTGTCTTCAAGTTATCTTGAGAGGTACTTCGAAAGAAACTAATTTTAATATTTAAAATACATGCCACAAAGTATTTGGGAAGGAAAGTTGGATTAAGAGAATGTGTGATTTAACTTACAACAGTGGAATTAGAATTCATGGACTGTGAATTACCTCTGCCCTACAGGAAAGGGCCTATCTTTTTTTATTGGATAACAAATGCTTAGACAGTTAATAAATTGACCAAATGGTGGAAAAACATAAAGTAGATTGGATCTGCAAGCTTTGGGATACTTACTCTGAGTCAGAAGTCAAATTTTAAGAGAGTGGCCAATTTCTTACCTTTTTCAAAAACATATTGGGTAAGCAATATTCATTCTTATAATCTATTACTGTGCTTTTTGGTGACGGGAAGTACCGCTCATTTTCATGCCCTTTCTTCTTTGTATTTTAAAGGTGGAATTCAGGGAACAAGAGCAGAAGAAATTCAACATTTATCATTTTGTGATTTTTTTAAAAATCTTTTTCCTCAGGTGACAGTTAACAAATGCATTCTTTAAAAGTTACTGTTCTTTTTTCAGAGTGATATGTTAAAATTATAAGTTTGTTTTGTCAGACATAGTTATGGTTCATATTTTCTTTTTCTTATATATTGCGTGATTGGAATTATGGGAATCTTAGATAAACATTGTGTTGCGAATGCGAATGATAGCAGTTTACGATAGCAATGATACGGTTTAGATTTCATTTAAAGAATTTTTGCTTTTGATTTTTTTATTAGTGCAAAGCAGCTGGTCCGAGGAGAACCCAATGTTTCGTATATCTGTTCTCGGTACTATAGGGCACCAGAGTTGATCTTTGGAGCCACTGATTATACCTCTAGTATAGGTAAGTAATGGACCCAAATATAATGGCTTGTAATTATTTATTGCATCTTGTTTTTAGTAATTTAGTATTACTAATCTGTTCTTAAATATACCTTGAAATATATTTCTTCTTAAAGATTGATATGCAAAAATGTATAGAATTTAAGATATATTTATTATTCTACTTTTACGTTTCTTGTATTATAAGCTACTCCTTTGTGATTTCTTTAGGAGTACAGTTATTTTTAACTTAAAATTGTAAATAAATTCTAAGTATACCTTTTCTAACTTAAAAAAAAAAATTCCCCTGAAATATTCCCTTCTGAGCTTGATTGCCAGTTGGAGAATTTGCATCAATTAAGTTTATGATTAAAGTGGTAGGATGACCATATTACTGATACTCCTGCTGTGCTGTCTCAGTTGGTTATTTAAGTCTGCTCAAAAGGAACAATCTGATTTTTTTATTAGTAGTTTGGACAAACCCACCAATTCTGTAGAATTTGTCACCAAAGATCTTTAATGATAGAAGGAATTGAATAGAAACAGTTTGCTTCATTCTTCATTGACCTCCTCTTCTACCTCATTTTAGCCCACTAGTAGTAGTGCACATACAGAGTATGATCAGCTGAACATGAATAGGAAGCTAAGAAAGGAGCAACCTTAGGGTGGCATGCAGGTGGAGGTCAACTTTATTTTATTGTTATATATTGCTTCTGAAGAGAATTCCTTGGTCCAAAAGCATAGAAGACAAACAAACAAAAAAATAAGTAAATGCGGTTTGCCTCTTTTATTTATTTATTTTTTATTAATTTTATTTTTGGCTGCATTGGGTCTTCATTGCTGCATGCGGGCTTTCTTTAGTTGGAGCGAGTAGGAGCTACTCTTCGTTGCAGTGCGTGTGCTTCTCATTGCGGTGGCTTCTCTTGTTGTGGAGAATGGAGTTGGTGTGCGAGCTTCAGCAGTTGTGGCACGTGGGCTCTAGAGCGCAGTCTCAGTAGTTGTGGCGCACGGGCTTAGTTGCTCCGTGGCATGTGGGATCTTCCTGGCCCAGGGTTCGAACCCATGTCCCCTGCATTGACAGGCAGTTTCTTAACCACTGCGCCTCCAGGGAAGTCCTGGTTTGCTTCTTTTAAAAAAGTCATGATCATATTATGTGACATATTAAGGCATGTTTAACATAAACCTTTAACCCTCTTAAGAGTATATTACTTCTGTAAATGTCCATGTGCCTAGCAGTTCTTTGGGAATACTTCTCACAAAAAAGGCCAGTGTAATCTGTTTCCTCTACTAGGAATCAATTTTCTGGATATTATGAGTACCTGCTTTCCAGTAGCCTCCTTTGCATGACTAAAACCAGATTCTGACGTCCTAGGCGTAGGACTCACCATAGGCCACTGATTCAGCTGGGACCTTTTGGACCCTAACAAGCCTAGATTTGGCTTTCCCTTTTAGATTTAGGATACTTGCTTCTTAAGACTCTGGAAGATTTATAAATAAACAAAAATAAATATATTTAAAAGTGTTCTAATACAAATATATTTTGGAAATATTTTTAACAATGGTATTAAAAGTGAAAGAGTAGCTGGACAAAATCAACTTGAATTTCTTAGATGAATTTTCTGTCATTATTTTTCCAAGCCAGTAAAATGTAGTCATTGGAGCAGGGATTTCTAATTCCTCTTTTTTTTTTAATTTAATTTTTATTTTATATTGGAATATAGTTGACTTACAATGTCGTGTTAGTTTCCAGTTCCTCTTGTTAGTGCGTCTTACCACATCAGACTGATTAAATTATTTGTTGTCCCCATGCCATTCACCATTCTTCTCCTTCCCTACTGGTAGATGGAAAACCCAGCAATGATTTATGTTCATCTCCCTAAAACAGTTGTTTGGTGATTCAAAACCCAGGAATTCAAAACCCAGGATACAAAACCCAGGAATCCAGAAACTGAAAATTAGCTTTTTCTTGCAGGAAGTCTTAGGTAGTGGGCTCTAAATAGAGTGCCCGTATAATTTATCTTCTCATTTGGTAATACTTTTAAGAGAGAAAGGGGATGCTCTTCATAATTATCCCAGGACAGTCATCTAGACCAGGACTATCGTGGGTAAGCCAGGATGTACGCTTTATTTTTTTATTTAGTAAATTTATTTATAAATTATTAAAATTTATTAATTAAATTATTTTTTAAAGTTTTCTCTCAAGATTGAGGTTTCTGCTTTGACTTAAAAGTGAATTAAAATTTGTAATTTGTAAAATAAAATGTATTCTTCTCTCTTTGCATTTTAAAATATTCATATATTTAAGCACATTTTTCTGTCAGTCATATTACAAGACAAAAGTTTAACCATTTAAAGTATTAAAATTTTTTTCCCAGAAATTTTCATTGGCTTACAACCCTGTACATAGGACATTAAACCCTTGCTTTCTGCTACTCTGTATAAGTACCTGCCAATGTGAAGAGATTGTATCACTTTGACTTATTTTTAAGTATAATAAGTAAATAATCATGTGCTATGTTTTCATTCTATAATCCCTGTCTTGGTTGTTGAAGACTTGAACATCTGCTATTTGATAATTAAATAGATATTACCCTTTATTAGAATATTCTTATTGTCCTGTTTCCTGTAGTAAGTTTAACACAGTTTTTAAATGCATTAAGGATAGTTTGATGACTTTTTGCCCTCTGTTTTGGATTATACAGTCTTTTCCTTGTGATATTTCTCTGACCAAAGTAAAATTAGAAAATGTATACAATTTAATGCAACTTAAGCTACAGAGTATTAATAAGCTTTCTTTTTCTTTTTTCTTCAGATGTATGGTCTGCAGGCTGTGTGTTGGCTGAGCTGTTGCTAGGACAACCAATATTTCCAGGGGACAGTGGTGTGGATCAATTGGTAGAAATAATCAAGGTGAGAAGATGGGATCAGAATTTTTGAACTAGAAGGAATCTTACTGCTGTTTTCTAAGAATCCATATCTCTCACACACTCATGAAAAACTGAGGAAATGGAGAATGTGATCTAAGATCACATAGCAAGTTCAGCTGTGGAAGAAGTATAAGAACCCAGCTTTTGCTTTCTAATTGAGTTATTCTTTTGTTATGTGATACTAGAAAAGCTATTTTGGCTATCTGATGCAAGAAAGGGATATATCTGTTATTTAAAGTACTTAAAAGCAATAGATCACTAAAATGTATATAAACTGAATAAAAACCCAAGCTATGTCTATTTTTGCTCACCATGTGCTCTCTGCTCATAATACTCTGCTGAGCACATAGGAGATGCTTGTATTTAGTCAATATTTATAAAATGAAAAAGTGAGTATATATGACTAGATCACTTGATAGAAGCAGAATTTTTACTTATAAGTTAAGGAAGTTTTTACTTATAAATTTACTTATAATTTATTAGGTCTGTCAACACCTTTATTAACAACATCAGATCCAAAGTATTATTATTTTGGAATTCATACTGTCTCTTAAGAACAGCAGCAGTGACATTTTCAAGTTTTTAATATTTGAGATCTTAAATAAGTTCTCACCTCCCCCCCTTTAGTAATATCTAGTGTCTCTGTATTTAGACCACTAGATTGGTTGATTCTAAGGTTATAGTTTGTCCAAAGCAACAACACCTACTGTCTATTAGGCTTTATTCTTGATTTTCCAGATGTTTCATGGAAGTGGAAAATTGAAAGTCTCCTTAGAGGTTATGTAGTCCAATTCTCTATCCAATGAAAGAAGCTTCTTAGTTACATTCCTGACAGATGATTTTTCAGTGTTTTCTTGAATACTTCCAGCATCAGGTCGCTACTTTGGAATGCAGCCTGTTTTGTATCTGGACAGCTTGAATTTAGTTTTTATTGTGCTGAGCCTCAGCAGCTTATTTATTTATTTAAAAAAATTTTGTGTTTTATATTGGAGTATAGTTGATTAACAATGTGTTAGTTTCAAGTGTACAGCAGCATGATTCAGTTATACATATACATTATCTATTTTTCTAAATCTTTTCCCATTTAGGTTATTACAGAGTATTGAGCAGGGTTCCCTGTGCTATTCAGTAGGTCCTTATTGGTTCTCAGTAGCTTTTTGTAGTTATACACAGGATGGTGATTAAGTTATTTTAAAATCCTTGTACTTAATTTATAAGAATATGTTACTTTTTTTTTTTTGCGGTATGCGGGCCTCTCACTGTTGTGGCCTCTCCCGTTGCGGAGCACAGGCTCCAGACGTGCAGGCTTAGTGGCCATGGCTTACGGGCCCAGCCGCTCCGCGGCATGTGGAATCTTCCCGGACCAGGGCACGAACCCGTGTCCCCTGCATCGGCAGGCAGACTCTCAACCACTGCACCACCAGGGAGGCCCAGAATATGTTACTTTTGATAAAATGATCTTGCTAGGTATCAGTGTGTACAAGTGTGGTTGAAAACACCCATGTGTAATCAAGAATCTTCCTTACTATCTATATAATTTCTTATGATTTGCACTTGAGATCACTGGTATTTTGCTGTCTTTTTGTAGTAACTATCTTTTAGTTTCAAATTGAAGCTTTAAACTTAGTTCAGCAGACCTACTTCCTTCCTGATTCCCATACTACACTCAGATCTAAGTTCAGATAGTTTGATTTCCTTGTTTCCTAAAAGCCTATGTATTCTTCATTATTATTCAAATTAGTATTCTAATACAGGAGTTGGCAAACTTTCTATAAAGGGCTAGATAAAACATTTTAGGCTTCATGGGCTAAAAGGAAAGTTAGGGATGTCTGAGATATATTGGATTGGGCAAAAAGTTTGTTCAGTTACTGAACACATTGTTCAGTAAAGTTCTTCATGAAAATGAAAAATGTGTCTTTTATTTGTACTTAAAACCGAACGAACTTTTTGGCCAACTCAATATAACAAAAAAATTTCCACATATTTTTCATTGATGAAATTCAAGTCTACTAATTAGAGGAATGGATTTCTTTTGAGGGGGCTATAACATTTCTCTTAATTGGGGTTCAAAGTCAGTGTTTCATATCATCAAATTGATTGCAAATGTTTATCTGTAAAATCAATTCTTAGTTCCTGGGCCCTTCCTACATAAACAGAGATTGGGCCATAGTTTGCTGACCCTTAGTCAGTACAACCATTCAGCATTTCTTCTATCCCCAGGCTTTCAATTGTATCTGAGTTTACCATACTACAGTTCTCCTGGTGTATTGACATCCTATTTGTCATATATGTTTAGCTTATTAGAACTGCATCATTTCTCTACTGATTATAGTTTAGAACTGTGTGATGGTTTATTCTTTGTCATTAATTTTAGTGAATTCATACAAGACACAAACCAAATTGCTTAGGAAGCTAAACTGAATATCTGTGATAAATCCTATATCTCATATCTTATACACCTTTAAGTCCAGAACTTATTTCACCACTTTTTGTCAGTCCTTGTAATTCAGTTTTCTACTAATATTGGTCTGTGCTTATTTAATTTTAGTAGAAACTGTCAATTTGTTATTGATGTCATTTTTATTTAGGGCTTATTTGTTGCAAGTTTGTCCATGATTAATTTGTTGTAGTAGGCCATCTCTAAAATAAAACACTCTTTTCATTTTTATGTTATCTTGTCATCTTGCATTTATACATAGTCATCACCTACTGAAGTTCCAAGATCACTTTCTATAGATGTTTTGAAGATGATATAATGGAGTTAACATCCCAGGACAGTTTGGGATATCAAGCTTCTCAGTCCCTTTTACAGTTTTAAGCAATACTACCCAGGATAAATGATATATCAGTATTAGTTTACCACCCATTTGGTGACCTAAAGTTATACATTACACTAAGGTTAATTAATAGACATTGTATTGGGGTGTGTGTGTATGTGTGTATAGTATAGCTCTAAATCTTATTGCATGGAGGTTAATAAACTTTGTAGGGATTTTGTGTGTTTAAGTTAGCTCTAAGTCTTGTTGATCCTGTCTGTGTACTTTACATGTTGAAAATCTGTGGTGTTTCATTGAAATAAGAACTCTTAACTAATTATGATATAACTGTTCCAGTTTTCATGATCTAAGTTGTATGTCAGAAAAGAGTTGTATAGGTTAGCTTTCAAAGTTAAATGTATTAAGACATTTTATATTTTAAGCAAATATTGTCATTTCTGCTAATCAGGACTTCAAGAATAGATTTGAGTTTTCTGTGAAAAGTGGTCTCGCAGTTGCCCAACTCAAGTCTCAGTTTTTTTTAGATGTTAGGCATGCACCCTTAGTCCTTTCGGTAACTAGGGAATCTATGTTACTGTTCCTTTCTGCTCTTTCCATTTTCTCTCTTGAAAGCCTCATGGATATTCCTCTGGAGTAACTGGAGGTAGCTGACGCAGCCCCCCACACCCCTGTCCCCGGTACGATAGGTACTCTTCTCTCTGATTTTGAGTTTATGCAAAAAGTGAACAATCGTACAGCAAACTTCATAAATTATAAATGGTAGAATTACCTAATTATTTTATAAACTTTCTGAGCAGGGACTTTCTTTTATTGTTGTGTTTTAATATCCAAGGACACCAAAATAGTTTTCAGTAAGTGTTTAAATTGAATTAATCTACTAGATCATTGTTCATTCATGAATTTGGAATTACCTGGGAATTAATAAGAAAAGTTAGTGTGATTGTTGTTGTATATGTTGTTTACTAAATTTTATTGGCTTGGACGTCCATGCCAATAATTTACAGAATGAGTAACACAGAGTATTATTTAAACTGAGCTAACTTAGCTTAACCTTAACCTCCCTACTTACCCTCAAATAAGGCTTTTGAAAAATATTTAGAATAAAATTAAAATACATCTTCAGAGTAAGTTAAAAGTGTAAGGCAGAATGGAATAGAAAGTCATGAGAAATCATTTTTAAGCATGAAAAACACTTAGCTTTCTGAAGTTGATTTCATACATAGGATTATCAGATCAGAATCTCATTATGCTGGTTAATCTCTGAGTATCAAAAAGTGCTTGGATTTTCAAAGCATTTGTAAACAGAGAGATTCTGTTTGGGACTTCTAAGATAATAAGATTTTTTTTCTTAAATTCTTCCTTAACAGTACTAGTTAAAATACCCTTAAGGAATATTTGATGTGGTTTCAGATACCTGGATAAAAATAAAACATTTTGGGAGAAGATCTGTCAGGAATTTCACAAACCATAGGTTCAGTGATATAGCATTGTCCTTTGACACCTCTGCGAAAAGTCATAGCAGTGGGGTTAAAGAGTCTTTTGAAGACTTGGAAAAGGTAGTAGTTTTTAATATGATTACTTTTTTATAATTATATATGCTATAACTTTATATGCTTAATGCAGAAAATATACCCAGACACAAATGCAAAGAAAAGAACAAAAATAATCACTTTCTGTTCTGGTACATCATGAAAAATAACTTCTGTGAATATTTTTATACACTTTTCTATGCATATGTATGTTAAAACAAAAGTGCCATCTGTTTTGTAGACTTTTTTTTACTAAATAATTAAATGTATTTCTCATGTGAAGAAGTGTATGTTGACTAAGTGATTTTTTTAATGACTGCATAGATTCTATTGTAGGTTCTATTGTGAATTACATAATTGATTCTGAAAAGAATAATATAAAGTGATAAACTATTGCTTTTGAAGAGAAATTCCATATTTAGCTTCTCAAAGATTTGATCATTAACTTCCTTATATAAATGACAAATGTCCCCAAAATTCCGCAGATGGATTGAAGTTGAAGCAGTCTAGGAAATTCTGGACCTGGGAATGCTGTAGGTTTTACTAATAGTTTCTTTTCCCCCTCCAAATTTTAAAATGTAAATTTCAAGTAACGAAAGGCAAGCTTCAGTCCAGAGTTGAATTTTTGGATTAAAATATCACAGAACTTAATATTTGAAAGAAACCAACCATTTTGTAGAATTTCAAGTTTTAAATGTAATAATGTTCCTAGAGATATACTTTGATTTATTCCATAAACATTTACTTATGCTTTGTAATAATATGACCCTTTCTTTCTAATGGAAGAGTTTTAAAGGCAGAAGTAGTTAAGAGTCCACCTCTAGATGATAGAATTTCTCTATAGCTTTCATAACTGTAGTAACTAGCCTTTTAAATTTGGATATATCTCTTTTAGAAAAGCATGACATTAAACATGTAGATCGTTTTTTCTTTAATTTTTTATTTTTATAGTTGATTTACAACATTGTGTTAGTTTCTGGTGTACGGCAAAGTGATTCAGGTATACATATATATGCATATCCTTTCATGTTCTTTTCCATTATAGTTTATTACAGGATATTGAATATAGTTCCCTGTGCTATATAGTAGGACCTTGTTTATCTATTTTATATATAGTAGTTCGTATCTGCTAATCCCAGACTCGTAATTTCTCTCTCCCACATTGGTAACCTTACCTCTTTGGTAACCATAAGTTTGTTTTCTGTGTCTGTGAGTCTGTTTCTGTTCATAAATAAGTTCATTTCTGTCATATTTTAGATTTCACATATAAGTGATATCATATGGTATTTGTCTTTCTCTTTTTGACTTACTTCACTTAGTATGATAATTTCTAGGTCCATCCACGTTGCTGCAAATGGCACTATTTCATTCCTTTTATGGCTGAGTAGTATTCTGTTTTTTGTATGTGTATATACGTATACCATATCTTCCACATCTTTTTTAACAATTTATCTGTTGATTCCATGTCTTGGCTGTTGTAAATAGCCAAGGTTGCTTCCATGTCTTGGCTGTTGTAAATAGTCCTGATACGAACATTGGGGCGCAAAACATACTTAAATAGTTTGTTATAAGGCAATTAAAATTACATAATTTCCCTTTTAAAACAACTTTACTAAGCTATTGTTTAATTTTCTCTTAGCAATAATTCAATTTAGATATTTGTGTAGATGGCTCTTACACAGGTAAGAGCTAGTAAAATCTTATCTCTAGCAGAAACTTTAGAAATTTGAAAGTAAAAAACAGATCCAAATAATCTTTTGATTATGTTATTATAGCTAAGTAAGTGGACTTCATTTCTTGTGTTGCCTATCAGTAGAAAAAGATTTAGCAGTGGAGAGTGGGATTAAGGAGAGAGAGGGAAAAAAGAGGATTTTCACTTTTTACTGTTCTGTGATGTTGATTTTTTTTTTTAAACAATCAGCTTTTTGAAATCCCAGAAACTATGAAAAAAATAGGTGTTTTCAGTTGTTTTGTGCCAGAATCTTTTGTTAGGAAACAAAAACAGTTACATAGAGTTAAGAGAGCTGCATTTTATTACAAATGTCTGTCTAAATCATTGTTTTCCTGGTCTTCCAGTTTGACTGATGGCTCTTTGCAGTATAATTTATAGACAAATAGATCAGTGATTATCTGGCCCCTCAGAAGTCTACATTTTCTAATATTGGTAAAATACTGCTAATTATAAAAGCTACCACTCAGTGAGAACTTCCTCTGAACCAGGCACTGGGCTAAGCACTTTACATATATTACCACATTTAATCCTTACCTTAATCCTAGAAGGATGATAATGACAAAGATGAGTACCACTACTGTATCTGGGAGGGGTTGGGTGGTAGGAAAATCCTGTCTGATTCATCTTTAGCTAAATTGGTGTCCTCTATTCATGGTATTTTGTAGCTCTGGGGAAAACAATATGATACTTAATGTCAACTTGTTGTCTAGAACCCATTAATTTAGTATATTTTAAAATATATTTATTTATTTTGGGCTGCACGGAGTCTTCGTTGCTGCACGCAGGCTTTCTCTAGTTGCGGCGAGCGGGGGCTACTCTTCCTTAAGGTGTGCAGGCTTCTCATTGCGGTGGCTTCTCTTGCTGCGGAGCATGGGCTCTAGGCGTGCGGGCTTCAGTAGTTGTAGCACGTGGGCTCAGTAGTTGTGGCTCACGGGCTCTAGAGCGCAGGCTCAGTAGTTGTGGCACACGGGTTTAGTTGCCCCGCGGCATGTGGGATCTTCCCGGACCAGGGCTCAAACCCGTGTCCCTTTCATTGGCAGGCGGATTCTTAACCACTGCGCCACCAGGGAAGTCCCTGAATTTAGTATTTTTAAAGTATGACCACAAAATAAAGGAAACAGCCCCTAAATCTTATTGTAATGAATATACGAAATCAGTTTGTGATGTCTTTGGACTAGATTCAGTTGTGCTTCATCTAAAGCAATCAAGGTTGTAATAGTGGATTCCTTGCTTTCAAGTACAGCTCAGTGTCATTTTCATCATCTTTGTTTAGCAAATAGTTTAGCTTTCAGTTATCTCCGTATTATGAGTTGTTTAGCACCTGTGTGTGCACTCTCTCCTGGCTTAACATTTTCACCATTAAACAGTCTTTCAGACAGAGGTCTCAGATATTAACTAAATCAGAATTTAATGAGTATAAAATACTTTTTTTCCTAAGTTTTTTGACGGATCCATGATGTATCTTTGCTAACATGCATTTGGAGCTTAATCATATGTTACCTGGTGATATTTCTTGTGCTGTCATATTATAGAGCTCTTGTGTTGTTAACAGACTGCAGGGACAGCATATTAAATTTAGTTCTCTCTCCTTTTTCCACTCTCCGGAACAAGTAAGCACACTCCATTACACATTGTGGTACACATTTTTACTTGTAATGTATCAATATAATATGCAATATATAAAAAAAATTTTATTGCTTTTTTCATTCTTGTATTATTTGTTTAAATTTTTCTATGTTTATTACTGACTAGAGCAGCAACTTTTAGTAGCTTTTGGATCATGGGCCTCTTTGAAAATCTGTTCATAGCAATGGACTCTCCCCCAGAAAAATGTAGTCATGCCAGAGTTTTGCATATGATATCAGGTGAACTTTGGACTTTCTGAAGCTCATCCAGAATCCCTAGCTTAAATATCCCTATACTAGTACAAGGAACTATGGTTACAGTTTATAGTAACCGCCTGCAGTATAAATATTATGTACATAATGTCAGCGTTTTAAAAATAAGTGAATGAGGGCTTCCCTGGTGGCGCAGTGGTTGAGAGTCCACCTGCCGATGCAGGGGACACGGGTTCGTGCCCCGGTCCAGGAAGATCCCACGTGCCGCGGAGCGGCTGGGCCCGTGAGCCATGGCCGCTGAGCCTGCGCGTCCAGAGCCTGTGCTCCGCAACGGGAGAGGCCACAACAGTGAGAGGCCCATGTACCACAAAAAAAATAAATAAATAAAAAATAAAATAAAAGTAAAAATAAGTGAATGAGTAAATGAGTATTAGAATAATCATTTTAATGTAAAACTCCTCAACTACATCTTTACATTAATATGTTGTACATAGACCAGAAGAAACATCAAGTTTTAAGTAACTACTATGAAATTTTACTGACTCTACAGTAATACTAGTACTTGGTTAAATCTCTGTGCGCTTACATGTAAGTGTGCCCAGGCACAGAGAAGTCGTCTTCTGGCAGTGTGGTCTAGTTTAGCTTTTGACTTGAGAATAATGACATCCATTTGAAATCTTTAATTTCCCCAAAACAAACAGTATAAAATGATTTACTAAGTTGCCACGATATGTTTTATTTATGCAAAGAAACTTTTTTCACACAGACCTAAGTTTCATGACATTGTGACCTCAAAACTGTTGTACTGATAATTACATTTTACAACCCGACTCAGAAGACCATGCACAGAATTACTCTTTGTGGGATATAATACACTTCACGTGTCAACTGCAGATTCTTCCACATGGTTGCATTTTTTAGTTCTTTGGTGTGTTTGCTTAATTTCAGGGTCCAATATAAAGAAACACTGGAATCTTGTAGAGGGGCATTTATTTTGTTAAAAGCATACTGATTGGTATTTCATATTTATAAAACATAATTTTTATATTATTGATACATATATAATAGAAGGAAAACATGAAGAAAATCTTGGCATGTGGTGCTATGAAGAACTATAGTGTTAATGATTCTCAAAAGAAGCAAGAGCTGGGTGATGTGTGTATAAAATGTTTACATGTCTCAAAGCGGAGTGTGATTTTTAAAAGTTTGGGAAATACAGTGAGGTGTTTTTTTTTTTCTTAACCCAAGAGATTCTAATCCCACCCCTATCCCCTTTTCTGTTTTGTACTCCTACCTTGAGCATACCACTATGGCTGAGATTCACCTAGAAAAAAAGGCCTTTGACTCCTGTGAATATGTATTAACCAAGAATGACTTTTTTACTTTATGTTGAATAATTTGCATAATCAAAACAGTAATCACCTTTTTCAGGGGGAAGGAGGGTACTTGTTGCCAAATATAAAATTTTATTCAGGAAGAAAAAATGAGAGTCAAAGCAATCTTTAAAAAAAAGAGTAAAGTCATACTTCCCATTTTTGAAACTTACTATACAGCTGCAGCAATCAAGACAGTGCATATACAATGGAATATTATTCAGCCACAAGAAAGAAGGAAATCCTGCCATTTGTGGCAACATGGATGGACCTTAGGGCATTGTACTAAATAGAATAAGCCAGAGAGAGAAAGACAACTACTGCATGGTATTCCATGTATGTAGAATCTAAAAAGAAAAGAGTCAAGTCATAGAAACAGAGAGTAGAAAAGTGGTTACCAGGGACTTAGGGAGGTGGAGGAAATGAGGAGAGGTTGGTAAAAGAGGACAGACTTTATAAGATGAATAAGGTCTGAGGATCTGATGTAAAACATGATGGCTATAGTTGATAACACTATTAAATGTTCTCACCAAAAGAAGGAAGGAGGGAAGGAAGGGAAGAAAGTGTGAGGTGATGAATATGTTAATTAACTAGATGGTGGAAATCCTTTATATGTATATAAAATCACCACTGTGTACATTTTGTATGTCTTACAATTTTGTCAGTTAAACCTCAAGAAAGGGTTGGGGGAAGTATAGTACTGACACGAGTGTAGGCATGTAGATCAATGGAGTAGAATTGAGAGTCTAGAAGTAAACCTTTACTTTTATGGTCCATTGACCTTTGACAAGGGCAGTTCAACAGGGAAACAATAGTCTTTTTAACAAATGATATTTGGGCAACTGGCTATCCATATGCAAAAGAATGAAGTTGGACACCTACCTCTTACACCGGATACAAAAATTAACTCAAAATGGATAGACCTAAACATAAGAGCCAAGACTATAAAACTCTTAGAAAGAAACATGGGTGTAAATCTTTGTGACCTTCAATTAGGCAGTGACTTTTTAGATATGGCACAAAAAGCACAAGTGACAGTGGAAAAAACAGATACATTGAACTTCATCAAAATTTAACAATTTGTGTTTCAAAGGACACCATCCAGAAAATTAAAAGCACACAGAATGGGAGAAAATTTTTGCAAATCATATATATGATAAAGGACTTGTATCCAGAATAAGGAACTCTTACAACTCAATGATAAAAAGACAACCCAATAGAAAAATGGGCAAAGGATCCGAATAACATTTCTCGAAAGAAGACATACAAATGACCAGTAGGCACACATACACAAAAAAGATGCTCAACATTGTTAGTCATTAGAGAAATGCAAATCAATACCATAATGAATACTACATCACATTCATCAGGATGGCTAAAATAAAGACAGACAATAACTAGTATTGGTAAGGATATGGAGAAATTGAAATCTTCATACATTGCTGGAGGGATTGTAAAATGGTGTGAACAAAAAATGGTTTGGCATTTCCTCAAAATACTAAACATAAGAGTTACCGTATGACCCGGCAATTCCATTCATAGGAATGAATTGAAAACATTTATCCACACAAAAACTTGCACATAAATGTTCATAGCAACATTATTTATAGCCAAAAAGTAGAAATGTTTCAAATATCCATCAGTTGATGAATGGATGAAGAAAATGTCAGACACAAAAGACCACATGTTAATGTGATTCCATTTATGTGAAATGTCCAGAATAAGCAGATCTGTAGAGACAGAAAGTAGATTAGTGGTTGCCAGGAATTGGGGAGAGTGGAAATGGCAGTGACTGCTCATGGGTGCAGGGTTTCATTTTGGGGTGATGAACATGTTCTAAAATTAGATAGCAGTTGATGGCTGTACACCTCTGAATATACTAAAAAAAATCAGTTCTATACTTTAAAGGGGTGAATTTCATAATATATGAAGTATATCTGAAAGATTTTTGTTCTGAAGACAAGAATGACGGCATGTGCCTACAGAACTTTTGATCAGGTCGTGTTGCTGTTTCCACCATATTTTAAGAAAGGCAATAAACTCTGACCGTAGTTTTGCAAAGGACTCAGATCAAGTTAAGTGACAGATGGCGCAGGATTAAATGGAGTACAGCATGGACACATAAAGGGACCCTCCTGTACTAGTTTATCCCCTCTAGGCTGAGAAAATACTTCAGCCAAATTGTTTAGTTGTGTTCAAATAACATGACAACTTGATGCTGTTTTCTTCACAGATGTTCCTAATGGGATTTTAAGATTTGTATTGCTGCACTTTTTTGCCGGGGAAGGGGTGGGTGGTGGTTCCTTGCCTTTTGGAAATCAGCGGAGAACCCTGAGAAGGAAACATTGCATACACCACCAAAAAAAAAAAAACAAAATTCTTATACCAAAATTTCACTCATATATTGTAAGAAAGAGGCAGATGGAAACTGGATAAAATCTGTGTGTGTTGAGAGTTAAGTATTTTGGCTACCTACAGAGGATATAGCATTTTATATCAATCCTGTGGAAGTGAAAATGTGTAGAAATGATTCCAGTGTCAATAGAGTACTAATATTTTGAAATAGAATAGCTCAGTGACATCTTTTCTAGTTTTCTAATTAGAGAAATTTGTTACATTTATGATATAGGCAGCCAACTTGACAGTTATGCAATTTGAATAAACATTTCTTTTATGCAGAAAGGAAATAAAGATGTTTAATTATTCAGCCATGTCACACGTAATCTCTTGCTTCTGTGTTACACAGTTTTTATCTGCTTATTTAAAAAGCTTTGATTGAATTCATTATGTATAGCCTGGGTCATGTATCCTTTTAGTCTTTCAGGGTACATACCACTAAATCAACAACATGCTGATTTAGTGAACTATCTGGGCTAGAACATCGAGGGTCTTTGCCCTCAAGGAGTTCAGAGACTCATTGAGGGGAGGAAGGGAACAAATGAGGGCAATAAAGTAAGGCAGGTATGATCCCAGAAGTCTGAGCAGAGTACAAAGGCAGGAGCATTCTATTTGGAGGTAAATCCTATCTGGAAGGACTTCATAGAAGAGGTAACTCTTGAGCTGACTCTTGAAACATGGAAAGATATTCACCATTTAGTGAAAGGACGAGAATGGAGGACATACGTGCCAATTTGGACAAGGATGCTTAGTGAAGTCACGTCTATTGTGTGTTGCTTTATGGTTTGAGCCTAAGGTTCTGAATGGTGGGGATAGAATATGAGTTTACCAGGAGAGAGAAGGCTGGAGCTGTGGGCAGTGGCCAGAACACATTAGTATGTAAGCAGCTGGAAGCCACTGTAGGATTTTAAGCAGAGGAGTAACAGATTTCTAATAGAATTTCTTTTATTTCACGTTTGCTTTAAAGGCTGCACATACAGCTCTATTGCTAAAGTTTGGCGACCTCTGGTGTTGAGCCATTAAAACGCAAAGCTGTGAAAGAAATGTATTTCAGAGCTTTTGTCAGATGATTCTTGGCTGTGTTTTATTTCTTTGAAGACATAAATCGTAATTCCTGACTTGATATTTATTGGTGTTAGCTAAATTTGCAACTAAATGAATGAAAAAAATGTTAAAACAAGCATGATGGGACCGGGTACAAATGAAATGATTGATTTAATCATAAGGGATGAACAGCATCCCCAAAGGGTTGTGACAGGCTAATCTCTGGTACTTTGAGTCTTTCCACCACCTACTCCACATGATGTTCTAGGACAATGGACTTAAAAAATGCTTTTTTGCAATAAATGGAAAGATCTTATTCTAATAACAGATAACTCAAGAGTACACACGTCCCAATGGTGTGATAATTTTGAACGTCTGCCCCTTTTATTGTGTGAGAGATATACGTACAGAAAAGTGCATAAAACATTACGTGTAGTTTCGTTTCCTTTAAGTTGTGGGGGACTCAGTTTTTAGGAAATCCAGGAATAATAATTATTTTTTAAGTGTACCCTTAGTCTAAAAGTTTTGGGAAAAAATTACTTTTCCACCTCTTAATATTTGGGGAATCCTAAGACTTGTTTTGTGTCTGAAGTGATGAAGTCCACATCAAACATGCTTTTTCTTAATCTATAAAATGAAAAAGTTTAAGTATATGATTTCAGAGTTTCCAAATATAAATCAGCTGAAATAAATCAGGCGGAAATACACTCTGAACCTAATAGAAACAACGTAAAACTTAAAGATATACTCAGAAGTAGAAATGGGATAGTTGATGTATTTAAATGTTTTATATTTGTGGTATTGATTGCAGATGGTGATGCATTCAGAATCTTGCTCTTCATAATCTGTCACTTGTTTACCTTTTAGCCTTTAATGTTGCCATCCATCCATTTTCTAATCCTTATTTTCTGTTAGCACTCAACTGTTAACAGTTATCCAGATCGTGCTGTTCTCCACTTGGTACCTAGAGCGCATAGAATGTGCATCTGACTCGCTTGCTTCCTAGATTGCTTAAGTAAAATTAGCTCTTGCCTCTCCTTTCAGGATCCTTTCCTGAATCTTTTCCTTACTTCAGTGCATTGTTAGCACTTTCACCTTACACATTATCTGTGCTTATTTTGTTGTACTGATCTTGGCTATTTGAACTTGACTTATAATGTACAAGTCTCTCTGCCCTAGAGCTCCTTGAGCATAGGAACTTTGTTGAGTGAGTGACTTAAGGAGGCTGAAAAAATTTTTTAAATGCCTCTCAATTATGTCTAACCTTTGCATTCTTACATTCCTTTGCATCTTAACTCATACCTTTGCTTTCTTAAAGACTAAACATACTGTATATAAAATAATTCTGATTTTAGGGTTTGACAGACTGATAACTTTTAATGCTAGCCTTAATATAGCAACAGAAGAAGGATAAACATATGGTTGTATTTCGGGTAGTAACGTCATCACAAATTACATAATGGTCTGTTTTTTACTTTTTAAATTAATTTCATAGAGATGTTAACTTACATACAATAAAACGTAGCAACTTTAAGTGTACAGTTTAATGAGTTTTGACAAACATATAACCACTATACTCGTCAAGGTTTAGAACATTTACATCACCCCAAATGGGGTGACCAAATGTCCCAGTTTGCCCAGGACTGAGGGATTTGTCAAGATAGTCCCAGGTAAACTGGGACAGTTGATCACCCTGTTTGTATACCTTTGCAGTCTCCCATCTTCTGTTTCAGGTTACCATAGGTCTGCTTTCTGTCACTGATGATTAGTTTTTCCTATTCCAGAATTTCATATGAGTGGAATCATATAGTATATGTATATTTTTATATCTGGCTTCTTTAGCTCAACATCATGTTTTTGAGACTCATCCATCTTTTTATTTGTATTACCTATTTATTCTGTTTTATGCTTAGTTGTATTCTATGCATATACCACAATTTGTTTATCCATTCACTTGTAGATGGGCATTTGACTTGTTTTTTTGTTTTGGCTATTGTGAGTAAAGTTTCTGTGTTTGTTTATAAATATTTCTGCAGACATGTGTTTACAGTTCTCTTCAATAAAGAGCTAGGACTGAAATTGCTGGTCATATGATAAGTGTATGTAAACTTTGTAAGAAATCATCAAACTGTTTTCCAAAGCAGTTTCACTATTTTTCACTCCCACCAGCAGTGTATGAGAGTTCCAGCAGTTTACATTCTTACCAACATACAGTATTCATAATAACTTTAAGTTTAGTCTTAAAATTGCTTTTATCGGGCTTCCCTGGTGGCGCAGTGGTTGAGAGTCTGCCTGCCAATGCAGGGGACATGGGTTCAAGCCCTGGTCTGGGAAGATCCCACGTGCCACGGAGCAGCTGGGCCCGTGAGCTACAAATACTGAGCTCTGCGCGTATGGAGCCTGTGCTCTGCAGCAGGAGAGGCCGCGACAGTGAGAGGCCCGCGCACCGCGATGAAGAGTGGCCCCCGCTTGCCACAACTAGAGAAAGCCCTCGCACAGAAACGAAGACCCAACACAGCCAAAAATAAATAAATGAATAAATAAATTTAAAAAAAAAAAAAAAAAAATTGCTTTTATCATTAGGAAATGTCCCTCTTTGTTTAATTTCCTTGTCCTGAAGTCTACAATTTTCTGATATTAATGTAATAAGCACTCTATCCTTCTTATGATTAGTGTTTGCATGGTATATCTTTTTGTATCCTTTTACTTTTAATATATGTGTCTTTATATTTAAAGTTCATTTCTTACAGACAGTATATACTTAGGTCTTCTTTTTTAAATTGTCTGATAATTTCTGCCTTTAATTGGAGCGTTTAGACCATTTACATTCAATGCAATTATTAATATGCTTGGGTTTAAGTATTCCACCTTGATATTTGTTTTCTTTTTATCGTTCCTTCTCTCTCTCTTCTTCTCTTTTACTGCTACCTTGTGGCTTATAATGAGTGTTTTTTATTTTCCCTATTGACTTTTTAAGCTATATCACCATGTTGCATTTTTTTTAGAGTTTGTTCTAAGATTGAAAATAGGCATCCTACTCTGTCACAGACTACAAATAATAATTTACCACTTTGCATATAAAGTAAGAACCTTACAACAAAGTATTTACATTTTCCCTTCCTGTCCTTCGTGCTCTTGTTGTCAGACATTTTTTACTCCTACAATACTTTATTATTTTGCTTTAAACAGTTTTCTTCTAAAGCAATTTAAAAGCAAAGGGGAAATGTCATACATATAGCCCATATTTACCAGTTTTGGTGGTCTTTATTCCTTTTTATAGAGAGGAATGTCCATTTGGAATCCTTTTCTGTCATCCTGAAGTATTTTCTTTTAGTGAAAATCTGGTGACAAACTCTCTTAGCTTTTGTTTGCCTAATAATGTATTTTGAAGGATATTTTCACTGGATATAGAATTTCTTGGTTTCCAGTTTCTTTTTTTAGAAAGGTCTCTATTTTCTTCTGGCTTGCATTGTTTCTGCTAAGTCAGCTGTCATTCTTATTGTTGGCTGTATAAAATGTGTCCCTTTGTTTTGGGAAAGATTTTCCCTTTATCAGTGGCTTTTATTAGTTGATTGTGACTTGTTGTGTTATTTTCTTTATTTATACTGCCTAGGTTTCACTGAGATTTTCATCAAATTTGGAAAAATGTTGACCACTATTTCTTCAAACAGTTTTTCTACATCTTTCCCCCCATTACCCTACTCAGACTCCAAACATACATACATATGTTTTTCCAGCCATTTTACCTCCATGCTTCAGCTTTGGTAGTTTCTATTTTTTGTTTTTCTTTTGTTTTTTAAAGTTCACTGATTGTCTTCTGTGGTGTTAGACCTCCAGGGAAGTTTTCATTTCATGTGTCATACTTTTCAACTGTACAATTACTGTGTTGTTTTTTTTTTTAATCCTCCATGTGTCTCCTCATTATAATAGCTGTCTTATAGTCCTTATTTGTCAATTGTGTCATCTCTGTCATTTTTGGATCTGTACCTGTTGACCAGTTTTTCCCCCCTCTTCTTTTTGGATCATATTTACCTTTTTCTTTAAAGAGTATTTTGTCAGTTAGTTTTCTAGTTATTTACTCTAGAGAGCAATTCTAGTATCAGTTACTTAATAATGACTAGAAGGAGAAGTCCATGATAATTTTTTTTTTAAATAATGCAAGCCTTTGCCTGACATTCCAAATTTATTGAACTACTGATGCCAGGTTATGCAGAATTGTACTATGTTATATAAGGCTTTTAGTTTACATTAGACCACCTTAAAGTAGTTATGGCTCCCTGCTAGGTGTGCACAATATTTATACCCAAAGCAATTCCATAACAATGGTTTCTGTAACTTAGGCCTTGAGATTAAAAATTCTGAGCAATAGAATTACTTACAATGTGCACATCCATGGGACTTGCCCATCATTTAACATTCCAATCTAAATTCTACATGTGTGAAACAATCACTTACATACAAAAGGTACTAAACTTATATGTTTGGTATTGCAGATATGCTTAAGCATGAGTAAGCATGGGATTTACAGTGAAAATCTACAGCTAAAGGAGCCTGAAAGTGATTTATCAAGATTGCTCAATTATTAAAAGAATTTTTACAAAACTTTATAAAATAAGTTTGAGATTTGTTACACTTTTTGATCTTGTTTAGCCAAATTGATACCTGTATTTATTCATATTATTCTTCTGTTGCCTAAAATCTATAATCCATAAACATTTCAAGATATTCCTTTTATTAAATTGATATAGTTAGATTTTACCATGATATAGGTAGATTTTATTTAAATCATGTTTTTTTTTAAGTTGTCAAGAAAAGTCCAACTTTTTTGTTTAACTTTTAACTATAGCCTTGTGATCTTATAAAATCTAAATATATTCCACATGACTCCAAAGAATTCAGGTTTTAGTTTATCGTGTAACCAATGGAGTTTAAGAAAGTGATTTTTTAAAATTATTATTACTTTTAAAATAAATTTATTTAATTTTGGCTGTGTTGGGTCTTTGTTGCTGCACGTGGGCTTTCTCTAGTTGCGGTGAGCAGGGGCTACTCTTTGTTGCAATGGGAGTGCTTTTCATCGTGGTGGCTTCTCTTGTTGTGGAGCACGGGCTCTAGGCACACGGACTTCAGTAGTTGTGGCTTGTGGGCTCTAGAGCACAGGCTCAGTAGTTGTGACGCTTGAGCTTCGTTGCTCCACGGCACGTGGGATCTTCCCGGACCAGGGATCCAACCCATGTCCCCTGCATTGGCAGGTGGATTCTTAACCACTGTGCCACAGGGAAGTCCCTTTAAATTATTTTTTAGAAACCTTTTCTTGTTCCTGCCCTTAATATTAGGTAGACCATTTTAGGGAGTCAACTACACGTGCATTGAATCCCATATTTATTATTGGCAGACTGTAACTCTGAGAAGTCTGTTTACCTCAGTGAACCTTAGGTTTCTCTTAAGTGTGAAATGGGGTAATAGAGTATCTGTAAAGTTTAAACGAGAAAAGAAAATTAATATACCTAGCACAGAGCTCTTAATACTGGTTACTCGGTAAACATTTCTTCTTTTTGTTCTCCCACTTCCCTCACTGATGTACCTTTTAAAAGGAGAACTTATGTATGCTGTCTTTACTTGCTCATTTCAGATGATTATAGTCTGCTTGCTCTTCTCACGACTAACCTCACCAAGGTCAGAAAGGAAGTCTTCATGGCCAGCATCAGTGAACACCTTTTGGGCTTTGTTTTACCTGGGCTCATTGTGTCAGATACCCACCTCTCAGTCCTTTAAATGTTCACTTTCCTTGTCCTCCATGGTATCATCGTCTGTAGGACCTGTTCCAATCTCTTAGGCTTCTGTCTCAACCTTTTTAAATTTCCCTTTTTCCATATATTTGTGTCTTTTGAGTCCCCATCTTTAGCACTCTTCTTCTTCAATCTGCGTTGCCTCTTACTCTCACAACCACCTAGCGTTTGTGCATCAGGTACTACCAAAGCTGTTTTTCCATCCTCAAGCTCACCTCTAAATGATATACTTGTATCCACCACTTGGTGGAGAACTCCTCCAGGTTCTTCTTGAATATCTTAAATACTGTTTTCTCCTCCAGCTCTATTCCTTCATGCTTAATAGCATCAAAATTTTTCACAGCTACCAACATTAAAAACTGAAATTGTTTGTCCTCCAACCAAGTCAATAAACAGATTCTTTCATACCATCTCCTAAAATTGGTTTGCCACTGATGAGATTTAAATATTTTTTTTTAAGATTTGTCTTTCTTATGTTAGTTTGTTTGTTTAATATTTATTTGGCTGCGCCAGGTCTTATTTGCGGCACGCAGGATCTTTAGTTGCGGCATAAGGGATCTAGTTCCCTGACCAGGGATTGAACCCTGCATTGGGAATGTGGAGTCTTAACCACTGGACCACCAGGGAAGTCCCAAGATTTAAATTATGTTCTAGCTCTGCTTCTGATTAGTTCTGACCTCTGAAAAGTTGTTCTTTCTGGGCTTCAGTTTTTCTTATCTCTAAAAATGTTTAGACTAGATTCGAGGTCAGCAACTAGGGCCAGGGACCAAATTAAGTCTGCTGCCTATTTATTTATGGCTGCTTTGTGCTACAGTAGTAGAGCTGACTAGTGACAGAGGCTGTATGGCCCACAAAGCCTAAGTTAATTTACTCTCTGGCCCTTTAAAAAAAGTTTGCTAATCCCTGGACTAGTGGATCTCCCATCTACTTTTTATCTCTGTTAGCCAGCCTGGGCAGAGTGTGCTTTCAAGATTTAAAAGTGAGAAGAAAAAGAATAGAAAAATTATTATAGTAGTTGAATATTTGGCAAGAGAAATTAAACATAGAACAGACTGTGACATTGGAATTTCGCTTTCCCCATCTAATGGCCTTAGTGATTCAAGGTCATGTGGCAGTAACAAAGGAGTAAGGAGATCTCTATTGCCACTTTGTGGTAACATGCTAGTTCATTTGCTTAATTGCTTTTAAATAATTGATAGTGAATATGTCAATGATTCCATTTACTAGTTAGTAATTAAGTTTCTTAAAAGTCACAAATATCCACATTTTGAAGGTAAAGAACACAGTTAAACTGACCACTAATCAGAAGTGTAATTAAGAATCTTTTTTATATCATAACTATTCATCAAAGCAGATTATTTCCCGTTGTGATAAAAGATTTTTTTCCACATCCATGCACCTGGTGTATATCGAAGGAGAATTCTAGGTATGTAAAAAATGTTTAGATGAAAATGCCAGAAATATTGAACCTTAGTTAATTATATGTATGCTGACATGTACTAGTGTCTGCAACTGACTTTCAAATGTATCAAAAAATAAGGTGGATCGATATATGGATTGAGGGGTGGAAATGTGATGAAACAAATATAGTAAAATATTAATCATAGAATCGAGGTAGTATAGACGAGGGCATTTTCACTATTTAAGAAAAGATGCAACTTTCTCATGTTTGAAATTTTTCATGTATAAAATTTTGGATAAATGTTTAGATCTAAGTGGCTGTGAGACACTAATCCCTGGACTAGTGGATTTAGGGAGAATATGAGAGTGACTATACATATGCACACATATAGTATATCTTCTTGCTTTCACATAAAATAAATTATTAAAATTTGTATGTTAAGCAAACCTTTTGTACATGTCATAAGTTTCTTAGCTGTTTTAGTGTATATTTCACAGATTTTCTTCCCCTGGGAATATTCATAGGCTATAATAAAAACATAAGAATTGAAACTTCAAAGAGCATCCTGCCTTTTAATTATACAGTGTGTAAATATGGGACAGTCAGCCAAATGGCTGATAAGTTCATATGATCTGTGTTCATACAGTAAAAAAATGTATTTACTAGTGGGTAGCATACAACACTCATTTCTTTTGGCATTCTTACCAGCTTGTAGGGAGTTAGGAACCATGCCTTGTGTTAACAAAGTATTGAATAAATACAGGGAGACTGCGCAAAAAATACCCACTGATTTAAGAGTGGGCATTTCTTAAGTGTCATTTTGTTTATTGTGAAACGTATCATAATGCAAAAATATATTAAGTTTAAAGCATAATAATGAAGTGGATATCCATGTAAGTACCACTCATATTAAGAATTAGAATTAGAAGAACTACTTAATGCCCATCCCACTCACAGTCCCTCCTCCTACATCCTTTCTAGTAAGCTAAATAATCTATACTTGATTTTTCTAATGAATAGTCCCATGCTTTTGATTTAGTTTTACTATGTAAACTAAAATATAGTTTAGTGTTACCTGTTTTAAACTTTATATAAGGCAGTTATACTATATGTATTCATTATTGAGTGAAAACTCACCGCTGCATGAGATTCATCCATGAGGTATGTGTAGCTCTAGTTCATTTATTTTCATTGCTAGTTATTATATCATTGTAAGACTATACCACAATTTAATTTATTTATTCTACTTTTGGATTTTTGTTTTTGCCTGCAATATTATATTATTGCAGATTACATATATATATATTACAGACTACATATATATATATTACAGACTATATATATATGTGTATATATACATATAAAGAGATTCTCTAGTTAGAGTATATGCCTTAAAATGGAATTAGTGGGTTGTAAAATCATTAAAGGTATGCATTTCATTTTTTAAATTATTTATTTATTTGCCTGCATTGGGTCTTAGTTGTGGCACACGGGATCTTCGTTGTGGCATGTGGGATCTTTTGTTGTGGCACGTGGGCTTCTCTCTAGTTGTGGCACTTGGGCTCCGGAGTGCGTGAGCTCTGCAGTAGTTTGTGGCACGTGGGCTTAGTTGCCCCGCGGCATGTGGGATCCTAGTTCCCTGACCAGGGATCGAACCTGCATCCCCTGCATTGGGAGGTGGATTCTTTACCACTGGACCACCAGGGAAGTCCCTGAAGGTATGCATTTTAAATGCTCACGTTTTTTCAAGTCATTGCTGTTGTTTTTCTTTAGAACTTAAAAAAATCCAGTGGAGTTGCATTTAGGAGGTAGAATTATCGATAAGTTCATTCTCCCTTCTTTTTCACTCTTTTCCCTTTTTCCCAGTACATGTTATACATGTACACCCTTCATCGAGGGTCTAATTTAGAATATAAGTGCTTGCTTTATTATTTAAAAATAAAAACTTTTATTTTTCATATTTTAAGTATGGATAGCTCCTGACTTTTAAATATCTGCTAGTTACAACTACAAAGATCAGAGATTTCCCTTCTCAATACACCTTGCTTCTCTCTGTAAAGCTGGAATTCTACTACAAGAAGGAAAGGAAGTTTATAAATATTTATCACCTCTAAAAATTTCCTAGTACCTCTTTGTAATATTTGCCTCCAGCTCCTCATAACCATGGATCTTCTTTCTGTCACTGTAGGCAGAAAATGTTCTAGAATTCCATATGAATTAAATTATACGGTACAGTAGGTACTTTTTTCTTCTGCTTTTGCTCAGTATAATTATTCATCCATGTTTTTATTATTATTACTGAGTAGTATTGCATTGTATTAATATACCACTATTTGTTCATTCACCGTGTTGTGGACATTTGAGTTATTTCCACTTTCTGGCAGTGGCAAGAAAGATGCTATGCACATTAGTGTACAAGTCTTTGTATGGACATATGCTTTTAATTATCTTGGGTAACTACCTAGGAGAGGGAATGATGAGTATAACTTTTTTACAATTCCACCAGCACTGGATGAGAGTTTCACTTGCTCTACATTCTCAACAAGACTTTGTATACATAGTCCTTTTAATTTTAGCCGCCTTAGTAGGTAGTATCTTGTAGTTTTAGTTAGCATTTCCCTAATGATCAGTGATATTGAGCGTCATTTAATGTGCTTATTTGCCATCTCTGTGTCTTCTGTGAAGTATCTGGTCATATCTTTTGCCCATTTTTATTGTGTTGTCTTTCTGTTTTTGAATTATAAGAGTCCTTGTATATTCGAGATACAAGTCCTTTGAATATGTTTTGCAAATGTTTTCTCTCAGTCTGTCTTACCTTTTGTTTTCTTAAGAGTGTCTTTTGAAGAATAAAACTTAAAATTTTGATTAAGTTGTGCAAGTTTTAATGAAGTCTACAGAAGTAGAAACAACAAAAAAAACCCTGAAATTCTTACTTTGCCGTGATTATTCGCCACAAATCAAGTATTTATCATTACATTCTACTCCTTCTGCACAACTATCCTTGAATTGTAAATGGCTTAACATTTTATTTTAACAAACTTGTTTTATATCAGGCCCTAGAGTTATAGAGATGGGCAATAAATGTCATCTTACTTCAAAGTACTCATTTTAGTATTTAGTGTTTCTTCCCCATCATCTACTTTGTGCACTCAGGTCCATATACTTTCCTTTGTCTGGTGCCTAATACAGCTCTGGAGGCAATGAAGTACTTGATATATTTTCATCTTGTATTATAGTTATACTTTTTCCCACACACAAATAAGTAAGTTTATCATAACAGGAAATCTCTTGTTCTTTGTATCCTTCATATACCATAGTGTAGTTCCTAGTACACAGAGACACTCACTTAATATTCAGTGATTGAATGGAATTATTGATGACCATGTTTGACTAAGATCCTCCTAAATATCAACAGTTTATTAATAATAAAACCTTTGGCTAACTTTACTAAATGAATAAAAGATACTCTCATTTCAGATGCCATCATTGCAATAGATTGTTTTTCTAGACAGAACGAGGATGCCTGATTTTTACTTGAATATTTTTGAGTGATCTTTCTTTTACAAGCCTGATTTAACATTACTATTATCATAAATGTCTGTATACGGTAGTATAGCATGGGTTCTGTAGTCAGTTAGAAATTAAAGTCTTTTTATAAAGTCTGTTCTATTTAATGAGCTGTGTATTTTATAACTTTGGAATTCCTTTTTCCAGTAAAACCAGTACATTAAGACATAAAGACTATATTTGTAAGTACATAGAAAAATACGGCAATAACTTGCTTTCTTTATCTAGGTCCTGGGGACACCAACAAGGGAGCAAATTAGAGAAATGAACCCAAACTACACAGAATTCAAATTCCCTCAAATTAAGGCACATCCTTGGACTAAGGTGAGTCAAAAGAGTTTTTTAAAAAGCACATTAACCAGTAGTTAACTAGAAGTTGGATTTCTCTTTGTTCTTAAAGTAAACTATTTCGAGACTAGATGGCTGCCAGAGTACAAAGTACAATAGCACTTCTGCACGTAAAGATAATTAGATAGCTGTACTTCAGTGTTTCATTGACCATATAGTTTCATCCCCACTGACTTCCTATAGAAAGTTTTTCGCCTGGGTTTTTATTTGTAGGATCAGGACAGTACATATACATAGCATTCAAATAAAGAATTTCATTAGGAGCAGGATCTTATATATAAATTTTGACTACTTAAAATTCAGAAGTAATTTCTTTACATAGTTAGAAGTGTTTATTATTAGTTCAGTATCATATAACATATGAAAATATACATTTTATATATATATTTTTTAACTGTTAATATATAGACCATATTATAGATGATATTTTGTGTTCTTTTGTTTACTTTCCTATTGGTGTTTTGGGAGCAGGAATAAAATGAAGATTTGATCATACTAGTAGTATACATTGAAAGCAATTAATATGTCAACAGCGTGTCACTAGCCGTTGGAAAAGCCTAACCGCAACATTTAGACGGAGCCAATTCTAAGAGCCATAAGTACTGATTTATGAGAAGACTTATAGAAGACTATATTTTTGCTTTGATACTTAATTGAATAATATAGAGAGATTTTATTATGAAGTTGTTTTCATGTCAGTTTGATTTGTGAGATTGTATGCAGAGGGAAAAGAAAAAAATCTCAATAGAGTTTATAGCTAGAGTGAATCTCTCATTTTATAGATTCTGAAACTCTGGCTAAACATGTCAAATGACTTATCCAAGATTTCATAGGTGGCTGTGACAAAGCCAGGATTAAGCTTCTTCTCGTGTGTGTGTGTGTGTGTGTGTGTGTGTGTGTGTGTGTGTTTAATGCCTGGTCTTTTAAACTTCTAGTTATGTGCTATGCATGCATCGCCCTTCCCAATTTACTTACATTTCATTATATATTTTGTGGGTTGGAAGTTTTCAGCTTTTTAATATGTATTTCAAGCAGAGACTTTGTATATTTAAAAATGTATATATATAACATGTTTTGATCATTGACAAGTTCATTTAATTGGTTATAGATCTTTTATAATAAGAGGTGAAGTAATTTAGGGCTAGGTAAAATAATTTACATTTTTAGATTAAAAGTAGGTCTCTTTCTATAAGTTGTATTATGATTCAAGTTACTTTCCTTCGAGTTAATCACTATCTTCACTTCCCTTCACTTCTCTTCACCTCTCTTCACTTCAGAAAATCCTCTTATTACTTATTATTTAGAATCAAAGACCTCAGTAATATTTTAGTGCCAGAGCTATAGGTTGTAGCTTTCACTGACTAAGATGTTGCCCTCTCCCCCACCCTCTTTTTAAGTTTACAATAAACACTAAATATTCTGAGGTAAATCATTCTTTGGTCTTTGTACTTCAAGTTTATTTTGAATCTGGGTCAGAAGATATTTAGGGTCTCTCACTCATTCTAAACTCAGAGAATCCTAAGTGGCCTGTTTGGATTTAGAAGCTGAGTTACAGTTTGAATCCAGCAAAGTTACTCCAAGTTAAAGTGTTTGTAACAAGTGATTTCAACCACGTTAAAGAGAAACAAAAAGCAAAGAGAATTCTGTGTATTGAATTAATACAGGGAAATATTCCAAAATGCTAATAGTAGTTAGGGTAAGAAGAGTGTAGGTGATTTTCTTTTCTTTGTTCTGCATTTCTGTATTTCCATATTTTATTTAATAAGCATGTTATTTTTAGGAAGAAAGAAAAGTAAAATTCTTTTTGGTTGAATCTAATCTAAGCATTCATCACATGTATAGAGTTTCTGACCAATATAATGCTGGAACAAGGTCATGAGATCTTATTTAGTAGTCCTTGTCCTCAATTTTTTTTTTTTTAAATCAAGACTGACACCAGTATTAGTATGTGTCATATTCTCCATTTTTTTCCCCTGGATTATATCTCTTCAAGTATTAGCTGGGATGGTATGTGGGGAATGATTTATTATAATTACCGTGCAGGCAATTGAAGATTTGTGGTGAATTTGCATGCTTTACCTTTTGCCTTTTGGATTCTTTTGCCTTTGTGGATTCCTGATGTTTCTGTATCTTATACTAATGCTTTTCAAACTTGAATAATCTATACAAAGCCCTTTACGTGTTTGTTTTATTTAGGCTTCCGTTCCTGTACCATGTGTAGAATAATAACTCAATTCTCCCACCTATTTTGTCTCTTCAAACTCTTGTGAACTCTTCATTCATATATGTAACATAATTGGGTTCTCACTTGGTACAAATGCATTTATTATGTAATAGTACACTTACGTTAATTTCTTAATAGTGCACACCATTAGGTTGCTGTTATTGTGGGTGTAAACACAAAACCAAATTCAGACATAGAAATTCCATGGCACTACTCTGTCATCCAGGTGATCCAGAATATATTGATTTTTAAAAGTAGATTATTATTGGGGCTTCCCTGGTGGCGCAGTGGTTGAGAGTCCGCCTGCTGATGCAGGGGACACGGGTTCGTGCCCCGGTCTGGGAAGATCCCACATGCCGCGGAGCAGCTGGGCCTGTGAGCCATGGCCGCTGAGCCTGTGCGTCCGGAGCCTGTGCGTCCGGAGCCTGTGCACCGCAACGGGAGAGGCCACAACAGTGAGAGGCCTGCGTACCGCAAAAAAAAAAAAAGTAGATTATTATCAACATAATAATACAAAATTTTAAATTTCTAGAGGTAACTCAGTCCCCTCTCCCCTGCCTTGTGATAGTGAACACCAACTTGAGAAATGATCTCTTATGCTAGGCAGCCAATGGAGTTATTTTTTTTAAACATACAAAATGTTCTCTCAAGAGAAGAGCTTTTTGCCTTTGGAGGGCAGGTAAACGGGAGTCTGGAAACAAAACCTGCTTTGCCTCTATTGAGGTCTTCTGTTAAAACCCACTTTAGCCCCATTTCCTGAAGCTGTGAGCATGTAAACCCTCCTTTCCTATGCGGCAGTGTAGTACAACTATATCCCCAGATCTGGGAGCTCTTGTTCTCAAAAAATGTGGGCAGATAAAAAGATCAAGGGAGAAAATGTCTACCATGGAAACATTGAGGTGAGGGTATTAAGATGTGTAAGAAAGATAGCAAACAGAAGAACAAAACAATGAAATAATCCTAGTGTGATATATAGCAGGAATCTTGAGAATTTAGAAATCCAATAAGATGGCCTTGACTATTACTTAATAGCCATAACAACCTAATTCATTGGATAAGCATTTGAGGCTTAAGTTGGAAAGGCAATATGTTCTAATGTTTTGAAACAGGGACCAATATTGAGAGTGAGGATGGGGAGGATAAATACCTCCCCACTGGTGTATGGTGTACACTTAAAAGAATAAAAGCCAGATGGGAAGCAAAAGGAAGTGATAATAAAAGTAAATTGAAAAAAAAAAGGAAAAAAAAATAAATTGAGAATTAAACAGAGATGGAGATTGGTTGGAAGAAGAGAAGAAGCTGAAATATTCTGCATTTGGTACATGGAGATTTAGTCAAATGACAGTTCTTTTAGGTATGAAGTAATGATCTAGTTTAAGCACTTCTCCCATTCTTTGTGCTTAAAATTTTTTTTGTTTTTGTCTTTTTTGTTTTGTTTTGGTAAGATAGCAATTAGCTGTTGTGTCCTTTTGAAAACAAAGTATACATATAAAGGATTATTTCATTTTAGTTCAGAGTAAATGTAAAGATTGTACCTCTAGTGTAGTTCTGTGATTTGTCCTCTCTATCTCCACTGCCCTGACTTTAGTTTAGCCCATCATCGTATCATAGAATTGTTAAAACTACATCCTAAGTTCCCTCCTTCATATCTTTCACATCCTCATTGCTGTCAAAGTCAGCTTTCTTAAAAGCACATGTGATACTGTCACTCCTATTTAAAATTCTTCTGATTCCTCATTGCCTTTAGGAAAATTTGACATACTATACACATAAAGACAAGAGTGATCATGTGTCCCAATTTATGCTTGTCCAGTGAAATTATTAATGCCACGTTCCTTCACACTCTTCACTGTCCTAGTTTGGGTGACAGATTATCCAGTCCCTCTGCTCCTAATCATTTCTGCTTTTTCTTTCCAGAAAAACAAGAGATTTAGTTCTTTGTCCTGCTCTTAACCTTTTCTGAGGCATCTAGTCCATTAAACCCAGTCTTTCCCAAGTGCTCCAACTCCTTCACCCTTAAATGCATACAGTTAAGAAATGAATTTAAAAGCTTAGTGTCTAGTTAGGGTAGATTAAGGGTTTCTAATAAGGTTACATTGTAATAGTTATATAAATTTCTTCCCAATTTTGAGTAACGTTTTGTTTAAAGTTAAAACAAGTATTCCCCTTTATCCCAGTAATAAGTAATCCTGTGAGGTCAGTTAGATAACACAGATGTCTATATTCTTTCAGAGTAATGAAATTCATAAATGATGTATCTGGTTAGTAGAAGGAAGTAGATTAGAATCCCAAGGGCCTTGGTCTCTTTCTGTTGACCTATTGCTGTTTAATATGTTAGCTACATATGACAGTGTTGTCCTCACTTTGAAGGGATCATGCAGTCATGCTGAATTTTTTTGGTCTAATCAAACTGTTCTCCTAATGGTTCCCCAGAGAAGTCACATTCGTTTCTACCACTTCCTAGTGGACACTTAGAACATTCTTTTTTTCTCTGCTTACCAAGTCTTGACCTTCTGTTAAGACCTCAAATCTCACTTCTCCCATGAAACGTTTTCTAATTATCCAAATTCTACATGATTATTCCCACCACATAACTCCTGTAGTACCTATCAATTCATACCATGTGTATTATAGCAGTTTCTAATTTCTCTTTTGTAATGGTAGTAATAAAATGAATATCTATTCCCTCAAAATGTTTGTTGCTGAGTTTTTGGCATACATGAGTATGTATGCCAAAACTTAATATTAAGTATTAAGTTTACTTAATACTTGATTGTCTTTAGGGTATGTGAGGACCTTGGATCATTGGTTAAGTATCCTAGAAAGCCTTATCTACAAAAATCAATCCTTACATACTTGATTTCTTAGAACACAGTCCACATGCTGTGAAATGAATGAATACTAGTGTTTCCAGCTAGCTAATAGAGTAAGCAGAAAATTGAGGTCATTTCAGCCATCAAGGACTCAGACCAGATGAACTGCTTATTATATGTATTATTCTCTATGCTTAAAGCTAAACCAAAAAGCCCCACTATAATATTTTTTAAAAGACTTTTCTTCATAATGTTGGTTTTTATTCCCTGAACCTTTGAATACAAGATTTTTCACTTGGTAAACTTACCTGTTCTAACTACAGTTTTACATGTTACCAAAAATGTCTTCAGAGGGTCTTAGTGCAAAACAAAAATTGCTGTCAAACTTTTTTTTTTTGCAAGTCCACTCTACCTTTTCTGGTCTGTCTGCCTTGTTTTGCTCACATGTATTTCAGAAAGCATAAAACTGTGTTGGGGATTTCTATTGGTTCCTAAGTCTGCCACTTGTCTGTTTTGTTCTATTGCTTAGGTAATCAATTTGTTTATTATTACTCAACCCCATCTGCATGCTGACCTCAACTAGTACATTATCAATTATCTCATAAATATACTACGTTCTCTACTGAATTTTCTACCTACATCACCCATTTTCGTATGTGAATAGACTTCCTCACTTTTCTGTTTATACTGGCTTTACCCCTATTTCTTTGGAAACTTGCACATTAAAATCCAGCTACTAGTGTGGCTAGTCCATATGTGGGAAGAATAATATAAAAAAGAAAGAATGCTAAGACATAAGTTTCAAGATCACTTGTGGGGAGCAGAGGATAGGGTTGAGGGTGGATTGAAAAAGAAGGCAAAAATCTGTTTCTGACTTAATCATTTGTTCTTTAAAACACTTATCTCCTATGTAATCAGTGCTGTGCTGGCTACCATAAAGGATGCAAAAGAACTAAAATATATAGTCCTCCTCTTTGAAAAACTTAGAGATGATATAACTGACTCAGTTGAAGCAAGTATTGAATAATATATAACCATATACTTGATTATGTACTATTAGTATTCAAAGTTGTTTCACATACTATAGGTATTATAGGGAAGAGTTCCAGCATGGGTGGTGGAGGGGAAAAGGAAGCCTCCTTTAAGGGTGATAGAAGGGCTAAGGGGAATGAGGGTGGGTACTTTTGAAGGAGGATTTAGATTTGCTTAGGTGTCACTAAAGTTAGGAATTGCTGTAGTTTAGGGGTATATCCCTTAAGATAAGGAGGTGTGGATGAAAAGAAAATATTATATTCTTAGGAAGATCAAGCTGACTATAGTAACCATTTTATGAACAATGAAAGATTAAATTGGATAAGTGGACATTTGGTAATTCACACTTCTATAGTATAGTACTATTTTATCAGTAAATGAGATCAGAGGGAGAAATTTCATTTCATAGTTAAATGCTGATATCAATACACATATGATGTTCCTTATGTGTATTAGAGCTCAGGAAAGCTCCATAAGCCTTTTAATTAGTGCAGCTGAAATGTATTGAATGCTGGCTCTGCTGTGTCTAAGGAAAGGATGTTTTTGTTTCTTATGAATTATGTACTGCACATGAGCACTTCAGTAGACTTAAGTTCTTTTCTTAATTAACTTGATTAATTAGCATAATTAACTAGTCAACAAATCCATGGCATTGTCTCACTTTTAGTCCTGTATTTAAGGCTTACAAATTGCAAATAATTTTATATATTAGGGTTGCTCTTCAGGAATGTTCATGGTGTATTATCAGTTTTTAGCATTGGATGCTTGTGTATTTTGTGTATGACCAGAGAACAGTGTCGTCTGTATTGTACATTTATCACAATGAAAACTTGGGAGGAGTAGCTGTTCGAAACAGGCACAGTACTTGTTTTGCATTCTACTTAGATTAATTAACATTGCTCATAGGCATTCTTACATTGCTCTGGTTGGCTGTTTAATACAGTGGAATTGTTGAAAGCTGATGCTGTGAGAATCAACCATAGGCCTTGATGTGGTATATATGACCATTTATAAATGATAATTTTAAGGGGCTTATGATTCAGTCATAACAGTTAGCTCCAGGTTGAAATTTGATGTTTGATGGCAAAAGTCTATTCTAGGACATGTAAAGGAGAAAATTACCTCCGTCCTTTCTGAGTTATCCAAATACAAATTTATTTTGAGTAATTCTTCTGTTAAGGACTCATTTGCATTTGTTCAGTACCACAGATAATTTATTTTGGAAAAAAATGAATTTTTTTCTCTCAGTTTCTTCTATAGACTAGTATTTGTGATGAGAGTTTGTTTCAATTTAAGAAAATGAGTTGCTGCACAGGTGAGGTAGTATTTGAATCACTTAAAAGTTCATGTCAGTGTTTTGGTTCTTTTCAGTTTTTCCTTTCTCTTTTGTTTTCTTTCCTTCTTTTGTTTATTTATTTTTTGCTTTGTTCTGTTTTGTTTTATTTATTTATTTTTGGTTTTAGTTTTTACAGGGGGTGTTTTGGGCTCTTCATGGCCTTGCTGACATTCTTGGCTGGCCATATTTAGTCTGCGCACTAATTATTAGTTGGCCCAGTTGAGTCTTACTTTGTGCTCTCAGTTTTTTTAGTCTGGTTTTCTACTTTTGTCCACCTGGTTGTGTTTTAAGTTCATGAGAGATTTTTATCCTGATGGGCCGGATTTTAATCCGTGTACTAAATTTTAGTCTGCAGACTAAAAATAATCCGCGGATTATTTATTTTTGCAAAATATTTAATTCCCCCACTGGAAACTATCCTAAAAGAATGTTAAATTCTCTTAGAATAGCCAAGGGAATTCACAGCTACTGGTGAGGTCTGCCATTTTTTGTTCTCAATACCTAGACATAATAGACCCTACTACCTCCCTTTTGCATAATTGGCTCCGTTGTGCCTAGGTGTTGGTGTACATTACTATGCATGTCACCTATAACTGTGACTGTCCCTTAGTTGTATTGTTCATTGTATATATTTTTGTTTAGCTTTTGGTGGGTGAATTGGGCATATTTGCAGATGGAACTGTGTTGAATTTGTAGTGCTCAAAGATATAGAATTTTTTTCAGTGAGTTTTTCCAAAAAGAAAGAATGTTCATTATTTTTCCTAAGTAATGGGTGCAAGGGTATCAGGGGGCAAAGCCCACAATAGAAAAAGTAAGTTTATACCCGCACTCCTGAGGTGATATGTCAATTTCCTGAAGAGTCCTCTAAGATAATGAGAATGTCAGTAAACATCTCTTAGCAGGGAAGTCAATCCAAAATGGAGAATAATCCGCGGTGGCCTGATCCTTCTTAGCTCACACAAATTGAAAATATCTGGCTTGAAATCTATAGTAATATAAATTAAATATATTTATTACTTTTCTCTCATCACTAATAATTTAGCAAAAAATGTTTATACTGTGTACTGAAATTCATTAATAGAGAAAATTAGCAAATTGGGAACTTGTATCTTTAAAAGCAGTCTGATATGCCCCCTCCCAAGCCATGTCAATGGACAATGAATCCAGGTCGTTAGAAGACCAAACACTTTACTTTGGGAACTTTACTTCTAGATTTCATTTTGATTTTAACTTTTTTTGGTTTTGTATTTTTTTAATAAACGCACTGGCATCGGAACATAATTAACTAAAATTAAAATGTTTCTTTACTGTGCCTCACCATTGCGCAATCAATTTTTTTTTGCATACACTGTGGTGAAATAATTTTTAAAACTTGGACTTGCTACTGTGGAGACTGATGTTTAAAGTTTATAACTGTATAAACATTTTCTATGTCCCCCCCACACCATGGATTTCTTATAACATTGGATATATTTTTCCTTGCTGGACTATTCTCTTTTGGATTGACTTCCCCTGTTTGGATTATTTCACTGCATTCTCATCTTTAGGATTCGTCAGGAACAGGACATTTCACCTCAGGAGTTCGGGTATGTACTTAATTTTTTTTTCCCAAAATTTCAGGGCAGGTCTATAAAACTAGGGGGAAAACTTTTTTTGAAAGGCTAAATAGTTATTCATTCTTGAAATGTAATAGTAAAAACAATGTAGGTAGCTGTGATTTCTGTTTTTACTCACTGTATGGTATAGGTTTTGCTTATAGTATATTTAGATTGTCAGTTTCCTGAGTGATTTATTGACATCTAAGCTGAAGTTTAGGAGTTGAGGGGTTTAAAAATTATTATTTTTACAAGAATAAATATTGACAAAGATCCACAGAACCAAAGATTCCGAGTGTTAGGCAATTTAAATGAATAAGGAATGAAAAGCAGCAGAAACTAAAAGCCAAGGACTTTCATGGCAGTCCAGGGGTTAAGACTTTATTTCCACTGAAGTGAGGATGGGTTCGATCCCTGGTTGGGGAAGTTCTGCATGCTGCGCATTGCGGCCAAAAAAAAAAAAAAGAAGCCAAATCTCAATAGTTACTGGTTTCCTTTTCTTTAGACACAGACATAATTCAGAAGAGCTATTTCTAGTTTGGCCTGTAATTTTTGAAAGTTGCATGCTACCACACCCAGTCTTATGGTCAGAAATCTGGACTTTGGGTACACTGGGTTTTGACCCCACATAATTTTCTGCTTAACCTTTATCCATAGATTACTGAACCAAGACTTTTCTCATCAAGAATCTCTCAAGGCGTTTAAATTAATAATGGATACATTTTTAAAAGGCGGGTTAAGTCTTAATTTTAGGCTCTTGGAATGAATTCTTTTCTTTATTGTTTTTAACTCTTTGATACTGTGAGTTAGGCAAGAATAAGCTAACATGTGTCTTAGTACCAACATGGATGGTCACTTGTAGCCAGTAAGAAACCAGAAAGATGTGGATAACTTTTTTTTTTAATAATCAGAAATAAGCTTACAATACTGATTTATTAATAGCAATAACACAAATTTTTTTTTCATTTAAACTACACTCACTGTGTAGCTACCCTGCATTTGAATGTTAGAAGATATTTATTTCTGCTTTTGGTGGTGGTACTTTTAATTCTACTTATGTGTTACCATATTGGTGCAGAGACATTTTTATTAGACTAGCTAGCAAAATAAGTCCATATGCTGTCAAATGCAAATTGCCCTCAGGGCAATGTCAGTAGTGCTTAATATTTTTATGAAAAATTTTCTAAATATTTCCACTGATTATTTTCTTTCACACTTTGATTATGGTTCTGGCTGGGGAGCAAGAAAGGGGAAAATGACTAAGAACAGTGTAAGATCTAAACATTTCAAAGAATACAGTAACTCCTTGACTGAGGCAAGTCAGATTACTCAAAAGAATAAAGATAAAGCAGTTTTTAACCTTAGAGAGAGGGTTTTCTAACAAGCCAAATAAATTAACTAAGGCCTTTAATATTCGGAAATAAATTTCTAATATCCTACCCAAGCCAATCTCTCAATTTCCATGGAAAATATCTTTATTAATAATAAACTTTGTGTAAAAACAAAAGGAATAAAAAAAGATTTTCAGAGTAGAGTACTCTTATAAATAGTCTCTTATAACCTAAGGAGTCTGTAGTAGTAACCAGTTCTGCTTTCAGCCTAGGTGAATAGACAAATGTTACATGAGCCTTTCTCGTTAGGAAAACTTAAGCCTCCCAGGCTCCTCTGTGCCTTGTCACAATCTACATGTTCTTTCCTCACTTTTAGGTCTATTTCCCTCCATTTTTACACATCTCTTTCTCTTTATGTGTCTGTCTACCTCCACCACTGCCACTACTACACCTTCTATTTGATTCTGTGTTCTTCCTGTCAAGGGGTATATGTTTCATTTTTCTTTAGTTTCAAAGGCTTTCTGTTCGTTTATTTGGTTTTCCCCTTCTGCTTTTATTCTTTAACTGTCCATAATTTAGAACACAGTATATTTTTCATAGTTTCATGTATTTATTAGGAGTTTTAAGACATAGATGAGTAGAAAGCTTTCTATTCCTTTAAGCAAATTTATTTATTTGCATTTTGCTTCAGTATAGCTTTCAGTTTACTTTTTCTGTGAATTAATAGCTCTTAATGAAAAATACATTTCTCTATTCCTGATTAAAACCCTAGAATATTTATTCAAATGCGGGTAAACTGGCCGTGTTCACGACAACAGCTACCTGAGAAAACAGTTTTGGACATTTTGCGAAGTTCTGGATATTCAAGAATTTCTTCAAATAATAATAGTCTCTGCTTATTGAAGAATTAATACCAAATCATTAATATTTATAGACTAAGAGTAAAACAGCTTTTCTTTTTTAAAAGATATTAATTGCCAAAATTTGAACAGTGCTGTCCATTATCCATAATCGTTCTGCTAAAAAAATCACACAAAAGAGGCAACATTTTGTCTATTGCCACAGCAGTCAAAACTTTAAAATTAATTTTGTATTCTCCTAGTTGTGCTTGCCTCCAGAACTCAGGCTTTCTTTTGTGCCTGTCACATTTTGTGTGCATGTTTGATTGTACTGCTTTATGATTAGCATATATAGATTTTTTTCCATTTCCCCTAGTTTTTTCTCTGAGCTTTTCTCATATAGTCTTTAATTAGCAGTTCACATCACTGTGGTAAATCATGTGCAGTTAACTCCTTTCATTCTAGAAGGTTCCTTTCACAAATGCAACCATGTTTTTGTACATGGTGGGAATTAACTCAGTACTCAGAGGATAATTTGCTAAGATTCTTGCAAGGAAACATGAATTGTACCTTCTCTTTTTTTATACTGTAGGTCTTCCGACCTCGAACTCCACCAGAGGCGATTGCACTATGTAGCCGTCTGCTGGAATATACCCCAACTGCCCGACTGACACCACTGGAAGCTTGTGCACATTCATTTTTTGATGAATTACGGGACCCAAATGTCAAACTACCAAATGGGCGAGACACACCTGCACTCTTCAACTTCACCACTCAAGGTAACTCCTAACACTTAATTCTTTTTTTTTTTTTTTTTTTTTTTTTTTTGCAGTATGTGGGCCTCTCACTGTTGTGGCCTCTGCCGTTGCGGAGCACAGGCTCCGGACGCACAGGCTCAGCGGCCATGGCTCACGGGCCCAGCCACTCCACGGCATGTGGGATCTTCCCGGACCGGGGCACGAACCCATGTCCCCTGCATCGGCAGGTGGACTCTCAACCACTGCGCCACCAGGGAAGCCCTAACACTTAATTCTTTTACCATTTCTGGGAAAATTACACATGTGTGTGAAGTGACACTCTGTTAATCAAATCTGTGTAGGATAAAAGTAGGCATATTAAGTACTTTTGCAGGTAGGAAGCATCCTATCTAACCACTTATTAGGCTACCACTTGTATGGTTTTGAACAAAATAATGGCAGGCAAAAAGTTTCAAATAGGCGTAGCTTCTCTAATTTTTAGCAGATTATGATAAATCTTGGTACTGGAGAAGTTATATAGAGATTTCACTGAGTGAGGTTTATCACTAGTAAGACTAATGTATAATTTAACCTTCAGCTTTGTATATGAAACTTAGAATATTAAAATTTCTTGCTTCCCAAGGATTTATATCAAGTTTTTTTAACCTGGGAATAAATTGGTGGCTGTATTTTTATAATTTTAGACATTATACAGATGGGGAAAACTAGAGTCCTATAAACCCCTTCTTGGAACTTAATATAACTTTATATATAAGGGATGTAGAAGAGAAATTGTCATCCCTTCTGGGCTTGGCATCATTGCTGCTGAGGAAACACTGATTGGAAAACTAAGTTTGTGCATTGGTGGTTTCTAAAAAGCCCAGGGATAGTAATTTCTTCACCATTTCTGTGTTCATTTTTCATTCATTCATCAACCACACTGCCTCTGATGATGTGATTTTCTTCCTAAACTGAACATTAAATGTGTACAATTCCCTATAGATAAAACAAGGAGTAAATAGATTGCTTGTTTTCATTGATTAGTCAAGCTAAAAATATAGAAGGGGGATGGAGAGCTTTCTGTGATCAGGAAATAGATATATTTCCTTTATTATAAAGCCAATTTTTCCCCCGTATTTAAACTTTTCTAAAATTGATTGTGGAAAAATGTGCTGCTTAAACTTTAGATTTGGAACATTTAAGTTGCTAGTAAAATAGACCTGGATGATTCAGTTGACTATAATCTTAAGCTGTCACTCTTATGTAATGCTGGCAATGCTGATGTAGTCTACGTTCATCTAAGAAAAATGTTCAGGTATCCTGGGACTATTAATTTTGACTAGGGTTGATCAGAAATCACTTGGAATGTTGTTTTAAGTCCTGACTATGCCTCTCTAAGAAGAATGTTAATGAATGCCAGGTAGGGTATACAAAGGAGCAGAATTGGATATAGAGCCTGGAAAAGTGAAGACTTAAGGGACTCCTGAGAAAAATACCTCAAATAAAGACCTCAGCCCCTGGCATAAATAGAGACTAAATAAAATTATTGATGAATCAATAAAGAAGTTTTCAACTGGTAATAATGGAACAAGCTGTTTTCAGAATATTGATCTGTATATCAGGGAAAAGCTGGATGATGTCAAATATTGTAGATAAGATGATTCCGATTTGGCAGAAGTTTAGACTGGGAGACTCTTGGCCTATTCCAGAACAGAAATTCATTGATTCCATGTCATACAAGTTTTAGACCTCTTGAGAAAATAAATTTTATTTTTAATTCTTACTGCTTTTGTTTTAATCGAGTAATACATGTAGATAGAAGAAAATGTTGAAAATGCAGAGGAGGTAGAGAAAATTAAAATCACAATCCCGAAGTAATTACTTTTAGCCTTCAAAATAATCACTTTTAGCATTTTATGGTGTAGCTCTTTTCAGTCTTTTTTCTAATGCTAAAGCTGTTAATCCTTGAATATAAAGTGATCCTCTATTTTCCCATTTAGAAGATAACAAAAAGGTTCTTTTTGTTAACTTGAATATGTTGAAAATTATATAAAGTTAATATTAGGTTAGGAATTTTTTTTACATCTCAAATTTCATAAAACAATTTTTTTCAAACTCTATGCATCTTTTACATTTGTGTCTTTGTTATCAGTAGAGCTACTTTTTGAACCATCCATATAGTTTTTTAGGTTACATCACCTAAAGTTTTTAATATGAAGCACTTTTTGAATCTATCTGAGACCGCCATTGGAAATTCTACATGTATCCATTTACATAGCACGATACATTTTTTTCCTTTTTGTACTGTAGGTATATGTTTATTTTCTGCATAATATAATTATTTAGTGGATTGCTTTTTAAAGTGGTATCTATAAGGCTTTGTATACAGTGACATCCAGTGGAACTGTGGAGTCTTGACATCAGAAACTACTAAGTCAGTGCTAAATTTCTTTACCTCTTTTTTTACCATTTCTGTCAGGTAACTTTAAAGTTTCCCAAATTTTGAAGGGAAACTTGATTGAGTTTTTTCCCATGCTAAGTATCTTCTCCAGCAAGTACTTTGTTTCTCAGAATACACAAATCAAGACAGCCCCTTGTCAAGTGAACAACTTGGTAGAAACTCAAATGCATACAAGGTGATATTTATGATGGATACATTTTGGAGAATAATTCTCCTTAAATTGAGACATATTTTGATACATACTCTTCAATGTGTGTGTGCACCTGTATGTGTTGATTGAAAATGAGATGCTGCTTAAACCTTTCTTTGATCAGATTTTAAAATCCAGGATTCAGTTTCACTGTTCCCATGCACCATTTTTGAAGTAATTACATTTAACTCTTTAGTCACTGGCTAATAATTTTCTATTATTACTAAAGAAAGTAAAATTTAAAACAACTAAGTTTGTTATTTTATGAATTCCTAAGCTTTTTAAAAAACTGAGATAAAATTCACATAGCATGAGATGAACCATTTTAAAGTAAACAATCCAGTAGTGTTTACTACATTCACAGTGTTGTGCAGCTATCACCTCTGTCAAATTCCAAAACATTTTCATTGCTCCTGAAGAAAACTCCATACCCATTAAGCACTCAGTCTCCATTAATCCCTCCTTCAGCCCTTGGTAGCCACCAATCTGCTTTCTGTCTCTATAGATTTCCCTATTCTGGTTACTTCATATGATGGAATCACATAATGTGGGATTCTTTCACTTAGCATGTTTTCAGAGCTCATCCATGTTGTAGCATGTATCAGTATTTCATTCCTTTTTATGGCAGAATAATATTTCATTATATCATGTCTTAATCAGTTCAGGCAACTATAACAAAATACCATAGACTAGGTGGATTAAGCAGCAAACATTTATATATTTTTTTTAAACATCTTTATTGGAGTATAATTGCCTTACAATGGTGTGTTAGTTTCTGCTGTATAAAAAAGTGAATCAGCTATACATATACATATATCCCCATATCTCCTCCCTCTTGCGTCTTCCTCCCACCCTCCCTATCTCACCCCTCTAGGTGGTGACAGAGCACCGAGCTGATCTCCCTGTGCTATGCAGCTGCTTCCCACTAGCTAGCTATTTTACATTTGGTAGTATATATAAGTCCATGCCACTCTCTCACTTCGTCCCAGCTTACCCGTCCTCTCCCCGTGTCCTCAAGTCCATTCTCTATGTCTGCATCTTTATTCCTGTCCTGCCCCTAGGTTCTTCAGAACCTTTTTTTTTTTTTTTTTTTAGATTCCATATATATGTGTTAGCATACGGTGTTTGTTTTTCTCTTTCTGACTTACTTCACTCTGTATGACAGACTCTAGGTCCATCCACCTCACTACAAATAACTCAATTTCGTTTCTTTTTATGGCTGAGTAATATTCCATTGTATATATGTGCCACATCTTCTTTATCCATTCATCTGTCGATGGACACTTAGGTTTAAGCAGCAAACATTTATCTCTCATGGTTCTGGAGGTTGGGAACATCAAGATCAAGATGCCGGCAAATTCAGTGTTCGGCAGGGGCCCACCTCCTGGTTTGCAGATGGCTACTTTTTGCTCATATGGTGAAGAGAGATCACCTCTCTTGTGTCGCTTCTTATAAGACCACTGATCCCATTCATGAGGGTTCTACCCTCATGACCAAATTTCCTCCCAAAGGCTCCACTTCCAGATACCATCACATTGTGGATTAGGGCTTCAGCATATGAAGTTTAAGGGGACACATACCTTCAGTCCATAGCATAGGGATATACCACATTTTGTTTATCCATTCATGTACTGATGGACATTTGGTTTGTTTCTACCTGGCTGTTGTGAATAGTGCTGCTCTGACCATTGTGTACAAGTATGAATTTGTTTGAATACTTGTTTTCAGTTTTTTTGAGTCATATGGTAATTCTATGTTTAATTTCTTGAGGAACTACCAAACCATTTTGCACAATGGCTTGCACATTTTACATTCCTACCAGGAATGTTACAAGCGTCCCCATTTCTTCACATCCTCACAAATACTTGTCTTCCTTTTTTTTTTTAATAGCCGTCTCAGTGGGTGTGAAGTGGAATCTCATTTGATCCTAAGGCTTACTGCAGTATAATGATTTAGAACCTGGTAAATGCTATTTACCTGTTCTCTAGTAAATTGTGTTCATAAGACAGATTAACATGAAAATAAATTGGCTTAGATTTTAGAATATGGTCTCTAAAATATTGGAAGGACTTTTGTGACTGGGCAGTTTTCATATTGTCAAATAATAGAATCAGCTAAAGTAAAGAAAAGGCTCATTTTAAAGAGTAAATAATTTAATTCAGACTTTGTTCACACATACCTAATTGTTATAAGTTTTAAAAAAGGAATGAAGAATGTTTTATTTTGATATTTCAGCTTTTTATATTTGCCCAGGATATCAAACATAAATATGACTCTGTGTATGTCTGAATGTGCATATGACTTTGAGGAGTTGAAGAATATGTGTGTACATGGATGTGGTATATGTAGACATGGCATGCAATCTCTGTGGCTGTCAGACTCTTTATGTGATTCTGTGGATATCAGTGAAAAGGATGTGCATGAATCTTTGTACCTCTTCAAATGGACCCTGTGAATATATCCTTGAAATGGTTTTTCATAAAACTCAATGTATTAAGTTGAACATGACATCATTTTGTAATATGGCCCTTCTTTATTAAAGCTGTTAAATGCTGCCCTGTCTTAGCAGCCATTCTGAAACTAGGCTATGATCACTTAGTAGTACTTTCTCCCTATCCTTCTAGATCACTATTATACTTGAACAGTGTTTCCATATAAGGACACAGCTGTCCAGGAAAGAGGTGCTACTTGATGTCAATAATTTGTGTTATTTCTGTTTGATCCTCCCTGTTCTGATTTTGGAGCAGTTTTTGCAAATAGTCATCTTATTTACTAAGGCAAAGATGGAACTGTTGTGCAGATGCAACTTTAAAGCACATACTAATTAATAGCAGTTAATGGATGATCAGAATAAAACTGGCTAATTCAAGAGAATGAAGAAGGAGAACTAACTTTCCAGTTGGTTGTATAGCTAGAGAGAGTGCAGAGATAGGAAACATGGGGACAGAGGCAGGGGGGGATGGAGGGTGTCATTAGTGAGGTTCTGCTGTACCCTTCTACATCCTCACAGCAAATTTTCAGTGAAGTCTATACTATTTTCCCCAGATAAACTAAAGGTAATCCCTGATCTACATATAGTAGATGCTCAATGACTGTTTGAGTGATTGATACCTGCCACTTTAAATACACACAGTATTTATTAATTCATGCAACCTGTACTTACTGGGCATTTCTGGTGTTCCCTCTAGTTGTTGGTACTGTTGTTTTAATTAGTAAAGTAAACCTACCATATGAACAGAACTATGAAGATTAGACACTTGAGTAGAATATAGTAAAGCTTATAGCTAACTACAATTTGATGTTTGTTACTGTGCCATGAGTAAATAGTCATAAATGTTAGTTAATATTACTTTCATATAATCAAAACAAGTGTTTCTGTGATCAGCTAGAGGGAGAAGAGAGGTGAACAGATATGGGACAGAAAACTTTGAGATCCTTCTGACCTTCTGGATCCATAACTATTACACCTCTCTTTTTTTCTGGCACTGGGGTTTCTGTGTTCTAGGATCCCCTGACTGACAGTATTACCTGCCTCCGGACATTGGAAACCATGACAGACCTTTAGCATACCATACCCTTCTTTCCCTTTCCCTCAGTTATTGGATCTCAAAGGTTGTACATAACTTAATCAGACCTTAGGAATCAAATAGAACCAGGAAATCCCAACAGAGATCGATATTCTCTTTGTTTACCAATTCCTTACCTGTTCTAAGGGTGGAATATACTGGAAATAGGTAGTTTTGTATGTTTAAAGATGAGTCTCCAGTTAATTCCACCACACACATTCTCCAGTTCCAATTTTCTAGCCTGATTTTATGAGATTTTACCAAGTAAAATTATTTTAGTAAACATCTCCCTGAGGGCATCGGATAGGATGGGGGTTGGGCAGGTGTAAGTAAAGATTATCAACTATTTACATTAGTGTGACTTAGTTCGAAGAGTCTACTGCTCTACCACTTAGCTGGGTTATCTGAGGGAATGATAGTTTTGTGGGGGAACAAGGAGGAAGAGTGGCTTATTGGTTAGGCCAGAAGAAGGGGGGACTGCTTAAATGAGAGTTAAAACAGGATATTTGGAGCATTCAGAAAACAGCTTGCAAACTCAGGCAGACTATGGATGTCTTGGGATACAGGGAAAAGAGTATCCGGACATGAGGAAAACAGTGATGAGACAGCAAAGGGGTTCCTGAAATCAAGTGGAGAAAAAGACAGTAAAAGGAAGAGTAAGAGAAAACCAAAGGGAATGGGGGAAGGATCAGAGAAAGATTTTTTAAATGCGTTTAGGACTGTGTTAAAGAAAAGGAAGTGATGAAAACAGGGTCTGAGGACAAGTTGGGGGTGGGCAACAAAAGCAAGTGTTACAGAAGGCCAGCTTACCAAAGGGTTATATTTCTTCATCTGAAAGCAGTAGACTACTTATTTATAAAATCTGTTGTAACTCATTATTTTTGATAATTAGGAGGCTCCATATCTTTATAGCAATGATTTTTAAACCAGTTTTTTTGTTATGAAATAGTGATACACATAAATATGGTCAGCCCACCTGCTTACCTAGCTTTCTATATCCTGGGTATTTTCTTCTAGCCTGTCTTACCCTCAGCCACATCTAAAGTGGACATAGTATATCACAACATTGTTAATCGGCTATACTCCAATATAAAATAAAAAGTTAAAAAAAAATAAAGTGGACATAGTATTTCAACCACCTTAATTAAGGTAATGAAGTATCTTGTAATATTCTAACCTTGACTAGGGTCTTTTTGGTTTTAGATTTATTATCATTTACAATAGCAAGAATAAATTTACATAAGATAGGAAATCTTGATTTATATGTAGGATATGAATCAAATCCTAAATAGGAACTCATAAACTGCTCTCACTTGCAGTGCCCCTCTTTTTTTTTTTAACCAAAACAGGCTATCCCTGTTTTTCTACTGTGTTCTTCTGGGTGAAAAATGGCTATAAAAGATCTTGATAAATGGACTTGAGGAAATTTGGGTATAAATAAAAGGATTATTCTAGTAAATAAATGAGAGATGGAGCTGTTTATACTTATCAAAGGAATTGGTGTCAGAATTATTCTTTAATATTTTATGAATAATTTAGAAGAGTAAAATATCGAGGTAAGCTGTACTCTTCTAGGTATTGAAAGCTAAACCAAGGAAATACACTGCAAGGGAGAGCTTAGGAAATTCGTGAGTGCCAGTAAGAGGGGGCAGGTTACTTTTAATTCAGACAACTAGAGTACTACTGACATACAGTATTGTCTGTATTCAGAATTTTAGGATCTAAATTATCAATTATTTATGAGGATTATTTTCCCTTTCCCTGAGATTTGAGTGTCTCTGCTGCCTCAACTGTACTATTGGAGAGAATGTGGAATGTTATAGGAACAAACAATGAAAAACTAATGTTTGGACTTAAAGTTCTGTGTGTAGTTTGGACAGATACACTTCCAGGAAGACCAGAATACTGGTGGTATGTGATGTATAACCAAGGCAATAAAGATATGCAGTATTGCATATGGAGTAAGTCAGACCTAAAGTCTCCTTCCCAGTCTCTCTCTAACTAGGTGCAGATCTTGGCCAAGACACTATCTCTGAGTTTACTAATTTAAAAAGATGAGGTAGTTGGATTAAAGGATATTCAAAGACACATACAGCTGAGTAATATTGCATTGTATATATGTGCCACATCTTCTTTATCCATTCATCCGATGATGGACACTTAGGTTGCTTCCATCTCCTGGCTATTGTAAATAGAGCTGCAATGAACATTTTGGTACATGATTCTTTTTGAATTATGGTTTTTTCAGGGTATATGCCCAGTAGTGGGATTACTGGGTTGTATGGTAGTTCTATATATACAATGGAATATTACTCAGCCATAAAAAGAAACAAAATTGAGTTATTTGTAGTGAGGTGGATGGACCTAGAGTCTGTCATATGGAGTGAAGTAAGTCAGAAAGAAAAAAACAAATACCGTATGCTAACACATATATATGGAATCTAAGAAAAAAACAAAGGTCATTAAGAACCTAGGGGTAAGACGGGAATAAAGACACAGACCTACTAGAGAATGGACTTGAGGATATGGGGAGGGGGAAGGGTAAGCTGTGACAAAGTGAGAGAGTGGCATGGACATATATACACTACCAAACGTAAAATAGATAGCTAGTGGGAAGCAGCCGCATAGCACAGGGAGATCAGCTTGGTGGTTTGTGACCACCTAGAGGGGTGGGATAGGGAGGGAGGGAGACGCAAGAGGGAAGAGATATGGGAACATATGTATATGTATAACTGATTCACTTTGTTATAAAGCAGAAACTAACACACCATTGTAAAGCAATTATACTCCAATAAAGATGTTAAAAAAAAAGATTCTTTTCAAAACTGTCAGGAAGAATAAAATAAGAAAGAACGTGTGTTTAAAAAAAAAAAAAGACACATGCAGCTCCAAAATTCTGATTGTAAAAAATGAGTTGACTCCAGAAAGACAAAGAAAAAATGAGAAATAAAGCTAAAAACATAGAGCATGAAAGGGTAAGATATGTAAAATCATGGTGTAAATGGACACAAAAAAACCACAAACTGGTTCCTGCAGAATTCAACATAAATGCTACACTTACTACATTTCATCAAGAATGGAGTTCTAAGATTTTCAGGTTACTAAAGCTTATTCTTTTTAATCACCAGGACTTTAAAAATACTAACGTTTTGCTAGATAACTTGTAAATGTATCATTACTATAAATGTAGTACACAAAATGCATTATGTAGTACACAAAATGCATTATGTAGTACACAATGCATTACTATAAATGTAGTACACACCTTTTTGGGTGACTAGTATAAATTGTGATGCTCCCTCTTGGGCAGTTCCAAGGCAAAGTAGTCATGGGTTTCTACAGGTATCATGTAGTTCGCGCATGAAACATTGCTAATATTACCAAGCAGCAGGAGCAAGCCTTGTAATTTGTTTACTATTTGTCTGATCTTCTGATTAGTATTTGTTTACTTTTCTGAATGAGTATGGAGTATGTAGTCAACGTTAGGAACTTGGTCAGAGATTTCCTGGGCACTTTGAAATTGTTAGGAGAGAAACAGTTTTAATGGGGTTACTTGTTCATCTAAAAAATAGACATCCAAACAAGCAACATTAGAATTCAGTGTGTAAGATCAAGGTTCACCATCCTAACATTTGAATTACTCCTCAAAAAAAAAGTACCATGCCATTGTTAAGTCATTTTCTGTGAATAGGAAAAAAAAAATAGTTTTAACTATATGGACAACCACTGGCAATTGTCATTTATTCTTAAGAGACCTGATACACACATGAAAACCTCAAACTACTTATAGAAGATAAAGAAAGTTTGCCTCTTGTAGTGACTCCTTTCTGGAGGTCTGCATGTTGAGCCCTTTCAAAGATAACAAAGAAAGAAGATTTCCTTCTAACTTATGACTGTAAGAGGTCTAGTTAATAAAGGGTTGATTTCTTCCTTCTGGTTTGTACATTGATTACTATTCTCAAACTTATCCTCAGCTTTCACACAATACAAGTTTGAACAAACATATATACCTCTTCCCACCCCTACTCCTATCCCCCACCCCTGCAAATTAAAAAAAACAAAAACCCGCCCTTATTAATAAATTTGGAAATCTTATATTTGGAAGAAGAGAAACTTTAAGGGAAACTTCAGGTTTCTCCAAAACAACTAGATTTAGGTTCTGTTCTTGTTTTTAACATTTAAAAAGATTGCTTAACTTACAGTGGTCTTTCCATGGGAATTTTTCTTCTGTAGTTTTTAGTGTCAACAGTGCAGCAAAATTTATTTAAATGAGTTTGTTAACCTTTTGGTTGGTTGATACCTTTCTTGGTTGGCTTATTGATAGCTATGTTTAAATTCATTTGCTTTTGTTCGAATTGTGCATTATGTTTTGATGGTGGACCACATAATGATTGATACACCATCAAAACATTCATAATGTTTCCTCATAAACTACTATGTGATTTTTTTTTTAATGAGTAGTTTTATGGCATCTTCAATTGGTTGAAGAAATCCTTGTCATGCATGAAGTTTTCTAAAACATTCTGGAACCTGTTGCCATTTTGTTTGAACCGTGTCTCTGGAGTAATGCAGTCTCTTATTCTTCCCACCTCTTTTCCATAGCTAGACCCACTTTTATATTATGGGCTTCCTTGTTTCCTTAATAATCTCCCTGCTCTCAAGCCTCACACATATATTTAGTGAATAAATATTAACTTTTCATTTTCAATCTCTTCTACACTCCATGATATTTTCTGCCTTTAAGAATACATATACTGGGACTTGCCTGGTGGCACAGTGGTTAAGAATCCACCTGCCAATGCAGGGGACACAGGTTCGAGCCCTGGTCCAGGAAGATCCCACATGCTACGGAGCAGCCAAGCCCGTGTGCCACAACTACTGAGGCTGCGCTCTAGAGCCTGTATGCGACAACTGCTGAAGCCCAAGTGCCTAGAGCCCGTGCTCCGCAACAAGAGAAGCCACCGCAATGAGAAGCCCACGCACTGCAACGAAGAGTTGCCCCGCTCACTGCAACTAAAGAAAGCCCACGTGCAGCATTGAAGACCTAACACAGCCAATCAATCAGTCCATAAAATTTAAAGAAAAAAAGAATACGTATACTTTCCCTGATTCTAAAAATGTCTGTTGCTTTGCTCTTTCTGTCCTCCAAAATGCCATCTTTTTTTTGCTTTCTTTCAGTGCATTTTGTATGCATACTCATTGCCTCCGTTTCCTTACTATTCAGTGCCATGGATAGATAGGGAGATTGGGAGTAGGTTGTAATTGTTGCATGCAAAAAAAAAAAAAAATTGCAAGCATTTTGGACTACTTGTGACAGCCCACAGAAGTGCCCATAGTCTCTCCTCACAAAAGGGACAGACTTGTAGTGTAGAAAACAGTGCTGTAATACATGGAGGCTTCCTCATTCACACAAGCAAAAGCTGTGACAGTGAGCAAGCTCTCTGAAGTGGAGAAGAGTTAATGGATGGAAAGCAATGGACCTGAAGGAATACATATAATTAAGGAAGAGGAAAAGGACAATGGTGTATAGAAGTTGGAGAGATAATAGAGCTATATGTGGCTGACCAGGTTAGAATTTCTTAAGTTTTTGGGTGTGTGACTCAACTTTCACAAAAGTTCTCCCTGCCCCCAAAGGCTATCCACTGTTCACTCTAGGTTAAGAACTTAGTCTTTTAAGTTGTTTCATGAACCTTACTTACCTCTCCCCTGTGTCTTTAGATGTGGCAAAGCCTCCGGTATCCCATAGCTTCCTTTTTTTTGGTTATCGTTGTCTTTCTTTGCTGTTCCCTTTCACTTTCATTAGTTACCCCTCTGCCACCTAGTGAAAAAGAGGTTGTTTTTCTCAAACCCTGCAACTGTGTGTGTGTGTGTGTGTGTGTGTGTGTGTGTACGCATATATACACCTTAACCAGAATAAGACACAAAACCACCATGGCCCTCAATTGGACATGCAGATACACAAGGATAGGTGATCTGGTAAAAGAGATTGAGTGAATGGGAGAAAATGGACAGCATGTGACCACAGACCACTGATACTCAGTTTATTTTAAAGATATCTCAATTGTAGCTCTGTCAGAATGTCTTATATTAAAATCTTTGGTCATCTTTTCCTTTTTTGGGTTTTCTTTTAGATGTTGGGCTCATAGTCATAGAGATCTTTTAATTTAAAAGTGTCCCAGTCTCATCGATTGAATGCCTTTCTTGCCAGCTTATTTGTGTAATTGTCCTTCCATTTCCTATTTCTGTTGAACAGACAAAGACAACCATCTTTTTATCTGTCTATCCTGGGACCTAACACAATCTTTCATGCTCAGTATTGTTAGTTGGATGAGGGTGTGGGTGGGTAGATGGATGGGTGGATTTTAAAGAAGCTTTTCTATTTTAGGAGATTTTAATCTTAATTGGGATGGTAAGTCTGACTTTCTTTTGGATTACTGAAGAGTAACTACCACATCTTACATTAATTTTTATTCTTAGAACCATAAACTCATCAGCCATGGCAATTATCAGTGATTCTCTTGTTTTTCTAGGTGTAAGGTTGTGCGTTAAAATTGGACTGATTTGAAGTAAAACTACACTGGCTCTTTCTGCACCTCAGTGAGAACTGAAGCAGCTTACTAAAGCTGATTATGAGAAAACAGCATATCTTCAAACCTGATCATTAGGGCAGTGATTTTCCAACTCAGGGAAGGTTATTATTTGATGCGCTGACCTAATAAGTCTTCTCATTTAAGGGGAAAAGATAATGAATAGTCTTCTCTCGGTTTTGAGCTTTTCCTCCCATTCATTTTTCATATATCTTGACATCAGCATATTGCTTCTTTTTACCAGAATCTGGTTATCATTTAGAATCTGATTTAGTACAAAATTTAGCTACTAAGGCACCGAGTTGAATAAATCAGTATTGCCAGGGGCTTTGTAAAGTACTGCGTTAAAACGATATTTCTCTTACTAGGGGCTGGCGGGAGGGATGAATGGCGAGTAGTTGCTTAAAGGTTTCCCTTTGGGGTGATGAAAATATTTTGAAACTAGGTAGAGGTGATGGTTGTACAACATTGTGAATGTACTAACTTCCACGAATTATACACTTTAAAATGATTAATTTTATATTATGTGAATTTTACTTTAATTTAAAGAAAATACTATTTCCTAACTTTTTTTAGTCCGTGCCGTAACTGTGAATTGCTTGTAGCTCAGAGGATAACATCTTTCTTTAGCTAGTATGGTCATATAATTATTCCTTCAAATTATTGGAATAAGAATTATTAATAGCAACACTTATTAGAGTGGAAATAAGCACTCACTAGTTAAATGCCAGAACTACAAGAATAAACCAGGGTTGTCCCAGGCAGACTAGAAGAAGTCGTATTATCGGAAGTTAACACCAGATACTTTTATGTACAAGCTCACCACCATGTCTCGGTAGTTGTTTACATTATTAAGTCCAATATCATCTTTTTGTCACGATTCATATACAGAACTTAATTCTTTAAAGAAAGCCAGTTTGTATACAGTTGACAGAGAGAAACTTTCCACGTGCAGATAAAAGCGTATTTCAAACTTTTAAAAAGTAATAATCTTACTAAGTTAAAAAGCAAAGTAGAATTCAGTAAAGACATTTTTAATAAAAGCAATGAGAATTTAAACAGATGTTCCTTAAATCCCGTTTCCTCTACTGTTTGGATAAATCTTACCTGCTATCGAGTAACTTGGTCTGTGCATGCCGAAGTACAAACTGCAATTATATTCTCTTTTCCGTGACACCGTCACCCTCAATCCCTGCAGTCAAATACTGTCGGAGCACCAAGGGAAAACCTAGTATATTTAAGTTAATAAAAGATGGAAATATATCTTATTAATATGCTTACCCTCAAACTTTTGACCAGTACCTTTCCCCGGCCTATCTTTAGTTTTCAGAGATACCCTAATTTTAGCAGATAGTGCCTTTGTTATGTATCACACCATTTCTGTGGACTTTCTCTATATGTTAATTACTAGCTCATGATTTAGTTTCAGATGTAGGTTTATCATGTCTTTTTTTTCTGTTAAACCAATGTTTTAATGCTGTATCTTCTGTTAGTGTTACCAATAAAATAGTTTCACATAAAATTTAAGAGTGGATTCTAACACATGCGTCTTACCTTTTCTCTAGAACTGTCAAGTAATCCACCTCTAGCTACCATCCTTATTCCTCCTCATGCTCGGATTCAAGCAGCTGCTTCAACCCCTTCAAATACCACAGCAGCCTCAGGTGAGAATGCATAAGTCTCTGCTATAAAAACGTATTTTGTTTTTGTCTTCATTTTATCTCATTTGGTGAATGTGAACATTTAGTGCCTTCCAAGTATCAAAAACATAGCATAGCCAAATGATTAAATGGGAATAAAATGTTGCTTTAATTTCCAAAAAGCATAAAAGGACCCCATAAATGCTTTATATATGAGGTATAAATATCTTATAATAATGTTAAGTGATGTCACCATAATTGTTATTTTAAAAGTCATGCTTTCTGTATAATTTCTTGATTAATATGTCAAGTGAGATGCTTATAGCAGAAAGCAGTCTGTACAAATGTAATATTATTGAAGATAATTCACTTTAATTCCATCACCCTGAATATAAATTATATTAATATACTAGAGAGGCAAATTTTCAAGAAGTATGAATATAGATTGGTGTAATTTAATCATTTGAAAGGGCTAAAACTGCAATGCCAATACATTTAGCTAAGACTTAGATCAGAATATGACTAAATCTTGTCTATCCAAAAAGAAAAGAATGCCCACATGGTCTCCCAGCTTAGAGCTCAGGTACACTGCTGGTCCCATAGATAGCTAATGTTGGGACCTGATTTAGTGAGAATTACTGTCATTTTACAGATATTCTGAAAATACCCAACCTTGAGTGAATTGAAGGTCCTCGGAAGGACAGCTAAAAATGAAGTTAGAAATATAGTAGGTAGTACAGTTGGGCTCACAAAGAATTTGGTATCTTCCCCTCAACACCCCACTACCACCACCACCACCAAAAACGCAGATGTCAGGAGCTGACTCCATTTTTATTTAATCATCTGTTTCATTGAATTGAGTTGGATCAGACCCATTTTTGCCAAAGGGCGTTTATGCTCCAAGACAGAAAATCTTGCATTACTAGTTCTTAGCATTCAGCAGTGAGGTCAAAATCTCTCTCATGTTGTCTGACACAGAGTTGTTTGTTCCTGTCCGATCTTATTCTTTTAGAATGTTGCTAATAAGGATTTAAAACATTTCATTCTAATCTGTGGCCTGTCTTCATTCCAGAAAAAGTTTGGAAAGAAAGGTCTCTTTTCTAGTTCTAGTTTCATCAGCACATGTTAACCTTGAGAAAGTCATTTGAACTTTATTAGTTTTAGTAATGTCTTATTAGTTTTCTCAATCTGTAAAATGAGTGGCAGTGCTCTCTTAGAGTAATATGGTACAAATCAATTATGTACTGAAATGTGCTTTGAATTTTTTAAATGTAAAAATATAGAGGCTGTTTTTGGTTTTGTTTTTAACTATGACCTCTATTTAGAAGGAAGACAGAATTACTTAGATGAGCTATTAATAAACTTAATAATTCACTGGCCAACGTTAGATTACACAGATTGTTCAAAACATTAAATAGGCCCTAACCCCGAACTAGTACACTTACTTGTTGATCTAGTTTCTAGGAATTGTTTTAGACTGTGAATAACAATGAGAATTATGATTGGTAAGTTTTGGGTAATTTTAAATGATTTTCTTAATGTGAAATACTAAACTAGTTAATGATTGCAACTAAGGTTTTGGGCAAATTGTCTGCCTGGTAGGATCCTAGTATGTAACCTGATTTTGATGTTGCTTTGATACAGGTTACAGCAGTCCTCAAAAAATATTTTATTGTGGTATATACATTTTATAGCTGTTGAAATCGAATTTCAACATAAATATGGAAACTAACATTAGACTTTAATCCTGAGAATTTACTTTAAAGTTGAAATAGATCAGGGTATGAGGAATTTAATAGAGGAATAGTAGGCTAAGGGCAGAGCTAAAATTAAAGGAATGTATGCCTTGAGTATCTTAATAGTTATCAGAAAGGATTTCACATATTTCTCTGAGCCTCCTAGTGGCTAAAGTAAATAAAGAAATGATATCTGTTAAAAATTTCCATTGGGGCTTCCCTGGTGGCGCAGTGGTTGAGAGTCCGCCTGCCAATGCAGGGGACACGGGTTCGTGCCCCGGTCCAGGAAGATCCCACAAGCCGCAGAGTGGCTGGGCCCGTGAGCCATGGCCGCTGAGCCTGCGCGTCCGGAGCCTGTGCTCCGCAACGGGAGAGGCCCGCGTACCGCAAAAAAAAAAAAAAAAAAATTTCCATCGTTCATTAGATTAAAAGCACACTGGTGGCTTAGGAGAAGCAAAGTGTTTCTGACTCTGCTGTTTGAGAAGTATTTCTCCTTTAGGGCCACAGATTTAGTACTATAAGAGATAAGAGTAAATGAAATTCTCAACAATAAAGTTTCAACAATAAATGTAATGGTGAGTTCCATTTGGATACTTTCCTAAGTGCCCTTCATGCCCTTCAGTGTAAGCCAAAGGCATACCACCACAGTGTGGTTAAAGGAAAACAGTTTCCTTTGGGGCCAAAGTAATGCGAGCCAAAGTAAATGTCACCAAACATACCTCAGGAAATGCTCATCTAGATGAAGGGATTGACTGTATGACCTTAACGGCCACCTGTATTTGTATAAATATATATGTATGTGCGTGTACACATATTTTAAATAAGAATTTGGTAGTATAAGTTATATTCTTTAGTAACACCTTAAAATATACATGCTCTTTGTTGTCTCTCTTAGCTTCAGTTTCTTTATCCATAAAACAGGAATAGTAAATACCCACTACATATAGTTGTGAGAAGTAAGATATAAAATGTACAAAGTGCTTAACACTTTGCCTGGTCACATGGTAGACTTTCAGTGAAAGGAAACTGCTACACTATATTTATTATTGTTATTGCCAAGTAAGGACAGATCCAGAAATGTTAAAAACCAGCCATGTGAAAGGCAGGTTGACCTCCATCCTCTTACGAAAAAGGATCATTCTTATGAAAGAACCTGTGACTCTCCTCACCTGAATAAATAGACACCCCATCTCTCCACCCAAGCAGTGAGGGAATGAATGCCTGCTGACATGGCTGAAACTTTCCTCACAAAGCATTTCCAGGTCTGTTCCAAGGTATGAAGAAGTAAACTGTTAAGCTACAAAGCTTCAGACCTTGAAGATCTGAACCTGGAAAATGTTTCTAATTTAAAATTATCAAAATTAGAATTTCTAATCACCTACCCTAGGTGCAGCACCACAATAGAACCCAATATGTCTTTAGGTGAATTAATTGCAATATGTACTTCTAACTAAACAATTGGCTTACTTAGTTTAAGTCAATTTAATGGAGAATATACATGAAAATAGAGCCACTTTTAGTTTAGGACAAAACCATATCAACAAGAAGCAGAATATCTACTTTGACTAGCCTGAGAATGTGCCTCCTGGTCATCTAACATTGGATTTAGATCACTAAGAAACAACTTCGGAAGAGAAGCATAGCCCTGAAATTATCTTCTGATCTGTTAAAATACCATTTCTGCTGATGCTCCGCACCACTGAAGTTCAGCTTCTGTCACACATGTTTGTATCTTGAGCAAGATCATCAGAATACAGAGGCTCCTAGATGACTGCCTCAGAAGCTTTTATGTTGTTTATAGCTGGCTTAAATAAGAATGGAGTTCTGTGACATTTATGTTGATCTGGGAGCAAAGCTAAATCCTAAAGTAGGTAGGATAAAAGCAGAAGAAGAACAAAGTAGAATGATGAAGATGCCATCAACAGTGATCATACTGACTATATTATCATGAAATAAGCTTTAGATTTTAGTCAGTTTCTTTTGGTAGCCAAAGTTATTAAATGGTATTCAGATGTTAGGTCTTATTAAATTTTAAATACATTGTAGGCAGAAATCTCAATTTAGTCTCTATATTGCTACTTCTGGAAAAGCAAAGAAAGTAAACCTTTTCTTATCCAGATTGTGGCCTAAAGGTTATTATTCCATGGCCTAAAGGTGAGATTACTCTGGGAATATATAGTTGTTATTCTCTAGCCTCTCCAAAAGAACCTTGATCAGTACAATAGAATATCACAGTAATAGCTATTTTTCTCACCTTTCTTGAAAATAGTAAAGATAGCTTCTATCAGTTTAATGAGATTAATACTGAGGAAACTGTTTTTGCAGATGTTTCAACTACTTTTTCCATGTGTTGTATTCAAGGTTCCGGTAGTGACTGCAGATGAATGGATAAAGACCTGTTGGAAAGCATTACTATGTACAAGAGCTAACACAGCAGCATTCATACTTTTTTATTCACTAATCCCACTTTAGGGATCTTAACTTCAGGGTACATCTAATAGAAGAAAAAAAGCTACCATGTACAGAGATATGAATAGGAATAATTATATAAGAACAAAAAAAGAGCCAATATGATCTGAATGGTCAACAGTAGGAAAATGTTTCAGTACATTATGAAATCTCCATTTGTATGTAACCATGAAAGACAATTATTATGAAACTTACATTTGTGGAAGTATCTTAATTTATGTGGAGAAAACTTAAAAATCCTATGTACCATGTTGGTAACTGTGCCAAAATATGTATTTGCGTGTGGATAGGAACTAGATACAAATATACAGAAATTAAAACAGTTGTGTTAAATTAGTGGGTATGGATGTTGTTAGTGGTGGGGAGTTTTTTTCCCTCAAAAACTTTCATTCTTTTAAATTGTTTTTAGAATACCTCAGTGCCTGGGGGCATTATATCTGACTGTGGCTCTGATTGACACGAGAAACTCCTGAAAAGTATACATACCACTCTCAGTCCATAAAGTACAATTTCTTATTTTGATATTTATACCTGATTTTTCTCCACACCCCCAACAGATCCTCCCAATCATTCCATTTGGGAGACCATTCATCTGGACCATCTAGAGTAATACATCTTGAGGAATTATAGTTTTGCTAATCAAATATGAACCACTTTAGAGATAATCTGATCCAGTGCCACCTGAGTTAAGTGTGAGATGTGGTTGGGAATTTCAGCTAGAGCAGTTTTCTCTCTGCTTTGTATATTAGTCTTCTTCCAGTGCAATAGTTCTGCTATTAAAACAAATTTGAAAACCACTGATTTCACCTTCCTTATTATCTACTGAGAACTAGTGTCTCATGCTTGTGTATATTCAGTAACTGGAATATTCAGTAACACATTCCATCTTTGTATCACTTTGTTAGAAATCCTCTTTCATTCAGTGATCCTACTCTGGGATTATAGAAAACCAACCCAATTCTTACACGCAAAAGTCCTTCAAATTTTAATGATGGCTAGCATCCCCTCCATACTAATGAGGATTTTAAATCCTAATCCTGAATATGTTCTAAAGTATCAGGATGTTAGGTTTTCTATACAATTATTTGTCATCTGCACATTTCATAAACACATCAATTTTTTGCCTCTATCCAAGCAACTAATAGAATATATTAAACAGGACAAGTCAGAGCCTACTAGTTTTTTGTTTTGTTTTGGTTTTTTTGCCTTTACTGAAGTTACTGATAAAACAAGTTAAATGGGACTATGCAATGCTTACTAGGGATTATTCTTGTGACAGTCTCTGAATAACTGGTCTCTTAACTACAGACCAACCTTACAATACTCATTTATATAATAATGCTATGAAAACTAAGTTAAATGCTTTGCTGTTGTCAAGAAAACTTTCAGATTTTTTCCATCAAAAAAGAAACTCTGTTAAAGATGGAAATGAAATCTTTTTTTTTTTTTTTTTAAGACTTAAGGAAATTTCTAGTGCTTAAATATTTGTAAACTGAATTTCTGTAATCCATTTAAGAATGTGTTTGTTGGACTATAGATTCTGGGTTTAAAGACATTTAAAATGTATAGATTTCCCTCACCTTCCTCGGGCTGCATTTTGTTTATTAGGATTTTTGTTATATCCTTTCCAGGTTGAAAACCCTTCTAACAGAAAAGGGAATCATGATAAGAGTTGGACAAGGTCTGTCTTCTCTGTCTTTTTACCTGGTCAGGGGGCTTAATGTTTTTTGATCTTGCTTTGAAACCCTTTGCTGTTACCTCATTTAAACCAAATCTGGCCTGTTCTGACAAGTGCACATTTTTATTTTCTATTCTTCCTGGGATGTGTGCCCTACTTTTTAAATTATGAGCCCATCAAAGAAAACCCTTTTAGTTGGTTTCTTTGGTTCTTCTCCTTTTACTTTGCATTGAGAGTATGTGCAATTGTTTGGTTGGTCAGAATTTTGATTTTCATAATTTTCTATTTCTTGTCAGTTATTAACCCCTTTTGAAGACTGTAACTACAAAATCATACCTATTTGTTCCCTGAACTTTTTGAAATGCATTTTGCTAAAGTCATGTTTCAGTTTAGCCAGGGCTAGTGATCCCTTTTTCTTACTATTACAGTTATTTTTACCCCAGAATTTCTGTCACCCTGTCACCTTCTACATCACCAGACAGTTTTTTCTAGCTGGGCAGAATTAAACCCAGAGTAATTTCTCCCATTGTTTGTTTCCACTGATTTTGATAAATAAAATGTTAAATTAAGTCAGTGTATCAAATACTTACTTTCCTAAAATAATGGTTACCATCCCTTTATTCCCCCCCCCACCCCCCCCAAGTATGATTACCCTTTGCCTCTGTGGCACTTGTATAGTGTGCTCTGGGAAAGCTGCACCCATACCCTGTCTAGCTGCAGAACCCACAGTGTTGCCCTCAGGTGTTCATCTTCCAAACTCTTTCCTGTCTATTTTCTCTTTGTCTTAACCTAAATGTATGTGGAATTTTATAAAAATATATAACTATTTTTAAAAACCCAAGGATTTTTCTCTATTAAAAATACAGTATATAATTATTTTAGAAAATAAGACTCTCCATATTCTCACTTCCAAAGAAAATCAAAGGTAACACCATTTAATATATTTTAGTCTAGTTTTCAGTGGACAGAGATAACTCTGTCCCATTTTTTAAATGGGCTTATGCTATTTGGGGGAAGGGGAGTACATGACTTTAGTATTCAACCAGTATTCTAAGCCTGTACCATAATTTCTTTAACTAATTCCTTATTCTTGGACATTTGGGTTGTGTCCCAGTTTTTAGAAGAATTCCTGAGTCAAAAGATATAAGGAAGTTTTTTTTAAGACATATTGTCAAATTGCCTTCCAGAAAGTTTGTCCCAGTCTACAATGGTAATGCACATATTTTTTCACTTCTCTATTACTTCAACACTGGCCAGCCCAGAGTGGGGTGGGGGAGGTGCAGAGTGCATGTGCACACGTGTATTTTTATGCATTACCAACTTAGCAGATGAAAAAGGTGTGTGTAGGTACAGCGCTGTACCCATTTCCTCCTATTGGCTCTGTGTTTGAAATACAGACTTCCATCCATATGTGCCAGTTTGACAAATTCACTGACACCAATGAGACTATGTCTACCCTCTGTTAGGATTTCAAGTTCACTTAGTGAGTTTGCGTATAGGTACCTAAAGTCAAACCATCTTTGTCGTTATTTTCACCAGAGCAGTGCTAAGTATCACTTCTAGGAAATTGCTTCTTTTTATGTAAAACATGTTCTTTCCTATTAAGTCAAAAATTTTACCTGGGTTTTTCCTCCTTCCTCCAAAAGTAATGTAATAAAACCTTCTTGATTAAGTTGGTGAGTGTCCTATAAGACATTCTTCCAGGTGTTCTTCAGGTGTTCCTCAGTTCCTTACCTGAAGTTACCTGTTTATGTTCATATGCCTTTTCTTTGTTCCTAAACTAAGTCTTTTAACTTAAAAGATGAATATATCCTGTGTCCCCATGGCCTTCAGTTTTTTTACCCTGAACAACCAAGCCTCTTAATTGAAATGTGCTCTGCCCCTGAACTCACAGCAGCTAAGACCTCTACTGCTGGCACATCAAGTATAAACAGTGTTGTTGATAAGCCCTCCAGGTTTGCTGCTGGATTGATTGGCTCACTAGCACCTGAATTTCAGTTCTATTTTTTAAATGACTGAAGCCACCATGGAGTCTTGTGCCACACCTTTTCCTTGGAATAATATGACGTGAGAGGTGATGGTGCTTTGCTGAGGAGTGTTTCCCCTCCCTCTCCCTCATTATGACACACACAAAATCGTCAAAATCATAGTAGACAGTATAAAGAGAAAAGTGAAAATTGAATCCTTTTCCCTAATAGTGACACTACTTTGATTTCATTAGTGTGGATTATGATTTCGGTTTAAATATAACTTTGGGGTATACCTTTAATTCTCTGTGAGTAATGGTTCATGTGTTGTTTGTTCATGTGTCAGTTAATAACATGAATGTCTGAGACATAGTTTTATAGTAGAGGCATTTCCACTTGGAACAGCTTGAATAGCAACATCCTGAGTTAGCTACACAGTACAAACAGCGTGGCTCAGGCCTCCAAAATTTTATCTTTTAGAGGAGTTGACCTGTCATGAGACATTTCTAACTTGCTATAAAAACAGGATAGCTGGCAAATAGAAATACATAATATAGGCGTGGGAGAGCATAATAAAGGAAATAAAAGTATACTTAAAGTTCCCAAGTATACTTGTAAAGTACATGTAAAGCACAAAAAGGATTGGATATATCTGAAATACGCTCTTCTACTAATATGCCAATAATGATTTTATAGCTTTTGAGAATCTGAAAACGTGTTTAGGGTAAATAAGGAACTACATTTTTATTTTTATTTAATTTCAATTAAATTTAAATAACCATATGTAGCTAGCAGTCATCCTATTACAGAGTGCAGATAAAACATTTCCATTATTGCTGTTGAGCCAGACAATGAACACTTGTATCAATTAGAAGGTTTTAACTTTTATAGACCCATAGTTCTGGAATACTGAGCAGAGTCTTAGGAACCCCAGCTCCTTTGTTTATTCTCTGTCCTTTCCTCCTGACCTGTTCCCTTGTTTTCTGCTTTTCTATTTAAACCTTTTGGTGACAGTTTGTAAATGTGGGACCTTCCATTCACTCTCCTTCCCCTCCCCATTTACACATTTATCAGACACATTTGGAGGGAGAATGGACAGGACTTGCTGATACATTGGTGGGGGTTGGGGAGTAAAGAATCGAGGTAAGAACTTTTGGTTTACTGCCTGAGCAACTAGATGATGCAGTTTCCTCGGAATTGAGACAGCTACCCATCAAATCCATGACTGGATTATGTAGCAACTCTTACAGATCTTTGAGACTCTGAGAATAAAACTGTGAATCCTCTCCTGAAAAATATATGTATCAGATATGGAATTTTGTACATAAAAACTTACTCTAGGACAAAAATCGCAGCCTGGTGGACTCTGTTGGGAACTTAATACCTTAGAGCTTCACCCTTAGTTTCACTATGGGATTGCCCAACTTGTCATTTTTACATCTGAAGTCACACAGAGTAAAATTGGTCTCAATACAGTACATGCACAAATTCCCTTTGCCATATCCAATACAAAAGTCACAGAACCATAGACTCTTCTCAGCATTAGGGAAAAAACAATTGAACATCTGATGCAATCTTTCTTGCTTGTACAGTTTATTAGGAGCATACCTAATTTTGTAGAGGGACTTGGTTCATGGGCTTGTGAACACAAACCCTAACTGGCATTTAAGTTATTTGACCTATATGTATGCATTAGTTATCTGTTGCGGTGTATCAAGAGACCCCAAAATTTAGCAGCTTAAGAGTAAACATTTCGGGCTTCTCTGGTGGCACAGTGGTTAAGAATCCGCCTGCCAATGCAGGGGACACGGGTTCAAGCCCTGGGCCGGGAAGATCCCACATGCCACGGAGCAACTAAGCCCATGCACCACAACTACTGAGCCTGTGCTCTAGAGCCCGCGAGCCACAGCTACTGAAGCCTGAGCACCTAGAGCCCGTGCTCCACAACAAGAGAAGCTACTGCAATGAGAAGCCTGCACACTGCAATGAAGAGTAGCCCCTGCTCACCACAACTAGAGAAAGCCCGCATGCAGCTACGAAGACCCAAAAGTAAAAAAGTAAATAAATAAACTTTTAAAAACGAATAAAAGACAAAAATGACATTAAAAAAAAGAATAAACATTTAGCATCTCACACAGTTTTCAGGGGTCAGAAATTCAGAAGCAGCCTAACTGTATAATTCTGGGTCAGGATTTCTCCTGAGGTTGTAGCCAAAATGTCAGCCAGGGCTTCAGACATCTGAAGGCTGGTTGCCTGGGGCTGGAAGCTGTACTTGCAGGATGGCTCATTCGTGTGGTTAGTGACTCTGAGCTGGCTGTATGCAGGAGGCCCAGTCCCTCACCACGTGGACCTCTCCGTAGTGCTACTTGAGTATCTCACATTGTGGCAGCTGGCTTCCCCTAGGCCAAGCAATCCAAGGAGGAGAAGGTGGAAGCCACGTGTCTTTTATGTCCTAACTTTGTCACCATTATTTCTGCAATATCCTGTTGGTTACACAGGTCAGCCCTATTTACTGGGGGAGGGGACTGCATGAGGGCATGGACATCAAGAGGTGCATGACTCACTGAAGTCATCTTCGAGGGTGGCTACCACAATGTAAAAGAACGGTCTTACACCTTCCTCCCCCAAAACTGATTATTCTCTCCTTTCTCCCTCAAGTCCATTCTTCATTTGGTTTGTTGGTTGGTTGGTTTATTGTGCAGCAGTATCAGAAGGGTGGTAATGAGCATTGGTTTCTAGGAATGTTGGAAGTCAGTGAAACATCAGCTCTATAGTTGTTTCCAAAACACTTGTATCTCTGTATACCCCGTAGAGACTGTTTGAAAATTAGATAATAAAATAGCCATCCTCTTAATTCTTCATATTATAAATTCACCTGTTTTAATGTAGTAACTCTTTAGTTAATAGAAATAGACTTCTGGAAATCACACTGGATTATGTAGGGGTTAGGCCTGAATGAAAGTCCTCTCTCTCCCTTTGCTAGGAAATCTTTTCTGCTTGTCTCCTATAGGCATAAAGGTAATCATATTCTTCCTCTGTTCCCTCTGTGCTCAGCTCTCCACTTGTTAGCTCTGTGACCTTAGACACATTATCTCATCGCTTTGTGCATCCATTTTTTCCCATTTGCAAAATGGGTGCAATAATTGTACCTGTTTCTTGCTTTGTAGGCTAAATGACATGCTTGCAACATACTTAGTATGATGTCTAGCACATTGGTAAGCACCCAGATGTCAACAACTGCTACCACTGATACTTACTGTGGTGGTGATGGTGGTTATTGCAGTCACACTAAACTATACATCTGTGTATTTCTAGATGTTTCTTTTACCTTTCCATTTATTGGACAATTACTAAGCACTTCTTAGGCCTTATTACATAGATGGGTGGTATTATCACCATTTTACAGATGGGGAAATTGAGGGTAGAGAGGTAAAATAACTTGTTCCAAAATCACACAGTTATTAAGTTGTACAACTTTGTGAAATTGGATTAGATTTAAGGAAGATATATCACTGTGAACTTCAGAAGAGCATCTCAAAACTGAAAACAAGAGACTATATAGTCAATCTTTGACTCTTCATAGTTGGATCCTTTATAATCAAAAGATCTTAGTTTAAATCATAATGCCAGGTTGCATCACTTTTACCAGTACATATGTAAAGGGAAGGGAATGAAGGAGAGGCAAAATGAGCTTTGCTGCTTTTAAAGAGTTACTGTTTAGACATAGAGAACAGACTTGTGGTTACCAACGGGGAGGGGTGTTGGGGGGGATGGACTGGGAGTTTGGGATTAGCAGATGCAAACTATTACATATAGAGTGGATAAACAACAAGGTCCTACTGTATAGCACAGGGAAGTGTATTCAATATCCTGTCTGATAAACCGTAACGGAAAAGAATATTTTAAAAAAAGAATGTCAAAAAAAAAGTTACTGTTTTAAATGCTTGAGAAGAAAAGTTACAGAAATTGCAGTAAACATCTAAGTCTAGTGACAGTTTATCAGAATTTTAAATTAATGAACATTTTTATTATAGAGGGTCCATATTAATTCAGATTCAACTCTGTAAAATAAATTTACAGACTTGACAGTGAGATCAAAATAAGCATGTACCAAGAAGAACTTTAAAAACATAGTTTTGCTCATTTAGTAAACCAGGCAGTCTGTTGGAGCTACTATTGAGTTTATGGAGAGTCACGTTTGTTTGTTTTGCTTTTCTCCTCCCTGTGCTTTGTCTCCCTCTGAAAAGCAGAGAACTCTCCTTTCTCAGGAAAGACATGTATAATTTGATTTTAAGTAGAGTTCATTGCACAGGGCGTAGGGTTTTTGTTTCTTTGTTTTTGATGAATGAGTCCAGTGCTGTGACTTTATATTATCCTGTGATATCAAGGATAATTGTAATCAAAATAATTAGCTGTTAAAATTTTACTCATTAGGTGATTTGGAAATAATTCAAAGAAAAATAAGAGATGATTAAATTACAAACCTGAGGAACATGAATGTTTTTTATTATTCAGAACGTGATTTTGTTTCTGGTTATATGCCCACTTAAAAGGCTTATGCTTTTTATTATGATCATACAAGCAGCCTTTGAATTTATCCAAGGAAGGGAAGACTAGTTTTGGGAATGTCATAAGCTCATAGGTAATAGCCGCTGAAAGGACAATAGCAGATTAGTAGCTAAATAAGATATTGCCAAAGAGTAAATTAATGTAATGGGCTGGCTGGCAATGTAGAGGAGCCTTGGTGAATGTTGGCCAATAGCTAATGGCTGCTATAGCCAGAGCTGCTAACACTGCTGGTATGTGTGCTGATCTCTTAAGTCCTGAGGAAGACCAGAATTTGACAGTTTTACCTGTCATCTTCACATGTTGAAAATGAGAGGAAAGTGCTGTTTGATGATAAGCATGCAGGTTCTGAGTGTCATCCAAAGCATGAGAAATGCTGCAATAATAAGCATGGGTTTGTGAGGATCATTATAATTCTGAAATATCTCTGTGCCAATATCTCTGTGCCTTCCAGGCTTTCTCAGGAGTGTTGTTTTTAATGTAGCCTGTGCCTAAATTATGAAAATGAACATTTTTCCTGAGAAAGCCTTATAGGAGCCTGTGGCCTGGATAGGAATTGATGTTAGGTTATTGATGCACAGAATTGGGATGATCATTGAGAATAAAACTCCTGCTAAGTAGGGCATATCCAGGAAAAACCAAGAGTTAATGAATGAAGTATTAGTACAATTACTGACTGATTATTGGGAAAGGCTGTTTGCCTGCCTTTGGAGACTAGGTTATATGCTATATATCATATACCCTCTCTTGCCACCTGTCCATGTGCCATGCAGATAAGTTAACATGATGCCATGCCCTGGGCAATATGAAACTAACGCTTGGATCCTGATGTCATAATGTCTGTGCTTATTTTCATGAAAATAGTGCTATAGATGTTTTGAAGGAAGTAAAATGAATTAAGCACAACCATTCTTATTAAGAGATATAAACATTTTTTCCCCAAAGGCTGAGTTAAATGTATATAAGGGTAGATTGTTTTGAGGAACAATTGGGAATTTAGGAAGGAAGTATAGTTTTTAACGAGTTGCTATCAAAATGATGAACTGAATAGCTAATCCTTAAGAGTTCCTTAAGCTACAGTTGCTGTGTATCCTTGGGGTCTTTTGTTTCTTGCTCAATTAAAAAATTCAAAGTAGAAAGATCCAAAGACCAAATGTTGCCTTCAACCATAACATTTACTCGGCTCAACATAGGATACAGGAGAGCTACAGTCTTGAGAGAGAGACAAAACTTCTGAGTCTGTTTTTTGGTGTCCCTAGCCTTGATAGCCAAGGGTGGTGGACTTCTAGGGCGATGGCTCTTGGAAGTTGCCCATCTCAGTCAAGCCACCTCCCTTCTTGCTCAGGGCTTAGTGTGAAGTTTTTGAGAGAAAATTTGCCTAGCAGTATATTCCCAGTCACGTGTGTGATGACAGGGATGCCACTTGACAAGCCACTGAAACAGTAGTATCTTGCCTACCCGAGATGGAGAGCCAGTCTGGACACAGTTAAATGTCTGTGTAAATGTTAATGGAGGCTGTGAAATAATAATGGACCTTAAAAAGTGTGAGTGGGGGGGGCAGGGGTTCAAGTTAGTTGTAAAGTTATATGTATTTTTAAAGGATTAGGTAAAGTAAGCTCAAGTGCTAAGACATTTGACTATAAGATGCTTTATTGAATTGAATAAGGGAATTGGTACTACAATGGCTGAAATTTCCTTTTTGCTGGTTGTGTCTTCCATTTGTATGAATAACGAAGGGGGACTGTACCTAGAAAGCAAGCAGCTGAGTTTGATTTATGCTTGGTGCTTCTCCCATCACCACTGACCCATATTACTTTCACTGCCCCACTCATTCACCCACTTAAGCAGATGGCATATGGTAACACCATTCAGAATTTTTAGCAAGTTTTCACAGCTGTACACTGTTCATTTATTTTCAAGTGAGCTAGAGTCCAACTGAGTATTCATGCTCTGCTAATCCCAGCTGTGGCAAGAGCTTTGACAGAAATGGTCTCTGGCTCCCTGAGTCTGTAACTTACTCAAAGATACCGTCTTCTCTGTACCAAGACCTGGCCAACGCACATACTTAACTCTAAGCAGAAGAAAATTCAGATTTCATAGTATTGGCCATATTCAAAACAGCGTTCCAGATGCAGCTCTCAGCCTGCAGTTGAGGCCGCGTACTTTTCTCTCTGGGGTGTTACAGCATTGTTCATGCTCTCTCTTGGGGCTTTTGATTTGCAGATGCTAATGCTGGAGACCGTGGACAGACCAATAACGCCGCTTCCGCATCAGCTTCCAACTCCACCTGAACAGTCCCGAGCAGCCAGCTGCACAGGAAAAACCACCAGTTACTTGAGTGTCACTCAGCAACACTGGTCACATTTGGAAAGAAAATTAAAAAGAGAAAAAAAACCTGTTCATTTTAGTGTTCAATTTTTTTATTATTATTGTTGTTCTTATTTAACCTTGTAAAATATCTATAAATACAAACCAATTTCATTGTATTCTCACTTTGAGGGAGACCCAGGGGTTGGGAGGGGTCGTGGGGAGGGGAAAGCGGGGCACTAGAACACACAGTCTCTCTCCCACGACAATCTTTTTTTTATCAAAAGTCTGCTGTTGTATACTTTAAAAACAGGACTCCTGCCTCATGCCCCTTCCACAAAAGAAGAAAACTTTGTTCTGTGCGGAAGTTTTTTTGAACTTTGTTTTCTTTTAAAGTCAAGTGTAAGACTTGGGTATAGTGCACAGCTTGAAATTGGTTGGGAGCTTAGCAGGTGTAACTCAATGGGGACTTAAATGTCACTTGTAAAATTAATCCATATCCTCGGGTACTTGAAGACATGCCTTTGGCATGTTGATGGCAGGTGTGGCAGACAAAAAAGGAAATGTGTGTCATTTGTAACCCTGGAGGTCAATAAAGTTTGAATTTATAAGGGGAAAATTCTTAATTGATTTGTTAAGGTTTTATTTTGCTCTTAATCAGTGCTAGTGGTGAAGAAACTTACGTAGGAAGCTGTCAAAGGAGGAGCGTGTGTGCTCTGTGTGTGGATCTTTGTTTGCCTGACCAAAGGTTCTCTATAAATCTTAGTACAATTTTAATCTAGTGACCTAGGAGGAGACTAAAAAGGGTGCTGAGCTGGCCCCTCTGACTGCAGAGGTCAAAAGCTGACGAACCTGGAGGAAGGGGACAGGCCAGGGGCAGGTCTCACCACTGTGGATGAATTTGTCCAGATTTTTTCTAAAGTTGCTTCCCTTGGAAAGATACACTTGAGAGGACATCATAGTTAAATAATGTGAACTATAACAGTCTACTGGTTTATTTTTCATATTTTTTAATTGCAAAATGAGCTTGCAGAAAGTGCCACGTTCTGCACATAGTTCTGATTTTAAATCCAAATCTAGAATCTGTATTTAATTTCAGCCTTTTTAACCTCGTGCTTTTTAAATTTTATTTATTGACGCATGTGAGATAGACCATTATGATTTTAGATGGTAGGAATATTAAAAACTACACATCAAAATGATATAAACAGTCACTTGTACCTGCTGACTTTATAGGAAAGCTGATTATATAAATGTGTGTATATATGTTATATACATAGATTCAATACTGCCTTTAGTTTTGGGTTTTTTGTTTGTTTGTTTGTTTGTTTTTGTCCACAGTATCAAAATTGACTGGTTGAAGCATGAGAAGAATGTTTCCCCCCAAACCCAGTTAAGAATTTTTGTTTCTGTTTTTCTTTGTATAATCAGTGAACAGTGTAAGAATCAGTCTCTGTTTTTGAAGAAAAAGCAATATTCCTTGGAAAGCAAGGAGAATTGAAGGATTATGTTGGCAGTGAGGAAATAGATTTTCACAACTAGTTTGGTTTATATGTTTAAGGTTGACATCTATGCGGGCCTTATATACTCTAAAATGAACCTTAGTCACCTTGGTGCTTATGGGCCATTACTTGACCTAATGAATCTTTAAGGCACAATCAGTTGTACTTTACATTTAAAGATCACTTGAGTGATGGCCGCCTTTCCCGCCTACCTTCCTTCCTGCCCCGTACACCTTCCAAGGTTAGCTGATAACTGTAGGGCTGCAGAGCTGAGCCCCAGATTGTGTGTAACCTCCTTTCACCCTCCTTGTTGCCACCTTAGGACATGTTAGGGGTCTCGCCCTCCAGGTGATTTGGAAGTAGAGTGTCTTGGCAGCCCTCATGCAGGTCCCGGCACCCTGTCCTGCTTCTTAACAAAGTGTGTGTGACTCTCCAAGAGAGTCGTACTGCCTGCTGACATGAACCAGTACCCAGAGAGACAACGGTGAGCCATCTTAGTTTTCACTCACTGTCTGGCTAAGCTCTTAAGCCACAGAAGCGTTTCTCAAACCTCTGGTTATATCAGAGTTCACGAGAAGGGAAACACACTCAGTCAAACCAAATCAAATTGAATTTTACTTTGCATAATGAGCTTCCGAGAGCAAATTAAGATTTGAAAGAAGTCTGAATCAAAGTATGTGGCAGCATAATTCCTAAAGGGAATGGCTTTGATAGACCATTTTCAGAAAAGATTTATAAAGAAGCTGGACAGCAGGTCTGTGACAAAGGAATGGACCTACTTTCAGACCAAACTGCCCAGCCAAACATTTGGACACAGACACTACTCTGGACTTGGTATACTTGCTAGAGTCCATAAAAATCTGTGCTTGTTTTAGAAAACACTTTCCCCCCACAAATGGGGTAAGAGAAGAAGAGAGAAAAGTCGGATGCTTTTCTCTTATTTTATTGTGTGTGTGTGTGTGTGTGTGTGTGAGGGCTGAGGTGCATGATTTTTCTTTCTCAAGGATCATGGCGGGATCACAGAACTCTTTTATACAAGTGAGATCCAGGTCTCTGAATATCTTTTTGTAAATAATAATAATAATAATAAAAAGCTCCTCACCAAATTCAAGCTTGTACATTATATTTTCTTTCAATGTTTTTCAATTTAAGTTTTATTGTTTTGTATGTAAATATGTGGACCCAGGAACTGTTATTAATGAGCAAAAAGTTACTGTTCAGGGCAGTGATTCTGTTTAATAATCAGACAAATTGTAGACGAGCTTTTTAAAGCCATATAGTTTTAACTCTGTACAGTAGGTACCGGCCTGTATTATTGTAACAATAACTCTAGCAATGTATAGTGTATCTATATAGTTTGGAGTGCCTTCGCTTCCATGTGTTTGTTTTTTTGTTTTTCATTTTGAAGTTTTAATTGGTTTCTCTCTCCATGTCTCCCTGTCCCGCCCCTTTCCCTTTGAAATAATAGCTCACTCATAACACATTATCTTTGCTCCTTCCACAGTTAATTTCAGTGATACCATGCTCAGGAGTGGAAAGAGGAAACCATGTTCATAATCTCATTTCATTTAAGCCCTGCCTTTGATTTGGTTCTGAACATCTGTTTCCTCCTCAGTTGCAGTGACCAGTTTCATTTCACTCGGTCCATCCAGGGACTTAGTGTAGTGCCAGGGAGCCCTAGAGCTGGAGGATATTGAATAGATTAGATTTTGCTCGTCTCTGTCCCCAAACCCTAACCATGGGTCTTACAAACAGCAGATTCCAGGAGACTTCCACCCTCTCTCTCTCTCTCCTCCTTGTCTACTTCCCTCCCAAATGAGAGAAAGAAATAGAGAGAGAATTAGATTTATGAATCAAAGTTTCTTAATGTATCAGTTTTGATACACGAGTGGTCTAAAATGCTGTGGTGCAATTCCTAGTGGCTGCTGCACAATTGCCGCCCGCGTGATGAGGACTGTTGTTTTCGCAAGGGAACTTTCCTTCCTCCTGCCACCTCTACCCCTGTTCAATGAAATGTCATTTTAATTTATCTTTGAAAAAAATCAGTTTAATTCTTACTGTGTGCACATCATGAAGGCCTTTTTCGAAAGAAAAAAAATCAAATTTGTTTTGCCTCCAAGTACTCCATATGTCTTGAGTAGAATAAAAAAACTTTACCAAACCAAAGGTTGCTATTTTTGAAATATCACGTGTTCATTCCAGCAAGGCAGAAGACTGCACCTTCTTTCCAGCAACGTGCTGTGTCCTTTTTTTTTTAAGTCCTCTTAATTTTTAGACACGTATTTTTGATTTGTGTTTTAACAAAGCCTGCCTAACCAGTCATCTTGTCTGCACCAATGCAAAGGTTTCTGAGAGGACTATTGTATTCTCTATCCCTGTGGATATAAAGACACTGGCATTTCATTTCTTTTTCCCTTTCCTTTTTAAGGGATTTAACTTTGGAATCTTCCAAAGGAAGTTTGGCCAGTGCCAGATTCCCAGAAGTTTGGGGATTTTTCTTTGTTTTAAACCAAAATTGTATCTGATTCTTCTTGTTCATGTTAGTGGTCATCTAATCACAGAGTCGAACACTTTCTCCCCTATACAGAAAAATAAACTAAGCATGCTTTACAATAAAATCTGTCTTTTCTGATAGAAACCTGAGCCACTGAAAATAAGAGAAACAACTAGAAGCAGAGTAGAGTCCCAGACTAAGGTCTATGTTTGAGAGGCTTTGAAAGTAATCCCTGGGGTTTGGATTATTTTCACAAGGGTTATGACATTTTATTCAAGTTTGTTGCTCCGTTTTGCACCTCTGCAATAAAAGCAAAATGACAACCAGTACATAAGGGGTTAGCTTGACAAAGTAGACTTCCTTGTGTTAATTTTTAAGTTTTTTTTCTTACTATATCTGTCTACAGGCAGATACAGATAGATGTATGAAAATGTGCTTGCCTGTAAAATTTGCATTCATAAATGTGTTGCCGATGGATCACTTGGGCCTGTACACATACCAATTAGCGTGACCACTTCCATCTTAAAATCAAATCTAAAAAACAAAATTTATTATATATATATATATATATAAAGGACTGTGGGTTGTATACAAACTATTGCAAACACTTGTGCAAATCTGTCTTGATATAAAGGAAAAGCAAAATCTGTATAACATTATTACTACTTGAATGCCTCTGTGACTGATTTTTTTTTTCATTTTAAATATAAACTTTTTTGTGAAAAGTATGCTCAATGTTTTTTTTTCCCTTTCCCCATTCCCTTGTAAATACATTTCGTTCTATGTGACTTGGTTTGGAAATAGTTAACTGGTACTGTAATTTGCATTAAATAAAAAGTAGGTTAGCCTGGAAATGAAATTAAAATTCACAAGTGTGTGGTCTTTATTTCAGTACCCAACCTTCTTTTCTTCACCCTGCCTATTCTGCCACTGCAATATGTAGACACATCACCACTTCGTTCCTCCAATTAGAGAAACATGAATCTTTGTTATAAAAATCAAGATGTGAACACTAGTTCTCCTTCTTTCAAATGATCTTATTCCATTGTATAGCCCCAACAGGTGCAGCTTCCATCTTGGAAACCTTTGGCTTTGATGTAGAGGAAGCTTTGCAGACACTGCTTTGAAAAGAAAGAATACATCCCTGAAAGGGACAAATTTTTAAAATGTGTATAAGCTGCTGTCTGATTACTGTGTTCATGGTTTGGTGTAGCTGTATTTTCTTTTAACTTTCATCCCATTAGTAATGGTCTTTGGGAGTATCTGTGAATTATATGAACACCACAAACAGTGGGGCTGTACCTCCCAGGTAACCAACACGTTGTGTTTGAGTCTGCTCATTTCCAATACTGGATGATGTATGTAAACATGTTATGTCTCTTAGTGCAAAAAGAAACATCATTTTTTTTTAGGGCTGGCTCACTCTGTCAGGCCTAATCTAAAGGCTAGATACAAAGTCATGTGACTGCTGCTTCAATAAAAACAAATTTATATTGGATAAAGTCTGGTCCTCTTTATTATTATTGTGGTGGTGTGCTTAGCTAATATTTGTAAACTAGTTTAACATGTTTACCAGTTGCGGGGATTTGGGGGGAAGGGTGGGGATCAGCACAAATATGCAAGATGTCACTTGTGGGATGGGTCTCCTGATGGCATTGAAGTGCATTTGTTTGGGATATACTACTATCTTATTTCCTGCCATATTTGAATTGGGATTGAGCAAGATATCTTTTTAACTTAAAAACTCCTGAAAAACTGCATCGTTAATTTCTAAGGTCTTCCAAAATGTTGTGACGAACCAGTCCTTCGGGATCATGTCTCAGGAGAGCAGTGATGCTGGATGCCAGTTGAGAAGGGGCTCTAGAAGTGTAGTTAGGAAAGGGAGCGCTCAGGTTGCAGCTCCCCATGGAGAAGTCTGTGAAAGGAAGGGAGCAAAAGTGATGAGGCTGTCACCCCTCTCTCAGGTGCAAAAATACTTCACCCACCCACTAGCACCTTCAGGTCTAGGAGAGCTGCAGTTAAGGGGAAAACTAAAACAGTTGTAGAAGATGGCATGATGAGGCCCACAAGTTGTCAGAAGCTGGGAAGGGATGGTCCATTAAATGTATGTTTCTCTTTACATCCTCTTTTCTCCAGAAAGGAGAGGACACCCTGGGCCTTCCCACAAAAGTTGTTGATGTCAAGGCTTTAACGATCCTTAAAGTCCGGGCCAGGTAGAGATTGGTGGTGGAGGGCTCTAACAGGGCAGCCAGAAGGTAAGCAGTAACTTATTTAGAAGGGCTTTTCTCCTGAGCTTTGGAGACTGACTCCATCCTCACCTGACTGAAGCAAGACCTAGGAAAAGAATGGGGGCCACAGGGATGCCTAGAAACTGACATTTAGTTCAACTGCTCAAGGGCTCAGCGAAGGGAGTATAGGGAAATTCAGATGTTTGAGAGTAGGAAAGTTGAATCTGGCTCCTAGCCCTACAAACTGGAGATGCACAAAGCTGCCGAAAGGAAGTATCCAGTGTGGGCTCTTTGGTGCATCTAACATTGTATCTTAACTGCGCTTGGACTGCACTTAGTTTTTATAATATATGTAATTCATATGTACATATCAATTCAATGTTTGTGAAACTGCCCAGGTGTCTTTAAAATCAATACTGGGAGATGGGAGTTTACTCTACATCCCACCTTAATCTCACCTTGCTCTCACCTTATCGTAGTCTACGTTTAACAACCATTTCAGGCTCTTGAGTGAATAGCACACTCAAAATTATTTCAATGGGAAAGAAGAGATGTATATATGAATACAGTTAAATGACATTTATATTTCCAAATGAGCATAATTAGACACAATTACTGGGGGCAAAATCTGCATTCATTGTGTTTGGAAAGAGGAGCTCCTTTCCCCTCAGTTTCTTTTCTAAATATGAGTGCGTTCTGTGTCCCCTTGATGCAGAAGAGGCTGGAGGGATGGCAGAGAATATGTTTGTTTGCTTTGATTTATAGTCTCAATGATTTATGTTCTCCAAGTTTGGCCTTCCTGTAAAATGGTAAAAGCTAAGCCAGTATCTGTTTCTTAAAATTCAGTTAACTTGTAGCTTCATTTGCATCAAAATATTAACCATTTAAAATTAATTACTACATTTTAAATCATTCATTTTAAATTTTTATATAGAATAATTATGAACAAACCAAGTTAAGTAATGCATTTTTTCAAAATAAATTTATTTATTTATTTTTGGCTCCGTTGGGACTTCGTTGCTGCGCACGGGCTTTCTCTAGTTGCGGCAAGCGGGGGATACTCTTTGCTGCGGTGCACGGGCTTCTCATTGCGGTGGCTTCTCTTGTTGTGGAGCACGGGCTCTAGGCGTGCAGGATTCAGTAGTTGCAGCACACGGGCCCAGTAATTGTGGCACACAGGCTTAGTCACTCCGCGGCATGTGGGATCTTCCCAGACCAGGGCTCGAACCCGTGTCCCCTGCATTGGCAGGCAGATTTTTAACCACTGCGCCACGAGGGAAGCTCAAATAATGCATTTTTATGTTCTCACACCAACAATCTTCAGATATGTAAAGGGCAATAGTAAAATAAGTAAAAATTTAGAAATATATACAAATAGATCTCTATTTCACCACCCCCACATTTCTTTTTTCCCCCAGAAAGGAAGGCCAAAAAAGGCTTAAATCTAGCCAAAAGTTAATTATTGAAGTCCTCTTGCCTTGATTTGACGTTAACCACAGGATCATATTTGCTAAGCCTGGTTCTTAGGTGTGTGATGCCCTATGTAAAGTTAGTTGAAATGTAATTTTCGAAAAATGCAGCAACATTTTTACTCAAAGTGGTTACAAACAAAGCAGACACCTTCATACTCTTCAGCTCTGCACACAGGTGTGTAAACAGGAACACATTTATTAAGTGCCGTCAGTACAGCCTCGTCACAGAGCCTTCAGCATTCCAGCCTCAGGAGCCACCCAGCCCCAGGTCCGTTGTGAAGCAAATCTGCACCAAGTCACACACGTGTATAACCCCTTCGAGGTCAGGATCCATGTCAGTCAGCATGTATTCCCCACAGCAGGTTGCACATTGTTGGTGCTTAATGATGTGTTTTAATGGATGCAGAGACACAGAATGAGGTGCCCAGAAGGAGGGAAGAATAAACGCAGAGACAGGTAATGACAAGCTTGTGACATTTGGTGCAGGCCTTCTGGCCTCTCTAAAAGACTCCCTCAGACGCTAATGCACCTGCTGGTGGACACAGGCCTGAAACCCACAGAGCAACTCAGGACAGGAGGCTGTGGGTTGGGAACGGCTGGCGAGTGGGAGACAGGGGTAGCAGACGTAGCAGTGAAAATACCCAAGAAGCTAATGAACTTGGGTGTGGGCATAGACCCTCAGATGCCCCAGCTCCGGGCACCGTATCCCCTATCCCCTCTCCCACCATGATACTAGATCCCCAGACCCAGGGCCTTTTCTAAGGGGAGGGTGCCCTTGCCTCTCGATCGATAGGCCTGACCGAGGGGCCAGCATACTCTTCATGTAAGGCTCTAGGGCTCGGCTCTCCCCAGGCTGAGCTGGGGGCTGAGGAATGCTAGCCTGCCACCCTCACAGCTGTCTTTGTGAGTTCCCTGGAGAGGCAGGACCTGCCCGGCATTGTCAGTGTCTGTCTGTGTGGCCCTAGGAATGGTGGCTCTGGCTCCCAGGGCTCTGGCTCTGACTGCTGTGGGGCGGCCACTCAGCCGTTTGTGATGCTGAACAACTTCTGCGTGAGTGGGGTAGCGAAGGGGTGAATGTCCTGGATGTGCAGCAGCCACTGGGTGTGCTGGACGTTGATGCTGCGGAGCTCGGTGAGCATAGCCATGATCTTCAGGAACAGGAACCTGCCGGCCAGTCAGGGGAAGGGTTGGGGGTGTGGCCCGCCCTGCCCCCACCCACCAACACTGGGGCCCCTCTGAAATTGAACACATTTGAGGGTTTTCATCTCAGGTTTTCATCTCATCTCACAGGTCAGCCAAGAGACAAGGCTTGGCTGAATTCCTTAAGCTTCCCTTTCAGCCTACAGATGAGGGGGCAGAACAGCCTGGGCCCTGCAGGTGTGCACCCGCCCTTCCCACTCGCACCTCCTCCTCTGGGCTTGAGTCCCTGTACACAGGGACGTCTGTGGGAAAACCAGGTATTGCAGGCACCACGTGAATAGGTCATTCCAGGGGTACATCACTGCCGTGGCTAATGGACGGGGGTCAGGATGGGGTGGAGTAGCTGTGGAGGCACGGGCCGCAGGCAGCAGTCCCTCCCCGGATCTAGCCTGAGATCTGGTGTCTGAGACACACCTCGTGCCTCAGTTTCCCCATGATGCCTCCTGGCTCCGTACAGGGGAGGACTGAGCAAAGCAAGACACGGCCACCCCCAGCATCCCAGGAGGCCAAGCTCACAAGCCAGCTGCAGCGGAGGCCAAGTAAGGACTTGAGGTTTTATGTTCGCACTAACACACCCAGTGCTGGCCTTCCCCCGTCCAGCCTGGGACCATGGCACCAGGTCACAGGGCTGCTGAGGCCCAGTGAAGGGGGGGTAGCCTCTATCTGGTCAAGCCCTGAGCAGCCTTCCTCCTTCGGGTTATGACCAGAACTAACTAAGGAGTCTCCTACCCCGTTATCTGTTGTTTGTCCTGGGAGGTGGTTAGGTAGTTAGTGCTCAAGGGTGTGGGCTGTAGACTTGGCCCGCAAGGATCCATCTCCAGACTCCACCTGCCTGGGGCGGGACCTGGGTCAGTCGCCCGGAGCCCCCAGTCCTTTACAGGATATGATGGCACCCACTGCATGGGGCTGTTTTCAAGATGAAAGGTGATATGCATGTAAAACTGCTTGGCACCAGGGCTGGCTCTTCTCAATAAACAGTAGTTGTTCTAGGTCGACTGGGCAGGAGGCCTCAGTGGAGGTCACAAAGCAGGGTCCCAAAGCCCTGATAATTAGAGGCTTCCCCAGGAGCAGCTGTGGTCTGCGCCCCCAGAGAGACCCAGAACAGTCGGGGGCCTGGGGGCAGGGCTCACACCCCCTCACACCCTCTCTGCTTGCCCGGTGGGCGGGCCAGGGCCGGTTGCACTTGATGTAGGCCTTCAGGGTAATAGCGAACCACTCCTGCAGCCGGTCCAGCAAGCGGCACTGCCCCACACCCGGGCGGTCTGGTGGGGAGGAGAAGGTGGTACGGTCCCCGCAAGGCCATGGGGGCCGAGACAAGCTTGGTCCATCCCAGAGGGGACAAATTGCCAACCACTTTCCAGGGCCAGGAATTCCCAGGCAAGGAAGTGAGGGGGGCGCTAAGAGGGCTTTGTATCACCCCTCTGACCGTAGGAGAAAACAGCCAGAGCCCCCATCCTGGCTGAGCAGTGAGTGGAGGGCGAGGCCATCAGTTGGGACCTTCCCTGGGGAAGGCAAAGGAGGGGCTGCTGCCTCCCTCAGCTGAAGCTGATGGGGTGTGAGCAAGCCTGGAGAGGTGGGCGAGGGGCACGGGGAAGCCAGGTAGGACAGGTGGGGTTATCACCTGGAGAGAAGAGGGAGATGACCTGCATCAGCACATACTCCTCCTTATGCAGCTCCAGCTTCTTCCGCATGTAGTGGAATTTCAATACGGGCTCCAGTAGAAGCTGCTGGAAGCCACCTGTAGGGTGGGTGCAGGCTGGAGGGGTAAATTTCTCAGGAAGCTGACCCAAGACCCAGACTTCCCTCACCAAGGTCTTTTTTCCCATTGCCCAATCTTATGCCCTGCAATCCCAGGACCCATGTAACCTGGCGTGGCTCCTCTCCTCCCTCCACGGCTGTTTCCCACCCTCTGCCGGGGCAGACAGGCATCTCTCGGGCACCTCCAGGGTTTCCAAGCAGTAGGACAGCTGACCACACTCCCAGGTCCTGGTCTCTGCATTGAACACCGTGTTGAATCTCAGCTGGCACAGCTCAAAAGCGGCCGCCTTCAGCAGGGAGATCTGGTCCTCGATGAGCAGGTCCCTGGCAGCAAAGGATAAGGAAGAGATGCCGCTTCCTAGGAAACTGCCACAGGCCATCACCCCGTCCCATAGTCCAGAATCAGGGCGGGAGGGTGGGGAAGAGGAGAGGGAGGCTCCTCCCCCTGCGGATTATTGCAGGTGCCTTCAAACTGCCTCCAATCTCTCCCTGTCCCAATCCAGCAAGCAGATTCCTCCTCCCTGCTGTCTTCCTCTGGTCTCCTGCTACCTTCAGGGACTCTCCACTGCTGATGTAGCTTGGTGTCCAGGCCTTTACAGCCTAGCCCCATCACCTCCAGCTCCCTGCACAGCCACTGACCCCCCAGCCGATGCCTTGGCTCCTGGTCCCTGGCCTCCTGCTTTCTGCCTCGGTTTCCCCACTTGGAATGAGTACCCCTATAGCTTCACTTAAGTAGACTCTGCTAGTCCTTTGGGCCAAGCTGTCCTTGTGCCTCCTAGAGGTCTTTCCAGACTGCAGTCCTTTTGCAAGTGCCAGTCCTCCAGCATGAGTTCCATGCGGCGGGGCTATTTGCTTCCTGCCGTCTGTTTTGGATTTGCTGTTTCTTCTGTTTCTCTCCAGGCAGCCTGGATGCCCTGAGCTCCACCCGTAGCACTGAGCACAGGCCCAGCCACAGTGGATGCCTCTAGTATTCACGGTTAGACTGACACCCCTCCCAACCTGAGAGGGGCCCCCATCTCCCCACTGATGGAGGCATTCCAACTGAAAACCCAGGAGGGAGCTCTTCAGGAGGACCTTTGCCTGGCTTTGGTCTCCTCGGGAGTTCAGTCCCTTCATTTAGATCCACAGCGTTGAGCCACCGATGCCGTGAACTTGATCTTTTCCTTCCGTGTGTCCCCGCCGCCGCCCTCACCCCCCGCCCCGCCCAGCTCCCAGCCCAGGACCGGGCAGGGGACCGGCTCTGGAGGCTGTACTCTGCTTCCAAAGCTGGCCCCTCTGATTAGCTGCGATCCCGCACACGTGCCTTAACCTTGGTTTTCTATCTGTGGGATGAAGGTGAGAGCAACTCCTGCCGCCTGGGGTGGCTGTACCCCAAACTGGTTGTCATGAGAAATGAGTGGCCTCCCACCCTGGTGGTAGGGTCTGGGTCATGAGATGTTGGTGGGGATCTGCCAGGTCTATGTGTGGAAGGGGGCCTTTCTCCCTGCTCCCTTGACCTACTCTGCTGCCATCTGAACCCCACTCCAGCCTGTGGCCACCATCACCCCAGTAAATAAGTCCTACGTGTCACCCACAGGGCAACCTGTGGGCTCCTGGAAGAGAACCTGCCCTCTGCCTGCGGATGAAATCAGGGCTCCTCATGTGTGATTCAGCTCCACATGCCCAGGCCTGGCAAGGCCAGTGGCTGACCCCAGGGAAGACACGCCCAGTGCCATCTCTAGCCCTGACAGGCTCCATATTGTGTGGCTGTGGTTACCACCACACCAGAAGGGTCCAGGGTCTCTCATTCACCCCGGTTGCCCAGTGGTTGCTGCCTTCACGCCTAGCTCTGGGGCGTTCCGGCCCCTTGTCCTCCTTCTCAGCCTTCTCTGGGCAGCAGACTGCCAGTGACCCCGCGTCTGTTCCTGGCCCTTTCCTTCTTCTCCCTCTGGACTTCCTTCCTTTTCCTTCCAACTCTTCCTTTGCTCTGGAACTGTCAACTTGTGATTCCTGCCCCTTTGCGGGGAAATGGGGAGGGGGATTACTTTCTGAACGTCCCCCGTGTATGTGATGAATGCTCTTCCAGATATTTTCTTATTCCACACAACGGCCCTGCAAGGTAGGCATTATTAGCCCCTGTCTAGCAGATGAAGAGGCTGAGACACAGGTTAAAGGGCAGGCCACAGTCACAAAGCTAATGAGCCATACAGACAGCGAGGGCTCCATTCCCCAGCAGGACCAGGTGGCCTGGGGGCAGAGGTAAAGGAGGGTCTTTTGGCACCAACGTCCCCCAAATTCAGAGAAATCTACCCCAGACCATTTGAACCTATTGGCCATTTCCTGCTCCTTTCCACACCATCCACCCCACCACTGTGTCCTACCTGAAATAGGAGAATGACTTTGGCAAAGTTGATGATGCCTTTGAACACGTAGGTTGACGTGGCAGCCATGTGGGGCAACGGGGAAGAGATCTCTTTCCCACTATTGTCGGCTGCGGGCTTGTAGTTCCAGATGCTGCCGTCTTCCCCCCGCAGCTGCAGGGAGACCTTCACTGAACGTAGATCTTCCCTGATCTTGCACCACTTGGCAGCTTCTTCATTTGACTGAGTCTGCAGAGACTCCAAATCTTGTGGGCACGGCTAAGCACCTCTGGCAGCTGGGACATGAGCCGGGAGGGGGAGAGAAGAGAGGAGAGACGGCATATATTCCCCCAAACAGGTTCTGACACAGGCCCCAGACAGGCACACACAGCCACAGCTGCACCCTGAGTGGCTGCACGGTGGCAGGAGTGTACACCCCCCCTCCACACACAGCACTTGTTCCTTCTTTTTGGTCTTCTCCTATCAGGTGGATCTGTTAATTCACGGTCCCTCACATCCCTGCCTGGTCAGGGGTGTGTCCCAAGCATCCCTGACCTTGCACTCAGGAAACTCAGAGAAAAGGATCTGGGAGCTAAATATGGAAAGAAACAGACTTTGGAGGCCACTGGCTACCAGTTCTCTGAGCTGGACGGGTCACCGAGATACCTGTGAGCACAGGCGGAAGAGGGCACTGGGATCAGACACGGCTACCATTGCTGAGATCACTGGAGTTTATTGGTTCAGTAAAACTAGTTCACAAATGTCATGCCCCCTGCAGGTCCTGCCCCTGTCCTCATAAAGCCCTGAACGCCAGCAACCCTGGGGCAACTCAGCTGTCCATAACTCCATTTATGGCACAGACTCAATTTCTACCTGCTGCGAAAGGAGAGAGCAGAGTTCCTGACCTGAGCATGAGTCAGAATCACCTGAGGGGTCTTGTCAAGGCACAGACTGCTGGGCCCCCAACCTCAAAGTTTCTGATTCAGGAGATAGGGGATGATCTGAGATTTTTGCCTTTCTTACAAGTTCCCAGATGCTGCTGCTGCTGCAAGTCCAGGGGCCACTCTTTGAGAACCGCTGGGAATGAGATTGGGGTTCTGAGGAGCTAGTGCAGGAGCTGAGCCGTCTCTAAAGCCTCATACCCGGAAATTCTTGAAATGCATGAAGATGCCATCAGAGGTTTTCACCTGAGCGATTATCAACTCCCTGATCATCGTCTGCTGCTCTTCAGTCAGAGCCTTGGCTCCAGGGGGCTGAGTCCCAATCTGTTCTCTCTTCTTCCTCCTGATAAAGGCCCGCTTCTGCTCCACGGCCGTGTCAGACATGATCACTGCAGGGATAGCCAGAAGCAGCCTCAGGTGCCTGCAGGGGCTCGGGCAGCAGCAGCAGATGGGGACATGCTTGTGACAAGAAACCTGCCTTTTTCCAGACTCTCAAGGACTCTGGGCTCCTCTGAAGAAACACTTGGGGAAGGATGGGTTCAAGACAACTTCGTGGAGCGATGGGAATTGCTCAGGCTTCTGGATCTTAAGGCACCGGCTTGAGTGACGGTTTTGCCACTTTCTAGTGGTGACCTTGACAGGCTCCCTAACCTCTCTTGCCTTCAGTTTCCTTCTTGGTAATCTGCAGTGACAGTGCTCACCTCACACTGCTGCTAGGATCAGACACTGCACAGGAAATGCCTAGTACAGCTCCTGGTACATAATAGTTGTTCAATAAATGCACTCGATTATTCTTTTATGGTGGATCAGATACCAACAAGACTCCTCAGAGGCCCCCAAGATCTCTGGGACTCCAAGACCCCAGAGAGCTGGGACTACTGCTTAGCAAGAAATATCGACTCCAGCCACTTCCTATGTAGCCGGTAGCCTTAGGGTCTTCCCTGGATTTCTGGGGCCCACTTGTGTGTGCAGAGCAAAGCTGTGGGAATCCTGGCAGGGAGGGGACGACAGGGACTGCTGGTCTGCAGGAAAGGCTCTCTGCCCAAATGTCCAAGGAACTTGGCCTCTGAAAGTCTGCCCAGGGTCTCGGGTCCCTCTGTGACTGATGGAGAGAAATACGCTCTGGTAGCTTCCAGCCTTTTCCCCATGCGCTTTAATCTCAGAGTCCCTGGGAGCACAGTTATACCAAAGCTGGACAGGTGAAATGAGAACCCCCCCTGTCGCTGGCGGCACCCAGTTCCTCGGAGGACGCCGGGTCTGGGCAGCTGGTGGAAGGCGGGGGGTCATAGCACACCACGTGTCTCCAGCTTCCCGTCCCCAATTCACCGCCCCCAATTTGCCTTAAACAACTATGAAGGGAACAAAATGAATCACACAAGCGCAACAGAGGGGAGAGGCGGGCACGACCCTGGCCAGAGAGAACCTGGCCTCCCAGAGCAGACGCGCTCCTCCCCTCCACCCCTCCAGGAGAGGCAGCTGGCCTCAGGCCGACGCCCGCCCGTCTGCGCACGCGCCCGCACACATCCCACGGCTGCGCACGCGCCCGCACACAACCTGCGGCCCGAGCCTGCTCGGGCTCACGTGCCGACGCCCGCCTGCGCGGCTTGTACTGTCTTTCCTGCAGCCGCTCTCCAGGAACTTGCGCAGGCGGCAGGCGGCAGGCCCGGCACTGCCGCCGAGTCTTCCGGATGATCTCTGGACAGGGCACCAGAGCCGGGCGTTGCGTTTCATGGCTGTGCTGCGAGAGGACAAAGAGCAAGAGGTAGGCCGCGTGGGGCACTGGCTTCCAGTCCCCTCCCGACACGGACACTAGTCACACCCTCTGTGGGCCCTGCCTTTGCCTCTGAGTTGGGTCGGGGCCACAGGAGGGGTACAGGTGGACGCTGTTCAGGCGTCTGTCGGTGGGTGTTGGGCTTCCCCAGGGGCCCCGGAGCCGGCTGGAGGAGGGGAGCGGGGGAGGAGACTGTCCTGCAACATTCATGCAGGAGGTGGGCACTGCTTCCAACAGGGCCTGCACCAGAGCCGCTTTCTGGGGTGCTTCAGCGCCAGGCCGAGCCTCAGTCTTTCCCGCACCCTGCCCTCTTCCCCCTCACTCCCAGGCGCCCCCAGGTTTCTGTGGAGGCGGCCTCTTCCAGGATTTCTTCTTCTTGGAAGAGGGAGCCGGAGGAAACCTGTCCCCAGGAGTATAGAAGCTCCCTGCCTTCCCCAGTCCCCATTCTGGACTGGGGGGTCAGGGGCAGCCAGAGGACCGGGTAGACTATGGGAAGCTTTCTACCTCACTGGACAAAGGCTTCCCCCTTGGAAAAGCAGATTCTCCTGATGGACCTAGGGGAACAGAGAGGTTCAGAGGCCCGTAATAGTGGGGTGAGTGTGCACTGCACCCACACGTCCCCGCACAGCTGTGCCAGGAGGGAGACAAGGGGGTAGATGCCTTTTAGAGATCTTAACCGTCTTATGGCCTAACCCGTGTCTCTGTCCAGCTAAGTGTCTACACATGCTGTGTGCGCAGAACTCCCGGCAGAGCCCCATCAACATACAGGAGCATGACAGAAAATAAAATGGTGGTTGGTTTAATTAGTATGTTTGGGGGAGGTTTGTTACTTGGCAAGAGATCATGGAAACAGACGGCCTGGAGCTTTGTTAGATGTCGATCTGGACTGGGGTCGATGGGGTGCCAGCCAACACCCCCAGTCTTGATCCTATTCCACTCTTACATCAGCCCTTCTTACAGAATGATGCCCTGTGGGCAGGAAAATGACAGTGACTAGGTGACTGGTATATGCCAGCCACATCTCTCTTTCATGTGAATTTAATAAGACCAGTTAGCTGTGCAGTTTTAATTCATTCCAGCTGTATTTACTCTGAGGTTTGCACCTGTTCCTCATTGCTTGGGAATGTGTGAAATCTAGCCAGCAGAGGGTGGAAATGATCGCCTCTTAAATTCCATGAAAGTAAAATACTTCTTCAGTGAGGCCTTTGCAGAAATAATTAATTGTAAAATCCAGTATTTAGTCTGAATACCAAAGATGGGATAAATTCTCAGCAAGGAAGAGCCATCAATAAATGAATGAATAAATTAATAAACAGTGTTTGTATGTGAGTGGGGCTTGCTGCCCTGAGTGCACACATCCTCACCCCCTCTGTGGGCGAGTGATTAGTTGACATGGCTTAGCTAGTAGGAGGTGGAGCCAGAATTTGAACCCATGTCAGTCTGACTCCAAAACCTGTGTTCTTTTTTTTTAAATTAATTAATTTATTATTTGGCTGCATTGGGTCTTTGTTGCTGTGCAGGCTTTCTCTAGTTGCGGCGAGCAGGGGCTACTCTGCATTGCAGTACACAGGCTTCTCATTGCGGTGGCTTCCCTTATTGTGGAGCCCGGGCTCTAGGTGTGCGGGCTTCAGTAGTTGTGGTGCGAGGGCTCAGCAGTTGTGGCTTGCGGGCTCTAGAGCGCAGGCTCAGTAGTTGTGGTGCACGGGCTTAGTTGCTCCGCCGCATGTGGGATCTTCCCGGACCAGGGCTCGAACCCATGTCCCCTGCATTGGCAGGTGGATTCTTAACCACTGCACCACCAGGGAAGTCCCAAGACCTGTGTTCTTAATTCAACATTGTGCTGCATCCTTCACAAGACGCGTTTCTGAGTGGGTAAACCATTTATTAAACCTCCTTCGTTTCTGTGCAGACTTGTTCCTAGGCAGTTCATTTCACACAGAGCCCTCCATGTCATGTGAGTCCTTTGGGGTAGCTCTCTGTTCTTGGGCAGAAAGTGATTCCCTAAGGTCCTCAATTCTTGCCATCTCAATGCTGGTTACAGCAGAAGGGACCAAGGAACTTTGCTATCACTCCAGCCATATCCAGAGGCATCTGGCCCTGCACTCTGGAGAGCTGCGGGTCCTCCCTCTCACAGTCAGAGGACCATGTGTCAGTCCACTGGCTCTCTTGAGCAGTTCCAGGGAGGCTCCATCTGTGTTCCACATCCTTCACTTTCTAAGCAGAGGCTCATGTGAGCAGATGGCCATACCACTAAAAGGACCTGCAGTTTTTCTGGGGCTGATGCTGCCTGTTTTCTGCAGATTCAGTGGTTCTTAGCCTTTGTATTTTCCTCATTGTTTATGTTGGAGCTTTTTCTTTTGTTTCTCACCAGCCAGGGCCTTTTACTAAGCCCTTTAAAAAAAACAGCTTTGGCAAAGGACCTTTGGAGAGCTTTGGGGTGGCTGCACATTCAGGATGGTTCCACAGTGTGTGCTGCCTAAGAAATCATTGACATTGTTGAAGGCTCAGTCCTGGGTGCATGCAGCAGTGGCCTGACCAGGCTGATGTAAATAAATGCAGTAACTTCATTTGCTAAAGTTCCAGGTCTCCTATTAAATTAGGGAGAAGGGAGGTCTTCCGTGAATGACATACATGGGGGTACACAAGGGAATGACTAACTGTGACCAAACAGGGCCCAGCTGTCCTACTGTCACCTGGAGGTCAGAGGACTTTGGATTTTGCTCCCTGGGGCTGGAGATGTGGCAGGTACTATCCTGCTTTCACTGTCAAGAGGGCCTAGGCCCTGCCACTGGCCTTTGACTCTCTCACTAACTTCTCTGGTGCTCAGGCTCCTCATAAATAAATGGAACCTGCTGGAAGAGGCCAACATGACCTTCAGCCTGAAAAGGAAGAGGAGAGTGTGCCTTTCTGGGGATGTTACCAGCTGATCAGTGTCCATCCACAGGCTGATCTGGCAGGGAGAGAAGTGGAGGAGGAACTGTAGAGGCACGTGTCCCTCAGAAGTCGGCCCAGAGGGAACCACTGTGGGTGGAGAGTGTGCTGTTCAGGGAGAAGATTCCAACTTGGGGAGAAAGAAAGGAAGGAGAGTGGTGCATACCGAGACCAGAGGATAAGGGGGTAAATTCTAAAGAAAATGTGAATTGTTTCTGCAGTAGAAGGAACAAGGATCCCCGGGGTGGGGGAGAGCAGAGGAGAGGAACGGAGTGGGGAGGGAGGGGAGAAAGGAGAGTAGCACAGGGTGCTACTTTCATGGGTGAAAAGGGAGCAAAGAAAGGACTGCAGAGGCATCCTCAAGGATGGGAACTAGATGGAACCCAGGGGTGAGCTGGGAGCAACAGAGAAGGATGACAGGTTACAGGAGGCTCACAAAGGGAGGCTGGTGCTGCGAGCGGACTCAGCAATTTCAGGTTCCTAAACTAGGCTGAATGAGACCCTGCTTCAGGACCCGGGATTTCCTGTTGCTCAGGGGATTAGGCTGTGAGATGCAGCACCCTCAGCATGAATGATACGGGATAGGTGGCTGATCTCAACTCCAAACTAGAAAACATCAGAAAAATGTGTGACATGCACGCTCCTCTACTACAGAAGGAACGTGTGGAAGGGAAGGCGTAGAAGGAAGGTGATGGGAAGACTTTGCCTGGGGGTGAAAATAGGAGGATGGAAAGCCATCAACTAGTAACCTTTGGAGTCAGGTATTTAGAGACCACCGGAATGGTGCTGTGGCTACATCCAGGCCAACGGGCCAGAAAACAGGTATTGACATGGGAATTGGTTGGCTTTAGGTACAAGAAAGAAGATGCCCAGTGAGAGGTCCAAGGTGCTGCCTGTTAGGTTTTGAAATTTAGCAGAGATGTCATTCTGGGCAGCCCTAAGGGCATGTCCATGTGCTGCATTTGCTGGGAAAGTGACTCTCCAGGGCCCAGACAAAAGGAGGGTCACTGTGAGACACCAGTCAGCTCCACTTAGCACTCCCTGGCTCCCCTGCTGGCCTGTGAGCCCACGGGTCACCCACCCCGGCCAGCAGTAGACTCTCCCCAGCTGGCAGTGGGAGAGATTTCATCAAGTTCTCAGTTGAGTCAGTGGGTGAGTAGAGGTGCCCATGTGTCGTCTTATGCCGGCTCATGTGGGGTCTGAGGCATATACAATTGGAGGAGTCTTCTTTACAAAAAAGAGTACAAAGTTGAAAATACATAATTAGGTACCAAAGAGAATATGTATTTTCTCTCTATGTGAGAAAGAATGAGAAGTGAAATCACAATAAATAACAAATACTAAAAAGGACAAGTAGCAAACATCATGAAATCCATAAAAATAGCCTAATATTTTAATTAATTAACTTCCCGACACTCCTCTATGATATCTTGATTGTCTCCTTGTGGGAGACAGAATAATGGCCCCCAAAGACATCCATATCCTAATCCCCGGAACATGTGAATATGTTTCCTTATATTGGCAAAAGGGTCTTTGCAGCTGTGATTGAGGTTGCAGACCTTGAGACAGGGAATTAGTTACCCAGAGTTACCCAGGTGGGCTCCATCTAATTATCAGAGTTCTTAAAAGGCTTTCCTGTGTTTATTCAGAGAAAGAGATACAATGATATACAGACTGCCAACAAACACATGAAAGAATGCTCAACATCATTAATTATTAGAGAAACGCAAATCAAAACTACAATGAGATATCATCTCACACTGGTCAGAATGGCCATCATCAAAAAATCTAGAAACAGTAAATGCTGGAGAGGGTGTGGAGAAAAGGGAACACTCTTGCACTGCTGGTGGGAATGTGAATTGGTACAGCCACTATGGAGAACAGTATGGAGGTTCCTTAAAAAAGTACAAATAGAACTACCATATGACCCAGCAATCCCACTACTGGGTATATACCCTGAGAAAACCATAATTCAAAAAGAGTCACGTACCAAAATGTTCATTGCAGCTCTGTTTACAATAGCCAGGAGATGGAAGCAACCTAAGTGTCCATAATCGGATGAACGGATAAAGAAGATGTGGCACATATATACAATGGAATATTACTCAGCCATAAAAAGAAACGAAATTGAGTTATTTGTAGTGAGGTGGATGGACCTAGAGTCTGTCATACAGAGTGAAGTAAGTCAGAAAGAAAGACAAATACCGTATGCTAACACATATATATGGAATCTAAGAAAAAAACAAAAATGTCATGAAGAACCTAGGGGTAAGATGGGAATAAAGACACAGACCTACTAGAGAATGTACTTGAGGATATGGGAAGGGGAAGGGTAAGCTGTGACAAAGTGAGAGAGTGGCATGTAATATATACACTACCAAACATAAAATAGCTAGTGGGAAGCAGCCGCATAGCACAGAGAGATCAACTTGGTGCTTTGTGAACACCTAGACGGGTGGGATAGGGAGGGTAGGAGGGAGACGCAAGAGGGAGAGGATATGGGGATATATGTGTACATATAGCTGATTCACTGTGTTAAACAGCAGAAACTAACACACCATCGTACAGCAGTTATACTCCAATAAAGATGATTAAAAAAAAGAACCCCAAATGGCTCACATCTGGCTTCTGAGCCGTAGTTTGCGAACCCCTTGTTTAGACTAAGTTTATTATATAACTAAAATGTATTTTGAATAAGTGCTTTTGTTGTATGGGAAAATAATCTTTTGTATTAACCAACTAATTAAATAAGCTGTAGCCTCTGGGGCCTTGCTTAGAATATTTTAGACTCTGGCCATATCTTTAGAGACCAAACACCCATCCCAGTGGAGATAATCCATTTACCTTGGCCATCTCGGTGGTGACCATCGGCCTTCCCAGCAGCAGAGTCGCACAGCCATCCATGAGATGGCAGGGATAGTGCCTGCCACACGTGACTCACTGAGTCAAGGTTCAGTGGCCTCAGAGGTGACTCCTGACCATCCCCAGATGTGGAGTTGCCTTAAAGCAAAGTCTCTGGCCATAGGCTCAGCCAGGCTGGGCTGTGAGGTGGGGAGGAGGGCTTGGTGGTGCTGACACCTGTAGGAGAGGCTCGGTTCTATGGGACGAGGTGCCTCACCTGGCAAGTGGAGACAGAAAACTCACTGGGGCAAAGCCAGTGCAGCCCCAGGGCTGTGCAGTGTGTGGCAGGCCTAGGAGGGACCCCTCACTGAGGACTTGAGGCCCTGTGACTGTCACGCTGCTTTGTCTCAGCTGTGGTCCCAGGGTCCGCCAACGCTAATTCAGCAGGCTGAGCGGAACCAGGGCTGGGATGCTCCTACTGTCTAGCTCCCACAGCCCCCAACCGTGGTATCTTCTGGGTCAGGAGGCTCCAACTGCCACAGAGAGTGGGCTGAGTGTATGTATGACTCATGGTGGCTCATTACGGTTGAGGTTTCCACTGTGATTATTTCTCTAGGAGGCAAGTGCAGGATCAGGAAGCATTATGAATGAGACTCAGTATTAAGTGATTCCCTTCATGATTTTTTCTGCCCCAGAAATATGGAGAGCAGCAAGGCCAACACATACACATCCCACAGCGATGTTGACCTCAAACTTAAGATACATTTGTGTTCCCACACTTCTTTCACATGGAACTGGGGGCAGCAGCAAAAGAGAAAGAAAAACTATACCTGTTAGGTGGTAACTTCTTTGCTGTGACTTCTCCTTTGAGGTCCACTTTGAACAATCAGGAATAAAGGATCAATCAAAACATCAATATCCCTGAAGTAGTTGCCTTGTTAAAGACTGGAGCATTAGCTTAATCTTTTGCTTTTCACAGGAGTGAACAAACACTTCACTTGGGCGAGAGGCTGCCTCTCTTGTCAGGGCAGTGCTTCCTCTTCCCTGTGCTGTAGTCATAGGTTATTATTTCCCAGGATCTGAGCCAATCTTGTCTGTCACCCACATTTCAGTCCAGGTCAGAGGGAGGCTGTAAGTGCCCCCCATCTGGCACTACTAAGTCCCAAGTCCAGTGCTTGAACTTGCAAGTGACCGGATTACCGTATTTACTCTCATTATGTGCCCCTGACTTTTTCTCTCGGATGTCTTCACTGTAAAACACAGGAGAAGGGGAGGAATGTTGCTAGTATCTGCTTTGTCTAATTAGTTCTGAGCAAATTTCATGCATCTGAGGGGCTCTGCACTTTAGCCCCCAGGGCAAAGTTAATTCGAACTTAGATCTCCAAACACTTCTTTCTTTGTCTGAGCCACCTTCCTGGATAGGGTTACTTACTTGAAACTGCATGTTTGTGTAAGAGAGACAAGCAGGCAGGGAGAGGGAAAGAGTCTGAGATGAGGGGTCTGAGCACAGCTCACAAGAGTGTGACCTGTGGCTCTGACCTCAGGACGCTGGCTGACCAGGAGCAGGGAGCATGGACCGTGGGGAAAGGTTCTCAGGGTTCTTTCCTCCACCAGGCCCTGCCAGCAGCCAGCAGCCCCTCCTTCATCAACCTAATCGTTTGGGTTCCCAGCAGCAGCTGCTGATGGCTGTTCTAGCTCTCAAGGGAAAAGAGGAGACAGAAGCCCAAAGTGGTGAGTTTCACAGGTTATGTTTCTCCCACTTGCTTTGTTCTTAAGGATGCTTTATGGCAGATGTAGGGAATGGGCTAGATACATGTTTCAGACAACAGTAAGAGGGTTCTGGCCACGAAGGAGGGGGAGAGGAAGGGGAGAAGAACTGTTGATTAGATGGTGGTGGTGGGGGTGGGATGCTGGGGGGAGAGAACTAGGGATTCCCAAAAAATTACTGTGGCAATCTTCGTGTGAAAATTTCAGATTCCTTACACTTATTTCCTGATTTAAATTGTTTTTGTTTTGAATTCATGTCTTAATCCAGCCCTCCTGATGAGAAGAGCAAGAATATCTAAGTATGGTTTTTGTTTGTTTGGTTGGTCTTTAGTTAAATTGGTTTGTCTTTTTTACTCAGCTTGCCCCTCCCAGGGAATAAGGGGGATTTGAGTCTGGGACTTCCTAGGGGTCAACGTTTCTCAAGTGCTTGCTTGCTTTGCTCCTCCCAGCCAAGCACAGAGAATAGGGCAGCTCACACAGCAAGAGATCTGCAGCAGCAGTGGTGACTGGGACCCCTGGGCATGGAGCTCTTTTCTTTCAGTCAAGATTCTGACTGTCCACGGGGGATTCTGCTAAGACTGGGAAGCACTGAATTATACATCCCACTGGTTGGGAGGTTGACTTGGGCCTTGGACAGGAAGAACCTAGAATAAGTGAAATACTGGATCCTGGTCCCAATGGAAGCAGCCTCTCTAGTGTGCCCTGGAGGCTGCATGCTGGGCCCCGTGGCACCTCTGGTACCCTGATAAGCTATGACCAGAAGGTCATGACCACAGCCACATGGGGTTGGAAGGCTGAAAATGGTTAGGAACTAATCCCAGGAGACTTTATTTCCACGATTCAAAGTAGGTCTTTCTGGGAGCTAAGGAGATAATTAGGGCAGTGAAAATAATCTTGTAGGACACTATAATGGTAGGTACATGTCATTATACATTTATCCAAACCCATAGAATGTACACCACCAAGAGTGAACTCTGATGTAAACTCTGGACTCTGGGTGATTATGATGTGTCAATGTAGGTTCATTGATTGTAACAAATGTCCAGTTGTTACCAAGTCCAAGCTCGCTCTGCTGGGTGCACAGCAGGCCAATAAATCGGAGACGAGGTGTTGACGTGAGGAGTACAACTTTATTCAGAAAGCCAGCAGATGGAGAAGATGGCAGACTAATGTCTCAAAGTAACCATCTTGTCGGGGGTCTGGATGCCAGTTTCTTTTATAGCATAGAGAATGGGAGGAAATGAGGAAGTAAAGTTAAAAGGCCATAAGTTTTGCAAATATCCCCTGGAATCGCCAGCCTCTGGGAGCGGATGTGTTAATTTCTTCTTTCTTGCAGCCATCCACAGGTGGACAGGGTCAGGATGCCTCCCTGAACAAAGGCACTTTGGTTTAACATTCAGGCAGAGGGGTAGGGTTCCCTGAGGCAGGCCATTGTGTATAGACAGTATCATTTTAGTGAACAAAAGCAATGGGAAGCAAAGGTTAAAGCAGAAGAAACAGATCCAACATGGAGTCAGATTTGGCTCTTCCCTGTTACACCATTTTGGTGGGAGCCTGTGCAAGTGGGGGTCAGAGAGTATATGTGGACTCTGTACCTTTCTTTCAGTTTCGCTGTGAAACTAAAACTGCTCTAAAAAAACCCAAAGTCTTAAAAAAAGAAGTAGGCCCTTTTGTAAAGACAGGCATTTCTGTGTCCAGGAGAAAAAGGCAGATCCCGGCTCAGGTAAGGCAGCTTGCCAGAAGTCCTTGGGTCATGGGTAAAATACATAGCTTTCATCTCTCAGTCCTTCCTGGCTCACAAGGGCCTGGTCTTAGCTCTCTTATAAAAATAGCAAATTATTTACAGTAAGGAACAGGGAACTAAGAACAGGTAATAAAACCACTGAGGCAAAGAAACTATTCTCAGGTTTCTGCAGGGATCTTCTGGATCCCTTTTCCTTTGGGTCTCTTGTGTGGTCAGAAGACAGGAAAAAGGCTGCAGGACTGCCAGGCCTCTTGAGTCTATAAGGGCAGTTTTAACTTTAGGCACAGCTCTGAGCTAAGAAACACCCAGAAACTACACTCTTGTTATTAAGAACAGCACACTGATGTCCCCAGATGAGTCAGCTTCAAGCACAGCTGAAAAGTAGGAGAAGTTTTGAGTCCCCGACCTATATTCTACTCTTTTGCAGCAACCAGAAATGTGAAGCTCTTAAGCTGCTGGTAACAGAAAAGCATATATGATAAACCTAGGGAGTTTCCTTACTGTGAATCCACTTATGTTTTACCTCCCTCTGAGGAATATTTGTATTTTAAAGAAGAACAGAGAGAGTCAACTAAAGGAGAAATGTGTGGACAGGGAATGTTGCTCACCATCCCAGGTCTACAAGGATCAGGCCATGAGCCACTGTAGCAGTGCCCCCTGAGGGGAATTCCGAATGGAGAAAGAGAGCAAACATCCTGTGCCCTGGACACTGGCTCTTGATAGTTAAGATGCTATCTAAGGAATAATTTCAATGAGTCTAGACGCTTGCATCTTCCCATACATAGAAAAGCACTAAAATCATTAACTTGAGATGTCTGTTCTTTGTGATTCACAGTAATCTTTTGATGTTCCACCACATGTTTGTTTTGTTTTGTTTTTCCAGCCCCCAAACTCTTATATATCCTGGCTCCTCACCTACCTCTTCAGAGTAGTTTCTCGGAGCATCTGAGAGGCCATCTCCCAGTACATAGTCCTCAGTAAGATCCCCAAATAAAACTTTTCCACTAATGGTATAAATTCAGGTCGAGCCTGAGGAAAATAGATGTTTATCAACTAGACAGGTATCCTTCTCAAAATCTCTTAAGATTCCCCCGGGGTGTACTCTAGGAGACCCCTGGAACAGGGGGCAGGCAGGGCAGGACACATGGAGGTGCAACTCTGACCCACGTGAGGCAATCCTAGAGGCGCCCTCTCCCGTTTTGTCCTTGGGTGGAGATAGAAAAGACCCAAGAAGACAAGGAATAGGAACCTTCTCTTTGAATGTGGTCCCATTTTTCATAAGTGGGAGCAGTGCCAAGAATCTTCCCTTCCTAGAAATGGCAGGTTTCAGCAACTGGGGGAGCTACTAAACTTGAGTTTCAGCTGTTCCAGACCCTATAATTGCTCCAAGGCACCACCAGTCATACTTGTGGTTGTGAAGCCGAATCCAGCCTCTGTACCCTGACACTGAATTAAATCTCAGAGACAGAGTTTGGAGTGAAGTAGAAAAGAATAGTCTTATTGCTTTGCCAGGCAAAGGGGGCCACAGTGGGCTAATGCCCTCAAAACTCTGTGTCCCCACCTGGAGGGGGCAGTGAGGAGTTTTATAGTAATGGTTCAAAGAGGGCGTGGTCAGCTCATGGACATTCTTCTGATTGGTTGGTGGTGAGGTAAGTGGGAGGCAGCATCATCATCCTTCTGGTTCCAAACGGTCTGTGGTCTATGTGTTCGTGGGCAGCATACCGTTAACTTCTCCCACCTGGTTGGGCTTCCCTATCTGCACAACAGCTCAAAGATGTTGTTATGTATATCCCCTGAGGCGGGACCAGGACCCTGCCCCAAGGCTGCACTATTGTTCCTCTTGACTGCTCCTCCCTTGTCTCTGCATCTCCTCCCTTCCCTAATTAGCATCTGTTTGAACCTGCCCTTGGAACTCAGGGGAGGTCCTGGAGGCTGAATGAAGCCTATTTCCTGTAATTAAGAAATGGGGGCACAGAAAGGCTTTTGTGTGCAGGAGCCCCACAAGTCCTGCTCAGTATCAGTTGAGCCCCAGTATCTCTCATCTCAGAGTCTTGGAACACTGGTTTCCCCTCATTCATGAGTTATATTGCAGAATGTGGTACCTGTGTCTGATTTTGCTACTAGGTTATAATCTCCCTGAGGGCAGAGCCCCTCACCTGTTTTGTACCACATTCATTTGGTGAATGCTCTGTTCAGTTCAATAATTCTTTTAAAGATGGTATTTCCTAACACTACTTTAATAAAGTTCTGTTTTGATTGAAAAGGAGAAAAAAAATCAGCTCACAACCACCTTGAAAGAGTCTTCCTTGCAGCTCACGATAGCATTGAACGAAACTCATGCTTACTTTTAATTTATTATTAAATGAATTAATATTTAAATGAGTAAAATCTTAAATTTTAATTTTTTAAAACTTACATACACAATGATGGCAAAAGTCATGATAGAGATAAATTATATTTTGACAGTAAAGAAATACTTGGGTATTAAATATATATGGAATTACCTAAAACCTAAGATATGATTTGGACTTTTAAATTTATTTTTAAATAAATCACTATAATATATAAGGGATAAAGGAATTGAGGAAAGAATGTGAAAATCTGGAATCTGGTAACACAACAGTGCCTCTTTCTGGCAATATTAATGACAATGACCTCTCAACAGCTGTAGTTAATTTCCTTTAGTCCTTGTCCTTGGTTTTCTTTTATTCTTTGAGTATATTTAAAACAGTTTTTTAAAAGTTTTTGTCTAGTAAGTTCAATATCTGAGCTTCCTCATGGACAGTTTTGTCAGTTTTTTTTTTCCTTTGAATGGATCATACTTTACCACTTCTTTGTGTGCTCTGTGATTTTTTTTGTTGTTGAAAATTTGACATTCAAATATTATAATGTGTTAACTCTGGAAGCCAGATTCTTCCTGTCCCCCTGGGTTTGCTTTTCTTAATTGTTGAAGGCTTAGCTTATATTCAGTTAGTGTTTGACAGAGATTTCCTTGAAATCCAGGAGCTAAACAAAACAAAACAAACCCCCCACCTTTCCTACTCTTTGTGGAGTGGCTTGTCCTAGGGCACTCCTTTTAACACCTAGCCATTTGCAACTCTCCCTCAGCCCTCACTTCCTGCTTGTGCTGAACTTTGGAGAGCAGCCAACTATAAAAGCTTAGGGTCTTCTCAAGTCTTTTACACTTTTGAATGGTCCTTATTTCCCAAAGAATCTCTCCCTGGCTTTTCCTCCCAGGCCTTAGGCAGTCTGTTGTATGTCTCCACCTGAATCTTTTGTCCCCAGGGAGCTGGGGATTTTTTGTTTGCCTTACAAAGTTCTTGAGCAGTGCTTGTCACACACACACACCCTTCCCCATGTCCGTTACAAGTGAGTCAAAACAGAGAGAGCACTTTACACAGTCCTTCATTTGGCCTCCAGACAGGTTAGGACAGACAAACACAATAATTAGTGAATAAGGTCTGCTCTGCTCCCTCCAGAACCAGGGACCAGGGGTCTACACTGGGAATACAGGCTGCTGATTTCAAGACTGCTGCTGAGCCAGGGAGGGGAGGTAGCAAGAAAAGTAAAACTGCCACAGAGCTTTCCTACCGTTTTTAAGTGGCCTTTTTCTTAATTCAGCATTTGCTTGGTTGACGTAAACTTCTGACTCTTCTCAAGAGTTCCGGCAAAGTTGGTTCTGACAGGTGCTGCTTGTTTGTCAGTGTTTGTGTGGAGGGACAGGAGTATGGAGCCGCCCATTCTGCCATTTTGCTGACATCAGTGCTCGTGGATGACTCACTTCTTAACTTCTTTGTGTTTGTCTCAGTTCCTTTTTCTGTACAGGAGATGATACAGGGAGCTTGTAGTGAGGCTTTCCTTTTGAGAGAAATGATCACTAAAATAAAAAAAAAACCTATTCCAGAAGTCTGTCAACTGAAAAAAAAAATGCACAACCTAAAAGTTGAGAATTATGATTTATTCGAGGATATTACTGAGGATTATAGTGTGTAAACAGCCTCTTAGATAGCTTTGTGGAACTTTCCAAAGAGGTAAGGGAGGAGCCAGGATATAAAGGAGGTTTTGCTGGAAAAAAAAAAAAAAATGTAGTTGAACATGAAGAGATTACTGCAAATCACAAAAAAATCCAGACATTTCAAGTTAATGATTTTAGTGCCTTTCTGTGTATGGGAAGATGCAAGGGTCTGGGTTCATTGAGATTATTCCTCTGACATGCATCTTAACTGTCTGGGGCCAATAGCCTATTTTTCTCCATCCTGAATGCCCCTCAGGGTGCACCGTTGGTGGTAGCTGCAGTGACTGATGGCTTGTGTGGCATTCTTCGTTTACTAAAATGGCAGACAACATTTTTTTTTGTCCACAAGCCCAAGACCTTTTTGTGTTGGGCTTTGCATCCACATTGGCCATAATGGTGAACGACGTCTCCCCAGAAGGAGCTGTAGCCATCCATCAGTTTGTTTTTTAGTTTATGATTAGTACTTTTTGGTTCCTGTGCAGGTAAATCATGAAGATTTTCTTCTAAGAGGTTTATAGTTTAAGCTTTTAACTTAATTCTGAGATCCATCTCAAATTAGTTGTGTTTGGTGTAATGTGTTAAGATTCATTTTCCTCCCTTTCATTTATTCACTAGTTCCAGCATCATTTGTTGAAAAGACAATCCTTTCCCCATTACACAGCTCTGGCACATTAGTCAAAACTCATTTAACTATATATGCCTGGGCCCAAGCCTGGACCCCCGATTCTGTAACATTTATCTAGTTGTCTATCCTTATGCCAATATCACAGTGTTTTGATGGAAACTTTATAGCAAGTCTTGAATTCAGGTGCGTGGACCATTCAACTTTGCTTAAAACTGACCTATGTCCATTACATATAAAATTCAAAATCAACTTATCAAAGTTACTAAAATGCTTGTGGTATTTTGATTGTTATCATTAAATCTATAGATCAGTTTGGGGAGAATCATCATCATAATGTTGAGTGCTCCAGTACGTGAATGTGGTATATCTCTCTATTTATTTAGGTCACTTATTTTTTCACAGTGTTTTGTAATTTTCAGTGCAGAGATTTTGCATATCTTTTGTTAAATTTATTAAGGTTTTTATACTGTTATTATAAATCAAAATTTTTCATCTTCTAATTGTTGCTAACACACACACACACACACACACACACACACACACATTTTTCCTTCCTCTGTATATTGCCCTGTGTCTGGTGACTTTGTTAAATAGCTCCAATAGTTGCTCCTTAGTACTCCTTAGGTTCTTCCATGTTAAAAAAAAAAATGTTTTCTGCAAATAATGACAGTTTTACTTGTTCCTTTCCAATCTTTATGCTTTTTTCTTGCCTTATTGAACCATTTGGAACCGTTACTACACAATTGAATAGAAGTGTGGTGGGGTGTATGTCCTTGACTTGTTGCCAGTTTTGAGGTGGGGGGCATCCACTATTTCAACATTGCCTGTGATGCTAGCTTTAGGTTTTTGATAGATGCTTTTGTCAGATTGAGGAAATTTTTTTCTATTCCTAGTTTTTTTGAGAATTTCTGATCATGAATCAGTGGAATTTTGTTGAATTTTTTCTTCAGTTATGGAGATCATAATCTCCTTTTTCTCTATTAATATGGTAAATTGTACTGATTTTTTGAATGTTTAACCAACCTTGCATTTTTGGAATAAATCCACTTGGTCCTGATGTATTGTCCAGGTTTTTGTTTGTTTTTATAGTGCTGGATTTGATTTGGTCACATTTTGTTAATGACTTTTGCATCTACATTAATGAGAAATACAGATCTGTAAATTTATTTTCTTATCTTTGTCAGGTTTTGGTATCATGGTTATATTGGCCTTTTAAAACATGATGGTTAAGTGTTTTCTCTTTATTTTATGAAGGAATCTGTGTAAAATTGGTATTGGTATCTTTAAATATTTGATGAATTCACCATTGAAACCATTTGGTCCTAGAGGTTTCTTTGTGGAAGGTTTTTTGATAACGAATTCATTTTACTTAATAGGTATAGAGCTATTCAGATTTTCTATTTGTTGTCGTATCTGTTTTGGTAAATTCTATATTTCAAGGACATTGTCCATTCAGCTAAAATATCAAATTTATTGTCTTAAGTCCTCAAAATGTTCCCTTATTAATCTTTTAATGCCTGTATGATCTGTAGTGACATTCTTTCCTTCATTGTAGTGATACCTTCCCCTAGTCTCTTTTTTTTTTCTGGATGGTAACATTAGGATTTTTTTAACTGAGATATAGTTGATTTACAATATTACATTAGTTTCAGGTGTACAATATAGTGATTCAGTATTTTTATAGATTATACTCCATTTAAAGTTATTACAGAATAATGGCTATATTTTCCTGGGATGTACAATATATTCTTGTTACTTATTTATTTTGTAACATAGTAATTTGTGTCTCTTAATCCCATACCCCACTCGCCCCTCCCCCCATTCCCTCTCTCCACTGGTAACCACTAGTTTCTTCTCTGTATCTGTGAGTCTTTTTCTGTTTTGTTATATACATTCATTTGTTTTATTTTTTAGATTTCACTTATAACTGATAATGTTGAGTATTTGTCTTTCTCTATTTCACTAAGCATGATATTCTCTAGGTCCATCCATGTTTTTGCAAATGGTAGAATGCAGTTTGTTTGTTTTGGCTGAGTAATATCCTGGTTGTGTGTGTGTGTGTGTGTGTGTGTGTGTGTGTGTGTGTGTGTGTGTATCACACCTTGTTTATCCATTCATCTGTTGATGGACATTTAGGTTTTTTCCATATCTTGGCTATTGTAAATAATGCTGCTGTGAATATTGGGGTGCATATATATTTTTGAATTAGCATTTTCATTTTCTCTGAGTATATACCCAGCAGTGGATTTGCTGGATCATGAGGTAGTGCTACTTTTTGATTTTTAAGGAACCTACATATCGTTTTCCATAGTGGCTATACCAATTTAAAATCTCACCAACAGTATACTAGAGTTCCCTTTTCTGCACATCCTAACCAATGTTTGTTAGTTGTAAACTTTTTGATGGTAGCCATTTTAGACAGGTGTGAGGTAATACCTCATTCTGTTTTTGATTTGCATTTCTCTGATGATTAGTGATATTGAGCATTTTTTTCATGTGCCTGTTGGCCATCTGAATATCTTCTTTGGAAAAATGTCCATTCAGGTTTTCTGCCCATTTTTTAATTGGGTTCTTGGATTTTGATACTGAGTTTTATGAGATGTTTATAAATTTTGGACATTAACCATTTATCGACATTAACCATTTATCTGTCATATCATATGCAAATATTTTCTTTGCTTGTAGGTTGTCTTTTCATTTTGTCAGTGGTTTCCTTTGCTGTGCAAAAGCTCTTAAGTTTAGTTCCCATTTGTCTGTTTTTGCTTTTTTTTCTTTTGCCTTAGGAGACTGATCCAAAAAAATATTACTACAATTTATGTCAAAGAGTTTCCCATCAATGTTCTCTTCTAGGAGTTTTATTGTTTCAGGTCTTACATTTAGGCCTTTCAGCCATTTTGAGTTTTTTGTTTTTTTTTTTTTTTTTTTGCGGTAGCGGGCCTCTCACTGCTGCGGCCTCTCCCATTGTGGAGCACAGGCTCCAGAGGCACAGGCTCAGCAGCCATGGCTCATGGGCCCAGCTGCTCCACGGCATGTGGGATCCTTCTGGACCGGGGCACGAACCTGTGTCCCCTGTGTCGGCAGGCGGACGCTCAACCACTGCGCCACCAGGGAAGCCCTTGAGTTTATTTTTGTATATGGTGTGAGGTAATGTTCTAATTACATTGTTTTACGTGTAGCTGTCCAGTTTTCCCAGCCCAACTTGTTGAAGAGACTATCTTTTCTGCATTGTATATTCTTGCCTCCTTTGTCGTAGATTAAGTGACCATAGATGTGTGGGTTTATTTCTGAGCTCTCTGTGATGTTCCATTGGTCTATGTGTCTGTTTTTATGCCAGTACCATGCTGTTTTGATTACTATAGCTTTGTAGTATAGTCTGAAGTCTGGAAGAGCTATACCACCAGCTTTGTTCTTTTTTCTCAGGATTACATTGGCAGTTTGGGGTCTTTTGTGGTTCCATATACATTTTAGGATTATTATTACTTTATTTATTTATTTATTTAGTTTTTTTGGCTGTGTTGGGTCTTCGCTGCATGCAGGCTTTCTCTAGTTGCGGTGAGCGTGGGCTACTCTTCGTTGCGGTGCATGGGCTTCTCACTGCGGTGGCTTCTCTTGTTGTGGAGCATGGGCTCTAGGTGCGTGGGCTTAAGTATTTGTGGCACGCGGGCTCAGTAGTTGTGGTGCATGGGCTTTAGAGTGCAGGTTCAGTAGTTGTGGTGCACAGGCTTAGTTGCTCCATGGCATGTGGGATCTTCTTGGACCAGGACCTGAACCTGTGCCCCCTGCACTGGCAGGCGAATTCTTAACCACTGTGCCACCAGGGAAGCCCCAAATTTTAGGATTATTTGTTCAGTTGTGTGAAAAATGTCATGAGTGTTTTGATAGTGGTTGTATTAAATCTGTAGATTGCTTGGGTAGTATAGTCTTTTAAACAATATTAATTCTCCTAATCCAAGAACACAGGCTATCTTTCCATTTCTTTATGTCATTTTCAAATTCCTTCATCAATATATTGTAGTTTTCAGAATACAGGTGTTTCATCTCTTAGGTGAAGTTTATTGCTAGGTATTTTATTTTTTTGGTGTGATTGTAAATGGAATCACATTTATAATCACACCAAAAAGAATAAAATACCTAGAAATAAACTTCCCTGATTGTTTCCTTAATTTTTCTTTCTGATAGAATTATTTGTGTATACAAAAGCAACAGATTTCTATATGTTAATCTTGTGTCTGGCAAATTAATTTATTAGTTCTAATAGTTTTTGGTGGAAACTTCAGGGTTTTCTATATATAGTATCATGTCATGTGCAAATAGTGACAGTTTTACTTCTTCCCTTCCAATTTGGATGCCTTTTTTCCTTTTTCTTGTCTAATTGCTTTTGTTAGAACTTCCAATATTATGTTAAATATATGTGGCAAGAGTGGGCATCCTTGTCTTGTTCCTGATTTTAAAGGAAAAGTTTTCAGTTTTTCACTGTTGAATATGATGTTAGCTATGGGTTTGTCATAGATGGCCTTTATTATGTTGAGATTTGTTCCCTCTATACCCACTTTGATGAGAGTTTTTATCATGAATGGATGTTGAGTTTTGTCAAATGCTTTTCTCTGTCTGTTGTGATAATTGTGTGATTTTTTTCCCTTCCGCTTGTTAACGTGGTGTATTACATTGATTGATTTGTGAATATTGAACTGTTCTTGCATCCCTGGAATAAATCCCACTTGATTATGGTTTGTAATCCTTTTTATATACTTTTGGATTCAGTTTGCTAATATATTGTTCAGGATTTTTGCATCTATATTCATAAAGGATATTGGCCTGTAATTTTCTTTTTTGTGGTATCTTTGGTGTTGGTATCAGGGTAATGGTAGCCTCATAGAATCAATTTGGGAGTGTTCCATCTCTTCAATATTTTGGAATAGTTTGAGAGGTATAGCTATTAGCTCTTCTTTATATGTTTGGTAAAATTCCCCTGTGAAGCTGTCTGGTCTTAGACTTTTGTTTGCTGGGATATTTTTATTACAAATTCCATGTTACTGTTAGTGATCCGTGTGTTCAGATTGTCTATTTCTTCCTGATTCAGTCTTGGAAGTTTGTAAGTTTCTAGAAATTTGTCCATTTCTTCTAGGTTGTCAAATATGTTGGTGTATAACTTCGTAGTATTCTCTTATTTTTAAAAAAAATTTCTTTATTTTTTTGGCTGCATCAAGTCCTAGTTGTGGCATGCAGGATCTTCACTGAGGCATGTGGGATCTTTCTTTGTGGTGCGCAGCTTCTTTGTTATGGCATGCGGGCTTCTCTCTAGTTGAGGTGCATGTGCTTTTCTCTAGTTGTGGCGTGAGGGTTTTTTTTCTCTCTGGTCATGGCGCACAGCCTCCAGAACATGTGGAATTTTTCAGTCATAATTTCATTGTATACGTTTTCACCCCTTTTTCTCTCTCTTCTCTTTCTGGACCCCTCTATTGCAAATATTGGTACACTTGATGTTATCCAGAAATCCTTTAAACTGGTTTCATTTTTTAAAATTTGTTTATCTTTTTGCCATTCTGATTGGGTGATTTCCATTATTTTTTCCAGATCACTATGAGTTCTGTAATACCTAGTCTGCTACTCATTCCTTCTAGTGTGTTTTTCATTTCAGTTATTGTATAATTCAGTTCTGACTAGATCTTTTTTATATTTTCTAATTCCTCATCAATATTCTCACTGTGCTCATCTATTCTTTTCCCTAATTCAGTTATCATTCTTATTACTAATGCCTTGAATTCATTATCTAGATAAAAAATTTATCTAGTAAATTGTTTGTGTTTCATTAGTTGTTTATTTCAGGGGTTTTCTCTTGCTCTTTCAATTGAGATAAATTCCTCTGTCTTCTCATTTTTCTTATGTTTCTCTGTCTCTGAAATTTGTGTAAGTTACACAACATGTGGGCTCTGTAGTTTGTGGCATGCCTCTCTCTCATTAAGGCATGCTAGCTCAGTAGTTGCAGCACATGGACTTAGTTGCCCCATGTCATGTGGGACCTTAGTTCCCCAACCAAGGCTCAAACCTGCATCCCCTGCATTGGAAGGCAGATTCTTTACCACTGGACTACCAGGGAAGTCCCTTCTCTTACGATTTTTTGTATCTCTGTGATATTGGTTGTTATTTCTTATTTTGATAACTCTTTCATTTCCTGTTTTGATTTCGTCCCTCTCTCTTTTCTTCTTGATGAGACTGGCTAAAGGTTTATCAGTTTTGTTTATCTTTTCAAAGAACCAGCTCTTGATTTCATTGATCATTCCTATTTTTTCTTTTTTTGGTTTTGGTCTGTATTTTATATATTTCTTCTCTGATCTTTATTGTTTCCTTCCTTCTGCACAGATCCTGACCTGATCACTTGTCTTCCCTTCCTGATTCTGCATGTATCTTTCTTTCAGCCTTGGTTGTACGAGTCCTTCTGCAATCTCCACTTAGCTTTCAGTGAGAATTTTTCCACATGTAGATGTATTTTTGATGTGTTTGTGGGGGAAGGTGAGTTCTGCGTCCTCTTACTCCATCTTCTTGATTCAAGTCCCTTCCTCCCATTCTTGACATAGATAATTTGTATTATCTCTTTTTAGAATAAGTATTGCTAGGAGTTTATTCATTTTATTAATAATCTTTTTACGGAATGAAAATTTGATTTTATTACTTTATTGTTTCTAGGTTTTCTGTTTCATTGATTTCTGTTCTTATCAAAATATCCCTCTTACAACTTACTTTGGATTTACTTTGCTTTTCTTTTTATGTCTTCCCTAGGTGTGAAATTAGATAATTGATTTTAAACTTCTTTTCTAATATGAGTAAATAAAGTTGTACGTTTCTCTCTAAGCACTGCTTTAGCTGCAGCCCATACAATTCAAAGTTGTATTTTCTCAATCGTTAAGGTCAAAGTATTTTCTCATTTCCAGTGTTTTTCTTTGAACCAAAGGTTATTCATAAATGTATTGTTTAACTTCCAAATGTTTGGGGGATTTTTAAATAATTTTTTTTTTTTTTTGCTCCTGATTTCTAATTTAATTATTTCTGTGGCCAGAGAACATATTCCATAAGATTTCAGTCTTTGGACATTTATTGAGAATTGTTTTATGGCCCAGGATATGGCACATATTGGTAAATGTCATGTGTACATTTGAAAGCATATGTCCTGCAGTGGTTGGTGTAGTGTTCTAATTAGTATTAGATCAAGGTGGTGGATAGTGTTTTTCAAATCTTTTATAATTTTACTGATTCCTTGTCTAATTGTTCTGTCATCTATTGAGAAGAAGCTGTTAAATCCCCAACTATGATTTTAGATTTGTCTCTTTCTTTAGTTATGTCAGCTTTGCTTCATGAATTTTGAAGCTCAGTTATTAGGAGCATAAATAATTAAGATTGTTCAGTTTTCTTGATGAATTGATCCTTTTATCATTATAAAATGTCCTTTTTAATCTCTGGTAATACTCCTTGCCTTGAAGCTTTCTTTGCCAGATATAATGAAAGAGCCACTCTAGTTTCCTTGTGTTAAATATTTTCCTGGCATACTTCTTCCATCTGTTTACTCTGATTATTTCTCTTTTTATATTTAAAGGACTTTTGCAAGTATCGTATAGTTGGATTTTGCATTTTTTAAAAAAAAATCCATTTTGACAATCTGTGCCTTTTATTTGGAGTGCTTATTTAATCCACTTATATTTAATGCATGCTATAGCTGAGTTTAGGTGTGCTATTTTCTTTCTTTTAAACTTAAAAAAAATTAATTAATTAATTTTTGGCTGCATTGGGTCTTCACTTCTGTGCGTGGGCTTTCTCTAGTTGCGGCGAGTGGGGGCTACCCTTCGTTGCGGTGCACAGGCTTCTCACTGTGGTGGCTTCTCTTGTTGCAGAGCATGGGCTCTAGGTGTGTGGGCTTTAGTAGTTGTGGCTCACAGGCTCTAGAGTGCAGGCTCAGTAGTTGTGGCACACTGGCTTAGTTGCTCTGTGGCATGTGGGATCTTCCCAGACTAGGACTTGAACCCATGTCCCCTGTATTGGCAGGCGGATTCTTAACCACTGTACCACCAGGGAAGTCCCTGTTGTTTGTTTTCTATTTGTCCCGTCTGTGTTGTAGTCTTCTGTTTTTCCATTCTTTCCCTCATCTGGGTTAATTTTTCGTATTCCCAGTCAAGTAGGGATGCATGGAGAACTTGTCTTAACCCTTCCAGGGTCTCTCCCATTAAATTTCTGGTTGGTCTGCTGCTCATCCCAACTGAGACTACATCTTTGGGCTAACAAAGCTGTGGGTTTTCCCTGTTCACTTCTAAGTTCACTAAGTTTGGCATGTAAAGTCACAAGATTTCTCCCCCACTGCCTACCCTAAATCCATTCTTCCCAGTCTGGCAGCAAAGCTGCTGTGTTAGAAGACTACCATTCTTGTTGACTGAGGTAGGTGAGGGGTTGGGGGTGGGTGGGTACAAGACTTCTGTTGTTCTTACTTGAATCTTCAGCAAGTTTTCAATTTGTTGTCCATCTCTGGTAGATTACTGCTGGCCTAAAAATGGGTGTTTTGACAGTTTTGTCCAGTTATATACTTTTCTAGTAAGGTGGATTGCTGACCTCTTCTTTCTGTCATAATTGGAAGCTGACTATAATTATGTTCTAATATAATGTCTTTAGCCTTTATTATTTTTTTAAATAAATTTATTTATTTATATTTTTATTTTTGGCTGCGTTGGGTCTTTGTTGCTGCACGCAGGCTTTCTCTAGTTGCGGTGAACAGGGGCTACTCTTTGTTGTGGTGCGTGGGCTTCTCATTGTGGTGGCTTCTCTTGTTGAGGAGCACGGGCTCTAGGTATGAGGGCTTCAGTAGTTGTGACACGTGGGCTCAGTCGTTGTGGCTCACAGGCTCTAGAGCACAGGCTCTGTAGTTGTGGCGCATGGGCTTAGTTGCTCTGTGGCATGTGGGATCTTCCTGGACCAGGGTTCAAACCCATGTCTCCTGCACTGGCAGGTGGCTTCTTAACCACTGTGCCAGCAGGGAAGTCCTTTAACCTTTATTTAAAATAAAAAACAGTGAGGAGAACATTTCTGCATCTTTTCTAAGTCCTCCATTGGAGGTTTCTTAAGTTGTTGAATGTTGTTTGTGCAACGATAAATGGGATAAGTCCCTTTCAAGATACAGAAGGCCCTTACTCCCTTTATGACTTACTTGGTTCCTTGATAACATTCACCAGTCGAATCATAAAAAGTTAAATATTATTTACTATAAATTAACGTTATAAATTAGAATTATGTTCTTAACTCATTTTATAATATAAAATACCAAGACATCATAAATGTTTTCCAAAACCACACAAATATTTGCTTCTACAAACGTTAGGTATGTAGAACTTCATTGAATAAATACTTATTGAGAGATTACCATGTGCCAGAGACTGTGCCAGGCACCAGGATATAAACAAATGAACTCAGGAGATGCAGCTCCTGCCCTCCCTTCAGACCTAAGAGGCCAACTGGTGAAAGAGGTGACTCCATAAGCATTTGGGATCAAGTGTGCTATGTGCCATGGCAGAGGAAGTTCACGTGTTATGATTGTGCCCAGTATCAGTGTTTGCTCCCACATTTTTTCCTTTGGAATCCTTGAGGGTTTAGAAATAAAATATCATTGAAACCTGTATTGAAGACATGTCTTCCATGGTAAATCTCTCTGAATGGTACATGCTTGGGGAGGGACAGTTTCCTTGGGAAAGTCTTTAATTCTAAAACTTGAACACACATTAGATCACTTGGAAAAAATACCCTTGCCTTGCTCCTCTTCTAAAGATCTGTCTTGATTGGTCTAGACAGAAGGTGAAGAGCCCCTTTTTTAAAGGACTCAGATGATTTTAACATGCAGCCATGGTTGAGAACCACCGTGGTCCCCGCTTCCACTTTTCTTAACATTTGACGCCTACAATAAAGATACCTCCTTCTTCAATGGTTTTTTAAGTTTTCTGGGAAACTCTTCTTCATGATACTTATGGCTTCCTTCTAACTTCTGTGTTGTCTGGTAGCGAGGGACCCCTTATTATCAACACTTAGATTCTGCAGAACAAGGGGCACTCATTCCTCTCACTTCTTCACTTATGACAGCATATCCATATTCTCTCTCTCTCTTACTCTTCTCCAGGTAAGATGGAGAAACTCATCTGATTGGTTAGAGATTGAAACCCACTGGGCTACTTTCCATGTATGCTTGCTGCATAAAAGTATTCCAAGTCTTCCTAGTAGATGCAAGTCTCCTTCCAAGTGTGTGCCATAATCTAGAATTGAGGAGGGGGATGAGAGTCAGTAGTGGGAGCTCCTTCTGAACTAACATATACTCAGACTTTAACTTGTCTGGGAGCTCTGTGCTTCGGGAGTTTGGACTCTCCAACAATTTTGTGCCAGCAGTTTCTCATCCCAAAGCGAACCTTTAGTCACACTACAAACTTCTTCCTTGGATTTTACCTTGTCTGTTCTTAAGCATTTTGAAGAGAGGCAGTGCCTTTGTCAAGAAGCACAAGGATCCACTGTGACTAATTATGCATGCATGCAAAAAACTTTTCCCGCCTCAGAAATCAGTTTTTTGTGACTGTGCGTTGCTACCGACTGTACTACTGTAGCAACCCCAACCCACTACATGGCCCCAGTTGTCATGATCACATGGCTTTAAACACAAGTTTTGCTCATCACTCAGGATGTTTTCTTTTCAAGAGCAAAGACTTATTAAAGTTGGGGTGTTTCAACTCAAGTCATTATAAGCAGAGGGCTGCCAGTATCAGGAAAAAGTTTTCCTTTCTTGGTAAACTTCAATTAGCTAATGAGAATTTTGTAATACGTTATAGTGTTCTTTTTGCCTAAACACAAAGCTTAATTTTAGAAGACGATACAAGGATAAAGATTTTTTAGAAAATATTCTATTGTAAGTTTCATTATATGTCTTTATTAGAAGCTGCTTTAAATCCTTTATTAAAGTAGGTATTGATTTTAACTTTAGTTCACTGCTGTATAGCAGGGGTGGGCAAACTATGGCCCATGGACCAAATCTGGCCTGCTACCAGTTTTTGTACCTGAAGTTTTTTTGGAACACAGCTACATTCATTCATTTATGTGTTATCCATTGCTGCTTTCACCCTAAAATGGCAGAGTTGAGTAGTTGCAACAGAGACCATCTTCCCTGCAAAGTCTAAAATGGTTACTATCTGGCTCTTTACAGAAAAAGTCTCCTGTTCCCTGCTGTTCCCTTCCTCCCACCTTCTACCCCATCATCCCTAACCCATGTTTTCTCATTTTGTGTTCCCGATTTTCCATTTCACAAGTGAATAATATAACCTCTACCTAGTTAAGGTTAGCAATTTTAAAGGAACAAAATAAAATTCAATTGCCTCTTACTTGTGCAGTACTTTTCTGTCGGTCAGTGATCCTCAAGGCAAACAAAACAAAAAAACAAAAACGTTGCCCCAATCCTAGTTTTCCTAGGATAAGGTAAAACCTTTCAAGTTTGTATGATCAGGTATTTTTTCAGCTCAGGAAATTTTTTGTTATAACTTTGATTATTGTTTCTATTTTATTTGTTTTTGTTTCGTCTAAGAATTCCAACTGCTTGTAGGATTGGTCATCCAGGGCTAACCTCTGTCTGTTCTTATGATTCCCTGCTTCAGTTTTCTAAGAGGCCATTTCTTTATGCCTCTTATTAAAAACACCAAGCAGTTTCTAAAGGTTGTTTCCTATAGTAATGTTGTTACCACGTCCAAGCTCGCTCTGCCCGCCACACGACAGGCCAATAAATCAGGAGACGAGGTGTTGAGGCAAGGAATAGTTACTTTATTCGGAAAGCAAAGCTGGCAGATGGAGAAGATGGCAGACTAAAGTCTCAAAATAACCATCTTATGGGGGTCTGGATGCCAGTTTCTTTTATAGAACAGAGAGGGGGAGGAGGTGAGGAAGTAAAGTAAAAAGGCCATTAGTTTTGTCTGGCTTGGCCAGCATCAGGGAGGGGATGTATTAATTTCTTCTTTTCTGCAGTCATTCACAGGTGGGCAGGGTCAGATTGTCTCCCAGTGAGCTGAACAAAGGCACTTTAGTTTAACATTCAGGCAGAGGGACCATTATGTATGATTATAACAAAAGTTACAAAAAGCAAAGGTTAAAGTCAAAGAAACAGATCCAGCATGGAGTCAAAATTGGCTCTTTCCTGTTACAGTTCCCCACTGTCAATGTCCATTCCACAGTATTATGGGAAAAGGGGTGACGACCATCCTAACTGCTTCATCAGATGGATCTTTCTGGGAGTGTCCACCGGCGGTGCCAGTGTTCCAAATGTTGAGATTTGTCTTCTTTTGTTCCTCTTTGGAAAGTGTCTACTTTACACCTAGAGACTTAAAAAATATTCACAACCTAAAAGTTGAGAGTTATGTTTTATTCAGCAGGAATTATTTTAGGAGTTCAAACCCAGGAGGCAACATCTCAAGTTAAGGAATTTGCGCTTTTCCGTGTATGGGAAGATGCAAGAGTCTGGGCTCACTGAAATCATTCCTTTGATAGGCACCACAGCTATCTGGGGCCTGTATCCTGCTTTTTCACATCCTGAGTTTCCTTAGGGCTCACCATAGGGAGTGGCTGCAGTCTGATGGCTGCTAGATGGCAGGTATTCTTTTCCTTCCTGAGTTCCCTCAGGGTTCACCAGCTCACATTGGAGGGCTGCAATCCCCGATGACTGATGTGGCAGGAAATATTCCATTTCTCAAATCCTCCCCTCTTGGTCAGGAATTTGACCAACGTTTTGGAGACATTTCATGATCAAATTTGTCCCACGGCGCTAGGAGGCTCATCCTAGATCAGGCAAAAATTCTTGATATGCCACTCCAGGTGCTAATTTTTGGATTAGGCCCTACTGATAATTAAAGATTCTCTGGATCCTCTGTCTAATTATGATCCAGGAGACATTTTCCCTTGTTGCTTCTTCCCATACCTAGAATCACACTATTACAATTATTTTATGTTATAAATGTGATCTATTTCCTCAAGATGTTAACCATCATCTATTTTGTTGGAGGCCTAGTTACACACTAGGTACTGTAATAGACAACAATCTTATAAAATAGGATAAAAGTAATGCAGCTAGTAACACGGACAAAGTTATAGGGCAGCAGGGAGACACAAAGCACAAACAGTTTGGAAACAAAGAACAAATTAAAGCAATGATTAGCATAACTAGTTGTAATCCAGCTGCAATAAAATATCAAGTCCACAGGAGAGCCAGCTGGAGAGGCCAAATTCTGGCAGGATCAAGTAGAGAGAAAAAGATAAATGTTTCATCTTTGTTCACAAAGACATACTTTATCAACTTGTCTTAGGTCATAGCATAAGAGAAAAGGTTTTTCTGGAAAACAAAGATTAAAGCTAGTATATTTCCCAAAGTCATAAACCATATTCATCAGTTCATTCAGTCCCATGTAATTAATTCCTCTTTATCTGGATGAAGTAATCAGGTTTCCCATTAGTTTTGTCATTTGTTACCCAGTCCAGTGGTATTATCTAAAGGCTATCAGAAACTTATATTTGTTAAAAAGTTTCTTTTTTATGAATCTCCTTGAAGATATGGCAGTTTTGCAAAGTATTACCTTAGCTGCCTATGAATGATGAAGGTCTTAAAAAGGCAAGGTTAAAGATCTGATTACAATTCTTCTTGACAAAGAAGTTTATCCAAGTTGTTGTGACATACAGTATTTTAAGATAACAATTAAAATTATAACATTATACCAGGACATACCAAATTTCAGAAACTTTATATAATCTCTAGAATGTCTATATTAGTAACATTTACCATACAGTATAACCTAAGAAGATCTATTACTCATTTGAAAATACTTTCCGTGTAATTTAACATACCAAATGAACCTATCTTGCTTTGGGATGCTTCAGGAGCCCTTTGAAGAATCCCAAAGTTATCTAGAGTCCAAAAGGACTTCATTAGAATTTGATTTAGGAAGTTTTGTCAAAAAACTAGAGAGTCTAGAACACTCAGATAGGATCACAGGTCACTGTGAAACAATTGTTATTCATTAACCAAAGTAACAATAAAAGATTCTATAGGTACAGAACTGATCACTTAAAAGGTAAAGAAACTTAAAAATCTGTTATCAAAGGCAGTTCGACATTTTAAGAAAACTTGTCCTATTAACAGAAAAGCCAGATTCAAGATTTGCACCAGCTTTTAAAAATTCATTTACTCAGTTAAGTTTAATCTCAGCCTGATCATGCATAAAACTCCTTTTACTCAAAACATATTTTGCTCTTTCCTCCTGTATAATGAAATGTTTTATTATTTTCGGTAGCTTTAATTACATATTTAAATTAGAATCCCGACTCTCAAAAAGCTTAATTTCTGGTGAAAACCAAGAGGCAAGTAATAGTTACCAAAATCTGAAGAAGCTATTTTAGATAATTTTCAGAATGTAATTATTCCTATAGAGTTTACCTAAAAGCTCTTATTTGCATTTACTTTAAAATTTCATCATGTCAAGTTATTTTTCATGCTGACAAGTTTGCAACAGATATAACAAGGTTTTATTTAACTTCTATTAAACCTAGGTGCAGTAAAAGTATTATACTTGGGGCTTCTCTGGTGGCACAGTGGTTGAGAGTCCGCCTGCCGATGCAGGGGACACGGGTTCGTGCCCTGGTCCGGGAAGATCCCACATGCCGCAGAGCGGCTAGGCCTGTGAGCCATGGCCGCTGAGCCTGCGCGTCCGGAGCCTGTGCTCCGCAACGGGAGAGGCCACAACAGTGAGAGGCCCGCGTACCGCAAAAATAAATAAATAAAGTATTATACTTAATGTTGATGACTCTAAAGACATGTCTATATTAATTAGATCAACAAACTTAAACATTAGTACCAGGTATTAATTTTTTTTAAAGATGTTAGGGGTAGGAGTTTATTAATTAATTAATTTACTTATTTTTGCTGTGTTGGGTCTTCGTTTCTGTGCGAGGGCTTTCTCTAGTTGTGGCAAGCGGGGGCCACTCTTCATCGCGGTGTGTGGGCCTCTCACTATCGCGGCCTCTCTTGTTGCGGAGCACAGGCTCCAGACGTGCAGGCTCAGTAGTTGTGGTTCACGGGCCTAGTTGCTCCGTGGCATTTGGTATCCTCCCAGGCCAGGGCTCGAACCCGTGTTCCCTGAATTAGCACTCAACCACTGTGCCACCAGGGAAGCCCCTGAGGTTTTAATTTAATACTAAATATTTCCCAGTTCAAGAGAACCTGAAACTCATTTAGCTTAATTTCTCTTGTATTTAGAATTGTTTAGTTTGTAAGCGCTTACCTTTCTTTAAGCCAATTAAATAGAGCTCATTTACAGATTAACCTCAGCAATGTTATCCAAAGACAAAGACATAAACAAACAAACAGAGAGACCTCATAGTTCTCCTTTCAGAATTTCAGCCCTGAGTCAGGTACAGCAATGTAAAACCCATCAGTTTACAAAAGAGGTTGGATTAAAATTGGGTTTCTGGCAGATGGAACAAATCAAGCTCACTTGTCTAAATGGCTCAACCCTTTTTACTTATAGTTAGGGAAAACAAGTCAAGTTCTAAATTACTTTACCCTCTTTTCAAAATTTGCATTTCAAAAAGATGGCAGAGATGAGAGTTCTTGAGAAAACCAGATAGGACATTTGAATCTCAAAGATACAGGCAAGTTTCTCCTAGGATGACTTTGTTTCCTTCTCTGGGGTTTCCATGAGTGCCATTTGTAGACTTAAAGAGTGCTCTGGTGGGGCCCTGATGTCAAGCTGTTCTGGTGAAAAAGTTACTTGAGCATTTAATTTACAAAGGAGACTTGTCCCAAAAAAGGGGGATTGGATACTCTGGCATATATAAGAAGCTATGTTTCAGGGTGAGGTTCCCTAGTTGTCATTCTAAGAGGTTGTAAGAATGAATGGTTTTGTACTTCTCCAGAAATTCCTGTGACCAAGATAGACTGAGATGTTTTCTGTGCCACCTTGGTGTTTACCACATAGTATGTGGCACCATATCTATTAGAAAGTCAATCAACTTGTTCCCTACTGTCAGAGTTACCCAGGGCTCCTGTAGGGAAATTAGAATCAGATGCTTCAAGTCTAAGGGAGTCCCCTGGCCTCTTACAGGATATCAGCACAAGGGAAATTGCCCTGCTGTGGAAGTGGCTCCCAGTCCAAATTGGGTGCCCTGTCGGGTCTTAGATGGTAATATTAAACCACGTCCCTATGCTCCAGGGGTTAATATAGAAACTTCTATTTGATCCCCATGGGTAGGAGAAACAGGAGGCGGTGAATATGTTGGCGGCATGGCGGGGGCAGATGGAACAACTGCCGGTGCAGCCTGCTCGGCCAGTGGGGGGGCTGGATAGGCCGGAGGGGCTTTAGATTTTGAAGTAACATGTCCCCACTCTCATTTTCTCCCTCTTCTTGTAGAACAGGTTTCCCCTTGGGTTTCCTTTCAGACCACTGCACCATAAGGTGGCAGCCCTCTGACTCTTTTTCCTCCTGATGCAATAGCATAAATGCTCCTACATATGGAATCTCATCTCTTTTCCCTGCTCTTTTGCACAACACTTTTAACTGTGAGATCGTATAATAATTGAGTGAGTCATTCAGGGGCCATTGCTCTTCTGAACTTAACATATATTGGGTCCACACCCTATTATAATAGTATATCATGTCTCTCTTAGTCATAGGTTCACATCTATGTTTTGCCCATTTATTTAATATACACCCCCAAAAGGCTCTCCTTCAGGATAGTTGGAGTTATTTCCCATTTTCATAAGTTTGATGACACCAAAACACAAAAGATGCGAACAAATTCCAACACAAAAAGCACAAATTCCAACATTGACGCACACAAAACCAAAACCAATGAACCCGTTCCCAAATCAGGTAGAGTCCAACAATTCCCCTCTCCAACAGGGTACCCCAACCAAACAAATTAGCTTGTCTTATAAAGGAAAAGCCCAAATTGAGGGGGGAATATGGTCCCGGTGTGCACACCTGAGCAACTTACCCTCCAGAATTGAGTCTGTCGACTCATAGAAGTTTTTCAGTTCCTTGCACCAACTGCCAAGTGCTGGGGTAGCTGGTGCCACTTCAGGGAGTTCTGAAGGGAAGATCCACAGGACAAATGGTCCTGGCAGCCGCTAGGGCCTTGCTCCGATATTCCCTGATGGGGGCTGGCTAGCCACAAGCAGCAAGGCTCCTGGCTGGCTAAGCCAAATTTGTTACCGAGTCCAAGCTCACTCTGCTCACCGCACGACAGGCCAATAAATCAGGAGATGAGGTGTTGAGGCAAGGAATAGTGACTTTATTTGGAAAGCCAGCGGGCCAAGAAGATAGCAGACTAAAGACTCAACATAACCATCTTATCCACGTCTGGATGCCAGTTTCTTTTATAGAACAGAGAGGGGGAGGAGGTGAGGAAATAAAGTAAAAAGGCTGTTTATCTTGCAAAATATCTCCTTGCTTGGCCGCATTGAGGAGGGGATGTGTTAATTTCTTCTTTTCTGCAGCCATTCACAGGTGGACAGGGTCAGAATGTCTCTCTGTGAGCTGAACAAAGGCACTGTAGTTTAACAGGCAGAGGAGTAGGGTTCCCTGTGGCAGGCCATTAAGCTTACAGTTATAGACAGTGACTCTAGTAACAAAAGCAACGAAAAGCAAAGGTTAAAGTAAAAGAAACAGATCCAACATGGAGTCAGAACTAGCTCTTCCCTATTATAGTAAGATATTTTCTAAGATAAGCTTTTATTGTTTTCTGATAACATACATTTTCTTTTATAAGTTCTTTACATGGGTCCCATGTTGATTTGTTGTGGATGCTTTTGTTTATTTATTGTTTTTCCTATTTACTGATCTTTAAATGAGGAGAGATGGCATTCAGCCCTGACACTTGTCAACATGTAGGATGGGCAGATTGCTCTCCAGCAGCACCCTCTCCATGGGTGTTGCATGAATATACCTGTCGGAGCTAAAGCTCAATGGTGACTTGCTGTGCCATTGTATGGATATACCAAGGTTTACTTTTCTATTCCTATGTAGATAGACATTTGGGGCCAGCATGAATAGTACTGCTACAGCATTCTTGTCATGCCTGTTGGTGTACATACTCGTGCATTTCTTCCGGAGAATGAAATGTTGTGAGAATGAAATGCTGGGTCATGGGGATTGCATATTTTCAGTCTTAACAGATAATGCCAATGCACTATGAATAGCAAACCAAAACCACTTAAATATCCAGTAACATTTTTTATTTGATTCAACAAGCTGGCATATCTTCATAGTTAACGAAATGTTGCAATGAGACATGAGAAAATTTTCTCTTGAAGTAGAGCCTCTGGGAAACACCAAAGAGAATAAGGCTCCTTCATTTGATTATTATTACTGAAAATCATTTTAAATTATTGGGAGTTTAAAGAAAAGAAATCTGTTTTCTCATGCATCACATACTGACAAGCCTGTAAGAGCTGCAAATCTTAGGAGAAGCACAGAGGACTGGAATGCTGATTTGTACAGCTTCTTTTTAAAAAAGATCATAGTCTGTAAAAAAAAACAACACAAATATTTATGATTACATCATCTTTTTAGAAACAATCATTATCAGATGAATACATCCAAAAGATTACTGTGATACAATTACACAGAGTCCTGGTTTTGAAGTCACACAGCCCCAGACATATCCCAGCTCTGCCACTTACAGGCCCCATGATCCAAACGTTTCCTAACTCACCTCAGTTAGTCTCAGTTTCCAAATTCTACAACTTGAAAAAAGACTTTACATTAACTGGTATAACTTAAAAATTAATATGTGTATATAGTAAAAAAAAATTCAAACTACAAAAGGACAGAAACATGTGGAAAGTAAGCCTCTTTTCCCCCAGTCTGACCTACAGTCCTCAGTTTCCATGCCAACAACAACTACTTAACAATTTCACATTGATCTTTCTAGAATTATTCTGTGTATATTGTAAGCATAATGCATGTATGTACATGTTCATATATCTACATAGGTATTTCTAACTTTTAACTACAGAATATGACACACAAAGGAAAGTACAAAAAAAAATCATTGTACAGCTTAATGAATTAATGTGTACTACTCATCTCTGTAAATACCACCCAGAGCAAAAAATCCCATAAGCTCTCACTTTGTTCCAATCACAACCCTCTTCTTACCCTCTAAAAGAAATCACTATTCTGATTTTTATTTGATTTTTACAGTGATCACTTCCTTGCTTTTCTTTATATCATTACCTAAGTGTACATTCCTCAACACACAGTTTAGTGCTGATTTTGAAATTTTATATAAATAGACTCATACTGTAGATTTTTTTTTTTTTTGGATTTGGCTTCTTTCAGTTCTTATTATATTTGTGAGATTCATCCATGTGTTTGTCTTTAGTTCTTTTTCACTCTTTTTATCTGCTGTAGAGTAGGAATTAACAAACTTTTTCTGCAAAGGGCCTGACAGTAAATATTTTAGACTTTGTGGGCCAAAAGACAAAATCAAGCATATTATATAGGTACTAAAATAACAAGAAAGAAAACAAATTTTCACAAATTTTTATTGATGAAATTCAGAAGATAGTAATAATAATTGCCTACAGTTTTTTGTAATACAGGTCTCCTGAAAAAAAGAATGAAACTCTTATTTAGGGGATAACATTTTGCTTAATTGGGGTTCAGGTAGTTTAAAGTGATTGCAAATGTTCATCTGTTAATGGTGATGTGTAATGAGACTTCCCCCCATTGCAGTTTCGAAAATGTCTTTAAGACAAATATGATATGATATCACTTAATATGTGGAATCTAAAAAATAGTACAGAACAGAAACAGACTCACAGACATAGAAAACAAACTTATGGTTACCAAAGGGGAAAGGGGCAGGGAGGGAAAAATTAGGAATATATGATTAATAGATACACACTACCATATATAAAATAGATAAACAATAAGGATTTGCTGTATAGCACAGGGAATTATATTCAATATCTTGTAATAACGTATAATGGAAAAGAATTTTAAAACTGAATCACTTTGCTGTACACCAGAAACCAACAAAATATGTATATCAACTATACTTCAATTTAAAAAAATGTCTTTCACAGATAGGTGCTGGCAATACTGATCGGAATCCATAAGCATGTGCTTTTAATTATGCATATTTATTGCTTGGAAGGCATTTATAGAAGTCCATTAGATTCTTCTCTTGATATTTGCCTTTTAGCACATCATTATAATGCAGATTAATCACTTCCATGAAGGTTAGATGGACATGCCTCCACTGCACAGTTAAATAACTTTCAAATATAGAAATTTCCTTTGCACTTGTTTCAAGGTCCAAAAAACGCTCCTGGAAGTATAGTTTAAGCTCAGAAAATACATTCACTGCAAATATGCATGGGAATGGACACCTTGTTTTTTTAGCTTTGGCAGCACAGGAAGTATATAAAGCAGCTTACTATTACTAGTGATTCAGACAATGTTAGTTGCCATTGAAATGACTTTACCATAATATAAATTCTACATACAGGTTCTGTTTTGCCTTGTAATTTTAGATTGGATTCATTATAAAATATTACCAAGTCTGCAGCAAGAGCTAATTTCCAAAGTCATTCAGTGTTCCATGATGGTGGTTAAGGGTAGTTTTCTTAGAAAAATCTCAATCTTGTTCTAAGCTCAAAAAATCACACAAAAATGTTACCACTGCTAAGCCATCAAACATCACGGTGGTAGGGAAAGTCAGGATATTCTGCTATTTCTGACAAAAAAATATTCATGGAACAATGAATTAACAGTGGATAAATCCATGAGGCTGAGTTAGGATCACGTTGACACAGCTGGCTAAATAACACATGATAGATTCAAACATCTTTCTACTAATAAAGGGGTTATCTACCAAAAACCTAAAGCTGACATTCTGGGGAAATTTGGCCTTACGTCTGGGGCTCCTCCAGATTCCAATCCATCATGCTTACTCACACAGTTTTTAAAAGTCTTGCTGGTTCCTGTTTCCCTTAGTAAAGTCTTAAAACCAGATTTGGCCAGTGCCTCAAGGGAAGAAAATGGCCAGTGATCTTAGATCACTTAGGAAGGACTCTTTCCTCTCTACCATTTTAGTTCATCGAGTTCCCCTTTATTGCCAGAGCTCTTCACTGTCTCTGAAAGGTTACGTTTACAATATATCCATAATTTTCTCTAATTCTTGAAGCTCCCTACTGTATCTACTTAGAATCAGAAGACATGTCTATTTTGTTTTATTAATTCCTGTTACTTTTGTTTCCTTCCTTTTACTATTTTTGCATCTAATTTGCCATTCTTTTTCTAAATTCTGGAAAAGGATACTCTTACTTTCACCTTTTCTCTTCTAATAAATGCCTTTAAGCCTACAAATTTCCATCTAAGCACCACATCAGTCCCATTTTACATGTTGGATATATATGTAGCATTTTGGTCATTTTTCAGTTCAAAATATTTTCAAGTTTCTATTCTGGTATTTTCTTTGATGAACAGATTATTTACACCTGAATTTCCTAATTTCCAAACAAATTAGAATTATCTTGTCATTGATTTCTAGTTTCATTACATTTTTATCAGAGAACACACTTTGCCATGATTTCAACTTTGAAATAGTTGACACTTGCTTTATGACACAGTATGTAGTCAGTTTTTGCAAATGTTCTCTGTGTGCTTGAAAATAATTTGCATCCTGGAGTTGTTGGGTATAATATTCTATAAATGTCTATTAGGTGAAGTTTCTTAACTATATGTCTCAAATCTTCTATTTTTTAGTTTTTTCCCTCTGCTTGCCATATCAGTTCCTGATAGAGATTAAAATTCCCAGCATTATTACGGATTTTTCTATTTCTCCTTGCAGCTCTCTTAACCTTTGCTTCATATAGGTTGAGGCTATGTTATTAGATATATTCAAATTGTGACTCATGATACCTTCCCAATGAATTAAACCTTTATCTTTATGAAGTGTCCCTCTTTTGCTCTAGTAAGTGCTTTCTGGCTTAAAGTCTTCTTTGTTTGTCATTAATATAGTTAACATCAGCTTTCCTGTGGATGGTGTTTTCATGGTATCTTTTACTTTCCTTTAACTTGTAACCATTCTGCATATTTAGATCTTACATATAAAAGGCATACAATTGAGTTATTTTTTAAATTCAGTCTGACAAATTCTGACTTTACTTTGAGCATTTAGTCTGTCTACATTTAATGTAAATTAAATGATGAATCAATGATAAACACCTACCATTTTATTCAGTGCTTTCTATTGGTTCTGTTTCCTTTTTCTCTCCTTCTGTCCTCCTTTTGTATTGAGTGTTTTTTATTTATTTCATTTTCTTCTATTAGTTTAGATGTCATACATCTTTTCACTATCCTTTAGGATTTACCCTAAAGGATACAAAATGTTTCCTGAGTTATCAACTCTAATGTTAGGTGATACTTTTATCCTCTTCCTAGACAATGCAAGTGCCTTGGGACAATTTAACCCATCTATGCCCTTTCTGACTTATGTACTATTGTTGTTGTATAACTGTACTGCTGCTATTGTTGCTGTTTCTTCTGATTTTGTTATATGCCATCAATAAATATTTATCCACAGGTTGATCCTTTATTTATCTCCAACCTTCCAACTGGGATAATTTTCCTTCTGCTTGAAGAACACCCTTTAGTGATTTATTGTAGGGCAAATCTCCTAGTGACAAATTTTCTGTTTCATTTATCTGAAAATGTCTTTTATTGTCATTCTCAAGGATATTTTTGAAAGGTATAGAATCCTATTTTATTATACTATTTAAGCATATTGAATATATCATTCCAGTATTTTCTGGCTTTGTTTCTGGTGAGAAGTCAACTCTCAGCTTAATTATTGCTCTTATGAAGGTAATTCATCTTTTCTCTCTCAACAGTTTTAAGATTTTCTTTTCTTTTGTTTTCAGTAGTCATATTAAAATGCATCTAGGTATAGATGTCTTTTTATTTTGTCTACTTGGGGTTAAGAAGCCTTCTTAAACGTTGACCCTTTCATTGGTTTTAGAAAAGTCATATTTCATATGATTTCCCAACACATTCCTTCTCTTAGAAGTCAGATTTCTTGAATCAATTGTCCATGCCTACTATCCTTTTGTCGCTTCCTAAGGATTAAGTTATACTACATCTATCCTTTTCTTCTGTAGTTTCCAATTCTTTGTCTCTGTGATTCTTTCTAGATAAATTATTCTGATCTTTTAATTTACGAATTTTCTCTTCAGCTGTATATATCCTGTTCTTAAATCTATTCATTGAGTTTCTTATGTTGACTTCTGTATTTTTAAATTCTAGAATTTCTGTTTTCTTCAAATCTGCTATATCATTTTTATCATTTCTAATTCTCTTAAAAATTTCCATATTGACTTTCATTTCTCTGAACATAGTAAGTGTCTTAGCTCAGGATGCCATAACAAAATACCTTAGACTGGGTAGCTTAAGTAACAGAAACATATTTTCTTTTTCTTTTTAAATAACTCAGGATTTACTCTTTTTTATTTTTAAAGAGAAACTTTTAAAAAATATATTATTTATTTAGTTTTGGCTGCATTGGGTCTTTGTTGCTGCGTGTGGGCTTTCTCTAGTTGTGGCGAGCGGGGGCTACTCTTCGTTGTGGTGCGCGGGCTTCTCATCGCGGTGGCTTCTCGTTGTGGAGCACGGGCTCTAGGTGCGTGGGCTTCAGTAGTTGTGGCACGTGGGCTTAGTTGCTCCACTGTATGTGGGATCTTCCTGGACCAGAGCTTGAACCCATGTCCCCTGCATTGGCAGGCGGATTCTTAACCACTGTGCCACCAGGGAAGCCCAGGATTTACTCTCTTAACCACTTTCATATATAACATATATTTATTATGTTTATTACATCCCCAGTACTAATTTATCTTGTAACTGAAAGTTTATACCTTTTGATTGCCTTTGTCCAATCTCCACTTCTCCCCCCACACCTCTGGTAACCACAAATCGATCTCTTTTTCTGAGTTTGTTTTTGAAGTATAATTGACTTAACAAAACGATGTTAGTTCTTGTTACACAACGTAGTGATTCGATTTTTCTGTACATTTCAAAATGATCCCCATGATAAGTCTAGTTATGATCTGTCACCGTGCAAAAATATTACATAATTTTTGACTATATTCCCCAAATTGTACACTTCCTACCCAAGACTCATTTATTTTGCAACTGGAATCTCCCTCACCTATTTCTCTCTTTCATCCACCCCCTCCCCTTTGGAAACCACCTCTTCATCCTCTGTAGCTATGACTCTCTATATGGTTATGATTTTATTTTTTCTTTTGTTTTTAGATTTCACATATAAGTGAAATCATACAGTATTTGTCTCTCTCGGTCTGATTTATTTCACTTAGAATGATATCCTGTAGATCCATCCATGTTATCACAAATGGCAAGGTTTCATTCTTTTTATGGCTGAGTAATATTCCACTGTGTATACATGTACCACATCTTCTTTATCCATTCATCTACTGATGGGAACTTAGGTTGCTTCCATATCTTGGCAACTGTAAATAATGCTGCTATGAACATAGGGGTGCACATATCTTTTTTAATTAGTGTTTTCATTTTCTTTGGATAAATACCCAGGAGTGGAATTGCTGGATCACATGGTAGTTCTATTTTTAATTTTTTGAGGAATTTCCATACTGTTTTCCATAGTAGCTGCACCAATTGACATTCCCACCAACAGTGCACAAGGGTTCCCTTTTCTCCACAGCCTTGCCAACACTTGTTTTTTGTGGTCTTTTTGATAATAGCCATTCTGACAGGTGTGAAGTGATATCTCATTGTGGTTTTTTTTTTTTTTTTTTTTTGCGGTACGCGGGCCTCTCACTGTTGTGCCCTCTCCCGTTGCGGAGCACAGGCTCCAGACGCACAGGCTCAGCGGCCATGGCTCACAGGCCCAGCCACTCCACGGCATGTGGGATCTTCCAGGACCGGGGCACGAATCTGTATTCCCTGCATTGGCAGGCGGACTCTCAACCACTGCGCCACCAGGGAAGCCCTCATTGTGGTTTTGACTTGCATTTCCCTGATGATTATTGATGTTGAGGATCTTTTCATGTGCCTGTTGGCCATCTGTATGTCTTCTTTGGAAAAAGTCTACTTGGATCCTCTGCCTATTTTTTAAATTCTTATTATTTATTTGGTTGCATCGGGTCTTAGTTGTGGCATGTGGGATCTTCATTGCAGCATGTGGGATCTTTTGTTGCAGTGCACGGGCTTCTCTCTAGTTGTGGCATGTGGGCTCCAGAGCGCATGAGCTCAGGTGTTGCGGTGCACAGGCTCTCTAGTTGTGGTGCACAGTCTCAGTAGTTGTGGCGCATGTGCTCTAAAGCATGCGGGCTCAGTAGTTGCGGCGCGTGGGCTTAGTTGCTCCGTAGCATGTGGGATTTTAGTTCCCTGATCAGGGATCAAACCTGTGTCCCCTGCATTGGAAGGCGGAGTCTCAACCACTGGACCACCAGGGAGTCCCCCTCTGCCTATTTTTTATTTTTTTTTCCTTTTTCTTTTTTTTTTCTTTTTTTCTTTTTTTTTCTTTGCTGCCTATTTTTTAATTGAGTTTTTTTTGATGTTGAGTTATATGAGTTCTTTGTATATTTTGGATATTAACCCCTTACTGTATATATCATTTGCAAATGTTTTCTCCCATTCAGTATGTGGCCTTTTCATTTTGTTCATAGTTTCCTTAACTGTGCAAAAGTTTTTTAGTTTGATATAGTCCTATTTGTTTATTTCTGCTTTGTTTCCCTTGCCTAAGGAGACAAAGCAAGAAAAAATATACTACTATGGCCAGTGTTCAAGAGCATCCTACCTGTGATTTATTCTAGAACTTTTATGGTTTCAGATCTTATATTTAAGTCTTTAATTTACTTTGAATTTACTTTTGTGCATGGTGTGAGAAAGTAATCCAGTTTGATTCTTTTCCATGTAGCTGTCTAGTTTCCCCAACAAGGCTGCATATCCCCATTGTATATTCTTCCCTCCTTTGTCATAGATAACTGCCCATATAAGTGTGGGTTTATTACTGGGCTCTGTTCTGTTCCATTGATCAATTTATCTGTTTCTGTGCCAGTATCATACTGTTTTGATTACTATAGCTTTGTAGTATAGTTTGAAATCAGGGCGTATCGTACCTCCAGCATTGTTCTTCTTTCTCAAGATTGTTTTGGCTATTAGAAATTTATTTTCTCACAGTTCTGGAGGCTAGAAGTCCAAGATCAAGGTGCCATCATGGTCAGCTTCTGGGGAGGACTCTCTTCCAGGCTTGTAGATGGCTGCCTTCTTGCTATGTCCTCACATGGTAGGGAAAGAGAAAGAGAGCAAGCTCTCTGGTGTCTCTTCTTATAAGAGCACTATTCCCATCATGAGGGACCCACCCTCATGATATCATCTAATCCTAATTGTATCCCACAGTCCTCATTTCCAAATGCCATCATATTGGAGGTTAGGGCTTCAACATACGAATTTTGCCGGGGGGACACAGTTCAGAGCATTGTATTCCATCCTAGCCTCCCCAAATTCATGTCCTTCTCACATGCAGAATACATTCATTCCATCCCAACAGCCCCAAAGTCTTAAGTCATTCAGGCATCAACTCTAAGGTCTGAAGTCCAAATTCTCATCTAAATCAGACGTGGGTGAGACTCAAGGTATGATTCGTCCTGAGGCAATATTCCTCTCCAGCGGTGAACCAGACACATTATGTACTTCCAAAATACAATGGTGGGACAGGCATAGGACAGATATTCCCATTCCAGAAGGGAGAAATCAGAAGGAAGAAAAGAGTAATGGGTCCCAAGCAAGTCCAAAGCCTAGCTAGACAAATTCTATTGGATCTTAAAGCTCAAGATTAATCCCCTTTGGCTCAGTGTCCTGCCTTCCAGGTCCACTGGGATGGCAGCATTACTCCAATGGCTCTGGGGATGGCCCCACCCCTCCAGCTTTGTTGTCCCCCATCCCCACAGCCTCAGTGGCGATCCTGTCACTGCACCTCTGCCAGGGTAGGGTGCCATAGGTGGTCACATCCTTAAGGTTCTGGACAGAGGCCATCTGACCTGTTGAAACCGAGGAAGTGGTTGATAAGCCTTCAGGATTATTTTTCCCTCTTCTTAAAGAACTGTGCACATTTGAAGCATAATGGCTCCATCATGTCATCCTGTCAAATCCAAGAAGTCTGATGCCTTCCTTCATCTTGTGTCCATTCCTTCATTTCAAACTGGCAGAGTTCCTACTCTCATAATTCCATAGACTCTTTATCAAATAGCTGTTCAGCCACACCCTTAAGTGTTCTTTTTAGAATGAATTTTCTCATTTTTTGAAATATGGATAGGCTGAGAATTTTCCAAATGTACAAGTTCTTGTTTGTTTTGCTTAACAATTCCTTCTTCAGTTCATCTCTCTCCTTTCAATCCTATAAAAAGCAGTCATGAGGAACCAGGCTGCTCCTTCAACACTTTGCTTAGAAGTCTTCTCAGCTAAATATCCAATTTCATTGCTCAGAAGTTCTACATTCCACAGAACACTAGAACAAAGTTCAGCCAAGTTCTTTGCCACTTTATAATATGGATTGCCGTTCCTCCAGTTTCCAATAACACATTCCACATTTCCATCTGAGACCTTGTCAGAATTGCCCTTAACACCCATATTCCAAGCATGCATCTCAAAACTCTTCCCACCTCTACACATTATTTAGTTCCAGAGTTGCTTCCACACATTTAGGTATTTGTTACAGCAGCGCTTCACTCTTGGTACCAAAATCTTAGATTGGGCTGCCATAACAAAATACCATAGACCTGGTGGCTTAAACAACAAAAATATATTTTCTCACAATTCTGGAGACTAGAAGTACATAGCAGTAAGCATAGTTATTCTAAAACCTGTGTCTAAATAATTCCAATAGCTTAGATCCCTTTAGGTCTGTTTCTGTTATCTGTACTTTCTGCTGCTTGTTCAAATTGTCATGTCTCTTCATATACCGGATATCCTTGTAGTGTTCTGGAACTTGTTCGTGAAAAATTGTGAAAATAAATTGAGGCCTAGGATGATGCCAACTTTCTTCAAAGGGAATTTTTTTTTTTTTTTTTGCGGTATGCGGGCCTCTCACTGTTGTGGCCTCTCCCGTTGCGGGGCACAGGCTCCGGACGCGCAGGCTCAGCGGCCATAGCTCGTGGGCCTAGCCGCTCCGCGGCATGTGGGATCTTCCCGGACCAGGGCACGAACCCATGTCCCCTGCATCAGCAGGCGGGCTCTCAACCACTGCGCCACCAGGGAAGCCCCCTTCAAAGGGAATTTAAGTGTTGTCCCTGACAATTTCCTTGAGGCAACAGGAATCAAGGATCTTTTTAAATTTGTTTTATGGGACTGAGGGTTTTTTGGATCATTCAGATGATTAGAAGCTAAACTGTAGTGTATTTGAGGGGTGATTTACTTCCAGTGAACACTTTCTACTAGGGCATAACCTTATGGAGTCCCAGCCCAAATGGAGGAGGTTTACTAGGGACTCAACCTTGACTCCACAGTTCTTGTCCCTCTAGTTTTGCAAAGCTTGTGAAAGTATTGCTCAGCTTTTCAGCCACATTTACTAGAATTTGCATATTCCCTAAGGAAAAAAATGGCCCCAAATGCCAGACTCAGCTCAGTGGATTTTTCTACTCGTAAATTTTCCCCCAGAAATGCCTTACTATTTTATTACCTCTGTTGTCTTTAAGCTGATTTAAAAATTTTGCTTTTAATCAGTAGTCCATGCCTACTGACCCTCTCACTAAATATTATTAAATAACCTCACATCTGTCCTTCCCTCTGAGAGAAGGAAGAGGAAGTGATACATACTATGGGGGCAACTAAGCATCATGTTCCAACCATTTAATCAAATATTAAGAAGATACTGTATTAATTTATTGGTTAACCTTCCTTGCTGAGTGTCTGTGGCTAGCCTGGAAACTAGGGTTTTTTTGAAACTATATTTTATAACCGCAACATGCTTTACATAGTGAAAGTAAAATACATTTCATTAAAACCTAAGTATAGGGCTTCCCTGGTGGCACGGTGGTTAAGAATCTGCTTGCCAATGCAGGGGACACGGGTTCAAGCCCTGGTCCAGGAAGATCCCACATGCCGTGGAGCAACGAAGCCTGTGTGCCACAACTACTGAGCCTGAGCTCTGGAGCCCGTGAGCCACAACTACTGAGCCCACGTGCCACAACTACTGAAGCCCTATAGTGAGAAGCCTGTGCACTGTAATGAAGAGTAGCCTCCACTTGCCACAACTAGAGAAAGCCCACACACAGCAACAAAGACCCAATGCAGCCAAAAATAAATAAATTAAATAAATAAAATTTTAAAAACATAAACCTAAGTATAAAAGAAAGAATCATTTTAAAACTCTTATGGCTTGATTTCAAAGATCACCGTAGATGTCATAGAACAGGTGTTATATACTCAGAAGTAAATGCAGAGGTATTCAATTCAAACTATGTAAGTTATTACTCTTATTTAATTTGCATGTAAGAAAAATGACTACCCCAACATTAAAGATGATTTATTTTTAACTTTTAATTTATATTGGAGTATAGTTGATTAACAATGTTGTGTTAGTTTCAGGTGTACAGCAAAGTGATTGAGTTATACATATACATGTATCTATTCGTTTTCAAATTCTTTTCCCATTTACATTATTACAGAGTATTGAGCAGAGTTCCCTGTGCTATACAGTAGATCCTTGTTGGCTATCTATTTTAAATATAGGAGTATGTACATGTCAATCCCAAACTCCCCCCCACCGTTCCCCACTGGTAACCATAAGTTCATTCTCTAACTCTGTGAGTCTCTGTTTTGTAAATAAGTTCATTTGTATCATCTTTTTAAAAATTCCACATATAAGCGATGTCATATGATATTTGTCTATCTCTGTCTGACTGACTTCACTTAGTATGATAATCTCCAGGTCCATCCATGTTGCTGTAAATGGCATTATTTTGTTCTTTTTTATGGCTGAGTAGTATTCCCTTGTATATATGAACCATATTTTCTTTATGCATTCATCTGGCAATGGACATTTAGCTTGCTTCCATGTCTTGGCTATTGTAAACAGTGCTGCAATGAACACTGGGATGCATGTATCCTTTTGGAGCATGGTTTTCTGCAGATATATGCCCAGGAGTGGGATTGCAGCATCATATGGTAGTTCTATTTTTAGTTTTTTAAGGAACCTCCATACTGTTTTCTATGTGGCTGCACCAGTTTACATTCCCACCAACAGTGTAAGAGGGTCCCCTTTTCTCCACACCCTCTCCAGCATTTTTTTTGGCAGATTTTTTGATGATGGCCTTTGTGATCGGTGTGAGGTGATATATCATTGTAGTTTTGATTTGCATCTCTCTAATTATTAGCATTGTTGAACATCTTTTCATGTGCCTCTTGGCCATCTGTATGTTTTCTTTGGAGAAATGTCTCCTAAGGTCTTCTGCCCATTTTTTGATTGGATTGTTTGTTTTTTTGATATTGAGCTGCATGAGCTGTTTGTAAATTTTGGAAACTAATCCCTTGTCGGTCGTATCAATTGCAAATATTTTTCCCCAGTCTGTGGGTTGTATTTTCATTTTGTTTATGGTTTCTTTTGCTGTGCAAAAGCCTTTGAGTTTAATTAGGTCCCATTTGTTTACTTTTGTTTTTATTTCCATTACTCTGGAGATGGGTTTTAAAAGGTATTGCTGCGATTTATGTCAGAGTGTTCTGCCTATGTTTTCCTCTAAGAGTTTTATAGTATCTGGTCTTACATTTAGGTCTTTAATACATTTTGAGTTTATTTTTGTGTATGGTGTTAGGGAGTATTCTAATTTCATTCTTTTACATGCAGTCCAGTTTTCCCAGCACCACTTATTGAAGAGGCTGTCTTGTCTCCATTGTAAACTCTTGCCTCCTTTATTGTAGATTAATTGACCATAGGTGCATTTATTTCTGGGCTTTCTATGCTGTTGCATTGATTTATATTTCTGTTTTTGTGCCAGTACCATACTATCTTGATGACTGTAGCTTTGTAGTATAGTGTGAAGTTTGGGAACCTGATTCCTCCAGCTTCATTTTTCTTTCTTAGGATTGCTTTGGCTATTTGGGGTCTTTTCTGTTAACATGCAAATTTTAAAATGTTTTATTGTAGTTCTGTGAAAAATGCCATTGGTAATTTGATAGGGGTTGTATTGAATCTGTAGATTGCCTTGGGTAGTATAGTCATTTTGACAATATTGATTCTTCCAATCCAAGAACATGGTATAACTTTGCATCTATTTGTGTCATCTTTGATTTGTTTCATCAGCATCTTATAATTTTCGGAGTACAGGTCTTTTGCCTCTGTAGGTAGGTTTATTCCTAGGTATTTTACTCTTTTTGATGTGATGATAAGTGGGATTGTTTCTTTAATTTCTCTTTCTGATCTTTTGTTATTAATGTATAGAAATGCAACAGATTTCTGCATATTTATTTTGTATCCTGCAACTTTACCAAATTAACTGATGAGCTCTGGTAGTTTTCTGGTAGCATCTTTTTTTTAATATGTAAATTTATTTATTTTTGGCTGTGTTGGGTCTTCATTGCTGTGAACAGGCTTTCTCTAGTTGCAGCGAGTGGGGGCTACTCTTCATTGCGGTGTGCGGGTTTCTCATCACGGTGGCTTTTCTTGTTGTGGAGCATGGGCTCTAGGCACGCAGGCTTTAGTAGTTGTGGCACGCGGGCTTAGTAGTTGTGGCTCGCGGGCTCTAGAGTGCATGCTCAGTAGTTGTGGCACATGGGCTTAGTTGCTCCGTGGCATGTGGGATCTTCCTGGACCAAGGTTCAAACCCATGTCCCCTGCATTGGCAGGAAGTTTCTTAACCACTGCACCACCAGAGAAGTCCCTTCTGGTAGCATCTTAAAAAGAGCTTCTATGTATAGTATCATGTCGTCTGCAAAGAGTGAGTTTTTCTTCTCCAATTTGGATTCCTGTTATTTCTTTTTCTTCTCTGAATGCCATGGCTAGGACTTTCAAAACTATGTTGAATAAAAGTGGTGAGAGTGGACATCCTTGTTCCTCATCTTAGATAAAATGCTTTCAGCTTTTCAATTTGTGAGTATGATGTTACCTGTAAATTTGTCTTACATGGCCTTTATTCTGTTGAGGTAGGTTCCTCTATGCTCACTTTCTGGGGAGTTTTTATCATAAATGGGTGTTGAAGTTTGTCAAAAGCTTTTTCTGCATCTATTGAGACAATCATATGGTTTTTATTCTTCAATTTCTTAATATGGTGTATCACATTGATTGATTTGCAAATATTAAAGAATCCTTGATCCCTGGATAAATACCACTTGATCATGGTGTATGATCCTTTCAATGTGTTGTTGGATTCTGTCTGCTACTATTTTGTTGAGGATTTTTGCATCTATGTTCATCTGTGATATTGGCTTGTAAATTTATTTTCTTTCTTTCTTTTCTTGCTTTCTCTTTCTCTCTCTCTCTTTCTTTTCTTTCTTTTTTTTTTGGTGTTATCTTTGTTTGGTTTTGGTATTAGGTTGATGTTGGCCTCATAGAATGAGTTTGGGAGTCTTCCTCCCTCTGCTACATTTTGGAAGAGTTTGAGAAGGATAGGTGTTAGCTCTTCTCTAAATGAGAAGGATAGGTGTTAGTTCTTTTCTAAATGGCTGATAGAATTCACCTGTGACCTGCCATCTAGTCCTGGACTTTTTAAATCGCAGTCTTTAAATCGCAGTTTCAATTTCAGTACTTGTGATTGGCCTGTTCATATTTTGTTTCTTCTTGGTTCAGTCTTGAGAGATTGTATCTTTCTAAGAATTCGTCCATTTCTACTAGGTTGTCCATTTATTGGCATATAGTTGCCTGTAGTAGTCGCTTATGTTCTTGTGTATTGCTGTGGTGTCCATTGTAACTTCTCCTTTTTCATTTCTAATTTTATTGATTTGAGCCTTCTCCCTCTTTTTCTTGATGAGTCTGGCTAAAGGCTTATCAATTTTGTTTATCTTTTCAAAGAACCAGCTTTTCGTTTCATTGATCTTTTCTATTTTCTTCATTTCTATTTCATTTATTTCTGCTCTGATCTTTACGATTTCGCTCTTTCTACTAACTTTGGGTTTTGTTTGTTCTTCTTTCTCTAGTTGCTTTAGGTGTATGTTAGGTTGTTTATTTGAGAGTTTTCTTGTTTCTTGAGGTATGATTGTATTGCTGTAAAATTCCCTCTTAGAACTGCTTTTGCTGCATCCCATAGGTTTTTTTTTAATGTATGTGCATACATGTGTGTGTACAGAAGATTCTTTGAGTCAAAGAACCACTTACTACTCACAGAAAACCTTGTGAGAAATCAGTTCTCACAATGGTGATTTGGTGAAGGCTAGATGGCACATGCACATGTTTTGGGGTACAGTATGGATAAGGAACTCCACAGGGGGAAAGACAGACATTATATAGGGCTGCTGGATTCCTGTTCATATGAGAGAGAGAGAGACAGACAGAGAGAGAGAGAGAGAGAGAGAGAGAGAGAGAGAGAGAGAGAGAGAGAAACTTTGCTGTGGAGTACAAGAGAGTAAATTCCATTCCAGAGAGGGGGACTGATATTTTACTTTCCTGGGAGACATCCTCTATCTGTGCCGTAAAAAAAGCTACCCTCTCTGGATTGAAGTGTTTCATAGGTTTTGGATTGTCATGCTTTTGTTTTCATTTGTCTCTAGGTATTTTTTATTTCCTCTTTGATTTCTTCAGTGATCCATTGGTTGTTTAATTGCATACTTTAGACTCCATGTGTTTGTGTTTTTTATAGCTTTTTTTCTTGTAGTTTATTTTTAATCCCATAGTGTTGTGGTCAGAAAAGATGCTTGATATGATTTCAGTTTTATTAAATTTACTGAGGCTCACTTTGTGGCCCAGCATGTGATCAATCCTGGAGAAGAATGTGTACTTGGGAAGAATGTGTATTCTGCTGCTTTTGAATGGCATGCTCTGTAAATATCAATTAAGTCCACCTGGTCTAACGTGTCATATAAGGCCTGTGCTTCCTTATTGTTTTTCTTTCTGGATGATCTGTGCATTGATGAAAGTGGGGTGTTAAAGTCCACCACAATTATTATGTGGGGGATTTCTCCTTTAATGGCTGTTACTATTTGCCTTATATATTGAGGTGCTCCTGTGTTGGGTCCATACATATTTTTAATTGTTGTGTCTTCTTCTTGGATTAATCCCTTGATCATTATGTAGTGTCCTTTGTCTCTTGTAAATAGTCTTTATTTTAAAGTCTGTTTTGTTTGATATGAATATTGCTACTCCAGCTTTCTTTTGTTTCCATTTACATGGAATCCCTTTTTCCATTCCCTCATTTTCAGTCTGTATGTGTCCCTAAATCTGAAATGGGTCTTTTGTAGACAGCATATATATGGGTCTTGTTTTTGTATCCATTCAGCCAGTCTGTGTCTTTTGGTTGTGGCATATACTCCATTTATTTTTAAGGTAAATATTGATGTGTATTATTGCCATTTTGTTTCTTGTTTTGGATTTGTTTTTGTAGGTCTATTTTATTCCCTTTTTTGTTCCCTTCTCTTGTGATTTGATGACTGACTTTACTGTTGTGTTTGGATTTCTTTTTTTTGTGTGTTTATCGTAGATTTTTGGTTTGCCATTCCCGTGAGGTTTTGATATAGCTGTCTATATATAAACAAAATTGTTTTGAGTTGCTGGTCTTTTAATTTCAAATGCATTTCCAATAGCCTGCATTTGTGCTCTCCTTTTCTCATGATTGCTGGTTTTGATAATCCTATTTGTGTGTAGATGATTTCGTACCTTTACCATATGTTTGCCTTTACCTGTTTTTCCATTCATAATTTTCTTGTTTCTAATGGTGGTCTTTTCTTTTCTGCCTAGAAAATTTCATTCAGCATTTGTTGCAAAGCTGGTCTAGTGGTACTGAATTCTCTTATTAGCTTTTGCTTGTCTGTAGAGCTTTTGATTTCTCCATCGAATCTGAGAGCCTTGCTGGGTAGCTTGTTCTTGGTTATTGGCTCTTCCTTTTCATCACTTTAAATATATCATGTGACTCCCCTCTGGCCTGCAGAGTTTCTGCTGAGAAATCAGCTGATAACCTTGTGAGAATTGCCTTGTATGTTGTTTGTTGCTTTTAAGGTTTTTTGTCTTTAATTTTGGTCAGTTTCATCACTGTGTGTCTTGGTGTATCCCTTCTTGGGTTTATTCTGCCTGGGACTCTGCACTTCCTAAACTTGGGTGACTGTTTCCTTTCCCATGTTAGGGAAGTTTTCAGCTATTATCTCTTCAAATATTTTCTCAGGTCCTTTCTCTCTCTTCTTCTGGGACCCTTATAAAGCAAGTGTTGGTATGTTAAATGTTGTCCCAGAGGTCTCTTATACTGTCCTCATTTCTTCTCATTCTTTTTTCTTTATTCTGTTCCACAGCAGTGATTTCCACCATTCTGTCTTCCAGCTCACTTATCTGTCCTTCTGCCTCAGTTATTCTGTTATTGATTCCTTCTCATATATCTTTCATTTCAGTTATTGTATTGTTCATCCCTATTCGTTATTTAAAGCTTCTAGCTCTTTATTAAACATTTCTTGTATCTTCTCAATCTGTGCCTCCATTCTTTTTCTGAGATCTTGGATCATCTTTACTATCATTACTCTGAATTGTTTTTCAGGTAGACTGCCTATCTCACCTTCACTTAGTTGTTCTTCTGGAGTTTTATCTTGTTCCTTCATCTGGGACACATTCCTCTACTGTCTCATTTTGTCTAACTATCTGTAATCGCAGTTTCTGTTCCACAGGCTGCAGGGTTGTAGTTCTTCTTGCTTCTGCTGCCTGCCCCCTGGTGGATGAGGCTAAGAGGCTTGTGTAGGCTTCCTGGTGGGAGGGACTGGTTTCTGCCCAGTGGTGGGTGGAGCTGGCTCTTGTCCCTCTGATGGGCAGGGCCATGTCAAGGGGTATGTTTATCAGGCAGCTGGGTGCTCAGGAAGACTTTAAGCAGCCTGTCTGTTGATGGGTGGGGCTGTGTTCCCACCCTGTTGGTTGTTTGGCCTGAGGTGTCCCAGCAGTGGAGCCTACAGGCTGTTGGGTGGGGCCAGGTCTTGGTGAGAAAACGGTGGCCTCCAGGAGGGCTCACGCCAATGAGTACTCACCAGAACTATTGCCACCAGTGTTCTTGTCCTTGCAGTGAGCCACAGGTGCATGCCTCCACAGGAGACCCTCCAATACTAGCAGGTAAGACTACCTAGTCTCTTATGAGGTTACTGCTTTTCTCCCTGGTTCATGGTGCACACGAGACACTGTGTGCATCCTCCAAGAGTGGAGTTTCCCCCAGTCCCGTGGAATTCCTGTGATCAAACCCTGATGGCCTTCAAAGCCAGATTCTCTGGGGGCTCCTCCTACCATCTCGTTGTGGCTTTTTCTTTGTCTTTGGATGTAGCGTATCTTTTTTGGTAAGTTTCAGCGTTTTTTTGTCAATTGTTGTTCAGCAGTTAGTTGTGACTTCAGTGTTTCCACAAGAAGAGGTGAGCTCATGTCCTTCTACTCTGACATCTTGTCTCAGCTGTGTGTCTAGGCTCATTGTTATAATTTTTATTATTGGCTTAAGTTAGCCCTCATCATCTCCTGTCTTCCACCAGAAAGCTGGGTCTGTTTGTTTATATGTCCAGAGAATGCTGTGATGATATGCTGTCCAGATCAGTTTCAGGACCAAGGCACTCAATTCTTCATCTGCTTGGAGAATTGGCTAGCAATGCCTTGCACCTGAGCTCTTCCCAGTGCATGCTCTCAGCTTCCTTCCCTCACTCTCCAACATCAACCAGATAGGGAGAGACCCAAAGGACCTGACAGAGGAATTGGATTTCTAAGGCTGATTTTTAACAATAAGATAGATAGGCAAAAGGCTTTGATCCTTGAATTTATAGCCATAGTTTGTTATTTAAGAATTATCAGTTTTCGCTCTACTCTCTTTCTTAACAGCCCCCTCATCTTCCTTCCATGTGCCTCTCTGAGACTTAAGGTCCCAATAGATTTCCCTGCAGAAGGTCTCTTGGTCACATGTTCATGGGTAAACCTCAAGTGAAGCGAAATTATTTGTATAAGATTATATAGTTAGAGGTAGAGCTACCAACACCCAAACATTCTCAATGCCAGGTGCAAATTTCCCCCTAAAGCCTTAGTGCCTTCCCTAACCTGAGAGCACACCCTCAAGGCCAAAATAGCAGATGATGTGCCTCTACCATGGGGGGGTTAAGGGACAAGGTAGAGGCAAAAGGTTCACTCCGTTTCCCCTTCTCATGAGAATTTTACTTTGAACTGACCCTCTAGCTCTGTTTTCTAGTAATGTGATAAGGTGGTACGTGTCAACTGTGTTACTAAGCAACACTACTTAAGGTAAAAACGACCCCTGATTGGAAGTAGCATCTGACTTGGAGGAATTATAAGTTATTAATACCTAAGAGGAAACTGTAACTTTCAGGTTTCCTGAGTGTGCTGACTTTTGTAACTGGGCAAATCCATTGGGCGGGGGGGGGGGGCCCTGGAAACTGTGCTGATGGAATTATTACAAGAGATACTGGTCCAGGAGCATGTAAACCAGGGCAGCTCCTGCACCCACCCAATGCACCTGGTCTCTTTTCCTTGCACCTGAGCTTTGTAACCTGGGGGCTAAAGGAAACAGCTATGTGGTCTTCTGTGTGGATTCAGTGAGAGCTCCCACAGGAAGAGAAACACCTGATGCTGCCCTGCTGGAAGCTGTGGGTCCTGTATTATATCTGTCTTTCTGAGTAGATTGATACTCAGATCATACCCAATATGGCCTATGTTAGTCTTGTGAGTATGAATGTTCAGTTGCACCTAAGACCAGGCCCCTGGTTGATACCGCAGAGGGCATCAGGGCTAGAATTGGGCAGGCTGTGTCTCATGCCGTGTTTATAGCTAGAACAGTGCGATGTGGAGTTAGACAACGTACCCCCTAAGGACAAGCTTTTTTTTTTTTTTTTTTTAGTAACACTGACACATCTTGTAGCTTTATCTGTGATGGCATACAGTCATATGCTAAAAGAACCTATAAAGGTAATTTTGAGTCCTGTTTTCTGGTCACAAGAGTCCAGCTTCTGTCATATCAACTCTGTTCTCTAACACTTTCAATAGCAGATTCCATAACCCAGATGAAATGCACTAATTTTTTCCCCTGTATTCCCCCATTCAATCGGGGCTGCCTCAATCAGACAGACAGGAAGCACGAGGACACTTTTTCCTTGACTCTGTAGTGGAAACCTTAGCAAACAGTAACTGCTTCAGGCCTGTCAAATAGATGCACGAAATGCACCAGTTTAAGTGGGCATGCTTCACTTTCCACATTACGATGGTTAGAGTACAGCGCAGAGCTGAACGAGGCTGCTTGTCCTCCTCTCTACTTCCAGATGGAAAATCAAACTCACCTTAGCGGTTCTGCTCATTTTCAGTTTCTCCCTCAAGCAGCTCAGTGTCTGCTGCTTGCTGTTGCACAGCACAGTGCTTCTGGAGCATGTCTTCCGTGTGCCTGTGGATGACCTGATGGGCCGCGAGGATGTGCTTCTGCTGTGCATGCCTCACTGTGCCAAAGGGACAGAAGATTACTACTCTGGAAGTCGGAGCATATCATTCCCAAAGATTCTCAAGAGAGTAGTGACAGAAATGATAACTTTGCAAACCACATATTCTCTTACTTAAGGCTGACTGGATTAAAGAAAAATTACCTGCTGTCTGTTTTGGAAGGATACATTCCAAAGGTAACTCAACCCAAATCCTATCATTGCTGCTCCCCCTGTTCCACTCTCTGCTCAGGCCAGTCATGCTCTTCCCCACCAGGTTTGCCTCCATTCTACTGCTTAGCAGCTTCCCTCACCTGGAAGGCCTGCATTCTAAATCCTGCCCTTCTGCAAAGCCCAGCACAAGTGCCAGCTCCTCCAGGAAGTCTCCTTTGACTGAGTCAGCCCACATTTACCGTGACCACCCTTGAGTTTGTACACACCTGTTCAGCACTGAAGTACTTCATGTGAGTTACATTTTGTTTACCTAGATTGTAAATGACATAAAGGTAAAGACCTTGTTTCATACTTCTCTTTGAGCCTTAGTCCCTAATATGAAGGGTACTTGTTGAATGATGAGTTTCTGAGCTCATGGATTTAAAGGCTGGTCCTAGTTCCACATTCTAAGAATATTTATTACCAAGACTTAGTACATTAAGCATCCTGTTGGCCTTGGAAAGAGGTAACTGTGATGATGATGATGACAGCAGTTAGCATTTGTCCTTACTTTGTGCCAGGCACTGTTTTAAGCAGTTGGCATATACTTATTCATTTAAGCCACCCACAACCCTAAAAGAGAGTAGTATTAATATCCCCATTTTCAGATGCGGCAACTGAGACACAGAGAGATTAGGTAATTTGCCTAAAGTCATACAGCTAGTAAAGCATAATAAGCAGTACTGTGGATTCTGTGCTATTGAGGTGTCAGCTAGTTTATATAGGGTAAATCACATAGCAACTTACAACACTTCAGAGCAGTATGGTTGAAAGAATGGGGACTTTGGAGCCACACAGACCATGGTACAATCTGCATACTGTATAATGTCTCTAAGCACCAATTTCCTTAACTGAAATATGAGAACACATCTATAGACGTTGTAAGAAATTTAAATAAGGTATTTCTAAAAATGCTTAGTACATTGTCTGGAACTTAGTATGCATTTAAACCTTGGTAGTTACTATTATTTTCATCTGAATAAAGATCTTCAAGGTCATTCCCCTCCATGAACTTTTAGAAGAATGAGAATTGGTGGATTAGGAAGACTCTGAGCTCACCTCCTCTCACACCAAAATTACTATTTACAGAGAAACTATTGATGAGAAAGACCAAAACCTACCAGAAAAGACCTCTACAACTAAAAATATAAAGAAAGAACCACAATAAGATGGGTAGGATGAGTGGAGTTGTGGTATAGTCAAGAGCCGTACCCCTGGTAGGCAGCCTACAAACAGGAAAATAACTAGAATTGAAGAGGTTCTCCCCAAGGAGTGAGGGGTCTGAACCCCACATTGGGCTCCACAGCCCAGGGGTCCTGCACTGGAAAGTTGAGTACCCACAATATTTGGCTTTGAAGGCTAGTGGGGCTTTCTTTCAGGAAACCCTATGGGCTGTGGTATATAGAGACTTCACTCTTTTTTTTTTTTTTCTTTTTTTTTGCGGTACACAGGCCTCTCACTGTTGTGGCCTCTCCCGTTGCAGAGCACAGGCTTCGGACACTCAGGCTCGGCGGCCATGGCTCATGGGCCCAGCCGCTCCGTGGCATGTGGGATCTTCCTGGACCAGGGCACGAACCCGTGTCCCCTGCATCGGCAGGCAGACTCTCAACCACTGCGCCACCAGGGAAGCCCAAGACTCCACTCTTAAAAGGTACACACAAAATCTTACACATTGTGGCACCCAGGGCAGAAGCAGTAATTTGAAAGGACCCTGGGTCAGACCCACCCACTGATCTTGACGAGTTTCCTGGGGTGGTAGGAGGCAACTGGACCTCACCCTGAGGACACAGACACTCATGGTAACCATTTTGGGGAGCTTTTTCTGCTGCATGGAAACTGGTGCTGGTGAGCACCATTTTGTAAATGGTGCTCTAGCTCATCAGCTTCAGGACCCAGTACCACCCACACCCACCGGCCTGTAGGCACGGGTACTGGAATGCCTCAGGCCAAGAGACTAGCTGGGCAGGGACACAGCCCCACCCACCAGTGGGCAGGTTGCCTTAAAACACCCTGAGCCCACAGCCACTCATGGACATGGTCCTGTCCACCAGAGCACACAAGCACTAGAACTGGGACCCCCAGGGCCTGCAGCAAGAGACCTTGGGACCTGGCTCAACCTATCAGTAGGCTGGCACCAACCCCAGACCTGCTGGGCCCCAGCCCCACCCACCAGCAGGCCAATACCAGCTCTGAGACACTTTGGGCCCCCCAGCCAGCCTCCGCAGAATCTGGACCCACTCACCAGACATGGAATGGATAAACAACAAGGTCCTACTGTAAAGCATAGAGAACTATATTCAATATCCTGTGATAAACCATAATGGAAAAGAATATAAAAAGAGAATGTATATATATGTATAACTGAATCACTTTGCTGTACAGCAGAAATTAACACAACACTGTAAATCAACTATTCTTCAATAAAAAAAATAAGGCAGAACAGCAACAAAAAAGGAACTCTAGAGAACACATGAACAGAGTGAGAGGTTAGAAGGTTTTAACAGAGTTAGAAAATATAAAGAACCAAACAGATGAAAATATAATAACTGAAATGAAAAATACACTAGAAGGAATCAACAGTAGATTAAGTAATACAGAGGAATGGATCAGCAAGCTGTAAGACAGATTAGTGGAAATCATTCAAGCTGAATAGAAAAAAAGGATAGAAATGAGGACAGTTTTTTAAGAGACCTCTGGGAAAACATCACACATACTAACATTTACATTACAGGTGTCCCAGAAGGAGAAGACAGAGAAAGGGACGGAGAACATATTTGAAGCCAAAACAGCTGCAAACTTCCCTAACCTGTGAAATGAAACAAACATGCAAGTCTAGGAAGCACGGAGAGTCCCAAACATGATCAACCCAAAGAGGACCACACCAAAACACTCTGTAATTAAAATGGCAAAAATCAAAGATAAAGGGATATTATTAAAAGTAGCAAGGGAAAAGCAACAAGTTATGTACTAGGGAACTCCCATAAGGCTATCAGATGACTTTTCAGCAGAAACTCTGCAGGCCAGAAAAGAGTGGCAAGATATAGCTGAAGTGATGAAAGGGAAAACCCACCAAGAATACTCTACTTGGCAAGTCTTTCATTCAGATTTGATGAAGAGATCAAAAGTTTTACAGACAGGCAAAAGCTAAAGGAGTTCAGTACCACCAAATCAGCTTTACAAGAAATGTTAAAGGGACTTCTCTGAGTGAAAAAGAAAAGGCCACAACTAGAAACATGAAAATTATGAAAAGAAAAAGCTCATTGGTAAAGGTAAGTATAAGGTAGTAAATCAACCACATACAAAGCTAGTAGGAAGGTTAAAAGACAAAAGTAGTAAAATCACTTATATCCACAATAAGCCGTTAAGGGATACATAAAACTAGATATAAAATACGATGACAAAAACAGTAATTGCAAAAAGGGAGGGGAGTAAAAATGCAGAGTTGTTAAAATGTGTTTGAAATTAAGAGATAAGCACTTAAAATAATCATATACAGATAGACCGATCTACATCTATGTATAAACCTAATGGTAACCATAAACCAAAAATCTATAATAGATACACACAAAAAAAGAGACAGGAAACCAAACAATACTGAAAGCAATCATCAAATCACAAGGGAAGAGAAGGAAAGAAGGAACAAAAAAGAGTTACAGAAAACAACCCCAAAGCAATTAAAAAATGGAAATACCTACCTGTCCATAGTTACTTTAAATGTAAATGGAATAAATTCTCTAATCAAAAGACATAGTGACTGAATGTATACAAAAATAAAAGCCATATATATACTGCCTACAAGAGAGTCAGTTGAGATCTAAAGACACAGACTGAGAGTGAGAGGATGGAAAAAGGTATTACATGCAAAAAGAAATCAACAAGAAGCAGGGGTGCAATACTTAGATAAAATAGACATTAAAACAAAGACTGTTAGGAGAGCCAAAGAAGGAGACATTACCTAATAATCAAGGGATTAATCCAAGAAGAAAATGTAACAGTTGTAAATATATATGCACCCAACATAGGAACACTTAAACATATATTAACAGACATAAAGGGAGAAAATCAACAGTAGCACATAATACTAGGAACTTTGTGTGTGTGTGTTAAAGAATTTACTAATTTATTTAACAACAAGACCTATAATATGGGTCCCTCTGTCACAGGCAATCCCTACTGAGGAATGAAATTATTCAGAAATTTATCTGCAACGAAATACAAACAGATTTTCTGTAAGAATAGTTTTCATCTAGAAATTTACATGTTTATAGAAAACCCAGAGACATTTTAATCTTTGCTCTCTCTTTTGACTCCATCCAGGTTTCCAATACAGTCCCCTACATGTGAACCTTCAAGTTGCAAACTTTCAAAGATGCGAAAATGCCCGTGTGCCAATTGTTGTACTCCTCTACTGTTTTTTTTTTTTTTTTTTGCAGTATGCGGGCCTCTCACTGTTGTGGCCTCTCCTGTTGCGGAGCACAGAGTCCGGATGCACAGGCTCAGTGGCCATGGCTCATGGGCCCAGCAACTCCGCAGCACATGGGATCCTCCTGGACCGGGGCACGAACCCACATCCCCTGCATCAGCAGGCAGACTCTCAACCACTGCGCTATCAGGGAAGCCCTTCTACTGTACTTTTTGAAGTACTGTACTGTAAGATTAAAAATGTTTTCTATATTTTTTGTGTTTTTTATGTATTATTTGTGTGAAAAGCATTATAAACCTATTACAATACAGTACTATATAGCTGATTGTGTTAGTTGGGTAACTAGGCTAACTTTGTTGGACTTAAGGAACAAATTGGACTTATGAATGTGCTCTCAGAAGGGAACTCGTTTGTATGTAGGCGACTTACTGTACTAGGGACTTTAATACCCCACTTACATCAATGGACAGATCATCCACACAGAAAATTAATAAGGAAACAATGGCCTAAAGGACACACTAGACCAGATGGACTTAATAGATGTTTATATAGAACACGCATTCCAAAAGCAACAGAATACACATTCTTTGCAAGTGCACATGGACCATTCACCAGGATAAATTACATGCTAGGCCACAAAACAAGTCTCAGTAAATTAAGAAAATTGAAATCTTATCAAGCATCTTTTCCGATCACAGCTCTATGAGACTAGAAACCAAGTACAAGAAAAAGCAGCAAAAAAAACATGTGGAGGCCAAACAATATGCCACTAAACAACCAATGGATCACTGAAGGGATCACTGAAGAAATCAAAGAAGAAATTTTTTAAAAATACATGGAGACAAATGAAATAAAAAATGCAGTGATCTGAAATCTCTGGGATGCAGCAAAAGCAGCTCTAAGAGGACAGTTTATAGTGTGATACAAGACTACTTCAGGAAAGAAAAGTCTCAAATAAAGAATCTAACCTTAAACCTAAAGCAACTAGAAAAAGAAGAACAAACAAAAGTTAGAAGGAAAGAAATTATAAATATCCATGCAGTAATAAATAAAATAGAGCCTATTTCTAAAAAAGTAGAAAAGATTAATGAAACTAAGAGCTGTTTCTTTGAAAAGATAAAATTGATAAATCCTTCATTCAACTCATCAAGAAAAAAAGAGAAAGGGCCCAAGTAAATAACATCAGAAATGAAAAAGGGAAGCAACTATATGCCAATAAAATGGACAACCTGGAAGAAATGGACAGATTCTTGGAAAGGAATAACCTTCCAAGACTGAACCAGGAAGAAATAGAAAATATAAACAGACCAATCACAAGTAATGAAATTGAAAATTAAGGAACAAAAGTCCAGGACCAAATGGCTTCACAGGTGAATTCTATCAAATATTTAGAGAAGAGATAACACCTATCCTTCTCAAACTCTTCCAAAAATTGCAGAGGGAGAAACACTCCCAAGATTATTCTACAAGGCCACCATCACCCTGATACCAAAACCAGACAAAGATGTCACACACACACAAAAATTACAGACCACTGTCACTGATGAACAAAGATGCAAAAATTCTCAACAAAATACTAGGAAACAGAATCCAATAACATTAAAAGGATCATACACAATGATCAAGTGGTATTTATCACAGGGAAACAAGGATTCTTCAATATTATGAAAATCAATCAGTGTGATATACCATATTAACAAATTAAAGAATAAAAACCGTATGATCATCTCAATAAATGTAGAAAAAGCTTTTGACAAAATTCAACACCATTTATGATAAAAACTCTTCAGAAAATGAGCATAGAGGGAACCTGTCTCAACATACTAAAGGCCATATATGACAGACCCACAGCAAACATTCTCAATGGTGAAAAACTGAAAGCATTTCCTCTAAAATCAGGAACAAGGATGTCCACTCTCACCACTATTATTCAACATAGTTCTGGAAGTCCTAGCCATGGCCATCAGATAAAAAAAATAAAAGCAATACATATTGAAAAAGTAAAACTGTCACTGTTTGCAGATGACATGATAATATACCTAAAAAATCCTAAAGATGCCACCAGAAAACTGTTAGAGCTAATCAATGAATTTGGTAAAGTTACAGGATACAAAATTAATACACAGAAATCTCTTGCATTCCTATACACTAACAACGAATGATCAGAAAGAGAAATTAAGGAAACAATCGCATTTACCATTGCTACAAAAAAGAATAAAATACCTAGGAATAAACCTACCTAAGGAGGCAAAAGACCTGTACACAGAAAACTATCAAACACTGATGAAAAAAATCAAAAAGATGACACAAACAGATGGAGAGATATACCATGTTCTTGGATTGGAAGAATCAATACTGTGAAAATGACTGTACTATCGAAAGCAATCTACAGATTCAATGCAATCCTTATCAAATTACCAACAGCATTTTTCACAGAATTAGAACAAAAAATTTTACAATTTGTGTGGAAACACAGACCCTGAATAGCCAAAGCAATCCTGAGAATGAAAAACAAAGCTGGAAGAATCAGGCTTCCCAACTTCAGACTATACTACAAAGCTACATTAATCAAGACAATATGGTACTGGCACAAAAACAGAAATATAGATCAATGGAACAGGATAGAAAGCCCAGAGATAAACCCAGGCACTCATGGTCAATTAATCAATGACACACGAGGCGAGGATATACAATGGAGAAAAGACAGTCTGTTCAATAAGTGGTGTTGTGAAAACTGGACAACTACATGTAAAAGAATGAAATTAGAACATTCTCTAACACCATACACAAGAATAAACTCAAAATGGATTAAAGACCCAGAATGTAAGAGCGAATACTATAAAACTCCTAGAGAAAAACAAGCAGAACACTCTTTGACATAAATCACAGCAATATCTTTTTGGATCCACATCCTAGATTAATGAAAATAAAAACAAACATTAAAAAATGGGACATAATTAAACTCAAAAGCTTTTGCTTTTTGAGCAAAGGAAACCATAAAAAAAAAAAAAGACAACCCACAGACTGGGAGAAAGTATTTGCCAATGAAGCAACTGACAAGGGATTAATCTCCAAAATATACAAACAGCTTATGCAGCTCAATATTAAAAAAAACAACCCAATCAAAAAATGGGCAGAAGATCTAAATAGACATTTCTCCAAAGAAGACATATGGATGGCCAAAAGGTAGATGAAAATATGCTCAACATCGCTAATTATTAGAGAAATGCAAATCAAACCAACAATGAGAGCTCGGGGAAGACGGCGGAAGAGTAAGATGTGGAGATCACCTTCTTCCCCACAGATATATCAGAAATACATCTACACGTGGAACACCTCCTACAGAACACCTACTGAACGCTGGCAGAAGACCTCAGACCTCCCAAAAGGCAAGAAACTCCCCACGTACCTGGGTAGGGCAAAAGAAAAAAGAAAAAACAGAGACAAAAGAATAGGGACGGGACCTGCACCAGTGGGAGGGAGCTGTGAAGGCGGAAAGGTTTCCACACACTAGGAAGCCCCTTCGGGAGCGGAGACTGCAGGTGGCAGAGGGGGGAAACTTTGGAGCCATGGAGGAGAGCGCAGCAACAGGGGTGCGGGGGGCAAAGTGGAGAGATTCCCGCACAGAGGATCGGTGCCAACCGCATTCACCAGCCCAAGAGGCTTCTCTTCTCACCCGCTGGGGCGGATGGGGGCTGGGAGCTGAGGGTCCAGCTTCGGAGCTTAGATCCCAGGGAGAGGACTGGGGTTGGCTGCGTGGACACAGCCTGAAGGGGTTAGTGCACCACAGCTAGCCGGGAAGGAGGCCGGGGAAAAGTCTGGACCTGCCGAAGAGGCAAGAGACTTTTTCTTCCCTCTTTGTTTCCTGGTGCGCAAGGAGAGGGGATTAAGAGCGCTGCTTAAAGGAGCTCCAGAAACGGGCACGAGCCATGGCAATCAGCTTGGACCCGAGACAGGCATGAGATGCGAAGGCTGCTGCAGCCGCCACCAAGAAGCCTGTGTGCAAGCACAGGTCACTATCCACACCACCCCTCCAGGGAGCTTGTGCAGGCTGCCACTGCCAGGGTCCCGGGATCCAGGGACAACTTCCCCGGGAGAACGCACGGCGCGCCTCTGGCTGGTGCAATGTCATGCTGGCCTCTGCCGCCGCAGGCTCGCCCCACCTCCGTACCCCTCCCTCCCCTGGGCCTGAGTGAGCCAGAGCCCCCGAATCAGTGGCTCCTTTAACCCCATCCTGTCTGAGCGAAGAACAGACGCCCTCCGGCGACCTAAACGCAGAGGCGGGGCCAAATACAAATCTGAAATCCGGGAGCTGTGAGAACAAACAAGAGAAAGGAAAATCTTTCCCAGCAGCCTCAGGAGCAGTGGATTAAATCCCCACAATCAACTTGATGTACCCTGCATCTGTGGAATACCTGAATAGACAACGAATCATCCCAAACTGAGGAGGTGGACTTTGAGAGCAAGATTTATTATTTTTTCCCCTTTTCCTCTTTTTGTGAGTGTGTATGTGTACGCGTCTGTGTGAGACTTTGTCTCTAGCTTTGCTTTCACCATTTCTCCTAGGGTTCTGTCTGTCCGTTTTTTTGTTTTACTTTTTAAAAAAAATTTTTTTTCTTAATAATTATTTTTAATTTTTATTTTAATAACTTTATTTTATTTTACCTTACTTCATTTTATTTTATCCTCTTTCTTTCCTTCTTTCTATGTTTTCTCCCTCTTACTCTGAGCCGTGTGGATTAAAGGCTCTTGATGCTGCAGCCAGGAGTCAGTGCTGTGCCTCTGAGGTGGGAGAGCCAACTTCAGGACACTGGTCAACAAGACACCTCCCAGCTCCATGTAATATCAAACGGCAAAAATCTTCCAGAGATCTCCATCTCAACACCAACACCTAGCTTCACTCAACGACCAGCAAGCTACAGTGCTGGACATCCTATGCCAAACAACTAGCAAGACAGGAACACAACCCCACCCATTAGCAGAAAGCCTGCCTAAAATCATAATAAGGCCACAGACACCCCAAAACACACCACCAGACATGGACCTGCCCACCAGAAAGACAAGTATCAGCCTCATCCACCAGAACACAAGCACTAGTCCCCTCCACCAGGAAGCCTACACAACGCACTGAAGCAACCTTAGCCACTGGGGACAGACACCAAAAACAACGGGAACTACGAACGTGCAGCCTGCAAAAAGGAGACCCCAAACACAGTAAGATAAGCAAAATGAGAAGACAGAAAAACACACAGCAGATGAAGGAGCAAGATAAAAACCCACCAAACCTAATAAATGAAGAGGAAATAGGAAGTCTACGTGAAAAAGAATTCAGAATAATGATAGTAAACATGATCCAAAATCTTGGAAATAGAATAGACAAAATGCAAGAAACACTTAACAAGGACCTAGAAGAACTAAGATGAAACAAGCAACGATGAACAACACAATAAATGAAATTAAAAATACTCTAGAAGGGATCAATAGCAGAATAACTGAGGCAGAAGAATGGATAAGTGACCTGGAAGATAAAATAGTGGAAATAAATACTGCAGAGCGGAATAAAGAAAAAGAATGAAAAGAGCTGAGGACAGTCTCAGAGACCTCTGGGACAACATTAAACACACTAACATTCAAATTATAGGGGTCCCAGAAGAAGAAGAGAAAAAGAAAAGGACTGAGAAAATATTTGAAGAGGTATAGCTGAAAACTTCCCTAATATGGGAAAGGAAATAGTCAAGTCCAGGAAGCACAGAGAGTCCCTTACAGGATAAAACCATGGAGAAACATGCCAAGACACATATTAATCAAAATGTCAAAATTAAATACAAAGAAAATGTATTAAAAGCAGCAAGGGAAAAACAACAAATAACACACAAGGGAATCCCCATAAGGTTAACAGCTGATCTTTCAGCAGAAACTCTGCAAGCCAGAGGGACTGGCAGGACATATTTAAAGTGATGAAGGAGAAAAACCTACAACCAAGATTACTCTACCCAGCAAGATTCTCATTCAGATTTGATGGAGAAATTAAAACCTTTACAGACAAGCAAAAGCTGAGAGACTTCAGCACTACCAAACCAGCTTTACAACAAATGCTAAAGGAACTTCTCTAGGCAAGAAACACAAGAGAAGGAAAAGACATATAATAACAAACTGAAAACAATTAAGAAAATGGGAATAGGAACATACATATCGATAATTACCTTAAATGTAAATGGATTAAATGCTCCCACCAAAAGACACAGACTGGCTGAATGGATACAAAAATAACACCCATATATATGCTGTCTACAAGAGACCCACTTCAGACCTAGGGACACAGACTGAAAGTGAGGAGAAGGAAAAAGATATTCCATGGAAATAGAAACCAAAAGAAAGATGGAGTAGCAATTCTCATATCAGACAAAATAGACTTTAAAATAAAGAATATTACGAGACAAAGAAGGACACTACATAATGATCAAGGGATTAATCCAAGAAGAAGTTACAACAATTGTAAATATTTATGCACCCAACATAGGAGCACCTCAATACATAAGGCAAATACTAACAGCCATAAATGGGGAAATTGACAGCAACACAATCACAGTAGGGGATTTTATCACCCCACTTTCACCAATGGACAGATCATCCCAGATGAAAATAAATAAGGAAACACAAGCTTTAAATGATACATTAAACAAGATGGACTTAATTGATACTTATAGGACACTCCATCCAAAATCAACAGAATACACATTTTTCTCAAGTGCTCATGGAACATTCTCCAGCATAGATCATATCTTGGGTCACAAATCAAGCCTTGGTAAATTTAAGAAAATTGAAATTGTATCAAGTATCTTTTCTGACCATAACGTTATGAGACTAGATATCAATTACAGGAAAAGATCTGTAAAAAATACAAACACATGGAGGCTAAACAATACACTACTTAATAACGAAGTGATCACTGAAGGAATCAAAGAGGAAATCAAAAAATACCTAGAAACAAATGACAATGGAGACACGACAACTAAAAACCTACGGGTTGCAGCAAAAGCAGTTCTAAGAGGGAAGTTTATAGCAATACAATCCTACCTTAAGAAACAGGAAAAATCTCGAATAAACAACCTAATCTTGCACCTAAAGCAATTAGAGAAAGAAGAACAAAAACACCCCAAAGTTAGCAGAAGGAAAGAAATCATAAAGATCAGATCAGAAATAAATGAAAAAGAAATGAAGCAAACAATGGCAAATATCAATAAAACTAAAAGCTGGTTCTCTGAGAAGATAAACAAAATAGATAACCCATTAACCAGACGCATCAAGAAAAAAAGGGAGAAGACTCAAATCAATAGAATTAGAAATGAAAACAGAAAAGTAACAACTGACACTGCAGAAATACAAAAGATCATGAGAGATTACTACAAGCAACTCTATGCCAATTAAATGGACAACCTGAAATAAATGGACAAATTCTTAGAAATGCACAACCTGCCAAGACTGAATCAGGAAGAAATAGAAACTATGAACAGACCAATCACAAGCACTGAAATTGAAACTCTGATTAAAAACCTTCCAACAAACAAAAGCCCAGGGCCAGATAGCTTCACAGGAAAATTCTATCAAACATTTTGAGAAGAGCTAACACCTATCCTCCTCAAACTCTTCCAAAATATAGTTTGGAAGGAACACTCCCAAACTCATTCTACAAGGCCACCATCACCCTGATACCAAAACCAGACAAGGATGTCACAAAGAAAGAAAACTACAGGCCAATATCACTGATGAACATAGATGCAAAAATCCTCAACAAAATACTAGCAAAGAGAATCCAACAGCACATTAAAGGGATCATACACCATGATCAAGTGGGGTTTATTTCAGGAATGCAAGGATTCTTCAATATACGCAAATCAATAAATGTGATATACCATATTAACAAATTGAAGGAGAAAAACCATATGATCATCTCAATAGATGCAGAGAAAGGTTTCGACAAAATTCATCACCCATTTATGATGAAATCCCTGCAGAAAGTAGGCATAGAGGGAACTTTCCTCAACATAATAAAGGCCATATATGACAAACCACAGCCAAAATCCTCTTCAATGGTGAAAACCTGAAAGCATTTCCACTAAGATCAGGAACAAGACAAGGTTACCCACTCTCACCACTCTTATTCAACATAGTTTTGGAACTGTTAGCCACAGCAATCAGAGAAGAGAAGGAAATAAAAGGAATCCAAATTGGAAAAGAAAAAGTAAAGCTGTCACTGTTTGCAGATGACATGATACTACACATAGAAAATCCTAAAAATGCTACCAGAAAACTATTAGAGCTAATCAATGAATTTGTTAAAGTAGCAGGATACAAAATTAATGCACAGAAATCTCTGGCACTCCTATACACTAATGATGAAAAATCTGAAAGTGAAATTAAGAAAACACTCCCATTTACCACTGCAACAAAAAGAATAAAATATCTAGGAATAAACCTACCTAAGGAGACAAAAGACCTGTATGCAGAAAATTGTAAGACACTGATGAAAGAAATTAAAAATGATACAAATAGATGGAGAGATATACCATGTTCTTGGATTGGAAGAATCAACATTGTGAAAATGACTCTACTACCCAAAGCAATCTCCAGATTCAATGCAATCCCTATCAAACTACCACTGGCATTTTTCACAAAACTAGAACAAAAATTTTCACAATATGTATGGAAACAGAAAAGACCCCGAATAGCCAAAACAATCTTGAGAATGAAAAATGGAGCTGGAGGAATCTGGCTCCCTGACTGCAGACTATACTACAAAGCTACAGTAATCAAGAAAGTATGGTACCAGCACAAAAACAGAAATATAGATCAATGGAACAGGATAGAAAGCCCAGAGATAAACCCACACATACATGGTCACCTTATCTTTGATAAAGGAGGCAGGAATGTACAGTGGAGAAAGGACAGCCTCTTCAATAATTGGTGCTGGGAAAACTGGACAGGTACATATAAAAGTATGAGATTAGAACACTCCCTAACACCATACACAAAAATAAGCTCAAAATGGATTAAAGACCTAAATGTAAGGCCAGAAACTATCAAACTCTTAGAGGAAAACAGGCAGAATGCTCTATGACATAAATCACAGCAAGATCTTTTTTGACCCACCTCCTAGAGAAATGGAAATAAAAACAAACAATTGGGGCCTAATGAAACTTCAAAGGTTTTGCACAGCAAAGGAAACCATAAATAAGACCAAAAGACATCCCTCAGAATGGCAGAAAATATTTGCAAATGAAGTAACTGACAAAGGATTCATATCCAAAATTTATAAGCAGCTCATTCAGCTCAATAACAAAAAAACAACCCAATCCAAAAATGGGCAGAAGACCTAAATAGACATTTCTCCAACGAAGGTATACAGACTGCCAACAAACACATGAAAGAATGCTCAACATCACTAATCATTAGAGAAATGCAAATCAAAACTACAATTAGATATCATCTCACACCAGTCAGAATGGCCATCATCAAAAATCTAGAAACAATAAATGCTGGAGAGGGTGTGGAGAAAAGGGAACACTCTTGCACTGCTGGTGGGAATGTGAGTTGGTGCAGGCACTATGGAGAACAGTATAGAGGTTCCTTAAAGAACTACAAATAGAACTACCATATGACCCAGCAATCCCACTACTGGGCATATACCCTGAGAAAACTAAAATTCAAAAAGAGTCATGTACCAAAATGTTCATTGCAGCTCTATTTACAATAGCCAGGAGATGGAAGCAACCTAAGTGTCCATCATCGGATGAATGGATAAAGAAGATGTGGCACATACATACAATGGAATATTACTCAGCCATATAAAGAAATGAAACTGAGCTATTTGTAATGAGGTGGATGGACCTAGAGTCTGTCATACAGAGTGAAGTAAGTCAGAAAAAGAAAGACAAATACCGTATGCTAACACATATATATGGAATTTAAGGGAAAAAATGTCATGAAGAACCTAGGGGTAAGACAGGAATAAAGACACAGACCTACTAGAGAATGGACCTGAGGATATGGGGAGGGGGAAGAGTTAGCTGTGACAAAGTGAGAGAGTGGCATGGACATATATACACTACCAAACGTAAAATAGATAGCTAGTGGGAAGCAGCCACATAGCACAGGTAGATCAGCTCGGTGCTTTGTGACAACCTAGAGGGGTGGGATAGGGAGGGTGGGAGGGAGGGAGGCACAAGAGGGAAGAGATATGAGAATATATGTATATGTATAACTGATTCACTTTGTTACAAAGCAGAAAGTAACACACCATTGTAAAGCAATTATACTCCAATAAAGATGTAAAAAAAGTCTACAATGAGATATCTCCTCACACCAGAATGGCCAGAATGTCTGTCATCAAAAAGTCTACGAACAGGAGATGGGTTGGAAGATGGCGGAAGAGTAAGACGCGGAGATCGCCTTCCTCCCCACGGATACACCAGAAATACATCTACACGTGGAACAACTCCTACAGAACACCTACTGAAGGCTGGCAGAAGACCTCAGACCTCCCAAAAGGCAAGAAACTCCCCACGTACCTGGGTAGGGCAAAAGAAAAAAAGAAAAAACAGAGACAAAAGAATAAGGACGGCACCTGCACCAGTGGGAGGGAGCTGTGAAGGAGGAAAAGTTTCTACACACTAGGAAGCCCCTCTGCGGGCGGAGACTGCGGGAGGCGGAGTGGGGAGCTTCGGGACCGCGGAGTGGTGCACAGTGACGGGTGCGGAGGGCAAAGCGGGGAGATTCCTGCACAGACGATCGGTGCCGACCGGCACTCACCAACCCGAGAGGCTTGTCTGCTCACCCGCCGGGGCGGGCGGGGCTGCGAGCTGAGGCTCGGGTTTCAGACGGAGCGCAGGGAGAGGGCTGGGGTTGACGGCTTGAACATAGCCTGAAGGGGTTAGTGCACCACGACTAGCCGAGTGGGAGTTCGGGGAAAAGCCTGCACCTGCCGAAGAGGCAAGAGACTTTTTCTTCCCTCTTTGTTTCCTGGTGCGCGAGGAGAGGGGTTTAAGAGCGCTGCTTAAAGGAACTCCAGAGACGGGCGCGAGCCGCGGCTAAAAGCGCGAACCCCAGAGACGGGCGCGAGCCGCAGCTAAAAGCGCGAACCCCAGAGACGGGCGGGAGACGCTAAGGCTGCTGCTGCCGCCACCAAGGGGCCTGTGTGCGAGCACAGGTCACTCTCCACACCCTTTTTCCGCGGAGCCTGGGCAGCCCGCCACTGCCAGGTTCCCGGGATCCAGGGACAACTTCCCCGGGAGTACGCACGGCGGGTCTCAGGCTGGTGCAACGTCACGCCGGCCTCTGCCGCAACGTCACGCCGTCACGCCGCCTCTGCCGCCGCAGGCCGGCCCCGCACGCAGTGCCCCTCCTTCCCCCATCCCCCAACCCCCGGCCTGAGTGAGCCGGAGCCCCCGAATCAGCAGCTCCTTTAACCCCGTCCTGTCTGAGCAAAAAACAGACGCCCTCCAGCGACCTACACGCAGAGGCAGGGCCAAATCCAAAGCTGAGCTCCTGTGAGCTGTGAGAACAAAGAAGGGAAAGGGAAATCTCTCCCAGCAGCCACAGAAGCAGCGGATTAAAGCTCCACAATCAACTTGATATACCCTGCATCTGTGGAATACCTGAATAGACAAGGAATGATCCCAAATTGAAGAGGTGGAATTTAGGAGCGAGATCTATGATTTTTTTCCCTTTTCCTCTTTTTGTGAATGCGTACGTGTATGCTTCTGTGTGAGATCTTGTCTGTATACTCTAGCTTCCACCATTTGTCCTAGGGCTCTATCCGTCCATGGATTTTTAAAAAAAATTTTTTTTCTTAATAATTAATTTTAATTGTAATAACTTTATTATACTTTACCTTTGTTCTTTCTTTCTTTCCTTCCTTCCTTCCCTCCTTTAGACAACGAATCACCCCAAATTGAGGAGGTGGTCTCTAAGAGCAAGATTTATGATTTTTCCCCCTTTACCTCTTTTTGTGAACGTGTATGTGTATGCTTCTGTGTAAGATTTTCTCTGTATAGCTTTGCTTCCAACATTTATCCTAAGGTTCTATCCGTCCTTTTTTTTTTCTAAATATTTTTTAATTCAATAACTATATTATACTTTATTTTATTTTTACTGTATCTTCTTTCTTTCTTTTTTCCTTCTTTCCCTCCTTCCTTCCTTCCTCCCTCCCTCCCTCCTTTCTTTCCTTCTTTGCTTCTTTCTTCCTTCCTTCCTTTCCTCCTTTCCTTCTCTCTTTCCTCATACTTCTACTAATTCTCTCTACATTTTCTCCTTCTTTCCCTCGTTCCCTCTTTCCTTCCTCCCTCCCTCCCTCCTTTCTTTCCTTCTTTGCTTCTTTCTTCCTTCCTTCCTTTCCTCCTTTCCTTCTTTCTTTCCTCATACTTCTACTAATTCTCTCTACATTTTCTTTCCCTCCTTCCTTCCTTCCTTCCTCCCTCCCTCCTTTCTTTCCTTCTTTGCTTCTTTCTTCCTTCCTTCCTTTCCTCCTTTCCTTCTTTCTTTCCTCATACTTCTACTAAATCTCTCTACATTTTCTCCTTCTTTCCCTCCTTCCTTCCTCCCTCCCTCCCTCCTTTCTTTCCTTCTTTCTTCCTTCCTTCCTTTCCTCCTCTCCTTCTTTCTTCCCTCATACTTGTACTAATTCTCTCTACATTTTCTCCTTCTTTCCCTCCTTCCTTCCTCCCTCCCTCCCTCCTTTCTTTCCTTCTTTGCTTCTTTCTTCCTTCCTTCCTTTCCTCCTTTCCTTCTTTCTTTCCTCATACTTCTACTAATTCTCTCTACTCTTTCTCCCTTTTATTCTGAGCCGTGTGGATGAAAGGCTCTTGGTGCTCCAGCCCAGGAGTCAGGGCTCTGCCTCTGAGGTAGGAGAGCCAACTTCAGGACACTGGTCAACAAGAGACCTCCCGGCTCCACATAATATTAAACGGTGGAAATCTCCCAGAGACCTCCATCTTAACACCAGCACCCAGCTTCACTCAACGACCAGCAAGCCACAGTGCTGGACAACCTATGCCAAACAACTAGCAAAACAGGAACACAACCCCACCTATTAGCAGAGAGGCTGCCTAAAATCATAATAAGGCCACAGACACCCCAAAACACACCACCAGACGTGAACCTGCCCACTAGAGAGACAAGATCCAGCCTCATCCAGCACAACACAGGCACTAGTCCCCTCCACCAGGAAGCCTACACAACCCACTGAAACAACCTTAGCCACTGGAGACAGACATCAAAAACAACGGGAACTACGAACGTGCAGCCTGCAAAAGGAGACCCCAAACACAGTAAGATAAGCAAAATGAGAAGACAGAAAAACACACAGCAGATGAAGGAGCAAGATAAAAACCCACCAGACCTAACAAATGAAGAGGAAATAGGCAATCTACCTGAAAAAGAATTCAGAATAATGATAGTAAAGATGATCCAAAATCTTGGAAACAGAATAGACAAAATGCAAGAAACAGTTAACAAGGACCTAGAAGACATAAAGATGAAACAAGCAACGATGAACAACGCAATAAATGAAATTAAAAGTACTCTAGATAGGATCAATAGCAGAATAACTGAGGCAGAAGAACAGATAAGTGACCTGGAAGATAAAGTAGTGGAAATAGCTACTGCAGAGCAGAATAAAGAAAAAAGAATGAAAAGAACTGAGGACAGTCTCAGAGACCTCTGGGACAACATTAAACGCACCAACATTCGAATTATAGGGGTTCCAGAAGAAGAAGAAAAAAAGAAAGGGACTGAGAAAATATTTGAAGAGATTATAGTTGAAAACTTCCCTAATATGGGAAAGGAAATAGTTAATCAAGTCCAGGAAGCACAGACACTACTATTTATCCATACAGGATAAATACAAGGAGAAATACGCCAAGACACATATTAATCAAACTGTCAAAAATTAAATACAAAGAAAGCATATTAAAGCAGCAAGGGAAAGCATATTAAAGCATATTAAAAGCAGCAAGGGAAAAACAACAAATAACACACAAGGGAATCCCCATAAGGTTAACAGCTGATCTCTCAGCAGAAACCCTACAAGCCAGAAGGGAGTGGCAGGACATACTGAAAGTGATGAAGGAGAAAAACCTGCAACCAAGACTCTACCCAGCAAGGATCTCATTCAGATTTGATGGAGAAATTAAAACCTTTACAGACAAGCAAAAGCTGAGAGAGTTCAGCACCACCAAACCAGCTTTACAACAAATGCTAAAGGAACTTCTCTAGACAAGAAACACAAGAGAAGGAAACGACCTATAATAACGAACCCAAAACAATATAGAAAATGGGAATAGGAACATACATATCGTTAATTACCTTAAATGTAAATGGAGTAAATGCTCCCACCAAAAGACACAGATTGGCTGAATGGATACAAAAACAAGACCCTTATATATGCTGTCTACAAGAGACCCACTTCAGACCTAGAGACACATACAGACTGAAAGTAAGGGGATGGAAAAAGATATTCCATGCAAATGGAAAACAAAAGAAAGCTGGAGTAGCAATTCTCATATCAGACAAACTAGACTTTAAAAAAAGGACTATTAAAAGGGACAAAGAAGGACACTACATAATGATCAAGGGATCGATCCAAGAAGAAGATATAACAATTGTAAATATTTATGCACCCAACATAGGAGCACCTCAATACATAAGGCAAATACTAACAGCCATAAAAGGGGAGATCGACAGTAACACATTCATAGTAGGGGACTTTAACACCCCACTTTCACCCATGGACAGATCATTCAAAACGAAAATAAATAAGGAAACACAAGCTTTAAATGATACATTAAACAAGATGGACTTAATTGATACTTATAGGACACTCCATCCAAAATCAACAGAATACACATTTTTCTCAAGTGCTCATGGAACATTCTCCAGGATAGATCATATCTTGGGTCACAAATCAAGCCTTGGTAAATTTAAGAAAACTGAAATTGTATCAAGTATCTTTTCTGACCATAACGTTATGAGACTAGATATCAATTACAGGAAAAGACCTGTAAAAAATACAAACACATGGAGGCTAAACAATACACTACTTAATAATGAAGTGATCACTGAAGAAATCAAAGAGGAAATAAAAAAATACCTAGAAACAAATGACAATGGAGACACAACGACCCAAAACCTATGGGATGCAGCAAAAGCAGTTCTAAGGGGGAAGTTTATAGCAATACAAGCCCACCTTAAGAAGCAGGAAACATCTTGAATAAACAACCTAACCTTGCACCTGAAGCAATTAGAGAAAGAAGAACAAAAAAACCCCAAAGCTAGCAGAAGGAAAGAAATCATAAAAATCAGATCAGAAATAAATGAAAAAGAAATTAAGGAAACAGTAGCAAAGATCAATAAAACTAAAAGCTGGTTCTTTGAGAAGATAAACAAAATAGATAAACCACTAGCCAGACTCATCAAGAAAAAAAAGGAGAAGACTCAAATCAATAGAATTAGAAATGAAAAAGGAGAAGTAACAACCGACACTGCAGAAATAAAAAAAATCATGAGAGATTACTACAAGCAACTCTATGCCAATAAAATGGACAATCTGGAAGAAATGGACAAATTCTTAGAAATGCACAACCTGCCAAGACTGAATCAGGAAGAAATAGAAAATATGAACAGACCAATCACAAGCACTGAAATTGAAACTGTGATTAAAAATCTTCCAACAAACAAAAGCCCAGGACCAGATGGCTTCACAGGTGAATTCTATCAAACGTTTAGAGAAGAGCTAACACCTATCCTTCTCAAACTCTTCCAAAATATAGCAGAGGGAGGAACACTCCCAAATTCCTTCTACGAGGCCACCATCACCTTGATACCAAAACCAGACAAGGATGTCACAAAGAAAGAAAACTACAGGCCAATATCACTGATGAACATAGATGCAAAAATCCTCAACAAAATACTAGCAAACAGAATCCAACAGCACATTAAAAGGATCATACATCATGATAAAGTGGGGTGTATTCCAGGAATGCAAGGATTCTTCAATATACGCAAATCTATCAATGTGATAAACCATATTAACAAATTGAAGGAGAAAAACCATACGATCATCTCAAAAGATGCAGAGAAAGCTTTCGACAAAATTCAACACGCATTTATGATAAAAACCCTCCAGAAAGTAGGCATAGAGGGAACTTTCCTCAACATAATAAAGGCCATATATGACAAGCCCACAGCAAACATCATCCTCAATGGTGAAAAACTGAAAGCATTTACACTAAGATCAGGAACAAGACAAGGTTGCCCACTCTCACCACTCTTATTCAACACAGTTTTGGAAGTTTTAGCCACAGCAATCAGAGAAGAAAAGGAAATAAAAGGAATCCAAATCGGAAAAGAAGAAGTAAAGCTGTCACTGTTTGCAGATGACATGATACTATACATAGAGAATCCTAAAGATGCTACCAGAAAACTACTAGAGCTAATCAATGAATTTGGTAAAGTAGCAGGATACAAAATTAATGCACAGAAATCTCTGGCATTCCTATATACTAATGATGAAAAATCTGAAAGTGAAATCAAGAAAACACTCCCATTTACCATTGCAACAAAAAGAATAAAATATCTAGGAATAAACCTACCTAAGGAGACAAAAGACCTGTATGCAGAAAATTATAAGACACTGATGAAAGAAATTAAAGATGATACAAATAGATGGAGAGATATACCATGTTCTTGGATGGGAAGAATCAACATTGTGAAAATGACTCTACTACCCAAAGCAATCTACAGATTCAATGCAATCCCTATCAAACTACCACTGGCATTTTTCACAGAAATAGAACCAAAAATTTCGCAATTTGTATGGAAACACAAAAGACCCCGAATAGCCAAAGCAATCTTGAGAACGAAAAAAGGAGCTGGAGGAATCTGGCTCCCTGACTTCAGACTATACTACAAAGCAACAGTAATCAAGACAGTATGGTACTGGCACAAAAACAGAAAGATAGATCAGTGGAACAGGATAGAAAGTCCAGAGATAAACCCACGCACATATGGACACCTTATCTTTGATAAAGGAGGCAGGAATGTACAGTGGAGAAAGGACAGCCTCTTCAATAAATGGTGCTGGGAAAACTGGACAGGTACATGTAAAAGTATGAGATTAGATCACTCCCTAACACCATACACAAAAATAAGCTCAAAATGGATTAAAGACCTAAATGTAAGGCCAGAAACTATCAAACTCTTAGAGGAAAACATAGGAAGAATACTCTATGACATAAATCACAGCAAGATCCTTTCTGACCCACCTCCTAGAGTAATGGAAATAAAAACAAAAATAAACAAATGGGACCTAATGAAACTTCAAAGCTTTTGCACAGCAAAGGAAACCATAATCAATACCAAAAGACAACCCTCAGAATGGGAGAAAACATTTGCAAATGAAGCAACTGACAAAGGATTAATCTCCAAAATTTACAAGCAGCTCATGCAGCTCAATAACAAAAAAAACAAAAAACCCCATCCAAAAATGGGCAGAAGACCTAAATAGACATTTCTCCAAAGAAGATATACAGAATGCCAACAAACACATGAAAGAATGCTCAACATCATTAATCATTAGAGAAATGCAAATCAAAACTACCATGAGATATCATCTCACACCAGTCAGAATGGCCATCATCAAAAAATCTAGAAACAATAAATGCTGGAGAGGGTGTGGAGAAAAGGGGACACTCTTGCACTGCTGGTGGGAATGTGAATTGGTTCAGCCACTATGGAGAACAGTATGGAGGTTCCATAAAAAACTACAAATAGAATTACCATATGACCCAGCAATCCCACTACTGGGCATATACCCTGAGAAAACTAAAATTCAAAAAGAGTCATGTACCAAAATGTTCATTGCAGCTCTATTTACAATAGCCCAGAGATGGAAACAACCTAAGTGCCCATCATCGGATGAATGGATAAAGAAGATGTGGCACATATACACAATGGAATATTACTCAGCCTTAAAAAGAAATGAAATTGAGCTATTTGTAATGAGATGGATAGACCTAGAGTCTGTCATACAGAGTGAAGTAAGTCAGAAAGAGAAAGACAAATACCGTATGCTAACACATATATATGGAATTTAAGGAAAAAAAAGTCATGAAGAACCTAGGGGTAAGACAGGAATAAAGACGCAGACCTACTGGAGAACGGACTTGAGGATATGGGGAGGGGGAAGGGTGAGTTTTGACAGGGCGAGAGAGAGTCATGGACATATACACACTAACAAACGTAGTAAGGTAGATAGCTGGGGGGAAGCAGCCGCAAGGCACAGGGATATTAGCTCGGTGCTTTGTGACAGCCTGGAGGGGTGGGATGCGGAGAGTGGGAGGGAGGGAGACGCAAGAGGGAAGACATATGGGAACATATGTATATGTATAGCTGATTCACTTTGTTATAAAGCAGAAACTAACACACCATTGTAAAGCAATTATACCCCAATAAAGATGTTTAAAAGAAAAAAAAAATTAAAAAAAAAAAAGTCTACAAACAATAAATGCTGGAGAGGGTGTGGAGAAAAGGGAACCCTCCTACACTGTTGGTGGGAATTTAAATTAGTACAACCACTATGGAGAACAGTATGGAGGTTCCTTAAAAAACTAAAAATAGCACTACCATATGACCCAGCAATCCCACTCCTGGGCATATATCTGGAGACAACCACAATTCAAGAAGATACACGCACCCCTAGTTCATTGCAACACTATTTACAACAGTGAAGACACTGAAGCAACCTAAATGTCCATCAACAGAGGAATGGATAAAGAACATGTGGTACATATATACAATGGAATACTACTCAGCCATTAAAAATTAATGCCATATTCAGAAACATGGCATTGTCATACTAACTGAAGATTATCATCCTAACTGAAGTCAGACAAAAGACAAATATCATATGATATCCCCTATATGTGGAATATAAAAAAAATGATACAAATGAACTTCTTCACAAAACAGAAACAGGCTCAAACTTCAAAAACAAAGTTATGGTTACCAAAGGGAAAAGATGGTGGGGGGGGATAAATTAGGAGTTTGGGATTAACACACTACTATATATAAAATAGCTAACCAACAAGGACCTACTGTATGGCACGGGGAAATCTACTCAATATTCTGTAATAACCTATATGGGGAAAGAATCTGAAAAAGAATGGGTATATGTATATGTATAACTAAATCACCTTGGTGTACACCTGAAACTAACACAACATTGTAAATCAACTATATTCTAATATAAAATAAAAATTAAATTAAAAAAACTGAAGAATAAAAGCCATATGATCATCACAATAGATGCAGAAAAAGCTTTTGACAAAGTTCAACATTCATTTATGATAAAACGTCTCCTCCACAAAGTGGGTGTAGAGGGAACATACATCAACATAATAAAGGCCATATATGAATTAAATGAAAAATGAATTAAACACCTAAATGTAAGAGCAGAAAGCATAAAACTCCTAGAAGAAAACACAGGCAGAACACACTGACATAAATTGTAGCAATATTTTTTGGCTCTGTCTCCTAAGGCAAAGGAAAGAAAAGCAAATATAAATAAATGGGACCTAATTAAACTTAAAAGCTTTTGCACAGCAAAGAAAATCATTGACAAAATGAAAAGACAACCTACTGAATGGGAGAAATATTTGCAAATAGTAAGACCAATAAAGGATTATTATCCAAAATATATAAATAGCTCATACAACTCAATATCAGAAAAACAAACCCAATTTAAAATGGACAGACGACTTGAATAAACATTTTTTTTTGGCCGTGGCATGCGAGACCTTAGTTCACCTACCAGGGATCAAACCCACACCCCCTGCAGTGGGAGTGCAGAGTCTTAATCACTGGACTGCCAGGGAAGTCCCTTGAATAAACATTTTTTTAAAAAAGAAGACATACAGATTGGCCAACAGGCACATGTAAAGATGCTCAACATTGCTAATCATCAGAGAAATGCAAATCAAACCCACAGTGAGATATCACCTCACACCTGTCAGAAGGGCTATCATCAAAAAGACCACAAATAACAAATGTTCGAGAGGGTGTGGAGAAAAGGGAACCCTCATGCAATGTCAGTGGGAATTTAAATTGATGCAACCACTTTGGAGAACAGTATGGAGGTTCCTCAAAAAAGTAAAAATAGAACTACCAGATGATCCAGCAGTCCCACTCCTGGGTATGTATCTGAAGAAATGAAAATACTAATTGGAAAAGATACATGTACCCCAATGTTCATAGCAGCATTATTTACAATAGCCAAGAAATGGAAGCAACTTAAGTGTCCATTAATAGAGGAATGGATAAAAAGACATGGTGTGTGTGTGTGTGTGTGTGTGTGTGTGTGTGTGTAGACACACACACACAATGGAATACTACCTAGCCATAAAAAGAATTAAATTTTGCCATTTACAACAACATGGATCAACCTGGAAGGTATTATGCTTCGTGAAGTAAGTCAGACAAAGACAAATACTGTATGTTTTCACTACACGTGGAATCTAAAAAAATCAAACAAACAAATGAATTTAACAAAACAGAAACAGATCTTCAAATATAGAGAACAAACTAGTGGTTACCAGTGAGGAAAGGGGAAGTTGGGAGGGGCAAGATAGGGGTAGGAGATTAAGAAGTACAAACTACCACATATAAAATAAATAAGCTACAAGGATATATTATAGAGCACAGGGCATATAGCCAATATTTTATGATAACTTTAAATGGAGTATAATCTATAAAATTTTAAATCGCTGTGTTGTACACGTGAAACTAATATAATGTTATAAATCAACTAGACCTCAATAAAAAAATTTTTTTTAATTCATCCAAATAAAAATTAATAATGAGATATCTCAAACGGTCTGTATGTAATATTACTTAATTTGGGGTAAAGAGTATAACACATGGATGTCTTATTTGGAACGAGAAACAAAAGGCCCTAGTGTGTGCTCCCTGTCCAGGTGGCTTTCTTCGTTTGGGCTACATCCACACAAAGGGAAGAAGTTAGGACTTGCCCAGCTTGCCCACAGACAAGTCCCACTGATTCCTTTACATCTCCTGCCCCCTCCAGCTCCTTCCCCTCAGAGCCAGGAGAAGCTGGGGAGGAGGGGTCACAAACTAGTAACTATTAAACAGAGGATTTCCCCCCTCCTTCAGTTCCCTCAGGTGGAATTGATCTGAAGCAGGTTGGCCTCACCTTGGACAGAGGAGAAGGAGCAAGGAGTTGCATATTTTCTTAAGGATCTAGAAAACATAAGATCCCTTTTATAATATAAGGTGATAGAAAAGTATTATTTGATTTAATTTAACAAAATTAAATTTTGTTGGTAGAGGCACTATCATACACTGTTGATGGGAGTGTGAATTAGAACAGTCTTTTTGTGGGGGCAGTTTGGTGGTATCTATCAAAATATACAACACACATACCTTATTTCCAGCAGTGTACTGCTAGGAGTTTACTCTCAGAAGCGTGCCCAGGGTGTTCACTGCTATTTATAGGAAAACGCACTGGGAACAAACTAGATGCTTATTGCTGGGGTGGGTACTGGTTTAAAAAAGTACAATCATGTAATGGGAAAACAAGATATTTCTTTGTTCTCGTCCAATGCATTAAAACTACGATTCCTTTCTCACTGGTTACGTGATCTTAAATATTAACACTTCTCTTAAACCTGTCTAGAATTCCCCTGCAAACTCTAAAGCCTCCCAAGCTCTTATTTCACTTAAATATTTTTTTTTAACATCTTTATTAGGGTATAATTGCTTTACAATGGTGTGTTAGTTTCTGCTTTATAACAAAATGAATCAGTTATACATACACATATGTTCCTATATCTCTTCCCTCTTGTGTCTCCCTCCCTCCCTATCACTTAAATATTAATCTTCTGGTTGCATCCTTCCCTCTGGGATCAGGACTGTCACCAATAGTCTGAAAGCTCCGGAAGAACACTGTTTTTAAAAATACATATTTTTTTCTCCTTCTCTATCGACTAAAAGCATCAATCTTTAAAAACATGCCACTTTTGGCAAACGATAAGTGAGGATATTTATACTGAGATCAGTCCTGGCAGGAACAGGAGATATTGTGACTCACGCAGAGCTGCAGAGTCAATTTAGGTCTGTCAGGCTTCTCAGCTTTTCAACACGTGCCTTGCACATGCCCTGCCTGCAAAAGGCTACTACAGTTGGAAAACCCTGTATATTCTCAACATTTGCTTTACATTGAAAAAAAATCAAATTACAAAATACAAACTTATGGTTACCAAAGGGGAAAGAGGTGGGGGAGGGATAAATTAGGAGTATAGGATTAACATATACACGCAAGTATATATAAAACAGATAAACAACAATTCACTGTATAGCCTGGGGAACAAAATTCAGTATCTTGTAATAACCTACAGTGGAAAAGAGAAGATATATATATAAACTGAATCACTTTGCTGTACACCTGAAACTAACATAATATTGTAAATCAACTATATTTCAATGAAAACCAAACCAAAACAACAACCACCAAAATACACCTCTTCTGGGAATCTGGAAACTGCCTCTTTTTTTTTTTTAATTGGAGTATAGTTGCTTTACAATGGTGTGTTCGTTTCTGCTGTAGACAAAGTGAATCAGCTGTACATATACATACATCCCCTCCCTCTCGAGCCTCCCACCCCCCACCAACCCTCCATCCCACCCCTCGGGAATTGCCTCTTCAAGAAGGTTTGGATTTTGACGCTCCATCAAACTTATTAGAACTGCACCCATCCATACTAGAGGTGATTATATTCTGCAGTCAGCATCGAGGGAACCTGACCTCTGAAATAAGAAAATGCAGTGATTCTCCTTCAGAATTTTCCCCATACCTCTGCTCAGTTTTAAATCTCTGGAATATTGAAAATAGTTTCTACCTTTAAAAAGATCATCACGGGCTTCCCTGGTGGCGCGGTGGTTGAGAATCCGCCTGCCAATGCAGGAGACACGGGTTCGAGCCCTGGTCCGGGAAGATCCCACATGCCGGGCAGCAGCTAGGCCTGCGAGCCACAACTACTGAGCCTGCGCGTCTGGAGCCTGTGCTCCGCAACAAGAGAGGCCGCGACAGTGAGGGGCCCGCGCACCGCGATGAAGAGTGGCCCCCGCTCGCCGCAACTAGAGAAAGCCCTCGCACAGAAATGAAGACCCAACACAGCCAAAAATGAATGAATAGGGTTTCACTGGTGGCGCAGTGGTTGAGAGTCCGCCTGCCGATGCAGGGGACACGGGTTTGTGCCCCAGTCTGGGAAGATCCCACATGCCACGGAGCGGCTGGGCCTGTGAGCCATGGCCGCTGAGCCTGCGCGTCCGGAGCCTGTGCTCCACAACGGGAGAGGCCACAACAGTAAGACGCCCATGTACCGCAAAACAAAACAAAACAAAACAAAACAAAAAAGAATGAATAAATAAATAAATAAAAATTAAAAAAAACACATCATCACGTGGAACATTTGCATTGGCTTACCTTTTTCTTTGACAAAGTCCTTTTGCAACTCTGGGATCAGGAAACTATAAACCAACTCGGCAACGATCTCCTCTGACTGAAGCTGAGTTCGACTAAAAAGTAAAAAACAAACGAGTATTTCCTTTGTTGCCTTACTTGAGCTGCCGATTTATACTTGGATCCTCCTTGTTTGTGTAAGGAACTCCACTGCTCAAATCCCACCACTGCCTTTTCCTTAAGTGATCTGAAGTAGCACATTCCTGGTGAGTTTGGTTAACTCCATGGAAAATCCAAATTTGTCCTCCACTTAGCCTGCCTACCAGGACGGGAGTGTTAGAGATACAACTTACAAATGGAAGCCAGAAACCCTGCGGTGATGTCCAAGTAAAATTGGACATACTTAATCACATTGCTTTCATGCTTTGTGATATTCTAAAAGTAAGAAATATGAAAGTGCTCCAGACTGCAGAGGATAACTGAAAATTCTATTCCCAATGCTCTTACCATACAAAGGTATAGGCCTGCTGGCTGCTGCTAAAACAATGCATACTGAAGCATGAGTTATATATTTGTTTCTCCTTGGTGGTAAAATCTTAAGCTCTTGAAAAATACATATGAGTAACAGCAAAAGGCTGTCCATCCCACCATCTGTCCCCTTGGTACACACCGGCTTTCCATTTCATAAGCAATGTCATTGATTTCCTCAGCCATCTTCTCTATTTCTGCCCTGGCTTGTTCTTCTGCAGTATTCTCTTCAGTGTTCAGTATTATATCCTCCAGATAGGAAGTTACAGTACTTTGGTGAACTTTAATTACCTGCAAAACCCCAAAATACTCCAGTTACTCAGAATAGGAATGTTACTACTGTACACAAGAAAAATGCATGAATATTGGTCGACATTTTTAGCACATCTACTTCATTCATCAGTAGTCCCCTCATTCATTACTCTTTTTTTTTAAACTATAGATAGTCTGTTTCTAATCCACCTATCTACCCACTCTGGGAAGCCCCTACCTATCTGGCTCATTTTAGAATTATGGGGTGGGCGATACAACACTGCAGAAAGATCATGGGCTTCAGTCAATAACCCTGTTTTGGATCCTGGCTTTGTTCTTACCAGCAGTGTAATTTGGTCAAGCTACCTAACTGTGGCAGAGACTAAGATGTATTACACAATGTCCTTCCTTTATTCCTCTTAAAGGATTCTTACAGGGAAAGACGTAGCTTTTTTTTTTCTCTCTCTCTCTTTTCATTTCTCATTTCATGGGGACGAAATGCAGGAGCACCAGTTATCTTAAACTGCCATGAGGGTCACACCCAAGGGACAGAAAAGCAGGAAGCTAGAAGGATCCTGGGTCTCTGGTGAATTTTTTTAACTATCTTCTCAGCCCTGGACTGCTTCTTTTTAAAGCTTTCTTGAAAGAATATAGACTATACATTTAGAAAAGTGCAGAGCACATAAATGTACAGTGCAATGAATGAGGGTCAAGCCACTGCTAGGATCCCAGAGGTCACTGTGAGTTCTACCTGACCACAGACCCTTCCCACTCTCATGAGTTTATGGTAAAGACTTCCTATTCTTTAGGGCTGTGCTCCCTAAGTATGCAACCATAAATAATACAGTTTAGTTTTACCTGTTTTACAGATGGATACCAAGGAAGTATCACAAGCATCAAGGGTGTCATACTTAGTTTTGTATGCATTCTGTCTCAACAGATTTTGAGCTTTGGGGGAAGGGCACTTTTTATTTAATGTGTGTGTATTTCTTTGTGTCTGAGATAATGCTTGGGACTCAGTAACAACTCAGTACCTGCTTCTTGACTGGCACTGCAGCAGGACTCTGAATATGAAATGTTTACTGAATATCTACCTGTAAAACACCAAGTCCATAACCTTGAATCCCTATGCCTTCCTTATGGGAGAGACCCAATGACCAGTTTAATACAGTTCAACCGAACAACCAACCAACCAACCAAAATATATTTTCTTAAAGTCTGTTATGTACAGAGGGCTATGCTGGTGCTGTGGAAGGCATGTGCCTGCTCCCATGGAGACCACAGACTTATTCAGGAAACAAGTCACACCTAGATGGAACGATTAGACAGTTGAGTCTTGTAATAGTTCAGAGGTGGAAAGTTTAATTTGGTTCACCTCTAGTAATACACGTACTTGTGTGTTTACATATATCTTTATAAATGTGTATGTTTCTGGACACATTTGTGCTTGTAGGTGCGTAAGTGAATAAGGAAACGTATGGGTGGCTATATGTGTGTACCTCCCATCTCTGCTATTATTGTGCATGTGGGCTTATGTTTGTGAGTGTATCTTAACTTATAGATGTGCAAAAGTGTGTATGTGTTTAAAATATGAGTCTATGACTTTCTGTATCTATGTTTCTCAATATCTGCATGTTATTTTTCTGGAAATTTACTCGTGTACATTTGGTATATTTGTATATTGTACACTTGGTATATTTATGTGCAAGCATATTTATCTTTAAGAGGGTCATATGATGGGAGATAGGGAATTTAAATGATGCTGGGGTCCAGAGATGGATACATTTTTTACATAAATGTTCCTTAAATCAGGCTGGAAGGGTCATCTTAACCCTTTCTTGCCCCTCCTAGACATGCTGACATTTCCTGGGATCATTCCCACTTAAGAGATACCTTCCTAGAAGCCTTTCACCAGCTTCTTCCTTTCCGTGTTTCTGAGTATAGTGGTTCTTCTGTCTCTTTCCTTTTATTCTCACTCCCAACTGGTTCTTCCCATCCCAGCTGGTTTTTCCTTAGTGTTATTAGGTAGAGAATAGTAAATTCTGGTTTGCTAAAAATTTCTACATTTCAGTAACTTTTTTTTTTTTTGCAGTACGCGGACCTCTCACTGTTGTGGCCTCTCCCGTTGCGAAGCACAGGCTCCGGACGCGCAGGCTCAGTGGCCTTGGCTCACGGGCCCAGCCGCTCTGCAGCATGTGGGACCTTCCCCGACCGGGGCACGAACCCGTGTCCCCTGCATCGGCAGGCAGACTCTCAACCACTGCACCGCCAGGGAAGCCCTCAGTAACTCTTTTTAAGGAAAAATGTGTTAGGATGGTAGGAAGCTAGAATATGAATTATTATTATAGGCTGTATCACACTATAGTTAAAAAGCTTTAACCCAAAACTTTTTAAAGCTGTGTAGAGGATGGGAAGTCTGTTTAATTTCAATCAATTTCTTATCTGAAAAAACACATACCAAATACTATTCAGGGGTCGATCCTAATTCCATGGGAATTGGGTAAATCCTTTGAATCCCAGATCAAATAAGAAGACCCCAACTTGACATAGCATTTTTTTTTTTTTAACCTGAGGAGCTCAAAACTATCCACATATATTAATACAATTCAGACAGCCTCTTAGATAGGAATTTTTTTAAGTTCCAGGTTGGCTCTTTCTGCCTTTCCCATCTGGCCCGCATCTGCACAAGGGAAACTCACACAGCCTTCGCCTTAGCATATTCTGGGTGTGCTGGCCGCCCATGCAGCCTCTTCTGTGCCCACCTCCCCTCAGCCTGCCCAGCTTCCTCCTCTCCATTCCGGGGGTGAGACGCCCTAACTGAAAGAATACACATCAAGCTCTCCAAGAAAGGGGAAGTACTCGTCGCCACCTCTGGGTGTGATTTTTGGGGGAATTAGTCACAGCACAGCTCCCTTTAAAGAAATCTGCCTCACAAATCCCCTCCCATTTTAACACTTGAGCTTTTGTATACTTGATGAGGGTGAGAGTGACTTGAGATATTACTGGTTCCTCAGATTTCCTCTGAGTTTGCATCTTGGTCACTTTGGAATTTCACATCTATTGGGTCTTGGTCAGAATTCAAATTTACCAGCCTGGCATTCCTAATTCCCAAGATTGTATCTTTAGTCAAAATCTCTCTTCGAAACTCTATCTTGTATATCCATCTGCTGAAATGACACCTCCACTAAGATGTCTCAAACTTAATATAAATCAAACTCTTCATTCCACTCCTGCCCCTAAACCTATTCCACCCTCAGCTTTCCCGCCTCAGAAAATAGAACCGTCACCTCCCCCACTCACTGACACCGGAAACTGGACATCATACTTGACTTTACCCCATTTCTCACTCTGGCCTGAGTTACTTCATCAGTCTCCTTCCAGGTCTCCTTGTTTCCACCCTGTCCTCCCCTACAACCTGTTCACACAGCAAAGCAGAGTGACTTCTTCAAAATATGTCACCGGGCCCCATTTGTTTCCTTCATGAAACTTAACACATTTTCTGATCCTACACTTATTCGCCTGTTATATAGGATTTAAGCACCAGGAGAGAAGGGGCCACACCTGGTTTTTTCCCTCCAAAGCAGCCCACAATGCCTTTGCACAGTGCTGGGCATACCATAGGAACTCAATACATTATTTGTTGAAGACAATGAAAAACAAAATACGGAAGTCATTTCATATCATGAGCTTCCTGGCAACGTCCCCACTTGCCTCCTTAAATATCTGGTCCTCCTCCTGCAGGCGCCTCTCTTCCACCTGGCGCCGGCCACTCTCTTCGGCTTCACGCATCCTGCGCTGTCGCTCGGCCAGCATGGCCAGGGCGTGGACCCTCCTCTCCTCCTGCAGTCTCACCAGCTCTTTGGACAGGAAGTCAAACATGTCTGCCAGCACCCATCCTTCCAGCCCAGCCAAATGGTTTTCAACCAGTGACACCTTAAAAATAATAATATAACTATGAGGATACAGATTCCACTAAGAATGGTGATTTATGAGGAGGGATGCTGGATTATCCTTGACAGTCACTTCACTTTCAGAGTGCACTTAGTTTTTATTAGGAATATTGTCTCCAGACTGGCCCCATCCCAAGGGTTTTACTAGGAAAGCTTATGATACAAACTTAGACTTGAGAAAGTAGATTGCTCAGTCAGTCACTGATGGATGATCGTCTTCAAATTATAAAGAGGATTTAGCAAAACATTCGTTAGTGTCCACACAGAATTTTTTTTTTCTTTCCATTTTATCCAGAAGGTAAAGTGCTTGGGTCTCCCCAGACGTGAAGGGAAATGTCAAGGTTTTTATTAAAAGATAATGTTGGAGTTCAAAAAAATAGAATCTCTTAAAAATTCACTCATGGTACCTTTTAATTTTTCAATGCTTTGTCCTTTAACACAAGTTTGGGGAATTTTAAGATCTTCAGTAACATGAAAGTAGAAAACCTTAGTACTGTTTATTCATTTAAATAATTTCAAAGTCATTAAGAACTATCTTAACAGAGCAGGAAACAAGCCTACATGTCTGTGTAATCACTGAGGTAAAATAAGGGCTAGGGGCCTAGAGTTCTTGGCCAGGAGTAAGCCACAGTATCTATTTATGGATCTCTCTGTGCTGGCTTTGGCACAGGGGGAACAAAAGTGTTTGAGAAGATTGTACTGTGCTCCTGCTTTTATCCTCAGGGATAAGGGGAAAAGGCTCTTCTCCCAGGCACTTGCTGCTCTCACACTGACGATTCTCCCTCAATATGAGAGAAGGAGAAAATGAGAGGATCGGCATTGCTGTAGGTACCCGTGGGGTGCCCACTCCCCCAGATGCCTGCATCTTACTGGTGTATCCAGGAACAGCTGAAGGCAAGCAGGGTGAGTTTGTGGCTCTGTGACAGTTCCTCCCATTATTTCCTCCCTTAGCTCTTAGCTGTCATGATGTCTATCAAGTATTTATCCACTAAATGAGGTAGATGGATTGAAAATCCTGGATTGTCTTAGCTGTAGCTGCTAAAGTCTATAATCAGAAACCTTGAAGGGGCCAAGGAGGGCATTTTTCCGTCCAGGTCCTGGGTATTCTGCTGCCAGGGCATTCTGCTCCCTGTCTGAACAGAAGTGCAGCCTGTCTCCATCATTCCCAGGGCTCCAGGATGCCCAGATTTAGAGACTCCAGTGTCTGCATTCTCCTCTTCTTTCTCTGGTTCCTCTGCTGGGTCTCACAGTCTGTGGCTTTCTTCCTCCCTCCCTGCAAACCAGCTCCCATGGCTCAGGGACCATCCCCGGTCCTGCTGTCATGTAAAAGGGATCAAGTGGTGCTCGTTTCCAGGCTGCTTAACATTTGTGCCTAATTCACAGCACAAGAGTCATGTTTGTTACTAAAGGTGGGTCATGTTAGCTTTGTTGTGAGTTTACTTTCTTTTTGTTTGGCCGTACTGCGCGGCATGTGGGATCTTAGTTCCCCATCCCGGGATCGAACCCACGCCCCCCTGCATTGGAAGTGCGGAGTCTTAACCACTGCACCGCCAGGGAAGTCCCAAGTTTACTTTCTTGTAACACTAAACTCTGTGCAAATTGGTTCTTTTTCATTTTGATTCACAGATAAGTGGGACAGATAGGAAAAGTGTATCTACACTGTAGTCAACAACATTAAATACTATGTGTCTACAGACAAATGCCAGAAGAAAGTAGGAAACACATTTACAGTTGTCAGGTCAGAGCTGCAATTAGCAGCTATTGTCAGTCACACAGAGCTCAGACGACCCGGTGAAAGTCACAGAATATCATGTTAACATATATAATATGCAGTTTAAGGAGTATGAGCTATGTACAGCTCCAAAACTCATAAATGAGTGTGGATAGTTTTTAAAATCTCATTTCTCACTTTTTTCTTATTGCTTTAATTACTTATTCATTCTGCTAAGCTCCCACTGAAATATATTAGAGTCACCAAATATTTAAGAAAGATTGGAAGAGAAAAACCTTTCAAAATTGTGGGGTTTTATTCTTTTCTTTTTGCAAATAAAAAACGAAGAGCAGGGCTTCCCTGGTGGCGCAGTGGTTGAGAGTCCGCCTGCCGATGCAGGGGACACGGGTTCGTGCCCTGGTCCGGGAAGATCCCACATGCCATGGAGCAGCTAGGCCCGTGAGCCATGGCCGCTGAGCCTGCGCGTCCAGAGCCTGTGCTCCGCAACGGGAGAGGCCACAAGAGTGAGAGGCCCGCATAACGCAAAAAGAAATAATAATAATAATAAAATAAAAATAAAAAACTAAGAGCAGACTCAATTCAGGGAGGGCACAGCCCATTCAAATTCTGGACCACAGCACCATTGATGAAAAATGCTGGGCTTGTGGGGGGTGTTTCTTTTTCATCACGTCATTTATTGTTACTATAATGTTGCTTGTATAATAATAAAAACCAAGGGCGAAAATGGGACAAGAAAAGGAGAGGAAAGGAAAGAACCTTGTGCTCGTGCAAGTTCCTCTGTCGCTGCAAGGCCAGGGTCACCTGCTTCTCGGCTTTCTTCACCAGCCTGTCCTCTTCTTGCAGTGCGTGGCTGGTGCGCAGCTCCTGGATCAACTCCAGTCGCTTCTCTTTCCCTTCAAACATCTGTGTCAAGTCAGATCAGAGAGAGACTTTCAAATCAGCATCCGTTGTGCCAGGCACGAGGCCTCGCAGACAGTGACTTGTGAGGCACTTGTCAACAGAGGGTTCTGTTCTGCCTTTCGGGGCCACAGAGCAGGTCTGGGCCACAGAGCTAGCGGTCAGCCCTCTCTTCTGCACCTTCAGCTGCTCAGGCAGAGAAGGAGCTTAGCTATAGGTTAGTTAGTTATTGACTCAGTTTCTTAAAAGGCCTCTCAAAGACAAGGTGACAACTATAGGGTCATGTTAAGAAACTAGAGCCTTCTCCTCATTTCCTCTGCTCCTTCCCTAAGAAGCCTGGGGGTGGTATTTTTCATGGTCATACTTTCTTTTCCGAGAGATTTGCCCCTCACCTGGAATACAGGATCTGCTGTCTGAACTTAACTGCCGTGTTTCTCCTGGGGAAATACTGGCAGGAGAATCGAGAATAATGCTGAACACAGGATGTTCATCCAGCCTCCCTGAACTTACTCACCATAACTGAGTCTCTTAAGAGTTACAGCTGTCTGGGGAGAAAAAATGTTTCAGCTGAGGCTTTATATCAGTCCATTTTTAAACTGAAGCGTGAGCTTGCTCTAGTGGCACAAATAATCTGGCTAAAGCTTTTAGTCAGGAAGACCGGAGTTGCATTTGGCAGTTAACATAATCCCCCTCAGACTCATATTACTCGCCTGTAAAATGGGTAATTGATACAAAAAAAGAAAAAGAGCTGATATATGTAGAGCAAAGAACATATAATGTGAGCATATGGTAAGAGTTCAAAACTGTAGTTATTACTTAGCTATTTCATTTATTATTCAGGTATTGATAGCTATATACAAACACAGATAATTGTATTACAACTTTGTGGAAAATTAGAGAATCTACTTGTGATGTTTAGGGTCAAAATTCAGGTATGAAAATTGCTGGATTTATCAATTCCAAGGAAGACATTAGCTTCACACTGCCTTGGGTACACTACAGCAAACAGCAGGCGGTCCTTTCTTGCCTTGTTACTGTGCCACTCGGGCAAACTATGGCAACTCAAGAGCACAGTACCACAGGACAGCAGCGTGCAAGAGGCAATTCACCCCAAGGAACCAAGCACATATGCGTTCTGTAAATCTATTCTCAAAGGAGAAGAACAGGGCCAGTGGTTGTAACCCTACACACCATGTTCTGAACGACTCTGCCCCGGAGTAACTTTTGAAGGTAGATCACAGCCATTTCTATATCTTCTTCTTCCTAAAAGAACAAAGGGAGAACCAAGCAGCTTGAGAACAGCAGCAGTCAGCATCAAATACTTTTTTGAAGATTTATATCAAGCAAAAGATTTATATCTAGCAAAAAGCTAGATGCCAGAAGGATTTAAAGAGAATAAAACATCATCCCTCTTTGAACATATAGGACTTTAAGTGTTACTTACTGTATTGTTAAAATTCATTATTATTTTTTCATTATAAATAAGATATCATTAATAAATTACATCAGAAGCAAAAAATTCACCCACTGTCATGGTATCCTTACAAATTAAGCCATTTTCATTTTTTCTATATTCCTTTCCAGCAAAATCTTTCTTGAAGAAGTAAGTATTGCTAATAAATCCCTTTTGCAATAGTATTTTCATGTTTGATCATGCGTAGACAAAGAATACAGCTGGTCTATATCAGAGTCGAAAATGAGGTGCTTTTCACAAGAATTTAGCTAAACTGGTAAAATAAGAATATAATGGATAAGATCAGCTATCTATAAAAATCACCTTAAATAAGTGTATGTCAAAAGCAGAAAGATCAGAGTCTGCAAATTTACTTAAAGCCCCTCTGAGTGCAAAAGTAATCAACAGTGGAATCAATGGCATTAACACTCGTGAATGACAACGTGTTAACCACAGGCAGTGGTCGGCACAAAGTCTAGAAAAGGGGACACTGCCCAGAAGCACATCGTGTCCAGTCAGCGGGAGCATTCCAGTCCCTCCAGAGACATCAGAGCTATCGGAGGTGCTAGTGAGATCTCCTGTCAACTCCCCTCCCTCTGACAAAGCACAACAACCTTCTGTACAATCTGGCTTCTTGTGAGAACTGCCCTGTACTGGGAGATAACAAGCTGACCTCCCAAGAGCAATATCCTGATATACCAGGCAGTTATATTTCTCTCCGTAAAGTAACAAATTTGCGTTGTGGCATCTCCAGCAGTTTCTTGTAGGTTTAGTCTGAGTCAGTCCTTTAAATCCAAACCAACTATGGAATGTTGACCAAACTGAGTCTGGGGCCCTGCAAAGGTGAGGTATGGCCCTGGTCAGGGTGAACTCTCTGAGCCAGTCTTGATGTCACCTCTGGTATTGCATTTCTCTCTAATTCCAGCTGTCATCAGCCACTTCCTCATGTGGGAAGACAGTTACAGTAAATGATCATAATTCGATCTTTTTTTTTTTATTTGATGTACATCAGAATTACCTTCTGATGCCAATTTTTCTTGGGAAGATTTTCTTCTTTGTGTTTTTATTGTTGAAAAGGATTGACTTTAGATTTCATTTCATTTTGCTTGTTTTTTTGTGTGCATTTGAAACATAAGGATAAAGGCAACGTAAGTCAGATCTTGGGAAATGAACACTTAACGTTAGGTTTGTTTTTAACCCAAACTATCTGGAGAATAAACAGCAATACTGAATTTAGCTTTTCAAATAAAAGAACCTTCAAACTTACATTGGAATTCATCTCCAAAGTTGGAGTTGGAAGTCGAGGTTGAGGTTTTGGCTTTCTTTGAAGAAAACGCATTGGTTTCTTTGCTTTGAGGCCCTTATTCTTCTTTTCCAACAGTGCCTGAAATAACACACCAGTGAGTGTCATTTCTTACCTTTGTATTTTTTCCCACTACCAAATCTAGGCCACAGATCTGAATATCAGAAAGAATTTTCTCTATGGCCATGCTAGGACGGTTTGAGAAAGTCCAAACCAGGGTGCACCTATGATATTCCCATGCATAAGTTAACCACTGAACAAACATGAAACATATTCTAGGTGTATCCATTTTAATCAAAAGTTTTGGAGACTTTAAACATTTTTTTTTTGAGTTTTTGAAAGGTTCTGTCATGTGTATATGCAAGCAAAACCCCCAACTCCTACTGTTCCACATGAGCTAATTTGCTGTTTTAAATGACTGCCTGGGCAATAGAAAATTGTCCTGTGTAGTAAACGACTGAAATATTTAGTATGTTTTGTTGTTATGGGGGAACTAAGGGGCATTAAATGGCAATTATCTCAAAGTGAAGAGAGCTTTACTTTGGGCTTGAAATCCTACACATCAAGATTTTTGAACATGGTTCCTTGTGGAAGAGTGTATGTGTTTCTGTTTAAACATGCACTTTATTTTCTTACTTTTGATCATCAAAAATCCTGCCAAAATTATACATAAGATTTTGTTCATCAGTTCCATTTTCAGACACAGGGGGTACTTTTTAACTTAAAAGTATCAAAAATTCTGATCTCTCTGATTTTAAAATCACACTTTCATTACTTTTTCATCACATAATTTTTATATTATTTTTCCATAAAAACACAAATAAGTGATAAAACACTTAAATAAGTGATAAAGCACTAAGCCAAGACTTGAAATTAATAAAAATATGAAAATTATGAGTAAAATTTGGAACCACATCCAATTATTATGGTTGTAACAGAGCATCCGAGTTTCCTGAAAATAAATCTGATGGCAAATATATATAATAGCTCTATGATAATCCAAACTAATGAATCAACAGGAAGCAGCAGCAGTTTAAAAGTACAGTTTGCCCTTGAACAGCATAGGTTTGAACTGCATGGATCCACTTATACATAGATTTTTTTCAATAAATATATTAGAAAAATTGGGGGAGATTTTTGACAATTTTTTAAAACTTGCAGACAAACCACATAGCCCAGAAATATTGAAAAAGTTAGGTGTGTCATGAATGCATAAAATATATGTAGATATTAGTCTATTTTATCATTTACTACCATAAAATACACAAAATCTATAAAAAGTTAAAATTTATCAAAACTTATGCACTAAACACTTACAGACCAAACAGGGTGTTATTCAAAGTCAAAAGAAATGTAAACAAACGTAAAGATGCAGTGTTAAATCATAACTGCATAAAAGTAACTGTAGTAGATACTATACTACTGGAATAATTTCATGACTACCTCTTATTGCTTCTGCTGTGAGCTCAAGTGTTGCTAGTATCCACGTAAAATGTAGGGTGACACTAATCATCTATGAGTGAACAGTTCATCTCTCCAGTAAATTGCATGTCATAGTAACAAGTGATCTCTAGCAGTTCTTGTATATTCTTCGTTGTGTTTAGTGCAATACTGTAAACACTGAGTAACACTATGGGAGCCATACGAAGTGCCACTAGTGATGGTGGGAGTGCTCCCAAGAAGCAGAGAAAAGTCGTGACATTACAAGAAAAAGTTGAATTGCTTGATATGCACCGTAAATTGAGGTCTGCAGCTGCAGTTGCCCACCATTTCAAGATAAACGAATCCAGCGTAAGGACCGTTGTGAAAAAAGACAAAGAAACTCATGAAGCCATCACTGTAGCTACACCAGCAGATGTGAAAACCTTGCAATCTTTGCAAAATACCTTTTTATCGCATGCTGAAAATGCAGCTTTCATGTGGGTGCAGGATGAAAGGCATACCTATAGACCGTAATATGATTCAAGAAAAAGTGAAGCCATTATAGGAGAACTTAAAGTAAAAGGATGGTGAAGGATCTAAAGCTGGAGAATTTAATGCCAGCAAAGGATAGTTTGATAGTTTTAGAAGGAGGTTTGGCTTAAAGCAAGATAACAGGAGAAGCAGCTTCTGCTGACCAAGAGGCAGAAGATACGGTCCCAGACACCACTAAGAAAATCATTGAGGAGAAAGGATATCTGCCTGAACAGGTTTTTTTTTGTGTTTTTTTTTTTCTTTTTTGCAGTACACGGGCCTCTCACTGTTGTGGCCTCTCCCGTTGCAGAGCACAGGCTCCGGACGCGCATGCTCAACGGCCATAACTGACGGGCCCAGCCGCTCCGCGGCACGTGGGATCCTCGCGGACCGGGGCACGAACCCGTATCCCCTGCATCAGCAGGCAGACTCTCAACCACTGCGCCACCAGGGAAGCCCCTGAACAGGCTTTTAATGCAGATAAAAGTACTGTGTTCTGAAGACATGTGGAAGTGTTTCCAATGATCACCTGGGTGACTACAGTGGTTTTGGCTCCACTAGATACACCAGAAATACATCTACACGTGGAACAACTCCTACAGAACACCTACTGAATGCTGGCAGAAGACCTCAGACCTCCCAAAAGGCAAGAAACTGCCCACGTACCTGGGTAGGGCAAAAGAAAAAACAGAGACAAAAGAATAGGGATGGGACCTGCACCAGTGGGAGGGAGCTGTGAAGGAGGAAAGGTTTCCACACACTAGGAAGCCCCTTCACGGGCGGAGACTGCGGGTGGCGGAGTGGGGGAGCTTCAGAGCTGTGGAGGAGAGTGCAGCAACGGGTATGGAGGGCAAAGCGGGGAGACTGCCGCACAGAGGATCGGTGCCAACCGGCACTCACCAGCCCGAGAGGCTTGTCTGCCTACCCGCCAGGGCGGGCGGGGCTGGGAGCTGAGGCTCAGGCTTCGGTCGGAGCGCCGGGAGAGGACTGGGGTTGGTGGCGTGAACACAGCCTGAAGGGGTTAGTGCACCACGGCTACCCAGGAGGGAGTCCGGGGAAAAGTCTGGAACTGCCGAAGAGGCAACAGACTTTTTCTTCCCTCTTTGTTTCCTGGTGCGCGAGGAGAGGGGATTAAGAGCCCTGCTTAAAGGAGCTCCAGAGACGGCCGTGAGCCGCGGCTAAAAGTGCGGACCCCAGAGACAGGCAAGAGACGCTGGGGCTGCTGCTGCCGCCACCAGGAAGCCTGTATGCAAGCACAGGTCACTATCCACACCTCCCTTCCGGGGAGCCTGTGCAGCCCGCCACTGCCAGGTTCCCGGGATCCAGGGACTACTTCCCCAGGAGAGCGCACGGCGAGCCTCAGGCTAGATGCAATGTGACGCTGGCCTCTGCCGCCACAGGCCCACCCTGCACTCTGTGCCCCTCCCTGCCCCCGACCTGAGTGAGCCAGAACCCCCGAATCAGCGGCTCCTTTAACCCCGTCCTGTCTGAGCGGAAAAACAGACGCCCTCGGGCAACCTACACGCAGAGGCGGGGCCAAAGCCAAAGCTGAGCCCCTGGGAGCTGTGAGGACAAAGAAGAGAAAGGGAAATCTCTCCCAGCAGCCTCAGGAGCAGTGGATTAAAGCTCCACAATCAACTTGATGAACCTGCATCTGTGGAATACATGAATAGACAACGAATCATCCCAAATTGAGGAGGTGGACTTTGAGAGCAAGATTTATGATTTTTCCCCCTTTTTCCTCTTTTTGTGAGTGTGTATGTGTATGCTTCTGTATAAGATTTTGTCTGTATAGCTTTGCTTCCACCATTTGTCCTAAGGTTCTATCCGTCCATTTAAAAAAATTTTTTTTTCTTAATTATTTTTTAATTTAATAACGTTATATTTTACTTTATTTTATTTTACTTTATCTTCTTTTTTTCCTTCCTTCCTTCCTTCCTTCCTTCCTTCCTTCCTCCAACCATCCCTCCCTCCCTCCCTCCTTTCTTTCCTTCTTTCCTTCTTTTCTTCCTTCCTTCCTTCCTTCCTTTCTTCCTACTTCTACTAATTTTTTCTCTCTACTTTTTCTCCCTTTTATTCTGAGCTGTGTGGATGAAAGGCTCTTGGTGCTGCAGCCAGGAGTCAGTGCTGTGCCTCCGAGGTGGGAGAGCCAACTTCAGGACACTGGTCAACAAGACACCTCCCAGCTCCAAATAATATCAAACAGCGAAAATCTCCCAGAGATCTCCATCTCAACACCAGCACCCAGCTTCACTCAACAACCAGCAAGCTACAGTGCTGGACACCCTATACCAAACAACTAGCAAAACAGGAACACAGCCCCACCCATTAGCAGACAGGCTGCCTAAAATCATAATAAGGCCACAGACACCCCCAAACACACCAACAGACGTGGACCTGCCCACCAGAGAGACAAGATCCAGCCTCATCCACCAGAACACAGGAACTAGTCCCCTCCACCAGGAAGCCTACACAACCTACTGAACCAACCTTAGACACTGGGGACAGACACCAAAAACAACGGGAACTACGAACCTGCAGCCTGCAAAAAGGAGACCCCAAACACAGTAAGATAAGCAAAATGAGAGACAGAAAAACACACCGCAGATGAAGGAGCAAGATAAAAACCCACCAGACCTAACAAATGAAGAGGAAATAGGCAGTCTACCTGAAAAAGGATTCAGAATAATGATAAAAAGATGATCCAAAATCTTGGAAACAGAATAGACAAAATGCAAGAAACATTTAACAAGGACCTAGAAGAACTAAACATGAGACAAACAACAATGAACAACACAATAAATGAAATGAAAAATACTCTAGATGGGATCAACAGCAGAATAACTGAGGCAGAAGAACGGATAAGTAACCTGCAAGATAAAATAATGGAAATAACTACTGCAGAGCAGAATAAAGAAAAAAGAATGAAAAGAGCTGAGGACAGTCTCAGAGACCACTGGGACAACATTAAAACCACCAACATTCAAATTATAGGAGTCCCAGAAGAAGAAGAGAAAAAGAAAGGGACTGAGAAAATATTTGAAGAGATTATAGTTGAAAACTTCCCTAATATGGGAAAGGAAATAGTTAATCAAGTCCAGGAAGCACAGGGAGTCCCATACAGGATAAATACAAGGAGAAATACGCCAAGACACATATTAATCAAACTGTCAAAAATTAAATACAAAGAAAGCATATTAAAAGCAGCAAGGGAAAAACAACAAATAACACACAAGGGAATCCCCATAAGGTTAACAGCTGATCTCTCAGCAGAAACCCTACAAGCCAGAAGGGAGTGGCAGGACATACTGAAAGTGATGAAGGAGAAAAACCTGCAACCAAGACTCTACCCAGCAAGGATCTCATTCAGATTTGATGGAGAAATTAAAACCTTTACAGACAAGCAAAAGCTGAGAGAGTTCAGCACCACCAAACCAGCTTTACAACAAATGCTAAAGGAACTTCTCTAGGCAAGAAACACAAGAGAAGGAAAAGACCTACAATAACGAGCCCAAAACAACTTAGAAAATGGGAATAGGAACATACAAATCGATAATTACCTTAAATGTAAATGGACTAAATGCTCCCACCAAAAGACACAGATTGCCTGAAGGGATACAAAAACAAGACCCATATATATGCTGTCTACAAGAGACCCACTTCAGACCTAGAGACACATACAGACTGAAAGTACGGGGATGGAAAAAGATATTATATGCAAATGGAAAACAAAAGAAAGCTGGAGTAGCAATTCTCATATCAGACAAAATAGACTTTAAAATAAAGACTATTAGAAGAGACAAAGAAGGACACTACATAATGATCAAGGGATTGATCCAAGAAGAAGATATAACAATTGTAAATATTTATGCACCCAACATAGGAGCACCTCAATACATAAGGCAAATACTAACAGCCATAAAAGGGGAAATTGACAGTAACACATTCATAGTAGGGGACTTTAACACCCCACTTTCACGAATGGACAATTATCCAAAATGAAAATAAATAAGGAAACACAAACTTTAAATGATATATTAAACAATATGGACTTAATTGATATTTATAGGACACTTCATCCAAAAACAACAGAATACACATTTTTCTCAAGTGCTCATGGTTCTCCAGCATAGATCATATCGTGGGTCACAAATCAAGCCTTGGTAAATTTAAGAAAATTGAAATTGTATCAAGTACCTTTTCCGACCACAACGCTAGGAGACTAGATATCAATTACAGGAAAAGATCTGTAAAAAATACAAACACATGGAGGCTAAACAATACACTACTTAATAACGAAGTGATCACTGAAGAAATCAGAGGAAATAAAAAAATACCTAGAAACAAATGACAATAGAGACACAACGACCCAAAACCTATGGGTTGCAGCAAAAGCAGTTCTAAGAGGGAAGTTTATAGCAATACAATCCTACCTTAAGAAACAGGAAAAATCTCGAATAAACAACCTAATCTTACACCTAAAGCAATTAGAGAAAGAAGAACAAAAACACCCCAAAGTTAGCAGAAGGAAAGAAATCATAAAGATCAGATCAGAAATAAATGAAAAAGAAATATGGAAATGATAGCAAAGGTCAATAAAACTAAAAGCTGGTTCTTTGAGAAGATAAACAAAATAGATAACCCATTAGCCAGACTCATCGAGAAAAAAAAGGAGAAGACTCAAATCAATAGAATTAGAAATGGAAAAGGAGAAGTAACAACTGATACTGCAGAAATACAAAAGATCATGAGAGATTACTACAAGCAACTCTATGCCAATAAAATGGACAACCTGGAAGAAATGGACAAATTCTTAGAAATGCACAACCTGCCAAGACTGAATTAGGAAGAAATAGAAACTATGAACAGACCAATCACAAGCACTGAAATTGAAACTCTGATTAAAAACCTTCCAACAAACAAAAGCCCAGGGCCAGATGGCTTCACAGGCAAATTCTATCAAACATTTAGAGAAGAGCTAACACCTATCCTTCTCAAACTCTTCCAAAATATAGCAGAGGGAGGAACACTCCCAAATTCATTCTACGAGGCCACCATCACCTTGATACCAAAACCAGACAAGGATGTCAGAAAGAAAGAAAACTACAGGCCAATATCACTGATGAACATAGATGCAAAAATCCTCAACAAAATACTAGCAAACAGAATCCAACAGCACATTAAAAGGATCATACATCATGATAAAGTGGGGTTTATTCCAGGAATGCAAGGATTCTTCAATATACACAAATCAATCAATGTGATACACCATATTAAAAATTGAAGGAGAAAAACCGTATGGTCAATAGATGCAGAGAAAGCTTTTGACAAAATTCAACACACATTTATGATTAAAAACCCTGCAGGAAGTAGGCATAGAGGGAACCTTCCTCAACATAATAAAGGCCATATATGACAAACCCACAGTCAACATCATCCTCAATGGTGAAAAACTGAAAGCATTTACACTAAGATCAGGAACAAGACAAGTTTGCCCACTCTTGTCACTCTTATTCAACATAATTTTGGAAGTTTTAGCCACAGCAATCAGAGAAGAAAAGGAAATAAAAGGAATCCAAATTGGAAAAGAAGTAAAGCTGTCACTGTTTGCAGATGACATGATACTATACATAGAGAATCCTAAAGATGCTACCAGAAAACTACTAGAGCTAATCAATGAATTTTGTAAAGTAGCAGGGTGCAAAATTAATGCACAGAAATCTCTTGCATTCCTATACACTAATGATGAAAAATCTGAAAATGAAATCAAGAAAACACTCCCATTTACCATTTCAACAACAAGAATAAAATATCTAGGAATAAACCTACCTAAGGAGACAAAAGACCTGTATGCAGAAAATTATAAGACACTGATGAAAGAAATTAAAGATGATACAAATAGATGGAAAGATATACCATGTTCTTGGATTGGAAGAATCAACATTGTGAAAATGACTCTACTACCCAAAGCAATCTAGAGATTCAATGCAATCCCTATCAAACTACCACTGGCGTTTTTCACAGAACTAAAACAAAAATTTTCACAATTTGTATGGAAACAGAAAAGACCCCGTATAGCCAAAGCAATCTTGAGAACGAAAAATGGAGCTGGAAGGATCAGGCTCCCTGACTTCAGACTATACTACAAAGCTACAGTAATCCAGATAGTATGGTACTGGCATAAAAACAGAAAGATAGATCAATGGAACAGGATAGAAAGCCCAGAGATAAACCCACGCACATATGGTCACCTTATCTTTGATAAAGGAGGCAGGAATGTACAGTGGAGAAAGGACAGCCTCTTCAATAAGTGGTGCTGGGAAAAGTGGACAGGTACATGTAAAAGTATGAGATTAGATCACTCCCTAACACCATACACAAAAATAAGCTCAAAATGGATTAAAGACCTAAATGTAAGGCCAGAAACTATGAAACTCTTAGAGGAAACCACAGGCAGAACACTCTGACATAAATTACAGCAAGATCCTTTTTGACCCACCTCCTAGAGAAATGGAAATAAAAACAAAAATAAACAAATGGGACCTAATGAAACTTCAAAGCTTTTGCACAGCAAGGGAAACCATAAACAAGACCAAAAGACAACCCTGAGAATGGGAGAAAATATTTGTCAATGAAGTAACTGACAAAGGATTCATCTCCAACATTTATAAGCAGCTCATGCAGCTCAATAACAGAAAAACAAACAACCCAATCCAAAAATGGGCAGAAGACCTAAATAGACATTTCTCCAAAGAAGATATACAGACTGCCAACAAACACATGAAAGAATGCTCCACATCATTAATCATTAGAGAAATGCAAATCAAAACTACAATGAGATATCATCTCACACCAGTCAGAATGGCCATCATCAAAAATTCTAGAAACAATAAATGCTGGAGAGGGTGTGGAGAAAAGGGAACACTCTTGCACTGCTGGTGGGAATGTGAATTGGTACAGCCACTATGGAGAACAGTATGGAGGTTCCTTAAAAAACTACAAATAGAACTACCATATGACCCAGCAATCTCACTACTGGGCATATACCCTGAGAAAACCATAATTCAAAAAGAGTCATGTACCAAAATGTTCATTGCAGCTCTATTTACAATAGCCCGGAGATGGAAACAACCTAAATGCCCATCATTGGATGAATGGATAAAGAAGATGTGGCACATATATACAATGGAATATTACTCAGCCATAAAAAGAAACGAAATTGAGCTATTTGTAATGAGGTGGATAGACCTAGAGTGTGTCATACAGAGTGAAGTAAGTCAGAAAGAGAAAGACAAATACCGTATGCTAACACATATATATGGTATTTAAGATAAAAAAAAAGTGTCATGAAGAACCTAGGGGTAAGATAGGAATAAAGACACAGACCTACTAGAGAATGGACTTGAGGATATGGGGAGGGGTAAGGGTGAGCTGTGACAAAGCAAGAGAGAGGCATGGACATATATACACTACCAAATGTAAGGTAGATAGCTAGTGGGATGCAGCTGCATAGCATAGGGAGATCAGCTTGGGGCTTTGTGACCACCTGGAGGGGTGGGATAGGGAGGGTGGGAGGAAGGTAGATGCAAGAGGGAAGAGAGAGGGGAACGTGTGTGTATGTATAGCTGATTCACTTTGTTGTGGGGCAGAAACTAACACACCATTGTAAAGCAATTATACCCCAATAAAGATGTTAAAAAAAAAAAAAGTACTCTGTTCTGGAAAACAATGCCACAAAAGACATTTATTAGTAAGGAGGAGAAGGGAGCACCAGGATTCAAGGCAGGAAGGGACAGGCTTACTCCACTGTTCTGTGCAAATGCAGTTGGGTTCTTATCAGGACTGCCCTTATCTCCAAAGCTGCTAACCCTCCAGCCTTGAAGGGAAAAGATAATCACCAGCTACCAATGTTTTGGTTGTAAAAGAAGGCCTGGATGTAAAAGAGACCCTTTTTCTGGATTGGTTCCATTAATGCTTTGTCCCTGAAGTCAGGAAATTCCTTGCCGGTAAGGGACTGCCTTTTAAAGTTCTTTTGCTATTGGACAACATCCCTGGCCACCCAGAACCCTGTGAGTTCAACACCAAAGGTGTCAAAGTGATCTACTTGCCCCCAAACACAATGGCTGTAATTTAGCCTGTAGATCAGGGGGTGATAAGGACCTTTATGGCTCATTACACATGGTACTCTGTGGAAAGGATTGTCAATGCTATGGAAGAGAACCCTGATAGAACACCACAAAAGACCGGAAGGATTACACCATTGAAGATGCCATCATTGTTGCAGAAAAAATCTGTGAGAGCCATTAAGCCCCAAACAATAAATTCCTGCTGGAGAAAACTGTGTCTAGATGTTATGCATGACTTTACAGGATTTATGACAATGTCAATCAAAGAAATCATGAAATAGATTCTGGGCATGACAGAAAAGGTGGTGGTGGGGTGAAGGGTTTCAAGACATGGATCTTGGAGAAATTCAAGAGCTAAAAGACAGTACACCAGAGGGATGAACAGAAGATGACTTGATGGAGGTGCATGCTCCCTAACCAGTGACACACAATGCGGATGAAGATGTCGAAGAAGCAGTGCCAGAATACAAGTGACATTAGAGGATCTGGGAGAACAATTTCAATTATTCAAGGCTGCTTTTGACTTCCTTTTATGAAACGGACCCTTCTATGATATGGGCACTGAAACTAAAGCAAATGATGGAAGAAGGATTGGTACCATACAGAAACATTTTTAGAGAAATGAAAAAGCAAAAAAAAGTCAGACAGAAATTACAATGTATTTCTGTAAAGTGTGCCTGCGTCTCCTGCCTCCCCTTCCACCTCCTCCACCTCTTCCACCTCTGCCACCCCTGAGACAGCAAGACCAACCCCTCATCTTCCTCCTTCTCTTCAGTCTACTCAACGTGGACACCACAAAGATGAAGACCATTATGGTGATCCACTTCCACCTAATGAATGGTAAATAATCATCATGCCATACAGTGAATAAACTACTTATCTGTTGTGTATGTCTTTGTGTAAAAATCTGATACAAGATGTTTTCATGTCATGATCATTATCGCCTAAGTATTCACTGTGTAGAACATTGTGTCCAAGACTTGTATTGAGTTCAGTGAAGTAAGATCAAACAAGAGAGCTGTGTTACAGATTTCAACTGAAGAAACTGTTTCAAGAAGGAGAGAGTAACCAGTCAAGTACGGCAGAGAGAAGAGAATTGACCGCTGTGTGGTAGTTAGCAATGTGGAGGGCACTGTTGACGATAGCAGATTCATTGGAGAGTCTTTGTTTTAAAGTCTGTTTTGTCTGGAGAAGATCAAGACGGTGGAGTAGGACACAGAACTCACCCCCCTACACAAAGAGTACATCAAAAATACATCTACATGTAGAACAATTCTCATTAAAAACTAACTGGAGACTCACAGAAAGACTCTTGCGCAACCAAGGCTGTAAGAAAGATCCACATGAAACTGGGTAAGTAGAGAAGGGAAATGATCAAGTCACAACCTCCCAGGGGATTCAGAAGAAGAGGGGGTTAAACACAGGCAGAGATCCTCCCTAGGGAGTGAGCAGTTTGAGTCACATATTGGGCACCACAGTCCTGGGGTCTGACACAGGGATGACAAATCCCCTTGGCTGGTTAGAGGGACAGCAGGAGTAACAGGAGGACTGTGGGAGCCTGTACTCTGCTTGTAAGGAGCATGCGCATGCTCGCTTGCTCACAGAGCAGGGCAAAGAGGGCGGACTGAAAATTGCATGGGTGGCTGGCTGGTTTCCCATGAATGCCTCAGCGTGTGCACCAGCCTGAGCTAAGAGAATGCTCCAGCCCTGCTTAAAAGCTTGGCTGTGAGACACAGAAGTGGTTCAGACATAAAGCAGCATCTGAGCAGGGTGGGGACAGCCATTGCTGGTGCTTACACAGGCAGGGCATCAGGGACAGTCCAGATCTCTGGCCCCAGCCAGACTACCATGATCTGTGCCAAGGCCCGTGCTCCAATCCATGCCAAGTACTCTATACCAGTCCCTCTTGCTGCAGCACTGCTCTCATCTGGGGTAAGGGTGCCAGTGCTGGGAATGGGGAGAGTGCACACTTGGAAGGAATGGAGCCAGCCCAGACCTGACCCTCAGGGCTTCTGCTACATCAACGTGGTATAGGAAACCACCCTCAATAGGGCGGTGATGGTCACTGAGCAGAGGGGAAGCCCTGCGTTACAACAGGCTTTGGCCCTAGCACCTCCATCTCCAGCCCCACCTTCTACCAAGGTGAGAGTTGCCAACATGTCCTGAGAAAACGTGACTTGTGTTCATGTCAAATCCAGCTCTCCCATCAAAGCCACTGGGTACAGACAGACTGTATAGGGATGCTCCCCCATAAGATCAAGATCACTATAGGTAACTGTTTCATCTAATTTCATAGAAACAAACAAAAGCAAAATAAGAAGACAGAGGAATTTGTCTCAGTTGAAAGAGCAAGACAACACTCCTGAAAAAAACAACCAATTAAACAGAAATAAACAATTTACCAGGTAAAGAATTCAAAGCATTAGTAATAAGTATGATTTCTGAATTAGGAAAAAAGGATAGATGAATACAGAGAGAATTTTAATAAGGAACTAGAAAATATAAAAAAGGACAGGTCAGAACACTGAAGAAGACAATAGCTGAAATGAAAACACATTAGAAAGAATGAATAGGAGATTGGTGATAAGGAAGAACACATAAGTGATCTGGAAGATAGAATAATGGAAATCACCCAATCAGAACAAGAAAAGAAAAACAAAAAATGAGAACATTTTAATGGATCTATGGAACAACATCAAGGATATCAACATTTACATTATAAGGGTCCCAGAAGGAGAAAAGAGAGAGTAGGGGGTCAAAATGTATTTGATGAAATTATGGCTGAAACTTTCCGAACTTGAAGAAAGAAACATATCCAGGTACTATACAGGAAGCACAGAGTGTCCCAAACAAGGTGAACCCAAACAGACCCACACCAAGACATATCATAATTAAAATAGCACAAGTTAAAAATAAAGCATGGGGCTTCCCTGGTGGCGCAGTGGTTGAGTCCACCTGCAGATGCAGGGGATACAGGTTCGTGCCCTGGTCTGGGAGGATCCTGCATGCCGCAGGGCAACTGGGCCCATGGGCCATGGCCGCTGGGCCTGCGCGCCTGGAGCCTGTGCTCCGCAACAGGAGAGGCCACAGCAGTGAGAGGCCCACGTGCCGCAAAAAAAAAAAAAAGATAAAGCATGAATTCTAAAAGCAGCAAGAGAAAAACAAAGAGTCATATACAAGGGAACCACCATAAAGCTATCAGCTGATTTTTCTGCAGAAACTTTGCAGGCCAGAGGGCCATGATATATCCAAAGTTTTCAAAGGGAAAAATCTGTAACCTAGCAAGATTATCATTTAGAATTCAAGGAGAGACAAAGAACTCAGACAAGCAAAAACTAAATAAGAGTTCATCAGTACTAAACCTACACTAAAAGAAATGTTAAAGGGTCTTCTCTGAGTTTAAAAAAAAGCCTATGACAAGGAGTAAGAAACTATGGTAAAGGAAAAATCCCACTAGGAAAGGAAAATATATAGTAAAGGCTGAGGATCAAGCACTTAAATAAACGAGTACAAAGGTAAAAGACAAAAACTGTAAAGGCAAATATAACTACACACGTAGTGAAGGTATAAACATGAAGACATAAAATAGGACATCAAAACACAAGATGTGGGGGAAGGGAGCAAAAAAGGTAGATCTTTTACAATGTGTTTGAATTTAAATTACTACCAGTTTAAAAGAAGTAGATTTAGTTATAGATCAACATATATGAATCCCGTGGTAACCACAAATCAAAAACCTACAGTAGTTACACAAAAATGGAGAAGAAAGGAACATAAGCATACTACTAAAGAAAATCATCAAACTAAAAGAGAAGAAGCAAAAAGAAGAAATGAACAGAGAAAAACTACAAAAACAACCAGAAAACAAGTAATAATAATAAGTACAAACCTATCAATAATTACTTTAAATATCAGTGGACTAAATGGTCCAATCAAAAGACATGGGGTGGGTGACTGGATAAGAAAGACAAGACAAGAAAGCAGGGGTAAAGTGTTTTGTTTGGCTAACTGAAACTTTGGCTCTCATACACCAATGCCCAAGCTCTTGAGCCTAATATTCCTTCCTCAACCAGTAGCCTTGATAAAACTTACAAAACTCTATTTGAAGAGTTTATACTTTATTGCTCCTTTTCTCAAACCAGGGAGAGGGTCCTAAGGTAAAAGGAAATGTCTTGTATGTGGATTGTGTGGAGCTGACTTAGGGATATGTATTTTTGAACTCATCCAACTCTATATGCAACAATGTGTATTTTCTTGTATGTAAATTATACCTCAGTCAAGCTGATTGAAAATATTCAGATAAATGTGTACACACACACACACACACACACACACACACACACACACAGCATGGTATTATAATATTACCCCTTTAAAAAAAAAAAAGCAGGGGTAGCAATACTCATATCAGATAAAATAGACTTTAAAAAAGCCTATAACAAAAGATAAAGAAGAGCTTTATGTAATGATAAAGGGATCAATAAAGATGAGGATATTACACTCGTTAACATATATGCACCCATTACAGGAACACCTAAATATATAAATCAAATATTAACAGACATAAAGGGAGAAGTTGATAATAATACAATAATAGTAGGGGACTTTAAATCTGACTTATATCAATGGACAGATCATCCAGACAGAATATCAATTAGGCAACACTGGTCTTAAACGATACAATAAACCAGCTGGGCTTAATAGATATCTACAGGACAAAAACAGCAGAATATACTTTGTTTTCAAGTGCACATGGAACATTATCCAGGATGGATCACATGCTAGGCCACAAGTCTCAACAAATTTAAGAAAATAGAAATTGTGTCAAGCATTTTTTTTCTACAATTGTATGAAACTAAAAATCAGTTACAGAAAAAAAAAGGGAAAAGCACAAACACGTGGAGACTAAACAACATGTTACTAAAAAAAACCAATAGGTCAGTGAAGATATCAAAGAGGAAATACCTCAAGACAAATGAAAATGGAAACACAACTTTCCAAAATTGGTGGAATGCAGCAAAAGCAGTCCTAAGAGGAAAGTTTATAGTGATACAGGCCTACCTCAAGAAACAAACAAAAAATCTCAAACAACCTAATGTTGCATTGAAAGTAATCAGAAAAAGAAAACCAAACAAAGCCCAAAGTCAGTAGAAAACACGAAATAATAAAGATCAGAGAGGACATAAATAAAAAAGACCAAATAAATAATAAAAAAGATCAATGAAACCAAGGGCTGGTTTTTGAAAAGATAAACACAGTTGACAAACCTTTAGCCAGGCTCCTCAAGAGGAAAAGAGAGAGGACCTAAATCAACAAAATGAGAAATGAAAGAGGAGAAATAACAACCGATATCACAGAGATACAAAAAATAAGGAAATACTATGAACAGTTATATGACAACAAATTGGACAATCTAGAAGAAATGGACAAACTTCTAGAAACATATAACCTTCTAAGACTGAATCAGGAAGAAATAGACAATCTGAACAGACAGATCACTATTAGTGACATCTGTAAAAAACAAAACAAACAAAAAAACCCTAAACAAAACACAACAAAAACAAACAAAAAACCCTCCCAGCAAATGGAAATCCAGAACAAGACAGCTTCACGAGGGAATTCTACCAACCTAGCCTTAACTTTTCCAAAAAATGGAAGAGGATGGAGCACTCCCAAAATAATTCTATGAGGCCACAATTACCCTGATACCAAAACTAGATAAAGACACTGCAAAAAAAGAAAATAACAGGCCAATATCTTTCATGAATATATATACAAAAATCCTCACAAAATATCTGCAAACCCAATCCAACAATATATAAAAAGGATCATACACCATGATCAAGTGGTATTTATTTGAGGGATGTGAAGATGGTTCGCATCAATTAATATGATACACCAAATTAACAAAAGGAAAGGCAAAAATCATATAATCATCTCAACATAGGCAGAAAAAGCATTTGACAAAATTCAACATCCATTCATGATAAAAATTCTCATCCAAGTGGATATAGAGGGAACATATCTCAACATAATAAAAACCACTTATGAGGGGCTTCCCTGGTGGCGCAGTGGTTGAGGGTCCGCCTGCCCATGCAGGGGACACGGGTTCGTGCCCTGGTCCGGGAAGATCCCACATGCCGCGGAGCGGCTGGGCCCGTGAGCCATGGCCGCTGAGCCTGCACGTCCGGAGCCTGTGCTCCACAGCGGGAGAGGCCACAACAGTGAGAGGCCCGCGTACCGCAAAAAAAAAATAATAAAATAAAAAGTAAAAAAAATAAAAACCACTTATGACAGAGCCACAGCTAACATCACACTCAATGGTGAAAAGCTGAAAGCTTTTCCTCCAAAATGAGGAATAAGACAAGAATGCCCACTCTTGCCACGTCTATTTAACATAGAGTTCGAAGTCCTCATCACAGTAATCAGACAACAAAAAACAAAAAGCCACATCCAAATTGGAAGGGAAGAAGTAGAGCTCTCACTATTTGCAAATGACATGATACTATATATAGAAAACCCTAAAATTTCCACAAAAGAAACTATTAGAACCAATAAATTAATTCAGAAAGTTACAGGATATGTGCTTTTCTATATACTAATAATGAACTATCATAAAGAGAAAGCAAGGAAACAAACCCATTTAAAGTCACATCAAAAATAATAAAATACCTAAGGAATAAACTTACCAAGGAGGTCAAAGACCTCTACTCTGAAACTATAAAACATTGATGAAGGAATTTGAAAATGATACAAAGAAATGGAAATATATCCTGTGTTCTTGAATTGGAAGAATTAATATTGTTAACATGTCCATACTACCCAAAGCAATCTACACATTTAATGCAATCCCTGTCAAAATATCCATGACATTTTCAACAGAACCAAAACAAATAACCCTAAAATTTATATGTACCACAAAAGACCCTGAATTACTAAAGCAATCTTAAGAAAAAAGCTTGAGGTAACATGCTCCCTGGATTTGGACTATACTACAAAGCTCCAGTAATCAAAACAGCATGGTACTGCCATAAAAAGACACATAGATCAACTGAACAGAATAAAGAGCTCAGAAATAAACCCATGCACTTATTTTCAATTATTTTTTGTCAAAGGATGCAAGAATATACAGTGGAGATAAGATAGTCTCTTCAATAAGTGGTGCTGGGAATACTGGACAGCTACATGTAAAAGAATAATATTAGAAACTTTCCTCACACCGTATACAAAAATAAACTCAAATGGATTAAAGACCTACACGTAAGAATGGAGACCATAAAACTCCTAGTAAAGAACATAGGCAGAAAACTCTTGGACATAAATTGTTGCAATATTTTTTATGGATCTGTCTCCTAAGGCAAAAGAAACAAAAGTAAAAATGAACAAATAGGACCTAATTAAACTTGAGCTTTTGCACAGCAAAGGAAACCATTAACAAAATGAAAACACAACCTACTGAATGGAATAAAATATATGCATATAATATGACTGATAAAGGGTTATTATCCACAGTGTACAAACAACTCATACAACTCAGTATCAGAAAAACAAACCCGATTAAAAAATTAAAAACCCGATTAAAATGACCTGATTAAAAAATGGGCAGAAGACTTGAATAGACACTTTTCCAAAGAATACATACAGATGGCCAATAGGCACATGAAAAGATGTTTAAGATAGATAATCATCAGAGAATGCAAATCAAAAGCACAATGAGAGAGTGGCTGTCACACTCACACCTGTCAGAGTGGCTATCATCAAAAAGACCACAAATTATAAATGTTGGTGAGTATGTGGAGAAAGGGGAACCCTTGTATACTGTTGGTAGGAATGTAACTTGGTGCTGCTATTTTGGAAGTCAGTATGGAAGTTCCTCAAAAAAAAAAAAAAAAAGAAAAAATGAAACTACCATGTGATCCAGAAATTCTATTCATGGATATATATCCAAAGAAAACAAAAATACTAATTTGAAAAGATACATGTACCTCCATGTTCAAAGGATCATTATTTACATTTGCTAAGACATGGAAGCAACCAAAGTGTCCATCAACAGAAAAATTCATAAAGGAGATGTGGTGTATATATACAATGGAATATTACTCAGCCATAAAAATGAATAAAGTTCTGCCATTTGCAACAACATGGATGGATCTAGAGAGTACTATGCTCAGTGAAGTAAGTCAGACTGAGAAAGACAAAGACTGATGTTATCACTTATATGTAGAATCTAAAAAATTAAACAAACAAATGTATATAACAAAACAGAAACAGATCCACAAATACTGACAACAAACTAGTGGTAACCAGTGGGGAGAGGGGAGCGGAGAGGGGCAAGATAGGGATAGGGGTGAGATTAAGAGATATAAACTACTGTGTATAAAATAGATAAGCAACAAGGATATATTGTATAGCACAGGGAAATATTGCCATTGTTTTGTAACAACTTTACAGTACAATCTATAAAAATCTTGAATCACTGTGTTGTACACTTGAAACTAATAAAATAATGTAAATCAACTGTACTTTAATAAGAAAAAAGATTGTATTGGAGTGGATAGTCTATCTTAACGTAGGCACAAGGTGAGTGATATTTAATATAAAATTAATAATGTGTTAGTTTTATTATTGGTTTATAACTTTGCTTTCAAAGAATTACAGTACCATACCGAATGCCTCTCTCTCTCATAATTTGATATGCGTATCACCCTATTACCACAAGTGACTTTTTACAAAAGTGTAACAGTGTTTCCAAGTCTGTATTATGAATATGACTGTAATACTATATGCTATTAAAATTTTATAATTCATTCATTGGTGTATGGGCTAGGCTATGTGAAGAAATTGTATTGATTACAGTAGGCTACCATTAAGCAATCATATTGCCACTTCTTTGTTATCAATGCATGAATCATTATTCCTGTAAGTAAAAATAAATTTTTTACCTAAGTTTTTCATTTTTAATGTTGGTGTTAGTAGTACATATAACTTCTACTGTATTTTGTATCATATAATGCAATATTGACAATATTGATATAGGTAGGTACTGACTGAGAGGATTCATCTTGTCAACAGATGACATAAACTTATGGTATCAATAAATACAGTACATTACTGTAAATGTATTTCCTCTTCCTTATGATTTTCTTAATTTTTTCTCTTCTCCTTATTGTAAGAATATAGTATATACTACATGTACAAAATACGTGTTGATTGACTGTTTCTGTTACCAGTAAGGGTTCTTGTCAACAATAGTCTATTAGTAGTTGGATTTAGGGGGAGTCAAAAGTTTTAAACAGGAGTCAAGATGGTGCAGTAGGTGGACACAAGGTTCGTGTCTCCTCACAAGTAGGGCATCTACTAGGCACTGGTGGGGGACCTTGGACACCTAAGGGGATAGGAGGAATCCCCGTGCAACCAGGTAGGATGTGGGAGGGGGAAGAAAAGTGGAGGTGGGATGGGACCGACGACCCTGAGGGGGAGCTGGGGGAGGGGAGAGATTCCCACACTTGGAGTGGCCCACTCATGGCATGGGGATTGGTGGGGATGGAGAAGGACCTTTGGAGGGTCGGGGGATCAGAAGGGAACATGGCTAGTGTCTCTCCCATGCCCTCAGACCCTGGAAAGCCTGCTGGGGTCCTGGGCCTGAGCCCCCCACCCCCAGGGCCCCCTGCAGCTGGCTAGGACCTGGGTTTGAGCCCTGCCCCCCCAAAGCAAGGTATATTCTGGTGGTGTGGGTCCTGGGCCTAAGGGCCCCCCCACACACACACTAAGGCCTCTCTGGCTCTTTTTTTTTTTAACTTTTATCTTTTAATTTTTTTAATTTTATTTTTTCATTTAATCTTTATTTTTTTGCTGTGCTGGTTCTGTTTTGCTTTGTTGTTGTGGTTTAATTTTAATTTTTCTAATTTTATTTTCTTTTTTATTCTTTGTTATTTTTCTATTCTTTTTTATTCGTTGCCCTTTTATTTCTTTTGCCATGCCACATGGCTTGTGGGGTCTTGGTTCCCAGGCTGGGGTTGGGCCTGAGCTCCTGTGGAAGGAGTGCTAAGTCCAAACCACTGGACTAACAGAGAACCCCAGGCCCCAGAGACTATTAATAGGTGTGAGTTCTCCCAGAGGTCTTCATCTTGGCACTTAGACCTGTCTCCAACCAACTGCCTGCAAACCCCAGTGCTGGACACCTCAGGCCAAACAGCCAGTAAGACAGGAACACAACCCCACCCATTAAAAAAAATGAGATGACAAAAAAATACATTGGAGATGAAGGAGGAAGGTAAAAACCTACAAGACCAAATAAATGAAGAGGAAATAGGCAACTTACCTGAAAAAGAATTAAGAGTAATGACAGTAAAGATGATCCAGAATCTCAGAAATAGAATGGAGGCATAGATCAAGAAAATACAAGAAATGTTTAACAAGGATACAGAAGAACTTAAAAAAAAACAGTGATGAACAACACAATAAATGAAATGAAAAATACAGTAGAAGGAATCAACAACCCAATAACTGAGGCAGAAGACTGAATAAGTGAGCTGGAAGATAGAAATAACTGCCAAGGAGCAGAAAAAAGAAAAAAGAATGAAAAGAAGGGAGGACACTCTCAGAGACCTCTGGGACAATATTAAATGCACAAACATTCAAATTATAGGTGTCCTAGAGGAAGAAGAGAAAGAGAAAGAAGAGAAGAGAAAGAGAAAGAGAAAGAGAAGAGAAAGAGAAAGAAGAAGAGATTATAGTCAAAAACTTCCCTAAAATGGGAAAGGAAATAGCCACACAAGTCCAAGAAGCACAGAGAGTTCCATGCAGGATAAACCCAAGGAGAAACACTCTGAGACACATATTAATCAAACTAACAAAAATTGAATTCAAAGAAAAAATACTAAAAACAGCAAGAGAAAAGCAACAAATAACATACAAGGGAATCCCCAAAAGGTTAAGAGATGATCTTTCAGCAGAAACTCTGCAGGCCAGAAGGGAGTGGCGAGGATATATTTAAAGTGATGAAACAGTAAAACCTACAACCAAGATTACTGTACCCAGCAAGGATCTCATTTAGATTCGACAGAGAAATCAAAAGCTTTACAGAAAAGCAAAAGCTGTGAGAATTCAGCACCACCAAACCAGCTTTACAACAAATGCTAAAGGAACTTCTCTAGGCGGGAAACACAAGAGAAGAGAAAGACCCACAAAAATAAACCCAAAACAATTAAGAAAATGGTAATAGGAACATAACATATCAATAATTACCTTGAATGTAAATGAATTAAATGATCCAATCAAAAGACACAAACAGGCTCAATGGATACAAAAACAAAACCTGTTTGGGACTTCCTTGGTGGTCCAGTGGTTAAGACTCTGTGCTACCAATGCAGGGGGTGTGGGTTTGATCCCTGGTCAAGGAACTAGATCCTCCATGCTGGAGCTAAACATCCTGCATGCCACAGCTAAGACCCGGCACAGCCAAATAAATAATAAAAGAAACAAACAAAAAAACAAGACCTGTTTATATGCTATCTACAAGAGACCCACTTCAGACCTAGGAACACATAAAGACCAAAACTAAGGGAATGGAAAAGATATTCTGTGCAAATGGAAATCAAAAGAAAGCTTGAGTAGCAATACTCATGTCAGATAAAATAGACTTTTAAATAAAGACTGTTACAAGAGACAAGAAGGGCACTACATAATGATCAAGGGATCAAAGAACAAGATATAACTATTATATTTAGGCACCCAATATAGGAGCACCTCCTCAATACATAAGGCAAATGCTAAAAACCATAAAAGGGGAAATCGCCAGTAACATAATAATAGTGGGGGACTTTAACATCCCACTTACACCAATGGACAGATCATCCAGACACAAAATAAATAAGGAAACACAAGCTTTAAATGACACAAAAGACCAGACAGACTTAATTGATATTGATAGGACATTCCACCCGAAAGACACTTTCTTCTCAAGTGCACACGGAACATTCTCCAGGACAGATCACATCTTTGGTCAGAAATCAAGCCTTGGTAAGGTTAACAAAACTGACATTGTATCAAGCATCTTTTCTGACCACAACACTATGAGATTAGACATCAGTTCATGAAAAAAACTGTAAAAAACACAAACACCTGAAGGCTAAACAATACACTACTAACTACCCAAGAGATCATTGAAGAAATCAAAGAGGAAATCAAAAAATATCTAGAGACAAAAAACAATGAAAACACGATGATCCAAAACCTATGGGATGCAGCAAAAGCAGTTCTAACAGGGAAGTTTATACCAATTCAATCTCACCTCAAGAAACAAGAAAAATCTCAAATAAACACTCTAACCATACACCTAAAGCAACTAGACAAAGAACAAAAAAACCCGCCGAAGTTAGTATAAGGAAACAAATCATAAAGATCAGAGCAGAAATAAATGAAATCAAAACGAAGAAAACAATAGCAAAGATCAATAAAACTAAAAGTTGGTTCTTTGAGAAGATAAACAAAATTGATAATCCCTTAGCCAGACTCAGCAAGAAAAAAACGGAGAGGGTTAGGACCCACGCAGAAGGGGAGAGGCACCACATGGAAAAGAGGGCCTCTGGAGTGTGGAGTTCCCGAGTTTGGAGCTTCAAGATGGCAGAGGAGTAAGATGTGGAGATCACCTTCCTCCTCAGAAATACATTAAAAATATATATACATGTGGAAAAGCTCATACAGAGCACCTACTGAACACTGGCAGAGGACCTCAGACTTCCTAAAAGCCAGGTGGCTGACAGAGTCTTGCTGCTCCAGCCGGTTGTCAGGCCTGAACCTCTGAGGTGGGAGAGCCAAGTTTAGGACATTGGTCCACCAGAGACCTACCAGGCCCCCCGTAATAGCAAACAGCAAAAGCTCTCTCAGAGATCTCCATCTCAATGCTAAGACCCAGCTCCACTCAACAACCAGCAAGCTACAGTGCTGGACACCCTATGCCAAACAAATAGCAAAACAGGAACACAACCCCACCCAATAGCAGAGAGGCTGCCTAAAATCATAACAAGTTCACAGACACCCCAAAACAGATACTGGATGTGGCCCTGCCCACCAGAAAGACAAGATCCAGCCTCATCCACCAGAACACACACACCAGTCCCCTCCACCAGGAAGCCTCCACAACCCACTGAACCAACCTTACCCACTGGGGGCACACACCAAAAACAACAGGAACTACGAACCTGCAGCTTGCAGAAAGGAGACCCCAAACACAATAAGTTAAATAAGCAAAATGGGAAGACAGAGAAATACACAGCAGAAGGAGCAACGTAAAAACCCACCAGACAAAACAAATGAGGAAATAGGCAGTCTACCTGAAAAAGAATTCAGAGTAATGATAGTAAAGATGATCCAAAATCTTGGAAATAGAATGGAGAAAATACAAGAAACATTTAACAAGTACCTAGAAGAACTAAAGAGCAAACAAACAATGATAGACAACACAATAAATAAAATTTAAAATTCTCTAGAAGGAATGAAGAGCAGAATAACTGAGGCAGAAGAATGGATAAGTGACCTGTAAGATAAAATAGTGGAAGTAACTACTGCAGAGCAGAAGAAGAAATAATGCAAAGAATTGCGGACAGTCTCAGAGACCTCTGGGACAACATTAAACGCACCAACATTTTAATTATAGGGGTCCCAGAAGAAGAAGAGAAATAGAAAGTGACTGACAAAATATTTGAAGAGATTATAGTTGAAAACTTCCCTAATATGGGAAAGGAAATAGTCAATCAAGTCCAGGAAGCACAGAGAGTCCCATACAGGATAAATCCAAGGAGAAACACGCCAAGACACATATTAATCACACTATCAAAAATTAAACACAAAGAAAAAATATTAAAAGCAGCAAGGGAAAAGCAACAAATAACATACCAGGGAATACCCATAAGGTTAAGAGGTGATCTTTCAGCAGAAACTCTGCAAGTTAGAAGGGAGTGGCAGGACATATTTAAAGTGATGAAAGAGGAAAACTTACAACCAAGATTACTCTACCCAGCAAGGATCTCATTTAGATTCGACAGAGAAATTAAAACCTTTACAGACAAGTAAAAGCTAAGAGAATTCAGCACCACCAAACCAGCTTTACACCAAATCCTAAAGGAACTTCTCTAGGCAGTAAACACAAGACAAGGAAAAGACCCACAACAACAAACCCAAAACAATTAAGAAAATGGTAATAGGAACACACACATTGATAACTACATTAAATGCAAATGGTTCTAATCTGCAACCAAAAGATACACACTGACTGAATGGATACAAAAACAAGACCTGTATATATTCTGTCTACAAAAGACCCACTTCAGACCTAGGGACACATACAGACTGAAAGCGAGGGGATGGAAAAAGATATTCCATGCAAATGGAAATCAAAAGAAAGCTGGAGTAGCAATTCTCATATCAGACAAAATAGACTTTAAAATAAAGACTATTACAAGAGACAAAGAAGGACACTACATAATGATCAAGGGATCAATCCAAGAAGAAGGTATAACAATTCTAAGTATTTATGCACTCAACATAGGAGCACCTCAATACTTAAGGCAAATGCTAACAGCCATAAAAGGGGAAATCAACAGTAACACAATCATAGTAGGGGACTTTAACACCCCACTTTCACCAATGGACAGATCATCCCAAATGAAAATAAACAAGGAAACACAAGCTTTAAATGATATATTAAACAAGATGGACTTAATTGATATTTATAGGACATTCCATCCAAAAACACCAGAATACACTATCTTCTCCAGTGCTCATGAAACATTCTCCAGGATAGATCATATCTTTGATCACAAATCAAGGCTTGGTAAATTTAAGAAAACTGAAATTGTATCAAGTATCTTTTCTGACCACAACGCTATGAGACTAGATATCAATTACAGGAAACAAATCTGTAAAAACTACAAACACATGGAGGCTAAACAATACACTACTGAATAACCAAGAGATCACTGAAGAAATCAGAGGCAATCAAAACCTACCTAGAAACAAATGACAATGAAAACACGATGACCCAAAATCTATGGGGTGTAGCAAAAGCAGTTCTAAGGGGGAAGTTTATAGCAATACAATCCTACCTGAAGAAACAAGAAACATCTCAAATAAACAACCTAACCTTACACCTAAAGCAATTAGAGAAAGGAAAACAAAAAAACCCCAAAGTTAGCAGAAGGAAAGAAATCATAAAAATCAGATCAGAAATAAATGAAAAAAATGAATATGATAGCAAAGATCAATAAAACTAAAAGTTGGTTCTTTGAGAAGGTAAACAAAATTGATAAACCACTAGCCAGACTCATCAAGAAAAAAAGGGAGAACATTCAAATCAACAGAAATAGAAATGGAAAAGGAGAAGTAACAACTGACACTGCAGAAATACAAAGCATCATGAGAGATTACTACAAGCAACTGTATGGCAATAAAATGGACAACCTGGAAGAAACAGACAAATTCTTAGAAAAGCACAACTTTCTGAGACTGAACCAGGAAGAAATAGAAAATATAAACAGACAAATCACAAGCACTGAAATTGAAACTGTGATTTAAAATCTTCCAACAAACAAAACCCCAGGACCAGATGGATTCACAGGCAAATTCTACCAAACATTTAGAGAAGAGCTAACACCTATCCTTCTCAAACTCTTCCAAAATATAGCAGAGGGAGGAACACTCCCAAACTCCTTCTATGAGGCCACCATCACCCTGATACCAAATCCAAACAAAGATGTCACAAAAAAAGAAAACTACAGGCCAATATCCCTGATGAACATAGATGCAAAAATACTAGCAAATGGAATCCAGCAGCACATTAAAAGGGATCATACACCATGATCAAGTGGGGTTTACCCCGGAATGCAAAGATTCTTCAATATATGCAAAGTAATCAATGTGATAAACCATGTTAACACATTGAAGAAGAAAAATCATATGATCATCTCAATAGATGCAGAAAAAGCTTTCGACAAAATTCAACACCCATTTATGATAAAAACTCTCCTGAAGGTAGGCAGAGAGGGAACTTACCTCAACATAATAAAGGCCACATATGACAAACCCACAGCCAAACTTATCACATAGGTGATTCATTTCGTTGTGCAACAGAAACTAACACAACATTATAAAGCAACTATACTCCAATTTTTAAAAAAAGTTTTAAACGGGTGTGGTCAGCAGGGTGGTCAGCATCCCCAAGCCCATACGTTTTTCAAGGGCCAACTATAATTGACAATTCTTAACTCTGACAGTTCTTAACTGGGGCATCTCTCGAGTGAAATGCCCTGAATAATACCACATGAAACCATTTTAAAACCAATCATTCATAATAGATTATGTTGGTAAGGATTTAGGAAAACAGGCACTTTCACACATTGCAGAAATTAGTACATCATTTATCTAAGAAAATTTGGCAATATCCGTTAAAATTATAAATGCACATATATTGTGGGTTAGCAATTCCATGTCTAGGAACTTTCTTCTAGGTATTATTATATGTACTAAATTATATGCGAACAAGGTTACCCACTGCAGCGTTGTTCCCTAAAAATTTGGGAACAATATAAATATCCATCAAATGTGGACTGGTTCAATATATTATGGTACATTTATATAATGACATATCATGCAAAAATAGTATGAAATCTTTTTTGGTAATACTGATATGGAATAATCTGTAACATATATTAAGTTAAAAAAGCACAGGTAGAACAGTATATATTATATACCAACATTTGTGTGAAAAAGTTTTAAAAGATACTTATATGCCTTTACACATATTTGTTTACATATGTTTGTAAATATATACACATGTCCATATATATATTTACACATACACATAATAAAAAGATTTAATTTACATCAACAGAGTAAAAAGACATCCCACAGAATGGGAGAAAATTTTTATAAATCATTTATCTGATAAGGGTCTAGTCTCCAAAATATATAAAGAATTCTTACAACTCAACAATAAAAACATTAGGAGATGGAACCAAGATGGCAGAGTAGAAGGACATGTGCTCACTCCCTCTTGTGAGAACACCAGAATCACAACTAACTGTTGAACAATCATCGAGAGGAAGACACTGGAACTCACCAAAAAGATACCCCACATCCAAAGACAGAGAAGAAGCCACAGTGAGATGGTAGGAGGGGTGCAATCACAATAAAATCAACTCCCATAACTGCTGGGTGGGTGACTCACAAACTGGAGAACACTTATACCACAGAAGTCCACCCACTGGAGTGAAGGTTCTGAGCCCCACGTCAGGCTTCCGAACCTAGGGGTCCAGCAATGGGAGGAGGAATTCCCAGTGAATCAGACACTGAAGGCTAGTGGGATTTGATTGAAGCACTTCAACAGGACTGGAGGAAACAGACACTCCAGTTTTGGAGGGCACACACAAAGTAGTGTGCGCATCGGGACGAGGGGAAGGAGCAGTGACCCCAGGGGAAACTGAACCAGACCTACCTGCTAGTGTTGGAGGGTCTCCTGCGGAGGTGGAGGGGTGGCTGTGGCTCACCGTGGGGACAAGGACACTGGCAGCAGAAGTTCTGGGAAGCCACCCAAGTCCAGGAAGTACTCCTTGGCGTGAGCCCTCCCAGAGTCAGCCATTAGCCCCACCAGAGAGCCCAGGTAGGCTCCAGTGTTGGGCTGCCTCAGGTCAAACAACCAACAGGGAGGGAACCCAGCCCCACCCATCAGCAGTCAAGCAGATTAAAGTTTTACTGAGCTCTGCCCACCAGAGCAACAGCCAGCTCTACCCACCACCAGTCCCTCCCATCAGGAAACTTGCACAAGCCTCTTACATAGCCTCATCCACCAGAGGGCAGACAGCAGAAAGAAGATGAACTATAATCCTGCAGCCTGTGGAACAAAAACCACATTCACAGAAAGACAGACAAAATGAAAAGGCAGAGGGCTATGTACCAGATGAAGGAACAAGATAAAATCCCAGAAAAACAACTAAATGAAGTGGAGATAGGCAACCTTCCAGAAAAAGAATTCAGAATAATGACAGTGAAGATGATCCAGGACCACAGAAAGAGAATGGAGACAAAGATTGAGAAGATGCAAGAAATGTTTAACAAAGACCTAGATGAATTAAACAACAAACGGACAGAGATGAACAATACAATAACTGAAATTAAAACTACACTAGAAGGAATCAATAGCAGAAAACCTGAGGCAGAAGAACGGATAGTGACCTGGAAGACAGAATGGTGGAATTCACTGCTGTGGAACAGAATAAAGACAAAAGAATGAAAAGAAATGAAGACAGCCTAAGAGACCTCTGGGACAACACTAAAGGCAACAACATTCACGTTGTAGGGGTCCCAGAAGGAGAAGAGAGAGAGAAAGGACCAGAGAAAATATTTGAAGAGATTATAGTTGAAAAGTTCCCTAACATGGGAAAGGAAACAGTCACCCAAGTCCAGGAAGTGCAGAGAGTTCCATACAGGATAAACCCAAGGAGAAACATGCTGAGACATATAGAAATCAAATTGGCAAAAATTAAAGACAAAGAAACATTATTGAAAGCAGCAAGGGAAAAACAACAAATAACATACAAGGGAACTCCCATAAGGTTAACAGCTGCTTTCTCAGCAGAAACTCTACAAGCCAGAAGGGAGTGGCATGATATACTTAAAGTGATGAAAGGGAAGAACTGATCTCCATCAGGAAGATGATGGAAGAGTAAGACACGGAGATCACCTTCCTCCCCACAGATACATCAGAAATACATCTACACGTGGAACAACTCCTACAGAACACCTACTGAATGCTGGCAGAAGACCTCAGACCTCCCAAAAGGCAAGAAACTCCCCACGTACCTGGGTAGGGCAAAAGAAAAAAGAATAAACAGAGACAAAAGAATAGGGACGGGACCTGGACCAGTGGGAGGGAGCTGTGGAGGAAAGGTTTCCACACACTAGGAAGCCCCTTTGGGGGCGAGACTGCGGGTGGCAGAGGGAGGAAGCTTCAGAGCCGTGGAGGAAAGCACAGCAACAGGGGTGTGGAGGGCAAAGCAGAAAGATTCCTGCACAGAGGATTGGTGCCGACTGGGACTCACTAGCTTGAGAGGTTTGTCTGCTCTCCCACCGGGGCAGGCGGGGCTGGGAGCTGAGGCTCGGGCTTCAGTGCAGGGAGAGGACTGGCTGCGTGAACACAGCCTGAAGGGGTTAGTGCACCACGGCTAGACGGGAGGGAGTCCAGGGAAAAGTCTGGACCTGCTGAAGAGGCAAGGGACTTTTCCTTCCCTCTTTGTTTCCTGGTGCGTGAGGAGAGGGGATTGAGGAGAGGGGATTAAGAGCGCTGCTTAAAGGAGCTCCAGAGACGGGCGCGAGCTGCGGTTAACAGTGCGGACCCGAGATGGGCATGAGACGCTAAGGCTGCTGCTGCCACCACCAAGAAGCCTGTGTGCTAGCACAGTTCACTATCCACAACCCCCTTCCGGGGAGCCTGTGCAGCCCGCCACTGCCAGGGTCCTGGGATCCAGGGACAACTTCACCGGGAGAATGCACAGTGTGCCTCAGGCTGGTGCAATGTCACGCCAGCCTCTTGACGCCGCAGGCTCGCCCCACATTGGGCCCCTCCCTCCCCATGGCCTTAGTGAGCCAGAGCCCCCGAATCAGCGGCTCCTTTAACCCCGTCCAGTCTGAGCGAAGAACAGACGCCCCCCGGCGACCTACATGCAGAGGCGGGGCCAAATCCAAAGCTGCACCCTGGGAGCTGTGCGAACAAAGAAGAGAAAGGGAAATCTCTCCCAGCAGCCTCAGGAGAAGCGGATTAAAGCTCCACAATCAACTTGATGTACCCTGCATCTGTGGATTACATGAATAGACAACGAATCATCCCAAATTGAGGAGGTGGACTTTGAGAGCAAGATTTATGATTTTTTCCCCTTTCCTCTTTTTGTGAGTGTGTATGTGTATGCTTCTGTGTGAGACTGTCTGTATAGCTTTGCTTTCACCATTTGTCCTAGGGTTCTATCTGTCCTTTTTTAAAAAAAATTATTTGTTAATAGCTATTTTTTAGTTTTAATTATTTTATTTTATCTTACTTTATTTTCTTTTCTTTTATCTTCTTTCTTTCTTTCCTTCTACTTTTTCTCCCTTTTATTCTGAGCTATGTGGATGAAAGGCGCTTGGTGCTACAGCCAGGAGTCAGTGCTATGCCTCTGAGGTGGGAGAGCCAACTTCAGGACACTGGTCCACAAGAGACCTCCCAGCTCCACTTAATATCAAATGGCAAAAGTCTCCCAGAGATCTCCACCTAACCACCAATACCCAGCTTCACTCAACGACCAGCAAGCTACAGTCCTGGACACCCTATGCCAAACAAATAGCAAGACAGGAACACAACCCCACCCATTAGCAGAGAGGCTGCCTAAAATCATAATAAGTCCACAGACACCCCAAAATACACCACCAGACGTGGACTTGCCCACCAGAAAGACAAGATCCAGCCTCATCCACCAGAACACACACACCAGTCCCTTCCATCAGGAAGCCTCCACAGCCCACTGAACCAACCTTACCCACTGGGGGCACACACCACCAACAACAGGAACTATGAACCTGCAGCTTGCAGAAAGGAGACCCCAAGCACAATAAGTTAAGCAAAATGGGAAGACAGAGAAATACACAGCAGAAGGAGCAACGTAAAAACCCACCAGACAAAACAAATGAGGAAATAGGCAGTCTACCTGAAAAAGAATTCAGAGTAATGATAGTAAAGATGATCCAAAATCTTGGAAATAGAATAGAGAATATGCAAGAAACATTTAACAAGGACCTAGAAGAACTAAACATGAAACAAGCAATCATGAACAACACAATAAATGAAATTAAAAATACTCTAGAAGGGATCAATAGCAGAATAACTGAGGGAGAAGAATGGATAAGTGACCTGGAAGATAAAATAGTGGAAATAACTACTGCAGAGCAGAAGAAAGAAAAAAGAACGAAAAGAACTGAGGACAGTCTCAGAGACCTCTGGGACAACATTAAACCCACCAACATTCAAATTATAGGGGTCCCAAAAGAAGAAGAGAAAAAGAAAGGGACTGAGAAAATACTTGAAGAGATTATAGTTGAAAACTTCCCTAATATGGGAAAGGAAATAGTTAATCAAGTCCAGGAAGCACAGAGAGTTCCATACAGGATAAATCCAAGGAGAAACACGCCAAGACACATATTAATCAAACTGTCAAAAATTAAATACAAAGAAAACATATTAAAAGTAGCAAGGGAAAAACAACAAATAACAAACAAGGGAATCCCCATAAGGTTAAGAGGTGATCTTTCAGCAGAAACTCTGCAAACCAGAAGGGACTGGCAGGACATATTTAAAGTGATAAAGGAGAAAAACCGACAACCAAGATTACTCTACCCAGCAAGGATCTCACTCAGTTTTGATGGAGAAATTAAAACCTTTACAGAGAAGTAAAAGCTGAGAGAGTTCAGAACCACCAAACGATCTTTACAACAAATGCTAAAGGATCTTCTCTAGTCAAGAAACACAAGAGAAGGAAAAGACCTACAATAACAAACCCAAAACAATTAAGAAAATGGGAATAGGAACATACATATTGATAATTACCTTAAATGTAAATGGACTAAATGCTCCCACCAAAAGACACAGACTGGCTGAATGGTTACAAAAACAAGACCCATATATATGCTGTCTACAAGAGACCCACTTCAGACCTAGAGACACATACAGACTGATAGTCAGGGGATGGAAAAAGATATTCCATGCAAATGGAAAACAAAAGAAAGCTGGAGTAGCCATTCTCATATCAGACAAAATAGACTTTAAAATAAAGACTATTAGAAGAGACAAAGAAGGACACTACATTATGATCAAGGGATTGATCCAAGAGGAAGATATAACCATTGTAAATATTTATGCACCCAACATAGGAGCACCTCAATACATAAGGCAAATACTAACAGCCATAATAAAAGGGGAAATTCACAGTAACACATTCATAGTAGGGGACTTTAACACCCCACTTTCACCAAAGGACAAATCATCCAAAATGAAAATAAATAAGGAAACACAAGCTTTAAATGATATATTAAACAAGATGGACTTAATTGATATTTATAGGACATTCCATCCAAAAACAACAGAATACACATTTTTCTCCAGTGCTCATGGAGCATTCTCCAGGAGAGATCGAATCTTGGGTCACAAATCAAGCCTTAATTGATTAAGAAAATTGAAATTGTACCAAGTATCTTTTCTGACTACAATGCTATGAGACTAGATATCAATTACAGGAAAAGATCTGTAAAAAATACAAACACATGGAGGCAAAACAATACACTACTTAATAACGAAGTGATCACTGAAGAAATCAAAGAGGAAATCAAAAAATACCTCAAAACAAATGACAAGAGACACAACGACCCAAAACCTATAGGTTGCAGCAAAAGCAGTTCTAAGAGGGAAGTTTATAGCAATACAATCCTACCTTAAGAAACAGGAAAAATCTCGAATAAACAACCTAATCTTGCACCTAAAGCAATTAGAGAAAGAAGAACAAAAACACCCCAAAGTTAGCAGAAGGAAAGAAATTATAAAGATCAGATGAGAAATAAATGAAAAAGAAATGAAGGGAACGATAGCAAAGACCAATAAAACTAAAAGCTGGTTCTTTGAGAAGATAAAGAAAATTGATAAACCATTAGCCAGACTCATCAAGAGAAAAGGGGAGAAGACTCAAATCAATAGAATTAGAAATGAAAAAAAGAAGTAACAACTGAATTGCAGAAATACAAAAGATCATGAGAGATTACTACAAGCAATTCTATGCCAATGAAATGGACAACCTGGAAGAAATGGACAAATTCTTAGAAAAGCACCTGCCAAGACTGAATCAGGAAGAAATAGAAAATATGAACAGACCAATCACAAGCACTGAAATTGAAACTCTGATTAAAAACCTTCCAACAAACAAAAGCCCAGGACCAGATGGCTTCACAGGCAAATTCTATCAAACATTTAGAGAAGAGCTAACACCTATCCTTCTCAAACTCTTCCAAAATATAGCAGAGGGAGGAACACTCCCAAACACATTCTAACAGGCCACCATCACCCTGATACCAAAACCAGACAAGGATGTCACAAAGAAAGAAAACTACAGGCCAATATCACTGATGAACACAGATGCAAAAATCCTCAACAAAATACTAGCAAACAGAATCCAACAGCACATTAAGAGGATCATACACCATGATCAAGTGGGGTTTATTCCGGGAATGCAAGGATTCTTCAATATACACAAATCAATCAATGTGATACACCATATTAAAAATTGAAGGAGAAAAACCATATGGTCATCTCAATAGATGCAGAGAAAGCTTTTGACAAAATTCAACACACATTTATGATAAAAACCCTGCAGAGAGTAGGCATAGAGGGAACATTCCTCAATATAATAAAGGTCATATATGACAAACCCACAGCCAACATCGTCCTCAATGGTAAAAAACTGAAAGCATTTCCACTAAGATCAGGAACAAGACAAGGTTGCCTACTCTCACCACTCTTATTCAACATAGTTTTGGAGGTTTTAGCCACAGCAGAGACAAAAAGGAAATAAAAGGAATCCTAATCGGAAAAGAAGAAGTAAAGCTGTCACTGTTTGCAGATGACATGATACTGTACATAGAGAATCCTAAAAATGCTGCCAGAAAACTACTAGAGCTAATCAATGAATTTGGTAAAGTTGCAGGATACAAAATTAATGCACAGAAATCTCTGGCATTTCTACACACTAATGAAAAATCTGAAAATGAAATCAAGAAAACACTCCCATTTACCATTTCAACAACAAGAATAAACTATCTAGGAATAAACCTACCTAAGGAGACAAAAGACCTGTATGCAGAAAATTATAGGACACTGATGAAAGAAATTACAGATGATACAAATAGATGGAGAGATATACCATGTTCTTGGATTGGAAGAATCAACATTGTGAAAATGACTCTACTACCCAAAGCAATCTAGAGACTCAATGCAATCCCTATCAAACTACCACTGGCGTTTTTCACAGAAATAGAACCCAAAATTTCACAATTTGTATGGAAACACAAAAGACCCCGAATAGCCAAAGGAACCTTGAGAACGAAAAACGGAGCTGGAGGGATCAGGCTCCCTGACTTCAGACTATACTACAAAGCTACAGTAATCAAGACAGTATGGTACTGGCACAAAAACAGAAATATAGATCAATGGAACAGGATAGAAAGCCCAGAGATAAACCCACGCACATATGGTCACCTTATCTTTGATAAAGGAGGCAGGAATGTACACTGGAGAAAGGACAGCTGCTTCAATAAGTGGTGCTGGAAAAACTGGACGGCTACATGTAAAAGTATGAGATTAGAACACTCCCTAACACCATACACAAAAATAAACTCAAAATGGATTAAAGCCCTACATGTAAGGCCAGAAACTATCAAACTCTTAGAGGAAAACATAGGCAGAACACTCTATGACATAAATCACAGGAAGATCCTTTCTGACCCACCTCCCAGAGAAATGGAAATAAAAACCAAAAATAAACAAATGAGACCTAATGAAACTTCAAAGCTTTTGCACAGCAAAGGAAACCATAAATAAGACCAAAAGACAACCCTCAGAATGGCAGAAAATATTTGCAAATGAAGCAAGTGACAAAGGATTCATCTCCAAAATTTATAAGCAGCTCATGCAGCTCAATAACAAAAAAACAAACAACCCCATCCAAAAATGGGCAGAAGACCTAAACAGACATTTCTCCAAAGAAAATATACAGATTGCCAACAAACACATGAAAGAATGTTCAAAATCATTAATCATTAAAGAAATGGAAATCAAAACTACAATGATATATCATCTCACACCGGTCAGAATGGCCATCATGAAAAAAATCTATAAACATAAATACTGGAGCGGTGTGCAGAAAATGGAACACTCTTGCACTGCTAATGGGAATGTGAATTGGTACAGCCACTACGGAGAACAGTATGGAGGTTCCTTAAAAAACTACAAATAGAACTACCATATAACCCAGCTATCCCATTACTGGACATATACCCTAAGAAAACCATAATTCAAAAAGAGTCATGTACCAAAATGTTCATTGCAGCTCTATTTACAATAGCCAGGAGATGGAAGCAACCTAAGTGTCCATCATAGGATGAATGGATAAAGAAGATGTGGCACATATATACAATGGAATATTACTCAGCCATATAAAGAAACAAAACTGAGCTATTTGTAATGAGGTGGATGGACCTAGAGTCTGTCATACAGAGTGAAGTAAGTCAGAAAGAGAAAGACAAATACCATGTGCTAACACATATATATGGAATCTAAGAAAAAGAAATGTCATGAATAACCTAGGGGTAAGACAGGAATAAAGACACAGACCTACTAGAGAATGGACTTGAGGATATGAGGAGGGGGAAGGGTAAGCTGTGACAAACTGAGAGAGTGGCATGGACATATATGCACTACCAAACGTAAAATAGACAATTAGTGGGAAGCAGCCGCATAGCACAGGGAGATCAGCTCAGTGCTTTGTGACGACCTAGAGGGGTGTGATAAGGAGGGTGGGAGGGAGGGAGAGGCAAGAGGGAAGAGATATGGGAACATATGTATATGTATAACTGATTAACTTTGTTATAAAGCAGAAACTAACACACCATTATAAAGCAACTGTACTCCAATAAAGATGAAAAAGAAAAGAAAAAAGAAAGGGAAGAACCTACAACCAAGATTACTCTACCCAGCAAGGATCTCATTCAGATTCGTTGGAGAAATCAAAAGCTTTACAGACAAGCAAAAGCTTAAGAGAATTCAGCACCACCAAACCAGTTCTAGAACAAATGCTAAAGGAACTTCTCTAAGTGGGAAACACAAGAGGAGAAAAGGACCTACAAAAACAAACCCAAAACAATTAAGACAATGATCATAGGAACATACATATCGATAATTAACTTAAACATGAATGGATTAAATGCTCCAACCAAAAGACACAGGCTTGCTGAATGGATACAAAAACAAGATCCTTATATATGTTGTCTACAAGAGACCCACTTCAGACCTAGGGACACATACAGACTGAAAGTGAGGGGATGGAAAAAGATATTCCAGGCAAATGGAAATCAAAAGAAAGCTGGAGTAGCAATACTCGTATAAGGTAAAATAGACTTTAAAATAAAGAATGTTACAAGAGATAAGGAGTGACACTATGTAATGATCAAGGGATCAATCCAAGAAGATGATATAACAATTATAAATATATATGCACCGAACATCAGAGCACCTCAATACATAAGGCAACTGCTAACAGCTATAAAAGAGGAAACCAACAGGAACACAATAATAGTGGGGGACTTTAACACCTCACTTGCACCAATGGACAGATCATCTAAAGTGAAAATAAGGAAACAGAAGCTTTAAATGACACAATAGAGCAGATCGATTTAATTGATATTTATAGGACATTCCATCCAAAAACAGCAGAGTACTGTTTCTTCTCAAGTGTGCATGGAACATTCTCCAGGATAGATCACATCTTGTATCACAGATCAAGCCACAGTAAATTTCAGAAAATTGAAATCATATCAAGCATCTTTTCTGATGACAACACTATGAGATTAGAAATGAATTACGGAAAAAAACGCAAAAAACACAAACACATGCAGGCTAAACAATACACTACTAAATAGTCAAGAGATCACTGAAGAAATCAAAGAGGAAATCAAAAATTACCTGGAGACAAATGACAATGAAAACATGACGATCCAAATCCTATGGGATAAAGCAAAAGCAGTTCTAAGAAGGAAGTTTATAGCTATACACGCCTACCTCAAGAAACAAGAAAAATCTCAAATAAACAATCTAACCTTACAGCTAAAGGAACTAGAGAAAGAAGAACAAACAAAACCCAAAAAAAGAAATCATAAAGATCAGAGCAGAAATGAATGAAATAGAAACAAAGAAAACAATAGCAAAGGTCAATAAAACTAAAAGCTGGTTCTTTGAGAAGATAAACAAAACTGATAAACCATTGGCCAGACTCATGAAGAAAAAGAGGGAGAGGACTCAAATCAATAAAAATAGAAATGAAAAAGGAAAAGTTAAAACAGACACTGCAGAAATACAAAGCATTCTAAGAGACTACTACAAGCAACTCTATGCCAATAAACTGGACAACCTGGAAGAAATGGACAAATTCTTAGAAAGGTATAACCACCCAAGACTGAACCAGGAAGAAGTAGAAAATATGAACAGACCAATCACAAGTAATGAAATTGAAACTGTGATTAAAAGTCTTCCAACAAACAAAAGTCCAGGACCAGATGGGTTCACAGGTGAATTCTATCAAACATTTAGAGAAGAGCTAACACCCATCCTTCTCAAACTCTTCCAAAAATTGCAGAGAAGGAACACTCCCAAACTCATTCTATGAGGCCACCATTACCCTGAAACCAAAACCAGAAAAAGATACTACAAAAGAAGAAAATTATAGACCAATATCACTGATGAATATAGATGCAAAACTCAACAAAATACTAGTGAAAAGAATCCAGCAACACATTAAAAGGATCATACACCATGATCAAGTGGGATTTATCCCAGGGATGCAAGGATTCTTCAACATATGCACATCAATCAATGTGATAAACCATGTTAATGAATTGAAGAAGAAAAACCATATGATCATTTCAATAGATGCAGAAAAAGCTTTCAACAAAATTCAACACCGATTTATGATAAAAACTCTCCGGAAAATAGGCATAGAGGGAACTTACCTCAACATAATAAAGGCCATATATGACAAATCCACCCCCAACATTGTTCTCAATGGTGAAAAACTGAAACCATTTCCACTAGGATCAGGAACAAAACAAGGTTGTCCGTTCTCACCACTATTATTCAACATAGTTTTGGAAGTTTCAGCCACATCAATCAGAGAAGAAAAAGAAATAAAAGGAATCCAAATTGGAAAAGAAGAAGTAAAACTGTCACTGTTTGCAGATGACATGATACTATACACAGAGTATCCTAAAGATGCCACCAGAAAACTACTAGAGCTAATCAATGAATTTGGTAAAGTTGCAGGATACAAAATTAATGCACAGAAATCTCTTGCTTTCCTATATACTAATGATGAAAAATCTGAAAGAGAAATTAAGGAAACACTGCCATTGACCACTGCGACAAAAAGAACAAAATACCTAGGAATAAACCTACCTAGGGAGACAAAAGACCTGTATGCAGAAAAGTATAAGACACTGATGAAAGGAATTAAGATGATACCAACAGATGGAGAGATATATCATGTTTTTGGACTGGAAGAATCAATATTGTGAAAATGACTCTACTACCCCAAATAATCTACAGATTCAATGCAATCCTTACCAAATTACCTATGGCATTTTTTACAGAACTAGAACAAAAAATCTTAAAATTTGTATGGAGACACAAAAGATCCCGAATAGCCAAAGCAGTCTTGAGGGAAAAAAGCAGAGCTGGACGAATCAGACTCCCTGACTTCAGACTATACCACAAAGCTACAGTAATCAAGACAGTATAGTACTGGCACAAAAACAGAAATATAAATCAATGGAACAAGATAGAAAGCCCAGAGATAAACCCACGCACCTATGGTCAACTAATCCATGACAAAGGAGGCAAGAATATACAATGGAGAAAAGACAATGTCTTCAATATGTGGTGCTGGGAAAACTGGACGGCTACATGTAAAAGAATGAAATTAGAACACTCCCTAACACCATACTCAAAAATAAACTCAAAATGGATTAGAGACCTAAATGTAAGACTGGACACTATAAAACTCTTAGAGGAAAACATAGGAAGAACACTCTTTGACATAAATCATAGCAAGACCTTTTTTGATCCACCTCCTAGAGTAATGGAAATAAAAACAAAAATAAACAAATGGGACCTAATGAAACTTCAAAACTTTTGCACAGCAAAGGTAACCATAAACAAGATGAAAAGAAAACCCTCAGAATGGGAGAAAATATTTGCAAATGAATCAACAGACAAAGGATTAATCTCCAAAATATATAAACAGCTCATGCAGCTCAATATTAAAGAAACAAACAACCCAATCCAAAAATGGGCAGAAGACCTAAATAGACATTTCTCCAAAGAAGACATACAGATGGCCAAGAACATTAAAAGCTGCTCAACATCACTAATTATTAGAGAAATGCAAATCAAAACTACAATGAAGTATCACCTCACACCAGTTAGAATGGGCATCATCAGAAAATCTACAAACAACAAATGCTGGAGAGGGTGTGGAGAAAAGGGATCCCTCTTGCACTGTTGGTGGGAATGTAAATTGATACAGCCACTATGGAGAACAGTATGGACGTTCCTTAAAAAACTAAAAATAGAATTACCATATGACCCAGCCATCCCACTACTGTGCATACACCAGAGAAAACCATAATTCAAAAAGACACATGCACCCCAATGTTCATTGCAGCACTGTTTATAATAGCCAGTTCATGGAGGCAACCTAAATACCCATCAACAGATGAATGCATAAAGAAGATGTGGTACATATATACAATGGAATATTACTCAGCCATAAAAAGGAACGAAATTGGGTCATTTGTAGAGACGTGGATGAATCTAGAGACTGTCATAATGAAGTAAGTCAGAAAGAGAAAAACAAATATCGCATATTAACACATATATGTGGAATCTAGAAAAATGGTACAGATGAACTGGTTTGCAGGACAGAAATTGAGACATGAGACACAGATGTAGAGAACAAACGTATGGACACCAAGAGGGGATAGTGGCGGGGGGGTTGGGGTGGTGGTGGGATGAATTGGGAGATTGGGTCTGACATGTACACTGATGTATATAAAATTGATGACTAATAAGAACCTGCTGTATAAAAAAAATATACAATTAAAAATTTTTTAAAACCAATACAAACATTAAAAATGTTTATGATAAACAATAAAAAGAAACCCAATTAAAAATAAGCAGAGTATCTGAATAGACATTTCTCCAAAAAAGATATACAAATAACATGAAAAGGTGACAAAATTCATTAATTATTAGACAAATACAAATCAAATCCACAGTGATATATCCCCTCACACACTCTAGGATGGTTACAATAAGAAAGATGGAAAATAACAAGAGATGGAAAAGATGTGAAAAAATTGGAACACTCATACATTGCTGGTGGGAATGTAAAATAATGCAGCCACTTTTAACAGTCTGGCAGTTCCTCAAAAAGTATAATATAGAGTTACCATGTGACGCAGAAATTACTCCTAGGTATAGACCCAAGAAAACTAAAAAACATGTACATGAATGTGCATATCAGCATTATTTATACAAAAACAGACAAAAAGTAGAAACTCAAATTTCCATCAACTGATACGTAGATTAACAAAATGTGGTATATCCACACAATGGAATATTATGCAAGCATAAAAAGTAAGTAAATACTGAGACATGCTCCAACATGGATGAACTTTGAAGACATTAAGCTACATGAAAGAAGCCAAACACAAAAGGCCATATGTTGTATCGTTCTATTTATATGAAATGTACAGAATAGGCAAATCCATAAAAAGAAAGTAAATTAGTGGTTGCCAGGTGGTACGGGGAAGAGGGTAATTGGATGTGACTGCTAATGGGTATGGGGTTTCTTTTGAGGATGATGAGAATGTTCTGGAATTAGACAGTGTTGATGGTAGAACAATCTTATAAGTATGCTACAAATAACTGAATTGTATACAAGGGTTAACTTTATGGTATGTGAATTATATCTCAAAGAAAGTAAATGATTCATACAGACTTTCTGAGACAAATAAAAACTGAAGGAGTTCATTTCCAGTAGACCTGCCCTGTAATAAATGGTAAAACAAGTTCTTCAGGCCGGAGAAAAATGACATACGTCAGAAACTTGGATCTATATAAGAAAGGAAGAGTGGAAAAGATGGAATAAATAAAGGTAAAATGAAATATTTTTTCTTATTTTTAATTGATCTAAAGGATAACTGTTAAATCATAGTGATAGTAAAAATGTATTGATAGTAAATGATATGACAGTAAAAATGTATTGGGTGCTTATAGCATATGGATCAATGAAATGAGTGAGCAATGTCACAGGGACAGTAGGGAGGAATTGGGAATAAGCTACTATAAGGTATCTGCATGACACGTGTAGTTATAGTATTATTTGAAGGTGGATTTAGATTATTTTATATGTAAAATCACATATACTATACTAGTTCACAAAGCAAGCCTCACTAAATTTCACAGAATAGGTATCATACAGGCTAAGATCTCTGACGACAGAGCAATTGAGAAATTCATTAGAAAATTAGTTACAATTCCTGCATATTTGGAAATTTTAAACACACTGTTAAATACTCACAGGTCCAAAAATCACAATGGATGTTTTAAAAAATTAGATATTAATGATAATGCCAAACTATATGTCAAAACTAATGGGATGTACCAAAATCAGTGTTTTGAAGGAAATGGTTAGCTTTAAATATTATATAAAACTGATGACTGCCTGAAAATTAATGAGCTACATGTCTATTTTAAGTTAGGAAAAGAACCACAAAACTAACCCAAAGAAAGGAGAAAGAAAGATAAAATAAATATGAGTGGGAATTAATGTAATTGAAAAAAATTTACATAGAGAAAATCAACAAAATCAAAAGTTCAAATGTTTGAAAAAAATACCAAGAAAATAAACAAGTCTCCAGTAAAATTGATTAAGGAAAAAGAGTTAAAGCACAAATAAATAATATTATGAATGAAAAGAGTGGGCATTATAGATAAACACTAAAAAGATTTTAAAGTATTGATAATACTATCAACAACCATATGCAAAAAAATCTGAAAAGTTAGGTGAAACGGAATTTGTAAAAAAATATAATTTACCAAAATGCTGCAGAAAGTTCTGTAAGTTGTAAGGAAATTGAAGGAGTGCTTACAATTTTTCCCATGAAGAAAACATCCGTCTCAGATAATTTTATATGAATACTCTACCAAACTGAAGAAAAAGATCATCTCAAACTTATTTAAACTCTTTTCAAAGTAGGAAAGAAGGAATACTCCCCAATTCATTTCAGAAGACCTGTATAACTCTGACACTGATGCCACATATAGTCAAACTGAGAAAGAAAAATAAGGCCATTTCACTCATGAATACAGAATAAAAATTCTAAACAAAATATCAGTAAATCAAATCCAATAACGTATAAAAATAATACATCCTGACCAAGTTATGTTCCTAATAAGTATGTGAGGACAGATTAATATCTGTAAAAAACTATAAATATTCCTATTACAATAATAATTTTTTAAAGAAAAAATATATAATTATCTCAATAGATACAGACAAAACATTTGATAAAAATCAACATAAACACATGATTAAAAAGCTTCAGTGAATTAGGAATAAAAGGGAACTTCCATACTCTAATAAAGAATATCTACCAAAAATCTTACAGAAAGTGAGAAAATGATAAACATAGAATTCAGAATCGGTAAATGGAGATGGGGATAATGTGGGAAAGAACCACACAGATATAAGTAAATGATCATCAAGGTCCTAATTTTTATCTTGAGTGTGGGCTCCCATGGATCTTTATGCTATTACTAACTGAACAAACATACATGGACCAGTGATGAGGGTATGTCTTAAATCAGTGAGTCTCAAAGTGTGGTTCCTGCAGCATCAGCATCCCCTAGAAACTTGCAAAAAATGCAAGTTATCCAGCCCCACCCCTACTGAATCAGAAACTTTGGGGGTGAGGCCCAGCAACATGTGTTTTAACAAGCCCTCCAGGTGATTCTGATGCAGGCTAAAGATAGAGCACCACTGTCATATACTAAGGATTCAAATGTATCCAAGTGTGAACACCTATAGTCCAATTAACAAAAGAGAAAGCGAAGCTGACGGATAAAGCTATACAGCTGGCTCATGGGAGATGACCGTCAAACTTTCTCATTTAGTTGAGTTTAAACTAGATGAGTGGGATGCTGAACATGACTCCCTTTCTTCATGATGCCCTGGTAACAAATCTAAAAGGGAGAAAATGAGGCCTATTACACTATTAAAATCAACAGTAATCCTGAACCCTAGAAACTTGTTACACCTCAGTGTTGTGTCACATTTTATTGTATAGATCCAAAGTCAGAACGACTTTTAGAAAGTAGCGTGACTTCTGCAAATGGGGAGAATAACCTCTAAGAGGTTTTCCTACAGTTTGAAATGAGGGGGAAAAGCACTGATCGGCACAGCACAGGTAACTGGTAGAAAAGTCTAGAGAGGAGAAAGAATGTAGGCTTGTGTGTTGAGAACTACTGGACATTGCTGCCCAAGACAAAGTACAATTTTTGGAGTGTAGTATATCTCTGTAAAAGTCACACTAGAAGCATCTTGTCTTCCAGATAAGAATTATACCTTATGAACCTCTGCCAACTCATGGTCCATCCTTGCAGCCCTCTTTAGAAAACCATCTTTGGTGGTTGTGACTTTTGGTTTTGGAGATCTGATTCGGGGTTGTGTCACAAAATCTGGGAGACATGACTCAAGTTCGACTAATCCTGTAGGAAGGAAGTACATGTTTAGTATCCGGTGCTTAAATACATCATTTGAAAGCATGCTGTTAATTTTAGTAGTTGTTTGCCAAGTGGTTTAATTTAGAATTATTGATAAGGTGTACCTCATATAATTGAACTGTCCCTGAAATATAAAGGAAATTTCTATATAATTAACTTATATTCTTGATGACTTAGATTATAAAATAAGAAATGCATTCTAAAATGAAAACATTGCCCTACAAAAATGTAACATTCCACAATAATAGACAGAAAATTAATGATCATATGAAACATGGCACCACCATTCTAAAGTGGATGTACACCAGGTTATCATATTCAGCTCTGGAGATGGTCAGCCAGAGGTGCAAGTTCAATTGTGTGACCATCAACTCATGATCTTGGCCATGTGATACTCCAACCTCTCAACTGAAATTTAAATAATTTAAAAAAGTCTCTCTTGGACTTTATAACAGGTATAACCCTCTCCACTAATTTATCCCCTACTTATCCATCCCCTTGCCCACTAGTTTTCTGGCATTTCTTCATAAAGAGCCGATTTCATTATATATTTCTTGTTTGCTTCACAAACCTGGTATAAAATTTTTTCTATTTCATTTTTGCAAAACTTTTATTTTACTGACATTAAACATGTTTGAATGTTTAGTAGTTTACTGACTTTACTCCTTAACAAATTGTTGCATAGTGTATCCATTTATTTATTTGGGTCTTAGAAGTTTTTATTGGTTTCTATGAACTCATATTATTATTATTATTATTTTTTTTTTTTTTGCGGTACGCGGGCCTCTCACTGTTGCGGCCTCTCCCGTTGCGGAGCACAGGCTCCGGACGCTCAGGCTCAGCGGCCACGGCTCACGGGCCCAGCCGCTCCGCGGCATGTGGGATCTTCCCGGACCGGGGCACGAACCCGCGTCCCCTGCATCGGCAGGCGGACTCCCAACCACTGCGCCACCAGGGAAGCCTGAACTCATATTATTAATAATACTAAACATGTAATTGCTATTTCTTGCAAATATTTAAATTTTTGATTAGCTTTTAATCTAAACTGCTATATTTTATATATTTATATTTCTAAGATAATCCTCTTATACTAGACTTGTAATTATGTGAACTGCTTACCTTCATAGGTGTTGAGATAGTGGTTTTTTACTACAAAGTCCTCTGAGTTGTTGTCTGTGAAACGACCAAGGCGAGATAGAGGTCCATAGACCTGTGATGCATAATCAGAATAATCCTTGATGATATTTCTTCTCTCCAACTTCCCTTCTATATTCTTTCCCTTTCCCAAAAGTTTTCTGATTGCTAAAATAAAACATACCTCCATGACTATCTCCAAAATATTGTTCTGAATGGTCCAAATGCAGACTAGTAAACCATAGTTTTATTCACAGGAAGGCTACTGAACTGAATGAATTTCATTATGATCACTCACTGCAGCCAGAACACTTAAAACACAGATCTGACATCTGTGTGATCCAGATTGTCATGAGACAGGTGGCCATGACAGAAGCTGAATCAGCTAGTGTTCTCAACTGGTACTCATCAAAAATCTTTTATAACTGCATTCTAAGCTCCGGGCCAGAAAGAGGTATTCAATGAAAGTTTGTCAAATGAATGAAAGAAACACAAAGTAACTGAAAACTACATGTTTTCAGTAGAGACTGAGGGAATTATTCTCTCCTAAGAGAATAATTAAAAGGGAAGGAAGACTACAGGTTCTTCAAAAATTTCTGTCCATCTTGGCTAACACCAGAATAAATCAGAATATATCCAAGCTTATAGATTTCAGAATTGTTTGGCAGTCTCAGCTGTACACTGTAGGAGTTTACTCATCTAAGGAGTCAGGCTTACTACTTCCACCTGTTCCTTTTCTTTCAATCCCATCACAGACCCATCCCCTTTTGAAGGCTCTACATCATGCACTCTCAATGGTGTAAAACAATATGAGATTTTGAAGTCACAATTGAAAGAGGTGGTTGCACTTGCCACTGCTGCCTTTTGGATGTTATTTATATTTGATCCTCAGTGCTTCTGTGTGTGACTTGGGATTTCATAATTACATAAAAATAGTTTACATTTTAATAGTCATTTATAAAAATTAGTCAACCCATCATTGGTTATATCTAGTACTGAAAAGAAAAAACTGTTGACCATATCTAAATGCATACCTAGCACCTAGGTAAGTAAAAAGTCATTTTCTCACACACACACACACAAATTCAGGGTCATATAACAGTGAGAACAGATAACAGGGACCTGACTTATCTGGGGGTGGGGGTCCTTGAAGGTCTCCCCTGAGGAAGTGACATTTGAGTTGTGCCTTAGCCTGGGTTCCCCCACAGGCAGAACCTGAGACAAAGGCATGCGTACAGGTAGTTTATTTGGGAAGGTGATCCCAGAGGGCAAGAGAGAGGGACAGGAGGAGTAAAAAAAAAAAAAAAAAGAAAGTAAGTCAACCCATCACTAGTTATATCAACTACTGAAAAGAAAAAATGTTGACAGTATCTAAATGCATAGGTGCAGCTAGTTAAGTTAAAAGTTATTTTCTCACATCAAGAAAACGTTTAAAAGTTCACTAAAAATAACTTTTAAGGGATTAACTTAATTTTTTGTAATTGTTTTGCTAGGAAAAATATTTTGAATAATTTTTAATGTGATTACATTGCTATTATGTGTATAAACTGGTAATTTGCATATATGTGATGCATTACAATTTTTATAAGTAAATTCATTATATTAAAAGTCACTCAGCAAATATAGCAAATAAAGCTAAATGCTAATAAGTTAAATTTTCTTAATTAAAATTTTTTATTTAGTTATTCTTAATCCTCCACTGACTCCTCTTTTTATGTATAAAGTACAGATATATTTATAGTACATAAACAGATATACAGTATACCTGTGGTATTAAAATTTCATGGCAGGGGGATGAATTGGAAAAAAGATGTCTGAATGTCTTTTTTAGTGGAAACAATGAAAAAAAGGTTGAGAAACAGGGCTCTCTATCCAGGGCCTCAGCCCATGAATATGGGGAGCCCAACACCTACACACAAAAACACACACACGCCCCATAATGTCAATAACTTGACTACCTGTTAGAACATAATTACTTGATTTTCTTAGTGAGGAATTTTCCTCCACCCTTCTACTTTTGAGAAATAACTCATCTCCTGTTCCTTATCTATTAACTAACACTAGGACCAAAAAAGAATTATATCACAGTTAAATCAGGTTTGGTCAAAGACCCAAAGCAGAGCCAACTTTTCCATTCTCTTCACGGTTCATACTGCACCATCACCTGATACATGTGTGCGGTGAATCTGTGCCAACTTTGCCTCCTTCGCCTCCTGCAGTTTAGACCACTGGGCATTCAAGCACGCCATGTTTACTTCATTTTGATTCTCATCACGCTTCTTCAGCAGCTCTTTTAGAACTTCCAGGCGAATCTCCTGCAGTCTTCAAGTAAATCACAAAACATAAAGAAGTCTACAATCTCTCAAATAGGGTGCTCTACTACAGAGAAAAGGAACACTTGCCATAAACAGAAGCTTCTCTTTGGGCTGGTATCATATTCATGTATCTTAAAAAGACCACTTTGGCAAAAGTGTGACAAATGAATTGGGGGTTTGGGGTGGCAACTCAATAGTGAGTCTCTGTATAAGAGGAATATGTATGGGTGTAGTTCTGAAGGACAAAAAAGAGTTTGCTAGGTAGATGGGGTAAAAAAGGGTTCTCCAGGCAGATGGGCCTAAGTGAACAGCGAATGTTTGTGCATAGTTCCAGGTCGACTGGTATTGCTGGAGGGTTAAGTAATAGGAGGAGTGAGAGAAAATGAGGTTGTGGCATGCAGCCTTAAGGGGTGAATGTGAAAATGCCAGCAGGTGACACATATAGATAATTATTCTTCGCTTCCCTTCCCTTCACCTTCACCTTGTTCTCCCAGGACTACCTTGCTTATGTGTACATATGACTTCAAAATTTGTACTTCAGACCAGGTATTTCTGAACTAGAACTTCTATCTACTTGAATCTCCAGCTATATCCCCTGACAACCTCAAAAAAACCTCACTCATTCTATTCCCCCAGAAATCTACCCTTTCTCTTACCTTCTTCCCTCCTCTAATGATTCCTTCTCTAAAACACTTCTTACATCTGTTCCCTAGCGCATGTCTTTGTCACCCTTCTCCTGACTTGGACTCTGGTTGTTAGTCTAGTCTTTCCCCCTTCCAATCTTTGTTCCACACAGTGGTCAAGATTTTCCTTTCTAAAATGGAGATTTGAATATTTTGCTCTTACTTAAAAATTTACACAGTAATTTATTCAGTCATTCATTTGTCAAATATTTATGCCAGGCAGGGAATAAACAATGGTGAACAAGATAAAATACGTTGTCTCAAGAAGCACTGTTCTAGTGGAGTAGACATATAAACCAACATTTACAACACAGGGAGATACATACCAGGCCAAAAGAATGAAAAGACCCCTGTGGGAGAAGAAATGGCAGAGCGCCTCTTCTAGCACCATTCCCAGTTGATCAAAGGGAAGGAGGGGGATGGTGGGGAAGCCTTCCTTCAGGAGCCATTAACTCAGCACTTGAGGATAAACAAGGGTTGAGATTTGCCACATTGACAAGGGAGAAGTGCGGCCTCAGCAGAGAGAGCTGAATATTCTACTCAAAAGGACTAGAGACAGGGCTTCCCTGGTGGCGCAGTGGTTGAGAGTCCGCCTGCCAATGCAGGGGACACGGGTTCGTGCCCCGGTCTGGGAGGATCCCACATGCCGCGGAGCGGCTGGGCCTGTGGACCACGGCCGCTGAGCCTGCGCGTCCGGAGCGTGTGCTCCGCGACGGGAGAGGCCACAACAGTGAGAGGCCCGCGTACCGCAAAAAAAAAAAAAAGGACTAGAGACAGAGCAAACATGTCATACTGGTGGAGGTTCTCAAAGTGAATATACATGGGAGAGTAGGGAAACAGTGACAAGTAAATACAGGGAGGTAGGCGTTTTTAAAAATAAGCACACACCAACAGTCCCTTCTTTCTAGAGTTGGAAATCCTAGGTTCAATTCTCAACTTCATCACTTACCTCAGCCTCTTCAATCATAAAATGGACATAATAATAGTATCCATCCCCTAAGGTTGTTGTGAACGTTAAATGAGTGAATGCACACAGCATGCTAGAACAGTTCTCAAACTTGAGCATACATCAGATAACCTGGAGGACTTGCTATGACGCAAATTGCTGTGCCCCGCCCCCTGCTTCAGTAGGTCTGGGATGGAACCTGAGAATTTGCATTTCTAACAAGTTTCCAGGTAAGTGCTGATGCCACTCATCTGTGGACCACACTCTGAGCACTACTGGCTTAGAACTTAGCTCAAGCATGAAATAAGCACTCTGTAAGTGTTGAATGCTTTATGAATATCATCATTATCATCTCCATCACCATCATCAACAATATTATCATCTACCTGATAGCTTTTTACTCATCCTTCTACATACAGCTCAGAAGCTACCTCATCTCAGTAATTTTCCCAAATATCTACTAAATATCTGTTAGTTCTCAAACAGAACTAACTGTTCTCCTGCCTGGGTTCCCCTAGCTCTTTTTGTATAGAGCAGCACATCACCTGAAGATCCTGCCTGTGAGTTATTGGTTTTAAGGTCTTTCACTCCATCCCCACCCACCTGCCCCCCTTCCACCCCTCACCCCCTGTTCCAGTGGTCCATAAGGAGCTCTGTCAGGGTAAAGCAGTTTCCTGTTTCCAGTCCTGAGGAGGGACTCAAAATATATTTATTAAAATTAACCTCAGTTTAACCAAAGTACTCATGTTCTCAGGTGATATCTTCATTCTGGCCAGATACATTTTTAATATTCTTAATGTCCTTCTGACAAGAATATTCCTCTTCAAACTGCAGAAGTAAATTTAAATTTCTGCAGACAGGATTGAGTATGTGACACCTACTCTGCCCCAAACACTATTTTCTATTAAATTGCAAGCTTTTAACCAAACATCACAGTCTGCATTCAGGGTTAATCAGAAGGTGTTGCAAAAAGATAAACATATTTTGAATTCAGAACCACACTGAATCCCTAACTCTATTGGCCCCTAGCTTGCTTGCATGTAAGCACACTGTCAGGGGCTTGGTAGTACTTCTGTGAGCAATGAAGTACCTCAGCACAGCCTGAAACAAATGGCACCCTTAAACTTCCTTTCCTTTCCTTCTTGCTAGGGAGCTGTAATTTTTTGGTCCTCATCATTTCTACATATTCCAGAGACAACCACATTACTGAAAATACATCAGTTAAAATGACTGAAAATTCAACGAGAAATACCTTAGCATATTATTACTTATGTACTATGAGCTCATCTCTTCATTGAAAAGTTCCACTGTTTGTCTTTTAAACAGAAAAATGCCTCATTGGCTATAGCTAGAACCCAAGGTGTACCGACGGTGAATCCAGTACCAGGAGGAAAGAGATGGGGTCAGCCAAGAGGCTGTTTGATGGATAGGAAGAGGGCCAAGGTCTAGGGACCATGGCACTGGGAATGAACAGAAAAGGACAGTTTGAAAGACATTTTGCAGAAATCAGTGGGATTCTAGGTAAGACCCTAAAGAGAAAAGGGAAGAGAAGAATCAGAGATGCCTTGAGGAATTGTTTAAATTTGGGTTCCACACTGAACTACACACACAAAGAAGGCATTATACATTTTTATATTATTGGAGAGAAAATTATAGAGCTATTGCTCCTGAAGCCCAATTTCCTAACTCTACAGATTAAGGATTGCTTTTAAACCCATACATTTGGGTAAACTCTCTATATGTTAAAAGTATTAACATTAATCCCATCTGTGCAGAAGCAATTATCTGCGTGATTAAGAACCTACTTTTCGATCTCCTGCTCTCTGAAGGCCCACTCCTTCCTCTCCATGGCATTCATCATCCTCCTCCTCTTCTCAAACTGGGAGGTGTCACTCAGAGCGGGGAGAGTGGCTTCCCAAGCACGCTTCTCCCGGGCACGTTCTATCATCTCTACCTCAGCTTGTCCTGCCGGAAGGCCTCGACCTGGAAGATGAAGCAGAACACTTTAGAAACACACAGACAAACTCATGTACCTACCAGTATTTAATTTACTCCCTTTCAGTTCCTGTCCTCTTTAAATTCAAGGGTTATGACAGGATGAAATGATATCAGGATACATCTCCAGATGTGCCTCAGAGTTTATTATCTGCCCTGCACTGTCTCTTGTTAACAATTCAGCCAGAAGACATTTTAGTTACATGTAAGATGCTAGAAAGTATTTGAAGATATTAGGTGATTATGAAATAATCACACCTTGGAATGTCCTCTATTGGAAAAATCCATATTTTGAAATACAAAGAAATATCAAAATAGCTTGCAGAGAGGTCATAGTATGTGGTGAAACTCAGAATTTGCAAATGGCAATCTGACCCTTATGGTCTTATGTATTACACTATACTCCCTCTCTAATAAAAACAAACATGAACTATACAGACAAGCCCACAGCTAATATCACACTCAACAGTGAAAGGCTAAAAGCTTTTCCTCTAAGATCAGGAAAAAGAAAATGGCGCACTCTCTCACCACTCCTATTTACATAATACTGGAAGCCCTAGCCAGAGAAATCAAGCAAAAAAAAAAAAAAAAAAGAAAAAGAAAAAGGCATGCAAATCAGAAAGGAAGAAGTAAAATCATCTCCATTTGCAGATGACATGATCTTATGTAGAGAAAACTCTAAAGACTCTATCAAAAAACTGTTAGAACTAATAAATAAATAAAGTTGCAGGATACAAAATCAATACATGAAAATCAGTTGTATTTATACACACTAACAATATCTATAAAAGAAATAAAACGATTCCATTTACAATAGTATCAAAAACAATAAAATTCTTAGGAGTAAATTTAACCAAGGAGGTGAAAAATCTATATGGTGAAAACTATTAAAACATTGATGAAAAAAATTGAAGAAGACACAAGTAAAAAATATATATATATCCCATGTTCATGGATTGGAAGAACTAATATTTTTAAAATGCCCCTACTACGCAAAGCCATCCATAGATACATCCCTATCAAGATTCTAGTGGTGTTTTTCACAGAAATAGAAAAAACAATCCTAAAATTTATACGTAGCCATAAAAGACCCATATAGCCAAAGCAATGTTAAGAAAGAACAAAATTGGAAGAAACACACTTCCTGATTTCAAACTATATTACAAAGCTACAGTAATCAGAACAGTATAGTACTGGCATAAAAACAGACACACAGAGCAATGGAACAGAATAAAGAGCCAGAAGTAAACCCATGCATGCGTAGTCAACTAATATTTGACAAGGGAGTCAAAAATAGTCAATAGGGAAAAGACAGTCTCTTCAATAAGTGGTGCTAGGAAAACTGGGTATTCACATGCAGAAGAATGAAACTGGATCCTTATCTTACATTTTTCACAAAAATTAACTTGAAATGGATTAAAGACTTAAATGTAAAACGCTTAGAAGAAAAGATAAGGAAAAAGGTCCTTGATATTAGTCTTGGCAATGATATTTTAGATATGACACAAAAAGCACAAGCAACAAAAACAAAAATAAACAAATTGGACTACATCAAACCAAAAATCTTCTACACAGCAAAAGAAACAATCAACAAAATGAAAAAGAAACCTATGAAATGGGCAAAAACATTTGCAAACCATATATCTGATAAGGGGTTATATTCTAAATATATTAGGAACAGATATTACTCAAAACAAAAAACAATGTGATTTTAAAATGGGCAAAAGACCTGAATAGACACTTTCCCAAAAAAGATACAGAGATGGCTAACAGGTACATGAAAAGGTGTTCAACATCACTAATCATCAGGGAATTGCAAATCAAAACTACAGTGAGATATCACCTCATGCCTGTTAGAATGGCTATTATCAAATAGAAGAAAGAGGATGCTCTCCTCTTCCAAGATGGACTGCATTCTGCCTATGGAATGTGTATCTCTGCTTTCATTTTACTATGGTTTAATTCTTTCTTGTGAGAAGCCACGGACCCTCACTTGGTGGCCTGTCCCAGGAACTTAGCCAAGACCTGGGACATGACCACCCTCTTCAAGCCCCATTTTCTTGTAACCTCTTTACAAAGGATATTAATAAATCTACTTCTTACCCAAAAAAAGAAAAAAAAAGACAAGCAATAACAAATGCTGGCAAGGATGTGGAGAAAAGGAAACCCTTGTGCACTGTTGGGGGGAATGTAAATTGGTACAGTCATTATGGCAAATAGTTCCATAAGAATTCCATAGAGGTTCCTCAAAAAATTAAAAATAGAACGACCATATGACCTAGCAATTTCCCTTCTGGGTATATAGCTGAAGGAAATGAAATCACTACATCAAAGAGGTATCTGCACCCCATGTTCATTGCAGCATTATTTACAATAGTCAAGACATGGAAACAGCTGAAGTGTCTATGGGCAGATTAATGGATAAAGTGATATATATAAGGCGATATATATATATATATATATATATATATATATATATAGTGATATATATATATTCATTCACAAAAAAAGAAGAGAATCCTGCCATTTGTGATAACATGGATGAAACTTGAGGGCATTATGCTAAGCAAAATAAGTCAGTCAGAAACAGATGAATACTGTATAATCTCATTATATCTGGAATCTAAAAAACTGGATTCATAGAAACAGAGAGTACACTGGTGGTTGCCAGGGGCAAAGTGGTGGGAGAAATGGGTGAAAGTGATCAAAGGGTACAAACTTTCAGTTATAAGATGAATAAATTCTGGAGAGCTAATGTACAGCATGCTGACTACACTTAACAAAACTGTATTGTATACTTGAACGTTGCTAAGACTGAATCTTAAATGCTCTCACCACACACACACACACACACACACACACACACACACACACAGTAAATATGTGGGGTGATGGATGTGTTAACTACCCTTATTGTGGTAATCATTTTGCAATATATATGTGTACCAAATCATCATGTAGTACATCTTAAACTTACACAATGTTACATGTCAATTATGTCTAAATGAAGCTAGGAAAAAGAACTATACATAAAGAAAATATAGTATTATTTTTAATTTAACATTTACATATGTGATATTTTACTATAAATATTCTGTTACTTGCTTTTTTTATTCAGCTTTGTTTTGGGAATCTGGCCACGCCGATATATAGAGACGTAATTTCATTCTTCCATTGTAGGACTCTACCACAATTTAAGCTATCTGCTCAAATTGACATTTAGATTGGTTCTAATTTTTTTTTTTTTTTTTTTTTTTGTGGTACGCGGGCCTCTCACTGTTGCGCCCTCTCCCGCTGTGGAGCACAGGCTCCGGACGCGCAGGCTCAGCGGCCATGGCTCAAGGGCCCAGCCGCTCCGCAGCATGTGGGATCTTCCCGGACCAGGACATGAACCCATGTCCCCTGCATCGGCAGGCGGACTCTCAACCACTGCGCCACCAGGGAAGCCCTGGTTCTAATTTTTTGATTACACATAATAATGCTGCAACAAACATCTAATACTGGTCTCATTATGCCCATGTATGAATTTCTCTAGGAACCTTAGAAGGATCTAGAGCCTAGCAACTAATCACAAAATATAATCATTTAAAATATTTCTGAATATTGCCAAATTTGCCTCCACAAAGCATATTTTTTCTCAAGCTTCCTGAGATTCTCCTGACCCTCTTCCACAGTCCATGCTACCTAGTCTCAGCTGCTTTTCACAGTCCTTACAAGTATTTAGTGGTTCAAAGACTCATATATATGTGAGTTTCACTGAGAATAGAATTTGTTCTTGGGAGTTGTTCTTTTAGAGTTGTGCTTGTTGCTTTTATATAATTTCTGGGAAGAGAAAAGATGCTGATTTACATACATGGTTACACTGCGAGTAGAGATTTGGATTAGAATTGCTTGAAGATATAAAATACTTGTGAGAGAAATAATACCTATTCAAGCATGAGTCTTCCCATTTATAAACACGATGTTCCTTTTTTTTTTTGTCAAATCTTTGTGTATGTGCTTAAGGAACAATTTATATTTTTCTCCATAAATGCCTTGTGCATGTTTTATTAAGTGCTTTCCTGGGACTTTGTTATTTGTTGCTATTAAAAATATGATTTCCCAATAATATTTCTTTTTCTTTTTCTTTTTTTTTTTTTGCGGTACACGGGCCTCTCACTGTTGTGGCCTCTCCCGTTGCGGAGCACAGGCTTTGGATGCACAGGCTCAGCAGCCATGGCTCATGGGCCCAGCCGCTCCATGGCAGGTGGGATCCTCCTGGACCGGGGCACGAACCCATGTCCCCTGCATCGGCAGGCGGACTCTCAACCACTGCACCACCAGGGAAGCCCTCAATAATATTTCTAATTACATACAAAAATTACTGATATTTGTATGTTGGTTTCATAATAGGATACCTTATTAAACTGAGGTTCTTAGTTCTGATAACTTATTTCATTTGATTTTTCTATATGAGTACATTGTCTGCAAATATAGTTTTGCTTTTTCATTCTAATCCTCATACCTAATTCTTCTTCTCTTATCTTACTACACTGACTCAATTATTTCTCTATCAGGATGCTATTACTGTCATATTGGGCAAACAATTAATTGTTGGATGAAACTGCCCCATGCAGGGCAGGATGTTTAGTATCCATGCCAGCCTACCTCCCCCAAACCCAACCCATTTGTCTCATCATTATTACATACAAAAATGCCACCCAGGTTTCCAAATGTCCCTAGGGGTGGTGGGTCATAGCCTAGTTTAATAAGCTCTGGGCTAGGATCTTCTCTGCATTGCTAAATAATAGTGGTGATGAAGGAATCACTGTCTTTTTCTTTATTTTAAGGGTAAAGCTTCTCAAGTCTCACCTTCAGTATATGTTTATCGAAGATAACCTTTATTAAGTTACCAAAATTCCCTTCTGATCTCAGCTTACTTAGAGTTTATAACATGAATGTATGTTGAATGTTATCAAACAGTACTTTTCCTGCACCTATAAAAGCATTTTTCTGACATTTTCTGTTAAAATGGTAAAATGTATTGGTTAGTTTTCTGATATTGTACTAAACTTGAATTTGTACAATTAACCCATTTGGTTATGATAAGTCATCTTTTTAAAATACTACAAGAGGGCTTCCCTGGTGGCAAAGTGGTTAAGAATCCACCTGCCAATGCAGGGGACACAGGTTCGAGCCCTGGTCCGGGAATATCTCACATGCCGTGGAGCAACTAAGCCTGTGTGCCACAACTACTGAGCCTGCACTCTAGAGCCTGCAAGCCACAACTACTGAGCCCACGTGCCACAACTACTGAAGCCTGTGCACCTAGAGCCCGTGCTCCACCACAAGAGAAGCCACGACAATGAGAAGCCTGCACACGGCAACAAACTGTAGCCCCCGCTCACTGCAACTAGAGAAAGCCCGCGCACAGCAACGAAGACCCAACACAGCCATAAATAAATAAATAAATAAATAAAAAAGCGTACAATTCAATGGTGTTTATAAATAAATAAATAAATAAAATACTACAAGATTTGATTGCTGAACCTAGGGTTTCTGCTCCAGCAACTTGGGAGATGACCCTGCTCCAATAGGGCAGTGATGGCCACTGAGCAGAGAGGAAGGCCTGCCTCACACCTGGCTATGGCCCTACCCCCTCCATCTCCAACCCTACCTCCTACCAAGTTGATAGCTGGCAGCACACCCTGAGTAAACAAATGGCTTCTGTTCACGTCAAATCTAGCTCTCCCACCAAAAGCACTGGGCACATGCAGACTATATAGGGACACTTGTACCTAAGCCCACCCATTAAAGATTGCTGTAGGCAACTGTTTCACCTAAATTCACAGAGACAGAGAAAGTTAAGCAAAATGAAAAGACACAGGAATGCATCTCAGTTGAAAGAGCAAGAAAAAAACCCTGGTAAAAATAATGAAACAGAAATAATTTATAAGATAAAAAATTCAAAGCATTAGTAATAAGAATGCAAGCTGAATTAGGGAAAGAATAGATAAGCAGAGTGAGAATTTTAACAAGGAACTAGAAAATATAAAAAAGAACCAGTCAGAACTGAAGAATACAATAACTGACATCAAAAACACCCTAGAAAGGGTACTTCCCTGGTAGCTCAGTTGTTAAGAATCTGCCTGCCAATGCAGGGGACATGGGTTCGAGCCCTGATCTGGGAAGATCCCACATGCCGTGGAGCAACTAAGCCTGTGCGCCACAACTACTGAGCCTGCGCTCTAGAGCCCACAAGCCACAACTACTGAACCCACGTGCCACAACTACTGAAGCCTGTGTGCCTAGAGCCTGTGCTCCGCAACGAGAAGCCACTGCAATGAGAAGACTGTGCACCACAACTAAGAGTAGCCCCCACTCACAACTAGAGAAAGCCCGCATGCAGCAACAAAGACCCAACACAGCCAAAAATAAATAAAAATAAATTAATTAATTAATTTAAAAGATGATGAATAAAAGCTTGTCTTAAAAAAAAACACACACACTAGAAGGAATGAATAGCAACTAAGTGATAAAGAAGAATGCATACGTGATCTGGAAGATGGAAATGGAAATCACCCAATCAATGCAGTAAAAAGAAAAACAAACTTTAAAAAATGAGAATAGTTTAAGAGATCTCTGGGATAACATCAAGTGTACCAACATTCCCATTATAGGGGTTTCAGAAGGAGAAGAGAGAGAAAGGTTGTGAAATGTATTTGAAGAAATTATGACTGAAAACTTCTGGAACCTGAAGAAGGAAGCAAATATCCAAGTACAGGAAGCAAAGAAAGTTCCAAACAAGATGAACCAAAACAGACCCACATCAAGATAAATCATAATGAAATTGGTAAAAATTAAAGAGAGAATTCTGAAGGCAGCAAGAAAAAAAACAGAGTCATTTACAAAGGAATACCCATAAGGCTATCAGCCAACGTCTCTGCAGAGACTCTGCAGGCCAGAGAGAGTGACATGATATATTCAAAGTGCTAAAAGAGAAAAATCTGCAACCTAGGATATTCTATCCAGCAGGATTATCATTTAGAATTGAAGGGGAGATAAAGAACTTCTCAGACAAGCAAAAAACTAATAGAGCTCATCAATACTAAACCTACCCTAAAAGAAATGTTAAAGGGTCTTCTGTAAGTGGAAAGAAAAGGCTATAATAAAAGGTAAGAATCTATGTGGAGGAGGGGAGTAAAAAGGTAGATATTTTGAATGGGTGTGAACTTAAATTACTACCACATAAAACAAGTAGATGTAGTTATAGGTCATAATATAGGAATTCCACGGTAACCACAAATCAAAAACCTACAACAGATACACAAAAATGGAGAGGAAAGGAACATAAGCATACTAGTAAAGAAAATCATCAAACCACAAAGGAAGAAAAAGAAACTAAAAGAAGAAGAAAAGAACAGGAAAGACCTACAAAAACAACCAGAAAACAAGTAACAAAATGGCAATAAGTACATAACTATCAACAATTAATTTAAGAAAAAAAAATGTCATGAAGAACCTAGGGGTAAGACAGGAATAAAGACACAGACCTACTAGAGAATGGACTTGAGGATATGAGGAGGGGGAAGGGTAAGCTGTGACAAAGCGAGAGAGAGGCATGGACATATATACACTACCAAACTTCCTGCCATGCGGGAAGCAGCCGCATAGCACAGGGAGATCAGCTCGGTGCTTTGTGACCACCTGGAGGGGTGGGATAGGGAGGGTGGGAGGGAGGGAGATGCAAGAGGGAAGAGATATGGGAACATATGTATATGTATAACTGATTCACTTTGTTATAAAGCAGAAACTAACACACCATTGTAAAGCAATTATACTCCAATAAAGATGTAAAAAAAAAAATGTCAATGAACTAAATGCTCCAATCAAAAGACACAGGGTGGCTGAATGGATAAAAATGCAAGACCCATCTCTAGGCTGCTTACAAAAGATGCACTTCAGAACTAAAGACACACAGAGACAAAGTGAGAGGATGGAAAAAGATATTTCATGAAACAGAAATGACAAGAAAACGAGGGTAGCAATACTCATATCAGACAAAATATACTTTAAAACAAAGGCTATAAAGAAAAAGAATGGCATTATATAATGATAAAGAGATCAATAGAAGAGAGGATATTATACTCGTTAACATATATGCACCTAGTACTGGAGCACCTAAATATATAAATCAAATATTAACAGACAAAAGGGAGAAATTGACAGTAATATAACAATAGTAGAGGACTTTAACACCCTACTTATATCTGTGGACAGATCATCCAGATAGAAAATCAATAAGGCATTAGTGGTCTTAAATGATACAATAGACCATACGTTGGACTTAATAGATACCTACAGGACATCTATCCAAAAACAGCAGAATACACATTCTTTTCAAGTGCACATGGAATATTCTCCAGGATCACATACTAGGCCATAAAACAAGTCTCAACAAATCTAAGAGAACAGAAATTATATCAAGCATATTTTCTGACCACAACAGTATGAAACTAAAAATCAATTATGGCAAGAAAAATGGGAAAAGCACACACATGTAGAGATTAAACAACATGCTACTAAAAAACCAGAGGATCGATGAAGAAATCAAACAGAAAATCAGAAAATATCTTGACAAATGAAAATGGAAACACAACCTTCCAAAAATTTATGGGATGCAGCAAAAGCAGTTCTAGAAGGGAATTTTGTAGCAATACAGGCCTTCCTCAAGAAACAAGAAAAATCTCAAATAAACAACCTAACCTACCACCTAAAGGAATTAGAAAAAGAAGAGTGAAGCCCAAAGTCAGCAGAAGGAAGGAAATAATAAAAATCAGAGAGGAAATAAATAGAGCAAAAAAAAAATTAGAAAAGATCAATGAAACCAAGAACTGGTTCTTTGAAAAGATAAACAAAATTGATAAAACTTTAGCCAGGCTAACAAGAAAAGAGAGAGGACCCAGGTAAACAAAATAAGAATCAAAAGAGGAGAAGTAACAACCAATAACACAGAGATTTACAAACTCATAACAAAGTATTACTAACAGTTATAAGCCAACTAATTGGACAACCTAGAAGAAATGGAGAAATTTCTAGAAACATACAAATTTCCAAGACTGAATGAGGAAGAAAAAGATCATCTCAACAGACAGATCACTAGTAGTGAAATTGAATTTGTGATTTAAAAAACTCCTAACAAACAAAAATCCGTGACCAGTCATCTTCACAGGGGAATTTTACCAAACTTATAAAGAAGAGCTAATAATATCTTTCTCTAATCCAAACACTTGAAGAGAATGAAACACTCCCAAATTCATTCTATGTGGCTACCACTGCCCTGATATCAAAACCAGACAAAGACACTGCAAAAAAAGATTACAGGCTGGGCTTCCATGGTGGTTCAGTAGTTGAGTGTCCACCTGCCAAAGCAGAGGACATGGGTTTGTGCCCCCATCTGGGAAGATCCCACATGCCGTGGAGTGGCTAGGCCCGTGAGCCATGGCCACTGAGCCTGCATGTCCGGAGCCTGTGCTCCACAACGGGAGAGGCCGCCACAGTGAGAGGCCCACGTACTGCAAAAAAAAAAAAGACTACAGGCCAATATCTTTGATGAATATAGATACAAAAATCCTCAACAAAATATTAGCAAACTGAATCCAACAATATATAAAACGGATTATACACCATCATCAAGTGAGATTTATTTGAGGGATGCAAGGATGGTTCAGTATTTGCAAATCAATCAATGCAATACACCACAGTAACAAAAGGAAGGAGAAGAATCACACAATCATTTCAATAGATACAGAAAAAGCATTTGACAAAATTCAAAATCCAGTCATGATAAAAACTATCATCAACATTGGTATAGAGAGAACACACCTCAGCATAATAAAGGCCATTTATGACAAACTCACAGCTTACATCATACTAAAAGGTGAAAAGCTTTCAGTCTTTACTCTAAAATAAGAAAAAGACAAGGATGCCCACTCTCACCACTTCTATTTAATGTAGTATTGGAAGTTCTAGTCACAGCAATCAGACAAGAAAAAAAATGCATCCAAATTAGAAGGGAAGAAGTAAAACTATCATTCTTTGTGTATGACATGATACTATATATAGAAAACCCAAAGTTGTGACATGATACTATATATAGAAAACCCAAAGTCTAATACCCAAAAAGGTATTAGAACTAAAAATGAATTCAGCAAAGTTGCAGGATACAAGATTAATATACAGAAATATTTTACTTTTCTATATACTAACAAAGAACTATCAGAAAGAGAAAGCAAAACAGAAAAAAATCCCATTTAAAATCCCATCAAAAAGAGTAAAATACTAAGAATAAACTTAACCAAGGAGGTGAGAGACCTATACTCTAAAAACTATAAAACATTGATGAAGGAATTTAGAAATGATACCAAGAAATAGAAAAATATCCTGTGTTTTGGATTGGAAGAATTAATATTGCTAAAATGTCCATACCACCCAAAGCAATCTACAGATTTAATTCAATCCCTAACAAAATACCCATGACATTTCAACAGAACTAGAGTAATCCTAAAATCCATATGAAACCACAAAAGACTCCAAATTGCTAAAGTAATTTGAGAAAAAAGAACAAAGCTGGATGTATCATGCTCCCTGACTTCAGACTATACTACAAAACTACAGTAATGAAAACAGCATGGTACTGGCACAAAAACAGATATAGAGATCAATGGAACAGAATAGAGAACTCAGAAACTCATACTCCTATGATCAATTAATCTATGACAAAGGAGGCAAGAATATACAATGGAGAAAATACAGTCTCTTCAATAAATGGTACTGGGAAAACGGGACAGATACATGTAAAAGAATGAAATTAGAACATTCTCTCACAACATATACAAAATAAACTCAAAATGGACTAAAGACCTAAGTATAAGACCCGAAACCATAAAATTCCTAGAAGAAAACATAGGCAGAACACTCTGACATAAATCATAGCCATATTCTTCTGGATCTGTCTCCTAAGGCAAAGGAAACAAAAGCAAAAATAAACAAATGGGACCTAATTAAACTCAAAAGCTTTTGCACAGCAAATCATTGACAAAATGAAAAGACAACCTACTGAAAGGGAGAAAATATTTGCTAGTGATGTAACTGACAAGTGGTTAATATCAAAATATATAAACAGCTCATACAACTCAATATCTAAAAAACCAAACAACCCAATTAAAAAATGGACAAAAGAGCTGAAGAGACATTTTTCCAAATAAGACATACAGATGGCCAACAGGCACATGAAAAGATGCTCAACATCACTAATCATCAGAGAAATGTAAACCACAATCAGATGTCACCTCACACCTGTCAGAATAGCTATCACCGAAAAGTCTACAAATAACAAACATTGGGAAGGATGTAGAGAAATGGGAACCCTTGTACACTGCTGGTAGAAATTAAAACTGATGCAGCCACTATGGAAAACAGGAGGTCCCTCAAGAAACTAAAAATAGAACTACCATATGATGCAGCAATTCCACTCCTGGGTATATATCCCCTTCACAAAAAAAAATGACCCCAAAACACTAAGTTGAAAAGATACATGCACCCCAATGTTCATAGCAGCATTACTTACAGTAGCCAAGAAATGGAAGCAACCCAAGAATCCATCAACAGGTGAATGGATTAAGAAGATGTGGTGTATATATACAATGGAATTTACTCAGCCATAAAAAAGGAATAAATTTCTGCCATTTGCAACCCCATAGATGGTTCTAGAGCATATTATCCTCAGTGAAATAAGCCAGACAGAGAAAGACATAGTGTATGTTATCACTTACATGTGGAATCTAAAAAATAAAACAAAGGAGCATATATAACAAAACAGAAACAACCTCACAGATATAGAAAACAAACTAGTGGATACCAATGAGGAGAGGGAAGGGGTGGGAGGGTGAGACAGGGGTACGGGATTAAGAGATACAAACTACTATGTATAAAATAGATAAGCAATGATGATATATTATACAGCACATGGACATACAGCCATTATTTTGTAATAACTTTAAATGGAGTATAATCTATTAAAAAATCACTATGCTGTATAACTGAAACTAATATAATCTTAGTTTTTAAATGTAGGGCAATAGTGATGCATAGTGTTCTCTTATAGTCCCTAAGTCGTTTAGTCTATAGTATGTCCCTCTTCCAATTCTAATACTCTTTATTTGCGATTTCTGTCTTTGGTCTTGATGTTTCCCACAAGAAGTTTCAGTATATTATTAATCTTTATCCAAAAAGTTTATGATTGTAATGACCAATTCTTTTGCCTTTTTAAGGTTTCTTATTGGTTTCTGATTTAAAATGTATTATTTACTTAACTTGTGAAGATTAAATAAGTTAAAAACATAAAGCACTTGGAACAGTTCTTGGCACATAGCACTCGATTTTTTTCTTAGTGCTTTCAGTGTCAACCTTTTACTGTGTCATTATTTTTCACTTATTTTTATGCAAACATTCTACTAATGTATAATATATACACAGAAAGGTACACAAAGGAACATCCCAAATAACCAGCACTCAGATCAAGGAACAGAATTTACCAGAACCCTAGATTGCCCATCATACTCCCTCCCAGTCTCTACTTGCCTCAAGGATAGCCACCAGCCTGATTCCTAACATATTAATTTAGTTCTGATAGGTTTTGAGCTTTATATAAATGAAATCAAAATGTAGGTATTCTTTAGTGTCTTACTTCTTTTGCTCAGGAATATCTATGTGAGATTCACCCATGTGGTTATGTGTAGCTGTACTTTCATTCTCGTTACTATATAGTATTTCACTGTGTGAACATACTACAGGTTATTCATCCATTCTATGGTTGATGGACATCTGGGTTGTTTTCAGTTCAGAGTTACTATGAATAGTGCTGCTATGAACATTCTTGCACTTGTCTCTTGGTGAAAGTCATATATGCATTTCTTACAGTAGAGCTAAGTACTCACTTTTCTTGGGTATATAGTGAGGGATGACGTTCCTGGGTTGTAGGTATTGTGTCAGCTTTAGAAGATACTATCAGTTTCCAAAGAATGGTTGCAATATATACATGCAGTATATGAAATTCTCTTTGCTTCAAATCCTTATCATCACTTAGTAATATCAATCTTTTTAACATTAGCTATTCTGGTATATCCGTAGTATCAGACTGAGATTTTAATTTGCATTTCCCTGACGACTAATCAGGTTGGACACTGTTTCATATGTTGACTGGCCATTTGAAAACCCGTTTTATCAAGTGACGGCTCACATCATTTGCTAACTTTTCTATTGGGTCGTCTTTTTCTTGTTGATTTGTAGGATTTCTTTATGTGTTCTAGATATGAGTCTTCTGTCATAAGTAGGTATTGCAAATATCTTCTCCCAATATGTGGCTTGCCTTTTCACTATCTTAATGTATTTTGGTGAACAGAGGTTCTTAATTTTAATGTGATCTAATTTCTTAATTTTCCCTTTATGGTTAGCAATTTTGTTCTATTTAATAAAATGTGTGCCTACCCAAGATCATGAAAATATTCTCTTATGTTTCCTTCTAAATTTTTGTTTCACCTTTCACATTTAGACATCTGGGATTGGTTCAGTTTATGGTGTGAACTAGGAATCAAGTCACTGTTTTCAAGATGACTATCTAATTGATTCAGCACTATTTATTGAAAAGATCATTTTTTTTCTAGTGTACTGTAGTGTCATCTTTGTCTTAAGTCAGATGATATCTACTTGTGGGTTAATTTCTGGACTCCCTATTCTGTAACAATAATCTATTTGTGTACCTTTGAGAATATACCACACTGTGTAATTACTGCAGCTTTAAAGTAAGTCTTTGTATCTCATAGTGTATACTGTTCTGTTTCTTCACATTTGCCTTGGCTACTTTTGACCCTTTCACATTTCCATATTAATTTTAGAATCAGGTTATCAATTTACACACACACACACATACACACACACATGTTGGTTTTTTTGTTTGTTTGTTTTTCCCAGTACTGCCTGGAGGTAGAAATCAGAATCAAAGTTCACTTTTGCACATGGATATCTAATTGTTTCATCAACGTTTATTGAAAAGACCTCCTTTTACCCACTGAATATAGTGGCATCTTTCTCATAAACCAAATGACTATAAATGTGGAGTGAGAAATCTGCCAGTTCAAAGGAGCCCAGAGCCATAATTATTTCCTTGAAATGCTACAGCCAAGTTATTTCCACATTTTCTTAATGCATAATCAGATCTATAGCAGGTGTCGCCATGGCTTACCACATGCCAAGTCTTTTATGTGAAATACATTAATCATCTTGTTCAAATCACCTAAATCCTAACTTTTGATAGCTTAATCTGAAAGAGGAGCATTAAAAAATCTTCCACTGTGAATAGGAATTTGTCCATTTCTCCTTGTGATTCAATCAGTTTTGCTTTATATATTGAGTCTATGCAGAGTAAATTCAAATTCATAACAGATATAACTTCTGGTGGGTTTTTCCTTTTATAACTCTTTCATGTTCTTCATTATCCCTTTTACTGTTTTCTGATTAACTTTGGTCTAATATTAACATTGTTACACCAGCTTTCTTTGGGTCAGCTTTCAGTATATTTTCCACTCCTTTATTTTCAAAGTTATAATGCTATTTTATAAATAGCAAGCTGTTTTTGCTCGGTTTTAATGAATTCAATCCCAGAATTTTTTAATAGGCAAGTTTAAGTCACTCTTATTATATATTTTGATTATTAAAATATTTGAACATTTTCCCTACACTTTACTATGCATTTTCTATTTATCGTGTTTTTTCTTTGCGCTTTCCCCCATTTCTACTGTTATTTCCTCCTTTTCCCCTTTACCAATTGTGAAATGATATATTTCTTCTCTTTTTTCCAGAGGTTACACATAAATTTTTTAACCTAGAAATTTCCACTCATAGTTTTCTAATAAAGTCTAAAGCTAATTAATATTGCTCTCTCTCCAAAAGAAAACAGAATTTTTGCATGCTTTATTCTTATTTCTTCTCAACTCCAGTACTCAGTGTGGTTCTTAAACCAGCAGTAGCAGCAGCATCTGAGAGCTTGGTAGAAATGCAAATTCTCCACCCTTTCTCAGACATAGTAAATCAGAATCTCTGGGATGGGGCCAGGAATCAGTGTTTTAACAAGCTCACCAGATGATTCTTATTCATGCAAAAGTCTGAAAAGGACTGATCTAGAGCAGAGGTCATCAGACTTTCTCTGTGAAAGGCCAGTGAGTAAATATATGAGGCTTTGTGGGCCGCACAGTCTCTTTCAGTTACTCAATTCTGCATGGCAGTGCAAAAGCAGGCAAGGACACTACGTAACAAATAAGTTTGGCTGTATTCTAATAAAACCTTTTTAGGGTCACTGGAATTTTAATTTCATATTATTTTCACAAGTCACAAAATAGTACAAATAATTTTCACATGTCGCATAATAGGTTTTCTTCATCCATTTTTAAATGTAAAAATCCTTAACTTGCAGGCCATATTAAAAAAGGCAATAGGCCAAACTGGCCTATGGACCATAGTTTGCTAATCCGGATCTAGAGTTTTAGTACTTGCTTCATTCTTTTTTTTTTTTTTTAAGTATCATTTTTAAAAACTCAACACTTTAAATTTTTAATTACATATTTTTCTCTTTTTTTGCTCATCATATTCTTAAACACTGCTTCTTCCTTTTGGGCTTATTTTTCTTCTTGTTGAAGTATGTCCTTTTGTTCTTCCTTTTCAGATTAATAGCTAACATGTATAGAAAGCTTATTTACATACTAAGCACTGGTCTAAGCATATTACATAAATGAATTTAAATTAATCTTTACAATATCCTATGAGATAGGCCTATGAAATGTCCTATCCTGTGAAAGTGTCCTTATTTCACCTTCACTGAATAACAGGTTGGCTGGTATAAGAATTCTAGATTTGAAATTATTTTCCCACAGCACTTAAAAGATAATACTACAAAATGCCCACCTGGAGTACTCCTGCTCTTAGAGGGCCTGGAATTCCATGCATAAATTGCCCCAAGCCCACTTCCAAAACCTACATGGGCCTCTTCCCAGGATTCAGACTCCTGAGGGCAGACTATATGCTGCTGTTTGTTCACCCTTAAGCCCAAGGCATAGCCAAGTGGCAGCTGTTTGCAAGGATGCGTAAACAGAAAATGGAGAAGCAAGGTGGGGCAATCATATACATGCATGACAGGCCCCTTGTGATGCTGAACAGAGCCAGAGAAAAGGGCAGGCCACTAGGCAGCCTCTCCCATTGCTGCCACATTCCAGCATGCAATCCCAAAGAGTCTAAGAATTTTAAATGTACATTTATCCTTTCAACTTTTTAGAAAGATTTATTTGTGAAAAATATAGAACGTACTTTATCTAACAGATAGTGGCTTGATTTATAATTTTTAAACATCTATGCATATATCAATAGTATATGGGCCTCTATTTGAACCTCTCTGCCCAGGGCCTCACCAATGAGGAGGTAGGCCTAACTCATGGAGGTTTTTATTGATACTTCAACCCCAGAGCTGCCAGTGGCAGGGCTCCAGATTAGGCCTTTTACCAAGTGAAGCACTTCTGAGCCCCTGCCCGGATTTCTTGTTTTAGATGTCCTGGTTCTGGTCCTCCTGCAGCTCAACGCTAAGCCCTTGTCACACCAAGAGGTAAAGCCCAAGGCCCCAGATAGGAGCACTTGGCTTAGACTGGCAGGCACTGGGCTTCAATCCTATCTGTGGGCAGGAGAAAAGTTTCTGTCTCCTTTAGTTTAAGCAGGTAACTCAGATCTCCTCCCCACCATTCAGAGTCCCTGCTTACCATCACAGGTTCCCAGCTATTTCTTTCTTTTAGGAAGAAGTCTCCACTTCTAGACTATGGAAATTTTCTTCCTTGCTTTTAAGTGTGGTTATTAATCTTTATAATATGTCTTTTATGATTTCAGCATACTTTTAACCTGTCATCTAGGCCTAAAATTAGAGCCTCTGGTTTAAAGTGTGGGTGTCAAGAATGCTTAATCTGGATTCATAAAGTGGGCCAGGAAACAAGAATCAAAACTAGAACTCAGATATGAACATCTTCTTTGCCTGTGACGCAGAATTGATCACAGCAATTAATTACATTGGGGAAACAAAAGTAATCTCGTTTTAATAAAAATCATTACAGTGTACCAACTATCTCCATGACCTTAGAGGAGTCAGCCTCTCTGGTTCTCAGTTTCCCAGCTACAATCAAGTGAGTTCAATAAGCTAATGCCTAATAGTTTCTAAAGGTCCCTTCTCTTATTAATTTTTATAGTTTCACATAATAAGGGCCTAGACCGGAGTGAATTTCTATACTCTGAGAGTGAATTTCTGAGCCTGGAAGATATTAGCATTTCAGAGATAATATCAAAAGAAATCATCCAAATCATCAAATAAAGTATATAAGAGAGCCTTGATAAATTGCAAGATAGTTTAGCAAAGAAAGATAATATTATTACATATGTTGGAATAGGCATTCAGTATTATACACTCAAGAAAGGTTTATGTGTAAAGAAGGAGTATGAATGCCTCAGTGAAAAAGAACTGATTCACTGGGAGAAACAGTGAGAAGAGGGAGGGGAGTCGTCAGTAAAGTAACCACAAAATTAAGCCGAAATATAACTTCAGCTTCAGGGGAAAAGAACAATAAGCCTCCTTACAGTGAAAAGGGCGTAAATACCTTTGAACAAATTTATCAGAAAATGTATGAGTCTATGAAGTAGCTCTACTGAGCAAGACGCTTTAAATAGCAATACTTTAAACCACAGTTGCCTCTATGTGTGTCATTTCCAAGAACTCAATAGCACGTGTGGTTATCAGGACTGTCATCTGCAAATATTCAAAAGAATTACCAACTCACCCCAAGTGAGAGTAGCCAGGGTCAGCAGTTCAGGGATGGAATCCTGACATACTATGTATTCTGGAGAATACGGGTCTGTTTGAACTTCGGCATCGCGATAATCAGTCTGAGTGCCCACAGTATACTTTGAAGGAATGGGGAGGTACTTAGTGGAAGGAGGAGGAAAAGTATATGGCTCTGCCCTAAAAGAGGAAATCATTTTAAAAATTAAAACCTGATACAATCACTTTATACCTATCAATAGGCTTTGAAACATATGTGATAAAGAGTTAAACAGTCTTTCTATATAAAATGCCCTTGTGAATCAATAAGACAGTTAAATAGCCACAGAGAAATGGGTAAAGGACAGTCCAGAAAACAAAAAGTAAAACTTCTAACAATCATATGAAAAGATAATGAACATAACTAGTAATCTAAGAGAAGTAAATTAAAACAGCAAGATGCTATTTTATTATATAACATAAGCAATGATTTAAAAGTGTGAAAGTACCTAGCATCAATGAAGTTGTGAAGAAACAGACATTCTCATAAACTATTGATGGAAATACAAATAGGTGCAACCTAACAGGTAACTTATCAATATATATCAAACCCTTAAAATACCCTTTTGCCCCAGCAATTGTACTCCTAGGAATTTATTGTAGGAAATAATTCAATGAGTGTGCAAAGATATATGCAGACATGTTTATAAAGTCTCATAAGAGTAAAAAACTTTTTTTAATGGCCAATTTTATTTTTAAAACATGGTTATACCTGGAGTCATTAGGCATCAACCTTGGACCCATTATTTTCACCCTTGTTTTTTTCATTCTGTCTATTTTTAGATACAAAAAAACTTTTTAATTCACTTAAACATATGCCCACCCTTACACATAATTTCTTAAACAATAAGTATGACAGCACATATGGTTTAATGTTTTAGTGCAGTGTTTTCTTGTGCTTTTGAGTTTGCATCCCTCAATCCTTTTTCTTCCTTATCCACTTGTAGCAGTACCTTCTCTATATACCCAATATCTAGGGTATGTATCTCAGTTGTATCCTTGAATTATATCTTCCATATTTTTTGGCACACTTATTTTCTACACTGACACAAATATAGTGTTATTTTATCATTTGACTAACGTGAAATCATACTATAAATATGTTTTTGCATCTTGCTTTTTTGACTAAACAACACTCCATGGAAACCCTTCCCAATCTACTCATGTGACTCTTTAAAAAAATATATTACAAACTTAATCACCATCAGTAGAAAAATTGTTTTTTAAAAAATGGCACATCCATAATGGAATTTATCCAGCTATTAAAAGTTACAATGTAATCTACATTTATGAATGAACAAAAATGTCTATGATCCAAAGTAAAGTAGAAAAAAGAACACTATAAAGCAGTATGTACATTAGGAATACATTTTTATGTTTTTAAAGACTGTGTTATTAGGCACATAAAAATGCCTAGATGGATACACAATAATAAAAGCAATTATTTCTGGATAGTAGGGTTATAGAGAGAATTTTTTTCATGTTTATAGTCTTCCGAATTTTCTAACTTTTTTTTAACCTGTATATATACTACTTATAAAATAAGAAAAAAATATACAACCATTTCCATTTATAATATATCATTTTGAAGAACTGGTTAAATTACACAAACAATAAATAATGGAAAAAAAGAGAGAGATTTCCATTATGAAAAAGTCAAAGGCAAGGGGAGGTGCTTATACATGAGCACAGCATGTAAAGCTTAACTCAAAGAAAAATGCATTTCAAGCCAATTAGAAAGAAGTGTCTATTTGGCATTTCGACCTGTGATGGAACAGTACTTTAAATTGTTTTTAATGCTGAATTCTAACAGGCATTGAAATCATTTTTCAGCAGTTGCTATTAATTTCTAACACATGTAGACAATATAAGTACGTACGTATAGTTTCTTAAGTTTTCAGCAGAAAGTATGCTACTATAAAAATTCTACTTGAGGAAATAACTTCAAATTAGCTTTATCATCACAGATCATGTGAATATTATAACACCGTAAGCTTGAATCAAGAGAATAAATTATTGTTTTCTAAATTAAATAATTTCACATTTGACCCATCTGATCAAATGTTCTAGGATTATGGTAAAGCCTGAGGAATCCCTCTGACTAAGCTTTCTGCTGACTTGGGACCCTTCTAGGTGGGTCTGAGGATAGGATGCAAAGGAGGAATGCTACTTTGACAAAAGTCCTATGCAACTTAATAGTACAGTTTCTTTCCCAACCAACCTGTTATTTTTCTCCAACCTATTCTTTTTCTCTCCATTTCCGTTGGTTTTAGAGGAGAGCAAAATGTGAATAAGAAAGAGTAAAAATCTCTTTCCCACCTCTGCCCAGCCTCGATCGGGACCCAATGCCAGAAAGACTCCATATCTGCTTCCTACTTGGCTTGAGCCCTGCCTTGTCCTGGATCCCATCCTCAGCCTTACTTAGTCTGGCTTTGGTATCTTTACAGAAGCCACTGCTGCTCTATTCCCTCCATCCAGGCCCCTCCTCCTCTACTACGGGCCACTACCAGGAACATGTACTGTCTGCCAAACCTACAGTCTTCTAGATTTTCCCTTCCAGCCCCAAGTGAACTGCACACAAAGAGGAGCTTCACAAAGCTAGCAAATCTTGTTTTGTTATTATGAACTCTATTGAATGTCTGTATTTTTTAAAGGCAATTTTTTAGAGCAATCTTAGGTTCATAGCAACATTGAGAAGGAGGTACAGAAACTTCCCATATACTCCCTGCCCCACACATGCATAGCCCAACACATTATCAACATGACTCACCAGAGTGGTAGCTTTGTTACAATTGATGAACCTCCACTGACACTTCACAGTCTCCCAAAGTCCACAGTTTACATTAAGGTTCACTCTTGGTGTTGTACATTATATGGGTATGGACAAATCCTTATATATCTATGTATACATGTATAATAACATGTATCCATCATTACAGTAACATACAGAGTATTTCCCCTACCCTTAAAATCCTCTGTGCTCCTGTTCATCCTTTCCCCATTCCCCCCAACCCCCTGGCAACCAATGATCTTTTTATAATCTCCATAGTTTTGCCTTTTCCAGAATGTCATATAGCTGGAATCACACAGTATGTAACCTTTTCAGATTGGCTTCCTTCTCTTAACTCTATGCATTTAAGATTCTTCCATGTCTTTTCATGACTTGATAAGCTCATTTCTTTTTAGTGCTGAATAATATTATACTGTCTCAATGTACCATAGTTTATTTATCCATTCACCTACTGAAGGACATCTTGGTTACTTCCAAGTTTTGGCAATTATGAATAAAACTGCTATATACATCTGTGAGCAGGTTCTTCTGTAGAGATAAGTTTTCAGCCTCTTTGGGTAAATACCAAGGAGCAGGATTGCCAAATCATATGGTAAGAGTATGTTTAGTCTTGTAAGAAACTGCCAGACTGTCTTCTGAAGTGGCTATAGCATTCCGCATTCCCACCAAAAATGAAAGGTCCTGCTGCTCCACATTTGGTGGTGTTAGTGTTCCAGATTTTGTCCATTCTAACAGGTGTATAGCGGAATTTCATTTTAATTTGCATTTCCCTGATGACATCATGTGGAGCATCTTTTCATATCCTTATTTGCCATCTGTATATCTTCTTTGGTGAGGTATTTGTTAAGGTCTTTGACCTTTTTTAAAATCAGGTTTTTTGTTTTCTTACTGTTGAGTTTCAGACTTCTTTGATTATTTTGGATAACAGTCCTTTATCAGATATGTCTTTTGCAAGTATTTTCTCCTAGTCTGTGACTTGTCTTCTCATTCTACTGATATTGTCTTCTGTAGAGCAGAAGTTTTAAATTTCAATGAAGTCCAGATTTTCCATTATTTCTTTAATGGATCATGACTTTGGTGTTGTATCTAAAAAGTCATCACCATACCCAAGGTCATCTAGGTTTTTTCCTATGTAATCTTTTAAGAGTTTTATGTTTTTGTATCCTACATTTAAGTCTGTGATCATTTTGAGTTAATTTTGTGAAGGGTGTAAGGCTTATGCCTAAATACATTTTTTGGCATGTAGATGTCCAATTGTTCCAGCATCATTTGTTTAAAAAGACTCCATTGTATTGTCTGTTCTTTTTGTCAAAGATTAGTTGATTATATTTATGTGGGTCTATTTCTGGGCTCTCTATTCTATTTCATTCATCTATTTGTCTATTCTTTCCATAATACCACACTTTCATGATTATGAAAGTTTTACAGTAGGTCTTGAAGTCAGGTCATGTCAGTCCTCCAACTTTGTTCTTCTCCTTCAATATTGTGCTGCTTATTCTGAGTTTTTTGCCTCTTCATATAAGCTTTAGAATCACTTTGTCAATATCCACAAAATAACTTGCAGGGATTTTGATTGAGATTACATGGACTCTGTAAATCAAATTGGGAAGAACTGACATATTGCACTATTGAGTCTTCCTATCCATGAACATGGAATATTTCTTCATTTATTTAGTTGTTCTTTGATTTCTTTCATCAAAGTTTTGCAGTTTTCCTCAAATAGATCTTGTGTATATTTTATTAAATTTATATTTAAGTATTTCATTTGTTGATGCTAATGTAAATGGCACTGTGTTTTATATTTCAAATTCCCCTTGTTCTATATAGGTATATAGGAAAGCAGCTGACTTTTGTATACTAACCTTATATCCTACAACCTTGCTATAATCACTTATTAGTTCCAGGAGAGGTTTTCTTTTTTTTTCAGTAATTTCTTTTAGATTTTCTACATAGATGAATATGTCTCCTGCTAAAAGACAGTTTTATTTCTTCCTTTCCAAACTGTATACCTTTTTTTTTTTTTTTGCGGTATGCAGGCCTCTCACTGTTGTGGCCTCTCCCATACGCGCAGGCTCAGCAGTCATGACTCACGGGCTCAGCCGCTCCGCGGCATGTGGGATCTTCCCGGACCAGGGCACGAACCTGTGTCCCCTGCATCTGCAGGTGGGCTCTCAACCACTGCGCCACCAGGGAAGCCAAACTATATACCTTTTATTTCTTCTTCTTGTCTTATTGAATTAGCTAGGACTTCCAGTATGATATTGAAAGGGAGTGATGAGAGGGGACATCCTTGCCTTTTTCCTGATCTTAGTGGAAAAGCTTTGAGTTTCTCACCATTAAGTGTGATGTAAGTTTTTGGTACACATTCTTTATAAAGTTGAGGACATTCCTTTCTAATCCAAGTTAACTGAGAGTTTTAATCATGAATGAGTATTGGATATTGTCAAATACTTTTTCTGGCCTCTAGTAATATGATCATGTGATTTTTCTTTTTCAGCCTGTTGATGTGATGCATAATATTAAGTGATTTTCAAATGCAGAATCAGCCTTGCATACCTGGGATAAATCCCACTTTGTTGTGGTGTATAACTCTTTTCATACATTGTTGGATTTGATTTGTTAATATTTTGTTGAGGATTTTCATGCCTACATTCATGAGAGATGTTGGTTTGTAGTTTTCTTTTAATGTCTTTGCCTGGTTTTGGTATTAGAGTAATGCTGGCCTCAAAGAATGAGTTAGCTTCTATTATCTGAAAGAGACTGCAAAGAATGGTATAACTTCTTCCTTAAAAGTTTGGTAGAATTCACCAGCAGACCCATCTGGGCCTGGTGCTTTATGTTTTAGAAAGTTATTAATTACTGATTCAAAAATTTGTTAATAATAACATAGGCCTTTTCAGATTTTCTGTTTCTTCTTGTGTGAGTTCTGGCAAATTGCCTTTCAAGTAATTAGTCCTTTTCATCTAGAATATCAAATTTGTAGGCATAGAGTTATTCACAGTATTCCTTAATTATCTTTTTAATGCCATGGGATCTGCAGTGACCCTTTTTCATTTCTGAAAAGGGCATCCTTTTTCATATCTGATATTAATAACTTGTGTCCTCTCTTTTTTTCTTAGTTAGCCTCACTTGAGGCTTATCAGTTTTAGTGATCTTTTCAAGGAAATTTGTGGTTTCACTTATTTTCTCTATCAATTTCCTTGATCAATTCTGTTGATTTATGGGACTTCCCTGGTGGCACAGTGGTTGAGAATCCACCTCCCAATGCAGGGGATGTAGGTCTGATCCCTGGTCAGGGAACTAGATTCCACATGCATGCCACAACTAAGAGTTCGCATGCCATAACTAAGGACCCTGCAAGAAGTAACTAAGGAGCACACATGCCGCAACTAAAGGAGCCCATGAGCTGCAACTAAGGAGCCCACAAGCTGCAACTAAGACCCGGCACAACCAAAATAAATAAATAAAAATTTTTAAGAAAGTACATGGCGTATACTCTCCATACACTTGAAAAAAAATTCCATTGATTTATGCTCTAATTCTTATTACTGCTTTTCTTCTGCTTGCTTTGGATATAATTTGCTCTTCTTTTTCTAGTTTCTCAAGGTGGAAGCTTAGATGATTGATTTAGATCTTTCTTCTTTTGTAATACATGCATTCAATGCTATAAATTTCCCACTAAGCACTGCTTCCATTGCATTGCACAAATTTTTATAATTTATATTGTCATTTTCATTTAGTTTAAAATATTTTAAAATTTCCCATGATATATCTTTTTTGATCCATATGTTATTTAGAAATATATTGTTTAATATCCATATATTTGGGGATTTTCAGTTCTCTCTCTGTTCTTAATTTCCAGTTTAATACCACTATGGTCTGAGAGCAGACATTGTATTATTTCTATGCTTTTACATTTATTAAAGTGTGTTTTATGGCCCAGAATGTGGCTATCTTGGTGAATGTTTCATGTGAACTTGAGAAGAATGTGTATTCTGCTGTTGTTGAATAAGTAGTCTATAGATACCAATTATATACAACTGATTAATGGCATTGTTAAGTTCAACTAGGGCCTTACTGATTTTCTGTCTGCTAGATGTATCCATTTCCAACAGGAGGTGATAGTGGATTCATCTACTTCTCCTTGTAATTCTATTACTTTTTGCCACATGTAGTTTCACACTGTCATCAGGCACATATACATTAAGGATTATTATGTCTTCTTGGTGAACTGACCTCTGTATCATTATGTAATGCCTCTCTTTATCCCTGATAATTTTCCTTGCTTTGAAGTCTGCTCTGTCTGAAATTATTATAGCTACTCTTGCTTTCTTTCAGTGTTAGCATGCTATAGTTTTCTCTATCCATTTACTTCTGTTCTTTCTTTTTACATTTTTTAATTGAAGTGTGGTTGATGTGTAATATTATATGTTACAGGTGTACTATACAGTATTTCACAAATTTTAAAGGTTATACTCCATTTATAGTTATTATAAAATATTGGCTATATTCCGTGTTGTACAATATATACTTGTAGCTTATTTTATACATAATGGTTTATACCTCTTAATCCCTTATTCCTATATTGCCCCTCCCCCTTTCCTTCTCCCCACTGGTAACCACTAGCTTGGTCTCTATATCTGTGAGTCTGTTTCTTTTTTCTTATATTGACTAGTTTGTTGTATTTTTTAGATTCCACACATAAGTGATATCATACAGTATTTCTCTTTCTCTGTCTGACTAACTTCACTTAGGATAATACCCTCCAAGTCCATGCATGTTGTTGCAAGTGGTAATTTTCATTCTTTTTTATGGCTGAGTAGTATTCCATTGTGTATGTGTATGTATGTGTATATATATATATATATACACACACCACATTTTCTTTATCCATTCATCTGTTGATGGATGCTTGAATTGCTTCCATATTTTGGCAATTGTAAGCAATGCTGCTATAAACATTGGGGTGCATGTATCTTTTCAAAATAGTGATTTTGGTTTTTTCGGATATATACCCAGGAGTGGAATTGCTGAGTCATAAGGTGGTTCTATTTTTAGTTTTTTGAGAAACCTCCCTACTGTTTTCCACAGTGGCTGCACCAATTTACATTCCCACTAACAGTGTAGGAGGGTTCCCTTTTCTCCACTTTGCTAACGTTTGTTATTTGTGTTCTTTTTGATGATAGCCATTCTGACAGGTATGAGATAATATCTCATCGTGGTTTTGATTTGCATTTTCCTGATGATTAGCAATGTTGAACATCTTTTCACGTTCATGTTGACCATCTGCATGTCCTCTTTGGAGAAATAGACATTCAGGTCTTTTGCACATTTTTAATTGGGTTGCTTGGGTTTTTTTGATGTTGAGTTGTATGGGCTGTTTATATATTTTGGATCTTAACCCCTTATCAGTCATATCATTTGCAAATATTTTCTCCCATTCAGTAGGCTATCTTTTCATTTTGTTGATGGTTTTCCTTGCTGTGCAAAAGCTTTTAAGTTTAATTAGGTCCCATTTGTTTATTTTTGCTTTTATTTCCTTTGCTTTAGGAGACTGCTCCAAAAAAATATTGCTACAATTTATGTAAAAGAGTGTTCTTCCTATGTTTTCTTCTAGGAGTTTTATGGCTTCAGGTCTTATATTTAGGTCTATGAGTTTATTTTCGTATATGGTGTTGGAGAATGTTCTGATTTCATTCTTTTACATGTAGCTGTCCAGTATTCCCAGCACCACTTATTGAAGAGGCTGTCTTTTCTACATTGTATATTCTTGCCTCCTTTGTCATAGATTAACTGACCATAAACACATGAGTTTTTTTCTGGGCTCTCTATTCTGTTCTAATCTATCCATTTACTTTTAATCTATATGTGTCTTTATACTTAAAGTAGGTTTTTTATTGACAACATATAATTGGTTCTTGTTTTTTGATCCACTTTAACAATAGCTGTCTTTTAATTGGTTCATTTAGACCCCTGATGGCCAAAGTGATTATTGATAGTTGGATTAATATCTACCATATCTATTTGTTGCACTTGTTCTTTGTTCCTATTTTATCTTCCACCCTTTTTCTGTCTTTTTGTAGTTTTAACCACGTTTTATATGATTCCATTTTCTCTTCTTTATTAGCATATCAGTTATACTTCCCTTTATTTTTTACTTTTTTAGTGATTGTCCCAGAGTTTACAATATACATTTACAACTAATCCAAGTCCACTTTTAAATAACACTATATCACTTCTCAAGCAGTGTAAGTACCTTATAATAACAAAATAATCCTCATTCCTCCCTTTCATCTTTTATTACTGCTGTCATTCATTTCACTTATATATAAGCATATACATGATATATTCATGAGCATAACAAATACATTGTTGCTCTTATTATTATTAATTTTTTTTCTGAATGGGCTCCTTTAATAATTAGTCAAAGAGGAAAAACAAACTGCCCACCATTTGTCTTCCATTGTCTTCCTTTTTTTTTAATTGGAGTATAATTGCTTTACAATGTTGTGTTAGTTTCTGCTGTACAACAAAGTGAATCAGCTATGTGTATACATATATCCCCTCCCTCTTGGACCTCCCTCCTGGACCTCCCTCCCACCTCCCCCCATGCCGCCCA